>NC_053037.3:401891792-403139292 GCF_002575655.3 Aegilops tauschii subsp. strangulata
AGAACAGTCTGTAGTAATCTGTATCATTCGAATACTTCTGTCACTCCAAAAATTCTGAATTAAATTGGTGGACGTGAGGAATTTTTCTATTGATCTTCTTCAAAAAGAATTAACTTAAAATCACTCTCCAGTAAAAAAATGGCAGCTAATCTTGTGAGTGCAAAAGTTTCTGTTTTTTACAGCAAGATCGCAAAGACTTCACCCAAGTCTTCCCAAAGGTTCTACTTGGCACAAACACTAATTAAAACATAAAACCACATCTAAACAGAGTCTAGATAGAATATTTATTACTAAACAGGAGCAAAAGTCAAAGAACAAAAATAAAATTGAGTTGCCTCCGAACAAGCGCTAACGTTTAACGCCCCTAGATAGGCATGATGATTTCAATGATGCTCACATAAAAGATAAGAATTGAAACATAAAGAGAGCATCATGAAGAATATGACTAGCACACTTAAGTCTAACCCACTTCCTATGCATAGGGATTTTGTGAGCAAACAATTTATGGGAACAATAATCAACTAGCATAGGAAGGCAAAACAAGCATAACTTCAAGATTTTGAACACATAGAGAGGAAACTTGATATTATTGCAATTCCTACAAGCATATGTTCCTCCCTCATAAAAAAATTCTGTAGCATCTTGAATGAATTCAACAATATAACCATCACATAAAGCATTATTTTCATGATCCACAAGCATAGAATTTTTATTACTCTCCACATAAGCAAATTTCTTCTCATGAATAGAAGTGGGAGCAAACTCAACAAAATAACTATCATGTGAGGCATAATCCAATTGAAAATTAAAATCAAGATGACAAGTTTCATGGTTACCATTATTCTTTATAGCATACATGTCATCACAATAATCATCATAAATAGGAGGCATGCTATCATCAAAATAAATATTCTCATCAAAACTTGGGGGACTAAAAATATCATCTTCATCAAACATAGCATCCCCAAGCTTGTGCCTTTGCATATCATTAGTATCATGGATATTCAAGGAATTCATACTAACAACATTGCAATCATTCTCATCATACAAAGATTTAGTGCCAAACATTCTAATGCATTCTTCTTCTAGCACTTGAGCACAATTTTCCTTTCCATCATTTTCACGAAAGACATTAAAAAGATGAAGCATACGAGGCCGCCTCAATTCCATTTTTTTGTAGTTTTCTTTTATAGACTAGACTAGTGATAAAACAAGAAACTAAAAGATTTGATTGCAAGATCTAAAGATATACCTTCAAGAACTAACCTCCCCGGCAACGGCGCCAGAAAAGAGCTTAGTTGACGGGGTGTTAGTGTCGCTTACCTAGCCTCCCCGGGCAGAGGTTTGTAGAACAGTAGAAAATTTCCCTCAAGTGGATGACCTAAGGTTTATCAATCCGTGGGAGGCGTAGGATGAAGATGGTCTCTCTCAAACAACCCCGCAACCAAATAACAAAGACTCTCCTATGTCCCCAACACACCCAATACAATGGTAAATTGTATAGGTGCACTAGTTCGGTGAAGAGATGATGATACAAGTGCAATATGGATGGTAGATATGGGTATTTGTAATCTGAATATATAAAAACAGCAAGGTTGGAAGCGATAGAAGTGAGCAGAAATGGTATTGTAATGCTAGGGAACAAGGCCTAGGGTTCATACTTTCACTAGTGCAAGTTCTCTCAACAATAATAACATAATTGGATCATATAACAATCCCTCAACGTGCAACAAAGAGTCACTCCAAAGTCACTAATAGCAGAGAACAAACGAAGAGATTATTTTAGGGTACGAAACCACCTCAAAGTTATTCTTTCTGATCGATCTATTCAAGAGTCCGTAGTAAAATAACACGAAGCTATTCTTTCCGTTCGATCTAACTTAGAGTTCGTACTAGAATAACACCTTAAGACACAAATCAACCAAAACCCTAATGTCACCTAGATACTCCAATGTCACCTCAAGTATCCGCGGGTATGATTATACGATATGCATCACACAATCTCAGATTCATCTATTCAACCAACACAAAGAACTTCAAAGAGTGCCCCAAAGTTTCTACCGGAGAATCAAGACGAAAACGTGTGCCAACCCCTATGCATAAGTTCACAAGGTCACTAAAACCGCAAGTTGATCACCAAAACATACATCAAGTAGATCACGGGAATGTCCCATTGTCACCACAGATAAGCACATGCAAGACATACATCAAGTGTTCTCAAATCCTTAAAGACTCAATCCGATAAGATAACTTCAAAGGGAAAACTCAATCCATTAGAAGAGAGTAGAGGGGGAGAAACATCATAAGATCCAACTATAATAGCAAAGCTCGTGATACATCAAGATCGTGCCGAATCAAGAACACGAGAGAGAGAGAGAGAGATCAAACACATAGCTACTGGTACATACCCTCAGCCCGAGGGTGAACTACTCCCTCCTTGTCATGGAGAGCGCAGGGATGATGAAGATGGCCACCGGTAATGGATTCCCCCTCCGGCAGGGTGGCGGAACAGGGTCCCAATTGGTTTTTGGTGGCTACAGAGGCTTACGGCGGCGGAACTCCCAATCTAGGTTTCTTTTTGGGGGTTTCTGTATTTATAGGAATTTTTGGCATCGGTCTCACGTCAGGGGGGTCTCCGAGTCATCCACGAGGCAGGGGCGCTTCCAGGGGGGTAGGGCGCGCCCTCCACCCTCGTGGATGGCTTGGGACTCCTCTGGCCCAACTCTTTTACTTCGGGGGCTTCTTTTGGTCCATAAAAAATCCACAAAAATTGGCAGGTCAATTGGACTCCGTTTGGTATTCCTTTTCTGTAAAACTCAAAAACAAGGAAAAAACAGAAACTGGCACTGGGCTCTAGGTTAACAGGTTAGTCCCGAATATCATATAAAACAGCATATAAATGCATATAAAACATCCATGATGGATAATATAATAGCATGGATCAATCAAAAATTATAGATACGTTAGAGACGTATCATCCCGCTCGTCTTCCATGAGTTCGGAGTCGAGCCCATACCTCAATTATATCCGGATCATGGAAGGGACACCTCCTCCGGAGTCGTCAGACGACAACCCGACGGATGAGGAGCCGTCGGGGGATGGAGAAGAGGACGATGATGAGGAGGAGGAGGAGGAATGGTCGAACAAGGAGGAGGAAGACGACGGCAGCAACGAGGATGACGACGGCGGCGGCGATGAAAAGCCAACTGACAGCGGCAAGAAGCGTCATCGCCAAGACGATGTCACGGGGCCATCCAACAACAACAACAAGAAGAAGGACTAAATTAAGCAGACTGTACATATCTCTGTTTCCTTTCGCTCATATTAATTTGTTATCTCTATTTATCCTGTAAATCTCATCGCAGATGGTTAGTAATAAGTATTCGACAGAGATCTTCTACATTATCGCCCACAGGTTGGTTTGTTGAACTGGGCCAATGCGAGCACACAATTCCCAAAAAAAGTCCGTATGGGCTGTCTATAATGATCGCACACAATTCTGATTACTGACCTGTTTGCCGGGTATCACACACATCTTGTTACGTTGAATTGTTTGTGTTCACCTCGATCATCGCAAACAGTTCACCGGAGCGAGCTGTATGCCATATATCACACACACATTCATATGGTTGCCCGTTTCTGTTGTTCTGTCTAATCGCAAACAGTTCAGATGGATCAATCGTATGCTCAGCATCACACACGCAACTAAAATCTGAATCTTGTTTGATGTGCCCACCATCGCAAATGGTTTGCACCTTTTTTGACGGTTATTTTACACTACCATTTGCGATTATTGCATCGCACACAGTTTCATCGAAGGGTCTCTGATTGTAGTGTCGCGTTAGCAGCATCCTGCAGTAGTGCAATGAACCCGAGGAGTACCTTTCATGGGCATTGAAGGTTGACAAAATCATCCGCTTGCACAACTATGAGGAAGAGAAGAAGACTGCGATGGCATCCCTTGAGTTCCAAGATTACGTCCTTATTTGGTGGGAACAAGTCATTGACCGCCGAGAGGCAAGAGGTGAACCACCCATCACAACTTGGTCACAAATGAAGGATGTCATGAGAGCACATTTCGTGATAACCTACTACAATCGCGACCTCTTCAAAAAACTCCAACTCCTCAAGCAAGGAACAAAGAGCGTTGAAGAGTACTACAAGGAAATGGAGATTGCCATGATATGAGCCAATGTCACGGAAGATGATGAGCAAACTATGGCACGTTTCTTGAATGGACTCAATCATCCTATCAAGAAGATCGCCGACTTCCAACCATACTCGAACCTCATCGAGCTAGTGCATCAAGCTACCAAAGCGGAACGTCAAGTGCAAGATGACTTCAAGTACGCCAAGTACTCTTCCAAGAGCTACGGCCTCTCCAACACCCAAGCTTCAACGATTCCAACACCTTCTACCTCAACCAAAGCTACCCCAAGCACCGTCGACAAGTCAAGTTACAAGAAAACTTTGACTACCTCAAATCGTCCTCCTACTACAAGCAACTTCAAGCCGAGAGCTTCATCATCATCTACTCCGACCGATGAGACCATCAAGACAAGTTCCTTGAAATACTTCACATGCGGTGGCCGAGGCCACAAGTCCTTTGAGTGTACCAACAAGCGCACCATGATCCTCAACAACGACGGAACCTATGACTCCATGAGTGAAGAGGAATTGCAAGCCCTTGAGCAAGTGGCCATGCACCAGCAAGTGAACGAAGATGAAGATAATCAAGTCTTTTGTGACGAAGATTCGAGCCCCGGTCTCGTTGTATCCAAGGTCTTGACTCTTCAACATCAACAAGACGAAGACCAAAGATGCCATATCTTTCACACCAAGGCCGGCATCAATGGAAGGTCTGTCAAGGTCATCATAGATGGAGGGAGTTGTCATAACTTGGCAAGTGAAGAACTATGATCCAAGCTCCAATTGGTCAAGATGAAGCACCCACATCCCTACAAGGTTCAATGGCTTAGCGACTCCGGCACTATCCAAGTCGAGCATATGGTACAAGTTTCCTTCAAGATCGGAGCTTACGAAGACAATTTGGAGTGTGACGTCGTTCCGATGTCCGTTTGCCACCTCCTTCCTGGACGACCATGGCAATTTGACCGAGGCGTAATCCACAACGGACGCTCAAACCACTATAGCTTCAAGATGAAAGGAAAGGAGTACGTGCTACGACCTATGTCTCCAAGCCAAGTGATCACCGACAAGCAAGCCACCCATCTTGGAGAGAATAGTGAGAGAGCAAACCACCACAAAGAGAGTGAGCGCCACAAGCCCAAATCGAGTGCCTCCACGATGATCGACAAGAAGAACTTAGTCCTACTTGCCACCAAAAGTGAGATGAGAGAAGTGAGTGAGAACCCATCAAGTGTCATGCACTATGTCCTTTTGTGCAAGGACAAGGCACCCAAATCTAACAGCTCTCACAATCTACCTTTAGTGTTATCTTCTCTATTGCAGGAATTCCAAGACGTTTTTGCTGATGAGCTACCTCCGGGTCTACCTCCACTACGAGGCATCGAACACCGAATCGACCTCATCCTCGGAGCACCCCTTCCTAACAAGGCTCCCTACCGCGTCAACCCCGAGGAAACTAAGGAGATCCAACGGAAAGTACAACAACTCATCGACAACGGCCATGTTCGAGAAAGTTTGAGCCCTTGTGCCATCCCGGCAATCCTTGTTCCCAAGAAAGATGGTACATATCGCATATGTTCCGATTGTCGTCCTATCAATGCTATTACCATCCATTATTGTTACCCCATTCCACGCCTAGATGATATGCTAGATGAACTTAGCGGAGCCACCATTTTCTCTAAAATTGACCTTAAAAGTGGCTACTATCAAATACGCATGCAAGAAGGTGATGAATGGAAAACCGCATTTAAGACCAAATTTGGCTTATATGAATGGCTTTTTATGCCAATGGGTTTATCTGAAGCACCCGGTACTTTCATGAGAGTCATGTGTTTTGCTCTCCAACCCTATATTGGTGTATTTGTTGTGGTCTATTTTGACGATATTCTTGTGTTTAGCAAATCCCTCAAAGATCATGTCACCCATCTTAGAACCGTGTTGCAAACCCTTCGGAAAGAGCGCCTTTATGCAAATATGGAAAAATGCCTTTTTGGTGTTGATAAGCTTGTTTTCTTGGGTTTTGTTGTGTCTTCTATGGGTGTTCATGTTGATGAATCTAAGATCAATGCTATTAAAAATTGGTCCCAACCAACCAACTTGCAACAAGTGCATAGCTTCCTTGGTTTAGCCGGTTTCTACCGTAGATTTGTTAAGGATATTAGCATCATTGCATCTCCTTTACATGCTTTGAGCAAGAAAAATGCACCCTTTGTTTGGGGACCATCTCATGATACTGCATTTAATGCGCTTAAGAATTTGCTTACTCATGCTCCCGTGCTTGCATTACCCAACTTTGACAAACCCTTTGAAATTCATTGCGATGCTAGTGGTAATGGCATAGGAGGTGTGTTAACGCAAGAGAAGCGCCCAATAGCTTACTTTAGTGAAAAACTTTGTGGAGCGCAACTCAATTACCCCATCTATGACAAAGAGCTATATGCTTTAGTGTGAGTTTTGCATGAATGGGAACATTATCTTCGCCCTGATGAATTTTTCATCCATACCGACCATGAAACGCTTAAATACCTTATGGGTCAAACTAAGTTGAACAAGCGTCATGCTAAATGGAGTGAGTTCACTGAGTCATTTCCTTGTTGTCGGATTCAGGGTTCCGCGGACCCTAGAGAGGTTCAAACTCTGGGGTGCGTGTGAAGAACTCGTCTTCCCCAGTCCGCCTGCTCAACGATTCCATGGCCTAGCTGAACGAACCCAAGGGACAAGAGACACAAAAGTTTATCCTGGTTTGGGCCACCTTGCGGTGTAATACCCTACTCCAGCTTTGTGGTGGATTGCCTCGAGGGGCAGGATGAACTAGTACAGTGGTGGAAAAACCTCAGGAGGTGAGGTGTTCTTGTGCTTGATGAGCTGGTGAGCTGGTCAGGGTGGAATGGATCCGTCCTCTCTATGGTGGTGGCTAAGTCTTATTTATAGTGGCCTTGGTCCTCTTCCCAAATGTAGGCGGGAAGGGATCCCACAACGGACAAATTCGAAGGGAGAAAACTAGTACACATTATCCTAACAAAAGTGGTCTTCGCATGCCAAAGCCTCTGGTGGTGACGCTGCGGTGGGCTCCGTGATGACCTCCGTCCTGGCAGTCTTGGTCTCGTTGCACCGGAATGGAAACCTTTGCTTGATTCCTCGGGACCCCGCGCCTGCGCTTTCCCCCTTAGCACCAAAGAGGAAACGGGTACACTGCGCGCACTGGCGCCCACCTGGCCTTGGTCATCACGGCTCATGTCATGTGAACCTCACGAGGTGCAACTTGCATTGATATCTCCGCTCCTCAGGAGCCAGCCTGAGGAGGCCGCCCCTCATGGAGGTCTTGGTGTCGTCCACCTCGCGAGGGTCTGGAGTTGTTGTTGTCGAAGCTGGGCCGTACCGGGACGTCTATAGAGCCACGCCGTGGGCCGCACATAGGCAAGTCTGGGCACCTCCGGTCCCAGGACGCCGACAGTAGCCATTGGGCCCAAGGCGCGCTCGAACTTGGCTTCGAGGCGAAGCCAAAGGGCAAGTGCGGAGCGCCGCGGGCCCTAACCGCCTGCGGCCTGGGTCGACGGGTGGCGATTGATGGGACGTGGGAGTCTCCGCTTCCCATGCCACCTCGGCAATCATTCGACTTGACGAGACTCTGCTGCATGCAGAGAAAAACCATCATTGCGCGGGGTCGTGGAGGCCGGCAGTTGGCCTCCTTCTGGCTATAAATGAGGGGAAGGGCAGAGCCCCCCTCGCCCATCTCCATCTTCTCGCCACCCACTCCTTCTTCCTCCTTCTTGCCTTGCTATCTTGCCATAGCACCCATGGCGCCGGCGAGGAAGTTCTCCACTACCGAGAAGGGGAAAGCCCCCAAGGAGGGGCACGGCTCACCGCCGCCCAAGAGAGGGCAAGGTCGCCCCCACAAGCATGCCGCGACTCCTGCGGTGGCTCCTCAGGGGCGCGGGCGCGCCTCAAGCGACCGTGGCGAGGCTTCTTCTCATGGCGGGAGCCGCCAGGGGCGAGGCAGCCCCTGCGATGAGGGGAGGCATGCCATGGTTGCCAGGCCTCCCTGGCCGCGCTTCCATTCGGCGGAGGTGCTCCCAGAGTTTGTCGTGTGGTTCTCACTCCCGCGCTTCTTCGCGGGCGAGCTGCCGCTCGCTGGCCTTAACGGCCTCTGGCTGCAGGATGACGGATGCTGCAACAAGGCTTCATTGGTCGGGGTCGAAGTTTCCGCTGCCTGGAACATGGCCTTGACCCGCGGGTGGCAGGTGTTTGCCCGCGCGCGCGGCCTGAGCGGGAGGTGCAGCCTCCACTTCTAGTACGACGGCATCACGATCCTCTACATGAGGGTGTTTGGGGAAGATGGCCGTCGCGCAGGGTGCTGCCCCGAAGACGACGGCGGCGACGATGAGCTTGGCCTTGACGACAGCCGTGGTCACGCTGAGGGTGAGCTTGCGCTTGGCGACGACCGTGGCTCGTTCAGCAGCGGCGACTCCTCCTCCACCGAGAGCACAAGCAGTGGCGGCTACGACCAGCCGCCACGTCGCCGGGCTCGCTTCGAGGGAGGTGGCAGATCTTCTCGTCGCCACACCTCGGTGAAGCAGGAGCAAGGCTCAGGTTGATCCCGGAGGGCTTCCGGAGCCTGTCCTCGGAAGCTGCTGCGGTCGTGCGGCTCGCTTTTGTTTAACCTTTCCTTTCTCCTGCATTTTGAAAAAAGTAGAGGGCCTTGCTGAGGTGTGTGATGAACCATGGTACTTATGCCACTATGCTATGTTTATTGTTCTTGTGTTATGCTACGATGTTCGTGCTCCGAGTAGGTGCGGTAGGATAACTTAGCTTGATGTACTCGCGGCAGCTTCCCACCTCGCGAGGGCACGCCCTTCAGCATCTGGTGCGGCCCCCTTGTTGTCAACCCAGGAGCCGTTGGCCTCGGGAGACATCATAAAGCTGCAGGATTGTTAGCAAACTTGCCGGGTGTCTTGTTCTTCCTTGCGCGAGTCATCGGGCATGGGCTAGGCGTGGCTTAGTGCACCACGTCGCAGTACCCGAGGGGCATGGACTTTAAGAGGGTGCGTAAATCACGAGCTCACTCGAGGCGCCTCGCGAAGATCAAGGAAGCCGAAGCTTTGGGGCGATAGGGATTTAGCAAGGTGTGTTCACGGCATGGGAGAGCCCAACGGACGCACACACCTGCCCAGCCCCCGCGCCAGGCGCGCGAGGAAGAGCGACGGGCAACTGCCGCTCTCCCTGATCCAAGACAAAGAGGCGAGCAAGCAAAAGGATAAAAAACCCAAATAGGAAATCGAGAAATGCTAGAACTCCAAATTCCATTAAAGGGTTGCAAAGCAGCTACAAAAAGCAAGCAAATGAACAGCCGCGTCCGTCACCTAGTCTAGTCTTCTCACCAGCGCGGAGCTAAGTGCTGCCACTAGGACGTGGAAGGGAGCCCCCGAGGCCCGAGGGCGGCTCTCCGGAGACTCCGGGGCGTGTACAACCCCACTCATTATTACGTAAGAGTGTCACGAGCGGAGACCTTCACAGGCACTGGGCCTTGCTTCATGGGTAGAACTTCCGGAGGTGCTGGATGTTCCAGGCGTTCTGGATGGGGACCCCGTCATGCATCTCTAGGCGCGCGGCGCCAGGCCTGGAGACGCGGGCAACCTAAACGGGCCCTCCCACATGGGAGAGAGCTTGTGCAGCCCCTCCCTAGAGAGCACCCGCCTCAGGACGAGATCACCCACCTCAAGCGTCCTGTAGCGGACGCTGCGACAGTAGTTCCACTGTAGCGCCTGCTGGTACCTTTCCGCCCGAAGCGAGGCTTGACAGCGGCGCTCCTCCCCCAGCGTGAGGTCCATCCCCCGCATGGTGTAATGGCGTGTCTCATCAAACGCCAAGACCCATGCTGAGCGATGCCTGACCTCGTGTGGGAGAACTGCTTCGGCTCCGTAGACGAGGAAGAATGGAGTTTCACCGGTTGGCTTGGTCGTAGTGGTGGGGATGGACCACAACACGGACTTGAGCTCATCCAGCCAGCCCCTGCCGCAGGCCTCGAGCTTCTTCTTGAAAGTTCTTGCCTTGAGGCCCCTCAGGACCTCTGCGTTTGCGCGCTCGGCTTGGCCGTTGCTTCTGGGATGTGCCACTGAAGTGTAGCATATCTGTGTTCCAAGGTTAGCACAGTATGTTTTGAAAAGATTACTAGTGAACTGCGAGCCATTGTCGGGGATGATGCAATTTGGGACCCCGAACTGGCTCATGAGGCCCTTGATGAACTTGACTGCCGAGCCGGCTGGGATGGTGCGGACAGTCTCCACTTCCGCCCACTTGGTGAACTTGTCGATGGCGACGTAGAGGTAGCGGTAGCCCCCGGGCACTCTGGGGAATGGGCCCAAGATATCCCACCCTAGACCATGAACGGCCAAGAGAGCGGGATGGTCTGGAGACCCTGAGCAGGCTGGTGGATTTGCTTGGCGTGCTACTGGCAAGCTTCGTAGGATCTCACCAGCTCAATGGCACCATTGAGCGTCGTGGGCCAATAGAATCCGCTGCAGAACGCCTTGCCCACGAGGGTGCGCGATGACGAGTGATGCCCGCAATCTCCACCGTGTATATCGGCCAACAGCTCGCACCCCTGCTCCCTGGAGATGTATCGCAGAGAAACATCGTTTGGCCGATTCCGGTAGAGCTCACCGTCCCGAATGCAGTAGGCAGTGGCCTGGCGAGCCGCACGCTCCGCGTCTTCTTCCTTCTCCGGCATGGTCCCCTGAAGTAGGTACGCCTTGAACTCTTCGGTCCAGCACCCCTCCTGAGGTTTGAGCGCGAGGAGCAGACGCGCTCCTGAGGTCGGGCCACAGGCAGGGGCTCCCGAGGCCGGTGCCCGGGGAGCTTCTACCGAGGTAGTGTTGGCTCCGTAGCAGGAGCCGATCCTTGAAGACACCGGGCTCCTGAGGTAGGCGCTTGGACGCTCTCTTCGCGATATCGTAGGCTTCCTTGTTTGTGCCGCGAGGCACGTGCTGCAGTTCCAGGCCCAAGAATTGTTTCTCAATTTTGCGTACCTCCGCAAGGTATGCCTCCATGTGCTCGTCCTTGGGCTCGTATACTTTGTTGGAGAAGTTGACGAGGAGCTGGGAGTCTCCCTTGATGGTGAGGCGCTTCACTCCCAAGGCTGCCGCGGCCTTGAGGCCGACGATCAGGCCTTCGTACTCCGCGATGTTGTTGGAGACCTTCTCGCCCTACTAGAAGCAGAGCTGCACAGTGTAGTAGAGCTTGTCCTGAGTGGGTGAGATGAGCACGGCTCTAGCCCCCGCGCCCTGGCGCGCGAAGGCATCGTCGAAGTACATGACCCAGCCGTCTAGCGCCTCACTTCCTAGTGAGAGGAGTCGGTCCTCGCCTATTTCGGGGCTGGGAACGTCGGTCCACTCTGCCACGAAGTCGGCGAGCACGGCTCCCTTGATGTCTCTGGTGGTGCTGAACTCCAACTGGAATGCCTGCAACTCGATGCTCCATTCGGCGACTCTCCCCGAGGCATTGTGGCTCCAAAGCACTCTCTCTAGTGGGTAAGCCAAGACGACTTTGATGGGGTGGCCTTGGAAGTAGTGGTGCAGCTTGCGTGCCGCGACGAGAAGTGTGAGCAAGAGTTTTTGCGGCATCGGGTAGTGCACCCGCGCGTCGCGCAGTACCGTGCTGACGAAGTACACCAGGTGCTCGACGAGAGCGGAAGTGCTGGTGAGGTCTTGTACCTACTGAGGTTGGGGAACCTCGGGAGCTTGGCCGCTTGCAGGGGTAACTAGGGCCTCATGAGCACCGTCCTGAGGGGCCTGGTCCTCCGCTGGCGCCGCCGGGGCCTCAGGAGCATCGTCCTGAAGCAACGTTGTCTTGTCCTAGCGTACGGTGTCGCGTGGCAGGTCCTTGGCTTAGTGCTCCTCTCGGATGGCTACCGGTGCCGCGCTGGCGGAGGGTGGCGTGGCGGCTAGGTAAAGCACCAGGGGCTCAAGAGGCCGTGGCGCCACCACCACCGGTGGGCTGGTGAGGTATCTCTTGAGGTCTTGAAACGCCGCGTCAGCCTCCGGAGTCCACTCGAACGGCCCCTTCTTCTTCATCAGCTTGAAGAACGGGAGAGCACGCTCCCCCAGCTTGGAGATGAAGCGCCCTAGCGAGGTCACACAGCCCGCCAACTTTTGCATTTCCTTAAGAGTCTGAGGTGGACTCATCCTTTCTATTGCCTTGACCTTCTCCGGCTTTGCCTCGATTCCCCTGTGCCACACCAGAAAGCCCAACAGCTTGCCGGAGGGGACGCCAAACACACATTTCTCCGGGTTGAGCCGCAGGTCCACCTTGCGCAGACTGGCGAACGTCTCTTCCAGGTCCCCGATGAGAGTCCTTGCCTCCCGAGACTTCACCACTATGTCGTCGACGTAGGCCTCAGCGTTGCTCCCGAGCTGTTGGCCCAGAGCGTTGTGCATCAGCCGCTAGAAGGTTGCTCCGGCATTACACAGCTCAAAGGGCATGCAGGTGTAGCAGTACACCCCGCACGGGGTCAGGAAGGCCTTCTTTTCAACATCCTGCACCGCCATCTTGATTTGGTGATACCCTGGGAATGTGTCCAGGAAGCACAGCAGGTCGCACTCTGCGGTGGATTCGACGATCTGGTCGATGCGCGGTAGCGGAAAGGGGTCCTGAGGGCAAGCCTTGTTGAGATTGGTGAAATCGACGCACAGGTGTTCCTTCCTGCCTTTCTTGGGGAAGATGACCGGGTTCGCCAACCATTCTGGGTACCGCACCTCCCGAATGACACCAGCATCTTGCAGCTTGCGGGTTTCTTGGACGATGAATGACTGCTTCTCTGTGGACTGCCGCCGCGCCCTCTGCTTCACTGAGCGCACATTGGGGCACACCCTCAGGTGATGCTCGATCACCCCCCTTGGGACTCCAATCAGGTCCTTGGGCACCCATGCGAACACCTCCTTGTTCGCATGCAAGAAATTGACCAGTGCCTTTTTTTGGTCTGGGGCGAGGTTGGCACCTATGGTGAAGGTGGCTCCCGATGCCCCATCCTTGTCAACCGGTACCTGCTTCGTCTCGGCCCGGTCTTGAGAGAACAACTACTTCTTTTTTGCTGGCGTAGCCCTCGGGACCTCGGAGGCCCCTTCATCTGCCGGGCGCGCTGCCGCCGCGGCCCTGAAGGTGAGCTTGAGGGCCATAAAGGCCTCCTTGGTGTCTCCATCCATGGTGAGGATGCCGCTTCTTCCAGGCATCTTCGTGAGGTTGTAGGCAGGGTGAGTTGCTACCATGAACTTGGCCAGGGCTGGGTACCCGAGGATGGCGTTGTACAAGAGGCTGATGCGGGCAATGTCAAAGTCGATAAGCTCGGTGCGGTAGTTGTCGCGGGTGCCGAAGGTTACGGGGAGGCAGATCTGCCCCAGGGGGCTGTTGGAGCCGTTGACAACCCCGGAGAATGGCTTGGTGGGGCGGAGACGACCATGTGGCACGTGAAGCAGGCCGAAAGCTTCCACAGAGAGCACGTTGAGGCCGGCTCCGCCGTCGATGAGGGTCTTGGTTACGGCCACGTTGTAGATGGTGGGGGTACAAAGCATCGGGAGTGCGCCTGCACCCGCGGTGGTCGTGGGGTGGTCCCTCGAGTCGTAGGTGAGGTCGGCCTTGGGCGCTGCCCACCCCGGAGGAGCTCCCTGATGCACGCGGGCGGCACCCACTTGGCAGAAGAACTGCTTGACGTGGCGGTCCGAGGGCGGTGCCTGCGAACCGCCGAGGAGGGCTGCGACGGCGTGGGGCGCCGATGCCGCGAAGCGCGTGACAAAGAGGCCGCGCATCTCCTCCCAGGAGGCCACAGAAGTGAAGGAAATATGCCCTAGAGGCAATAATAAAGTTATTATTTATTTCCTTATATCATGATAAATGTTTATTATTCATGCTAGAATTGTATTAACTGGAAACATAATACATGTGTGAATACATAGACAAACAGAGTGTCACTAGTATGCCTCTACTTGACTAGCTCGTTAATCAAAGATGGTTATGTTTCCTAGCCATAGACATGAGTTGTCATTTGATTAACGGGATCACCTCATTAGGAGAATGATGTGATTGACTTGACCCATTCCGTTAGCTTAGCACTCGATCGTTTAGTATGTTGCTATTGCTTTCTTCATGACTTATACATGTTCCTATTGTTGGGATTCGTAGCATAATTTTAAAATTTTCCTACACTCACCAAGATGCATCTATGGAGTCTACTAGCAACGAGGGGAAAGGAGTGCATCTACATACCCTTGTAGATCGCGAGCGGAAGCGTTCCAATGAACGTGGATGACGGAGTCGTACTCGCCGTGATCCAAATCACCGATGACCGAGTGCCGAACGGACGGCACCTCCGCGTTCAACACACGTACGGTGCAGCGACGTCTCCTCCTTCTTGATCCAGCAAGGGGGAAGGAGAGGTTGATGGAGATCCAACAGCACGACGGCGTGGTGGTGGATGTAGCGGCTCTCCGGCAGGGCTTCGCCGAGCTTCTGCGAGAGAGAGAGAGAGAGAGAGGTGTTGCAGGGGAGGAGGGAGGCGCCCAAGGCTGTGGGTTGCTGCCCTCCCTCCCCCCACTATTTATAGGACCCCTGGGGGGGCGCCAGCCCTTGGGAGATCAGATCTCCAAGGGGGGCGGCGGCCAAGTGGGGGGGAAGGGGTGCCTTGCCCCCCCAAGGCAAGGGGGAAGCTCCCCCCCTAGGGTTCCCAACCCTAGGCGCATGGGGGGAGGCCCAAGGGGGGTGCCCCAGCCCACTAAAGGCTGGTTCCCTTCCACTTTCAGCCCACGGGGCCCTCCGGGATAGGTGGCCCCACCCGGTGGACCCCCGGGACCTTTCCGGTGGTCCCGGTACAATACCGGTAACCCCCGAAACTTTCCCCGTGGCCGAAACTTGACTTCCTATATATAATTCTTCACCTCCGGACCATTCCGGAACCTCTCGTGACGTCCGGGATCTCATCCGGGACTCCGAACAACTTTCGGGTTTCCGCATACATATATCTCTACAACCTAGCGTCACCGGACCTTAAGTGTGTAGACCCTACGGGTTCGGGAGACATGCAGACATGACCGAGACGCCTCTCCGGTCAATAACCAACAGCGGGATCTGGATACCCATGTTGGCTCCCACATGTTCCATGATGATCTCATCGGATGAACCACGGTGTTGAGGATTCAATCAATCCGTATGCAATTCCCTTTGTCAATCGGTATGTTACTTGCCCGAGATTCGATCGTCGGTATCCCAATACCTTGTTCAATCTCGTTACCGGCAAGTCTCTTCACTCGTACTGCAATGCATGATCCCGTGACTAACGCCTTAGTCACATTGAGCTCATTATGATGATGCATTACCGAGTGGGCCCAGAGATACCTCTCCGTCACACGGAGTGACAAATCCCAGTCTCGATCCGTGCCAACCCAACAGACACTTTCGGAGATACCCGTAGTGCACCTTTATAGTCACCCAGTTACGTTGTGACGTTTGGCACACCTAAAGCACTCCTACGGTATCCGGGAGTTGCACGATCTCATGGTCTAAGGAAAAGATACTTGACATTGGAAAAGCTCTAGCAAACGAAACTACACGATCTTTTATGCTATGCTTAGGATTGGGTCTTGTCCATCACATCATTCTCCTAATGATGTGATCCCGTTATCAATGACATCCAATGTCCATAGTCAAGAAACCATGACTATCTGTTGATCAACGAGCTAGTCAACTAGAGGCTTACTAGGGACAGGTTGTGGTCTATGTATTCACACATGTATTACGATTTCCGGACAATACAATTATAGCATGAATAATAGACAATTACCATGAACAAAGAAATATAATAATAACCATTTATTATTGCCTCTAGGGTATATTTCCAACACCTATGACTATGAGATTATGCAACTCCCGTTTACCGGAGGAACACTTTGTGTGCTACCAAACGTCACAACGTAACTGGGTGATTATAAAGGTGCTCTACAGGTGTCCCCAAAGGTACTTGTTGGGTTGGCGTATTTCGAGATTAGGATTTGTCACTCCGATTGTCGGAGAGGTATCTCTGGGCCCACTCGGTAATGCACATCACTATAAGCCTTGCAAGCATTGTGACTAATGAGTTAGTTGCGGGATGATGTATTACGGAACGAGTAAAGAGACTTGTCGGTAACGAGATTGAACTAGGTATCGAGATACCGACGATCGAATCTCGAGCAAGTAACATACCGATGACAAAGGGAACCGATAAAGATCTTCGTAGAATATGTGGGAACCAATATGAGCATCCAAGTTCCGCTATTGGTTATTGACCGGAGAGGTGTCTCGGTCATGTCTACATAGTTCTCGAACCCGTAGGGTCCGCACGCTTAAAGTTACGATGACAGTTATATTATGAGTTTATATGTTTTGATGTACCGAAGGTTGTTCGGAGTCCCGGATGTGATCACGGACATGACGAGGAGTCTCGAAATGGTCGAGACATAAAGATTGATATATTGGAAGCCTATGTTTGGACATCGGAAGTGTTCCGGGTGAAATCGGGATTTTTCCGGAGTACCGGGAGGTTACCGGAACCCCCCGGTAACTTAATGGGCCTTAGTGGGCCTAGGTGGAAGAGAGGAGAGGAGGCTAGGGCAGGGCCGCGCCCCCTTCCCCCCCAGTCCAAATAGGACAAGGAGAGGGGGGGCGGCGCCCCCCTTCCTTCCTCCCCTCCACCTCTTCCCCTTCTTCCACTCGTAGTCCAACAAGGAAAGGGGGGAGTCCTACTCCCGGTAGGAGTAGGACTCCTCCTGGCGCGCCACACCTCCTAGGCCGGCGGCCTCCCCCTTGCTCCTTTATATACAGGGGCAGGGGGGCACCTCTAGACACACAATTGATATACGATATTTTAGCCATGTGCGGTGCCCCCCTCCACCATATTACACCTCGATAATATCGTTGCTTAGCTTAGGCGAAGCCCTGCATCGGTAGAACATCATCATCGTCACCACGCCGTCGTGCTGACGAAACTCTCCCTCAACACTCGGCTGGATCGTAGTTCGAGGGACGTCATCGAGCTGAACGTGTGCTGAACTCGGAGGTACCGTGCGTTTGGTACTTGATCGGTCGGATCGTGAAGACGTACGACTACATCAACCGCGTTGTGTTAATGCTTCCGCTTTCGGTCTACGAGGGTACGTGGACAACACTCTCCCCTCTCGTTGCTATGCATCACCATGATCTTGCATGTGCATAGGATTTTTTTTGAAATTACTACGTTCCCCAACAGTGGCATCTGAGCCTTGTTTTATGCGTTGATGCTATGCACGAGTAGAACACAAGTGAGTTGTGGGCGATATAAGTCATACTGCTTACCAGCATGTCATACTTTGGTTTAGCGGTATTGTGAGATAAAGTGACCCAGAGCGACATTACGCGTACGCTTACGCGAGACTGGTTTCACCGTTGCGAGCACTCGTTGCTTAAAGGTGACTGGCGGGTGTCTGTCTCTCTCACTTTAGTTGAACCGAGTGTGGCTACGCCCGGTCCTTGCGAAGGTTAAAACAGCACCAACTTGACAAACTATCGTTGTGGTTTTGATGCGTAGGTAAGAACGGTTCTTACTAAGCCCGTAGCAGCCACGTAAAACTTGCAACAACAAAGTAGAGGACGTCTAACTTGTTTTTGCAGGGCATGTTGTGATGTGATATGGTCAAGACATGATGCTATATTTTATTGTATGAGATGATCATGTTTTGTAACCGAGTTATCGGCAACTGGCAGGAGCCATATGGTTGTCGCTTTATTGTATGCAATGCAATCGCCATGTAATTGTTTTACTTTATCACTAAGCGGTAGCGATAGTCGTAAAAGCAATAAGTTGGCGAGACGACAACGATACTACGATGGAGATCAAGGTGTCGCGCCGGTGACGATGGTGATCATGACGGTGCTTCGGAGATGGAGATCACAAGCACAAGATGATGATGGCCATATCATATCACTTATATTGATTGCATGTGATGTTTATCTTTTATGCATCTTATCTTGCTTTGATTGACGGTAGCATTATAAGATGATCTCTCACTAAAATTTCAAGATAAAAGTGTTCTCCCTGAGTATGCACCGTTGCGAAAGTTCTTCGTGCTGAGACACCACGTGATGATCGGCTGTGATAGGCTCTACGTTCAAATACAATGGGTGCAAAACAGTTGCACACGCGGAATACTCAGGTTAAACTTGACGAGCCTAGCATATGTAGATATGGCCTCGGAACACGGAGATCGAAAGGTCGAGCGTGAATCATATAGTGGATATGATCAACATAGTGACGTTCACCGTTGAAACTACTCCATCGTCTCACGTGATGATCGGACATGGTTTAGTTGATATGGATCACGTGATCACTTAGAGGATTAGAGGGATGTCTATCTAAGTGGGAGTTCTTAAGTAATATGATTAATTGAACTTAAATTTATCATGAACTTAGTCCTGATAGTATATTGCAAATTATGTTGTAGATCAATAGCTCGCGTTGTTGCTTCCCTGTGTTTATTTTTGACATGTTCCTAGAGAAAATTATTTTGAAAGATGTTAGTAGCAAAGATGCGGATTGGATCCGCGATCTGAGGATTATCCTCATTGCTGCATAGAAGAATTATGTCCTTGATGCACCGCTAGGTGACAGACCTATTGCAGGAGCAGATGCAGACGTTATGAATGTTTGGCTAGCTCAATATGATGACTACTTGATAGTTTAGTGCACCATGTTTAACGGCTTAGAATCGGGACTTCAAAGACGTTTTGAACGTCATGGACCATATGAGATGTTCCAGGAGTTGAAGTTAATATTTCAAGAAAATACCTGAGTTGAGAGATATGAAGTCTCCAACAAGTTCTATAGCTAAAAGATGGAGGAGAATAGCTCAAGCAGTGAGCATGTGCTCAGATTGTCTGGGTACTACAATCGCTTGAATCAAGTGGGAGTTAATCTTCCAGATAAAATAGTGATTGACAGAATTCTCTAGTCACCATCACCAAGTTAGTAGAACTTCGTGATGAACTATAGTATGCAAGGGATGACGAAAGTAATTCCCGAGCTCTTCGTGATGCTGAAATCGACGAAGGTAGAAATCAAGAAAAACATCAAGTGTTGATGGTTGACGAGACCACTTGTTTCAAGAAAAAGGGCAAAGGGAAGAAGGGGAACTTCAAGAAGAATGGCAAGCAAGTTGCTGCTCAAGTGAAGAAGCCTAAGTCTGGTCCTAAGCCTGAGACTAAGTGCTTCTACTGCAAAGGGACTGGTCACTGGAAGCGCAACTACCCCAACTATTTGGTGGATAAGAAGGATCGCAAAGTGAACAAAGGTATATTGGATATACATGTTATTGATGTGTACTTTACTAGTGTTTATAGCAACCCCTCGGTATTTGATACTGGTTCAGTTGCTAAGAGTAGTAACTCGAAACAGGAGTTGCAGAATAAACAGAGACTAGTAAAAGGCGAGGTGACGATGTGTGTTGGAAGTAGTTCCAAGATTGATATGATCATCGTCGCACACTCCCTATACTTTCGGGATTAGTGTTGAAAAAATAAGTGTTATTTGGTGTTTGCGTTGAGCATGAATATGATTTGATCATGTTTGTTGCAATACGGTTATTCATTTAAATTAGAGAATAATTGTTGTTCTGTTTACATGAATAAAACCTTCTATGGTCATATACTCAATAAAATGGTTTGTTGGATCTCGATCGTAGTGATACACATATTCATAATAATGAAGCCAAAAGATGCAAAGTTAATAATGATAGTGGCACTGCCGTTTAGGTCATATTGGTGTAAAGCGCATGAAGAAACTCCATACTGATGGGTTTTTGGAATCACTTGATTATGAATCACTTGATGCTTGCGAACCGTGCCTCATGGGCAAGATGACTAAAACGCCGTTCTCCGGAACTATGGAGAGAGCAACAGATTTGATGGAAATCATAGATACAGATGTATGTTGTCTGATGAATACTGAGGTTCGTAGCAGGTATCATTATTTTCTGACCTTCACAGATGATTTGAGTAGATATGGGTATATCTACTTAATGAAACAGAAGTCTGAAACATTTGAAAAGTTCATATAATTTCAGAGTGAAGCGGAAAATCATCGTAACAAGAAAATAAAGTTTCTACGATCTGATCGTGGAGAAGAGTATTTGAGTTATGAGTTTGGCCTTCAGTTAAAACTATGTGAAATAGTTTCACTACTCACGCCACCTGGAACACCACAGTGTAATGGTGTGTCCGAACATCGTAACCGTACTTTATTAGATATGGTGCGATATATGATGTCTCTTACCGATCTACCACTATCGTTTTGAGGTTATGCATTAGAGACAGCTGCATTCACGTTAAATAGGGTACCATCTAAATCCGTTGAGACGACATCTTATGAACTGTGGTTTGGCAAGAAACCAAAGTTGTCGTTTCTTAAAGTTTGGGGTTGCAATGCTTATGTGAAAAAGTTTCATCCTGATAAGCTCAAACCCAAATCGGAGAAATGTGTCTTCATAGGATACCCAAAGGAGACAGTTGGGTACACCTTCTATCACAGATCCAAAGGCAAGACATTCGTTGCTAAGAATGGATCCTTTCTAGAGAAGGAGTTTCTCTCGAAAGAAGTGAGTGGGAGGAAAGTAGAACTTGATGAGGTAATTGTACCTGCTCCCTTATTGGAAAGTAGTTCATCGCAGAAAACAGTTTCTGTGACGCCTATACCAATTAGTGAGGAAGTTAATGATGATGATCATGGAACTTCAGATCAAGTTATTACTGAACCTCGTAGGTCAACCAGAGTAAGATCCGCACCAGAGTGGTACGGTAATCCTGTTCTGGAGGTTATGTTACTAGACCATGACGAACCTACGAACTATGAAGAAGAGATGGTGAGCCCAGATTCCGCGAAATGGCTTGAGGCCATGAAATCTGAGATGGGATCCATGTATGAGAACAAAGTATGGACTTTGATTGACTCTCCCAAATGATCGGCGAGCCACTGAGATTAAATGGATCTTCAAGAGGAAGACAGACACTGATAGTAGTGTTACTATCTACAAAGCTAGAATTGTCGCAAAAGGTTTTCGACAAGTTTAAGGTGTTGACTACGATGAGAGTTTCTCACTCGTATCTATGCTTAAGTCTGTCTGAATCATGTTAGCAATTGCCGCATTTTATGAAATCTGGCAAATGGATAAACAAAACTGCATTCCTTAATGGATTTATTAAAGAAGAGTTGTATATGATGCAACCAGAAGGTTTTGTCAATCCTAAAGGTGCTAACAAAATATGCAAACTCCAGTGATCCATCTATGGACTGGTGCAAGCATCTCGGAGTTGGAATATACGCTTTGATAAGTTGATCAAAGCATGTAGTTTTATACAGACTTGCGGTGAAGCCTGTATTTACAAGAAAGTGAGTGGGAGCACTACAACATTTCTGATAAGTATATGTGAATGACATATTGTTGATCGGTAATAATGTAGAATTATTCTGCAAAGCATAAAGGAGTGTTTGAAAGGAGTTTTTCAAAGAAAGACCTCAGTAAAGCTGCTTACATATTGAGCATCAAGATCTATAGAGATAGATCAAGACGCTTGATAAGTTTTTTCAATGAGTACATACCTTAATAAGATTTTGAAATAGTTCAAAATGGAACAGTCAAAGAAAGAGTTTCTTGCCTGTGTTACAAGGTGTGAAATTGAGTAAGACTCAAAGCTCGACCACGGCAGAAGATAGAAAAAGAATGAAAGTCATTCCCTATGCCTCGGCCATAGGTTCTATAAAGTATGCCATGCTGTGTACCAGATCTATTGTATACCCTACACTGATTTTGGCAAGGGAGTACAATAGTGATCTAGGAGTAGATCACTGGACAACGGTCAAAATTATCCTTACTGGAATAAGGATATGTTTCTCGATTATGGAAGTGACAAAAGGTTCGTTGTAAAGGGTTATGTCGATGCAAGTTTTGACACTAATCTAGATGACTCTAAGTCTCGGTCTAGATACATATTGAAAGAGGGAGCAATTAGCTAGAGTAGCTCCGTGCAGAGCATTGTAGACATAGAAATTTGCAAAATACTTACGGATCTGAATGTGACAGACCCGTTGACTAAAATTATCTCACAATCAAAACATGATCACACCTTAGTACTCTTTGGGTGCTAATCACATAGCGATGTGAACTAGATTATTGACTCTAGTAAACCCTTTGGGTGTTGGTCACATGATAATGTGAACTATGAGTGTTAATCACATGGTGATGTGAATTATTGATGTTAAATCACATGGCGATGTGAACTAGATTATTGACTCTAGTGCAAGTGGGAGACTGAAGGAAATATGCCCTAGAGGCAATAATAAAGTTATTATTTATTTCCTTATATCATGATAAATGTTTATTATTCATGCTAGAATTGTATTAACCGGAAACATAATACATGTGTGAATACATAGACAAACAGAGTGTCACTAGTATGCCTCTACTTGACTAGCTCCTTAATCAAAGATGGTTATGTTTCCTAGCTATAGACATGAGTTGTCATTTGATTAATGGGATCACCTCATTAGGAGAATGACGTGATTGACTTGAACCATTCCGTTAGCTTAGCACTCGATCGTTTAGTATGTTGTTATTGCTTTCTTCATGACTTATACATGTTCCTATGACTATGAGATTATGCAACTCCCGTTTACCGGAGGAACACTTTGTGTGCTACCAAACGTCACAACGTAACTGGGTGATTATAAAGGTGCTCTACAGGTGTCTCCAAAGGTACTTGTTGGGTTGGCGTATTTCAAGATTAGGATTTGTCACTCCGATTGTCGGAGAGGTATCTCTGGGCCCACTCGGTAATGCACATCACTATAAGCCTTGCAAGCATTGTGACTAATGAGTTAGTTGCGGAATGATGTATTACGGAACGAGTAAAGAGACTTGCCGGTAACGAGATTGAACTAGGTATCGAGATACCGACGATCGAATCTCGGGCAAGTAACATACCGATGACAAAGGGAACAACGTATGTTGTTATGCGGTCTAACCGATAAAGATCTTCGTAGAATATGTGGGAACCAATATGAGCATCCAGGTTCCGCTATTGGTTATTGACCGGAGAGGTGTCTCGTTCATGTCTACATAGTTCTCGAACCCGTAGGGTCCGCACGCTTAAAGTTACGATGACAGTTATATTATGAGTTTATATGTTTTGATGTACCGAAGGTTGTTCGGAGTCCCAGATGTGATCACGGACATGACGAGGAGTCTCGAAATGGTCGAGACATAAAGATTGATATATTGGAAGCCTATGTTTGGACATCGGAAGTGTTCCGGGTGAAATCGGGATTTTTCCGGAGTACCGGGAGGTTACCGGAACCCCCCGGTAACTTAATGGGCCTTAGTGGGCCTAGGTGGAAGAGAGGAGAGGAGGCTAGGGCAGGGCCGCGCCCCCTTCCCCCCCAGTCCGAATAGGACAAGGAGAGGGGGGGCGGCGCCCCCCTTCCTTCCTCCCCTCCACCTCTTCCCCTTCTTCCACTCCTAGTCCAACAAGGAAAGGGGGGAGTCCTACTCCCGGTAGGAGTAGGACTCCTCCTGGCGCGCCACACCTCCTAGGCCGGCGGCCTCCCCCTTGCACCTTTATATACGGGGGCAGGGGGGCACCACTAGACACACAATTGATATACGATATTTTAGCCGTGTGCGGTGCCCCCCTCCACCATATTACACCTCGATAATATCGTAGCGGAGCTTAGGCGAAGCCCTGCGTCGGTAGAACATCATCATCGTCACCACGCCGTCGTGCTGACGAAACTCTCCCTCAACACTCGGCTGGATCGGAGTTCGAGGGACGTCATCGAGCTGAACGTGTGCTGAACTCGGAGGTGCCGTGCGTTCGGTACTTGATCGGTCGGATCGTGAAGACGTACGACTACATCAACCGCGTTGTGTTAACGCTTCCGCTTTCGGTCTACGAGGGTACGTGGACAACACTCTCCCCTCTCGTTGCTATGCATCACCATGATCTTGCGTGTGCGTAGGAATTTTTTTTGAAATTACTACGTTCCCCAACAAGAAGATCCTGGCAGGCTGAGCAGCCAGGCGCGTGGTACGCCAGTGAGGGCCATGGGAAACCAGTTGGCCATGACCTTGCCGTTGCTGCCGGCCGCCCAAACGGCCTCCTCGTAAGCCTGGAGGAAGCCTGCCGGATCCATCGCGCCATCGTAGAGAGGCGGCATCTCCGGCCTAAACTTGGGAGGCCACTGTACCTGTCGCAAGGCGGGGGTGAAAGCTCGGAGGCCCGCAGCGCCTCCGTGCGCGCTCGTTGGTCCGGCCGAAGGAGTGGTGCTCGTCATGGGAGCTGAACAGTGAAGCGAAGCGGATGGAGAGGCGAAGCTTCGACACACCCCTACCTGGCGCGCCAAATGTCGGATTCAGGGTTCCACAGACCCTAGAGAGGTTCGAACTCTGGGGTCTGTGCGAAGAACTCGTCTTCGCCAGTCCGCCTGCTCAATAATTCCACGGCCTAGCTCGACGAACCGAAGGGACAAGAGACACAGCAGTTTATCCTAGTTCGAGCCACCTTGCGGTGTAATACCCTACTCCAGCTTTGTGGTGGATTGCCTCGAGGGGCTGGATCAACTAGTAAAGTGGTGGAACAGCCTCATGAGGTGAGGTGTTCTTGTGCTCGATGAGCTGGTGAGCTGGTTAGGGTGGAATGGATCCGTCCTCTCTATGGTGGTGGCTAAGTTTTATTTATAGTGGCCTTGGTCCTCTTCCCAAATGTAGGCGGGAAGGGATCACACAACGGCCAAATTCGAAGGGAGACAACTAGTACAAGTTATCCTGACAAAAGTGGTCATCGCCTACAAAAGCCTCTAGTGGTGACGCTGCGGTGGGCTCCATGATGACCTCCATCCTGCCATCCTTGCGGTCTTGGTATCGTTGCATCGGAATGGAAACATTTGCTTGATTCCTCGGGACCCCACGCGTGCGCTTGCCCCCTTAGCACCAAAGAGGAAACTGGTACACTGCGCCCACTGGCACCCGCCTGGCCTTGGTCGTCACGGCTCATGTCATGTGAACCTCGCGAGGTGCAGCTTGCATTGATATCTCCGCTCCTCGAGAGCCAGCCCTGGGAGGCCGCCCCTTGTGGGGGTCTTGGTGTTGTTCGCCTCGCGAGGGTCTTGAGTTGTTGTTGTCGAAGTTGGGCCGTACTAGGGCGTCGATACAGCCACGCCGTGGGCCGCAGGCAGGCAAGTCTGGGCACCCCCGGCCCCAGGACGCCAACACTTATGTCATAAAGTACATCAAAGGCAAGGAAAATGTTGTGGCGGATGCTCTTTCCCGCATATGCATGCTTGTCACCAAACTTGAATTGAATGTCATTGGCTTTGAACACATAAAAGACTTGTATGCACATGATCCTACTTTTGCTATTCCATATGCCAAATGTTTGACGCATACATCTTGGGAACGATATTACCTAAAGGATGATTGTCTTATGAGAGCTAACAAACTTTGCATCCCCGAGTCTTCTCTTTAGTTGTTACTTTTGCAAGAATCTCATGGAGGAGGACTAATGGGACACTTTGGACGCGATAAGACATTTGCTACGCTCTCCAAGAACTATTTTTGGCCCAAGATGTTCCGCGACGTCTCACGCTTCACCAACCGATGCTCTACATGTCGCAAAGCAAAGTCTAAAGCTCAATCTCATGGCCTTTACATGCCACTTCCTATTCCATATCACCCATGGGAAGATATTAGCATGGATTTTTTCCTTGGTTTGCCCAGAACTGGAAATGGAAAGGATTTCGTGTTTGTTGTTATGGACCGATTCTCTAAAATGGCACATCTCATACCATGCAACAAGATAGACGATGCTTCACATGTTGCAAATATTTTTTGTAGGGAAATCTGGCGCCTACATGGAGTGCCAAAGACGATTGTCTGGGACCGCGACGTCAAGTTCATGAGTTACTTTTGGAAGACCTTATGCGCCAAGCTCAGAATCAAGCTCTTGTTCTCTTAGGCATAGCATCCTCAAACTGACGGCCAAGCAGAGGTGACAAATGCTCTCCACTCTACTACGCGTGTTGATCAAGAAGAACATCAAGGAGTGGGAGGAGTGCCTGCCCATCGCCGAGTACGCCTACAACCGCGCAAGACAATCGACTACCGACAAGTCCCCCTTCGAGGTCGTCTACGGCTTCAACCACTACAAGAGCGCACCAACATGGACGCGAGTGCCCGAGTCAACTACCTCAACAAGATGCATGAAGACACAAGGCACACCATCGAGCGCCAAGTACAACGACTCGCGACCAAACACAACGTCAACAAGCAACCCATGATATTCAACATTGGAGATCTTGTGTGGTTACACCTTCACAAAGACCTCTTCCCGAACGAACGCAAGTCCAAACTTCTACCACGAGCCAATGGACCCCTCAAGGTGCTTGCACGCTACAACAACAACACCTACAAGATTGACATCCCACGCGACAAGTACTCTGTGAGCGACATCTTCAACGCCAAAGATCTGTCTCCCTACCATGGTGATGAAGAGTTTGATCCGAGGTCGGATCTTTCCCAAGGGAGGCGAGATGATGCGGAACATCCTATGGTCATCCCCATGGACCTACCATCGTGTCTCCAAGTGCCAAGAGGACCTATGACACGAGCACAAGCTAGAGCTCTCGAAACTGAGGTGACTTCCTTCCTTAGTGATATCACATATGATCCCCTTGAGACATGGCTACTACCTAAGTCTGGAATGTTGTGCATGATTAGGTACCAATAGGACCCTCCCGAAGATGCATGTGAAGACGAACAAGTCCTCAAGCTCACGGATGAAGAGAACCAATGAAAGGAGTCGAGAACAGCTCCCATGACCCCAGACATCCGGCCCCTGGAGCATCACCCACAGCAGCCGCCTAGCCGCCAAGCACCTACAGGCCCCGGACATCCGGCCCCAGCCCGGACATCCGGCCCAAAGCCCGGAAATCCGGCACCCTCTATCCATAGAGCACCGAGGCCGACCCCGCCAACCCAGACATCCGGAGCCCCATCCCGGACATCCGGCCCCTCGGGAAGGCCCGGACATCCGGCCCGACGCCCGGACGTCCGGCCCCATCTGTCTGCGCACAGTAAAGGGCCGAGGTCCATGTACCCCTTAGACCTCCTAGACTATATATACTCCTCCTCCTCCTCGCTCTTTCTAGGGTTAGCGTCGTGATAGCTCATATGTGAGATAGAGCCTCGCTCATCCATCCGGATCTACTCCACCGAGAGAGACCGTCGCCTCTTCGGAGATGATCCACCTTGGATTCAAGACCCCCTAACGGGAAGACCTCAAGAACCCCTTACGGAGAAGAACTAGTTACCTATGTATCATCCTTTGTTGGATTCGGATCATGTATCTCTTTGTGTTTCGAGGATCTAGCATATGTGTAACCGAATCTTGTTGGTTTGAGTGTTTCTCTGATGTTTTCCCTCGTGATTTCCCCTCGTGTTCTTCATGTTCATCGCGGGATCTGCTCCTTTCATGAAAGATCGTCCATCTAGGTTCCACCCTACATCAGATTTCTATGCAGGCACCCACCTCATGAGGTTGAGGTAACGCAAGCCATGATGACCAAGGTCAGGCGGGCGCCAGCGGGCGCAAAGCAGCAGGTTTCCTCTTTACTGCAGGTGCGGGGTCCCGAGGAATCACCCAAAGGTTTCCATTCCCGTGCAATGAGACCATGACCGCCAGGACGGAAGGACGGATGTCATCGTCGAGCCCACCACGGCGTCACGACCAGGAGCTTTGCAGGGGAAGACCACCTTTCGTCGGGATAAGATGTACTACTTGTCCGCTTTAAAACTACTCACTGTGGGATCCCTTCCCGCCTACGCTTTTGGGGAAAGAGGACCAAGGCCACTATAAATAAAGGTTAACCACCACCGTAGAAGGGGATCCGATCCAATCCTCAACTCGTTCCCTCACCAGGGCAGACCTCACGAGGTTGTTCTTCCTCTGTACTAGTTCATCCTCTGCCCCTTGTGAGGCTGATCCACCCCAAAGCAGGAGTAGGGTCTTACACCGCAAGGTGGCCCGAACCTGGGTAAACTGCTGTGTCCATCTTTTTCCTTGTTCATCAAGCTAGGACATGGGGTAACGAACTGGTTAGCTGGAGAGGTTGATATCTTCGCAGACGCCCCAGAGTTTGAACCTTGCTTTGGTCTGCGGAGCCCTGAATCCGACATTTGGAACGGCAGGTAGGGGCATGTCGAAGGTCTGCCTCTTCACAAGCCACACTTCACCCTCGCTGCTCGGTTTCCATGGTAGGTGTCGCCCCTCCCGCCTTTCCGTCGGGCGTGTTCGGAGGCATCGCGGGCCTCCGAGCTTTCTCCCCTGCCTTGTGACAGGTGCAGTGGCCGCCGAAGTTCAGGCCGGAGTTGCCACCGCGGTACAACGGCGTGGCGGATCCTACGGAGTTCCTCCAGGTCTACGCGGAGGCCGTCTGGGCAGCGGGTGGCGATGACAAGGCCATGGCAAACTGGCTCCCTATGGCTCTCACAGGCGTGCCTCGCCCCTAGTTGCTCAACCTACCGGAGTCCTCGGTGGCCTCCTGGGAGGAGCGGCATGATTTGTTTGTCGCGTGCTTCGCGGCTCTAGCACCCCACGCCGTCGCAGCTATCCTCGGCAGGTCGCAGGCACCCACTTAAGGATGCCATGCCAAGAAGCTCTTTGGGCAGATGGCGGCCGCCCAGTCGCGGCGGGGGGCTCCTCCAGGATGGGCGGCGCCCGAGGCTGACCTCGCCTTCGACTCCAGGGACCACCTCGAGACCATGGTCGGTGCCGACGCGATCCCCATGCTCTGCACCCCCACCATTTGCAATGTTGCAGTCACCAAGACCCTCATCGACGGTGGCGCTGGTCTCAACGTCCTCTCCGTGGAGGCCTTACGACCGGCTCCTCCCCACCAAGCCTTACTCGGGGGTCACCGATGGCTCCACCTTTCCTTTGGGGCAGATCCGCCTCCACGTCACCTTTGGTACGCATAACAACTACCGCACCGAGCTCATCGACTTCGACATCGCCCGCATCGGCCTCCCGTATAATGCCATTCTCGGGTATCCGGGCCTCGCCAAGTTCATGGCAGCGACTCACCCCGACTACAACGTCATGAAGATGCCGGGGAGCAGCGGCATCCTCACTGTGGCGGGGGACACCAAGGACGCGCTCATGGCCCTCAAGCTCGCTTTCAAGGCTGCGGCGGCCGTGCGACCGGGCACGGAGGGAGCTCCGGAGATCCCGGAAGCCGCACCAGCAAAGAAGAAGGAGTTGTTCTCCCAAGACCGGGCTGAGACGAAGCAGGTGCCAGTCGATGATGGCGGGGGATCAAGCCCCACATTCGCCATGGGCGCCGGCCTCCCCTCGGACCAGGAAGAGGCACTAGTCAGCTTCCTCTGTGCGAACAAGGACGTGTTTACATGGGAGGCAATGGACTTGGTCGGCGTCCCGCGGGGAGTGATCGAGCACCACTTGATGGTGTGCCCCGGCGCACACCGAGTGAAGCAGAAGGCATGGTGGCAAGCCCCAGAGAAGCAATCGTTCATCGTCCAGGAGGTTCACAAGCTGCAAGTGGTCGGCATCATTCGAGAGGTGCGGCATCCAGATTGGCTGGCCAATCCGGTCATTGTCCCCAAGAATGGCGGGAAGGAGCGCATGTGCGTCAACTTCACGAGCCTCAACAAGGCTTTGCCCTCAGGACCCTTTCCCTCTTCCACGCATTGACCAGATCGTCGACTGCACCATCGAGTGCGACTTGCTGTGCTTCCTGGACGCTTTCTCGGGCTACCACCAAATCAAGATGGCGGTGCAGGATGTTCAGATGACCGCTTTCCTGACCCCATGCGGGGTGTACTGCTACACCTGCATGCCGTTCAGGTTGCGAAATGCCGGGGCAACCTCCCAGCGACTGATGCACATTGCCCTGGGCCGGCAGCTCGGGAGAAACGCCGAGGAGTACGTGGACGACATAGTGGTCAAGTCGCAGGCGGCTGATACGTCTCCAACGTATCTATAATTTATGAAGTATTCATGCTATTATATTATCCATCTAGGATGTTTCATATGCTTTTATATGCTATTTTATATGATTTTTGGGACTAACCTATTAACCTAGAGCCCAGTGCCAGTTTCTATTTTTCCTTGTTTTTGAGTTTTACAGAAAAGGAATACCAAACGGAGTCCAATTGACGTGCCAATTTTTGATGATTTTTTATGGACCAAAAGAAGCCCCGGAGTAAAAGAGTTGGGCCAGAAGAGTCCCGAGCCATCCACGAGGGCGGGGGGTGTGCCCACCCCCCTGGGCATGGGCCCCTATCTCGTGGACGGCTCGGAGGACCCCCTGACGTGAAACTGACGCCAAAAATTCCTATAAATAGATAAACCTCCAGAAAATAACCTCTGTAGCCACGAGAAATCAATCTAGGCCCTCTCTGGCACCCTGCCGGAGGGGGCCATCATCACCGGAGGCCATGGAGGAGGATCCCAGAGGGGCCATCATCGCCATGAAGGCCAAGGTCCAGAGGGAGAACCTCTCCCCATCTAGGGGAGGCCATGGAGGAGGAAGCACAAGGGGGAGAACCTCTCCTCCTCTCTCTCGGTGGCGCCGGAGTACCATCGGGAGGGGAATCATCGCCGCCGTAATCGTCTTCATCATCATCACCATCATCATCACCATCCTCATCTATTTTACGCGGTCCACACTCCCGCACCCCGCTGTAATCCCTACTTGAACATGGTGCTTTATGCCACATATTATGATCCAACGATGTGTTGCCATCCTATGATGTTTTGAGTAGATATCCTTTGTCTTTTGGTTGATTGATGATCTAGATTGGTACGAGTTGTATGTTTTATTTTGGTGCTGTCCTATTGTGCCCTCCGTGTCGCGCAAGCGTGAGGGATTCCCGCTGTAGGGTGTTGCATATGTTCATGATTCGCTTATAGTGGGTTGCTTGAGTGACAGAAGCATAAACCCGAGTAAGGGAGTTGTTGCGTATGGGATAAAGGGGACTTGATATGTTAATGCTATGGTTGGGTTTTACCTTAATGATCTTTAGTAGTTGCGGATGCTTGCTAGAGTTCCAATCATAAGTGCATATGATCCAAGAAGAGAAAGTATATTAGCTTATGCCTCTCCCTCATATGAAATTGCAATGACGACTACCAGTCTTGTTAACGATTGCCTAGGATAATTCCGCACACTGATCCATCATTATTCCACACTCGCTATTTATAATATTTAGTAATATATTCTAACTTTATGATAACATCACCTACTTTTATGTTTTAGCTCTCCGATATCATGCAAAGTTATCCTGTTCATACCCACAACGTAGTTTTATTTCTCGTTTCTAGTTGGAAGCAAACACTCGGTGTACGTAGAGTCGTATCAGGGGAAGATAGGACTTGAGAGAATATTTATCTTACCTTTAGCTCCTTGTGGGTTTGACACTCCATACTTATCACTTCCACCATTGGGAATTGCTACGATGATTCCCTGCACTTGGGGATTATCAAGCTCTTTTCTGGCGCCGTTGCCGGGGAGCAATAGCGTGGGGTTGATATTCTCGTTTGTGCTTGTTTGCTTTCTTCACTAAGTAGATTTTGTTTTTCCTTTATGTTTCTGTTTAGGTGTGGGTGAAACATAAAAAAAATAAAATAATGAAAATACAAAAAAAATTACTTGCCTTTCATGCCTAAAAAGTTTTTCAATAAGGGAAGTGATTGGAAGATTATGCATTGAAGAAGTGAGGGTCGACCTTGAGCACTTGTGTTAATGCTCACGGAAACAATGTAGAATTTTTCATGGAAGTTTCTCTGTAAATAATTATCCCCTTGTGTATATCCATTGTATTATAAAAATAATGTGCCAAGCTTTGGTTTTAGGATGATTATATTGCTTGTTTACTATGTGCAGAACAAAAACAGAAACTTTGGCTGTAGCGCGTGATTTTACATTTTTTACTGGAAGGTAAAATGGGTCTGAAATTTTTTGAACATTACTTACGTACAAATTTTTCAAATTTTCAAATTTATTTCATAATTTTTGGAGTTACATAAGTTTACTAAACTTCCAGATTACTACAGACTGTCCTGTTTTTGACAGATTCTGTTTTCACGTGTTGTTTGCTTATTTTTATGAATCTATGGCTAGTATCGGGGGGTATGAACCATATAGAAGTTGGAATACAGTAGGTTTAACACCAATATAAATAAAGAATGAGTTCATTACAGTACCTTAAAGTGATAGTTTGCTTTATTACACTAACGGATCTCACAAAGTTTTTGTTAAAGTTTTGTGTGGATGAAGTGTTCGAAGATCGAGGAGCTGCCAATATGAGAACAATAAAGAGAGGAAAGAGTTCAAGCTTGGGGATTCGCAAGGCACCCCAAGTAAATATTTCAAAGGATACTCAAGCATCTAAGCTTGGGGATGCCCCGGTTGGCATCCCGTCTTTCTTCTTCAACAAATATCGGTATACCTCGGTTTTTGTTTTGTTCACACGATTTGTGTCCTTTGTGTTTTTTTTCCTTTAGAACTATGCTAGCATGAGATAGCCCTTCATTTATTTATATAATACTTCATGAGCTTCACTTATATCTTTTAAGTATGATCTTATAGAGTTGCTCTTTGTGCTTCACTTAAATCTTTTGAACTTGGATATTGGTTAGCCTATATTTTGAGCTTATAGAGTTGATCTTATAGAATGCTTCGTGTGCTTCACTTACATATTTTGAGCTTGGATATTGGTTAGCCTATATTATTTGTAGAATGCTCCACGAACTTCACTTATATATTTTAGAGTATGAATAATACTATCATCTAAAGCGGGTTTGGAAAAGTGTCAACTATAGGAATTAGTGATCCCACTATTCCGAATGAGAAGAATTTTGCTTATGTGGAGAGTAGAAAAATTTCTATGCTTGTAGATCATGAAAAGAATGCTTTATGTGATGGTTATATTGTTGAATTCATTCATGATGCTACTGAAAATTATTATGAGGGAGGAATATATGCTTGTAGGAGTTGCAATAATACCAAGTTTCCTCTCTATGTGCTTAAAGTTTTGAAGTTATACTTGTTTTGCCTTCCTATGCTAGTTGATTCTTGTTCCTATAAATTATGTGTTCAAAAAATCCCTAGGCATAGGAAGTGGGTTAGATTCAAATTTGCTAGTCATATTCTTCATGATGCTCTGTTTATGTTTCAATTCTTTTCTTTTAGGTGAGCATCATTGAAATCATCATGCCTAGCTAAAAGGCATTAAAGAAAAGCGCTTGTTGGGAGACAAACCAATATTTACCCTTACTGTTTTTGTGTGTTTACATGATTAATCTACTGTAGTAATCATGTTTTATAGCTTTTTGTTTCAATAAAGTGCCAAGTAAGACCTTTGGGAAGACTTGGGTGAGAGTTAATGTGATCTTGCTGTAAAAAACAGAAACTTTGCGCTCACGGGATTAGCTACCATTTTTTACAGAAGAGTGCTTCTGAGTTGATTCTTTTTGAAGAAGATTAATAGACAAATTCCTAACATCCACCAATTTATTTCATAATTTTGGAGTAGCAGAAGTATGGTTGCTGTTCAGATCATTACAGACTGTTCTGTTTCTTACAGATTCTGTTTTCATTGCATAGTTTGCTTGTTTTCTAGTTTCTATGGCTTATATTTCTCAATATAAATTGCAGAAATGATATGTTACAGTAGGAATTGTGTGAGAACAATTATGAACCTTGTCTTTGACAGTACCAAAGTGAATGGTTTACTCTTTATCATACTAACCTATCTCACGAAGTTCCGTTAAGTTTTGTGTGATTGAAGTTTTCAAGCTTTGGGTGAGATATCGATATGAGGAGAATAAGGAGTGGAAAGACCCTAAACTTGGGATGCCCAAGGCACTCCAAGGTAATATTCAAAGAAGACTCAAGCGCCTAAGCTTGGGGATGCCCTGGAAGGCATCCCCTCTTTCGTCTTCAAAACTATCGGTATACCTTACTCGGAGCATATTTTTATTCGTCACATGATATGTGTTTTGCTTGGAGCGTATTTTCAATTTTACTTTCTGTTTGAATAAAATCATTGGATATGAAATCTTGAATGAAAAAGAATCCTCCCATGGCTAGTTAATTATTTGACTACTCAGTGTTCTTCACTTATATCTTTTGGAGTAGTTTGTCATTTACTCACGTGCTTCACATATATCCTGTGAGTAAACGGTTGAATGAATTGAATATCATAAATCTGAATTTATATATGTTTCATATGCTTATACTATGGGGAGTAATGACTTCACACAGAATAAGTATAGGTAGTAAACCTATTGAAAGTTAGCAAACGCAGAATTGGTCACTTGAACAATTCATGAAAGAATATTGAAGGAAGAGAGATTTCACATATAAATATACTATCATGGACATCTTTTGTAATTGTGAGCACTCATTAAAATATGACATGCTAAAAGGTTGATGTTGGACAAGGAAGACAACTTAATGGGTTATGTTTTACTATATCTGAAACGTTATATTGTCTTGGATCATCCAACATGTTGACCTTGCCTTTCCCTCTCATGCTAGCCAAATTCTTTGCACCAAGTAGAAATACTACTTGTGCTTCCAAACATCCCTTAAACCAGTTTTGCCATGAGAGTCCACCATACCTACCTATGGATTGAGTAAGATCCTTCAAGTAAGTTGTCATCGGTGCATGCAATAAAAATTGCTCTCTAAATATGTATGATCTATTAGTGCGAAGAAAATAAGCTTTTACGAACTTGTGATAGGGAAGAAATAAAAGCAACGGACTGCATAATAAAGGTCTCTATCACAAGCGGCAATATAAAGTGACGTTCTTTTGCATTAAGATTTTGTGCATCCAACCATAAAAGCGCATGACAACCTCTGCTTCCCTCTGTGAAGGGCCTATCTTTTACTTTTATCTTCTACCCTTATACAAGAGTCATGGTGATCATCACCTTTCCTTTTTACACTTTTTCCTTTGGTAAGCACTTTGTGTTGGAGCGATCCGGATATATATATCTACTTGGATGTAGGTTTTCATAAATTATTATTGTTGACATTACCCTGGAGGTAAAAGGTTGGGAGGCGAAACTATAAGGCCCTATCTTTCTCTGTGTCCGATTAAAACTTTGAACCCATAAATATCACATGAGTGTTAGCCATTGCGAAAGATTAAATGATAGTTGAGTATGTGGAGTTTGCTGAATCAAAGATCTTACATAGACCCTTCCCGAAAATAAGATGAATTGCAATTGTTTGATGACTAAGAGCATGGTTTGTCAGTTTTCAAGAAAGTTTATGATCTATTCTTTAACATGTGAATAGCTTGTTACTTGATCATGAGAAGTTTTATGAGCTGAGCTACTATTATGATATATAATGATGCTAGAAAAGCTGATTGAAATTATCATTGATCAAACTTGTACACCTGCTAGCATTCACACTTCATAAATTATTTCTTTTATCATTTACCTACTCGAGGACGAGCAGGAATTAAGCTTGGGGATGCTGATACGTCTCCAACGTATCTATAATTTATGAAGTATTCATGCTATTATATTATCCATCTAGGATGTTTTATATGCATTCATATGCTATTTTACATGATTTTTCGGACTAACCTATTAACCTAGAGCCCAGTGCCAGTTTCTATTTTTTCCTTGTTTTTGAGTTTTACAGAAAAGGAATACAAAACGGAGTCCAATTGACGTGCCAAATTTTGATGATTTTTTATGGACCAAAAGAAGCCCCCGGAGTAAAAGAGTTGGGCCAGAAGAGTCCCGAGCCATCCACGTTGGCGGGGGGCGCGCCCACCCCCCCCCCCCAGGGCGTGGGCCCCTATCCAATGGACGGCTCGGAGACCCCCCTGACGTGAAACCGACGCCAAAAATTCCTATAAATACAGAAACCTCTAGAAAATAACCTAGATCGGAAGTTCCGCCACCGCAAGCCTCTGTAGCCACGAGAAATCAATCTAGGCCCTCTCTGGCACCCTGCCGGAGGGGGCCATCATCACCGGAGGCCATGGAGGAGGATCCCGGAGGGGCCATCATCGCCATGAAGGCCAAGGTCTAGAGGGAGAACCTCTCCCCATCTAGGGGGAGGCCATGGAGGAGGAAGGACAAGGGGCAGAACCTCTCCTCCTCTCTCTCGGTGGCGCCGGAGTGCCATCGGGAGGGGAATCATCGACGTGGTGATCGTCTTCATCAACATCACCATCCTCATCTCTTTTACGCGGTCCACTCTCCCACACCCCGCTGTAATCCCTACTTGAACATGGTGCTTTATGCCACATATTATGATCCAACGATGTGTTGCCATCCTATGATGTTTTGAGTAGATATCCTTTGTCTTTGGGTTGATTGATGATCTAGATTGGTACGAGTTGTATGTTCTATTTTGGTGCTGTCCTATTGTGCCCTCCGTGTCGCGCAAGCGTGAGGGATTCCCGCTGTAGGGTGTTGTAATACGTTCATGATTCGCTTATAGTGTGTTGCTTGAGTGACAGAAGCATAAACCCGAGGAAGGGAGTTCTTGCGTATGGGATAAAGGGGACTTGATATGTTAGTGCTATGGTTGGGTTTTACCTTAATGATCTTTAGTAGTTGCGGATGCTTGCTAGAGTTCCAATCATAAGTGCATATGATCCAAGAAGTGAAAGTATGTTAGCTTATGCCTCTCCCTCATATGAAATTGCAATGACGACTACCGGTCTTGTTAACGATTGCCTAGGATAATTCCGCAAACCGATCCATCATTATTCCACACTCGCTATTTATAATATTTAGTAATATATTCTAACTTTATGATAACAGCACCTACTTTTATGTTTTAGCTCTCCGATATCATACAAAGTTATCCTCTTCATACCCACAACGTAGTTTTATTTCTCGTTTCTAGTTGGCAGCAAACGTTTGGTGTACGTAGAGTCGTATCAGTGGCAGATAGGACTTGAGAGAATATTGATCTTACCTTTAGCTCCTTGTGGGTTCGACACTCCATACTTATTACTTCCACCATTGAGAATTGCTATGATGATTCCCTGCACTTGGGGATTATCAGTGGCGAGGACCCTCGTCGAAGATTTGGAAGAAATGTTCGCCAACCTTCGCAAGGTGAACCTGCGGCTCAATCCGGAGCAATGCGTGTTTAGCGTCCCATCCGACAAGCTACTGGGTTTTCTGGTTTCACACAGAGGGATCGAGGCTAACCGGAGAAGATCACGGCAATAGAGAGGATGAGCCGCCGCAGACCCTCAAGGAGATGCAGAAGCTCGCGGGCTGTGTGACTACATTGGGGAGCTTCATCTCCAAGCTAGGCGAGCGCGCCCTCCGGAGGCCGAGGCAGCCTTCCAAGACCTCAAGAGGTACCTCACCAGCCCACCGGTGATGGTAGCACCTCGTCCTCTTGAGACCCTGGTGCTTTACCTGGACGCCACGTCCCACTCAGCCAGCGCGGCACTCGTGGCGGTCCGGGAAGAGCGTGCGGATGCGGGTGTGCGGTGTAGCGCCCTGCGCCCGGCCACGACGCTGCAACCTTAGGACGGCGCCCCTGAGGCCCTGGCTCCCCCACTAGACGGCAAGGCCCCTGAGGCCCCTCTTCTCAAGAGGGGCAGGACGCCATCGACGTCCCCTCCTTCATCGAGCATCCCGTGTACTTTGTCAGCACGGTGTTGTGTGACGCGCGCACAGGCTGCCCTATGCCATAGAAGCTCCTACTCGCGCTCCTCAACGCCTCCAGGAAGCTACGCCACTACTTCCAAGGCCACCCATCAAGGTTCTCTCCGCATACCCCCTGGAGAAGATGCTTCGGAGCCCCAACGCCGCGGGAAGGGTTGCTGAGTGGAACATCGAGCTGCAGGCATTCCAGCTGGAGTTCAGCACCACCAGAGTCATCAAGGGCGCGACCCTCACTGACTTTGTGGCAGAATTGAGTGACGCCCCTGACCGAGGTGTGGGCGAGGACCATTCCCTCATGCTCGGAGATGAGGCACCAGATGGTTGGTTCATGTACTTCGACGGCGCATTCGCACGCCAGGGCACGGGAGCTGGGACCGTGCTCATCTCACCTACCCAGGACAGGCTCTGCTATGCCGTACAACTCTACTTCTTGCATGGCGAGAAGGTCTCTAACAACATAGCTGAGTGCGAGGGCCTGATCACCGACCTCAAGGCCGCAGCAGCCCTGGGGGTCAGGTGCCTCACCATCAAGGGCGACTCCCGGCTCCTTTCAACTTCTCCAACAAGGCGTACAAACCAAAAGATGAGCACATGGAGGCATACCTTGAAGAGGTGCGCAAAATTGAGAAACAATTCTTGGGATTGGAATTGCAGCACATACCATGTGGCACGAACAACGAGGCAGACGACATCGCCAAGAGGGCGTCCCGACGCGACCCCCAGAAGCCTCGCGTCTTCGAGGAACAGCTCTTGAAGCCATCGGTGGCACCCCCACTGCAGAACCAGCGCTGCTCCGGGAGGAGCTGCCCATGGCACCCTCCTCGGGCTCCCTAGCTTGCAGCCCAACCTCGGGGCCCCGTCTGCTTCTCGCGCACGAACCTCAGGAGGGGTGCTGGACCGAGGAGTTCAAGCCGTACCTTCTCCGAGGCACCTTGCCAGACAAGGAGGAAGACGCAGAACGTGTGGCCCGTCAAGCCATCGTGTACTGCATCCAGGACGGCGAGCACTACCGAAGGCGCCCAAACGACGTCTCTCTACGGTGCATCTCCAGGGAGCATGGGTGCGAGCTGCTGGCCGACATCCACAGCGGGGACTTCGGGCATCACTCCTCGTCGCGCACCCTTGTGAGCAAGGCGTTCCAGAGCGGGTTCTACTGGCCCACGACGCTAAATGACGCCACTGAGCTGGTGAGATCTTGCGAGGCATGTCAGTTCCATGACAAGAAGATCCACCAGCCTGCTCAGGGCCTCCAGACCATCCCGCTCTCGTGGTCGTTCGCGGTCTGGGGGCTGGATATCTTGGGCCCGTTCCCTCGAGCGGCCGGGGGCTACCGTTACCTCTACGTAGCCATCGACAAGTTCAAGTGGGCAGAGGTAGAGCCCGTGCGCGCCATCCCGGCGGGCTCGGCCATCAAGTTAATCTAGGGCCTCGTGAGCCACTTTGGGGTCCCCAACCATATCATCACTGACAATGGCTCTCAGTTCACGAGCAACCTTTTCAAAACATATTGTGCTAACCTTGGAACGCAGATATGCTATGCTTCGGTGGCACACCCACGGAGCAATGGCCAAGCCGAGCGCACCAACGCGGAGGTCCTGAGGGGCCTCAAGGCGAGGAGCTTCAAGAAGAAACTCGAGGCTAGCGGCACGGGCTGGCTCGATGAGCTCTAGTCCGTGTTGTGGTCCATCCGCACCACCGCAACCAAACCCACGGGCCGTTCTTCCTTGTTTACCGGGCTGCGGCGGTCCTCCCTCATGAGGTCAAACATCGCTCCCCGCGGGTCTTGGCATTTGACGAGGCACGCCAGGATGCCTCACGGGAGATGGACCTCGTGCTGGGGGAGGAGAGCTGCCGCCAAGCCTCGCTCCGTGCAGCGAGGTACCTGCAGGCGCTGCGGCGGTATCACTGTTGTAGCGTCCGCTCCAGGACCGTCGAGGTGGGTGACCTCATCCCGAGGCGGGTTCTCTCCAGGGAGGGGCTTCACAAGCTCTCTCCTATGTGGGAGGGCCCTTTCAGGATCGCCAGTGTCTCCAGGCCTGGCGCCGCGCGCCTGGAGACACAAGACGGGGTGTCGACGCTCAAAAGTGGCACAAACATAAAAGTTGCTTTAAGCTATGTCAAGATTAATTCAAACTTATTATTGGAAGTCACCATGGGACGGACTTCTTCGAGAAGATCAAGATGGATATGAAGGTGGTCTAAAACGGAGCTCGGATGCAAAAGCTATGACAAGTTCACAGATGCTCATGGTGACACCAGATTAAAGAATGGCTTGAAACCCAATTAAGATAGATTCAAATGGGGAAAGTTTCAGCATGAAAGTTGTGCGTCTCGTCGAAGCGGTTGATTTTGATATAAAAAACCTCTCAATCGGAGTTCGTATGCAAAAGTTAGAGCCGAAAATACGCGGCTGCATCAGGATGGCCGGACACTCCGGGAATGATCGTCCAGGTTTTGGATTTCTCCGAGGATGGCCGGACACTCCGGGGATGTTTGTCCGGGTTTTGGATTTTTCTGCTGCAGACTTCGGAAAACAGCCGAAAACCCCTCAATATGGCCTTTGATAAAAAAACGTTCAACATGAATGTTGTTCGTCTCGTCGAAATGGTCAAATTTTTGTTTGGGCTCATCTTCATCCGAGGTCGTTTGTGGCCTGTGGGACCTAAAAACCGAACTGCTGTCCCAGACTTACCTAAATCCGAGTTTGGTTAATTTTGGAAAGATTTGGACGTTATTTGGAGTCCTTTTCTTGTACGGGATGTCCAGCTGCCTCATAAATAGATGAGAGGTGATGGCCGATTGAACAACACACAATCGAACAAATCATCTACCACTTTTTATCTTTTATCTTTCCTCCTTAACCCTAGTTCTTCTTCTTTCTCGTTCTTTGTTCGTTCTTCTTGTTGCAGCGCGGTGAACCTCGAGGTCCTAGGGGCGGTCAGGTCGACCTATGGCAGCCCATAGCGGCCGCGCTCCCTAACGGGGTCCCTCCCGGGCGTGTGGGGTTTCGGGTCCTCAAAAGCACCCGCTGGATTGCCTGCGTACCGCGCTTCCGGTAGGGTCTCCTTCGACGTGGGCTGCGGTGCATCGCGTCAAGGGTACACAGTGACGTGTTCGTGTGCGAACACGGGGTCCCCATCAAGAATGCCTGGAACATCCAGAACCTTTAGAGTTCTATCCATGATCAAGGCCATACGCCTCTCAAGTCTCCGCTCGTGACACTCTCACGTAATAATGAGTTGGGGTTGTACATGCCCCGGGGTCTCCTAAGTGCCGCCCTTGGGCCTCACAGGGGCTCCCACCCACGTCCTAGTGGAGGTCCCATGCTCCGTGCTGGTGGTAAGACAAGAAGACTAGTGTAGGTGCCGGACGCGGCTGTTCTTTTGCTTGCTTTTTGTAGCTGGTTTGCAACCTCTTGAAATGAAACTTGGAGCTTTCGCATCTTTTATTTGAAAGGGTTGGGAAATTTTTCTTCTCGCAGCGTTCGCTCTTTCATGTCCTGACTTAGGGAGAGTGACAGTTGCCCGTTGCTCTTCCTCGCGCATCGTGTGTGTGGGGGCTGGGCACTGTGTGCGCCCCGGGACGACCCACAAACACACCTCACCAAAGCCTTGGTGCCCCAGCCTTTTGGCGTCTTAATCCTCGCGCAACACCCTCAAACGAGCATACGGGCACATACGCCCTCTTGAGTCCATGCCTCCGGGCATCGCGACATGACATACTGGCGGCACCAGCCCATGCTCGGGGGCTCACGGGAGGTGTGGCACCTCCGGAGGTTTCCTAACCCTGCGGCCATAGGGTGCCTCCTGAGGCTTGATGACTTTTGGATCTTCAAGAAGGAAACCCCTGGAGAACTTCCCCCAAATAAGGCGCGTGCAGGAAGTCCAAGCCCTAGAGAAGCACGCTCTCGCGGCACAGCAGTCTACCGCAAGCACAACAAGCTAAGTCATCCCAATCACAATCAGCAACAACATGGATATCACGACGCAATATAAAAACGGTACACAACATAATGGCGCAAGCGCCATGGTTCATCACACGCCCCGATAGGGCCTTCTGCTTTTTTGATGCAGGAGGAAGAAAGAACTAAAAGCAGCCGCACGACTACAGCGGCTCCCGGGACCCAGCTCCAGCAACGCTCGCGCTCAGTCGGAGTCCTCCTCCCGCTTCACCGGGGCGCGGCGGCTCGGCGGCTCGTCACCCTCCTTGGTCCGAGCCCGACTGCGTGGCGGCTCATCGTAGTCGCCATCGCTCGTGCTCTCCCCAGAAGAGGAGCCGCCGCTGCTGGAGGCGGCGCGACCCTCGCCAAGGGCAAGCTCAGCGCCAGCGACGATGCCGCCCCTCCGGCCATCGTCGTCATCGCTATCGCTCTCCGGGCTGCACCCCAGGTGCCGGCCATCTTCCCTGAAGACCCTGACGTAGAGGGTCGCGGCACCGTCATACCTGAAGTGGAGGGTGCACCTCCCATGCAGGCCGCCCGCGCGGGCAAACGACTACCATCCGTGGTTTAGGAACACGTTGCCAGCGGAGGTGACCTCAACCTCCACCCATGAGGCCTTGCTGTTGCAGCCGTTGGCCTATAGCCAGAGGCCACCGAGTCCCCCGGCCGGCAGTGTGTGATAACCCACAAGTATAGGGGATTGCAACAATTTTCGAGGGTAGAGTATTCAACCCAAATTTATTGATTCGACATAAGGGGAGCCAAAGAATATTCTCGAGTATTAGCAGCTGAGTTGTCAATTCAACCACACCTGCAAGACTTAATATCTGCAGCAAAGTATTTAGTAGCAAAGTAGTATGGAAGTAATGGTAACAGTTTTGTAGCAATCGTAACAGTGGCAACAGAAAAGTAAGGAAGCAAAGATCAATATGTGAAAAGCTCATAGGAAATGGATCCATGATGGAAAATTATGTCGGATGGCATTCATCATGCAACGATTATAACATAGGGTGACATAGAACTAGCTCCATTTCATCAATGTAATGTAGGCATGTATTCCAAATATAGTCATACGTGCTTATGAAAAGAACTTACATGACAGCTTTCGTCCTACCCTCCCGTGGCAGCGGGGTCCTAATGGAAACTAAGGGATATTAAGGCCTCCTTTTAATAGAGTACCTGACCAAAGCATTAGCACTTAGTTAATACATGGACTCCTCAAACTACGGTCATCACCGGGAGTGGTCCCGACTATTGTCACTCCGGGGTTGCCGGATCATAACACGTAGTAGGTGACTATAACTTGCAATATCGGATCAAGAACACAAATATATTGATGAAAACATAAAGGGTTCAGATCTGAGTTCATGGCACTCGGGCCCTAGTGACAAGGATTAAGCATAGCAAAGTCATAGCAACATCAATCTTAGAACATAGTGGATACTAGGGATCAAACCCTAACAAAACTAACTCGATTACATGGTAAATCTCATCCAACCCATCACGGTGCAGCAAGCCTACGATGGAATTACTCACGAACGGTGGTGAGTGATGACGATGGCGACGGATTCCCCTCTCCGGAGCCCCGAACGGACTCCAGATCTGCCCTCCCGAGGAAGAATAGGGCTTGGCGGCGGCTCCATATCGTAAAACATGATGAATCCTTCTCTCTGATTTTTTCTCCCCGAAGGTGAATATATGGAGTTGGAGTTGAGGTCGGTGGAGGTCCAGGGGGCCCACAAGGTCGGAGGGTGCGCCCCAGGGGGGTGGGCGCGACCCCCACCCTTGTGGCTAGGGTGTGGGCCCCCTGATGCTGATTCTTTCGCCAATATTTTTATTAATTCCAAAAATAATCTCCGTTGATTTTCAGGTCATTCCGAGAACTTTTTATTATGCACAAAAATAACACCATGGAAATTCTGCTGAAAACAGCGTCAGCCAGGTTAGTTCCATTCAAATCATGCAAGTTAGAGTCCAAAACAAGGGCAAAAGAGTTTGGAAAAGTAGATACGTTGGAGACGTATCAACTCCCTCAAGATTAAACCTTTGCTTGTCCTCAAGCAATTCAGTTTATAAACTGAAAGTGATAAAGAAAAACTTTTACACACTCTGTTTGATCTTGTTATTGCAAATATGTAAAGCCAGCATTCAGCTTTTCAGAAAATATTATGAACTAACCATATTCAGAATAACATTTAGGTCTAACATTTACTCATATCAATGTCATAATCAACTAGTGAGCAATAATAATAAATCTCGGATGACAACACTTTTCTCAAAACAATCATGATATGATATAACAAGATGGTATCTCGCTAGCCCTTTCTGAGACCACAAAACATAAATGTAGAGCGCCTATGAAGATCGAGGACTGATTAGACATTGTAATTCATGGCAAAAGAGACACAGTCACAATCATACTCAATATAAATTAATAACAATGCATACAAATGAAAGTGGTGCTCTCTAATTGGTGCTTTTTATAAGAGGATGATGACTCAGCAATAAAAGTAAATAGATAGGCCCTTCGTAGAGAGAAGCAGGGATTTGTAGAGGTGCCAGAGCTCGAGTTTTGAAATAGAGATTGAATAATATTTTGAGCGGTATGCTTTCATTGTCAACATAACAACTAAGAGATCTCGGTATCTTCCATGCTACATACATTATAGGCGGTTCCCAAACAGAATGGTAAAGTTTATACTCCCCCACCACCAACAAGCACACTCCACCGCTGGTCCGAAACAATGGGTACCGTCCAACTAGCAACAGTCCTGGGGGAGTTTTATTTGCAATTATTTTGATTTGATTTGCTTTAAGCATGGGACTGGGCATCCCGGTTACCAGCCATTTTCTCGTGAATGATGAGCGGAGTCCACTCATCGTGAGAATAACCCACCTAGCATGGAAGATATTGACAACCCTAGTTGGTACATGAGCTATTCGAGCATACAAAACAAATTATCATTTGAAGGTTTAGAGGTTGGCACTTGCAAATTTACTTGGAACGGTAGGTAAATACTGCATATAGGAAGGTATGGTAGACTCATATGGAACAACTTTGGGGTTTATGGAAGTGGATGCACATGCAGTATTCCTGCTTAGTACAAGTGAAGGCTAGAAAAGACTGGAAAGCGACCAACTAGAGAGCGACAACAGCCATAAACATGCATTGAGATTAACCAACATTGAGTGCAAGCATGAGTAGGATATAAATCACCATGAACATTAATATCATAGATGCTATGTTGATTTTGTTTCAACTACATGCGTGAACATGTGCCAAGTCAAGCCACTCGAATCATTCAAAGGAGGATACCATCCTATCATACTACATCACAACCATTTTAATTTCCATGTTGGCACGCAAGGTAAACCATTATAAACTCCTAGCTGATTAAGCATGGCATGAATAACTATAATCTCTAATTGTCATTGCAAACATGTCTCATTCATAATAGGCTGAATCAGGAACGACGAAGTAATCATATTTTCAAAAACAAGATAGGTCGAGTTCATACCAGCTTTTCCTCATCTCAATCATTTCATCATATATCGTCATTATTGCCTTCCACTTGCATGACCGAATGGTGTGGATAATAATAATAGTGCACTGCATTGGACTAAGCTGGAATCTGCAAACATTTATTCAAAGGAGAAGACAAGGTAATACGGGCTCTTTGTTAGATCAACAATAATGCATATGAGAGCCACTCAACATTTTCATCGTGGTCTTCTCCTCTCGACCCCCAAGGAAAAGAAAAGAAATTCAGAGAAACACACTGAAATATTTTTGGAGTTTTTGTTTTTCTAAGGAAGGAAGAACAAGAACGAGAAAAATTATTTACACGGGAAAGCTCCCAACAAGTAAAAGAAGAACGAGAAATATTTTTGGGTTTACTATTAATATTACTACTAAGCATGCATAGAAAATAACTTAACCACAACTAATTTTTTTGGTTTTTCTTAAGGTTTTTCAAACACACAAGAAGAAAGCGGAAAAAGAAATAAACTAGCATGGATATTACAATGAAAGAGTGAGCACCGACAACTGGAATGAGTGTGTGAACATGAATGTAATGTCGGTGAGAAATACGTACTCCCCCAAGCTTAGGCTTTTGGCCTAAGTTGGTCTACGCCCATGGGTAGCCTGGTGGATATCGAAAGTTGAAGTTGGGGTCGTACTGTGCTGCGGCAGCTACCGCTTGGCGAGCTGCCTCCTGCAGACGAGCAACCTCAGCTGTCCTCTCGTACTCGCCTGCCTCCTCTCTAGTTATAAAATATCGCCCATTTGCCTGAAAGTTAAAGAGAGCAGCCACAGGAAGGGTAACAAAAACGGCACGCTATCTATCAAAGATCAGTCGGTACTGGAGGATCTGTTCGTTCCTCTTAAGAAACTGGTGGCGTACCATAGCCTCATAATCCAGAAAAGCAGGTGGCAACTCAATATCATATACTCTAATGGGTACATTCAAATATTTAGCTAAACGAGTTGCATAGATCCCACAAAATAAATCTCTATCTTTAGCATTAAGATGTAACCATCTAGTAATAATGGCCCCCAAATTATATCGTTTATCACCTAACGCCGCACACTTGAGGACAATAAGATCTGGTACGCAAATATGGCATTGTTCATCTTTACCATTAATACATCTACCAATAAAGAGAGAAAAATAATGTATGGCAGGAAAATGAATGCTCCCTACGGTTGCTTGTGTAATGTCTGTAGTTTCTCCAACAGTGATGCTAGCAAGGAAATCATTATATTCAGATTTGTGAGGCTCACTAAGACTACCTCATTGCGGAAGTTTGCATGCTTCACAAAAATCTTCTAGGTCCATGGTATAAGATTCATCATAAAGGTCAAACAGGACAGTATGAATATTGCGCTTGGATGAAAACTCAAACCTCTGCACGAAGGAATCAGTGAGATGATAATATTGCAAGCACTTGTCAGATAAGAAATCCTCGAGGCCGGCATTTTGTACGTACGCATAGAATTCATCCTTGAAACCTGCACGATCCATAAATTCATCCGACGGCCATTCACACGGCCTCACTAGAGCTTCCCTTGGAAGTTCATGGTCCGCTTCGCGTATGGCACGCCTCGGTGCTTGCTTCCTTGAGGAACCACCTTGGTACATTCTCTTAGACATTTTTTGAAAAAAATTAGTGGCTCAAAATAAAAGTGAATCAAACTCAACAAAATTGATAGTAACTACTCGTACAAGTGTCTAGAAGCTATATCATGCATCAAAACAACTTTGGACCATATAAATTTGACATGCAAGCTCAAGAACATGGTCACCACAACAACAAAATTTTGCAATGAATAAAGCACTAGAACAAAAACTAATTGGACCATTGGAGGAGTCACATACCAAAGAACAATCCCCCAAAGCAATTTTGTGAATGGGGCTTTGAGCAAGGAGATCGAAAATGGCAGCAAGATGAGCAAGAACACGAGTTTGAGCTATGCACTGATTTTTTCGGGAGGAAGAAGGAGAGGATGGGTGCTGGAATAAGCGGAGGGGGGCCATGTGGGGCCCACAAGGTCAAGGGGCGCCCCCAGGGGGCTGGGCGCGCCCCCACCCTTGTGGCCAGCTGGTGAGGCCCCCTGGTGTGTTCTTTGCACCAGAAATTCTAAAATATTCTAAAAAAATCATATCCAATTTTCAGGGCATTTGGAGAACTTTTATTTTCGAGAAATTTTTTTATTGCATGGATATTTCAGAAAACAGACAGAAAATATTATTTTTACTTTACTTAAACTAATTAACAGAAAGTAAAAGATGGGTACAGAGAGTTGTGCCTTCTAAATTCATCCATCTCATGCTCATCAAAAGGAATCCATTAACAAGGTTGATCAAGTCTTATTAACAAACTTCTTCCAAGTGACATGAAACCGGAGAATTTTTTAATAACACTAGGTTACTTCAACGGGGATATGCATGTCCCCAACAATAAGAATATCATATTTCTTTTTGGAAGTAGGAAGAGGAAATTCAAAACCTCCAATAGTAATAGTTGAATTTTTTTCCAATTGAATTGATACTATGGACTTGAGGTTGTTTCTTCGGAAAGTGCACCGTATGCTCATTGCCATTAACATGAAAAGTGGCATTGCCTTTGTTGGAATCAATAACAGCCCCTGCAGTATTCAAGAAGGGTCTACCAAGGATAATCGACATACAATCGTGCTCGGGAATATCAAGAATAACAAAGTCTGTTAAGATAGTAACATTTGCAACCAAAACAGGCACATCCTCACAAATACCGATGGGTATAACAGTTGATTTATCAGCCATTTGCAAAGAAATTTCAGTAGGTGTCAACTTATTCAATTCAAGTCTACGATACAAAGAGAAAGGCATAACACTAACACCGGCTTCAAGATCACATAAAATAGTTTTAACATAGTTTCTTTTAATGGAGCATGGTATAGTTGGTACTCCTGGATCTCCAAGTTTCTTTGATATTCCGCCCTTAAAAGAATAATTAGCAAGCATGGTGGAAATTTCAGCTTCCGGTATCTTTCTTTTATTAGTAACAATATCTTTGATGTATTTAGCATAAGGAGGCATTTTAAGCATATCGGTCAAACACATACGCAAAAAGATAGGTCTAGTCATTTCAGCAAAGCGCTCAAAATCCTCATCATCCTTTTTCTTGGATGGCTTAGGAGGAAAGGGCATGGGTTTCTGAACCCATGGTTCTCTTTCCTTACCATGTTTCTTAGCAACAAAGTCTCTCTTGTCATGACATTGATTCTTTGATTGTGGGTTATCAAGATCAACATCAGGTTCAATCTCTACATCATTATCATTACTAGGTTGAGCATCAACATGAACATCATTATTAACATTATCACTAGGTCTATGTTCATTGCCAGATTGTATCTCAGCATCAGAAATAGAAATATCATTGGGATTCTCAAGTGCGACAACAGCAGGTTCACTAGCATGCAAAGTCTTATCAGTTTTCTTGTTCTTTTTATTACGAGGACTAGATGTATTAGTATTAATTCTCTGAGAATCCTGCTCAACTCTCTTAGGATGGCCCTCGGGATACAAAGGTTCCTGGGTCATTTTACCACCTCTAGTCATAACCCTAATAGCATTATCATTATTGTTACTATTCAACTCATTAAGAAAAACATCTTGAAGTTTAAGTACTTGTTCTACTTGAGTTGTAACCATGGAAGCATGTTTACTAATAAGCTTAAGATCATTAACAGTACTATTCATATAATTACTTAAGTGGTCAAGCATGTAAGAATTACGTTTCAATTGTCTACTAACATAAGCATTGAAATTTTCTTGTTTAACAATAAAATTATCAAACTCATCAAAGCATTGTCTAACAGACTTATTATGAGGAATATCACCTTCATCAAATTTTCGGAGAGAGTTTACCTCTACTACCTGTGTCGGGTTATCAAGACCATGTATTTCTTCAATAGGTGGTAGATTTTTAACATCTTCATCTTTAATACCTTTTTCTTTCATAGATTTCTTTGCCTCTTGCATATCTTCAGGACTGAGAAATAGAATACCCCTTTTCTTCGGAGTTGGTTCAGGAAGTGTCCAATCATTTTCATTACTCAATATATTATTCAATAGCAATTCAGCTTGCTCAACAGTTCTTCCCTGAAAACACAACTAGCACAACTATCCAGGTGGTATCTGGAAGCATTGGTTAGTCCATTAAAAAGATATCAAGTATTTCATTTTTCTTGAGAGGATGGTCAGGCAAAGCATTAATTAATTGGAGAAGCCTCCCCCAAGCTTGCGGGAGACTCTCTTCTTCAACTTGCACAAAATTATATATTTCTCTTAAGGTAGCTTGCTTATGAGCGGAGAAATATTTTGCAGAGAAGTAATATATCATATCCTGGGGACTACACACACAACGAGGAGCAAGAGAATTAAACCATTTCTTAGCATCACCCTTTAATGAGAAAGGAAACAATTTAAGGATATAGTAATAACGAATTTTTTCCTCATGAGAAAATAGGGTGGCTATATCATTCAATTTAGTAAGATGTGCCACAACGTTTTCAGATTCATACCCATGAAAAGGATCAGATTCAACCAAAGTAATTAACTGAAGATCGACAGAGAATTCATAATCCTTATCAGTAACAAAGATATGTGAAGTAGCAAAAGCAGGATCATATTTCATTCTAGCATTCAAGGATTTTTCTTTCAGCTTAACTATCAATTTCTTAAGATCCTCTCTATCATTGCAAGCAAAGAAGACTCTAGCAGCTTCTTCATCCATAACATAACCCTTAGGCACAACAGGCAATTCATATCTAGGCGGAGAATCATAATCATAATCTTCAATAATATCATCAGTTCCAGTAATTTCATTCTCTCTAACCCTAGCAAGTTGTTCATCAAGAAATTCACCAAATGGCACAGTATCATCAAGCACAGAAGTAGTATCATAAGAATCATTCATAGTAGAAGTGGCATCATCAATAACATGTGACATATTGGAATCAATAGCAGGTGTAGGTGTCGCAAGTTTACTCAAAACAGAAGGTGAATCAAGTGCAGAGCTAGATGGCAGTTCCTTACCTTCCCTCGTAGTTGAGGGAAAAATCTTGGTTCTTTGATCTTTCAGATTCCTCATAGTGATCAATAGATATAAATCCCAAGTGACTCAGAGAATAGAGCTATGCTCCCCGACAACAGCGCTAGAAAAAGGTCTTGATAACCCACAAGTATAGGGGATCGCAACAATTTTCGAGGGTAGAGTATTCAACCCAAATTGATTGATTCGACACAAGGGGAGCCAAAGAATATTCTCGAGTATTAGCAACTGAGTTGTCAATTCAACCACGCCCGAAAGACTTAATATCTGCAGCAAAGTATTTAGTAGCAAAGTAGTATCAAAGTAACGGTAACAGTTTTGTAGCAATCGTAACAGTGGCAACGGAAAAGTAATGAAGCAAATATCAATATGTGAAAAGCTCGTAGGCAATGGATCCAGGATGGATGATTATGTCGGATGGCATTCATCATGCAATGGTTATAACATAGGGTGACAAAGAACTAACTCCAGTTCATCAATGTAATGTAGGCATGTATTCCGAATATAGTCATACGTGCTTATGGAAAAGAACTTGCATGACATCTTTTGTCCTAACCTCCCATGGCAGCGGGGTCCTAATGGAAACTAAGGGATATTAAGGCCTCCTTTTAATAGAGTACCGGACCAAAGCATTAGCACTTAGTGAATACATGGACTCCTCAAACTACGGTCATCACCGGGAGTGGTCCCGACTATTGTCACTCCGGGGTCACTACCAAAAAAATACACTTCCGTGATGATACGTGTTTGTCACTGTAGGTCGCGTGTTTTGTCATGCATGTACATCCATGACAAATTTATGACAGAATCAAGATAGTCATACCTGTGCTGTCGTAGAAGTGTTCCATGCCATTACCAAAATTATCATCACGGAAGTGTCCACTTCCATGACGATAAATCGAGCGTCACAGAAGTGCTTTCGTCAAGGGTGACCGACACGTGGCATCCACCGTAACGGAACGATGTTAAGCTATCGGGTCGGGTTTTGGATCCGATAACCCGTTAATAGCCCCGACCAATGGGGATTTTCCACGTGTAAAATCATCATTGGCTGGAGGAAACACGTGTCGGCTCATCGTTGGGACAGATGTCATCCACTCATTGGACAGAAGGCGCCTATGATACGTCGACACGTGGCACCGCCCAACAGAGGCCCATTCCTGTGAAAAGGCCGGCCCATTTGACTTGGTCAAAAGGTAGCGGGCCGGCTCATGGAAAGCCTGTTAATGGCCAGTTCGCATATAGCCCATTTACAGCCCGCTAACCCAAGGCCCGTTACGCCCTATCCGAATTAGGCCCAGTAGCGTCATCTGGGCCATCCAATATGATTCCAGCCTGTTTTCACTTCTGGCCCATGTATGGCCCATGACGTCTTTTGGCCCATATGAGGCCCTATGTAACTCTTGGCCTATTAACGGCCCGTGGTGAAACTGGCCCGTAATGAACAGTGTATCACTTTACACCCATTAACGGCCCGTGGTGAAACTGGCCCGTAATGAACAGTGTATCACTTTATACCCATTAACGGCCCGTTATTCTGTTGGGCCGTTTCCAGCCCATGTTATCTTTCGGCCTTCTCAGAGCCCATTTATTCTTGGGCTCATTTCCAGCATTCGTTTACTTATGGCCCGTTACTGTCATTTTCTGCTTGTGGGCCAAATTCAGCCTGTGGTTACAGTCGGCCCGTTTGTGGTCCGTTAATACGTTGGGCCGTTTTCATAGCGTCATCAAATATGGCCTATTAATGATGGCCCGTTATGGTCGGCCCATGAACGGACGATTCCAACTCTAGCCCGTTTATGGCCATAATGCGGCCTGTTATTGGCCCATGTTTGGCCAATCGATCATACGGCCCGTATAAGGCCCATTGATGATACGGCCCGTAGAAGGCCCATTGTTTCTACGGCACGTAGAAGGCCCATTGTTTCTACGGCCCGTAGAAGGCCTACTGTTTCTACGGCCCGTAGAAGGCCCACTGTTTCTACGGCCCGTAGGAGGCCCAGTGTCACTACAGTAAATATTATCCCATGGTTATTGTGGCCTAGTTTTAAAAAATAGGTTATTGCAGCCACTAGCAAACCGCGGAAAAAGAACTGCACCGACTACAAGCAAACAAATAAACAAGACAACAAGGAAATAAATAAGCAAGCAACTTATGCTAGGCTATCACGGCTATTACACATATTACATCCACTGGGCATCAAAGTTCGCCACCAGTGATCATAAAGCGCAACGAAGAAGCAGATTACAAAAACTGGGCACCATTGCAGCGTAACAAAATAATACTAAACCGAGACCACTTCCAAGACAGTTCAAGAAAGGTTAGCCTTGCGGGGGAACTGCTGCACAAGCTACTGAGCAAGGCTGTGAGACCGGCCTAGCATGTCGGTCATAGCTTCCAGGTGTAGCTGTTTAGCGATGAGGTTCTCATTGGTGTTCTCCACAATCTTTCTTAGAGATAGGACTTCAAGTCGAAGTTGAGTTGCAGAATGCCTTTCTGCTAGAACTTGGGACTGAAGAAGTCGAACTGATTCAGACAACGAATTATGTGAGCTTGTCTGATGTTAGTCTCAAGTAACTTGAACACTGCATCAAGACAAGACTTTGGGGTTGTCTCGCTATCTTCAAGATGTTTTGCCTTCTTTGCTGCAATATATGTTGGGTTTGTCTCACAGCCTTCAGCAGACTTGTGCATGCCATCAGGCATATCACCCTGAAACAAAGCAGAGAGATGACAGGTTTTGCACGTTTATAAACAAAGATGATAATTGTTCTGTCAATTCTATCCAATTTCAAATTAGAAAATAAAGAGTAAGTTCAAAATATCAATAACATAATTTGGCATTGTTCATAATGCGGGGAGCTTCACCACACTACTGGATTACCATGTCAACATAGCAAGCATAGATGAAGGGCAAAGAAAATCATTGTATCTATTTTGGATAATGTGCATGGCATGTTGTTCATATCATCAGCCACATCAGTAAGATAAAACTGGAGATGACAAGGTGCAAACGTGGGCTGCTTCACCACACACTGGATTATAGATCCACAAAAACAAGCATACATATAGGGAGTATTAAGTAATGTGCATGGTATGAATAAGGAATTTGGTTTTACAAGTAAAACTTAGAACTTACGGTTCTTAAGAACATGCATTTTGGTAGAAACAGCAAACTAAACAGCAGTAAACGATAGGGAGTATGAGCAAATTAAACAGCAGTTGAGGATAAAGGCTTTAGAAGGACTGACTTACATTAACAGTTAACACCGGCTTTATAATGCCCTTCTCCATGTCAAGGGAAGGATAACTCAAGAATTTCACCACAGAATCTTCTTCATAAGCATTGCCTGTACTCTACATTTTGTAGAGAGTAATTATAGATATGATAATACTAGAAGTGATAGAGGATAATGAAGATAAGATGCAGATTGATGCTACATAATCAACTACCAATCCCTGGAAGTACAAGCGTTACCGGACAAAATGTACTGACAAGATCAATGGGCTACACTTCTGCAGTGGCATTGTCTGTGTATTCTACTTGTTGGTAAGATTAAATATAGATCTGATCTTTTTTAGTAAATGGTGGGCGAGGGAGATAAGATGCAGAATGCTACAAAATGAACCAATCCATCTTCCCATAATACAAGAGTGTTTTGAACACTGGTGTACTGTACAAAACTTTCTTATATTATGGGACGGAGGGAGTAGCTGTTAATGTAAGTACAGTGATAGACCACGTTCAGTCCTTACAAGAGGACTGCAGAGCTAAACCTCTTCAAAAGCATTGGGTTGATTCTAAATTTATGTAAGAGTCCATACGGATCTTATAATGTCCACCAAATGGACGATTACGAGGCTAACATGTGCAGTGATGCTACATAATCAAACAGCTATGAAAGTAAGTATGGTCATACAGGGCAAGAGGTACTCACAAGAGCAATGCAGTGTGCAGTATAGTTGCGAGATTCTGTGGTCCCTTGAGAACGAATGTTCTTCTGCTAACAGTTTTCGTACAAGTGAGACATTAAGGCAAATGCAGAAATGTAGTTCAAATTGTGATGTGATATCATAGACAGTACCTTACGCTGTAGCCGAGACCAATGTGTAACAAGATTATTCCAGTCACCGTCGGATAAATGTAGCACCGGAGACTTTACAGAAATTTCATTCAGAGGCTTGCCATCGAAGTGCGCTTGCCTCAGGTAGGAATGATACTTCAGCAACGAGTGCTTGAAAAGCGCAACCAACCCTTGCTCGTCATCACAATCATGCTCCTCGCCTATTTAAAAGAATGAAATCTTGTGTCTTCTGTCAGCAGAAACATATGCAGTAATGACCATGAATAACATTAGTACATTACTTACGCGTAAGTTGCGGAGGAAGACTGGAAATTGTTCTGTGTCTGCGGTATAATCTTTCCATGAAGGAAAGATGCGCACAAAGTTCCTGACAACAACATAAGCTTCGTCTTCTAAACTTGGAAGAAATGGAACAGGGGTCCTATTTGCTGCAATTGGGGCTCTCTCTGGTTCGAAAAGGGATTTGGCAACTGGATTTGGTGTACTCTTTGCTGGAATGGGGGTTTTGCGCCGTACAGCTGGTGCTATGTCAACTGGCATAATCATACTGTTTGCTGCAGTTGGGGTCTGCTAAGAGGTGCCAATACCTTTTCCAAATACTTTTCTTGTGCTCCTCCATGATCAGCAATCGCCCTCTTCCTTTTGAACGTCTGATACAAAAGAACAACATTTGAATGGATGAATATGGTATGATGACAGATGGAATATGCACTGAAAATGGATAGGCAGGGCGTATTCACATACACGATGTGTAAACTAAGCTAATGGCAGTTCAACAAAGTAGAAGCAATGCAAAGCATCAGTTGCAAGATATGTGCGAGCAATGTAACCTTGGAAAGTTAGAGCAAGTACCTTGATGGGTGAATAAGATAGGGCATCTTCCTCTAACTCCTCCACTAGGGAGCTACATTGACTTAGGTCTCCCTCTAGCTCAGAATCACTGTTAGGATCATATTCTGAGCATGAATCTGTAGGTGGAGAGCATTTGCATTGCATTGCATCCTAACTTGATTTCAGTCCCTTAATGCCAAGTTTGACAGCCATGGCATTGTTCCGCTTTATTCTTTTCATGCGCGCAAGCTCATAATCATTATGATGCCGTTCAGAATCTGAGATTCATGAAAACATAAAAAGTAGTCAGATTATCTATGGAATGCATTGCGGATTCAACTCGGAGAGTGTCTCCCTATAAACCCCTGCATATGCAAAGTTCACCTCCCCAACCGTGCTGACCAGACCACACACAGAAATACAAACCCCTTACGTCTCTATAACAGGCAGGCACACATTTCAAAACTTAAGTAGGAACATTAGAATCATATGAAATTCGTATTTGAACAAATAAACTAAGCAATTATGAGTGGCGTAATGTTTAGCTTCAAGGGTGGAGTGTTGGTAGTGCGACACAAAGCAAGTAGGCAGATTGTATTCCATGTAAAAGATCGAAACCTATGTAAAAGCTGGAAATGACACTTTCTTTCTATACAATGCAGTGTTCGTTACCCACACATGATGGAAGAGATCACATAGAGAAATACTATTCACTCATGTCTACGGTTCCAGTATTTAGAAACAGGGTGGTCCACCCTAAAAGAATATTGACAACAAATATGACAAGGCAAGCATAGATCTAGTGAATCAATCATTTACATGTGAGCTTACTAGGACAAGTATGCAGAATTGTAACTGCAGTAAGAGACTGTCCAAAATCTGAATGAAGAAGTTTGTCTAGCACTTATTGTTTGCAACTAATCGACGTGAATAATTGGATATTATATCGAATGAGTAAGAAAGACAAGTAAAATTGTCAACAAACCCGGCTTGCAGTAGTAATCTGGGTCAATGTCACTACGACCAACAATCCAAAATGACTAGTTTCTGTTCCGAGGGCCGGAATTTTGAAAACCCTGTGAACTTTAGAGGTACTAAAGATTACCGAAATACATCTGAACCATTAAGTGTAGGTAGCACTGAGCACACAACAAACCCTAATGACAGTCATGCCTAATGAATAATGAATCAATTAGAAAATGGGTGATGATGAGCGGCTGCTGAGTGTTGAGGACGTATCTCAGGATAAATCGGGTTGGCTTGGTGGGTGCAGCACGCCTAGCCCCTGAACGGACTGGGAAGGTAGGCACGGCGGCGCGCCCGGGCAGCGGTGACGCTGTTGGGCGAGCGGCTCCTGGCCTCCTGTTAGTCCGACGTCTCCTCCTAGAGTCATGTCGTCCGGGGACGGCAAGTCGCCGGCGAGGCAGGCGGCTGGGGGCGAGTAGAGATCGGAAGCGCGCAGCAGAACAGAGGGGAATCGGGGCCTGGGACGACCCAAAATCCCAGGGTGGGCCGGCGCACCGTGGGCACCCTGTAGAGATACACACCCGAGCGGCGAACATGCATTTTTGAAACTAATTTAGGAACATTTAGCTGACCAATTAAACAACTCTGTTTTAATAATATTAGATTCGTATTTGAACAACTAAGCTTGTTTAGCTTGATGGGTGGAGCAGTGTTATTATGACTCGAAGCACGTATTCTGATCGTATAGTGATCATAAAAGGGGGAAACTCTAAGCATATTTTTTTAGCAAAAGAGGGTTTCCCCTCCGATTTCTATTAAAGAAACCACCACGGAACCAACATGTTCAATTAAACCCTAAGCATGATCAATTAAACCGTATTATGGCTGTGCCATGGCAGATTTGAAGCTGCAAACCGGAGAAATGATATTTATCATCCATTGTTTGCTTCGAACTAAGAACTAAATTCTAAGAGCTGAAAAGAAAGTAGAGTAACGAAGTTAAGATCTATTTTCTGGTTGAGATCAAAAAGTTGAGGAGATATGAAGTACCACCTCTCTTGCGGCGCCGTGTAGGCATCGGGGGTGCGATGGCTGTCGGTGGCGTTGAAGCAGATCTGCGACGGTAGACGGGTGCATCGGGGGATAAGTCCCGTTGCGGTGGAAGAGAAGGTCGTGTGAGCGGCCCCGGCAAAGAGGACGACGGCGCCGATGAAGCGAGAGGACGTGATGCAAGGCTATTGGTCCGTCGCCATGGATGAGAAACGTCCATCTCTAGCAGTGGATGTAACACCCCGCATGTAACTTGCCATATTTGTAACTCCGACTCTTGCCATTTCCGGCTATGTGATATGTTTTTCCCTCCGTTGTCGGGTTTTGTCTTTCGTTTTGTATTTTGTCATGTCATGCATTTTCATATCATGTCATCTTGTGCATTGCATTCGCATACGTGTTCGTCTCATGTATCCGAGCATTTTCCCCGTTGTCCGTTTTCCAATCCGGCGCTCCTATCTCCTCCGGTGCACCCCTCTAGTTTTCTTTCGTGTGCGTGTGTCACACTTTCTCGGAATGGACCGCGGCTTGTCAAGTGGTCTTAATATACCACCCGGAGACTACCGGTCAAGTTTCGTTCCATTCGGAGGTCGTTTGGTACTCCAACGGTTAACCGGGCCTCCGCAAAGTCCATTTGATTGTCCAGCAAAAACCCCGTCCAAAACCAGCCCAAAACCCACCAAACTCTCCTCCATGCTCTAGGTCGTTCGATCACGATCGTGTGGGCGAAAACCGCACCTCATTTGGAGCCTCCTAGCTCCCTCTACCTATTTATAAGTGGGCATCCCGAAAAACGGAATCTCAGACGAACCCTAACCCTCTCCCTCCGCGCCGCGCCGGACGCGTCCGTCCGCGCCGAACAACGTCCGCCGCCGCGCCCCGGCGAATCCGCCGCCGCCACGTCACCATCTCTCTCTCTCCTCCCGCGGCCCGCCGGAGCCCGCTCCCGGCCCTCCGGCCCATCTCCTCCCGCCGCCGCCGCCTCGGGCCCCGTGCTCCGCGCCGCCGGGCGCCGCCACCGCCATCACCGCCGGTCTCCTCGCCGGCCCGCCCCGCGCCGCCCGCCGCCGGGCCGGTCCCGCCGTGCCCCGCCACCGGCGACCGCCTCCGGTCCCCCTCGCCCCTCGCCCGCCGGGCCCTGCCTCGCCTCCGGCCGGCCCGAGCAACTCCGGCCGACGAGCTCGGGCTCGAGCGACAGCCAAATCCGATCGGTACTGTAGCTCCCGTTGACTTCTCGCCCCCCCCCCCCCCCCTCTATTTCTCCAAGTCTGGAGATTCCATCAGCATATGCCCATGTTCGTATTGCAATAACTTTGTGCATGTAGCTCCGATTCGCACGTATAATATGTCAAATTGTTCGCCTCGTGATGCTCTTCATTTCGTTCAGTTGCACCATTTTCATTAGAGGTCATCTTGATGCCCAAATCTTCATTGGAAGAGGGCTAGTTGCTGTTAATCTCTGGTTCTTATCAGAACTTGGAGAATTGTTATTTTTGTATCATTTATTCTGTGCATCTTTTCAGCAGGAGCTCTATATGTGTTTTGAAGTATGCCATGCCATCTTTCCAGTGGTATAGCCCATGTATTTTTGTGATCTTTGTGGTGACTAGCACAAGCATGCAAAGTAGGTCCCGTAATAATTCTGATTTCAGGGACTTCGTGATTTCTCCAAGTCCTTGTCTGCTGTAATTTTGTTGCCATGTAAACTTGATGCTAGAGAGAGATCCATGCATATTTTGAAGATGTTCAGTAAGGATGTTTTGTAGCTATAGTTGTAATTGATCCATTACTGCAATAATTTGCAATTTTAGAGTACAATAGCATGACTCAATCTTGCTCTACTTTTGCTATAAAATATTTCGGGCAGATTCTTGACATGATATGCATTTTTGCCAAGCTTATTGTAGTTGATCCATACATGATATGCAATTGTTCTTGCCATGGATAGCTTCATAAACATGCCATCTTGCTGTAGGTATGCTTGGTTTGTCATGCATTGCTCTGTAGTGAGTGTATCAAGCTCACAAAGAGGCCTACATATTAATATTTCTGCCATGCTCTGTTTTCTGCTAAGTCTGAAACCTGATAACGAAACTTGCTATGTTTACATGTTTGCCATCATATCTTCTGTTCCTTTTTGGCTTATGGTCAGTAAGGGACTTTTGTCATGTGCATTTAGTAAAACACTACCATGCCTTGTTTTGCTATGTTAAATTCCTGTAGCATGTTGATTTCGTGCTCTGAACATGGCTACCTGATGCTGATTTCTGCCAAGTCCAGTTTTTCACAGTCTGTGAACCTGTAATCTTTTGCACTTTTGCCATGCTTCTTTGAGCTTGACATGTTGTGATCTAGCTGTAGCTCAGTGTTAATCGTTTGTCAAGCATCTCCTGTAGATTACTGCCATGTGCTTTGTTGCTATGTTAGGGTGCTGTAGCATTGTTACTTGTTGCATTTTAAGTGCTATCTTGCTGTTTATCGCAGATTAGTGTCATTCTTGTTTTGCTTGTCATTTGCAAACCGTGCATCCGATTCCGGTGATCTTTATATCGATTTCGACCGAAATCATCTCATCTTTCCAGTGGCATGCTTGGTTTGCCAAGTTACTTCCATGTTCATCATTTTCCTTCCGGAGCACGCATATCCATCGCATATCTTATCTTGCATATCATACATGTCTTGCATAATGTTGCTTGTGCATTTTCTCGTTGTTGATTGTGGTTCCGTTTGTTTGTGTTCTTGTCTTGGGTAGAGCCGGGAGACGAGTTCGTGAATGAGGAACCTGTCGAGTACGCTTACGAGGATCAAGCTTTCGACAACTCTGAGAATCTTGCAGGCAAGATGACCACCCCTCGAAATCACTTCTATCTTTGCTATGCTAGTTGTTCGCTCTTTTGCCATGCTCGCTACCTATCACTTGCTATATCATGTCTCCTATTTTTAGCCATGTCAGCCTCTAACCATCCTCTCCTAGCAAACCGTTGTTTGGCTATGTTACCGCTTTTGCTCAGCCCCTCTTATAGCGTTGCTAGTTGCAGGTGAAGTTGAAGTTTGTTCCATGTCGGAACATGGATATGTTGGGATATCACAATATCTCTTATTTAATTAATGCATCTATATATTTTGGTAAAGGGTGGAAGGCTCGGCCTTATGCCTGGTGTTTTGTTCCACTCTTGCCGCCCTAGTTGCTGTTATACCGGGATTATGTTCCTTGAGTTTGCGTTCCTTACGCGGTCGGGTGATTTATGGGACCCCCTTGACAGTTCGCCTTGAATAAAACTCCTCCAGCAAGGCCCAACCTTGGTTTTACCATTTGCGACCTATACCTTTTTCCCCCGGGTTTTCTAGAGCCCGAGGGTCATCTTTATTTTACACCCCCGGGCCAGTGTTCCTCTGAGTGCTGGTCCAAACTAGAGCCACTTGCAGCGCCACCTTGGGGAAACTCGAGGATTGGTTTTAGATGTACGTAGTGTTCATCCGGTGTGCCCTGAGAACGAGATATGTGCAGCTCCTATCGGGATTTGTCGGCACATTCGGGCGGCTTTGCTGGTCTTGTTTTACCATTGTCGAGATGTCTTGTAAACCGGGATTCCGAGACTGATCGGGTCTTTCCGGGAGAAGGTTTATCCTTCGTTGACCGTGAGAGCTTATGATGGGCTAAGTTGGGACACCCCTGCAGGGTATTATCTTTCGAAAGCCGTGCCCGCGGTTATGAGGCAGATGGGAATTTGTTAATGTCCGGTTGTAGATAACTTGTCACTTGACCCAATTAAAATACACCAAGTGCGTGTGTAGCCGTGATGGTCTCTTCTCGGCGGAGTCCGGGAAGTGAACACGGTCTGAGTTATGCATGACGTAAGTAGGTGTTCAGGACCTCTTCTTGGTCATTGCTAGATGACGTCCGTTCCTTTGCTTCTCTTCTCGCTCTCATTTGCGCAAGTTAGCCACCATACATGCTTTTGCCGCTGCAGCTCCACCTCTTTGCACCTTTTTGTCCTATAAGCTTAAATAGTCTTGATCTCGCGGGTGTGAGATTGCTGAGTCCCCGTGACTCACAGATACTTCCAAAACAGTTGCAGGTGCCGACGATGCCAGTGCAGACGATGGCGTCGATCTCAAGTGGGAGTTCGACGAGGAACGTGGTCGTTACTATGTGTCTTTTCCTGATGATCAGTAGTGGAGCCCAGTTGGGACGATCGGGGATCTAGCATTTGGGGTTGTCTTATTTTTCATCTGGATTTTGACCGTAGTCGGTCTATATGTTTGTATTTTGGATGATGTATGAATGATATTTATGTATTGTGTGAAGTGGCGATTGTAAGCCAACTCCTTATCCCATTCTTGTTCATTACATGGGATTGTGTGAAGATGACCCTTCTTGCGACAAAACCACTATGCGGTTATGCCTCTAAGTCGTGCCTCATCACGTGGGAGATATAGCCGCATCGTCGGCGTTACAGTGGACGACGCGGTCTTGGTAGGCACTCCGGCATGGTGGAGGACGGTGGCGATGGATGTGGTGGAGGACAGCGGCGATGGATGGGGTGGCGGACGGAGGCTGGTGTGGGGATGGGGTGTTCTAGCGCGGACGGTGTATGAATGGGAAAATGGAGGGAGAGGTACGGGGAACCATGTTTTTGGGACGCACCTGTCTGAAATGTGAGGAAGTTACGAACTTAGCCCCCGTTTAAAATTTGGACATCTCGTCGGTTCGGGATAGGACGGTAATCTCGCATCTCGCCAATATTTGCCCAGAGCGATTTCGGGCGAGGAGAGGGTGGTTGGCGCCCATGGTTGGCGCCCACGGTGTATGAACGGGGCTGACAGGTAGGGCGGTTGTGTCACGTCTGAGTGAAGTTACAAACCTGCCCCTATTGAAAATATTTTCCTACATCGATTTCGGCCGAGTCGAGTTTGTTTTGCCGCCCACCGTGTATGAATGGGGAATGGAGGGAGAAACAGAGGTCTTTCGGACGAGCTTGAATCAAATGAGTTTTTCCGCCCATGTTTGACGTCCACCGTGTCGGAATGGGCTCAGAGGCGGTCGTGTCACGTCTAATTGAAGTTACTAACCTACCCCTATTTAGAGCAGTGGAAATCGGGCCGATGGATTGTCCGTGTAATGGGTAGACAGTAATTTCCTTCTCCCAAACACTTGGCTTCGGGCAGCCGACGTGGGAGTGGACATTTTGCTGCTTCTTCGAATTTTGGGACAATAAGCATCCACGTTTACCCTGGCAACTAAATTCGAATCCATTTTGTATTCCTATATGAATCTTTATAAATCATTCTATGTGTTTTTATATATCTTCAAAAGGACGATAAAGATGTAGTCCACTTTCATATATGAATATGGTTTACAAATGCCGATACTCAAATTCAGAAACTAGAATCCAGTTTAAGGTGAATTCGAATATTTGGAACACTTCATGTCCAACTCAAATGTCACACGCAGCATAATGTGTACTCCCATTTAGATATGTACACAAGCGATGTATCAAGATTCAAATACCGAGTCAATCAACCAAGAATGTACAGAACTAACAGACATATAAACACTTATAGAGTATATGGATCAATAATATCAACTAACATACATAAGCCAGGCCGCTGTACTTTTTTTTGGGCTACAACAGCATCCTTTTTTTAGCCAGCATCTTGGCCCTTTCCGATGCGTGCCACTTATGGTCCATCTATACTACTACTATTGCTGAATGCACATTCAGTCCGGTTGGCATATTTGTAGGTCTGGCACAGCAATCCAATTGAAATGTCTCCGAGTCTTATCAATTAATACAGACTTGTGCTCAAATAAAATTACAAACCAAAAAACAAAAAAAACAATTATTACATTATCTCTAAAACAAATGGTTTGATTGATTACATGAACATACAACACAAAGGTTATTCAACTATGGAAAGAACATTTCACCTATGATTTAGCAAGTAGGAATTTAATTTCCTTTTTTCCTTCAGGACCTTAACAATCTGGTCAGTCTCAACTTGCTTCGTTTTGAAATCCACCAAATATTTAATGGTTGTCTTGAGTACTGCTTGTGATTGTGCTGTTTGCTTCCTCAAGATGTGAACTTCATCTCTAAGTGCAGGAGCAGAATCTCTTTCTACCACTAGTTTAGCCTCTAGAGCATCAGCAGTTGGCAATTCATAATGCACGAATGGGACGGTGCCAGTGCTGTGGGATGATGCAACGTCCATGGGGACCTCACTCTTTGATCTTGGGCTAACCTGTTTTGCCATTAAAGTTCCGATTGGATTCAGAAAAGTTGAAGTTAGCAAAACATCTCAACTGGGAGTTATAACAGCAAACCAGTTAAACAAACAAGGAATTAAAGAGTTTCAATTGGATGCTGAAAAGTAGTTATTAACATCATTGTAACCCGCTGTTGCAGGAGCAAAGCAGTTAAACAAACAAGTAGATATTTAAGTTAAGGCAAACACGTAATTCTTAACAGTAAGTATCAAACACATAGATAGGCGCAGTCTACAATATGATTAACAGGCTGAGCCATTATGTGATCAGTAGCAAACTAAATTAAGTCAAGCAACGTAATTGAACAATTTTCCAATAAGTGGCTAACTAAAATTCCGAGAAGCAGGTAACTGAACTTACGCTAGTTCTTTGTACAGGCACACGGCAACTTCTTTTTCGCTTACAAGGTTGTACAAAGGAGTCCATGGCATCAATTGCTTGGATACGCAGTCCCAATACTTCTTTCTTCCCACACTACATGGGTAAGTCGAATGGTTAATCTGGAAAGATGGTGCGTCCTTGATATGTTATATGAGGACGTGTAGTCAGACTAGTTGTAGCCAAACACATCACACTGGCTTTTACTGTATATTTCATGTGATTACTTTTGGCATATAAAGATCTAAGCAATCTACAATAGGATGAAAAGACTAGCATCCTTCACATTATTGGCGAACTCAGTTCATAGAAACAAGCAATTCAACCATTCTGTGGGTAAATCAAAAGCGCCACTGGAATATTTTTCACTATCCAATCATACACGCAAAAAGGGGCGACGCCACCATAGGGGCTGGTATGGGCGGCCGCCTCAGGTGGCTGGAAAGTGTGCACCTAGTTTGAGTCGTCCAGGTTGGCCCATGCTAGTTTTGTTCGTCCCAACGCACGAGCAGGCAATGTAAAAAAATGAAGAAAAATGTTTCAATTTGGATGGGCCAATAACATAAGTGCAAGGCAGGCCCTATAGCAGGCTCGCGGCCCAAACGAGCGCCTCCCATATCGATCGACAGCAGGAAAAATCCCAATTCATTCGCTCCAGCCTCCAGTCTGGTTCGCTCCTAACCTAGCCGCCGCTGGACAGACCGACACAGCACTTCCTCGCGCCCTCGTTGGAGGGCGGTCGCCGGGCTTCAAGCGAACGGAAGGACAAGAAGATGAAGATCCAACCCTGGGAGGCAGCGGCGGCAGCACGGGCATGGCATCGAGCTTGCGCAAACGGACAGTCGCAGCTTGCAAGAGTAGCATGCGCAACGAGCAGGTACAACACATCCTTGATTATATCTAATTCAACTCTTCAATTTCTGGCCAATAGTTAAACCTGGCGGTGTTGTAAAACTGCTTGTATGTAGGGAATCTATGAGAAAATGAAACCAATTTCTACTTATTTTATAACTCCCCCAATCAGTACTGAACTGACTGAATCTGATGTATCTAATCAAGTTTCCGGTGCAAACATCAAGCTCATGTTGTTCTTGAGCCTGAAGTGTCTAATGAACAGACTGCTAATGAAGGATTTGATGCAAACATTTTACATGCTCCTGGTGATGAACATATAGTGTCTAATGAGGGATCTAATGCAAGCATTTTGCAAGCTCATTGAAGGATTTAGTGTCTAATGATGATCTACTATGTTGAGAGAGACAGAGATTTGCAGGCATTGATAACAAGCAAATTATAGTGCATTTTCATAGCTTGAGGAAACATCGAGGCCATCTACCAGAAAGTCCACGTATCATGACAACATAGCATAAATACTTTTCTAATCTGTTGTTTGAAACTATTGCCATACTTGTGCAGGATAGATATATTGATATGCAGTTTGCGCATTGGTTATACGTGCAATTACACTTCGATATTTTCAGCCAGAGAACGAATAATTCATGCAGGTACAGACCATGTTTGTAGTCCTTGTACACCATGTTGCATTTTGTGTTTTTTGGTGCTTGCATCATTTAGTGTTTATAATCTGAATTACTTTGGATCAATAGCTGGTTTTCAAAGTGCATGTAGCTTCACATTTCTCAAGTTATGTTGATTTCCGGAGTGCAAGTGCCTTCGTATTTTTTAAGTTAAATGTTCGCCCCTGGTAACTTGAATTCGTGGATCAGACACTGCACACAAATCATACACGAATGCCAGTACGAATTAAATGAAATGCAGGGACTTACGCTAGCTCGTTGTACAGGCTCACTGCAGCTCTGCTTGCTTTTGGGATGTTCCATGTACAAGTCCATGTTACCACTTGCTTGGATGTGCATGCCTTGTGCTCCTTGCATCCCCCTCTGCATTTTTGACACGGCGAATGGTTGATCAAATAAGAGGAATTGACCTTGATGTTGTACGGGTGTGCAGGATGTGTACCAGATCCCGTAGCACCGTCATGCTTCGCTAAAAAATGGATTTGCTTGTTTCAGATGATATCTCCAAAAGAAATAAGAGTTAAAGTCAGAGTTGCATAGGCGTGTAAGCTAAGAGAGCAATGAAAGGATATCCAAACATCGTCGGAACAGTGCACAAGGGAGTGATGTGTGGATACCTAGTTCGGGCCGGCGTTTGGGCATGCTCGCCTAGCTAGAGTGCGGGTCACTTCAGAGCCGTTGAGGGTGATGCGCTGGCGTTGGCTGGCCGCGCACGGATGCAGATCTTGAGTGGCAGCGGAGCACTACGATGCGGTGGACGAGACCGTTGGTGAAGCCCCAATGGCCTCGGGGGGCGGAGGTGCGACGATGTGCTCGGTGAAGTAGCCCCGGTGAGCTGGGAGACGGCGTCAGTGAAGCGCACCTGATGCGGTGGAACTCGGTGTCTGTGAGGCACGTCGGTTGCGGCGGCCGACGTTGTCGGTGGACCACCCGGTGCGGTGGACGAGGGCATAGATGAGGTAGCTCCGGTGTGGTGGTGAAGCGCGACCGTCGTCTGCGTCGTCGTCGTCCGGCACAGAGGTGGGGAACGGTGGGGAAAGAGACGAGACGAGGGGCGATTCGAGGGTTGGCGGCGAATTAGGGATTTGAGCAATCTGGGCGCGGAAGGGGACGGTGGAGAAGAGAGATTTTGCAGGGCTGGAATTGGGGCCGCCAGATATTTCAATCCGAAACGTGGAAGCACGAACATATATTGTCGTCGTCCTTTTTTTGGGGGGGAGGGGGGTGGGTGGCTGGGTGCTACGCGTCCGTCCGACACACGCGACCACCCCGACAGGACTATGCTTCGGTGCCTTAAGGCACCTGCCTTTGTGTCCATGACATGTGGGCCCAACAGGTGGTTGGCCCACATGTCATTGGCCCAAAGGCAGTTGCCTTTAAGGCACCGAAGCAGCGTCCACCCCGACACGACCCTGGTCTGCCTGGTGCGCCTACATTTGAGAATGCAAACGAATCTTCTTTCATTTGCAAACGAATCTGTATGTATTACCATGCCCGTGTTTTCCTTGCAATAATTAATCATTCAAAACGAGATACTCCATCCGTTCACTTTTGTAAGTCGTTTCAGACAACTTAAAATGAATTGTTTTGCACATTGTCTGAAATGTCTTCAAGGTCTTATAAAAGTGAACAGAGGGAGTACTATAAATTAATTAATGAGGAGTTATTTGAAAAAAAATCGAAACGGTACCCACGCTAACGTGGATTAGAGTGTGTGTCACGTAATTAGTTATTTGAATTAGAGTGTGTGTCACGTAGTTAGTTATTTGAATTAGAGTGTGTGTCACGTAGCGATCTCCAATTCTAACGTGGATTTCGCATTTCACTGTATCCATGCTACTTTTTTAATACAAATTCATATGTATATGATGAACACCATGGTAGTGAGAAAACTTTTGGATGGATTCAAACATATGACCTACAAAATAGCACAACAAACTGAGTCAATGTCAACTTTTCGAAACTTAGTATGGCACGAATTCGAAATAATTACCCGTATGCCTGGTCCTCGGTTCAAATCTTACAATGTACACCAAATTGGAACATCGATATTAAGTCTCGTACTATGTACATTCAAATGTTGTTTTTAGCCCCCCCTCCCCCCGCACAAACGCTACACACTTCCTGTATCGGTCAATCTTCCTCTCCTAACCACCTTAGGAAGCTATCGGTTTCCAACACACGTTCATTCTTTCTCTCCATGTTTTGATCTCTAAGTCTCTCAACTACACAACCCCTTTTTCCACTCTGTTAACAAATGTATTTACCTCACACACCCGCCATTGCACCCCATGCCGAGCTCTCTCTCTCTCCCCCTCTCCCTCTCACCCTCTCGCGCTAAATACATGCATTGCCTATCTAGCCCTCCAACCTCTCGTGCGCACGCACACACGTTGTATATCTAGGTCACTCCCTCGAGACTGTCTCACTCTTTCTTCCGCACGGCGGTCCACACTCGCTCAATCTCGCTCTCTTTATCTGAGTCTCGTTTAACCTCGTTTTCTTTCACACACAAATGATATATCTCCCTGTTCGGGCCTCAGTCGACACACTCTATACTCTCTCACGCAGATTGTCTATCTAGGTCAGTCCATCCAAGCCGCCGCCACTCTTTCGACCTCATGGTGGGCCACGCTCACTCAATCTCTCTCTCTCTCTCTCTCTCTCTCTCTCTCCGTATGTCTCGATTGACCTCGCTCTTTCTCGGAAAAAAACGATATATCACCATGTTTGAGCCCAATTCGACCTATTCACATTGTATACTCTCTCATGCACATCGTCTATCTAGGTCACTCTCTCCAACCCATCTCACTCTTTCGATCGCACAGCGACCCTATGTGATCGGTTGACCTTGCTTCCTCCCACGCACAAAATATATCTACACGTGTGTGACTGGATCATCTCTCAAGCTCTATCTTACAGCCCTCACCCTTGCCAAAAAGTTCAATCGGACAATATCTCTCCAGAGCATATATATTTGTTCAATGAATGTCGGACCACACTCACTTTGTCTCTCTATCTATATGTCTCTCGATTGACCTCGCTTTCTCACGCCGTATCTTCCACGCGTTGAAGCTACTACCTCTCCATCCCTCGCAAAGCCGGAGCTATTTACATTGCGAGGGGCACTCCAACCTTGGATTAATTTCTGTAGGCATTTATTCTGGTCGGTTTAGATTATATTTTCGTAGCATTTGGCCCACAACTACTCCAAACACCGTTGCAACCCACGCAACTCCCCTAGTTGATTTCCCTCTGGCTCGGTCATCGCTCTCTCGCACGTTCTTTCTCGCCTTCAACGTCGCACCATGGTATTATTGAAAAAACTATGTTGTTCTCTTTAATTATTATAAATAAGCTACAAAACTACACACTGATAGTCCACTTGGAATGGAACAAATTTCGACCCACAAATTAAAGTGCTACAAACTACACACCGAGGGGCCCACATGTCATGAAACAAATTTGGACCCATATACAAATTAAAAAATAAAGGACGAGGATCGAACATGCGGCCGGGCCTTCAAGCCGCACGTCAATAGGCAACATACGTAGAATAGCAATGTTTGTTGTACCCCCTTTGTTCACATAATGTTCTTATATTACCACAGCCTAATTAATGGATAACATGTAATATTATTTTTAGTACTATTCGCCTTCACTTACTGGTGGGTTCCATGTGTGCTCTCTCTCCTCCCCTTCTGCATTTAGACGCACGGGCAAACAGGAAGAATTCGCGGGCGATGTTGCCGTTGACCATATCTGGACGCGTTCACAAGTCACGGCACCAATTTCACGTACTAGCAGCACTAGTCAGTGTGTACGTGCAACGCACATAATTTGGAAGTATATGAAGTGCATGCGGATATTAACTACTAGCATATTATTTGCGTGTTGTCATGTGATTAGCACTATTTTTGGCATGAAATTAACTGCACGCTAAACGTGTTGAGCGCTCGACATTGAAGCAGTCTAGGTCGTTGGATGACAAGGAATACATGTGGCTTGATGACGTTTTATATTTAATTTGATACGGCTCTAGCAGAACATTCAATCGATCAAACCATACATTTCGTTTAGTCTGACTCTGACTTTAAATTATACGACGATCGATATAAAATAAACGGAAATGATAAACGTTCGGATTTTAAGCATGGCAATCCGAACGTTTTTCGTGGCAAATTTAGATTACGCGGCGGCGGCGGCGGCGACTCGCGGTGGGAAGCGGCTCCTCTGCCGTGCTCTATGTGTCGTCGGGCCACTGACCGACGGCGACGGCGCCGTCTTGCGCCGTTGTTGGCGTACTCCTGGACGTTGGCCTAGCTTCAAGGAAGGCCAAAATGTTTTGGACTTCGGAGCGAGTCAACTGGCGGGAGGAGGCGACTGGCGTTGGTGCAAGGAAGCGGTCGACGGCGGCCATCCATGCCGCTAAGGGGGGCACTGGCACCCGCGCGGGGACAGGCGCTGTCAACGGCGCGGCGGAGACATTCGGGTGCACGGGCACCGGCACGGGCGCGCACGTCAGTGCACGCGCAGGTGCATGCACTGGCAGGTGCACGAGCACCGGCACGAGCGTGCGCGTCAGTGCACGCGCATGCGCTAGCAGGTGCACGGGCGCGTGAAAGTCGGCGGGGACCTCGTGGAACCCCGTGTGATCAAGCTCGGCGACAATGTGCGGCTCCCAGCCCATCAATGCCATGGGAATGGGAGCTGGCGCAGTCGGGGCGACGGGAGCCGGAACGGGAGCGGGGACAGGCGCGGCGTCTTCCCGCAAGGCCAGTTCAAGCTCGTCCCAAAGCGCCTTATGTTCTTGAGACTCCGGCTGGGTGTCTTCCTCAGGAAACTGGAACACTAAGGGCAGACCATCGTGATGCGACATGGCGTATGATTAGGTCAGGCTAGTTGGAGGTAGACGACAGGAGAATCTGAGAGGAAGAGAGAGGATTGTAGCGCTACCAGGTAGTGTGGGGTTGATTTTAAACTGCGGCGCCGATGACATTAAAAGTGGGAGCAGTTGGGACGACGGTGGGCGGCGGAGCCTGGTCAAAGGGCTCACCTCCCGGTGAGCCTGCACAGCGGTCTGCTCGCACGCCTCCCTGACAGCCGGCGCAGCGGTCTGCTCGCATGCGTCCCGTCGACTCACACGCTTGCTCGGACGGCACCTGCCGATGAGAAGCGGGGACTCGTGGCGGCACGTAAACGCCCACTGTTTCAATAGTGAAAGCGTTCGCCTTAACGTGACAGGTCTTTGTTCCAAAGTACCTTGGCTCTTCATTTGTGCAACTTGTCATAAGCAGCTTGTCTCAAATTGAAGAAAAAACTTACGAAGTAATATTTGTGCCATATCACGTGACCATGCTTAGTTTCAAGAATTTATGCTCACTTTTGGATTTTCTAAAATTTAAGATCCAGGATTCGAAACAATATCATAACCTGCATCATGCAATAAATTTTCAAGCCGTACATCTGTCCTGTTGTATTTCTTAAGAAAGGATTTGGTCAAACATTTTGCTTAGTTAGACTTTAGACAAGTTATATATGCAGAGTAAAAGGATAATCCCTCCGTACCAGTGCATTACCATATATATTAACTCAAGTACTAGGCACGAACAAACGGGCTCAATTCTGTGCTCATCCTGGTGTAGTAGTAGTAGTACTAGGCAATGCAGTTGACGGGTGACCTTGACGAGCGGCGAACGAGGGAATTGAACCGTGCTCGGCACGGTAGGTAACGTTGTCTAGTTACTAAAGCATCCCTCCGTTGTTCATCGGTAGTCATTATGGATCGGGGACATGAGGGGAATTTCCTAGGGCTGGAATTCTGGCCGCCAGATATTTCGACTTGAAACGCCGAGGCTCGACTGGTTGGGGTTGCCTAATGTGCGTACCACGCACGCCACCGAAGGACACAAGCCCAGTTTTTTTAGGATCAACACGAGCCAAGGTCTGGCTGGTACGCCGTTGGGTCCTACCATTCGAGAATACGAAAGGAGCCTTTTAAATTGCCGAACGAATCTATGTGTATTACAATACCCGTATTTTCCTTGCAAATACTAATCTCAACGTGGTAATTGATTTATGACGAGTTGTTGAATTAGAGTGAGTTTGTGATATAGTGATCTCAACGTGGATTTCACATTTCATGGTATCCCTAGTAAGTTTTCGAATGCAAATTCAAATTTAAACAATGAACAATATGGAGGTGAGAAAACTTTGTATGTATCAAGCATATGACCACACACACACACGCACGAACACAACAACAATCCAATAAGTATAGTGCATCTATTTTTCCAAACCATGCATGTATGACACGAATTCAAAAATACTCCTTCTATTCCTAAATATTAGTCTTTTAGAGAGTTCAACAAGTGACTACATAGGGAGCAAAATGAGTGAATCTAGACTCTAAAATATGTCTATATACATCCGTATGTGCCAGTCCGTTTGAAGCCTCTAAAAAGACTAATATTTAGGAACGGAGGGAGTAAAATGTAAGACATCCATGGTCCTCAGTTCAATATTTAAAATGAACATGAAACTAAAACATGAATATTAAGTCTAGTACTACAATACATGCAAATGTTGTGTTTAGGCGGAGCTATGATTGTCGGGGGTCATCCCCTCGACCTTAGATAAAATTGTGGAGCTCTGTTTAGGGTTGTTTAGATTATATTTGTCCCCACCCTCCCAACCACCGATTGGTTGTGCACCCCCCACCCCTCCTCCCCGGGAGAATATCATGTGCCCCCATACCTTAGATGCTATATGCCGATACGAGTTGCTTGGAGCTTGTAGATATGAGATATAGGAGCTCACATGATGTGTCTTAATATTTTTGCAGGAAACCTTGATGAGTTTGAGAATTGCACACAATTTGTACAAAAACTACTTAGATGCCCTTTGATCCCATATCCAACGACCTCGAAGCTCGTATCACCGTAGCATCTAAGATGAAGGAGGACATCATATTCTCCTGTATGTAAGAATATCATGTGCTACCACACCTTAGATGCTTTGGTGATACAAGCTCTTCGGAGGCGTTGGATTTGTGACCCAACACCTCCTCGGTGGTTCGAATGGTTTTTTGCAGAAAAGCCCCAAAAGAGTTCGGTCGCTGCTTACAAGCACAAAGACTGCTCAGATGCCATTGGATCTCAGATCAAACGACCTCCAAACTCGTATCACCGTAGCATCCAAGCTGCGATAGCACCTTATGTTTTCTCGCACGAGAGAGTATGAGGTGATCCCGCATCGTAGATTCTATGGTGATACGAGTTCACTGAGATCTAACGGCCCACAGTAGGAGGTTTGAATGTTTTCGCAATATACAACTGATAGAGTTTGGGAAATGCGCAGAAAGTACAAGTACTACGCATGTGCCATCTGATCACTGATCATACGACCTAGATGCTCATATCACCGTAGCGGGTAATTAAGCTACGGGGAGCACCTAATATGAGCACCGGGGAGCCGTTGGATCGAAGATGCAGCGGCACACACGAGGCCTGAATGTTTTATTTGCAAAAAAACCTTTGGAGAGTTTGGAAATTGCGCATAATTACAAAGACTACTCCCAAGCCATTGGATCTCACTTCCAACGGTGTAAAAACTCGTATCACCATAGTATCTAAGCTGCGGGGTGGATGTGATATTCTATGCCGCTGTCATTTTTGTTCGTAAACTTGCAAAATACGTGTAACTCGTGCCGTTACTTGTCTAACCGCGCAAAGTGTTTGTTCAAAAAAACCATCCTACACTGAAATATCGGAACAACACACGGGGGTCCCACTTGTCATTAATCAAATTTGGACCTAAAACTAACAAACCTGAAAGACGAGATATGAACTGGCAACCTGGACTACAAAGCGTAAGTCGATAGTCTGAAAAAAATGAACGGTTGTTGGCTTTGTCCTATAACTTGATTTTATACAGTACTTGCGTTGGGTAGAGTAGAGGGAGTGCCTCGTCAACACGTGCATGACCGTTGTCTCACTTACTGGTGGGTCCCAGGTCTGCGATCTCAATCTCTCTTCTCTCAATCGTGTAACCTTTGCACGGGCACACACGAAGAGCGGCGCTAGCTTGCCGTGGTGTTATTACAACTAAAAAAGGCTTGGAAAATAGAAGAATCGCCTAGAACAAGAGACGTTGTGGCTGGTCGAGACGGAGCTAACCACATCTATCCTCCGTGCCACGTTTGCATGATGAAGCTGTGTGGCTAGTGGGGTGTTTTCGACCGACTGGCTGGGTCCCGAGGTCGAACCATAGGTACTATGTCTGATACAGTATATTTTTACACGCACATTTTTCCTCCGTGCCGAGACGTGGCACACCCTACCGCGCGGTTTCGGGGTCCTCCCGGGTGGTGCACGCATATATTCTTCCTGACGTGGGATGCCCTACCGCGCGTTTTCTGGGTCCTCCTCGGTCGTAGCACTGAAGCAAGTAAATGAGTCGTCAAATCACGAAAGACCACCTTTCCCGCCGAGTACATCAGTGAAGCATGGTGGCTAGCTAGTTGGGCTAGTTCGACCGATTAGCTAGGCCGCCGCCACATTTGTTTTTTCACCCCCTTTTTTATCTACTTGTCGGCAGGTAAATTTAAATATCCACCGCGGCGTTGCTCTGGTGTTTGGGTGCGGCAGGATTTTCAATTTTTTGATTGACGGGAGCAGGCGCGACAGGATTTTTAATTTTTCGATTGACGGGAGCAGGCGGGGCAGCAATTAGTCACGATGACTCCGCCTGTAAAAACCCACTGCTCCCTGATGTGAGAAGTCGTCGACTGGTGTTTTACCGTGGTGAAAACCAAAAGATTCCCCGCTCCCTCCGCCTTCCCGTAGATTGCATTGCCTTTCAGCCGTTTCGCCCCTTTGCTTCCTCTCCCCATTGCTTCTACCTGGTGCCATGGCGGCGCAGCAAATCATGGAGTCCGAGGTGAGGCGCCTGATACAGGAGCTCCATGTCAAGGATGCGGAGCTCAGGGCCAAGGACGTGGAGCTCCGTGAGCTCAAGGAGGAGAGGAGTGACATGCTCCTCCGTTATGTGCGGGAGTTCACGGAGCTTCAAAAGCGGCAGGCGTCCACCACAAAGATGCTCGAGGCGTCGGCGGCGTTGCTGCAGAAAGCAGGAGATACGATAGGCTGTCAGGGGAGCCGGCTGGAGCGCGAGCGGGCCGATCGTGACAAGGTCCAGGATCGCCTCAGCCACTTGGTGAACCAAGTTGCCACGCACCTGCGCGATGCCTACCGTCGTGCCAGCGCAACGATGTCGGCCGTCGGGCTAAACCCGTTCGACCACCCGGTCGACTTCAACGAGTTGCGGCTTCCTGACCTGGTCTCCTTCTTCCCCTATATCTCCGAGGAGCTGAGCTGTCTCTGCGCGATGGTGGGGGCTGAGCTGGACAAGGAGGGTTTGCGGGCTGCCGTCGCCGTTGCCGGGCGAATCCTTTCAGGGCTCCGTCACCGGAATCCATTCATGCCATTGGACGCCGTCTTTGACGAGCTGGCTCCCGTCGACCGGGAGCGGGCTCTGCGGGCGGTTGCACCCTGCATCACCAACGTCGTGCGCCTCAAGAAGCAGAGGGACTTCGGTGGTGTTTAGGCGCCCTCTGCATGGGCATGTCCATGTCTCGGCGCAACATGACCGTTGGATCAAACTCAGACGGTGCAGATTAGTCACTGTAGCACAAAGCGTGTGGGTGTGTTTGGTTGCATTCTCATCTCAATATAGTTGTTTCCTCTTCGTGTATTTTTGTCAACCTACTAGTGTGGACTCATGCACCCTTCATGCACTCTGCCAAACACCCAAAAGTGGGTCGAGAAGAGAACTTTGCTCCCATCCCGTGCACCCTTCATACACCCTGCCTAACACTATTCGTGCTTCATATAGTTCATGTTTCGTGGAGTCCTATAGCACCGTACTCTCCGTGCGTTGTGGACCTAGTTCTTTTAACATTGATCTCACCGTTCATTCTCGACCGGACAGTCGAAAAAGCGGTACTATGTTACATATAGGAGTAGTTGACATGCGCACAACATCATTTGTTATCCTCATATCTTACTACACTAGCAACAAGATTGTGTAGTACTGACGTATGAACCACTGCACATGCCTAGTAGTAGGAGCACTGTGTATGTTCAAGTGGCTGCCGTGTTTCGCACTCCTCCGTCGTAAGAGTGGAAACGCTTGCTGTAATCATTTTTTTCTTCAGAAAAAAGAGTGGACACGATCTACCGTGCGGATCCTCCTCCAGCCATGCACTAAATTACTCACTTTCGCCGACGTGTGGGACAGCCAGCACCTGGGTCCACCAGCCATTCACTAAATTACTCCGTAGTAGAGTGACGGTAGACTACCCCGATCGAACCATCGCAGTAATGCCCAATGAGCTGTCAAATCACAAAACCCCCTCCTTTCCAGCAGTAAGTTGGACGGACGAAGCAACCATCATTTCACTCTTCTCTCTCAGCTTCCTCTCTTGAAGAAAACCCCCACTCGCTTCGCTTCTCCCTCATCTCGTTCCTCCTTTCACTCTTCTCTCTCAGCTTCCTATCTTGGATGGACACCGGAGCACCGGCCGACGTGATGTCTATGGCTCTAGCGAAAACCGTCGAGGCTCATGGTACGAAGAAGCGCAAGCACCCCGCCGAGACTACCGCAGACAAGCTCAAAGCCATCGCCCTGTCCAAGCCCCCCTCTCCGGGTTCCCTCATTAAGCAAGTCCAGGTAATGTCTCTTGTTGACGATCTTTTTCTCGATCTTGATCGTGTTTTTTCATCTAACACACAGTACTAGTACTGGTAGTACAACTTTCTGGGTGATCTTGCATGTGATTTTAGTGTGCCAAATGATGGTTCTAAATTCCTCTTTTGACCAAAACATGCGAGAGGTTGACACTGATTTCTTATAGATTACTTTCAACTACTCCCTCTGTCCCAAATTTCTTTTCTTAGATTTGTCTAGATACGGATGTATCTAATACTAAAATGTGACTTGATACATCCGTATCTAGACAAATCTAAGACAAGAATTTTGGGATGGAGGGAGTACTTTATGAACATCAATGCTACCTTTTAAGAGGGTATATTTGCCTCAGTAACTTGTGTTATGGATATTGCATGTAATCCCTTTGCTCTCATGCCTTTGAAGACATGTTCTAGTGTCTTTGTTCACTCATTTCTGTGCGTATATGTAGTCATGTATGGAGTATAATATCGAACATCATCTTATATTTCTGAACGGAGGTTGTAATAAAATATGGTTTCTGTTTGAATTAGAACCAGGTCCGCGGTGGAGATGAAGTTCTCAAAGTCACGCCGTGTGAACTGGAAGACCTGATGATGAGTTCTACTGCTGAACTATCCAGCTGTTGTGTCCTTGTCGCCACGTGTCCTGAACTAGTGTTTTCCTGTAGCATTGTTGTCAGGCGTGTTCTCGAGGCTGTACTTGACCACAACAATTTCTTGGTTGTGCCTTCGATTACGAAGGGTGTGGTTCTTGTAAAGCTTCCCAACAAATCTGATGCGGCCTGTCTTCATCATCATGTTTATGAGTGCAAAGACCACTCTGTTAGGTTCTCCAAGGTTGACAAGATGATGAAGGTGCATGTAGACATCTCACACGAAGTCCATGGCCTAGTCAGTTATGCGGGGTTCATCCCGTAGGTCGGTGGCAAGAAATAGTCTGCAGAGTTTAGTTAGTGCAACTTTGCTTGTCTGTAGTAAGTACTATTGTTCAGTACTTGATTTGTGTTTGTGAACCCTGTATTGTTTATTAGTACTGCCGCTTTTGGTGTGTGAACGGTCTATGTTAATGTCTGTCCACTCAATTTAGTCTGTATATTTTGAAGTATCCAAATCATGTTTTTTGTGAGGACGGTTTATCAATTATGGTCACACTCCAATATCTATATGCATTGCAGGGTTTGTCGCACCCACCAGGATTTCCAGTCCCATGGATGTTCGGTCCATACGATTTGTCACGACCTTTGGACTGTCCTGCTTGTGGAAGTAGGTGGGGCCCCTGCATGCCACCCGTAGTTGGACGATCAATCTTCTGTTTAGTACTTCAACATAGTGATTTCCTGGTAAGGATTCACTCATGTCACATCAAGTAAATCTTATTGATTTACTGTCTAAATCTTATTGATTTAATGTCCTGTTTTCTTTCTTTTCCTGCAATTTTATGATGCAGGTTTTGCCATGTGACATTCATCATAGAAAAAACCGTTTGGTTTGCTCTACGATGGCTATTTTTGCAGGTTTCACTTCTTATGTCGTGTCAGTAACGAAGGCACTGTCCATCACTTATATTACTGGAAAAATTGGATCAGTTTGTTGTCTGAGTACAAGCTGAATCCCTATGATGAACTGCAGTTTGGTTTAACAAAAACGCCACAATTAGTCCTTCTCGCGTTTAAAAGAAATGAAGAAAAAAAACTGGATCACGGTCACGGATCCTAGTCAAGTTAGAAAGCTGATCATAGCAGACCGGACACGGTCGCCGCTGTCTCGCACAGATTGAGCACCGGCAGTTGCTCTAGCATTGACAGCGGCAGCAGCTCAGTCTGATCCAGCTGAGGATTGGGCACCGACCGCGTCAGCGGATCAGTCTGATCTACCGGAGGATCGGGCATCGACACCGGCACCTGCTCCGACACCGGCACCAGCTCAACAAGGAGCACCATCTCCGGCAGCAACAGCGGCTTCGGCACCTGCACCAACACTTGCACTGGCATCTGCTCCGGCCCGTGCAGTTGCACCGGCAACAGACTAGGCTGCAGTTCGCACTTCATATACCAAAGTCCTTACAAAAACCGACATGTCCACCTTCTTGGTAAGCATTGGCCGCCCAAGTGCTTCGTTCTTTTTCCTTTCCATGTTGTTTCACATGATTCACTGTGTTGATCTAATTGTTTGGGTATGTCTTCTTGTTTGCAAACAGAGAATTCCTAGAGCAACGAGGGAGTCGTTCAACAATCCGGGCGACCGCGGCCAAGTTTCTCTTACCATGCACAGCCTTGGTGTGAATGAACCTGCTCAATATACCGTAAGTACAAAGGATGGTCGAATGATGATTGATGCTAAAGGATGGTCAAGGTTCAAATCTAAATCATATCTTGCGGTAGGGGATGATGTCAAAATCGAACTTTCTCGGCAAGGAGAGCTGGTCCAAATCAACTTTGAAATTCTTCAGTAGCAGCACGCAACTGCTGAACTGATCTATCCTCCGAGAGATTTTGATGTAATTATCTGGCATGGTGAAACAAGTGTCCTGTGTGTATAAGTAGTACGACAGTATTATTTATCACATGGTATATCGTTGATAGAATTGCAACTCGATTGCTGGTTAGGAACTGTCATTCGATTTCATTCCAACAGCTGCCGTGCTTTATTCAATTTTGTGTATTCGCCTTGCGACAGCATCTAAACCCAGCGCCGTACCGATCGCTTGCAATATGAAAAGCGCTGAGGTAGAACACATGGGCCCCCAAACATGCAGGGTCGGCCTGCGGCCCAAAGTCCAGAACCGTGAGCCTATCTGAGTATTATATTCTCAGCTGAACCCCCATAATGCCCGTGTGTTGCTGAGGGAGTATATTTCTCGGCAAGGTGAGCCTGTGATATAAAAGATTTGTATATTTCTTTACAGAGGGAGTATCTCTCTGTCAAAAAATATATTTATGTGTAACTAGTTACTCCTGTCTTTCTACTTCCTTTCGCTGATATGTGGGGCAATCGGCAACGGGGTCCACGTGCCATATGCACAAATTAGAGTGCATAACTTCACGGTAGACACACCCCGCTCATAGCGCCACAGTAATGCCCAATGAGCCGTCAAATCACAACCCCCCCTTTCCAGCTTTAGCAGTAAGCTGGACGGACAAAGCGGCAATATTTCACTGGGCCTGAATCCCCTTCTCCCTCGTCTGCTTGTTCAGAGAAAACCCCCTCTCGGCGATTGCATAGGGTTTTCTCATGGAGAACCAGGTACGAATTCTTCATCCATCCCCGATAAATCCAAGTCCCTTGGTCACAAGTAATCCTAGGATGGCAGCCGCCGCCGTTGATGCATTTTTCTTCCTACTGAATCTAGTGTGTTTCATTTACAGTGCCCAAAGTGCGAGTACCCTACAGGTTTCTGCGCCCTTGGCGAGACGCCACACTTGTTCCCTCTCATCCTAACACAGCATTTTGAAACGCGCACAGTATGTTCCTAGAATCCTCTTTTCTATCCGGGAGGGTGCGGGTTTTTTGAACATGTTGTGTTCTCATATTATTTTCCTGCAGTGTAATATTTGCTCTGCCAGAACACATGTACTCAAGATGCTCGGCCTTGCCATAACTGAATACACAGTTTAATGGTCACCGTGAAGACAAGCCATGGATATAAGTTCCGAGTTGGGTTCATGAACCAAGAAGATCGCTGCTTTTTGTATGGTAGAACTTGGATAAACTTTCTCAAGTGTTACGGACTGAAAGTTGGCGCACAAATGTTGATGGAAATAGGAGAACCTGGTCTCATCTTCACTGCGATCTTCCACCCCGACGTCGTTCCAATTGTTCATCCATGTTAGTTTTGTATCTGGTTCTTGCTTGTTGCCTCGATTACTTCTTAATCCACCTATTCTGTCTAACTAATCACAATTTAACTTTAGAAGTAGCAACGAATCTCTCACGAAGATGCTACTTCTAACTAATATTTTCTTATAATTGGTGGCACGTGTAGGTTTTTTCAGAGTTAAGCAGTCTGCTCGTTTGTTACTCTGTAATAACACGGCTGTTACTAATGGCACTGAAGTTCACTGGATCGACATCCACAAGTTCCTACACTTTATTGATCATCTTGAGGTCCTTGTGGGGCGTTTCAATGGTGGAAGGCCACGTGGGATATGTGTGCCATTGCTGCACTCGTTGAACAGGTCCAACTGTGTCGAGAAACTTATGGTACGAGCTGTTTTCTGTTATATATCTTGTTCATAAACTATTGCTTATACACAGTTTTACAGCTGTGATCTTCTTGAAACAGGAACTGCCGAGTTCTATTGTTCCTATACAGATGCCTGACCATGGTCGGGTCAGACTTGCGCTTGGTCACAACATGATGTTTATGTCGACCTACTCAATTCCCCTTGGAGATGAAAAGATACTTATTCATGGGTGGTCTCAAATAATGAAGGCCTGTCCATCTTGGAGAATAGGACAGAAGATTATGTTAATGCTTTTCCATGGCTCTAAAGCGAATATCCTGTTTATTGACCACGTTGCGAGATGAAGCCACTTTCAGAAGGTTATGGATGCGTGGGGTGGCGCCTGGGCCTTGTCCTGGGGCTTGGCGGCCTCACCCTTGGTTAATTGTAGGCAAAGTAGCACTGTTCGAGGCGTGCTTTGTACGGTTGAACCTGTATAAGTACTCATACTGCTTTCAGCTTTGGTTGTTATGTGCCCCTGCTGGTTTCAGTTAAGGTTGTTAAGTACTCCTGCTGCTTTTACAGTTTTTCGTGTTTCTTCAGTCCTGTCTTCCTCCAGCCGCCAAAACCAAACCAGCACCGGCGGGGCCGCCTGCTTCCGCCTCCCACGGCTGGCTGCGCCTTAGCGCACGCATCGCCGCCCCACCGTCTCCTAAATCGTTAACACTGACCTCCTCCGCGCGCTTTGGTGCGCTCGCCGCGGCGCCGCCCTCTCGCGTTGTCAACATGGTCAACAAACAATAGGAATCGGCAGAAGTACGTGGAGAAGATGACAGTAGGGGCCCACCACATGAGCGTATGGAAAAATAAAATGCTTCCTCCTAGTGTTTTCCTAACATCTGGGACCCACGACATTGTGAGCGTATATACTCAATAGACAAGAGAACAGCACAAGATCGGCTGACACCTGGGACGTAGCTACTCGAGCAGTATTTTTTTGTTTGGTATTGTTGAGACGGAGCAGGGTTTGAACTGGGCTGTGTCCCGTCTAGCCCAGGCTTATATTTTATGTTCACCATGTGACCAGCCCAGCTCTTTTTCTTTGTGAAAATGAGCCCAATTTATTTTTTCTGAAGAATACCCAATCCAGGCCTACTTATTTTTCTACGCCCTGATGGGTTGCAACTCTTTCAACACGCCTACAAATCTTGAAAGTAATATGAAATGGGTTGTAAATATAAAAACAGATGACAAATTGGCAATTACTTTATAATTTCTGATTTTTTTTCACATTTTCAGATTCCTATTTCACTGGGCATTAACCTAATTTAAATGTATCTTCAAAGTACTTTAAATCTGGCTCGACATTTTGGTATTAAAAATAGTTTCGAACCCACATAAATATGCAAAATTTGCTCTGGCCAACCAAAAAACGACTGCAATAAATTTCATAAGAAGTTGCCATGAGCTATATATAAATTATTAAAAAAAGAGGGAGTGGTCTGACTTGTGGGCCTGTTTAGTTGACGTGTATGCAAGATTTTTTTAGTTATTATATACGTCAACAAACGATTCTAGCAGACGTAACCGTTGGATGTCAATCCAACGGCCGTCGTGTTTCTTCAATCTCTGATCTTCTTGCTCCAGCCGCCAAAGCAGCACCGGCGGGACCGCCTACTCCCGCCTCCCGTGGCCGGCTGTGCTGCCGCGCAGGCCTCAGCGCCCCCTACTACTCCCACCGCTGGCCAGGGCATCCCTCTACTCACCCACACCCCCTGTTATTCTGCAGCGACGGCAGCCTCACACCGCAGCCGAACCGGTGAACCCTCGTACTCCTCTCCGCGCGAGCTTCCATTGCCGCGTCTTCCCCGGCTCCGCATCGTCCCCTTCCTAGGCCTTGCCGTCGTCCACTGCCGTGGTGCTCTCGGCGCGGCGTGGTCAATGTGGTCAACGACCGACTTCCATCGGAAGAGTACTGTACGTGGAGAGGCTGACAGCTGGGTCCACGGCAGCCGCAAGGAAGTGCCTCCTTATTACGCTGAAAATAATTATTCCTCCACCTGACAGCAGGGACCCACCGGACAGGCCACCAGTATTTTGCGAAAAAAAACGTTTCCCCCCGACTGCTGGGACCCACAGGACGGGCCACCGTATTTCGCGAAAAAAACGTTCCCCCCGCTGTCAGCTTGGACCCACCAGAAGTGCCTCCTTATTACGCACAAAAAATGAATACCCCCCTGCTAGCTGGGACCCACCTTGGTGGGAGGCTGACTTGTGGGGCTACTAAGTTGACTGGGACGGAGGCCTTTGTCAACTTTAGTCAATATATGAACGATTCTAGCTCCAGTGACCGTACGATGTCCATCCAACGGCCATAGTGCTTCTTCAACCTTTGGTCTTCTTGCTCCAGCAGCCCAAAGCAGCGCCGGTATTGCCGCCTTCTCCTGCCGCCCGTGGCCGGCTATGATGCCGCGGAGGCCTCACCGGCCCCTACTACTCCCACCGCTGGCCAGGCCATCCCTCTACGCACCCACACCCCCAGTTATTCTGCGGCGACGGCAGCCTCACACCGCAGCCGAACGAGTGAACCCTCATACTCCTCGACGCGTGGGCATCCACTACCGCGTCTTCCCCGGCTCCGCGTCGTCCCCTTCCTAGGCCTGGCCGTCATCCACCGCCCTGGTGCTCTTGGTGCGGCGTGGTCAACGTGGTCAAGGAATGGCTTCCATCGGACGTGGACTGTACGTGGAGAGGCTGACAGCTGGGTCCACGGCCGCAGCAAGGAAGTGCCTCCTTATTATGCGCAAAATAATTATTCCTCCACTTGACAGCGGGAACCCACTGGACGGGCCACCGTATTTCACGAAAAAAACATTTCCCCCTGACTGCTGGGACCCACCAGCTACATCTTCGCACGCAAGGAAGTGCATCCGGGCAAAAAACATAACAAAACGATTCCCCCCCTGACTGCTGGGACCCAGCAGCTACACCTTCGCACGCAAGGAAGTGCGTCCGGGCAAAAAAAAATGATTCGCCCCCTGACTGCTGGACCCACCAGCTACATCTTCGCAGGCAAGGAAGTGCCTGACAGTCGTGACCCACCTGGTCGAAGCGTACGTAGCATTGTCATTCTGGTCGCGAACGTGTACGTACATATATACTGGTCGATGTAGAGGCGCGCACGTGTCGTAGTAGAGGCGCATACGTGTCGTAGTAGAGGCGCGCACGTAGCATGTACACGTACGTACAGGGGCCAGGGTGGAAGAAAGAAAATACGGCCACGTACGTACATACGGGCAGGGTCTCAAACGCCTACTCGCGCATACGTATGGGCAGGGCTCGTGTACATGGCTGGGTCGGAACAGAGAAACAGCATCGTCGTCGTGTTCATGGGGAGCAACGGAATGCGTCGTGTTCATGGGGAGGCAACGGAATGCGTCGTGTTCATCGGGAGGCAACAGAACGCGTGGGAGCCAACCGACTGGGTCGGAACGGAATGCGTGGTCATGTTCATCGGGAGGGCTTGGACGGAACAGGCGATGGAAACGAGGCCTGGCATACCGCAAAACAGAGGAAACGGCCTTGTGTTCGACCGGCCACGTTCGAAACGGGATCCTGTTCATCGGGAGGGGTCTGGCGTACCGCAAAACGGAGGAAACTGACCTCCTACGGTCGAAACGGGGGTCCTGTTGATCGGGAGGGGTGTGCCGTACCGCAAAACGGGACTCCACGGGATACTGTTCATCTCCACCGTCGACCTCCTCCAGCCTCCACGGGCTACCGTCGACCTCCTCCAGCCTCCACCACGCGCTCTCCACCGGCTACTGTTCAACCACCCCTCCACCGTCTACTGTTCATCCAGCCCTCCACACTACGGGGTCATGTTCAACCACCCTTCCACGGGCACCCCTCCACCGTCTACTGTTCATCCAGCCCTCCACACCACGGGGTCCTGTTCAACCACCCCTCCACGGGCACCCCTCCACCATCTATTGTTCATCCAGCCCTCCACACCACGGGGTCCTGTTCATCCAGAGGCAACGCCACCGCTCACTGTTCATCCAACCCCCCCCCCTGCAACGCTCACTGATCATCCAATCGATCGGCTCCAGTTAGCAGCAGTAGCGAAGGAATCGCTCGATCGGGTTCAGTTAACAGCCATCGATCGATCGCTCGGGTTCAGTAACGCGTAGCCTGCAGTGCAATCGCTCGGGTTCAGTTAGAGCCCAACGCCTCGCTCGGGTTCAGTTAGAGCCAACGCCTCGCACACACGCGCGTACATGTACGAGAGAAACGCGCATCGCTCGGCCCCCGACCTCCCACCGTAACTGGGAACTCCCTGAAATTTTCCTCGCCCTCACTTCTACCACGGCTTTTTCTGTCATGGACGGCCCAAAGAATGTCATGCAGCTACGTCTCCGGCCCGCCCAGGACGAAAAGCCCATTTTCTGTCATGATTTTTTGTCATAGAAGTAGGAGCCCACCACATCTATGATGATACCGGGTTTTGTCACAATTATCGTCATAGAAGTGTCATATGTATGACAGAAAAAAAAATTGTTCGGCCCAAAATGTCACGGATGTGTCTTTTTTTGTAGTGGGTTGCCGGATCATAACACGTAGTAGGTGACTATAACTTGCATTATCGGATCAAGAACACAAATATATTGATGAAAACATAACGGGTTCAGATCTGAGTTCATGGCACTCGGGCCCTAGTGACAAGCATTAAGCATAGCAAAGTCATAGCAACATCAACCTTAGAACATAGTGGATACTAGGGATCAAACCCTAACAAAACTAACTCGATTACATGGTAAATCTCATCCAACCCATCACGGTCCAGCAAGCCTATGATAGAATTACTCACGAACAGCGGTGAGCATCATGAAATTGGTGATGGAGGACGGTTGATGATGACGATGGCGACGGATTCCCCTCTCCAAAGCCCCGAATGGACTCCAGATCTGCCCTCCCGAGGAAGGACAGGGCTTGGCGGCGGCTCCGTATCGTAAAACATGGTGAATCCTTCTCTCTGATTTTTTCTCCCCGGAGGTGAATATATGGAGTTGGAGTTCAGGTTGGTGGAGGTCCAGGGGGCCACAGGGTCCAGGGGGCCCACAAGGAAGAATAAGGAGCGAGCGGCAAGAAGATGAAGATGGGTTGTGGGCTCCGCCCCCTCTCCCATTCATAAGCTGGAGGGAGGCCAACCGCCGACCTCTCACGATTCCAAGTAATGATGGTTTTTCTGCATGCATCAGGCAATTGTCAAGTCGGGCAGTTGCCGAGGCAGCGTGGGGAAGTGGAGACACCCATGTCCCAGCAAGCGCCACGCGTCGACTCGGTCCGCAGGCGATTGGAGCCCGCGGCGCTTTGCCCTTGCCCTTTGGCTTCCCCTCGATGCCAAGTCCGAGCGCGCCTTGGGCCCGGGGGCTACTGTCGGCATTCTGGGAACCAGGGTACCCAGACTTGCCTGCCTGCGGCCCACGGCGTGGCTCCATCGACGACCTGGTACGGCCCATCTACAGCACCTTCAAGACAAGACCCTCGCAAGGGGCCAAGCCTCGCGAGGCGGGCGACACCAAGACCTCCGGAGGGAGCGGCCTTCCCAGGCTGGCTCTCGAGGAGCGGAGACTTCTATGCAGGCACCCACCTCATGAGGTTGAGGTGACGCAAGCCATGACGACCAAGGTCAGGCGGGCACCAGCGGGCGCACAATAGCAATCGGCGTTCTGGGAACGGGGGTCCCTAGACTTGCCTGCCTGCGGCCCACGGCGCGGCTATGCTAGCGGGCCTGTACGGCCCATCTTCATCAACAAGGCTTTCAAGACCCTTGCGAGGGGCCAAGCCTCGCGAGGCGGACGATGCGAGACTTCCTCAGGAGCGGCCTCACCAGGCTGCCTCGCGAGGAGCGGAGATATCAAGGCGGGGCAAACCTCGCGAGGCTCTTGTGACATGAGCCATGATGATCAAGATCAGGCGGGCGCTAGCGCGCGCAGCGTCCTTGTTTCCTCTTTGGTGCTAAGGAGGCCAGCGCAGGCGCGGAGTACCGAGGCATCAGGCAAAGGTTTCCATATCAGTGCAACAAGACCAAGACCAGCCGGACGGCAGGACGGAGGTCACCGTGGAGCCCGAGACGGCATCACCACCAGAGCTTTCCACAGGCGAAGACCGATTTTGTCAGGATAAGCGGTACTGGTTGTCCCCTTTCAAATTGGCCGCGTTGTTGGCTCCCTTACCGCTAAATATTTGGGGAGAGGACCAGGGCCTATATAAGTAGAGCTAGTCACCACAGTGGAGGGGGCAAGCAAGCGAGCCTTGAGCCAATACTTAGCGACACATCAAACACAAGAACACCTCAACCTCAGGAGGCTGTTCTTCCCCTTGTACTGTTCTTCATCAGCCCAAGAGGCAATCCACCACCACACACTGGAGTAGGTTATTACACCACAACGGTGGCCAGAACCAGTATAAATCTTGTGTCTTTGTCGGAGTAAACGGCCACGGGTAGCCTAACCGACTGCCCCTGGTTCTTCCGAAAAAATTATCAGGCCTTCGGGCCTCCAAGCACTCCACGCATTGGGCCGCCTTCCCTGGCCGGCTACCTGTGAAGCAGACTCCCGGAAGGCGACCCAGCCTCAACGACCTCCCCCCAGGACAACTACAGGGTGGCCAACTCCAGGGAGCCAGCAAGAAGAGCGCCGACTCCAAGCAGTCGGCCGAGACCACAACCACCAAAGCTACACCCACATAACGGTGACAAGACGGGGTGTGGCCACAGTGCGGCCCACTACCCCCGAGGCCCGAGGCAGGCATGGCCACAGGAGGCCGTACGAGATGACCGTCTCCTGTTTGGCTCGGCACTGTAGCCATACCAGCCTCAACGTCATCCACGACCGACTCCTGTACGGCCCGCAGGCGGCGGGCCCCTTCCGCCAGAGCGAGGCGCGGAGGCGGCCCGGCCTCCCCCAGTCGGCCGAGGGCGTAGCCGGTCCCCAGAAGCCGGCTACCCCTTTCCTCGAAGCAGGAGCCCCATTAAGGAGACAAGACGAGGTAAGGCTACAGTGAGAGCCCCCGAGGCGGCCCACTGTAGCCACGCTTACCTCGACAAAGCCCTCATCATCAGAGGCGAGGCTACAGTAAACAGCCGCCGACAAGACCCTAGGCGGTGGGGCCGGCCTGTCGACCAAGAAGCCAGCAGCCGGCGGGACCCACCAGTCGGCGGGACCCAACAGCCGGCAAGCGTAGACACTGATGGCTGGGACCAGTGCCCAGCCGGATTACCATTGTACCCCCGGGGGGTAGGCCTATATAAACCCCCCGGGGCACCCATGCAAAGGGTTAGCTTCTAAACAAAGCGCACACACCATAGCGAGAGAGAGAAGTGAGAGCTAGCCTTGTTCATCTTCTCCCTTGCACCCAACAGCTCTAGGAGCGATTGTAGCTACCTTTCCTGATCTAGTGATCATGCGGAGACCCCGCAGAGCAGGACTAGGGGTGTTATCTCCTCGGAGAGCCCCGAACCTGGGTAAGATCCGCCGGCGTGCATGTCTTCGCCTCATCCCGTTTCCAGGCACCGGCGACGTCTTATTGGCACCCACAATGATAAGCCATCCATTGGCATATGTCGCACCAACCACCCGACATTTGGCGCCCACCGTGGGGCCAGGTGCACCGTCGTCCGGAGACCTGTTCTGGACGGGAACCCTCTTCCTCCCCAGCGAGCGCAGCCAGCCTGCTGCGCCCGATGGCATTTGCCTCGACGCGCTGCTAGGCGTCGATGACGCCTGCGCAGCGAGCTGCCTCGCCGATCTGCTCGGCGAGACTCGCATCTCTGATGAGCCTGCATCCGACGCAGGCACCGACTACCCCGAGAACCGCCTAGTCAGCCTCCTCGACCAGCTTCACGTCTCCAGCGAGCCTGCTGCAGACATGGAGTCGGTCGGCTCCACCGACCCGATGCTCATCGACTCCGACACAGCATCGCTTGACGCCTACCCCTCCGACGTGGTGGTCTTCGACGACCCCCTCCCTCGAGCTGACAGCGGCAGCAGCGCTGTCACCGAAGTGCTGGTCATCAGCCACGTCGCCAACTCGGGCGAGAACGCCCACGACGCCCTACAAGCGGCAATGCACGACCTCTCCGTCCCCATCCCGGCCGATGCCGACGCCGAGACCCTGGAGGCACGCCGCCTCGCCCTCATCGCGGAGGGCCAGAAGATAGCCTCCATGAGACGCCTCACCGAGGCCCAGCGCGAGGTCGACCGCGCCGCCTTCGGTACGCCGCCGCCTAGCGGCCCGAGCCGAGCCGGCTTCGTCCAGAAGCGCGGCGCGGCTGTCGCCAGCATGCTGGGGGCAGATCGCCCCATCTACGCCACCCCGCTCGAGAATCTGCGAGCCGCTCAGGCGGCCGCAGAAGAGCTCAATGGGCTGGGAGCCGATGAGCTCCCCTACATGACGAGACGGATCCAGCAGCTGCTCGACGCGGCTGCAGAACGGCACGAAGCCGGCGCCCGAGCTGATAGCCAGTCCCCGCGTCGGGAGCACGCCGCGACGTCCCGCTCGCCGACTGCGAGCGGCGCACGCCAGAAGAAAGACAAGGAGCCGGCTGCCAGCCGCAGCCGAACTCACATCACCATCGAGCGCGACGCGGAGGGCCGCCCTCGAGCAGTAGAGCACCAAGGAAATCTACCTCCTCCCCCTCCTCGAAGAGAAAGAAGCCTCACTCCGCCGCCTATCACACACCCGACTCTTGGCGACCGACTCGGCCGCCGAGAAGGAGTCGGCGATAACGACGCCTGCCACAGGATCGACCGCCTTGCTCGATCCTTGGCGTTAGAAGAAGAAGACGATGTCGGCCCGCCATGCTTTGGCCCCCGCATCCGCGACGAGCCCTTCCCCAAAGGGTTCTCGCTCCCCAGAGACACGCCCAAGTACAACGGCTCGGTGAAGCCGGAAGATTGGCTCATCGATTACTCCACGGCCGTCAGCATACCCAACGGCAATCGGCGCGTCGCCGTGAAGTACGTCCCCCTCATGCTGCAAGGCACGGCGCGCACATGGCTCAACAGCCTCAAGCCCTACAGCATCAACAGTTGGCTGGACTTCACCGAAGTCTTCGTCCGCAACTTCACCAGCACCTACAAGCGGCCTCCCAAGCCTCGCCAGCTCTCCCTCTGCGTCCAAGGGCCCAACGAGTCGACCCGCGACTACCTCACACGATGGGCCGAGCTCCGCAACTCCTGCGAGGGGGTGCATGAGGTCCAGGCCATCGAGTACTTCACCGCCGGGTGCCGAGAGGGCACCATCCTCAAGCACCGACTCGTCTGCGACGAGCCGGCTACCCTCGACGAGTTGCTGATCACCGCGGACAAATACGCCACGGCCGAATCCTCAATGAAGACCGAGCTGCGAGTAGACGCCTCTGGGAAGGTGATTGCTCCGGCTCCCAGGACGCCGGCTGGCGACCCTAATCAGCGCCCCTACCAGAACGACCACAAGCGCAAGGCCCCCATACCGACTTCCTCCAGTCGGCAGGTGGCCACAGTTGAAGACGAGCAGCCCGAAGAGCGGCCCGCTCCCAAGAAGAAGGGTGGCCGGACGCCTTGGCAGCTATCTTTCTCCTACGAACAGGCTCTTGATGCCCCTTGCAAATTCCACAGCGGCGCGAAGCCGTCCAACCACACAACTCGGAAATGCCACTGGCTCACCCGCATCACCAAAGGCGAGGGGATGCTGCCGCCTCCGCCTCCCGGCCCGCCGCCTCCAGCCCCTCAGCAGCCGGCGGCTCGGCCGGCAGTCGGCGCCATCCAAGACGAATTCCCCGAAGAGCACGCCGCCTACATCGTCTTCACCAGTCAAGCCGACGACAAGCGCAGCCGACGCCGACAGCATCAAGAAGTGAATGCAGTCGCCACCAGCACCCCCGAGTTCATGCACTGGTCAGAAAAGCCAATCAGCTGGAGCCAGGCCGACCACCCAGAGGTGATGCCCTCTCCTGGCTCCTATGCGATGGTCTTGGACGTCACCCTCGCAACGGAGAGGCGAGCTGCCAGATTTTCCCGCGTCCTGATAGACGGCGGAAGCAGTATCAACATACTGTACCGCGATACCATGGAAAAACTAAACATCAAAGCGAAGCAGCTCATGCCGAGCCGCACCGTCTTCCATGGTATCGTCCCCGGCCTGTCTTGCTCCCCAATCGGCAAGATCAAAATGGATGTTCTCTTCGGCGACAAAGATCATTTCCGTCGAGAAGCAATATGGTTCGAGGTAGTGGATTTGGAGAGCCCCTATCATGCACTGCTTGGCCGACCTGCTCTGGCCAAGTTCATGGCTGTGCCCCACTACGCCTACCTAAAGATGAAGATGCCGAGCTCGAAGGGGATCATCATGGTAGCCGGCGACTACAAGAAGTCCATCGAGTGCGCCATGGCCAGTAGCCGGCTGGCCGAGTCCCTCGTGGTGGCGGAAGAGCAGAAGATGTTGGAACGGGTTGTGGCCATGGCCGGCAAGCAGCCGGCCTTGTCCCCCAACCCCAAGGATTGTGATGCGCAGGGCTCCTTCCAACCTGCCAAAGAGACGAAGAAGATACCTCTGGACCCGGAGAACCCGGAGAGGTTCGTTGTCATTGGGACGAACTTGAACAGTAAATAGGAAGGCGAGCTCGTCGACTTCCTCCATGAGAATCGAGACATTTTTGCATGGTCCCCAAAGGACATGCCGGGTGTCCCGAAGGATTTCGCCGAGCACAAGCTACATGTCCGAGCTGATGCGAAGCCGGTCAAGCAACCCCTCCGCCGACTGTCAGAAGAGAAGCGAAGAATTGTGGGAGAAGAGATAGCCCGGCTCCTTGCCGCTGGCTTTATCATGGAAGTGTTCTTTCCAGAATGGCTTGCCAACCCAGTTCTGGTTTTGAAGAAGAATAACAAGTGGCGTATGTGTATAGACTACACCAGTTTGAACAAGGCCTGCCCAAAGGATCCATTTGCTCTGCCACGGATTGACCAAGTGATAGACTCCACAGCCGGATGCGAGCTGTTGAGTTTTTTGGATGCGTACTCAGGGTACCATCAGATCAAGTTGGACCCAGCTGACCGCCTGAAGACTGCCTTCATCACACCCTTTGGAGCTTTCTGCTACCTGACTATGACATTCGGCTTGAGGAATGCCGGTGCCACTTTCCAGCGTTGCATGCAGAAATGTCTCTTGAAACAACTCGGCAGAAATGCCCACGTCTATGTAGACGACATTGTGGTGAAGACAGAGAAGCGCGGCACCCTGCTGGAAGACCTGAAAGAAACATTCGCCAACTTGCGCCGCTTCCAAATCAAGCTCAACCCCGAGAAGTGCGTGTTCGGAGTACCAGCCGGCCAGCTGCTAGGCTTCCTGGTCTCCGAACGCGGCATTGAGTGCGACCGCGTCAAGATCAAGGCCATCGAGAGGATGGAGATTCCCACCAAGCTACGAGACGTGCAGAAGTTCATTGGCTGCTTAGCCTCCCTGAATCGTTTTATCAGCCGACTAGGAGAGAAGGCTCTCCCCCTGTACCGACTCATGAAGAAGTCCACTCACTTCGAGTGGAACGACCAAGCCGACCAAGCCTTCCATGAGTTGAAGAAAATGCTGACCACTCCGCCTGTCCTGGCGGCGCCGACTGAGAAGGAGCCCATGCTCCTCTACATCGCCGCGACTAGCCGAGTCGTCAGCACTGTTGTTGTGGTCCAACGCCCGGAGGAAGGCCGAGCCCAGCTAGTCCAGAGGCCGGTGTACTATCTCAGCGAAGTGCTATCCAGCTCAAAGCAAAACTACCCGCACTACCAGAAGATGTGCTATGGGGTGTACTTCGCTGCCAAGAAACTGAAGCCCTACTTCCAAGAGCACCCCATCACGGTCGTGTGCACTGCCCCGCTCGCCGAGATCATAGGCAGCCGGGATGCGTCCGGCCGGGTGGCAAAATGGGCCATTGCATTGGCGCCCTACATAATCTTCTACCAACCCCGCACCGCCATCAAGTCGCAAGCATTGGCTGACTTCCTCGTCGACTGGGCCGAGACCCAGTACCTACCGCCGGCTCCCGACTCTACCCATTGGCGGATGCACTTTGACGGGTCCAAGATGCGCACCGGCTTCGGAGCCGGCATCGTCCTCACCTCTCCCAAAGGCGACAAGCTCAAGTACACGCTGTAGATCCACTTCGCCGCCTCCAACAACATGGCCGAGTACGAGGCGCTCGTACATGGGCTCCGGCTAGCCAAAGAGCTTGGCATACGCCGGATCCTCTGTTACGGCGACTCAGACTTGGTGGTCCAGCAGTCGTCTGGCGACTGGGACGCCAAGGACGCGAACATGGCGAGCTATCGATTCCTCGTCCAGCAGATCAGCGGATACTTCGAGGGGTGCGAGTTCCTCCACGTGCCAAGGGCCGACAACGACCAAGCAGATGCCCTAGCATGGATCGGCTCCACCCGACAGGCCATACCGACTGCGTCTTCCTCCAGTGCCTCCTCAAGCCGTCCATCAAGCCGTCTCCAGTGTCGGATTCCATCTTCATACCGCCTGCACCAGATACAGCCGGATCCGACTGGAGAAACCCCGCAGGCGGCACGGGGACTTCGACGACTGGCCCGGGGACTGCCGTAGTCGCACCCGGCTCGGGGACTTCAGAACCCGGCCCGGGGACTGCAGCAGTCGGCCCAGGGACTGCAACGACACAAGAAGCGGTGGCTGACTCCAACTCCACGCCACCCAACCCACCCACCCGAGTCATGGTGGCTACATTGACAGAAGAAGAAGTCACAGCTCCGTCATGGGCCCAGCCCATCCTCAAGTTCCTAGTCAGCGGAGAGCTGCCGGCTGATGAGATCTCAGCGAGACTGGTGCAACGACGAGCCGCAGCATATACAATAATCAACAGAGAGCTTGTGAAGCGCAGCGTCACTGGGGTCTTCCAGCGCTGTGTCGAGCCAGAAAAAGGAGTGGCAATCCTCAAAGACATCCACCAAGGCGAATGCGGCCACCACGCAGCCTCAAGATCACTTGTGGCCAAGGCTTTTCGCCATGGTTTCTTCTGGCCGACTGCCTTGGAGGATGCTAAAGAAATAGTCAAGAGCTGCAGAGGATGCCAAGTTTTTAGTTCCAAGCAACACCTGCCGGCTTCTGCACTCAAGACCATTCCCCTCACCTGGCCTTTTGCCGTCTGGGGACTGGACATGGTGGGACCTTTCAAGACAGCCCGCGGCGGCTTGACACATCTACTGGTCGGTGTGGACAAGTTCACAAAGTGGATCGAAGCAAAGCCGATTAAGAAGCTGAACGGGCCGACTGCCATGACATTCATCACCGACATCACTACTCGGTACGGCATGCCGCACAGCATCATCACCGACAACGGCACGAACTTCGCCAAAGGAGCACTGGCACGTTTCTGCGCGACGCAGGGCATCCGACTGGACTTAGCGTCCGTTGCCCACCCGCAGTCAAACGGCCAGGTCGAGCGAGCAAATGGACTCATCCTCTCCGGCATCAAGCCCCGACTGGTTGTACCACTGGAGCGATCGGCCGGCTGCTGGCTCGAAGAGCTGCCGGCTGTCCTCTGGAGCCTGCGCACTACTCCCAACAAGTCAACCGGCTTCACTCCATTTTTCCTCGTGTACGGTGCCGAGGCTGTCATCCCAACAGACATCGAGTTCGACTCGCCTCGGATCGCCATGTACACGGAGGAGGAGGCCAAAGAAGCAAGAGAAGACGGCGTGGACCTACTGGAAGAAGGCCGGCTGCTAGCACTCAGCCGGTCCGCCATCTACCAGCAAGGGCTGCGCCGCTACTACAACCGCAAGGTCAAGCCAAGATCCTTCCAAGAGGGCGACCTTGTGCTCCGGCTGATCCAGCGAACAGCCGGCCAGCACAAGCTCTCGGCCCCTTGGGAAGGCCCCTTCGTTGTCAGCAAGGCACTCGGCAACGACTCCTACTACTTGATCGACGCGCAAACACCAAGAGCACGCAAGAGAGACGACTCTGGCAAGGAGTCGGAGCGACCATGGAACGCAAACCTCCTGAGACGATTTTACAGTTGAAAGCAGTATGTATCATGCTACCCTTTTTTTGTATTAAGTACAAACCAACAGGCCCCCGAGCTGTACTCGGGGACTGCCCTTGTTTATCCATGAATGTATTATTACATTTTGAATTCTTGTCTGGCACCGGGTTCGACTAGTCGGCCCGGGGACTGGCCGCCTTGAGCTATATTGAAAGTTCTACCTGAAGCCAGAAAAGTAGTGTGCCGGCTCACGAGTCCCCTCTTGTTGCAAGTCGCAGCTCGAAGAACCGACTGTCCGACTAGCAAGAGGCAAGGCAGAAAGGATGCCCACACAAAAAATGGCTAAGGAACAACGAACCTATATAGCAAAGAGACGGCCTCCAAGCATGCCTGCCGGCTGCCAGAACAGCCGGCTGGGCTTCCTAAACACTTAGCTTTAGTCCAGCAAAGCTAAAGTACTCCCCCCCCCAATTGGCCAAGCACTCCTCCAGCTACAGATTGCAGAGCAACTGTTGGACTGGGGAGGCGGCAACCAAGGGAGGGCGGCAAAGGAAACAGCAGAAGGACAAAAAGCAAAAGTACAAGGAAAGGCCAAATGCATAAGTTATATATACACATAAAGCCCCCAACAGGCTGGCAACAGACATAAGTTCGAATACACCCAGTGGGTGGAATTGTGCAGACTTAACCAAACATTGTTCCAAAAGTAACAAAACAGGAAAACAGAAGATGGCAGACTAGGGCGCGGCGCGGAGGCCGAGCTGGTCGGTGGAGACGGCCCCGCCGGCTGAAGGAGTGGCCGCCTAATGGGTCTCGGCTTGACCACCACCAGCGGCAGGCGACGCACTCGCTCGCGACGTAGTGCTGGAGGTACGGTCAGGCTGAGGCTGGCCGACTGCCCCACCAGCCAGCTCGGCGTCTTCACCCTCCTCCTCCTCCTCCTCTTCGCCCTCGTCGCTGGAGTCGATCTCCTCCGCCGAGTCCTCACCGTCCGCCGGGTTCAGCCCGAACCACTCCTCCGGCTAGGCGGCACCGTTGTCGTCTACCTCGGGGGCGAAGACGCTGGTGTCGGTGTAATCGGCGATCGCCGAAGCCCGCCGGATGATAGCCAGCCGCCGGCTCCAGCTCCGTGTCGGCTTGCTGCCGCCAGGTAGCTAGCTGGTCCAGGCTCAGGCCGGGATACCAGGCCTTGACGAACTCCAGCGCCCGCCTGGCACCGGAGCGAGCCGCCGAGGCCTTCCAAGCTTCGAAGCGGCCGACTGCCACCTCCAGCCAGCCGGCAGTCCGACTGGGGGTGCGAGGAACCACTTGGCCGAGCCAGAGGGCGGCCAGGACTTGCGCCCCGGCACGCTGAAGCCGGCGGAGCAGTCGATGAGCCGGCTGGATGCGGGCCTGGATCGCCAGGAGCTGCTCTTCCAGCGAACGACCGGCGGTTGGCGAAATCTCGAAGCCAGGCTGCCTCCGCGCCTAGCGGCGGGCCTCGATGGTCTGGTTGGCGACAGTAGAATAGCCGGGAAAATATTCTGCGCAAGAAAGAAGAAGAAGAAGAAAAGAGCACCAAATCAGAAAAAGAGCCAAAGTGGCAGATGGCAGGAAAGGATGAAGAGGTAGGCGGCTTACCGTCAACCAGATCTTCGATCTGGCCATAACCAGAGATCAGAGTCTGCCTGGCCTCAGCCCAGCCGGCCGCCTCTGTCTCGTACTCGGCCTGGAGAGCGGCTTCGCGGTCCTGCACAGCCTTCAGTGCCGCCTTGTGGCCTTCCTCCTGGTCGGCCAACTTTTTTGCCAGGCGGTCGCGTTCCTGCACCAAGGCGGCGAGCTCGGCATCCTTGGCACGAGGGGCAGTCTGAGACTCCCCCAGCTGTGCCCTCAGACTGGCGTTGGCCGCTGCAAAGACGGCAGAAAAAGAAAGAACAAGTAAGAGGAAGTCGTCAAGGAAGATCCGACCCGACTGCTCAGCAGTCGGCCCGAATCTCGGGGACTACACCCAGTGGGTGCGCTGACGCGCCCCCACATGAGATAAAGAACAAAGCACGTACCTCGGCTCTCAGTAAGGTCGGCGGTCTTCTGAGTCAGCTCCAGAGCCTGGGAGTTGAAGGCGGCCGCTCGAAGGTTGTGGTAGTCCTGCAAGATGGACAGAAGATCGAAGTAAGAACAAGAATAGCAAAGGCAAATCCACCAAGAAGTTCCAAGCCGCCTGCTCAGCAGCCGACTCGGAACTCGGGGACTACACCCAGTGGGTGCGCTGACGCGCCCCCACGGAAGAAATCAAGATCAAGAAAAAATCAAGATCAAGAAGAAGCAAGATGGGAATACTAACCCGGATGGCCGCCCGCGTCGCGAGGAACTCGTCGGTGAACTGCCTCAGCGCCGCAGCTTGGCCCTGGAGCCGGGTCCGGACGTCCTGTGCAGCCACGTTCACCACGGCCGTCCCTCCGCCTGGCGTCCACCCCGAGGTAGCGCTGGCCGCCTCCGCATCCCGGGACGACGAGCTGGAGCCCACGGCCGGCTGCGGCTCCGACGCGGCCTTCTGTGGCTCCGACGCGGCCTTCCCCGCGCGCCGGCTCGACGGAATCCGGACCGCCATCTCGGCCCTCGCAGCCGGCTCGCCCCCCGCCAACTGCGCAGGCGGCGGATCAGGCTGGCCGCCTTGAGCCGCACCAGTTGGCGGGGTCGGCACCGGCGCCCTCTCCAGGATGATGACGTCGTCGCTTCCCCCCAGCCCTGGCTGGTCGCCGCTGGCTCCCTCTGGCGAGGGCTCCATGTCCCCAGGCGCCATGACGCGCAGCGGGGTGACCACCTAAACCTCCCCCGCCGCCGCCGCCGCCGCAGCCTCTGCTTGGGCCCTGGCTGCGGCATCGGCGAGTGCCTTCGCCGCCTCCTCCTCCCGTACCGCCTGGGCGGCCGCCGCCTTCCGTGCCTCTGCCTCCCGCGCCTCTCGCTCCACCCGCGCCTCCCGCGCGTTCCTTTCTGTCGCCTCCTGAAGGTCGGCATGGGGGTCCACGCGGTGGGTGGTGCTCCCAGAGCCCCTCGGCGACTCAACGACGGAGGCGGCAGCCGCCCGCTCAAGCGACAGCGGAGCTCTGATCGTTGGAGAAAAAGACAAGGGTTCAGGAACCACCAGAGAAAAGAAAGAAAAAGAGTATACGAAAGAAAGTAAACTTACGCCGACACGGTCTGCGGTTGCTTCACCGTCTTGCGGAAGCGAGCTGCCTTCGCGGCCGCCTCCTCCCGCCTGGTGGCTGCTGCCCCGCCCCTGGGTTTCTTCGTCCGGCTACCGAACAAACCCTGGGCGGCGCGACGCTTTTGACCTCCGCCCCGAGCAGGCGGTGCAGCGGAGGAACCCACGCCGCGTCCAGACGCCGGCTGGCGGCGCGGGGCGACTTCGGCCTCGTCGTCGTTCGGCCAGTCGTCGAAGGTGACTCCGAACCCGGAGCCGCCTGCTTCGCCGCCGGCTTGGCCACCGCCCGGCTCGATGTTGTCGTCCATACCGGCCGCCCCCAAGTTGGGGTCCTCCAGATCGTGTTCGGTCCAATCGGGGACGAATCGACGCTCCGCGTCTGACCCGCTGGCCGGCCGAAGAAGAGGACTCTGTCGAAAAACGAACCGACTAAGTTAGAGTCGGCCAAGAGGAGCTCGGCAACAAAGCAAGGAAAAGGAAAAAGAGACAAGGAGAACATACCGTAGGCGGCGGATTGGCTCGGGTATATGGCTCCTTGCCGAACTGCCACTCTTCGGTGAGCTTGCAGTTCGCAAGGTAGTTCACCATATAGGCGACCTCCTCGCGCGGCATCTCCTTGGTGCACATTCGGCTCGGATCGAGCTGGCCGCTCATCTGACAGATCAGATGAGGCCGGCTTTGAAGCGGAAGAACCCGGCGCGTGACGAATGCGGCCAGCAGGTCGGGCCCCGTCAAGCCCTCCGACTGGGTCAGCTCTCGCACTCGGGCGACGGCGGCGGACCCGGCCGGCGTCAGAGTCACGGCCCGGAAGGACCACTGGGGCCGCCTGCCCGCCGGAGGGCCGGCTACGTAAGCCGGCAGGTTGATGTAGTCGCCCTGCGGGGCGATGTTCCGCATGTAGAAGTACAATTTTTGCCATTTCTTCACCGATTGGATCAGCGTGATGACGGGGAAGGGGTTGTCGGCGACCGACCTCCACGACGCGATGAAGGCGCCAGTCTGAGCCAGCACGCCCTGCATGCGCGTGCCCAGCTTGGACTGGAAGAACTCCCCCCAGAGCTCGAGGGTGGGGAGGACGCCGAGGTAGCCCTCGCACAGGGTGACGAAGGCTGATAGCAGCACCACCGCGTTTGGGGTGAGGTGGTGCGGCTGGAGCTGATAGAAATCGAGCCAGGAGCGGAAGAAGGCGCTCACTGGCAGGCCGATGCCACGCAAGAAGTGCGAGCGGAAGACCACCCGCTCGCCCTCCCGCGGCTCCGGCGTAATCTCCCTCGTCGGCGCAAGGCGGACCTCCACCTTGTCCGCGGCCGGCAGCCGCCGAGTGTTGCGAAGGAACTCGACGTGATCTTCGTGGACGTTGGAGCCGTCCCAATCCCCGCCATACTGCTCCGTGGCGGGAGGCATGGCGAAAACTAGCGCGGTGGCGGAGGAACGTGCGGTGGAAGAGCACGGCGGTGAGGCGCTGTTACGAGAAACGGCGAGCGAAGAAGATGGAGGAAGTAGGAGGAGCGTGCGAGGGCCTGCCGCCCTCCACCTCCCCCTACTTATAGTTTCGCAAGGCGAGGCCAAAGAGGCCGGACGTGGGGGAGACGTGGGATTAACTGCACCCATTCCCCCCACGCCCCGCGATTATTGCGCCCTAAAGGCGAGCCGAAACTGCCGCAAGGAGACGTGCGGGCAGTTTCGGGATACAGAGAATCCGCGCCTGAGCCCGGGCGCGGACGTGGCGGGCCCCCGCCCTGCGGCGACGTCCCGTCACGCGCGTGGGCTGGCAGGCTTTCTGGCCAAGGGAGGCCACGTGGTTCGCAGACGGCAAGCGGCCGGCCCGCGGCCCGGTGCACACGCTAGCGAGCTACCGCCCTCCGACTCCGGAGTTTCCGACCAAGGCGGCACGTCTAACCAAAGCCGGCTCCCAGGTGCTGACTTGGCAAGATAGGAAGCTGATCGAGCTTCTCAACCCCTACTCCACCTCGAAGCCCAATCAGCTTCGGGGACTACTGCCGGAGTAAACGGCCACGGGTAGCCTAACCGACTGCCCCTGGTTCTTCCGAAGAAATTATCAGGCCTTCAGGCCTCCAAGCACTCCACGCATTGGGCCGCCTTCCCTGATCGGCTACCTCTGAAGCCGACTCCCGGAAGGCGACCCAGCCTCAACGACCTCCCCCCAGGACAACTACGGGGTGGCCAACTCCAGGGAGCCGGCAAGAAGAGCGCCGACTCCAAGCAGTCGGCCGAGACCACAACCACTAAAGCTACACCCACATAACGGTGACAAGACGGGGTGTGGCCACAGTGCGGCCCACTACCCCCGAGGCCCGAGGCAGGCATGGCCACAGGAGGCCGTACGAGATGACCGTCTCCTGTTCGGCTCAGCACTGTAGCCATACCAGCCTCAACATCATCCACGACCGACTCCTGTACGGCCCGCAGGCGGCGGGCCCCTTCCGCCAGAGAGAGGCGCGGAGGCGGCCCGGCCTCCCCCAGTGGGCCGAGGGCGTAGCCGGTCCCCAGAAGCCGGCTACCCCTTTCCTCGAAGCAGGAGCCCCATTAAGGAGACAAGACGAGGTAAGGCTACAGTGAGAGCCCCCGAGGCGGCCCACTGTAGCCACGCTTACCTCGACAAAGCCCTCGTCATCAGAGGCGAGGCTACAGTAAACAGCCGCCGACAAGACCCTAGGCGGTGGGGCCGGCCTGTCGACCAAGAAGCCAGCAGCCGGCGGGACCCACCAGTCGGCGGGACCCAACAGCCGGCGGAGAAGCCGGCAAGCGTAGACACTGATGGCTGGGACCAGTGCCCAGCCGGATTACCATTGTACCCCCGGGGGGTAGGCCTATAGACCCCCCGGGGCACCCATGCAAAGGGTTAGCTTCTGAACACAGCGCACACACCATAGCGAGAGAGAGAAGTGAGAGCTAGCCTTGTTCATCTTCTCCCTTGCACCCAACAGCTCTAGGAGCGATTGTAGCTACCTTTCCTGATCTAGTGATCATGCGGAGACCCCGCAGAGCAGGACTAGGGGTGTTATCTCCTCGGAGAGCCCCGAACCTGGGTAAGATCCGCCGGCGTGCATGTCTTCGCCTCATCCCGTTTCCAGGCACCGGCGACGTCTTATTGGCACCCACAATGATAAGCCATCCGTTGGCATATGTCGCACCAACCACCCGACAGTCTTTGTGTTGCGAGTGCGTCGAGTTCCTCCGCAAGATCTTAGCGAGCTAGGGCGTAGATCGGTAGGAGGGAAAGAACTTCGCGCGCACCCCAGAGTTTGAACCTTAAGGGTTTTGTCGGAACCCGTGATCCGACTTTTGGCGCGCCAGGTAGGGGTGCGTCGAAGCTTCTCTGCCGTCGATCTACGCTCCGCCCGCATAGCAGGCGCCCCGTCATCGCCTCCGACTGCAAGCATCGATGACGGGGCCAGGGGGCTCCGAGCCCTGGCCCCCACCCTGCGGCGGGTGCGGTGGCCAACCAAGTTCAAGCCGGAGATGCCGCCGCACTACGACGGCGCGGCGGACCCAACGGGTTTCCTGCTAGCATACGAGGAGGCCGTCCTCGAGGTCGGGGGTGATGACAAGGTCATGGCCAACTGGCTCCCCATGGCCCTCGCCGGCAAGCTGCGCGCCTGGCTGCTCAACCTCCCCGGATCCACGGTGGCGTCTTGGGAGGAGTTGCATGACCTCTTCACCGCACGCTACGCGGTACCGGTGCACCACGCACTCGCGGCCCTGCTGGGCGGCTCTCAAGCACCGCCTACAGATCGACACATCAAGTCGTTCCTCCGCCAGATTGGTGCCGCTTCCAAGCGCCCGGGGGCTCCGCCGGGTTGGGCTGCGCCGGAGGCCGACCTCACCTTCGGCTCAGAAGACCACCCCGACTCCACCGCCGGCTCGGGCATGCTCCTAATGCTTTGCACGCCCACCATCTGCAACGTGGCTGTTACCAAGACCCTCATCGACGGCGGTGCCGGCCTCAACTTGCTCTCCATGGAGGCCTTCAGCCTTCTTCACGTGCCACTCGAGCGGCTCAGCCTTAGCAAGCCTTTCTCAGGAGTTGGTGGTGGCACTGCCCCTCTCTGGGATAGATCCACCTTCCCGTCACCTTCGGCACGCGTGACAACAACCGCACCGAGCTGGTCGACTTCGACATCGCCCGCATCGGTCTCTCGTACAACGCCATTCTCGGGTACCCGGCTCTGGTCCAGTTCATGGCAGCGACTCATCCGGCCTACAACCTCATGAAGATGCCTGGGAGCAAAGGCGTCCTCACTATCAAAGGGGACACCAAGGAGGCCCTGGCGAAGCTCAAGCTCGCCCTCAAAACCACCGCGGCAGCGCAGCCTGCCAACGCGGGCACATCCGAGCCCAAGGGAGCCGTACCGACCAAGAAGAAGCATTTTTTCACACAAGACAAGGCGGAAACCAAGAAGGTGCCAGTCAACGAGGGCGGGCCCTCAGGAGCCACCTTTACCATAGGTGCCAGCCTCGACCCAGGTCAAGAGGAAGCATTGGTGAAGTTCTTGCGCGCAAACAAGGATATATTCGCGTGGGAGCCCAATCAGCTGGTAGGAGTCCCGAGAGAGGTGATTCAGCATCATTTAAGGCTATGCCCCAATGTACGCCCCGTGAAGCAGCGGGCGAGATGGCAGTCCACTGAGCAGCAGGCCTACATCGTCCAAGAGACCCGCAAGCTGGAGGCGGCGGGTGCCATTCGCGAGGTTCGGTATCCCGAATGGCTGGCGAACCCCGTCATAGTGCCGAAGAAAGGCGGGAAGGAACGGATGTGCGTCGACTTCACCAATCTTAACAAAGCCTGCCCCCAAGATCCGTTCCCGCTCCCACGCATCGATCAGATCATTGACTCCACCGCCGAGTGCGACCTGTTGTGCTTCCTGGATGCGTTCTCAGGGTATCACCAGATCAAGATGGCGGTAGAAGATGTGGAGAAGACAGCCTTCCTGACCTCGTGTGGGGTGTACTGCTACACCTGCATGATCTTTGGACTGCGCAACGCGGGCGCAACCTTTCAGCGACTGATGCACATCGCCTTGGGGCGGCAGCTCGGGAGAAACACAGAGGCCTACGTCGACAACATTGTGGTGAAGTCTCGGGAGGCAAGGACCTTGATTCAAGACCTGAAGGAGACCTTCGCGAGCCTGCGCCAAGTGAACTTGCGGCTTAACCCGGAGAAGTGCGTGTTCGTCGTCCCTTCCGGGAAGCTGCTGGGTTTCCTCGTGTCCCACAGAGGGATCGAGGCGAATCCAGAGAAGATCAAGGCCATCGAGGACATGAGCCCGCCGCGGACCCTTAGGGAGATGCAGAAGCTGGCTGGTCGGGTAACTGCGTTGGGACGCTTCATCTCCAAGCTAGGGGAATGCGCCCTACCATTCTTCAAGCGACGAAGAAGGGCCCATTCGAGTGGACCCAGGAGGCCGACCGAGCTTTTCAAGACCTCAAGAGATACCTGACCAGCCCTCCGGTGATGGTAGCGCCACGACCCCTCGAGCCCCTAGTACTCTACCTCGTCGCTACCCCGTACTCCCCCAGCGCAGCACTAGTGGCGGTTCGGGAGGAGCACCAAGCCAAGGGCGCGCTGCGCCGGCCTGCAACTGAAGCAATGCAAGATCAGGAAGGCGCCGCAAGAGCCGTGGCAGCGCCGACAGAAGACCAAGCTCAACAGGACGCCGCCGCCAAAATTCCCGCAAACAATCAGGTGTCAGGAGTCCCATCACCTCAGGAGGCATCCCAACTTCCGCAAGACGCGAGCCCAGACACCGCGCCAGCCCTCGTCGAACACCCAGTGTATTTCGTCAGCACCGTGTTGCGAGATGCGAGGGTGCGATATCCCATGCCTCAGAAGCTCCTGCTCGCACTCTTGGTGGCCTCGTGCAAGCTGCGGCACTACTTCCAGGGGCACCCCATCAAGGTTGCCTCAGCCTACCCATTGGAGAGGGTGCTCAGGAGCCCCAATTCTGCTGGAAGGGTCGCTGAGTGGAACATCGAGCTGCAAGCATTCCAGTTAGAGTTCAGCACTACCAGGGTCATCAAGGGAGCCGCGCTCGCTGATTTTGTGGCAGAATGGACGGACGTCCCGACACTTGAAGTAGGCGAAGACCGGTCCACCTCGCCAGGAAGTGAGACACCAGACGGTTGGGTCATGTACTTCGATGGCGCCTTCGTGCATCAGGGCGCAGGGGCTGGAGCAGTACTCATCTCGCCCACTCAGGAAAAGCTCTACTACGCCGTACAGCTCTGCTTTCAGCAGGGCGAGAAGGTCTCCAACAACATCGTGGAATACGAGGGCCTCATAGCTAGCCTGAAGGCCACGGCAGCTTTGAGGGTGAAGCGCCTTACCGTTAAAGGCGCGACTCGCAGCTCCTCGTCCACTTCTCCAACAAGGTATACGAGCCGAAAGACGAGCATATGGAGGCATACCTCGCGGAGGTGCGCAAGATGGAGAAGCAGTTCTTGGGCCTGGAGCTGCAGCACGTGCCCCGTGGCACCAACAAGGAAGCCGACGACATCGCCAGGAGGGCATCCAAGCGGCAGCCACAAGAGCCCGACGTCTTTGAGGAACGGCTCTTCAAGCCATCGGCGACACCACCACTTTCAAGCACAGCTCAGCCTCGGGAGGAGCTCCCACACCTCCTGCCACAGGAGCCCCGGCCTATGGCCCGACCTCAGGAGCTCGCCTGCTCTTGGCACTCGAGCCTTAGGAGGGATGTTGCACCGAGGAATTCAAGGAATATCTGATGCAAGGGGCGCTGCCGGAGAAGGAGGAGGATGCAAAGCGTGTGGTTCGGCAAGCCACATCGTACTGCATCCAGGACGGTGAGTTGTACAGGAAGCGGCCAAACGATGTTTCTCTGCGCTGTATTTCCAGGGACCAGGGGAAGGAGCTGCTAAGTGACATACACGGTGGGGACTGTGGGCATCACTCGTCATCACGTACCCTCGTCGGCAAAGTATTCCGCAGTGGGTTCTACTGGGCCACTGCGCTCAACGACTCAGCTGAGCTGGTGAAGTCCTGCGAAGCCTGCCAGTTCCACGCCAAGCAGATTCATCAGCCGGCTCAGGGCCTCCAGACCATTCCGCTCACGTGGCCGTTCGCGGTCTGGGGGCTGGACATCTTGGGCCCGTTCCCTCGAGCGTCTGGGGGCTACCGCTACCTCTACGTCGCCATCGACAAGTTCACCAAGTGGGCGGAAGTGGAAGCCGTCCGTACCATCCCAGCTGGCTCTGCTGTCAAGTTCATCAAGGGCCTCGTGAGCCGCTTTGGGGTCCCCAACCGTATCATCACAGATAACGGCCCGCAGTTCACTAGTAACCTCTTCAAAACCTACTGTGCTAACCTTGGAACGCCGATCTGCTACGCTTCGGTGGTGCACCCCAGGAGCAATGGTCAGGCCGAACGCGCCAACGTGGAGGTCCTGAGGGGCCTCAAGACCAGGACCTTCAAGAAGAAGCTCGAGGCCTGTGGCAGGGGCAGGCACGACGAGCTCCAGTCCGTGCTGTGGTCCATCCGCACCACCACCACCAAACCAATGGGCGACACCCCATTCTTTCTTGTCTACGGAGCTGAAGCAGTCCTCCCTCACGAGGTTAAGCATCGCCCCGCACGGGTCCTAGCGTTCGATGAAACGCAGCAGGATGCCACGCGGGGGATGGACCTTGTGCTCGGGGAGGAACGTCGTCGCGAAGCTGCACTGAGGGCGGCAAGGTACCAGCAGGCGTTGCAGCGATACCACTGCCGCAACATCCGCTCCAGGACGCTCGATGTGGGCGACCTCGTCCTGAGGCGGCTCCTCTCCAGGGAAGGGCTGCACAAGCTTTCACCCATGTGGGAGGGCCCGTTCAGGGTTGTCCATGTCTCCAAGCCTGGCGCCGCGCGCCTGGAGACGCAGGACAGGATACCCATCCAGAACGCCTGGAACATCCAGCACCTCCGGAAGTTCTACCCATGAAGCAAGGCCCAGAGCCTGTGAAGAAAGGCCCAGAGCCTGTGAAGAAGGCCCGGTGCCTGTGAAGAATCGCCGCCCATGACACTCTCACGTAATAATGAGTGGGGCTGTACACGCCCCGGAGTCTCAGGAGCGCCGGCCTCAGGCCCTGGGGCTCCCTCCCACGCCTAGTGGCAGCACTTAGCTCCGCGCTGGTTAGAAGACTTGAAGACTAGATTAGGTGCTAGACGCGGCTTTTCATTTGCTTTCTGTAGTTGGCTCGCTCTTTCTTTAATCGAAGTTTTCCTTTGGTGTTCCTTGCTGATTCGATTCCCTCGCCTCTTACCGCATTTTCCGGCTCTGGTTCGCTCGTGTTCTCTCTCTCGCATACCTCGCGAGGGGGCTAGGCAGATGCCCTCGCGAGCGTTTTTCTTCTCTCTGCCTTCTCGTGAGCCACCCTCGTTCGAGCCCGAAAGCTGGCGCATCTCTTCTAATCCGTGCCCCTCGGGTACTGCGATAAAAAGCGCCGGGTCAAGGCTTGGGTGAACGACAAATCTCCTGGCAAACTCCCTAACGAATTTTTTGCAGTTCCTGAGCAATCGCGGACCACTAGGTCAAGATGGACACGAGGAAATAAACACCTCGTAAGGAGGAGGGCGCCCCGAATGCACCAGGCTAAGTTATCTTTGCGCAAAATAGCCACACAGCACTGAAACAACAAGCGTAGCATAATGGTTAATAAGTTATGGTTCAATACACGCCCCTCCGGGCCCATGCTGGTTTCATTTCGATGCAGGAAGGAAAAGGGGAACATGACAAAAGCGGCGCTCACCCCTGCAGCAGCTGACGGGGGCAGGGCCTTGGCGATGTCCCGGGTCTAGTCGGACCCCTCCTCGCGCTTCACCGATGCGCGGTGACGAGACAACCCGCTACCACCTTCGAAGCGGGCGCGGCGGCGTGGCGGCTGATTAAGGCCGCCACTGCTGGAACTGTCGCCAAGGGAGGAGCCACCATAGCCAGACGAGGCACGGCCGGCGGGTTCGTCCCCCTCCTCGTCCCGACCATCGCCAAGGCCGAGCACCTCCTCGCCGTCGTTCACCTCGGGGCAGCATCCGGTGCGGCGACCATCTTCCCCGAACACCCTCACGAAGAGGGTCACGTCGCCGTCGAACTTGAAGTGGAGGGTGCACCACCTGCCCAGGCCACACGCGCGGGCGAACGTCTGCCAACCGCGGGCCAGAGCTATGTTGCCCACGATGGAGACCTCGACCGCGACCCAAGAAGCCCGGCTGCAGCAACCGTCTGCCTGCAGCCAGAGCCCGCTTGGACCGGAGGCCGGCAGCTCGTCGGCAAAGAAGCGGGGGAGCTGGAGCCAGCTCTCGGCCGGATCCTCCGACCAAACAACAAACTCCAGCAGCACCTCTGAGGCATGGAGGCGCAGTCGGGGAGGTCGCGCAACCATGGAGCGTCTCCTTTCGTCGACAGGACTACTGCGACCAGAGCGACTCCTGCCACGCACTGCGGCGCCACCCCGAGAGCCGGGGACCACGGCGGGGGTCGCGGCATGCTTGCGGGGACGGCCACGTCCTCACTTGGGCTCCGGGGAACCGGGTCCCTCCCGAGGGGCCTTGCCCTTCTCCGCGGTAGAGAACCTCTTCGACGGCGCCATTGCTGCTAGCGGTGGAGCAAGGAGGAAGAAGCAAGTGAACCAAGAAGAGATGGGCTACGGGGGCTCCACCCCCCTCCCCATTTATAGCGGAAGAAGGCCAACCGGCGCCTCCCACGATCACAGGTAACGATGATTTTCCTTGCATGTCGCAGGGACTTGTCAAATCGAGCAGTTGCCGAGGCAGCGTGGGGAAGTGGAGACGCCCATGTCCAATCAACCGCCATGCGTCGACCAAGGCTGCAGGCTTTTGGGGCCCGCGACACTCCGTGCTTGACCTTTGGCTTCGCCTCGAAGCCAAGCCCGAGCGCACCTTGGGCCCGGGGGCTACTGTCGGTGTTCTGGGAACAGGGGTCCCCAGACTTGCCTGCTTGCGGCCCACGGCGCGGCTATGCTAACGGGCCTGTACGGCCCATCTTCATCAACAAGGCTTTCAAGACCCTCGCGAGGGGCCAAGCCTCGCGAAGCGGATGACGCGAGACTTCCTCAGGAGCGGCCTCACCAGGCTGCCTCGCGAGGAGCGGAGATATCAAGGCAGGGCAAACCTCGCGAGGCTCTTGTGACATGAGCCATGATGATCAAGATCAGGCGGGCGCTAGCGCGCGCAGCGTCCTTGTTTCCTCTTTGGTGCTAAGGAGGCCAGCGCAGGCGCGGAGTACCGAGGCATCAGGCAAACGTTTCCATATCAGTGCAACAAGACCAAGACCAGCCGGACGGCAGGACGGAGGTCACCGTGGAGCCCGAGACGGCGTCACCACCAGAGCTTTCCGCAAGCGAAGACCGCTTTTGTCAGGATAAGCTGTACTAGCTGTCCCCTTTCAAATTGGCCGCCATTGTTGGCTCCCTTCCCGCTAAATATTTGGGGAGAGGACCAGGGCCTATATAAGTAGAGCTAGTCACCATAGTGGAGGGGGCAAGCAAGCGAGCCTTGAGCCAATCCTTAGCCACACATCAAACACAAGAACACCTCAATCTCAGGAGGCTGTTCTTCCCCTTGTACTGTTCTTCATCAGCCCAAGAGGCAATCCACCACCACACACTGGAGTAGGGTATTACACCACAATGGTGGCCTGAACCAGTATAAATCTTGTGTCTTTGTGTTGCGAGTGCGTCGAGTTCGTCCGCGAGATCTTAGCGAGCTAGGGCGTAGATCGGTAGGAGGGAAAGAACTTCGCGCGCACCCCAGAGTTCGAACCTTAAGGGTTTTGCCGGAACCCATGATCCGACAGCAGCAGGTTTCCTCTTTGGTGCTAAGGAGGCAAGCGCAAGCGCGGGGTCTCGAGGAATCACCCTAAGGTTTCCATTCCCGTGCAACAAGACCAAGACTGCTAGGACGGCAGGACGGATGTCATCGCCGAGCCCACCGCGGTGTCACGACCAGGAGCTTTGCAGGCGAAGACCACCTTTTATCAGGATAAGATTTACTACTTGTCCCCTTTCAAACTGGCCACTGTGGGATCCCTTCCCACCTACGCTTTTCGGGGAAGAGGACCAATGCCACTATGAATATAGGTTTGCCACCACCATAGAAGGGGATTCGATCCAATCCTCAACTCATTCCCTCACAATGGTAGACCTCGCGAGGTTGTTCTTCCTCTATACTAGTTCATCCTCTGCCCCACTTGAGGCTAATCCACCCCAAAGCAGGAGTAGGGTCTTACACTACAAGGTGGCCCGAACCTGGGTAAACTATTGTGTCCATCTTCTTCCTTGTTCATCGAGCTAGGTCGTGGGGATGACAAACTGGTTGGCTGGAGAGGTTGAGTTCTTCGCACACGCCCTAGAGGTCGAACCTTCCTTGGGTCCGCGGAGCCCTGAATCTGACATTTGGCGCGCCAGGTAAGGGCATGTCGGAGGTCTGCCTCTTCATCAGCAGCACTTCGCCCTCGCCGCTCGGTTGCCATGGCAGGCGCCGCCCTCCCGCCGGTCCATCGGGCGCGTTCGGAGGCATCGCGGGCCTTCGAGCTTTCTCCCCCGCCTTGCGACAGGTGCAATCGCCGCCAAAGTTCAGGCCGGAGTTGCCACCGCGGTACGATGGCGCAGCGGACCCTATGGAGTTCCTCCGGGAGTACGTGGAGGCCGTCTGGGCAACGGGCGGCGATGACAAGGTCATGGCAAACTGGCTCCCTATGGCTCTCACAGGCGTGCCTCGCCCCTGGTTGCTCAACCTAGCGGAGTCCTTGGTAGCCTCCAGGGAGGAGCTGCGCGATTTGTTTGTCGCGCGCTTCGCGGCTCCGGCACCCCACACCGTCGAGGCTTGATACATCTCCGATGTATCTACTTTCCTAACGCTTTTCCTCTTGTTTTGGACTCTAATTTGCATGATTTTAATGAAACTAACCCCGGACTGCCGCTGTTTTCAGCAGAACTACCATGGTGTTGTTTTTGTGCAAAAATAAAAGTTCTCGGAATGGAACAAAACTTTGTGAGGATTTTTTATATCAATAAAGAGAATTTCAGGAGCCAAGAACCACCAGAGGGGGGCACCTGGGTGGGCACAACCCACCAGGACGCGCCCCCGTCCAGGCGCGCCGACGTGGGTTGTCCCCACCTGGTGGCCCCGCAGACCTTGAAACCTACACTATAAAATCCTATTTTTGGAGAAAAAACCAAGGAGAAAGAATTATCGCGTTCCATGAGACGGAGCCGCCGTCACCTCGAGTTCTTCATCGGGAGACCAGATCTGGAGTCCGTTTGGGGCTCCGGAGAAGGGGATCTTCGTTCTTCGTCATCACCAACCCTTCTCCATCACCAATTCCATGATGCTCCCCACCGGGAGTGGGTAATTCCTTTGTAGGCTCGCTGGTCGGTGAGGAGTTGGATAAGATTCATCATGTAATCGAGTTAGTTTTGTTAGGGCTTGATCCCTAGTGTCCACTATGTTCTGAGATTGATGTTGCTATGACTTTGCCATGCTTAATGCTTGTCACTTTGGGCCCGGGTACCATGATTTAAGATCTGAACCATTTATTTTATCACCATTATATCCATGTTCTAGATCCGATCTTGCAAGTCATAGTCACCTACTATGTGTTATGATCCGGCAACCCCGGAGTGACAATAGTCGAGACCACTCCCGGTGATGACCGTAGTTTGAGGAGTTCATGTATCCACCGTGTGTTAATGCTTTGTTCCGGTTCTCTATTAAAAGGAGGCCTTAATATCCCTTAGTTTCCAAGAGGACCCCGCTGCCACGGGAGGGTAGTACAAAAGATGTCATGCAAGTTCTTTCCATAAGCATGTATGACTATTTAGGGAATACATGCCTAAATTATATTTATGAACTAGAGCTAGTGTCGTATCGCCCTAGGTTATGACTATGACATGATGAATATCATGCAACAAATTACCGATCCAATGCCTACAAATTTATCTTATATTGTTCTTGCTAAGTTACTATTACCACTGTTACTGTTATACTTGCTACAAAATCACTGCTATCACTGTTACCGTTGCTATTGCTACTGCTACTATTATCAAAACTATCATACTACTTTGCTACTGATAACTTTGCTGCAGATAATTAATCTGCAGGTGTGGTTGAATTGACAACTCGGCTGCTAATACTTACAAATATTCTTTGGCTCCCCTTGTGTTGAATCTATAAATTTGGGTTGAATACTCTACCCTCGAAAACTGTTGCGATCCCCTATACTTGTGGGTTATCAAAACCTTTTTCTGACGCTGTTGCCAGGGAGCATAGCTATATTTGTCGAGTCACTTGGGATTATTATCAATTTATCACTATGAAGAATCTGAAGGATGCTAAGACTACTATTTTTTCCTCTAAGACGTTGGTGGTAAGGAACTGCCATCTAGCTCTGCTTTTTAGATTCACCTTCTTTTATAAGTAAACTTGCTACACCACCACATGCTATCAATCATGATATGTCGCAAGTTATTGATGATGCTACTTCTGCTAAGAATGATGCTTATGATGATGCTAGTACCTTGCATGATGATGATGTGCCTCTAGGTGAATTTCTTGATGAACAAATTGCTAGAGTAAGACAACATGATATTGTTGAAACTGATGATGAGCTTGAAACTGAAAATCTTGAAACACCTACTAGAACTAGCCCTCCTAGATATGAAATGCCTAAGGTACCGGAAGGTTATGTTATGAATGAGGAGACAACTAGAGATATTCTTGCTTGTAAGGATAGAGATGATCTAGAGAAATTATTATGCAAGTCTAAAGAAAAATATATGAATGCTAGAATGCAATATGATCCTAAGTTTGCTACCTCACCTATCTTTATTGATGATAAGGATTATGAAATCTCTGTCAACCCAGAGTTAATTACTTCGGTTGAATCTGATCCTTTCCATGGTTATGAAACTGAAACTGTTGTGGCACATCTTACTAAGTTGAATGACATAGCCACCCTTTTTACTCATGATGAGAAAACTTGCTATTACTATATTCTTAAATTATTTCCGTTCTCATTAAAGGGTGATGCTAAAGCTTGGTACAATACCCTTGCTCCTGGTTGTGTGCGTAGTCCCCAGGATATGATTTATTACTTCTTTGAAAAATATTTCCCTGTTCATAAGAAACAAGCTGCCTTGCAGGAAATATTTAACTTTGCGCAAATTGAAGAAGTGAGACTCCCACAAGCTTGGGGGAGGCTTCTCCAATTGCTTAATGCTTTGACTGATCATCCTCTTAAGAAAAAAATGGAATACTTGATATCTTCTATAATGGACTAACCGATGCTTCTAGGGATTTCCTAGATAGTTGTGCTGGTTGTGTTTTCAGGGAACGAACTATTGTACAAGCTGAATAATTATTGAATAACATATTGAAAAATTATGATGATTCCACTCTTCCTGAACCACCGCCTAAACCCACTCCGAAGAAGAGGGGTATATTATATCTCAGTCCTGAAGATATGCAAGAGGCAAAGAAATATATGAAGGAAAAAGGTATTAAAGCTGAGGATGTTAAAAATTTACCACCTATTGAAGAAATACATGGGCTTGATACACCACCACTTCCTAAGGCGGCAGAGGTAATGAAATTCAATGATAATGACAATCCTCACAATATGCACCCTAGTCAATGCCTTTATGAGTTTGAGAATTATATTAGAAAGCAAGATCACTTCAATGCAAATGTTATGAAACAATTGAAATACAATTCTGATATGATTGCCTGCTTGAGTGACTTGTTGTTTAGAATCTCAAATGATTTTAGAGGTGTGGGAAAGCATGCTTCTATGGTTCAAACTTAGCTAGAACAAGTTGCTAAATCTCAAAGAGAATTGCTAGATGAAATGAACAATAACATACATGACTTTGTTGTTAGAGTAGCAACTAGAGGAGGTAAAATGACTCGGGAATCACTTTATCCTGAGGGACACCCAAAAAGAATTGAACAGGATTCACAAAGGAACAAGACCACTTCACCTAGTCCTTCTAAAAAGAAAAATAAGAAGAAATATTATAGGACTATGCATGCCTCTAGTGAACCTGAAATAGAAAAACCTCCTGATAATGATAATGAAGTTTCTATCTCTGATGCTGAAACTCAAGCTGGTAGTGAACACTCACCTTCTGATAATGAAAAAGATAATGATGAGGTTCATGAGGATACTCAAACAAATAGTAAAGAACCAGACAATGATGTCGAGATAGAACCTACAGTTGATCTTGATAACCCACAACCCAAGAATACACAGTATGATAAAAAAGACTTTATTGCTAGAAAACAGGGTAAAGAAAGAGAACTCTGGGTTCAAAAACCTATGCCATTTCCACCTAAGTCAACTAAAAAGAAATATGATGAAGAATTTGAACGCTTTGCTGAAATGCTGAGGCCAGTCTTTTTGCGTACTCGCTTGACTTATATCCTTAAAATGCCTCCTTATGCAAAGTACATGAAAGACATCATCACCAATAAGAGAAAAATACCGGAAGCTGAAATCTCCACCATGCTTGCTAATTATACTTTTAAGGATGGAGTACCTAAAAAACTTGGAGATCCGGGAATACCAACTATACCTTGCTCCATAAAAAGAAACTATCTGAAAATTGCTTTATGTGATTTGGGAGCCGGTGTTAGTGTTATGCCTTTCTCTTTATATAGAAGACTTGATTTGAATAAACTCACACCTACTGAAATATCTTTGCAAATGACTGACAAATCAACTGCCATACCTATTAGTATCTGTGAGGATGCGCCCGTTGTTGTTGCTAATGTTACTATTTTGACTGACTTTGTAATACTTGAGATGCCCGAGGACGACAACATGTCGATTATCCTTGGTAGACCTTTCTTGAATACTGCAGGGGCTGTTATTGATTGCAACAAAAGCAAGGTCACTTTTCATATCGACGGTAATGAGCATACGGTGCACTTTTCGAAGAAACAATTCCAAGTGAATGGTATCAATGTTATTGAAAAATCTCCGACAATCACTATTGGAAGTTTTCAACTACCTCTACCTACTGCAAAAAAGAAATATGAAATGCTTATTGTTGGGGATATTCATATCCTCGTTGAGGTAACCTATTGATTTACGAAAGTTCTTCGGTTTGAATGCTTGCTATGGCCTCTAGGCATCCCTATGAGTAGTTGCTATCAATCTTGTAAAGTTTTGTTGATAAATTTTTGGCACGCTAAAATTTTCAGAAAATTGTACGCGAACATGATGAACCTCTTTTGGAAGAAGGTCTTCGAAGAGGAGATCCTCGGAGGCATCTTCTAGTGACAGTTCCGTTCGTCGGTCTTATGTTGAACCGAGTGAGGGTTCTATACGAGATGCCACCACCAAGACGTGCTTATGGCCGTGCGATGATTATATGATGAGTGTGGGCATTAAGGAGGAATTTGAACAACATGTTCAACAATGCCGATCTCGGTCCCTACATTTCAGATAAGTGCAATCAACACCACACTCTCACTGGATCATTTGTCAAAGGATTTAAATTCCATCCCCGTGAGTCTAGGGTATCATTTAAACTGTATGATAATTCATTTACCATATCACTAGAAAGGTTTACTCACCACTGCAAAATTCCATTTTGGGGTTCGCTTGATGAACCACCAAGAGCTGAGTTCGAAACATTTTTGTCTAGCCTTTGCTATGGTGAGAATAGGGGAGTGACGCAAGGTTTTGACACTGACATAAGGCAAACAAGATTGTAGTACACTTTGTGCTCCAGACTTGAGCCTCATACGTGCCGCTCTCACCGGTGATAAAAGCTATAATATTGGAGTGATTGTTGCACGTAGGTTGCAACACACTAATAGTGGTATTTTTATGGTGGAATTTATGCTACACGCTTAGCAAGAGAGCTGGGTGTTTCACCTTTGCCATATGACCCTATTTTACCCACACAGTATTTAGACTTTGATACATGAAGCATCATAAGATCCTTAAGGGTAAACCTGATAATTTCACGCTATCAAGAGTCCGTCGTATACACATATTTGCATGTGCCTGCTCTCTTTGATTATCATAGTAGGGGAAGATATTTTGTTCTTGAGAGCGAGGCCCGAGCCCAGAACGCGGCGGTTGTGGCAGCACGGCAGGCTGAGACATCTGCACCAAGAGCCTCCGTGAGCTACCACTCCGACCATTACACAGGCTATTGATTGATTACCGAGCTAAGCCAAAAGCCTAAGCTTGGGGGAGTTCATGTTTCTCACCGACTTTACATTCATGTTCACAAATTTCTGTTGTCGGTGTTCACCGTTTTTCATTGTATTATCCATGTTAGATTTATTTTCTCGCCTTCTTCTTGTGTGTTTGAAAAACCTTAAGAAAACCCAAAAAGATTTCCTTGTTCTCTTTTGCTTGTTGGGAGCTTTCCCGTGTCAATAGTTTTTCTCGTTTTTGCTCTTTCCTTTTATTTGCTTGTTCTAGAAAACCAAAAACTCCAAAAATATTTCAGTATGTTTCTCTGAATTTCTTTTCTTTTTATTGAGTCGTACCAAGGAGAAGACCATGATGAAAATGTTGAGTGGCTCTTCTATGCATTTTTTTCATCTAACAAAGAGCCCAGTTTACCTTGTCTTCTCCTGTTGAATAAAATGTTTGCAGAATCTAGCTTAGTCCACGGCACTCTTGCACTATTATTATTTTCACATCGTTCGGTCATGCAAGTGAAAGGGAATAATGACGATATTCGATGAACTGGTCGTGGCAGAGAGAAACAGTTTATCAACTGAATTGCTTGAGGACAAGCAAAGATTTAAGCTTGGGGGAGTTGATACGTCTCCAACATATCTACTTTTCCTAACGCTTTTCCTCTTGTTTTGGACTCTAATTTGCATGATTTGAATGAAACTAACCCCGGACTGACACTGTTTTCAGCAGAACTACCATGGTGCTTTTTTTGTGTAGAAATAAAAGTTCTCGGAATGGAACGAAACTTTGCGAGGATTTTTTTATATCAATAAAGAGAATTTCTGGAGCCAAGAACCACCGGAGGGGGGCACCTGGGTGGGCACAACCCACCAGGCCCCCCCTCCAGGCGCGCCCATGTGGGTTGTCCCCACCTGGTGGCCCTGAAGACCCTGAAACCTATGCTATAAAATCCTATTTTTGGAGAAAAATTCAGGGAGAAAGAATTATCATGTTCCACGAGACGGAGCCGCCGTCACCTCCTGTTCTTCATTAGGAGGCTATATCTGGAGTCCGTTTGGGGCTCCGGAGAGGGGGATCTTCGTTCTTCGTCATCACCAACCCTTCTCCTGTAGCGATCCGACCTCAGACGGTCAAATCTCTGTGTTCAATTGTCATCCCTGGATCGGTAATGCTGACACACACAGTACTTGAAGGATTTATAACAGAGTGCAATCACACACTTATTACATTGAATGTCTCCAAAAGAGAACTTATTACAATAAATATGGCTTAAGGCCATCTAAACAAGATAACAGCAGAAGGCTTGGAAGATAAAGTGAGTCCATCAACTCCAACGGCATAGCTGAGTGCACGACAACGACCTAGCGCACCTTACTCTTCATCTGAAAAGTCTGCAACATGATATGTTGCAGCCCGAAATGGGTCATCACATGGAATATGCTGGCAATATAACACAGTAGAGCAATGAACAAGATAAATGTTATCACTACATGCATATATGGCTGGTGGAGGCTCTATGGTTATAATGTTTTGCGAAAAGCCAATTTTTCCCTACAACAAAGGAATATTTTTTTAACTGTCATGGTGGTTGAAACATTGAGAAGGTAAATCCCCATCTCAATCCCAATTAAAAGTAATTAACAACCCGACAAATTAATTTAGAGTGACGAGATCAAATCAATAATTCAAGTACCAGATACTCAAGATGTCCATAACCGGGGACACCGCTAACCATGATTAGTTTATACACTCTGCAGTGGTTTGCGCACTTTTCCCCACAAGACTCGATCTCCTCCATTGGATTTCTCGCACTACATGGTGTTTGAGAAACGGATGACCGAGACACAGTCTTTCAGAAGCATTAACTCTAACCCTGGGTAGACAGTACCAACCTACATCCACTACATCTACTAGCCTACCACTGGAAGAGATCATGCACCCTACTCAACTATGCTAGAGCCCATAATAGCTTGTGGCTGCACACAGAAGTTTCTAGCATGAATAATCTTATGATCCCTTTGAGCCTGGGTTGCAAACCAAAAAGACAACACTGGTATATCCCTAGGTGCCTGCAACCAATCCACCCAAATGTGTGTTTAAGTAGCCACCTTAAGTTAACCATTAATTAACAATCTCACATCTGTCATGGATACACTCAAACCCAATCCACGTCTACGAGCATAGCATAGCAGTATAAGCATAACGTAGAAGTAACTCCCAAGGGTTTGATAATAAAACAGGTAATAGGTTCTACCTCATCAACTACTTCCCAATACCCGCAAGTTAATCACATCATAATCATGCAGTGTTTGAGGATTGTAACTAATGCATAAAAACAGGGTATGAAAAGAGTATGATCAATGTGTTACTTGCCTTGCTGACGATCCGCAAACCCTAGAGACTCGTAGTAGCATGCTTCGCACTCTGAGAATTCTATCGCAAACAAACAGAAGCATACATAAGCAATCAAGCAAAGATGCACAGGTAAAACTCAAATAAGAAGATCGAATCTGAAAGTTCAACTGGAGAAATTCGATTTGCAAAAAGAATCAACCGAATCGGAGCTACGGAACTGAAACTACGGTCAAAAGAACTTCGAAAACAAATCTGCTTGAAACCAAATTTTAAATTGTCAAAATCATTTTCAAGTTGACTAAACAGAAAGAGGGGCTGGAGACAAAGATTTTGGCATTGGTTTCACTGGATTTGGACAAACGTTTAAGAAACGGCGAGGGTTTGAATATCAGGGGCTGGTCTGCGATAAAAATAATCACAGATAGGTCCCTGGCTGAAAATAAACAGAAAAAGAAAAATCTATCGGACGAACGTCCGCTAAAAGAGACGAACGGACGAACGAACGAACGAACGTTCACTAAATAACTAAACCGAATAAAACCAAACCGATCTGAAAAAAACCAACTAGGGTTTTCACCAAAAATAAAAACCGACGAGAACCGGCGAAAACCGGCGGGCGGCGGCGGGCTCCGGCGAAGGCGGCGGCGGTCGGCGGCGGCGGCGGCGCGGCGAGTGGCGGCGGCACGGGCGGCGGGGCGCGGGTCGCCGGCGGCACGGATCACGAGGCGGGGCTAGGGTTTCGGGGGCGCGGGGCGGGCTGGCGACTTGGGCTGGGGGCGGCCTCAGGCGGCTTATAAAGCCTGGGCGCGGACGGAGTCCGGCTCGGGCACGGCCCAAAAGGTCGGTTCATTTTTTTAAATAAGATTTCGCCGAGAAAAATCCTAGTAAAATATAAAAAAATTCTAAAAATGCCAAAAAAAATCACCGTCTAAACAGAATATTTAGAACAAGGTGAACATTTTCTTGGCCTAAAAATGCAATTTAAAAATGCATATTTTTCTAATTCAAATAAAATAGCATTAAAATCCAAATAAAATAATTTATTTGGTTTTAACATTTTCCTCAAATATATCATTTATTTTGGAGAAGTCATATTATCTCCTCTCATATATTTTAATTTGAAATATTTTTGGAGAGAAAAATAATTAAAACCAAAATGATCCCCGTTTCAATATTTGAGAAAATTCAAATATGAAAATATTAAAATCCCCAACTCTCTCCGTGGGTCCTTGAGTTGCTTAGGAATTTTTAGGATCACACCCAAAATGCGAATAAAAAATGATATGCATATGATGACCTATGTATAACATTCCAAATTGAAAATTTGGGATGTTACATATCAATTGCCAATTCCATGATGCTCCCCACTGGTAGTGAGTAATTCCTTCGTAGGCTCGCTGGTCGGTGAGGAGTTGGATGAGATTCATCATGTAATCGAGTTAGTTTTGTTAGGGCTTGATCCCTAGTGTCCACTATGTTCTGAGATTGATGTAGCTATGACTTTGCCATGCTAAATGTTTGTCACTTTGGGCCCGTGTGCCATGATTTCAAATCTGAACCGTTTATGTTATCACCATTATATCCATGTCCTAGATCCGATATTGCAAGTCATAGTCACCTACTACATGTTATGATCCGGCAACCCCGGAGTGACAATAGTCGGGACCACTCCCGGTGATGATCGTAGTTTGAGGAGTTCATGTATTCACCGTGTGTTAATGCTTTGTTCCAGTTCTCTATTAAAAGGAGGCCTTATTATCCCTTAGTTTCCAATAGGACCCCGCTGCCACGGGAGGGTAGGACAAAAGATGTCATGCAAGTTCTTTCCATAAGCACGTATGACTATATACGGAATACATGCCTACATAATATTTATGAAGTGGAGCTAGTGCCGTATCGCCCTAGGTTATGACTGTCACATGATGAATATCATCCAACAAATTACCAATCGAATGACTATGAATTTATCTTACATTGTTCTTGCTAAGTTACTATTACCATTGTTACTGATATACTTGCTACAAAATCACTGCTATCACTGTTACCGTTACTATTGCTACTGCTACTATTATCAAAACTATCATACTACTTTGCTACTCGTCACTTTGCTGCAGATAATTAATCTCCAGGTGTGGTTGAATTGACAACTCGGCTGCTAATACTTACAAATATTCTTTGGCTCCCCTTGTGTAGAATCTACAAATTTGGATTGAATACTCTACCCTCGAAAACTGTTGCGATCCCCTATACTTGTGGGTTATCACGGCTATCCTCGGCAGGTCGCAGGCGACCGCTTCAAGCCGCCACGCCAAGCAACTCTTCCGACAGATGGGCGCCGCCCATTCGTGGCGGGGGGCTACTCTAGGCTGGGCGGTGATACGTCCATTTTGCATCATGCTTTTATATTGATATGAACTGCATTATGGGATGTTATTACACATTATATCACAATACTTATGCCTATTATCTCTTATTTTATAAGGATTACATGAAGAGGGAGAATGTCGGCAGCTGGAATTCTGGACTAGAAAAGGAGCAAATATTAGAGACCTATTCTGCACAACTCCAAAAGACCTGAAACTTCACGGAGAATATTTTTAGAATATATAAAAAATCTTGGGCGAAGAAAGCACCAGAGGGGGGCCACCTGCCATCCACAAGGATGGAGGGCTGATACGTCTCCAACGTATCTACAATTTATGAAGTATTCATGTTGTTATGTTATCATTCTTGGATGTTTTACAATCAGTTTATAGCAACTTTATATCATTTTTGGGACTAACCTATTGACCCAGTGCCCAGTGTCAGTTGCCGTTTTTGCTTGTTTTTTACATCGCATGAAATCTATATCAAATAGAGTCCAAACACCGCGAAACTTGCTGGAGATTTTTTATGGACCAGAACACCCAAGATGGGCCAGAACAGCACCTGGGGGTGCCCCGAGGGGGGCACAACCCACCAGGGCGCGCCTGGGGGCCCAGGCGCGCCCAGGTGGGTTGTGCCCACCTCGGTGGCCTCCCGCACCCCCTCTTTACCCTATAAATTCACAAATATTGCTAAACCCTTCGGGGTTAACCTAGATCAGAAGTTCCGCCGCCGCAAAGCTCTGTAGCCACCGAAAACCAATCTAGACCCGTTTCGGCACCCTACCGGAGGGGGAATCATCACCGGTGGCCATCTTCATCATCCCCCACGATGAGGAGGGAGTAGTCCACCCTCGGGGCTGAGGGTTTGTACCAGTAGCTATGTGTTTAATCTCTCTCTCGTGTTCTTGAGATGTCACGATCTTGATGTATCGTGGGCTTTGTTAATATAGTCGGATCATATGGTGTTTTCCCCTCTCTATCTTATGATGAATTGAGTTTTCCCTTTGAGATTTCGTTGTTACTGGATTGGATACTTTTATGGATTTGAGAACACTTGATATATGTCTTGCAATTGAATACTCATAGTGACAACGGGGTATTGTATTGATTCACTTGATATATGTTTTGGCACTCAACTCGTAGATTCCCGAGGTGACATTGGGGTAATCTATGCATAGGTGTTGATGTGCGTTCTTGTCTTTGTATCTTTGGTAGAAATCTTGGGGCACTCTTTGAAGTTCTTTGTGTTGGGTTGAGTATTATGAATATGAATTTGCTTTGGTGTTATTTTAGTACGAACTCTAGGATAGAGCGAACGGAAAGAATAGTTTTGTTTTATTTTAGTACGGACTCTTGAATAGATCGAACGGAAAGAATAGCTTTGAGGTGGTTTCGTACCCTACAAATAATTTATTCTTATGTTCTCCGCTAGATAGGAACTTTGGAGTGATTCTTCGTTGCACTTTGAGGGATGGTTATATGATCCAATTGTATTAGCATTGTTGTGAGGTTGCGCTAGTGAAAGTATGGACCCTAGGCCTCATTTTCAAGCATTGCAATACCGTTTTTGTGCCCATTTACTATTTGTTACCTTGCTGTTTTTATTTATTCAGATTATAAAAATATATTTCTACCATCAATATTACACTTTTATCACCATCTCTTCGCCGAACTAGTGCACCTATACAATTTTCCATTGCATTGGGTGTGTTGGGGACACAGGAGATTTCTTGTATTTGGTTGCAGGCTCGTTTGAGAGAGACCATCTTCATCCTACACCTCTCATGGATTGATAAAGCTTAGGTCATTCACTTGAGGGAAAATTGCTACTGTCCTACAAAACTCTACGCTTGGAGGCCCAACACGTGTCTACAAGAATAAAGTTGCGTAGTAGACATCGCTCTTTTCTAGCGCCGTTGCCGGGGAGGTGAGTGCATGAAGGTATATCTTTAGATCTTGCCATTGAAACTTTTAGTTTCTTGTTTTAACATTAGTTTGGTTTATAAAAGAAAACTACATAAAAAATGGAATTGAGGTTGCATCATATTATTGATCATCTTTATAATATCTTTTTTTGAAAATGATGGTTCGGAAAATTGTGCTCAATTGTTAGAAGAAGAAGTCAATAAAATGTTTGGCACAAAATATTTGAATGATGAGCATGATTGCAATGTTGTTAGTATGAATTCTTTGAATATCCCTGATGCTAATGATATGCAAAGCCATAAGCTTGGGGATCCTATGTTTGATGAAGATGATATTTTTAGTCCCCCAAGTTTTGATGAGAAAATCTGTTATGATGACTGCATGCCTCCTATTTATGATGATTATATTTATGAAAGTGGATTTGGAGAGGTCATGACTTTATTTAATGATGAATCCACTATTTTGGAGGAGGTTGCAATTAATTATGACAACAAAGTTCCAATATATGATGATTATGGTGATGAAATGTACGCTATATTGAATAATTATAAACATGAAACTTTTCAACATGATTTTAATTTCCAATCACAAGAGAGTTATTTTGTTGAGTTTGCTCCCACAATTATTGATGAGAATAAATTTGCTTATGTGGAGAGTAATAAAATTTCTATGCTTGTGAATCACGAAAAGAATGCTTTAAGTGATAGTTATATTTTTGAATTCATTAATGATGCTACTGAAAATTATTATTAGAAAGGAACATATGCTTGTAGGTATTGCAATAATATCAAGTTTCCTCTCTATGTGTTGAAAATCTTGAAGTTTTGCTTGTTTTGCCTTCCTATGCTAGTTGATTCTTGTTCCCATAAGTTGTTTGCTCACAAAATCCCTATTCATAGGAAGTGGGTTAGACTTAAATGTGCTAGTCATATTATTCATGATGCTCTCTTTGTGTTTCAATTCTTATCTTTTATGTGAGCATCATTGAAATTATCATGCCTAGCTTAAAAGGCATTAAAGAAAAGCGCTTGTTGGGAGACAACCCAACACTTTTACCTACTGTTTTTATGTGTTAACATGATTAAGCTATTGTAGTAATCATGTTTTATTTCTTTTGGTTCAATAAAGTGCCAAGTAAAGCCTTTGGGATCATGTTGGGTGATAGTTTATTTGACCCTGCTGAAAAATAGAAACTTTTGCGCTCACGAAAATAAGTCTCATTTTTAACAGAAGAGTGCTTTTGAGTTGATTCTTTTGAAGAAGTTTAATATACAAATTGCTCATGTGGTACTAATTTTTTCATAATTTTTTGAGTAGCAGAAGCATGGTTTGAGTACAGATCATTACAGACTGTTCTATTTTCAACAGATTCTATTTTCAATGCATAGTTTGCTTGCTTTCTAGTTTCTATGGCTTATATTGCTCAATATAAATTGTGGAAATGATATAGTAGGAATTGTGTGGAAACAATTATGAATCTTGTCTTTGACAGTACCAAAGTCAAATGGTTTGCTCTTTATCATACTAACCTATCTCACGAAGTTCCGTTAAGTTTTGTGTGATTGAAATTTTCAAGTTTTGGGTGAGATATCGATATGAGGAGAATAAGGACTGACAAGACCCTAAGCTTGGGGATGCCCAAGGCACCCCAAGTTAAGATTCAAGGAAGATCCAAGCAACTAAGCTTGGGGATGCCCCGGAAAGCATCCCCTCTTTCGTCTCCAACATTATCGGTAACCTCACTTGGAGCTATGTTTTCATTCGTCACATGATATGTGTTTTGCTTGGAGCGTCAATTTATTTTGTTAATAATTTGTTTTCTATTATTTATAATAATGTTTTGCATCTTTTATTCCAATAAAAGTGGCATTGATAGCCTTTGCCATGCTTATCTTGCAAGTATACATGTTGCTGATTGAAAACAGAAAGTTTATCGATGTTGCAAACATTCCCGAGGAAAGTCAGAATGTGATAAAATGTTGACACTTTTTGCATAATAAGCTCTGATAAATTTTATACAGTGTGGCAGAATTTCATAATTTTTGGAGTTGAATAAGTATTGATTGCATTCTTTACAGACTGTATTGTTTTGGCAGATTGCTGTTATGTTTGCATATGCTTGCTTGTTTAATGAATCTATTTGAGGATAGGAGTATTAAATATGCAGAGGCATTTAGTATGCAATGTTGAATAATAATTTATTGATTTGCTACATTAGAGATTGATAAGGTTTTTGCATTAGCTTATACTAACTTATCTCACGAGTTCTTGTTGAGTTTTGTGTGGATGAAGCTTTTGAGATTTAGGAAAACCATGATATGAGAAGAATTAAGGAGACACCAAAGCTCAAGTTTGGGGATGCCCAAGGCATCCGAAGATAATATTTCAAGAAGTCTCAAGCATCTAAGCTTGGGGATGCCCCGGTAGGCATCCCACCTTTCTTCTTCAACAATTATCGGTTAGTATCGGTTGAGCCTAAGTTTTTGCTTCTTCACATGAGTTGTGCTATTCTTAGAATGTCATGTTATTTTTGTTTTACTTGCTGTTTTAATAAAATACTTAGATCTGAAAGTTTTTAAGTAAAATAGAGTCCTCAAATAGTTTTCGAGGAGGCTAAGTAAACGGCATTCACATCCCATCAACGAAGCTCTTTTCTTTGGAATTGCTCTTGTGCTTCACGTATATCCTATGAGTAAATTGTGAAATAAATTGAATGTCATGAAGTTGATATATTATCATGCCTAGTGGTAGCTTCACATTGGGTTTAGAAAGTGAAATCTTTTGAGGCTTGACAATCACAATTTTGGTCATACAAGCAATTCACGAATAATTAGTATAAGGAAGAGAACTTTCACATGCAAATACACTATCATGGAAATATTTTGTGATTGTGAGCCCTCATCAAAATATTATATGCCAAAATTGTTGACGTTGGACAAGGAAGACAACGTAATGATTTATGTTTGTTCATATTCACATAGAAGTTATATTGTCATAGATCCTTCAACATGTGGTGCTTGCCCCACATCTTTGCTAGCCAAAAATTCCGCACTAAGTAGAGATACTACTTGTGCATCCAAAAACCCTTAAACCCAAATCTTATCCTCAAGAGTCCACCATACCTACCTAAGGATTGAGCAACATCCTTCAAGTAAGTTGTCATCGGTGCAATAAGGCAATAAAAATTTCTTCTAAAAGTGTTAGATCATTTAGTGTAAGACAAAATTGAGCGTTGTACGAACTTGTGATGGCAAAGCAATAAAAGCGACAGACTGCATAATAAAGGTTGCTATCATAAGGGGCAATATAACGTGACGTGCTTTTGCACTAAGGGGTTGAGCATACAAACAATTAAGCGCATGGAAACCTCTGCTTCCCTCTGCGAAGGGCCTATCTTTTACTTTTCAGTGTTAACTTTTATGCAAAGAGTCAAAGTTTTTCTCTCTATTTCTTTTTATTTTTCTCTTTTGGCAAGCATAATGTGGTGAGGAAAGATCTAGGCACATATGTCCAGTTGAATCTGGGTAGCATGAGTTATTATTGTTGACATCACCCTTGAGGTGAATACGTTGGGAGGCAAAACAATAAGCCCCTATCTTTCTATGGGTCCGGTTGAAAAGTTTTCCTCATGTGTATGCGGTGAGTGTTAGCAATCATAGAAGACTATATGATGGTTCAGTATGTGGAGCTCTTACTTAAACTCTGTTGAATAAGTTGAATTGCAATTTCTTGGTGACAAAGAACATAGGTTGTTGAGTTTCAAGAGAGTTCATTGTTTGAACCTTAACATGTGAATTGGTTGCTACTATAACATGAGAAGTTTTATAAGAAAGAATTGTTGTTATGATGCTAGGAAAAGTGATTGAATTTGTCATTGATCAAACTTGTGCACTTTGCTAGCATTCACACTTCATAAATTATTTCTTTTATCATTTACCTACTCGAGGACGAGTAGGAATTAAGCTTGGGGATGCTGATACGTCTCCAATATATCTATAATTTATGAAGTATTCATGCTATTTTTTATCATTCTTGGATGTTTTACAATCATTTTATAGCAACTTTATATCATTTTTTGGGACTAACCTATTGACCCAGTGCCCAGTGTCAATTGCTGTTTTTTGCTTGTTTTTTACATCGCAGGAAATCAATATCAAACGGAGTCCAAACACCGCGAAACATGCTGGAGATTTTTTATGGACCAGAACACCCAAGATGGGCCAGAGCAGCACCTGGGGGGTGCCCCAAGGGGGGCACAACCCACCAGGGCGCGCCTGGGGGCCCAGGCGCGCCTAGGTGGGTTGTGCCCACGTTGGTGGCCTCCCGCACCCCCTCTTTACCCTATAAATTCACAAATATTCCAAAACCCCTCAGGGTTAACCTAGATCAGAAGTTCCGCCGCCGCAAGGCTCTGTAGCGACAAAAAACCAATCTAGACCCGTTCCGGCACCCTGCCGGAGGGGGGAATCATCACCGATGGCCATCTTCATCATCCCGGCGGCCACCACAATGAGGAGGGAGTAGTCCACCCTCGGGGCTGAGGGTTTGTACCAGTAGCTATGTGTTTAATCTCTATCTCTCTCGTGTTCTTGAGATGTCACGATCTTGATGTATCGCGGGCTTTGTTAATATAGTCGAATCATATGGTGTTTTCCCCTCTCTATCTTATGATGAATTGAGTTTTCCCTTTGAGATTTTGTTGTTATCGGATTGAATACTTTTATGGATTTGAGAACACTTGATATATGTCTTGCAGTTGAATACTCGTGGTGACAATGGGGTATCGTATTGATTCACTTGATATATGTTCTGGCACTCAACTCGCGGATTCCCGAGGTGACATTGGGGTAATCTATGCATAGGGGTTGATGCACGTTCTTGTCTTTGTTTCTCCGGTAGAAATCTTGGGGCACTCTTTGAAGTTCTTTGTGTTGGATTGAGTATTATGAATATGAATTTGCTTTAGTGTTATTTTAGTACGAACTCTAGGATAGATCGAACGGAAAGAATAGCTTTGTGTTATTTTAGTACGGACTCTTGAATAGATCTAACGGAAAGAATAGCTTTGAGGTGGTTTCGTATCCTACAAACAATTTATTCTTATGTTCTCCGCCAGATAGGAACTTTGGAGTGATTCTTCGTTGCACTTTGAGGGATGGTTATATGGTCCAATTATATTAGCATTGTTGAGAGGTTGCGCTAGTGAAAGTACGGACCCTAGGCCTCATTTTCAAGCATTGCAATACCGTTTTTGTGCTCGTTTACTATTTGTTACCTTGCTGTTTTTATTTATTCAGATTATAAAAATATATTTCTACCATCCATATTACACTTTTATCACCATCTCTTCGCCGAACTAGTGCACCTATACAATTGGCCATTGTATTGGGTGTGTTGGGGACACAAGAGATTTCTTGTATTTGGTTGCAGGCTCGTTTGAGAGAGACCATCTTCATCTTACACCTCTCATGGATTGATAAACCTTAGGTCATCCACTTGAGGGAAAATTGCTACTGTCCTACAAAACTCTGCTCTTGGAGGCCCAACACGTGTCTACAGGAATAAAATTGCGTAGTAGACACCAAGGGCGCGCCCTCCGGTCTTGTGGGCCCCTGGCAGGCCTCCGATGCCCATCTTCTGCTATATGGTGTGTTTTGACCTGAAAATATAAGAAGGAAGATTTCGGGACGAAGCGCCGCCGTCTCGAGGCGGAACCTGGGCAGAACCAATCTAGGTCCCCGGCGGAGCTGTTCTGTCGGGGAAACATCCCTCCGGGAGGGGGAAATCGAAGCCATCGTCATCATCAACTATCCTCTCACCGAGAGGGGGTCAATCTCCATCAACATCTTCACCAGAACCATCTCCTCTCAAGCCCTAGATCATCTCTTGTATCCGATCTTTGTCTCAAAACCTCAGATACCTGTAGGTTGCTAGAAGTGTTGATTACTACTTGTAGTTGATCCTAGTTGTTTTATTTGGAGGAAGATGGTATGTTCGGATCCTTAATGATAATTAATAATCCTCTGATTATGAACATGAATATGTGAGTAGTTACGTTTGTTCCTGAGGACATGGGAGAAGTCTTGTTATAAGTAATCATGTGAATTTGGTATTCATTCGATATTTTGATGAGATGTATGTTGTCTCTCCTCTAGTGGTGTTATATGAACGTCGACTACATGACACTTCACCATGATTTGGGCCTAGGAGAAGGCATTGGGTAGTAATAAGTAGATGATGGGTTGCTAGAGTGACAGAAGCCTAAACCCTAATTTATGCGTTGCTTCGTAGGGGCTGATTTGGATCCATATGTTTCATGCTATGGTTAGATTTATCTTAATTCTTCTTTCGTAGTTGCGGATGCTTGCGAGAGGGGTTAATCATAAGTGGGAGGCTTGTCCAAGGAAGGACAGCACCCAAGCACTAGTCCACCCACATATCAAATTATCAAAGTAACAAACGTGAATCATATGAGCATGATGAAAACTAGCTTGACAGTAATTCCCATGTGTCCTCGGGAGCGCTTTGCTTTATATAAGAGTTTGTCCAGGCTTGTCCTTTGTTACAAAAAGTATTGGGCCACCTTGCTGCACTTTATTTACTTTTGTTACTTGTTACCCGTTATGAATTATCTTATCACACAACTATCTGTTACTGATAATTTTAGTGCTTGCAGAGAATACCTTGCTGAAAACCGCTTCTCATTTCCTTCTGCTCCTCGTTGGGTTCGACACTCTTACTTATCGAAAGGACTATGATAGATCCCCTATACTTCTGGGTCATCAAGACTCTTTTCTGGCGCCGTTGCCGAGGAGTGAAGCGCCTTTGGTAAGGAAACATTTATATAGTGTGCTGAAATTTACCGTCACTTGTTACTATGGAAAATAATCCTTTGAGGGGCTTGTTCGGGGTATCTTCACCTCGACCAGAAGAGCAAAGAGTTGCTCCTCAAGGGCTGTTGCGGGGACTGCGTCGAGGCTGTTGTCCGGGCTGATCTCCACCACCACTGGCGTGCGCGGAGTGCTCGCCGGGGGCTTGTCGCCCGTCGAAGCCTTGGCCCTCTTCACCGCCATCTGGGCCAGCGTCTTCGTGTCCCTGAGAAAACAAGATCAAGTTACGGAAGGATAATGTGGGCGATGGGGAACCAGAAGATGATAAAGGGTAAGGTGCTTACTCGTCCTCCTCCTCTGGCCTCCTCTTCCTCTTCGGGCTGAAGGACCCGAGGTCGAAGTCGGCCTCCGGGGTGCCGTCCGAAGGAGGAGGAGAAGGGGATGGGGTCCTGCGTCGCTTGGACTAGGAAGGGGCGGCGGCCTCTGCCTCCTTCGCTGCCGCGGCCCTCGTCTGACGCACGGGCTGCGCCTGGGCCTGTTGCCGCTGCGTGGTCTTGTCGGGCCGGACCGGCTCGCCGGAGCTAGCCCGCCGCAGGACGCGTTTCCTCCCCGGGGCCGAGGAGTCATCCGCCTCGGTCTCCCCTTCGGCCGACTCCTCGACCGCTTCCTCAACAAGGGGGGCCCCGGCGCCGGCGCCGCTGGCTTCCCCGGCAGACCCGCCCACTCGGCGAGCTCTTTCTCTTCTGCGGTCGTGTCACCTCGTCCTCCATGGTGCCGACGCTGTCAGCCTCCTTAGCAAGTGTCGCCTCCTCCGCCCTGGCGGCAATGTACGCCAGCTCTTCCTCAGTGGTGTCACGGACGAGCTGTGGCTCGTCACGAACATGCCTCTCCGACAGGTTGTCGAAGAATGCCTACACCCGCTCCGCTTCCAGCTCAGCCCAGGTTGGATCGAGGCTGTGCACGTTGAAGTCCGGCATCATGGCGATGATGGCGGTCTGGCGAGAGTTGTTGCTCAACGGGACCACTCCCGCTGGCAACCCAAACAGAGACCCACCGGCCTTGGCGGCCTTGCCGGTCCTCTCGACCCCGCCGGCCTCGTCAACCTTGAGCTAAAAAAGCCTCTGGCAAACATGATCATGTTGTAGCACCGTGAAATTATGCTTCAGGCCGGGGCGGAGCCTCATGATGTCGGCCGCGTTACTGAAGTCCCAGGCCGGCCTCCCCTTGTTGTGCAGTGGGGCAATCCGGCGGCGGATGAAGTCAGCCCCAATCATCTCGAGGGTGAGCCCAGCCGAAGTGAGGCGATGGATCCTAGTGGTGGCGACCGTGAGCTTCTTGTCATCGGCGTCGAGATCGCTCCAGTCCTTGGTGCGGACCGGCGGCCTCCGACGGACCCGGCAGAACTCCAGCAGATCTGTCTCCTCAATCCAGCACCACCGGCCCCGCCACTCGTCCCACCTCTCCTTCTGGGTACCCTCCGGGTACGTGCCCCTCTTCTAGGTCCTCGGGATCCAAGTAATACAGCCGGAGATGGCGCCCCCTGGCTGGATGCGAGGGGTGAAGTAATGGCGGAAGAGCGTCGTGCTGGGATGCACTCCGGCAAAGCCCTCGCAAAGATGGGCAATGAAGGCCATGCACGCCACAACATTCGGCATGAAATCCAAAAGGTGGAAGTCGTAGGTGTGCATGATGTCATTGAAGAAATCTGAGAAAGGGGGACAGAGCCGACAGGAGAAATAGTCGACGAAGAAGGGGTACCGATTTGGACCGGCCTCGGCGCAGGAGGCGGGGATGATGCGCGTGGCAGGGTGCCCCGACGTCTCCCTTCCCCACAGGGGCCTGAACATGTCCCTGAGGGTGAGCGCATCGACCGTCGAGGTGAAGAGGGCGCGATGCGTCCGAAGCTCCACCAACTCGCCCTCCGGTGCCTCCTTCCGTCCGTCGTCTTTGGCCGCTCCCTTGCCCTTGCTTGTCTTGGGCTCCATGGCGAATGGGAGGGAATGAAGGATCGAGGGCAATGGGGGCGCGGCGACGGCGAGCGGAGGCGAGAGCTTAAATTTGCGCTTGAGGAAGGAGAAGGGAACAGTGATTCCAAGAATGGAAAGGGCGCAAAGGGTAAATGAGCAGCGCCCCTGCGGTTTCCTCTTTTTTATGGGGAAGACGCGGGCCGCCTCTTTACTATTCACCGCGAGGTGACGCAAGCGTACTGCAACCATCCCACGCACAACCCCCACATCACGCACTCAATGCGGGTCATGGGGAAGCGCAACTAGCGAAGGAGTTACCGCAGTTAAAACTTTGCCACGCGTGCCCGTGCACCGTTCTGGGCCTGGCCCAACAACGCTTCGCGCTTATATGTGGGCCAGGCCCGGGGGCTCCTGTCGATGTACAAAAGTAGGGGCCCTTCTGTACCCCTTTACTTGTGCACGGGGAGTTGTGGCCACGCCTGTGGCCACGCTTGGCGGGGCAGAGGAAGCAAAGATACAAGACTACCAGGGCAGTGCTCAAGCCAGAGGCACGAAGAGCAAAGGGACAAGGTGGGCTTCCCCCGGCAAGAGCCTTGCCGGGGCGACCTACGGGGCCCCGGCAAGAGCCTTGCCGGGGAAACTTGCCCAACACCAGCAAGACCGCCACCCTTGAACCTGAGAGTTCTGACACCATCGACAATGTCAGGACCAAGGCTCGGGAGCGCCTGTGTGGTGGCCTACAACTATTTGTGAAGACCTAAGGCCTGCAAGACTAGATAAGGAACAGAAGACGAAGACCCCTGGCAAGGCCCTTGCCGGGGACGCCCACGAGACCCCAGCAAGACCCTTGCCGGAGACATTTGCAGGGCCGCAGCCAGGCCCGCACTTGCGAGAGTTTTGCTGCCCCGCGCCCGTCCCGACGTGGCGGCTAGCCCGCCAACTAGGCGAGCGCCTGCGTGGCAGCATGCAGCTTCTAGGCCAACTAACCAAGCACATGTGTGGTGGCATGCAGATCTTCGTGAAGACTCTACCACCGCACCAGCTCAGCAGCCAGCCAGCCAGCGTGGCGCTAGACACCTCGTCAGCTTGGACGCGCGTCGGGGTGGGGCGAGGCGGTGATGGACGGGATGAGCTGCTTTGTCGTCCCCAATAAAGCAAGAGGACACGTCGGCGGTGCATTAAATGCATTTGTCCCACGATGTCAGAGATAGACTTGTACACGTACATACTTTCTACCTCCTATGTGCCATTGTGGCGACCCCTTTGACATATAAAAGGAGGCCCGAGGCGTACTGGAGAAGGATTCAGACTTTTTGGACTAAGCATGCATTGCAGCTAGTTCAAGAACTCAAGAACACCAAATACACACCAAAAGCAGGACTAGGGTAATACGCATCGTTTGCGGCCCGAACCTGGGTAAAAAATCCCCTGCGTTGATCTTTTAGACCCGCTCTTTGCACAGCCCCGTGCCCCGCCAACCGTAGTAGGGATTCCCTTTGATCCCGTAGGTGTCGTTCCCCCCGACAAGGGGATATGTCTCATGATTTTAATTTCTCTCAATTTTGTAGACAACCCCATGATAAAGAATTTCCTAGTAAGGATGAAATTATAGGTCTTGCTTCCATTGTCGTGCCTCCTACTGATCCTTTAGAACAATATTTGCTAGACCATGAAAATGATATGTTTATGAATGAAAGAAGGGAAATAGATGAAATATTCTTTAATCAAGGGCATGTTTTGAAACACAATTTGCCTGTTGAAATCCTTGGGGATCCTCCTCCACCCAAGGGTGATCCCGTGTTTGACCTTAAACAATTACCTGATACTTTGAAATATGCTTATCTTGATGAAAAGAAGATATATCCTGTTATTATTAGTGCTAACCTTTCAGAGCGTGAAGAAAAGAAATTATTGAAAACTCTGAAGAAGCATCGTGCAGCTATTGGATATACTCTTGATAATCTTAAGGGCATTAGTCCCACTCTATGTCAGCACAAAATTAATTTGGAACATGATGATAAGCCAGTTGTTAATCATCAAAGACGGTTAAATCCTAAGATGAAAGAAGTGGTAAGAAATGAAATACTAAAGCTTCTGGACGCAGGTATAATTTATCCTATTGCTGATAGTAAATGGGTAAGTCATGTTCATTGTGTCCCTAAGAAGGGAGGTATTACTGTTGTTCCCAATGATAAGAATGAATTGATTCCATAAAGAATCGTTACAGGTTATAGAATGGTAACTGATTTTCGCAAATTGAATAAAGCCACTAGAAAAGATCATTACCCTCTACCTTTTATTGATCAAATACTAGAAAGACTATCCAAACATACACATTTCTGCTTTCTAGATGGTTATTCTGGATTTTCTCAAATACCTGTGTCAAAAGATGATCAGGAGAAGACCACTTTTACTTGCCTTTCGGTACCTTTGCTTATAGATGTATACCTTTTGGTTTATGCAATGCACCTGCTACCTTTCAAAGATGTATGAAAGGTATAAGAAGTTTCCTTGGTCATGTTGGTTTCTATAGGAGGTTTATTAAAGACTTATCTAAAATTTCTAGGCCTCTCACTAATCTCTTGCAAAAATATGTTCTATTTGTTTTTGACGATGATTGTGTAGAAGCATTTGAAATACTTAAGAAAGCCTTTATTTCTGCACCTATTGTTCAACCGCCTGATTGGAATTTACCCTTTGAAATTATGTGCGATGCTAGTGATTATTCTGTTGGTGTTGTTCTAGGGCAAAGAGTTGATAAGAAATTGAATGTTATTCATTATGCTAGTAAAACTCTAGACAGTGCCCAAAGAAATTATGCTACTACTGAAAAAGAATTTTTAGCAGTTGTATTTGCTTGTGATAAGTTCAGATCTTATATTGTTGATTTCAAAGTAACTGTTCACATTGATCATGCTGCTATTAAATATATAATGGAAAATAAAGATGCTAAGCCTAGACTTATTAGATGGGTTCTCTTGCTACAAGAATTTGATTTGCATATTATTGATAGAAAGGGAGCTAAGAACCCCATTGCAGACAACTTGTCTAGGTTAGAAAATGTTCTTGATGACCCACTGCCTATTAATGATAGCTTCCCTGATGAACAATTAGCTATCATAAATGCTTCTCGTAATATTCCATGGTATGCTGATTATGGTAATTACATTGTTGCTAAATTTATACCACCTAGTTTCACATACCATCAAAAGAAAAAGTTTTTCTATGATTTAAGGCATTACTTTTGGGATGATTCACACCTTTATAAAGGAGTAGCTGGTGTTATTAGACGTTGTGTACCTGAGCATGAACAGGAACAGATCCTACGCAAGTGCCATTCTGAGGCTTACGAAGGACACCATGCTGGAGATAGAGCTGCACACAAGGTATTGCAATCCAGTTTTATTGGCCTACTCTCTTCAAGGATGCCCGTAAGTTTGTCTTGTCTTGTGCTGAATGCCAGAGAATTGGTAATATTAGTAGACGTCAGGAAATGCCTATGAATTATTCACTTGTTATTGAACCATTTGATGTTTGGGGCTTTGATTATATGGGACATTTTCCTTCCTCTAATGGGTGTACACATATTTTAGTTGTTGTTGATTACATTACTAAGTGGGTAGAAGCTATTCCAACTAGTAGTGCTGATCATAACACTTCTATTAAGATGCTTAAAGAAGTAATTTTTCTGAGGTTCTGAGTCCCTAGATATTTAATGACTGATGGTGGTTCACATTATATTCATGGTGCTTTCCGTAAAATGCTTTCTAAGTATGATGTTAACCATAGAATTGCATCTCCATATCATCCTCGGTCTAGTGGTCAAGTAGAATTGAGCAATAGAGAGATTAAATTGATTTTGCAAAAGACTGTTAATAACTCTAGAAAGAATTGGTCTAAGAAACTTGATGATGCATTATGGGCTTATAGAACTGCTTATAAGAATCCTATGGGTATGTCTCCATATAAAATGGTTTATGGAAAAGCATGTCACTTACCTCTTGAACTAGAACATAAAGCATATTGGGCTATTAAAGAGCTCAATTATGGCTTCAAACTTGCCAGTGAGAAGAGGTTATTTGACATTAGCTCGCTTGATGAATGGAGAACCCAAGCCTATGAGAATGCCAAGTTGTTTAAAGAAAAGGTTAAAAGATGGCATGATAAGAGGATAAAAAAGCGTGAGTTTAATGTAGGTGATCATGTTTTGCTATACAACTCTTGCTTAAGATTTTTTGCAAGAAAACTTCTCTCTAAATGGGAAGGCCCTTACATTATCGAGGAGGTCTATCGTTCCGGTGCCATCAAAATCAACAACGCCGAAGGTACAAATCCGAAGGTGGTGAACGGTCAAAGAATCAAACATTATATCTCAGGTAATCACATAAATGTTGAGACCAATATAATTGACACCATAACACCGAAGGAGTACATAAGGGACACTTTCCAGAACGTATCAGACTCCGAAAAGGAATAGGTATGTGGTACGAAAGTAAATCGACTCCAAAACTGTTCTAATAGCAATTTTTTCTCCATTTTGGAATATTTAAAAAATTAGGAAAATTAAAGTAGTCTGAAAGAGACATGAGGCGACCACAACGGTGGAGGGCGCGCCCTACCCCCCTGGGCATGCCCCCTGCCTTGTGGCCACCTCGTGTGCCCTCTAGACTCCATTTTCTTGCACAATACTTCTTTTAGTCGGTAAAAATTCATTATATAATCTCTCGAAAGTTTTGACCACCGTACCACGACAAAATCTTCTGTTCTTGTTTCGAGCAGTTTTTCTGACAGATCTAGATCACCATGACGTCTCCAAGCGCCCCCAAGGACTAGTTTTTCAAGAAGGTCATCAACCCCTACCTGGCGGAGGTGCTGCGACACCCTCAAGCCATTGAGATGCGTGAGTAGGTGCTGCACATCTGCGATGTTGAGGGGCCGAAGAAGACCGGAAGCATGGAGACAAGACTCGAAGCTATGGAGCAGCAAGTTTTCAAGTGCCAAGGGATGGTGGAACATGGACTCAACACCAATCACATGATGATCGCAGAGTTCACCAACAATCAGAAGATGGATGCCAAGAACATCGAGGAAGCCATCTTCAAGGTTCATGAGAAAATCGAGCATCTCCAAGCCCAGATCTATGACCTGCAAAACCAAAACTGTGAGTATGAATATAGATGTAAGAGGATGAGTTTGGCTGCAGATTTGAGGATTCTGGAGACTCGTTCATCTTTCTGTGATGGTGAGCCTATGCCTTGGAAGATGGATGACAAGCCTACTACATCAACAACTCCATCATCACCACCTCCGAAGAAAGAGACATAAATACATGGGTATGGGCACTCCCCTTGGCAACTGCCAAGCTTGGGGGAGGTGCCCTGGTATCGTATCACCACCACACCTTTATCTTTATCGTTTTTCTTAGTTCGATCCTTTTGGTTATATCTTGATCTAGTAGAATAAATTTTTAGTATGATCTAGCTTTGAGTTTTATTTCGATCTCTATCTATGTAATGGAGTCCTTGAGTTATATATAATAAAGAGTAGTTTTGAGTTGAGGGCTTTGTTATTTTGCTATGATCTTGAGGGAATAAAAGAAAGAATAAAAAGATCATATATTGATCTTATGGAGAGTAATGACTTCACATATAAAGAGTATGATGAATAAAAATTGTTGGTTGATAAACATAGTTTTGGTCATTGTTGCAATTAATAGGAAGTGATTGAGCATCACTGAAGAGATTGATATGTGTGCTCCGACACCTATTACCTTTGAAGACTATCACTCTTCCAGACGGTTAGGCATCATGTTCTGAGTACACGAAGAGTCATTGTGGTGTGCCGGTGAACAAGTCAGTGAAGGTTTTGGAAGACTACCTTGAAGACTTACCACGAGTGATTGGACGAGGTCTAAGTGACCTTAGCTCAAGAAGAATACGATGAGGATTGTGTGTCCTCTGAGTTCATCTCAGCCGCCTCAACCAAACGTACAGTTGATACAGCAATTGGAACTATCTACCAAATCACTGTGTCTTCACCGAGGAAACCTAGTTTCAAATTCGTCACCCTCTCTTTACTTTGTTCTGCCGCTGAAGAATTTGTGATCTACTTTCTGAAGAACTTGAACTGAAGATTTTCATCAAGCTATATTCTATTTCTTTAGTTCATCTTCCTCATGCTTGTATGAATATATGATTGCATGTTCTTCATCTATATGTATCTTGTATGTATGTTTTTCATTTTTTGTGATGAGTTAGTTCCCTCGCATTTCTATTTCTTCACGCTGATCTTTGTCAAATTCCTCAGAGTTTGACGAATTTCTAAATCTCCCATTCACCCCCCCCCCCTCTGGGAGTAAACCTGCACTTTCAGGTACTCATCGGGTAAGCTCAAGTCCAATGTACATGGAAGTTTGACGCATGGACGAATTCAAGGTGGTGGAGAATATTCGCCAAGGTGGAGTTTGTTAGAGTTGTGTCGAATATAGTGTCCAAGGTAGGTCACAGTTGGACTCTGAGTTGTATTGTGTTTAGATAGGATATGGAGTCATGTCTAAGTAGGACACTTATATCCTAGTCCTCTTATATAATGAGAGAGTAGACACATGATGTAACATATGCCAACATAATAGCACAGGAACGCAGGGGAAGTCGGCGCCATATGTGCCGGCGTCCAGGGCGACCGAGTGCGGTATTATAGCTGTCTCATGGGGAGGAGCGCCCATAGTCAAGCCCCGGGGATGTAGCCATATCGGTGAACCTCATTAAAGAAATCTCGGTGTCGTGCTCGTGTGATTGCTTGGTCCTCGGATGATCAGCGGTTGCCTCAGATTTATACTAACAGCACGCACACTCCTCCGTCCGACCCTAACTCCGCCAACCACCCGCAACCAAGCCACCCGCGCAGCCATGGCTGCCCGCCCGCACCTGAGACGCACGCTTCGCCCAGAAACGCCACGCCTCCCGCCACCAAGGGTGTTGCCCAACATTTAGACACCCCCAAGGCCATCCCAAAGAGGCCGGCTTTGGTCAAAAGGGGACACACTCAACCGACGAAACCGCAGCATTTTTCCTGCCTCAAAACAGCGCCGGAGCGGCAACCGCGCACACAGGTGGGGAAAGGGAGAGGTGGGGGAGCGGACACATCCACAACTGGCACACCATCGTGCCAGCGAGGGGTCGCCCGAGACCCATTAGTTGTCGTATCTCTTCCTATGAACAAGTTAATCTTTCGTTTTCATATTTTGATGTACGCACTGCATACCAGACGAAGACGTGGTGTAGCTTAGATGTACCGGTCGTCGGCTTACATCCAACACACTATTCTTCATAGTCATAATCAAGCGTGCTTGATGAAGGAGAAAAAGATGATATATATATATATATATACATAAACACTCTTCTGATCACGGGATCAGAATAATATTCTGATCACAACCTGACCTGCCTGAGTAACGCGCCTGAACTTCCCTCTGTACGAACCCGACCTTCGGGCTATCTTCGCAACCGTGTCTCCCCGCGCGAATTATTGTGATTAGTCGTGTTCTATATGATGTTAGTGTAATCTAGAAACGTTTTTTAGCAACTAAATACCCGTTTTAAATAGGAATCTCGCTCATTGGCGGATTTTGTACTCGGGTCGTGATGAACTCGCGTTTTTTGCAATTTTACTGCCTGAGTTGTTCGACCTGAACTTCCCCCTATGCTAGGTTGAACTTCTGCCAACATTGCCCAAATGGAGAGAGCTATGGACATGAGTATCATGACCCAAGTTAAATTTTGCGCAAAATGTAAGCGGTTTAAGAGCAGTTTTGAAAACCGTTTTTTCTTCATACAAAAAACGTGAATCATATTTTCGATCGCATTTCCAAACTGTTTATCGGAACGACGCAAATGATATGGCGTTGGAAAGCTGCTGCAAAACCGCTCCTTCCACATGTTGAAAGTTTTCTCTAATTCCCTATGGTTAAAGAGTAATTTCGAAAATCGTAAAATTTCACAAGCCAAGCAGCCGAGTTCGTATTTTCGATGTCATTTCTAAACAGCTAATCCAATTGAGGCAAATGATATTGCGTTGGAAAGCTTATGAAAATGCGCTACTTTTTCATGTTGAAAGATTTTCCTAATTTTGAACGGTTTAAAAGTAATTTAGAAAACGGTACAAGTTCCATCGAGTTCGTATTTTCAAACTAATTTTTTTGACCGTGCGTCCGAACGCAGCAAATGATATGGCGTTGAAAAGCTTGAACAAATGCGAAACTTTTTGTTATATATTGTTTCTCCCAATTCTTTACGGTTTTAAGTCATTTTTGAAAATGGCTAAAAAGGTGTTTTCACCGTAATTTCTACAAACTTTGTCGGAATGAGGCAAATAATATACCGTTGAAAAGCTGCGGAAATGCGAAACTTTTTCATGTTGATGGTTTTCTCTGTTTCCTGGCAGTTTTCAAGTAATTTCAAAAATTGCAGGATCATTCGTTCTGCCATTATCGCGAAACAGATTCTTCGAAAATGCACCGCGTGAAGAACTTGAACTTCTCAGCATGTCTACTTGAACTTCACTCTGTTTTTGACGTGCTTTTTTTTGCTCGCAGATCTCCAGCCACTCCTCGTAGTTCTCCATCCACTCCCCGAAATTCAGCGAGTGATATACCGATGGAAAGCTGTTGTAAACACGCAAATTTCCCGTGTTGATCATTTTTTCATACTCGCGATGGTTTTAAAAGTTTTTCATCTGAAATTCATTCAGTGTAGTAGTTGAACTTCCTACTGTTTTCACGTTGAACTTCTGTGATGTATTTTCGTTTATAATTTCCTCATACATTCGTCAATGTCACACAAATGATATTCCTTTTGTACAAACCTCTCTCACAATAAATTTTTGAAGTTTCTCCGACCGAGGACTTGAACTTACACAAATGATATTTCTACCGTTTTGAAGTAAATTAGAAAATGACGAGATCATGATTTCTGCCTTCATCGCGAATGGAAATGCACTGCGTGAAGTAGTTGAACTTCTCGGGCATGTTTGTTTGAACTTCACACTGTTTTTGACGTGTTGTATTTTGACGTGTTGTTTTTTGCACTGTGTGAAGTAGTTGAACTTCTAGGACATGTCTGTTTGAACTTCACTCTGTTTTTTACGTGCTACTTTTTGATGTGTTGTTTCTTGCAGAGCGTGAAGTAGTTGAACTTCTGGAACATGTATGTTTGAACTTCACTCTGTTTCACTTTATTGTTTTTTTCTTATATGAAATACACACCATGTAGTATGTGAACTTCCGATTGTTATCACTTTGAACTTCTATCTGGTTTGAGAGAATTATTTTAAAATATGAAAAACAACATATTTTTAATGTATTTTGGACATCTAAATACACGGTGAACCTCTCTCACAAGATTTTTTTGAACTTTTCCTCGCCGAGCACTTGAACTTCTAGCAACCATTTTTTCGTTTATGAGTTGTTTTTAAAAGTGCAAAAAATGGCGTTGTGTTCTTTTCATTTTTTGAACAGGTAAATCCTAGGTTTTAATAAACTCCGAACTTCTCTGTTATTTCAATTTGAACTTCACCTTTTTATATTTTGAGTAAAGAATTGTATTCGATTTTTATACGGAAAAAACATGGAAATACAAGGTGCACCTCTCTCGCAACAATTTTTTAACTTCTCCGGACAGAGCACTTGAACTTCTTTCAACAAATCTTTTAAGCTTTTATTTTTCTAATCTTTTATTCTCACCTGAAATACATTCCTTGCAGTACTTGAACTTCTCGTTGTTTTAACTATGAACTTCTGTTACATTTTTGTGTATACGTCGAATTACAAACAATTGAAGAAGTTTGATGTTTCTAAAAACATTCCAATTTTCACATTTCTAAAAATACACAAATGAAGTTCAAGTAAAAAAGGTAGAGCGGTTCAATGTCTATAAAAAACTTAGATATTTTCACGTAACCGAGAGAAGTCCGGTTTGATAACGGCCAGAAGTTCACATACTACACGGTGTGCATTTGTATGAAAAGAAAGAATGAAAATGCAAAGGCAGAAAGTTTTGTTACTAGAAGTTCAAGTGCTCGGCCCGAGAAAGTTCAAAAATTCATGTGAGAGAGGTTGAACAAAAATACATGACAGAAGTTCAAGGTGAAAATAGCGGGAAGTTCAACTACTACACGAAATGTGTTTCAGATAGGAATATAAGAATAGAAAATAAAAAGCTTAAAAGGTTTGTTGCAAGAAGTTCACGTGCTCTACCCTGCACGGTTCAAAAATTATATTTACGAAACGTCCGTCGTTCATTTACATGTTGTTTTAAAAGGCAAAAAACAGCGTTGTTTTGCCATTTTAAAAACTGCTCTCAAACGGCAACGAATTTGTAACACATGTCTACATGAAAAACTTGTTGCGATTCATAAGCTTTCCGCCGGGTATATTATGTGCCACATTTCGATGAATGGTTTAAAATTTTCATGTATACCATTTAAAACATGTTTTGATGTATTCAAAAAAATTCTTACCTGTTGAAAGAAGTTCATAGTGAAAACAACGAGAAGTCCAAGTACTGCAAGGAATGCATTTCAGAGGAGAATAAAAGTAGAGAAAAATAAAAGCTTAAAAGGTTTGTTGAAAGAAGTTCAAGTGCTCTGTCCGGAGAAGTTGAAAAATTCTTGCGAGAGAGGTCCACCTTGTATTTCCATGTTCGATTTTTTCCGTATAAAAAACAAATACAATTCTTTACTCAAAATATAAAAAGGTGAAGTTCAAATTGAAGTAATCGAGAAGTTCGGAGTTTATTAAAACCTAGGATTTACCTGTTCAAAAAATAAAAAACACAACGCCATTTTTTGCACTTTTAAAAACAACTCATAAACGAAAAAATGGTTGCTAGAAGTTCAAGTGCTCGGCGAGGAAAAGTTCAAAAAATTCTTGTGAAAGAGGTTCATCGTGTATTTAGATGTCCGAAAATACAATAAAAATATGTTGTTTTCTGTGTTTTAAAATAATTATCTCAAACCAGAGAGAAGTTCAAAGTGATAACAACCGTACTACATGGTGTGTGTTTCATATAAGAAAAATACAATAAAGTGAAACAGAGTGAAGTTCAAACAGACATGCCCTAGAAGTTCAACTACTTCACGCAGTGCAAAAAACAACACGTCAAAAACAGAGTGAGGTTCAAGCAGACATGCCCGAGAAGTTCAACTACTTCACGCAATGCGTTTCCATTCACAATGAAGGCAGAAATCATGATCTCGTCATTTCTCTAATTTACTTCAAAACGAGAGAAATATCATTTGTGTAAGTTCAAGTCCTCGGTCGGAGAAAGTTCAGAAAAATATTATGAGAGAGGTTTGTACAAAAAGAATATCATTTGTGTAACACTAACGAAATGGATGAGAAAATTACAAACGAAAATACGTCACAGAAGTTCAACGTGAAAACAGCAGGATGTTCGACTACCATAGTGAATGAATTTGAGATGAAAAACTTTTAAAATCGTCGCGAGTATGAAAAAATGATCAACACGGGAAAGTTGCGTGTTTACATTAGCTTTCCACCGGTATATTACTTGCTCAATTCCGGTGAGTGTTTCGGTGAGTGGATGGAGAGCTACGGGCAAAAAGCACGTGAAAACCAGAGTGAAGTTCAAGTAGACATGTCGAAGTTCAGGTTCTTCACGTGGTGCATTTTCGAAGAATTTGTTTCGCGATAAAGGCAGAACGAATGATCTCGCCATTTTCGAAATTACTTGAAAACGGCTAGGAATCAGAGAAAACAATCAACATGAAAAAGTTTCGCATTTTCCTTAGCTTTTCAACGGTATATTATTTGCCCCATTCTGATAAAGTTTGTAGAAATCACAGCGAAAATACATTTTTAGCCATTTTCAAAATTGACTTAAAATAGTAAGAGATTGGGAGAAACAATACATACCAAAAAGTTTCGCATTTCCTCAAGCTTTACATTTCCATATCACTTGCTACATTCGGACGTACGGTTAAAAAATTAGCTCGAAAATACGAACTCAGTGCAACTTGGACCGTTTTCTAAATTACTTTTAAACCGTTCAAAATTAGAAAAAATTTTAAACATGAAATAGTATCGCATTTTCATAAGATTTCCAACGCCATATCGTTTGCCTCAATTGGATTGGCGGTTTAGAAATGACATCGAAAATACGAACTCGGCTGTTTTGTTTGCGAAATTTTACGATTTTCCAAATTACTCTTTAACCGTGGGGAATTAGAGGAAACTTTCAACGTGTGGAAGGAGTGGTTTTGCAGCAGCTTTCCAACTCCATATTATTTGCCTCATTGCAATAAACAGTTTTGAAATGCGATCGAAAATACGATTCACATTTTTTTATGAAGTAAAAACGATTTTCAAAATCACTCTTAAACCGCTTACATTTTTTCAAAAATTCAACTTGGGTCATGATACTGGTGTCCATAGCTTTCCAACGGTATATCGCAAGCCCCATTTGGGCAATGTTGGCGGAAGTTCAACCCAGCACTGGGAGAAGTTCAGGTCGAACAACTCGGGCAGTAAAAATGCAAAAAATGCAATTTCATCACGACCCGAGAGCAAAATCCGCCAACAAGCGAGATTCCTATTTAAAAACCGGTATTTAGTTGCTAAAAACGTTTCTAGATTACACTGACATCATATAGAACACGACTAACCAGAATAATTCGCGGGGGAAGCCACGATTGCGAAGATAGCTCGAAGGTCGGGTTCGTACAGAGGGAAGTTCAGGTTGTGATCATAATATTATTCTGATCCCGTGATCAGAATAGTGTTTATGTATATAGATATATATAGGCTGATAGCTTTGTAGACGTAGATGCATGTGGATGTGGACATCCAGAAGAGAAATGTGCATAGCTAGCGTAGAACCGTCCAATTCTTCTCTGCGCCGATCGATGCACCCTCGCAACATCGATCAACTCTGTTTCGAGGAAGGCATCGGATGATGCTAGTCAAACTATGGTCCATGCGGTTCATGCATATATATGATATCTTTCGTCTCCAATCTGGTATAGTTGAGGTGTTGATTTTTAATCTAAATCTCTACCGGTACGAAAGAAAGAAAAATCGTGCGCTATTAATTAAGATTGCACCCTAAATAGCATTTTGAAAATGTTTATAACAGGTAAATGAGCATCATATTTAGATTCTACATATTTTTCTAATCAGTTTTCATACATAACATTTCAAATTGGAGTTAGGATTTAATAAGGTTGCACCCTAAATAGCATTTTGAAAATATTTAACAGATAAAAGAACATCGTATTTAGATTCTACACATTTTTCTAATCAACTTTCATATATAACAGGTCAAAATTGGACATAGGGTTTAAAATGTATGGATATTTTTAAAAAGCACTTGAATCTGCCCCAAAAATAATGTTATTATCTAGATGGACTGCGAGTTTATTAACCGGAATACTAGGGGCTTTCTGGAAAAAGCAAAACACTTTTTGGACTCACTTAAAACATGACTACGTGTTGATTTACCGAAAGATGAGGGGGATTTCTGTAAAACACAAAACGTATGTCTATAATCATTAAACAAGATCACGAGTGATTTCAAGAAAAGTTAGCTTCTTTTGTAAAAAGACAGACGTATGGGCATAAATGTTTCTCTCTTTATTCGTAGGTATAGACAATCTGTGAATATCAGCACATCACTAGTCGTGTCCTATCGTACTTTCTTCATTTCTTTTTACTCCGTGAATTAGGTTTGTCTGAAGTGAAATTATGTAAAGTTTGATCAATTTTATAGAATAATATTAACACTCACAATACATCATCAATATGTCATTTTGAACAAATGAATGGCTGACCAAGATCCTATGAAATTCCTATAAATGAGGTTGTCCATCAATAGTTTGGAAGAAAACAAGCATGGAGTTTTATCACATGTTTTCTTCCACATGATCGACAATATTCCTGCATTTTTCCTTCGTGGTATCCAAACGGGGCTCACATGTTACCTACTCTTTTTATCCTTTCAAGCACTATTTTAGTGAAAATTGCTAATGGATCCCGGGCTCCATGAAGCACAAATTTTTAACAATTAAAAATTCAATTCTTTTTTATGTTTTCTACTCTTTTCTGAGAGCCTTTACACTTATGAAGACAATACTCTCTGAAGGGGTTAACTCAAATCTTTGTTCAATAATAATACTTCAACTTGGCACACTTCTATAGGTGGCGCCGCCCTCTAGACACCAATATGTTCTTAAGGTCATTCATCCCCTCTCAACTTGGTAGCTCACTCCTCTCACTTCAATAATCGCTACCTTATCTTGCTTACCTTACATGAGAGAGATGGCATCCTGATAAGCGCCAAATGGCAACCATCCAGACCCTGCACCACAACTGGAAACTACCTTGATATATCTCATATATGGAGTTTATATAGCTTGTCATGAAGGATGACCGATATTAGCTATTTTTCATGAGAAGTAGCCACTCTCTTATAATCTAGATATTTTTAGAAGCTTCTTATCTTTGCCATGAATACTTCCTCTAGCATCTGCCATGATAAATATCTTGATCATTTGTTATTGCTCACAAATATTATACAAGGCTCCAAGTATGCACCCCCTATTTTCCTTATTTATTTGTACTAACATATTTGAGCACCATAAGAAAACAAAATATAGAGACACATATAACAACTAGAGGAAGTCTGGTTTTATGTGTTGATCTTTGTTTCCCTACATTTATGTTGATAATAATTGTTGGGGAATGTTGCATGGAAAACAAATAAAATTCTACGCACACACAAGATCTATCCATGGAGATGCATATCTACGAGAGGGAGAGAGCATCTACGTACCCTTGTAAATCGCTAAGCGGAAGTGTTTATCACGCGGTTGATGTAGTCGTACTCTTCGGGATCCGATCTCGATCCAACTGATCTAGTGCCGAACGGAGTGCACCTCCGAGTTTACCACACGTGCGGCTCGATGACGTCTCCTCCTTCTTGATCCAGCAAGCGAGAGAGGAGAAGTAGATGGTGAGGGAGTCCTGGATTAGGGGGTCCTCGGGTGTCCGAGCTGTGTGATATGGGCCAGACTGATGGGCCGTGAAGATACAAGGCAAAAGACCTTCCCCCGTGTCCGGGTAGGACTCTCTTATGCGTGGATGGCAAGATTAGTGTCCGGATATGTAATTTCCTTCCTCTGGGAACCGACTCTGTACAACCCTAGGCCCCTCCGGTGTGTATATAAACTGGAAGGTTTAGTCCGTAGAGGCTATCAGAATTCATATAGGCTAGACATCTTGGGTCTAGCCATTACGATCTCGAGGTAGATCAACTCTTGTAACCCCTATAATCATCAAAGACAATCAAGCAGGAAGTAGGGTTTTACCTCTATTAATAGGGCCCGAACCTGGGTAAACATCGTTTCCCCTTTGTCTCATGTTACCTTCGATCCTCAGGCGCTCGGTTCAGGACCCCCTACCCGAGATCGGTCGGTTTTGACACTGACATTGGTGCTTTCATTGAGAGTTCCACTGCGTCGTCGGCAGAAGGTTCGATGGCTCGTTCGATCATCGACAACGATGGTGTTTCCGGGGAAACTTTTCTCCATGGTCAACTTTTTGTGTTTGGCGGCTTCGCTCTGCGTGCCAATTCAGTTGGTCACCTTGAACAGATCGATAGCTACGCCCCTGGTCATCATATCAGGTTCGGAAGCCTGAACTATGTCACTGATATCCGAGGAGACTTGATCTTCGAAGGGCTCACGGCCTCGACCGCTATTCCTCATCTTCAAGAAGGAAACTCGTCGGATCCACCATCAGGCACCGTTCAAGGACCAACTATCGTTCCCGCCCTAGCCTTAGATCCAGAGCGGACCATCTTGTCCGAAGACGGGAGTATTAACCCCACCGGACTCTCTCCTACTACGGAGCTCCCTCCCGGAGACCCAGAGGCGACTATATTATCGGCCATCCTGGAATCAAACAGGACTCTCCCTATCATCAGGGAGTCGAACTCACCTATGGATGCTAACTCCGAACTCACGAAGTCTGCGTCCACTAAGCACGGCCAGGTGGCGTTCACCATGCCCAGCTCTGCAGGTCCCTGGTTTCCTGTCCAGCCTTCACTCCTAAACGAGGCACTGGACTTAATGCGATCTCTCGCCATTACGTAAGTATCACCTCCGAACTACGCCCAGCCTGGACTAGGGGCTAAGTGCGAGGAATTTTGCGTCCCACCCACCACCCACTTGGTAGCCACTGTCGAGGAGTTAACCGACATGCTAAACTACGCCTCCGAAGACATCGATGGTATGGATGACGATGCCGGAGCTGACTCGGGCCACAATCCGCCTATTACTGGGCGTTGGACGGCCACCTCCACATACGACGTGTATATGGTAGATACACCTAAAAAGGACGACGACGACGGCAGGCAAGACTCAATCGAAGACAAACCCATCGAAGCACCATCAAAACACCGACGTCAGCGGCGCCGCTCAAAATCACGTCATGAAAAGGAGAGCAATACTAGCACCGGAGATAATAACACTCCGGATGACGCCGAACACCCCGAAGACCCCGTCAAGCCTGCATCCGAGCAGGATGAATGGGAGGAGGGATAAGTCAACCCCGACGAACCTGTCGGGAATGAGGATTTGGAAGATAGTAACAGCAACAGCTTCAAGCCGAACAGGATACGCTCAATGGTAGATGGACCAAGGTCCTGGCTGCCGAAGAATACGGCCTCAAGCGCCCAAAAAAGAGTTATCCGAAGCGTCGGCTATTACCACAATTTGACGACAAAGCCCATGAGCCAATACCGTCAAGATATAATCACGCTGATGAACTAGACCGACCACCACGTTGACGAGACAAATCGGCTGCTTCTGCCGAACACCAGCCCGTGCCACCTCGCTGTCGAGGCAAAGAGGTAGCGGCTCCGGGATACACCTACGACTTACGCCAGGACCTGGACAATAGAGCCGGTCAGACTAGATCAATCTATGGATCAAGGGGGCATGCTCCAACACGAGATGACGGCCATCAAGCTTGGCGCGATAAGTATAACCACACTCAGGCTGAAAACCGAACACGGATGTCATCCGAACTCTATCATGACGTTGCCCAATACAGAGGCGCGGCACACCCCTTGTGCTTTACCGATGAGGTAATGCAGCACCAGTTTCCAGAAGGGTTTAAACCCATAAATATTGAAGCATACGATGGAACGACAAATCCCGTTGTATGGATTGAAGACTTTCTTCTCCACATTCACATGGCTCGCGGTGATGATCTCCACGCCATCAAATACCTCCCCCTAAAGCTAAAGGGACCTGCACGGCACTGGCTAAACAGCCTCCTAGAGAACTCTATTGGCAGCTGGGAAGATTTGGAGGATGCCTTTCAAGACAACTTCCAAGGTACTTATGTCCGGCCACCAGACGCCGATGACCTTAGTCACATAGTCCAGCAACCCGGAGAGTCAGCCCGCAAACTCTAGACTCGGTTCTTAATTAAAAAGAACCAAATCATCGACTGTCCGGGCGCCGAATTCCTAGTGGACTTTAAACATAGCGTCCGTGACGAATGGCTCACCCGACACCTCGGTCAAGAAAAGCCAAAGTCTATGGCAGCTCTTACCGCACTCATGACCCGCTTTTGCATGGGAGAAGATAGCTCGTTATCTCGTAGAAGCAACAGTACCAGCGACCCTGACACTTCCGAGGCCAGGGATGGCAACGAAAGGCCACGACATAACAAACATAAGCGTCGGAACAACAATGAAGAAACTGAAGATACATCAGTCAACGCCGGATTCAGTGGCTCCAAATCCGGTCAGCGGAAGAAGCCATTCAAAGGAAATAGATCTAATTTGGAAAAAATACTCGACAAGCCTTGCCAGATCCATGGCACCCCCGACAAGCCTGCAAATCATTCCAACAGAAACTATTGGGTCTTTAAACAGGCCGGTAAGTTAAATACCGAACATAAGGGGAAAGGGCCGCCAAGCGAGGACGATGATGAGCCCCGCCCACTGAACACAGGAGGACAGAAGAAATTTCCCCCCGAGGTGAAAACAGTGAATATGATATATGTCACGCATATCCCCAAAAGGGAGCGCAAGCGCGCACTAAGGGACGTCTACACCGTAGAGCCTGTCGCCTCAAAATTCAACCCATGGTCGGCTTTCCCGATCACCTTCGATCGCAGGGACCACCCGAACAGTATCCGCCACGGAGGTTCGGCAGCCCTGGTCCTCGATCCAATCATTGATGGATACCATCTCACTTGAGTCCTTATGGATGGCGGCAGCAGTCTTAACCTGATCTATCAAGAAACTGTTCGTAAAATGGGTATTGGCCCGTCAAGAACCAAGCCTAGTAACGCCACCTTTAAAGGGGTGATACCCGGCATAGAGGCCCGCTGCACGGGTTCATTAACATTGGAAGTAGTCTTCGGCTCGCCGGATAACTTCCGAAGCGAAGACTTGATCTTCGACATTGTCCCCTTTTGTAGTGGTTATCAGGCACTGCTCGGACGAAGTGCCTTCGCCCGTTTCAACGCAGTCCCGCACTATGCTTACTTAAAGCTCAAAATGCCTGGACCATGTGACATTATCACAGCCAATGGAAACATGGAGCGCTCCCTCCGTACTAAGGAGCACACCACGGCCCTCGCAGCCGAGGTGCAAAGCGGCCTCATAAAGTCGAACACTTCATTCTCCATCAAGACCCCGGACACTGCTAAGCGAGTCCGTCCTACTCTGCAGAATGATAGCCCGGTGGATCCAGAGCTAGACTAGCAGTTTCGCCTCCGCCGATCGCCCCACACAACCGCGGCATATGTACCGCGTGTGCATAATTACGCACTCAAAATACCATGGGCAACGACAGAGGCACACTGCGGACAAGGTTCATTAAAACCTAGCTATCCTATGGTCGTGCAAGGGCTCTTTCCGGTTCCATTTCGTATAAACGACTGTTGACTGCTCCTCTCAAAGGATTTTCTACCAAGGAGAAACGGCGCAGACGTGCGGCAGGGCATCAATGGGATCTTCAAGACTACCTTTTCTTTTACGCCATGTTTACAGCTTCCCCTTGTGTACAAATTCTCGGCTTGTAAAATAGCCTTGATGTTTACGGCATTATCTGTAATAGCACGTCTTAACGTATTAATCAGAGTATAAAGGAAACAGTTTATCGCCCCTGTTCGGGATTGGTTTATTTTACCACTTGTATTCCCTCCTTGCTTCAGAATGTCATATATACTTTTGCCTGGCCTAAATGTCGGGGGCTCTATTTGGCCATGCATTTCAAAAGTCCGAACACATCTAGGGTATAGTTCGGCGTCCCGAATATTACATTATATGCATCAGCTCCGAATCATGTCTTTGGTTAATAGTTGGGTTGCCCGGCTCCTGTGATTACCACCTTACGTTCCGATCGTTTGGCTAAGGTAGTAAAGGGAGAACTGCTGCGATTGTGTTTCTGGTTCGTCCGGTTAAACACCTCAGTAGAGAAAGGCGAAAACTGACTGTCATGATATGGTGAGAGCTGGTCGGCGATTCGGCGACTTGCTACAAATCCTTTTGCGATTTACTCCGTATTATATGAGAGGTTGTCCTTCGCTCAATCATGCGCCTAAGGCATCCTAGTTCGGATGACCGCATAAGCACTAGGGGCTAGTACTTAGCCCCGCCGTCAAACTCCTATGGCTAAGTGAAAGTAGTAAAGCCGCATAGTCTGATTGCCTGGTTCACTGCGCAGACACCTCCTTTATGGACCAAGATGTTGGGTCAAGTGTGATCGCGCGCTATACCGAACACCCCTATAGCATCTACGTGGGGGCTGAAGCCGATGACTAGCAAACTTTCGGAATTGACACGGCCACACAGGAGGAAAATAATTTCAGATAAAAGCATAAATATATTACAAGCCTTGGTTCATAAAACATAGTCTGGACAGCCCTGATACATTAAACATAATGTCCTTTGAGCATTGGCCCTCTATTATTCGAGCACCCGCCAGGACGTCTTCAAAGTACCTCTCCGGCTTGCGGTGGTCCTTGCCTTCAGGTGGGCCTCCGGTCGCCATGACGGTGGCCTTCATCTTTGCCCAATGCATCTTGACACGGGCAAAGGCCATCCACACACCCTCTATGCACGCCGAGCGCTTCACAGGTTCAACTCGGGGAAGCGCATCGATGAGTCGCCTCACCAGGCCGAAGTAGCTACTCGGAATGGGTTCGGCTAGCCAAATCCGGACTATGATGTCCTTCATGGCCAAGCCGGACATCCTGTGCAGCTCCGACAGTTGCTTCATCTAGTTGTTCAAAAGCACCGGGTGCTCCGGCGCCAAGAACTGTGACCAGAACAGCTTCTCTGTCGAGTTCCCCTCGTGGGCTCAGAAGAACTGCGCTGCGTCGGCGGCACTCCTCAGGAGATCCGCAAAAGCGTCTGGAGAACTCCATAGTCGAGTGAGAAAGGCATATCTTTTACCCCCAAATATACTCGACCAGAGAAAGGGCTTACCAGCCGCTATCTGTTCGGCCTGCCGGATCTCCTCCCGAGCACTCCGAGACTTGGTCCACGCCTCTTTGGCCTCTTGGAGGGCTTTGGCGAGTTCGGCCGCTTGGGCCGTACTCTTCCCCTCCAAGGCCTCGCACTTGCCGATGGCATCCTTCAACTCTTGTTCCACCTCGGCCACCCTCTCCTCGTGTTGGCGGCGGGCGACCTGCTCGGTCTTTAGTTCTACAGCCGCTTTGTTAGCAGCTGCTTTATTTTCCCTCGCCTCCTCCTTGGCCTGCGCAAGGTCGCTCTTGAGGGTCTCGACCTCGGCCACGCTACCTGCACTCATAATTACAGTAGTACATGAGTTACACTCTAAATTTGCATATCACTTCAGATGTATGATCAAACTCTTTTAAAACGTACACACATACCTTGCGCCTCATCGAACCGCTTGTTAACGTGGTCGATCTCATCATCAGCCAGCTTCAGTCTCCAATTGAGGTCGGAAACTTCAGTGGCCTGGGCGTTGCCGCCAATAGGGAAGCCTGTTATAAAATAGATAAGTATGTCACCTCTTTCGAATACTATGTGATCCTCTCTTCGGCTTTTTTCAAAAACCGGACAGAGTTTCAGGGGCTACTATCTATATACACGTATATTTCCTTTATATGAAAAGCTTCTAAGAGCATTATGTCGCATACCTCAAAGCCTGTTAGTAGGCTGGTGAAGGCTTCGTTCAGTCCGCTCTTGGCGGACTGAACCTTCTCAACCACCGAACCCATCAGGGTGCGGTGCTCCTTGATAATCCCCAGGTGCAGGGAATCATCGTAGAAATTTCCAAAGGTGGAAGTGATAAGTATGGAGTGTCGAACCCACAAGGAGCTAAAGGTAAGATCAATACTCTCTCAAGCCCTATCTGACACTGATACGACTCTACGTACACCGAACGTTTGCTTCCAACTAGCAACGAGAAATAAAACTATGTTGTGGGTATGAAGAGGATAACTTTGTATGATATCAGAGAGCTAAAATATAAAAGTAGGTGTTGTTATCATAAAGTTATAATATATTACTAAATACTATAAATAGCGAGTGTGGAATAATGGTGGATCGGTGTGCGGAATTGTCCTAGGCAATCGTTAATAAGACCGGTAATCACTATTGCACTTTCATATGAGGGAGAGGCATAAGCTAACATACTTTCTCTACTTGGATCATATGCACTTATGATTGGAACTCTAGCAAGCATCCGCAACTACTAAAGATCATTAAGGTAAAACCCAACCATAGCATTAAAGCATCAAGTCCTCTTTATTCCCATACGCAACAATCCCTCTTACTCGGGTTTGTGTTTCAGTCACTCACCAACCCACTATAAGCGAATCATGAACGTATTGCAACACCCTACAGCGGGAACCCCTCACGCCTGCGCGACACGGAGGGCACCATAGGACAGCATCAAAGTAAAACATACAACTCATACCAATCTAGATCATCAATCAACCCAAAGACAAAAGATATCTACTCAAAACATCATAGGATGGAAACACATCATTGGATCATAATATGTGGCATAAAGCACCATGTTCAAGTAGGGATTACAGCGGGGTGCGGGAGAGTGGACCGCGTAAAATAGATGAGGATGGTGATGATGATGGTGATGTTGATGAAGACGATCACCACGGCGATGATTCCCCTCCCGATGGCACTCCGACGCCACCGAGAGAGAGGAGGAGAGGTTCTCCCCCCTTGTGCTTCCTCCTCCACGGCCTCCCCTCTAGATGGGGAGAGGTTCTCCCTCTGGTCCTTGGCCTTCATGGCGATGATGGCCCCTCTGGGATCCTCCTCCATGGCCTCCGGTGATGATGGCCCCCTCCGGCAGGGTCCCAGAGAGGGCCTAGATTGATTTCTCGTGGCTACAGAGGCTTGCGGCGGCGGAACTCCTGATCTGGGTTTCTTTCTGGAAGTTTGGGTATATATGAGAGGTGTTGGCGTTGATTTCACGTCAGGGGGGTTTCCGGGCTATCCACGATGCAGGGGGCGCGCCCCCCACCCTCGTGGGCAGCCCGGGACTCCTCTGGCCTACTTCTGGTACTCCGTGGGCTTCTTCTGGTCCAAAAATGATCTCCGTCAAGTTGCACGTCAATTGGACTCCGTTTGGTTTTCCTTTTCTGCGATACTCTAAAACAAGGAGAAAACAGAAACTGGCACTGGGCTCTAGGTTAATAGGTTAGTCCCAAAAATCATATAGAAGTGTATAATAAAGCCCATTAAACATCCAAGATAGATAATATAACAGCATGAATACTTCATAAATTATAGATACGTTGGAGACGTATCAGCATCCCCAAGCTTAATTCCTGCTCGTCCTCGAGTAGGTAAATGATAAAAGAAATAATTTATGAAGTGTGAATGCTAGCAAGTGCTTAAGTTTGATCAATGATAATTCTAATCACTTTTTCTAGCATCATTATATGTCATAACAATAGCTCATCTCATAAAACTTTTCATGATCAAGTACCAAGCAATTCACGTGTTAAGGTATAGATCATAAACTTTCTTGGAAACTAACAAACCGTGTTATTAGTCATCAAACAATTACAATTCATCTTATTTTCAGGAAGAGTCTATGTCAGAGCTTTGATTTAGCAAACTCCACATACTCAACTATCATTTAGTCTTTCACAATTGCTAACACTCACGTGATATTTATGGGTTCAAAGTTTTAATCAGACACAAAGAAAGATAGGGGCTTATAGATTCGCCTCCCAACCTTTTACCTCAAGGGTAATGTCAACAATAATAGTTCATGATGCCTTACATCCAATTGGATATATATATCAGAATCTTTCCAACACAAGGTTCTTGCCAAAGGATAAAATGTAAAAAGAAAAGGTGAAAAATCACCATGACTCTTGCATAAGGGTAAGAGATAAAAGTAAAAGATAGGCCCTTCGCAGAGGGAAGCAGAGGTTGCCATGCGCTTTCAGGGTTGGATGCACAACATCTTAATGCGAAAGAACGTCACTTTATATTGCCACTTGTGATATGGACCTTTATTATGCAGTCTGTCGCTTTTATTTCTTCCACATCACAAGATCGTATAAAGCTTATTTCCTCCACACTAGTCAATCATACATATTTAGAGGGCAATTTTTATTGCTTGCACCGATGACAACTTACTTGAAGGATCTTACTCAATCCATAGGTAGGTATGGTGGACTCTCATGGCAAAACTTGGTTTAAGGATATTTGGAAGCACAAGTAGTATCTCTACTTAGTGCAAAGAATTTGGCTAGCATGAGGAGAAAGGCAAGCTCAACGTGTTGGGCGATCCATGACAATATACTTTATTTCAGATATAAGAAAACATAACCCATTACGTTGTCTTCCTTGTCCAACATCAACCTTTTAGCATGTCATATTTTAATGAGTGCTCACAATTACAAAAGATGTCCAAGATAGTATATTTATATGTGAAATCCCTCTCCCTTCAATATTCTTTCATGAATTGTTCAAGTGGCCAATTCTACGTTTGCTAACTTTCAATAAGTTTACTACCTATACTTATTATGTGTGAAGTCATTACTCCCCATGTTATAAGCATATGAAACATATATAAATTCAGATTTATGACATTCAATTTATCCAACAATTTACTCATAGGGTATACGTGAAGCACATGAGTAAATGACAAACTACTCCAAAAGATATGAGTGAAGAGCACTGAGTAGTCAAATAATTAACTAGCCATGGGAGGATTCTTTTTCATTCAATATTTCAGATCCAATGATTTTATTCAAACAGCAAGTGAAATTGAAAATACGCTCCAAGCAAAACACATATCATGTGACGAATAAAAATATAGCTCCTAGTAAGGTATACCGATAGTTTTGAAGACTAAAGAGGGGATGCCTTCCGGGGCATCCCCAAGCTTAGGGTCTTTCCACTCCTTATTCTCCTCATATCGATATCTCACCCAAAGCTTGAAAACTTCAATCACACAAAACTTAACCAAACTTCGTGAGATAGGTTAGTATGATAAAGAGTAAACCATTCACTTTGGTACTGTTAAGGACAAGGTTCATAATTGTTCTCACACATTGACTACTGTACCATATCATTTCTACAATTTATATTGAGAAATATAAGTCATAGAAACTAGAAAACAAGCAAACTATGCAATGAAAACAGAATCTGTCAGAAACAGAACAGTCTGTAATGATCTGAACAATAACCATACTTCTGCTACTCCAAAAATTATGAAATAAACTGGTGGACGTGAGGAATTTTTCTATTAATCTTCTGAAAAAAGAATCAACTAAAAAGCACTCTTCTGTAAAAAAATGATAGCTAATCTCGTGAGCGCAAAGTTTCTGTTTTTTACAGCAAGATCACATTAACTTTCACCCAAGTCTTCCCAAAGGTCTTATTTGGCACTTTATAGAAACAAAAGCTATAAAACATGATTACTACAGTAGATTAATCATGTAGACACACGAAAACAGTAAGGGTAAATATTGGGCTGTCTCCCAACAAGCGTTTTTCTTTAATGCCTTTTAGCTAGGCATGATGATTTCAATGATGCTCACATAAAAGATAAGAATTGAAACATAAAGAGAGCATCATGAAGAATATGACTAGCACAATTGATTCAAACCAACTTCCTGTGCCTAGGGATTTTGTGAGCACACAACTTATGGGAACAAGAATCAACTAGTATAGGAAGGCAAAACAAGTATAACTTCAAAACTTTAAGCACATAGAGAAGAAACTTGATATTATTGCAACTCCTACAAGCATGTACCTCCCTCATAATAATTTTCAGTAGCATCATGGATAGCAACTTTGTTCTCATACTCCATTGGAACCTCTTCCAAAATAGTGGAATCATTATTAGCTAAAGTTGACACTCTTCCAAATCCACTTTCATAAATATCACACTAAGATTCAACACCCTCCAAAATAGTGGGATCACTAATTCCTAAACTTGACACTCTTCCAAACCCACTTTAAATTATAGTATTATTCATACTCCAAAAGATATAAGTGAAGTTCATGGAGCATTCTACAATTAATATAGACTAACCAATATCCAAGCTCAAAATGTATAAGTGAAGCACATGAAGCATTCTATAAAACCATACTCAAAAGATTTAAGTGAAGCACAAAGAGCAATTCTATAAGATCATACTTAAAAGATTTAAGTGAAGCACATGAAGTATTCTATAAACAAATGAAGGGCTATCTCATTCTAGCATGGTTCTTAAAGGAAAAACAAAAACACAAAAGACACAAATCATGTGAACAAAGCAAAAACCGAGGTATACCGATATTTGTTGAAGAAGAAAGATGGGATGCCAACCGGGGCATCCCCAAGCTTAGATGCTTGAGTATACTTTGAAATATTTACTTGGGGTGCCTTGGGCATCCCCAAGCTTGAACTCTTGCCTCTCTTTATTCTTCTCATATTGATAGCTCCTCGACCTTCGGACACTTCATCCACACAAAACTTTAACAAAAACTTGTGAGATCCGTTAGTGTAATAAAGCAAATCACTACCTTTAGGTACTGTAATTAACTCATTATTTATTTATATTGGTGTTAAACCTACTTTATTCCAACTTCTCTATGGTTCATACCCCCCGATACTAGCCATAGATTCATCCAAATAAGCAAACAACACACGCAAAACAGAATCTGTTAAAAACAGAACAGTCTGTAGTAATCTGGAAGTTTGGTAAACTTCTGTAACTCCTAAAATTATGAAATAAATTTTAGAATTTGAACAATTTGTACAGAAGTAATTTGCAAAAAGTTTCAGACCCATTTGACCTTCTAGGAAAAAATGTAAATTCATGCACTACAGCCAAAGTTTCTGTTTTTGTTCTGCACATAGTAAACAAGCAATCTAATCATCCTAAAACCAAAGCTTGGCACATTATTTTTATAATACAATGGATATATACAAGGGGATAATTATTTACAGAGAAACTTCCATGAAAAATTCTACATTGTTTCCGTGAGCATGAACACAAGGGCTCAAGGTCGACCCTCACTTCTTCAATGCATAACTTTCCAATCACTTCTCTTTTTGAAAAACTTTTTAGGCATGAGAGGCAAGTAATTTTTTTGTATTTTCATTCTTTTAAAAAAAAATTGTATGTTTCACCCACAACTAAACAGAAACAAAAAGGAAAAACAAAATCTACTTAGTGAAGAAAGCAAACAAGCACACACGAGAATATCAACCCCACGCTATTGCTCCCCGGCAACGGTGCCAGAAAAGAGCTTGATAATCCCCAAGTGCAGGGAATCATCGTAGCAATTTCCAAAGGTGGAAGTGGTAAGTATGGAGTGTCGAACCCACAAGGAGCTAAAGGTAAGATCAATATTCTCTCAAGCCCTATCTGCCACTGATACGACTCTACGTACACCGAACGTTTGCTTCCAACTAGCAACGAGAAATAAAACTATGTTGTGGGTATGAAGAGGATAACTTTGTATGATATCGGAGAGCTAAAATATAAAAGTAGGTGCTGTTATCATAAAGTTAGAATGTATTACTAAATATTATAAATAGCGAGTGTGGAATAATGGTGGATCGGTGTGCGGAATTGTCCTAGGCAATCGTTAACAAGACCGGTAATCACTATTGCAGTTTCATATGAGGGAGAGGCATAAGCTAACATACTTTCTCTACTTGGATCATATGCACTTATGATTGGAACTCTAGCAAGCATCCGCAACTACTAAAGATCATTAAGGTAAAACCCAAACATAGCATTAAAGCATCGAGTCCTCTTTATTCCCATACGCAACAATCCCTCTTACTCGGGTTTGTGTTTCAGTCACTCACCAACCCACTATAAGCGAATCATGAACGTATTGCAACACCCTACAGCGGGAACCCCTCACGCTTGCGCGACACGGAGGGCACCATAGGATAGCATCAAAGTAAAACATACAACTCATACCAATCTAGATCATCAATCAACCCAAAGACAAAAGATATCTACTCAAAACATCATAGGATGGCAACACATCATTGGACCATAATATGTGGCAGCACCATGTTCAAGTAGGGATTACAGCGGGGTGCGGGAGAGTGGACCGCGTAAAATAGATGAGGATGGTGATGATGATGGTGATGTTGATGAAGACGATCACCGCGGCGATGATTCCCCTCCCGATGGCACTCCGGCGCCACCGAGAGAGAGGAGGAGAGGTTCTCCCCCTTGTGCTTCCTCCTCCATGGCCTCCCCCCTAGATGGGGAGAGGTTCTCCCTCTGGTCCTTGGCCTTCATGGCGATGATGGCCCCTCCGGGATCGTCCTCCATGGCCTCCGGTGATGATGGCCCCCTACGGCAGGGTGCCAGAGAGGGCCTAGATTGATTTCTCGTGGCTACAGAGGCTTGCGGCGGCGGAACTCCCGATCTAGGTTTCTTTCTGGAAGTTTGGGTATATATGAGAGGTGTTGGCGTTGATTTCACGTCAGGGGGGTTTACAGGCTGTCCACGTGGCAGGGGGGTGGGCGCGCCCCCCACCCTCGTGGGCAGCCCGGGACTCCTCTGGCCTACTTCTGGTACTCCGTGGGCTTCTTCTGGTCCAAAAATGATCTCCGTCAAGTTGCACGTCAATTGGACTCCGTTTGGTTTTCCTTTTCTGCGATACTCTAAAACAAGGAGGAAACAGAAACTAGCACTGGGCTCTAGGTTAATAGGTTAGTCCCAAAAATCATATAAAAGTGTATAATAAAGCCCATTAAACATCCAAGATAGATAATATAACAGCATGAATACTTCATAAATTATAGATACGTTGGAGACGTATCACTCCTCCATGATGGAAGCATGTCGTAGTGCTTCCACCAGAGCACTTGGCACCTCCGGATTAGTGGAGGTCGCCGTCGGAGCTGATGCTCCCCCCTCCTTCAAAGGGGGTTGCTCGCCCGATTCCGGAGCCGCGTGGGTCTCCGGAATGATGTCCAGCTGGGGGCCGGACTGGTCAGGGCCCCCGCCGTCGTTCGCCATGGGGATCGCATCCCCCATGTCTTTGGCAGCCGAGGTATTGCCCTCGGGCGTCGTTTTGGTAGCCTCGCCCACCCCTCCCCGGCCTGGAGAGGTCCTTCGGGACAACACCTCGGTGTCATCCGCAATGATTGGCGGAGAGGTTCGCGGAGGCGTCTCGCTCTCTGCCATCTCGGGCGGCAAAGAGCTCCCCTCAGATAGTGAAGGGTTGGGGAGGTCGCGAGCGGGGCTGAAATACACATAATATAATATGTTATATTAAAAACATAGAGGACCGAATACATGTAATAAATCCTTTGATGCTTACGATTCGGCCAGGGGCTTCACCCTGGGAAGCCTCTTGGGGATGGGTTCGGCTTCTGAATCCGAACCATCCGAGACGGCAATCTTCCCCCTCTTGGGCGCCTCATCCTCCGGGTCTATGGAGGCTGCCCTCTTCTTCTTCCTCCCCTTAAGAGGGGAGTCGCTTTCCGCCTCCTCCTCCTCGTCTTCATCTCCCTCGTGGAAGGAAGGGATTTCGGTCTCTCCGGACACTGCATCTGAAGGACCCTTGCGGCGGAGGTGGCCCTTGGCCTCCTTGCCCTTCTTCTTCTTGGCCTTCTTCTCCGGTGCCTAGTAGGGCACCGGGACCGGCATCTTTGTCAGCTCGGGTTCGGCCGGGTCTTCAGGCAGCGGGGCCGGACACTTGATCCGCTCCGCCTTTTCTATCCAGCCCTGTACAAGGGATGGAAAACTCATTATGCCTAAGAACTCATTGATCAAATATATATTCGAGAATAACACACTTACCGGTGTGGCCGGATTCTCGCTGTCAAGACCGATGTCTTCGGTCTTCTTCGGCCACGCTTTCTGGGCCTTGAAGAGCAGCTTCCAGATATCTTCGTGCGTTGTGCCGAAGAAGTGCTTCAGGGTCCGAGGATCTTCCGGATTGAACTCCCACATGTGGGAGGGCCGGAGTTGACACGGAAGAATCCGGCGGAAGAGCATCACCTAAATCACGTTGGTGAGACTGACGTTCTTGCCTATCATGTTTGAGATGCGCTTTTGTAGCATCAACACTTCCGCTGTGGATCCCCAGTCCAGACCCTTGTTGGTCCATGACGCGAGCCGCATAGGGGGTCCGGATCTGAACCCAGGAGTGGCCGCCCACTTGGCGTCGCGGAGTTCGGTGATGTAGAACCACTCCTGTTGCCACACCTTGACGGCCTCCACGAAGGCCCCTTTAGGCCAAACAGTGTTGGGGAGCTTGCTCACCATGGCACCGCCGCAGTCCGCATGATGCCCGTCGACCACCTCCGGCTTCACATTAAAGACTTTTAGCCATAGGCCGAAGTGTGGGGGGATGCGGAGCAGCGCCTCGCACACGACGATAAACTCCGATATGTGGAGGAAAGAATTTGGGGCTAGATCATGGAAATCTAGCCCATAGTAGAACATGAGGCCGCGGACGAAGGGGTGGAGGGGAAATCCTAGCCCGCGGAGGAAGTGAGGGATGAATACAACCCTTTCGCCGGGCTCCAGGGTGGGGATGACTTGCTCCTTGGCAGGGAGCCTGTGTGCGATGTCTGCAGACAAATATCCCGCCTCCCGAAGCTCCTTGACGTCCTTCTCCGTGACGAAGGAGGCCTCCCACTTGCCCTTCAAACTAGATCCGGACATGGCTGGAGAGGTTGGCGGCGGTGGGAAAGATTGAAGTTTGGGCGCTGGATCTCGAAGATGGGAAAGCAAGGCGTGGGAAAAAAGAGGAATCTTTATCCTCTTATATAGGCAGTGAATATTAGACGCCCCCCCCCCCCCCCCTCAAGCCTTAAAACTCGCCTGTTCCTGAGGGGTCGTGCGAATGGCACGGTTGGATTACCCAAAACCGTATTGATGAGGATCCCGCGATAAGCGGACACGATCTCTGTTTTGACAAGACGTGTCAATAGAGGTTGTGCCTCGAAACGCGAAGTGGGAGGCGAATAAATGGTTCGAAATGTTAAAGAGGCCCGACATGACGTTTCGCCGAAAAGTTGTCAGTTGACAGACATTATTTTGATTAAGTATTTTGCCTTCGTGGCTGAGGGTTGTGACTATTATACAGAGCCGGATACGGTTCTTCCGTTCAGAAGATTGCTTTGAAGTATTCAGGAGGAGGAACCTGCCTTGCAATGCCGAACACAACCCGCGTGCCGAACATATCGTCATTGAAGACTGGTTCAGGGGCTACTGAGGGAGTCCTGGATTAGGGGGTCCTCGGGTGTCTGGGCTGTATGATATGGGCCGGACTGATGGGTCGTGAAGATACAAGGCAGAAGACCTTCCCCCGTGTCCAGGTAGGACTCTCTTATGCGTAGACTTGGTGCGCCTAGCCCAATAAGGACAGGGCACCTCCCCGCAGCACATGCTAGCCCTTGGGTCATGGCGAACCCACTTGTGGACTTCCGGACCCCTCTGGAATCCTGCGGAACCTTCTGGAAGCTTCCCGGTACAATACCGAAAAAACTGCACCTTTTTCGGAACCCAAAATATGACTTCCCATATATAAATCTTTACCTCTCGACCATTCCGAGACTCCTCGTGATGTTCGGGATCTCATACGGGACTCCAAACAACATTTAGATACCACTCATCAAATATCCCAATACTACTCTAGCGTCAACAAACGTTAAGCGTGCGACCCTGCGGGTTCGGGAATTATGTAGTCATGACCGAGACACCTCTCCGGTCAATAACCAATAGCAGGACCTGGATGCCCATATTGATTCCTACATATTCCACGAAGATCTTTTATCGGTTGAACCTTGATGACAACATACGTAATTCTCTTTGTATGTCGGTATGTTACTTGCCCGAGATTCGTTCTTCGGTATCTCTATACCTAGTTCAATCTCGTTATCGGCAAGTCTCTTTACTTGTTCCGTAGTATATCATCTTGCAACTAACTCCTTAGTCACTTTGCTAGCAAGCTTCTTGTGATGTGTATTACCGAGAGGGCCCGGAGATACCTCTCCGATACACGGAGTAACAAATCCCATTCTCGATTCACGCCAACTCAACAGGCACCTTCGGAGATACCTATAGAGCATCTTTGTGATCACCTAGTTACGTTGTGATGTTTGATAGCACACAACCTCCGGTATCCGGGAGTTGCATGATCTCATGGTCGAAGGAATATGTATTTGACATTAAGAAAGCAGTAGCAATAAACTAAATGATCATACGCTAAGCTAACGGATGGGTCTCATCTATCACATCATTCTCCTAATGATGTGATCTCGTTATCAAATGACAACTCATGTCTATGGTTAGGAAACCTTAATCATCTTTGATCAACAAGCTAGTCTAGTAGAGGCTCACTAGGGACACGGTATTTGTTTATGTATCCACACATGTATTTAAGTTTCCGGTCAGTACAGTTCTAGCATGAGTATTAAACCTTTATCATGATTAAGGAAATATAATAATAACCATTTTATTACTGCCTCTAGGGCATATTTCCATCAATAATTTATTTTTGCCAAAGACCCAAACTCAGCTAACGTCTCTCTTATCTTCTGCAATATTTGGACTAAACTAGAGATATAAGACGCGAGATAATGTTCAAATTTGCAAACTGTTGATTATACTTCAGATTTGCAGACACCATTATATTGACGTTCGCATGGCTAGGTCAGCTTATTTATCATTTGGCAGTTTTTCCCCTTTAACCTTTATACAGAACAGGAGGAAGCGAAAATGGTTTAAAAATGGTTCTTGTGATTAAAAAAATACATAGTCATCACCAAAATATCTTTATTCATAATCTTAATATGTCATTTGCCTTTATTCAAGTGATCATTTTATCATATTAAATTATAGCAACTTTTGCAAGATCAAAAGTTTGATATGAACAATGAAGCATTTTAACTTAAATCGGAGTAACCCAAGTGTTCACACTAAATTGACACTGCACTCATATTGTTTAGATAATTTATACATTTACTATCACTATTTCTCCATCACACGAATGATGTAGTTGATTTTCTTTTCTCTGGTATTTTTGAAACACCTTTTGCTTAAATGCTCGGTTCAACACACGCGGGGCATATGTTAGTAATAACTTAATAAGTGCATTTTCCCGGACTTCATCGGCATCCTACTCGGCTAGCTCATGCTACGAGGCACTCTTCCTTGGTGCTTGCGAAGACCCCCACTGGAAGCTGACTTGGAAACCGTGGGTGCTGTTGTGCATCAAGTTCTTCATATGGCTGGCAATGCAGGACCGTTGTTGGATGGCCAATCGTCTTGCTTGTCACGGTCTACCCCACGAGTCCACTTGTGCCTTCTGCGACCAAGAGGAGGAAACCATGCAACATCTGCTGGCGAGCTGCTCATTCTGTCAGCAGGTTTGGCACGACATTCTTGGTTGGGCTAGATCATCTTCTGATCTACCGCATGACGACACAGCTTTCCAGACGTGGTGGGCTACATCTTGCGCCCACACACCCGCTTCTGCTCGCAGGGGTCTGGCGTCCCTCATCATCCTCACTGCTTGGTGGCTTTGGAAGCACTGGAACAACTGCATCTTCAACGACGAGCGGCCATCGGTTACCTGTCTCTCCACCACCATCAAAGACGAGGCTTGTCTTTGAGCAAAGGCCGGCTCAACCGGGATAAAAAACATCATCCACGATAGTTGGCCTCTATCCGATCGGGGATGAGCAACCCCTAGCTACCATGCCTCTTTGTGTACATGGTCTCATGAGCGCTTGTAATCCCATGTTGTTACTCTCCTTCTATTAATGAAAAGATACACAACCGTTGCGTATTCACGAAAAAAGTGCATTTTTTCATGACATGAGGTGAAAGACACTATTCTTGTCTGAAAATAAGATACTGGTGGATGCGATATCAGCGCCAGACTAGCTATTTTTGTTGGTGGTGAAAATGCCAAGGTTGCAGAGTTTATGTATCCAATCCAGACCACAATATCCAAGTTAATTAGCTCATCACAGCTTCAAGCTGAAGCTAGACACTAGGACGAATACCGGGAAGATTCTTTCGCCAAAAGGGAAAAAAGAATACTGGGAAGAAAGCAGGAAATTACAAAGAATAAAATACAAGAAGCAAAAGATGGTATCGTCTCAGAGGGCTAGAGACAGTCAAACTATTCCGCCGTGTCCCTTTCGCCCTATCCATCGCCTCGCCACAGAATCTGTATAGTGTATATATAAACAGCCTCCAAGCCGTCGAGGCATAGAGGGAGGTACCGCGCTCCGATGAAGACGGCAGGAGGAGCCATGTCCGGACTTCTCTTCTTCCTCTTCCTCTGTCTCTTCTCCTTCTTCACTGCCTCTGCCTCTACCAAGCAAGGCCAGGTCATCATCTCGATCGATCATTCTATTTTTCGATGTTAATCAACAGATTTCTCAAGGGTCTAGTTTGACTTTGATTATTTCATGGCCGGCAGTCCTACCCTTCATGATGCTTGATGCAGTTGTTTTGTTAGCTCCCTCATATGCTTAATTTTCCATGAACTTTCATGTCGCCGTTGTGGATAATTGGATATACAGGTCTATATAGTGTATCTGGGCGAGCACGCCGGAGCGAAGTCGAAGGGGGCGATCCTTGATGACCACCATGCCCTCCTCCTCTCCGTCAAGGGCAGGTACGTACGTACACGTCCATTAATCGATATGCATATGATACATGGCGCCGCCGTGCACTGCTCATATATACATCTATCGTCCTCGACATTTGCTGTGTGCTGCCTGCTGATAATGGATACTAGCAAGTCGCAGCTAATCATTCAGACGCTCTCTCTGTGGTTCACCAGCGAGGAGGAGGCACGGGCGTCGCTGCTGTACAGCTACAAGCACACCCTGAATGGCTTCGCGGCTCTTCTCTCCGAGGAAGAAGCCACAAAGCTTTCAGGTAATACATGTGCACTCACAGTGACACTAGGGATTTTCTCAAGATAATACTGTTATTTGTCCACCACTGTTGCCTATATGTCTTTGTGCGCGTTTGGCTGATGCATGTGGCATGACCTGCAGAGAAGACTGAGGTAGTGTCTACCTTTCGGAGCGACGGGAGGTGGTCCCCCCACACCACGAGGTCTTGGGAGTTTGTGGGCTTGGAGGAAGGGCTCAGCAAGGGCTGGCAGCCGTCCGGCGCTCACGCCGGCGAGAATGTCATCGTAGGCATGCTGGACTCCGGTGAGAAGGCTCTCTACTGACTTGCGTGCTTCCGGCCAATCAACTAAAGACTTCACGTGTCGACGTTTCGTTTGACAAGAAGCGGCTGTTTGAAACTGCAGGGATCTGGCCGGAGTCGAGGAGCTTCAGCGACGAGGGGCTAGGACCAGTGCCCGCGCGGTGGAAGGGAGTGTGCCAAGGAGGAGATTCCTTCAATTCCTCCGCCTGCAATAGGTAATTAAATCGGCTGCTTGTGGGCTTATTCGGGTATAATCAGCTCTTAGTACTAGTTAATACTAGATGATACGCATTCATATGTAATTATGTACTTGTGCGCACCGCATCATGCATTCGTGGCCCTGCTTTTCCGTGGGATTCCATGGACGCCTTGCTGGAACATATTGGTTAGTCGGTCTATTCAGGCTAGTATTTTCTGTGTGTTGTTGCTGAAAATAGGGGTCATATCCCATGGCGTCTTGCCATCTTCCATCATGCGACCTTATCGATCGATCACTTCGTCAGACTAAAAATCATGACAATACCAAACTACTCCATGCAACTTGAGATACAAGTATGTAGATACAAGTTAAACAAAAGGCAGACATACATGCAGTGCATCAACCTATGATTGAGATGACAAGACAGTGACGACTGACGACCAAAGGAGAACCACCGCCACCACACACACACACACATAGCCGGTCTACGATGTCGATGTATCCAAACTAGAATCTCCGGCGTGGGTGCCTGCACGCTTCAACCGGGACCAGACCGTGCACGTCCGAACAAAAACCCGAGATGGTGGGCCAGCTCGGGGGCAAGACTCCAGCTTGGCGCCTTCTCGACTCAGTGCAGTGCACAGCTTGTTTTATAATCTCTGCCTGCATGGCTTAGCAGACGTACAAACAGTCCGCCGTAGAGTAGTTTTCTATCTGATGCAACTGCGGCGGCAGATTAGGTAGAACCCCGTGACGCCTTCCTCGCAGTCCGTGTAAAACGAGATCCCTGTCAGCCTGACAGTGTCAGATGTTACTCCCTCGAGAGTTGCAGAAAAATCGTCGTGATATCGTGCAAACTTGTTTAATCACATGCTGTAAGCATAGGCCAAATCAGATGATTGTTAACCCCGATTTGCGTCACTGACACTGTGCTTGTCGATACGTACGTACACCTTTTTTTGAGATACAGTGATAATCATACGTACGTTACGTACACAGGAAGGTCATCGGCGCGCGGTGCTACCTCAAGGCGTACGAGGCCCACCACGGCAGGCTGAACACCACCAACGCGTACCGCTCGCCGCGCGACCACGACGGCCACGGCACCCACACCGCGTCCACCGTCGCGGGCCGCACCGTGCCGGGCGTGGCCGCGCTCGGCGGGTTCGCGGCCGGCACGGCCTCGGGCGGCGCGCCGCTCGCCCGCCTCGCCATCTACAAGGTGTGCTGGCCCATACCGGGGCCCAACCCCAACATCGAGAACACCTGCTTCGACGCCGACATGCTCGCGGCCATGGACGACGCGGTCGGCGATGGCGTCGACGTGATGAGCATCTCCATCGGGGCCACCGGGAAGCCGCCCCGGCTACCGGACGACGGCATCGCCGTGGGCGCGCTGCACGCCGCCAGGCGCGGCGTGGTCGTCGTGTGCAGCGGTGGGAACTCTGGCCCCGCGCCGGCCACCGTGTCCAACCTTGCGCCGTGGATACTCACGGTGGGCGCCAGCAGCATCGACCGCTCTTTCAACTCCCCGATCAGGCTTGGCAATGGCATGGTGATCATGGTAAGCGCCTAAGGAATTTGCATGTCACGTAACGTACGTTATTCTTGTTTTTTCTTCTAAATAAAAATGGACTGACGCGAGATTTACCGTTCTTTCATATCAGGGACAAACGGTAACACCATATCAGCTGCCGGCGAACAGGACGTATCCAATAGTTTATGCAGCACACGCCGTGGTTCCTGGCACTGCCGCCAACGTTACCAAGTAAAATATCTTTAAAAATATACAGCACTAGTACTAACAATCACTGAAGAGTCACACTTGCTAATCGAACAAGGTTCAAATTTCGTATTTGGGCGCAGCCAATGCCTGCCAAATTCACTCTCGCCAAAGAAGGTGCGAGGCAAAATCGTGGTGTGCTTTAGGGGGAGCGGCCTGAGGGTGGGCAAAGGCCTGGAGGTGAAGCGGGCGGGCGGCGCGGCGATCGTGCTCGGCAACCCGCCGATGTACGGCAGCGAGGTCCCCGTCGACGCGCACGTGCTCCCGGGAACGGCAGTCTCCATGACCAACGTTAACACCATCCTCAAGTACATAAACTCCAGCTCGAACCCAACCGCTTACCTGGACCGCTCGAGGACAGTCGTGGACGTGAAGCCGTCTCCGGTGATGGCGCAGTTCTCGTCGCGTGGCCCCAACGTCCTCGAGCCCAGCATTCTCAAGGTACTCCCGTGCGCAAACGGCATCCATTTGCATTTGCATCTTCTCAAGATGACTCTTGTCGAGCATCTGTGCTAACTGCATCTGCATGCAATGTGTGCGTGCAGCCTGACGTTACGGCGCCAGGGCTGAACATCCTGGCGGCGTGGAGCGAGGCGTCGTCGCCCACAAAGCTCGACGGCGACAATCGCGTGGTGAAGTACAACATCATCTCCGGGACATCCATGTCGTGCCCGCACGTCTCCGCCACCGCCGTTCTCCTCAAGTCAGCCCACCCCGACTGGAGCGCCGCCGCAATCCGATCAGCCATCATGACCACCGGTAATGTCTGCTTTTTTTTGGAAACTTGGGTAATGCCTTTTTTTTTGAGAAACCGGTACGCAACGTCATTTGTATTGGGCCAAGTTCTGATTTTCTTTTCCTTTGATTGAGAATGCAATTTGTGTAGTGATTTCGGTTTGGGAGCAACTAGTTAACGAGCGCTCCTTCGAGAGCCTCGCAACGATCAGCGCCACTTGGCGCGCTCTCAGCCATTCGCCACGTGTCGCGCTCTGGACGCTCCCTCCAGATTTTGTTTTTTTTATTTTTCCGCATGCGTTTTCGGCTTTTTAAACGGTTTTTTTGGGTTTTTCGACGTTTTGGTTTTCCCCCGGTCTTCCTTAACTTTTCGACCAAATTTTTTTTTCAAAAAAATAATTCTTACGCGAAAAAACGTGTTTTCTTTTTTTTTCTTTTGCGAAAAGTCACGGTTTTTCTTCCATGAGAGGCACGGTTGTGCTTTAGCGAGAGTCACGGCCGTGCCTTTTGGAAACAAAAAAAATGCGTTTTATTTTTTTTCTTTCTTGAGAGTCACGGTTTTGCTTCCGCGAGAGGCACGGTTGTGCTTTCGCGAGAGTCACGGCCGTGCCTCTCGGAAAGGGAAAAACAAAACGCGTTTTCTGTTTTTTTTCTTTCGCGAGAGTCACGGTTTTGCTTTCGCGAGAGGCACGGTTGTGCTTTCGTGAGAGTCACGGCCGTGCCTCTCGGAAAGGAAAAAAAATACGCGTTTTCTTTTTTTTCTTTCGCGAAAGTCACGGTTTTGCTTTCGGTAGAGGCACGGTTGTGCTTTCGCGAGAGTCATGGGCGTGCCTCTTTCGGAAAAGGAAAAAAAATATGTTTTTTGTTTTTTTCCTTCCACGAGAGTCACGGTTTTGCTTTCCCGAGAGGCATGGTTGTGATTTCGCGAAAGGCACGGGTGTGCCTCTTTCAGAAAGGGAAAAAAACCGTGCTCCCGGTTTGGTTTTTTCGTCCGGTTTTTTTGGTCCGGTTTTTTTCATAAAAAAATTCATCAAAACCTATCAATATGGGATCTAGTTTTGAAGATCTCGACGCGAGGAATCTAATGGTGAAAACGGTTTGAGATTTGGACACACGGTTTAAGAAATAAAACGTTTTGAATAAACGGATCTACGAAAAAAGGGAAAACTATCAGGTTGCAACAAGTGACGCGCTGCATGTGCGCCACTTGTCGTGACCTGGGAAGGTGAAGTGTTCTTTGCAAGGAGTACTCCTTAATTGCTTAATTGGTGATTTCGGTTGTGCGTGTGTCGTTTTTACAGCAACAGCAAACAACGCGGAAGGCGGCCCAATAATGAACGCGGACGGAACGGTGGCGGGGCCCATGGACTACGGCTCGGGCCACATCAGGCCCAGGCACGCGCTGGACCCGGGCCTGGTGTACGACGCGTCCTTCCAGGACTACCTCCTCTACGCCTGCGCGAGCGGCGGCGCTCAGCTGGACCGCTCGTTCCCGTGCCCGGCGAGCCCGCCGCGTCCGTACGAGCTCAACTACCCTTCCGTCGCCATCCACGGCCTCAATGGGTCCACCACCGTGCACCGGACGGTGACCAACGTCGGCGAGCACGGGGCTCATTACAGGGTCGCCGTGGTCGAGCCCATGGGCTTCTCCGTGAAGGTCTCGCCGACGAGCCTCGCCTTCGCACGCACCGGGGAGAAGAAGAGCTTCACGATAAAGATCGAAGCGACGGGGAAGAGAAGTCGGCGTCTGAAGAGGAAATATCTTGCAGGCTCGTACACGTGGAGCGACGGAGTCCACGCTGTGAGGAGCCCCGTCGTTGTTCTCGTCGCGTGATCGTTCGTTCTTGCCATTACTGGCCAATTTGAAGAATAGATGAACACGTACAAGACTATTGTGAAATCTATCGAAGTCACCAGTCAAAACTACTCCGTCGTTGTGCATATGCTATACGCCAAAAGGATGGTGGGTTCGTGTCCCGTTATGGAGTCTCAGGATGCCAATGGCTGCGCGCATCGGCATCCTTATCCACACCGTGCGTGCGCCACCGTCAGTTTTCACCGGCGCCCGTGGCCTGCAGGCCAACCACACTCATTGTCCAAACTGCGCGGCGTTACAGGTGTATGACCGGCAGCAGTAGTTCACGCCAACACGACACAGTCCGCGTGCTTTCGTGCATGCTGCCACAGTAGAAAGCCGTGGACGCGGGACTCGTCACTAGAGTCCAGGATCACAGGATATACCAAGAGCCCACGCATGTACGGAGCGCTGGTAGCCTGTCTTTTTCCACTCCAACGCGCGGTGAAAATTCAGAGGCTGCTTGGATATTCGCTGTCGACGTAAAGTTCACGAAAACGATGGGAAAGGGTGATGCTCCACTTTGTATTCACTTGCACAAGATTTTTACCAAGTTCATATACCTAGTACGCATATACCTAGTACTGCAGTAACATGCATGGTCCTTCAGTGTAATTTCTGAAAGAAAAAGAGAGCTGCCAGAAACTTTCGGCGCGATGATTTGGTGTCGGGATTTCTCAGTTCGTAGTGTCTGAACCCATCAATAACAAGCTTACACAGGCTTGCCAGCACTTGGAACTTTTGTTGAACTAGTTAAGCAAAACAAAGCACACGTATGTCCCGCCGGGCAAGCCTAACGTGCAGTGGCTTGCAGTTTTGGTAGGTCCGTACGTCAAGCCAAGCAGCGTGACGCGATCCTTTTGCTTTCGTTTTTCGGCCTTGGATATTGACGTGTCTCTTTCCCTTACTTGCAGTTAGCTGGTTGATTGCCACTTGATATACGTTAAGTTCGTTCCAGCTAGGCGGGCGTGTGAAGTGCAGCAGAACAAGTGTTCCTGTCATAATCACTACTCTGTTCATCAGAAAGTTGCGTGTTTGGTATGCTGCACGGAGAGCTGTGCAAATCCGACCTGCTGACACCTGTTTTCTTATTACTCAAATCAGTTTGTGTTAGATCTAGTTTATCTTAGATTAGTATAATGTTGCGTACAACCAGATACAGAGTAAATGAACCCACGAACACAAAAACGACTCAAAAATGAACAACTATGACTATATGACCAGAAATTCTTGCCAAAGGCGCAACTGAATTTGTAGTTGTTGCATAACCATAGTTCTCGTCAAATATGAGCAAAATCAAGAAATCCAGCCACTCGAGTACCCGCAAATATCTATAGAGGAACACATGATCTTGAAGGAGAGCCCTGTTGACATCAGGTTTCACAATGTTTTTTTTTTCGAGGAACCGATAGAAGCACTGTCTTTTCATATAAAAGAAAGATGAAAGTCCCATATTTACAGAGATGCACACGTTTTGAAGGCAACGTGGCCAACCCTAGGAAGATATCTGACCCAGTCTTAGCCCACACCTACAGTGGGCACTTCGACACAAAACGCCCTCTCTCATTGCTTGATGTCGTCGAAGGCTAGCATCGCAACCTCATAGTGCGTCATGCGGGACCCCGTGAAAATGCGCCGGTCTCTTTCCTTCCAAATATTCCACAACGCGTAGATAAGCCTGTTAGATTGGATCGATGGAAGCGTTCCTACTCCTCCGTAGAGGAGCCGCGGGTATTTATTGATTGTAGGCAGAAACAACCTCTGCGTGGTTTACAAGGAGTCCACCGATCGCAAGGATCCAGCGGGATAGAGATAGGAAGTTACACGGGAGAGAGAAGGATAGAGATGGTAGTTGAGATTACATAACGTAAATATCTCTAAGTCTAACACCCTTCCTTAATCTGAACTACCTATCCTAAATTGAGATTGTTCTTGAATGCTTCAAATGGCTTGTATGGTAGAGCTTTAGTGAACCCATCGGCCACTTGATCTCTGGAAGGAATAAAGTGGATCTCCAGCTTCTTCTCTGCAACTATTTCTCGTACAAAGTGAAAGTCTATCTCAATATGCTTGGTTCTGGCATGAAAGACAGGATTAGCACTTAAGTAAGTGGCACCCAAATTGTCACACCATAGGCATGAAATACGATGTTGTCTCACACCCAATTCTTCAAGAAAAGATTCAAGCCAAATAATTTCAGCAGTAGCATTTGCCAATGATTTGTACTCAGCTTTAGTACTTGACCTTGACACTGTTGCTTGTTTCCTGGCACTCCATGAAATAAGATTAGAACCAAAGAAAATAGCAAAACCACCTGTTGATTTTCTATCATCGCTGCAACCTGCCCAGTCTGCATCAGAGAAAGCACTAACAAGTGTAGAATTGGACCGTCTAAAATGAAGTCCCAAACCTACAGTGTGCTTGACATACCGTATGATCCTCTTGACAGCTGTCCAATGAGCAAAAGTGGGAGCATGTAAGTATTGACATACTTTGTTAACAGCAAATAAAATATCAGGTCGTGTCAAGGTTAAGTATTGCAAGGCTCCAACAACACTTCTGTATCTGGTGCTTTCTTCCTCCTTAAGTGGCTCTCCTTCATATGCTGACAATTGTTCTGATGAAGACAATGGTGTGGCTGAGGCCTTACAATCCTTCATTCCCATCCGAGCCAAGAGTTCAATGGCATATTTTTCTTGTTTCAACACTATACCATCCTGAACCTTTTTAACTTCAATGCCTAAAAAGAAGCACAAATCACCAAGATCCTTTAAAGCAAATTCTGAGCTTAGATCATGCAGAAGAGCATCAATAGCATTTTGAGAAGAGCTTGCAACTATAATATCGTCAACATATATGAGCACAAAGATAACAGTGTTTGCCTTATTGTATATGAAGAGAGATGTGTCAGCCTTTGATGCAATAAAACCAAGATGTTTTAACTGCATACTTAACCTGGAGTACCATGCTCTAGGTGCTTGTTTCAGACCATAAAGAGCCTTGTCAAGTTTGCATACATAATGAGGTTTTTGTTTGTTTTCATAACCTGGTGGTTGCCTCATGTAGACTTCCTTTTTCAGAACACCATGCAAAAACGCGTTCTATACGTCTAGCTGCCTTAGGCTCCATCCCCTAGACACAGCAATAGCTAGCACAAGTCTGATGGTTGCAGCTTTTACCACAGGGCTAAATGTATCCTCATAATCAATACCATAAAGCTGCTTAAAACCTTTAGCAACGAGACGTGCCTTATACTTGTCAACGGAGTCATCTGCCTTTTTCTTGATCCTATACACCCACTTACAATCAATAATATTTTTACCTTTCGGGTTTGGTACCAAGTGCCATGTTTTGTTTCTCATTAAGGTTGTATATTCCTCATCCATAGCCTTTTTCCACTTCTGATCTCCAAGTGCATCATCCAGTTTTGTTGGCTCGCCTGAAATACACAACATGCCATACGAAATAGTGCCATCAGTTCTTTTTTTTGGATTTTTAATACCTTTTTGTAGCCGAGTTGTAACTCTTGATGTGATTGGTGGAGGCTGCTGTACACGCTGGCGCACGGCATCGCTGGTCGCAGAAGATCCTGGAGAGGAACCAAGAGATGCCACATTGGATCCAGTGGCCACGGGTGTGGCTTGCTCATTCAGCGCCGCACCGTTTGTTGCCGCAGCAGATCCCGCGCCAGGTGAGCCTGTCGGCCGCATGTGCGAGTCGCGCCTCGCGGTTGGCTGCATGCGCGAGCCGTTCGAGGGGGATTCCCCGCGTGGAGACGTGGCGGCCGCGGATTGCGTCGCCCGCGCCTGGTCATGCAGGTTGGCTGGCTCGCGATCCGGGACGGATATCCGTGCCCGATCCGAGGAGGATTGACGCGCAGGAGTGGCAGGCGCAGCCAAATCGCCCTCATTCGCCGCGCCAGCTTCGTCCTCTTCTTGCACATGAAATATAGCATCGTTTTGAATGGGATTTTGATCATTTTGATCGTTTTGAACTCCATTTTCTTCAGAAACCTGCACACACGAAAGACAAGGACTGGTTCGAGTAGGAATATTATCATCATGTTGGTTAGTGCAATTGTTTCCCCCGTGATCAAAATCTTGAAGTGTAGATGGAAGAAGAAGAATCTCTTGACGAAGGAGAGCGCCGGCATTAGGATGAAGAGATTCAAACGGAAAAACTGATTTATCAAACACAACATCGCGAGATATATAAACTCTGCCTGTGGGAACATCTAGACACTTCACTCCTTTGTGCATAGAGCTATATCCCAAAAACACACATTTTTTTGAACGAAACGCAAGTTTGCGTGTGTTGTATGGTCTTAGGTTTGGCCAACATGCACAACCAAATACTCGAAGAGATTTGAAGTCTGGTTTGACACCAAAAAGGCGTGTGATGGGACTCTCAAATTTGATGACTTTGCTTGGTCGAATATTTATGAGATATGTGGCAGTGAGAAACGCTTCATCCTAGAATTTTAGGGGCATGGAAGCATTACTAGTAGTGCTAGTCCTACCTCAACAACATGACGGTGTTTGCGTTCAGCCGACCCATTCTGTTGGTGAGCATGGGGGCAAGAAACATGGTGAGAAATTCCAATCTTTTGAAAAAAGGAATTTAGTTTTTCATACTCACCACCCCAGTCGGTTTGCATAGCAAGAATCTTTGAGTCTAGTTGGCGTTCAACAAGGTTTTGGAAATTGAGAAAAACTTGGAAAACATCAGATCGTTTCTTTAGCAAATAGATCCAAGTGAACTTGCTATAACCATCAATGAAACTAACATAATAAGAAAATCTGCCAACTGATGTGGGAGCTGGTCCCCATACATCTGAAAAAACTAACTGCAATGGAGCAGTGGATACACTTGTAGATATAGGATAAGGTGGCTGATGACTCTTAGCTTGCTGGCAAGCATCACAAATTGACTCAACACTAGACTCATAGGGAAGATTATTCTTGCTAAGGACATGCTGAACTATGACTGAAGAGGGATGACCAAGACGACTATGCCACTTTGCCGAGGAAGGTTTGGTGACACTCCACGCTTGTTTATTCGACCATGATGAAGATGAAGATGATATGAGTGGATATAGGCCTCCCTCACACTTTCCTCTAAGGATGACTCTCCTCGTTGCCAAGTCCTTGATCACAAAAGAGTAGGGATAAAATATTATGAGAACATTGTTGTCAAGGGCAAAACGATGAACAGAAACGAGATTTTTGGAAGCATGTGGAACATGTAAGACATTATTAAGGTGTAAATCTTTTACGGGGTTTTTAACAATTGATTTACCAACATGAGTAATGTCCATACCGGTTCCACTTGTCGTGTGTATCTGATCACCGCCATGATACCTTTCCCGCATCGTCAGCTTGTCAAGTTCCCCGGTGATGTGCTCAGTAGCACTGGAGTCGGCATACTAGTTGGTGTCAATGACGTAGTTGTTGGTGACGAGGTTGGCTGCCTTCTTCTCCTCATGATCATCATCATAGCGATGCCAACAAGCTCTTGCGCCACCAATATGAAACTTGTAGCAGATCTGGCACTGTGGATAGTCTCCTTCTTGCTGTTGTTGCTGTTGTGGTTGGGGACGGAGTCGTTGCTGCTGATAGCCGCCACCATCACCGTGGCCAGGAGAGGGAGAAGAGCGGTTCCCTCGACCGCGTCCTCCTCTGGTGCTTCGGCCACGGCCTCCCCTGCCACGGGACTGCCCACGCCCCCTGTAGACGGCGTTGGCAGAGGAGCGGAAGCCTGCTGGTCCGTCCCCCATCATCTACATCCGCTGATCAAACACAGAAATCTGCGCGAAGAGATCGTCAATGCTGATGGAGTTCTTGATTGCGCCGATTGCTGCCACGATGGGATCATAGTCCCAATCAAGGCCAGCCAAGTCCACCATCTCTGGATCGGTTACTGGACGCCCAGCCGCAGCTAGCTCGTCCCCGAGGTTCTTCATCTTGGCGATGAAGGCGTTGCTCGACATGTTGCCCTTCTTGGTGTTGGAGATGGCCATCCGTAGATTGGTTATGCGGGATTGCGACTGCGTGGTGAATATTGTGGTAAGAGCAGTCCACAGATCAAAGGTGTTGTCCTTACCGATGACTTGTGCAAGGATTTCCTGGGTGAGAGAGTTCAACAGGTAGCTCAGAACCCGCTGATCCTTCGACAACCACGGGTCGTACAGAGGGTTGGGCTCGATGGCCGTGGTTTTATCCGCCTTGGTGACTTCTACCGTCTTTGGCGGTGCGGCGTCGCTGCCGTCGAGGAGGCCGGTCACTTGCGCGCCTCGCAGTGCCGGCATGACCTGCGCCTTCCACAGGAGGTAGTTCCCCCTTGCGAGCTTCTCTGTTGGTGGAGCACCTAGGTTGAGGCCGACGACGCTTGAGCTCGTAGCCATGGCGATGGAAGGGTGTTTAGGGTTTTGGTTTTGCTAGACGATAGGAAGAGACTTGGCTCTGATACCATGTTAGATTGGATCGATGAAAGCGTTCCTACAAAGCCTTCCACTGCGACGCTTGCGGTCTTGCTTCGTCTAATTTGCAATCAGCTCGTCCCACCATCCCGAGACATCGCCGGGTTCCAGAAGGTAACCGAGGCCGGTAAGTCCTCACGTGTCCACGCAGACACATGATTCCAGACGGCAACCACAAAAGGGCAATCCCTGCAAAGGTTGATTTGTGCGATGAAAATAATCGTTAAAGAGTAGGACATGGCCCCGTTCTCGATTCAACGCAGGTGCATGGCCCTCGATCGACCCCTGAACAATGGCGTTGCCTCACAAACCCGCAACATCACTCTCATTTTTGGATGATTCTTCGGACGATGATTAACATATTATGTTATTGTAAAGAAAAACTCATCTGAGCTATCCGTTGTGATCGTTCGAAGTGGTGAATCCATACCTTACAAACAGGCCGGATAAACGGCCGAACACCTAGTAGGCGTCGATGACCACAAGCATGGACGAGTCTCAGCCGGTGAAGACCCCATCCTATCCGGTTCCGGGAGCAGGGCCATCGAACTCCACGGCTTGCGGCGGTGGTGTCCCAAGGGGCAGTGGCGGCCCCTGAGTAGGGTGCGGTACACGAGCTGCACCGTTGACGGCAAAGAGGTGGAAACAACGCTGGTGGTGCGGTGTCGGCAGTGGCTGGGCCTGGGTGGGGGCGCTGGGGTGGCGGCGGTGAGGGCGAAGCGGACGGAAAGTCGAGCTCGGAGGGTTGGGGTGGGTTGGCCTGTGTGCGACCGAGAGGCGAGCCATGAAAGGATTGTGCAGGCATCCGCGGCATGTCCACGCGAACGCAAACCAAGCCAAAATTTAAGCCGGAAACGGATCGAAGCGGACATGAAAACGGGCAACAGTCCATTTGCGTCAGCGCGCTGGGCCATAGTATTTTTCGAGCGAACAAAAACGAACGCTTGCGGACAAAATTGGTCGGCCTGTTGGAGTTGCCAAAAACGTAGTTCAAGAAATCGGTAATTGGTAGTTGCTTGGTCTGCTTGGGAGTAACGATTAATCGATGAATCGGCCTATTAACTGGATTAATCGGTCGACCATTAATCCATACATTAAATAGGAACTTGTCAACATATATCTAATTTTCGTATTATACCATACATACTCTCATGCTCTCAGCTATGTAATATAGCAACATATGCTACTGTTTGGTCGAATATAGCTATTGAGGAGCGAGAGAGGGATGGGAGGGGTTACTGGCCAAAATTTCGAGCTTTGTTTGCCCACAAATTAATGGGCCAGCAGCGATTAATCGGCCTAACAACCGATTAATCGGTCTGACCGGCCAATTTCGGCCTGACAAGTTAACACGACGAATAAATGTTATTTGATTCGGTCACTAACGATTAACTGGCCCGTTAACTGATTAATCGGATGAATTGTGTGAAACACGGTGATGCGAAAAATCATTTGACGAGCCGTTCACAAGTTCATCGAACCTAGCCCTCTGGACGTCTACTTCCTCACCGTTTCCCGCTGCATGTGAGCATCGTCCTAACTGATGCTACCGTACCAAAGTATAGCAGTGAGTGAAGATCAATTTTCCGATAAAGCGGTCCTTTTGATGTTGGCTATGCTATACGCATCGCTCAGAGCGAGCGATCGAATACCATGCATGAAGCATGTGCCACTGCCAAGTGAAGCAGAGTTTCTGCCGGCGCGTCCACCCACAGAATCTGGCCGAGAGCAGCATGGCATCCTCGGCGCATGCCACGCGTGCAAATCCTTCCCCGGACGTCAGTGTTATCCACAAACGTGCACGTGCACGCTGCACGCAGACACACAGACCAAGAACACGTGGGGTATGCCACAGAGGCAACACAACCAATCAAGAAACGTGCACGTGCACGCTGCGACAAAACGCATGATCGCCGCAAATCACGTCCAGGTTCATTCAAGCAAGCGCCAAAACGAGCGATCAGATCAAAATCAAAATCAGGAGGTGGAGTGGTCGAGCCTGAAAGGCAAAGCCAACCGGCCACACCGATCCTACTAATTGAGCAACGCGATTACGTGAACGTACGGGGGAATATGAAGTGCCTTAATTTTGTTGCGTAGCAAGCCCAGCCGCCCAAGCCAGGCAGGCACTGGGGCTGGATCGCGGACGGGATTATGGAATTATTCCTTCCCTTCCCGTCAAAGCTCAAAACCGCATACTTATCTGTCACACAATGGTGCAGCTCCACACGGAACGTGCCTAGCTTAGCTTCGCCTACCTAAGGTAGCTGCCTGCCGGGCCCTATAAATCCCTCGCGCCGCGGCGAGCTGCGGAGGGAATATCTCGGCGAGCTGTCTGCCTGTCCGTCGTGTTTCGCAAGCTCTCGTCATTGGTTGCCTCATTCACAGCTAGCTAGCCCCGAGTTCGTCCTTTGCACAGCCGGCCGGCCGGTCATGTCGTCGACGACGCAGAGCGCGGCCCTGTCGGCGAAATGCGCGGCGTGGGCGCAGGAGCGGCGGCCGTTCACGCACCCGATCGAGATCCCGGCGGCCTCCGGCGCGCCGGACGAGCGGAGGGGCCGCGGCGAGGAGGAGGAAGGCGGGGAGGTGGAGCCGCCGCACGTGCTGATGGCGCGGCGCAGGGCGGCCTCCTCGGTGTGCTCCGGCCAGGGCCGGACGCTCAAGGGCCGGGACCTCACGCGCACGCGCGACTCCGTCCTCCGCATGACCGGCTTCATCGAGAGCTAGCCCGTCCTTGCCGCGCGCCCATCTTGTTCGCGGCCGACGGCGCGCGGCCGGGCTGCCCTGCGCGGCTTGCCGGCTGCAGTGATACATGCTGTCTGCTTGGGTCGTTGATCCAGTTTGTAGAGTAAATAAGATAGCTACGGAGCATAGGACGAATGTCGATGAATTTTCTTCAATCGGTCTCATTTGTGAATTGGTTGGAATTGGAAGAGCGAGATGAAATTTAATCCGTTGGTGTAAACTTACTCTGTGTGTACGTGTGTGTGTGTGTCATATAAATATAATACATCTGGTCAAAATGCAAATGCAATGTGGTTTCTTGATACTACGCTCCATCTACACATCGCTGACTCGCTGCTGATTCAGTAACTGCGACGCGCGCGCACCCTGCACCGGCATCTCTGTGGACTCATTCAAGCAACTACTTGATCAGGTGGTTACATGGGTAACTTCTGGAAATCCCCATGAAAGATAAGACAAAAATGGCTGGATGGGTAGTTGGGTAATCAGCTTAGAGAGTCCTACATATATACCCCATCCACCATGTAATACTACTCTACTACTACTTAATTCGTACTTATACCCTATCCTAAGTACACCAAGCTAGCTAGGGGGTCAAGTCAAGCCCAGCAAAAGACGATGCTACGGGAAGATCAAGATGAAGAATTCCATGAAGCAGACATACTGTGGCCAGATGCAGCCCAGGATCCCGTGGTAGCTCAGGTGCACTACTCTCAGGACGACGGCGATGAAGACGACGACGAGTACTCCGGCGAGGACCGCCGTCCGACCAAGGCGCCCAACCGGCAGAAAGCTTCTTCCCCCATCGACATCCCCGGAAAGACCGGTAGGGCTACTGGTGCAAAAGCGCCGGCTCAGCAGGCCGGGTTCAGCAAGTTCGGCGCGAGCCTTGCGGGCGCCGGCGGCGCCAGCGTGATGATCGGCAGCCAAGTCTTCGTGCCGCCGCACGTCATCGTCGATCGGAGGGCCAAGAGGGACACGGCGATGCTGATGCTCCTCGACGCGCCCAAGGTCGGGAGAGTGAGGGCGATGGTGATGCTCGAGTAGCACCGAAAGTTTTTTTTCCCACCCTACCGAAAGTTTTCGTCGGAAATGTTCGCTTCATTTCAAATAATTTTGAGTCATTTTGTGGAATTGACGTGAAAAAAGCTGAAGGGCTGAAGAAATGCATGTATCCGTGGTCACACCTACGTCTATTTGAAAGAGAATTCTACTCATGCTTATCCGTTCACTATCTGTTTTTTTTTGGACCACTATCTTATTTTCACATACGTGTGGGCACAGAGGAAGATGGCAGTCATCTGTCATACAGTCAATAATGCCATTCTTAATAGCTGATTAACCTTCATGAGAAGTTAATATTACACTCGTTATTAACTTGATCCACACAAGTTTAACACAGTATCTCTTACTTCCTCGCCAAGGAAAACTCTGGGCATGCCCCCGGACAGGAGCAGTACCATGCTTGGACGCAAAAGGAAAGTAATCCCCCACTCCCAGCGAGAAATAATTAAGTAGAGTGCAAACTTATCCTTCAAGAAGGGAGGAATATATGTGCGTTGAACATTTCCAATTAAACCTAACCTCTCCCCAAGATTTACAGCTGTTGGAGGGCAAGCATATACATGAGCGCAAGCACCGGCGAACCCTATATCATTTCATTTCCTCCGGAGCATACAATTGGACACGTCGTATATAACCTTATCTTCTTCCTCCTCCTCTCTCCCTTGATTACGTGTGCAAATGCCCTCAAGCAACCTCTCCTACTCGTCCGGATGTGCACGTCAGTACAGGTGTCTGCATGCCATTGTTGGTGCAGTGCACGAGTTCCTCTCTGGATTTTGTTGGGTAGCTGGCTTGCGAGCTGTGACCACTTGCATGAAATGATGAAAGACACTATTCTGTGGCTGACCTTGTGGTGGTGTGGGTGGTCTGGCCAATGGAAATGGGAGCACTCTTCTCCGGTTTCTTGCGTGACATTTATATTTCTCACAGTTTGTAGCCCACCTGTTCACTCTCACGGCCTCATGTTCTCGTGCGACAGCCACCGTGCCAGTATAAACAACTCAGCAATCAATCATTGACTTACCAGAAGAGTCTAATTAATTCCCCTATCCAAGATGACACGCCCATTGGCTTGCGTGGCAGAATGACAGATTTTGTACTACTTGTCATCCCGGCAGTACTACTACTATTCGGCTTTTATTACGAAAGAGAAAAAAGTGTGTGAGAGAGAGATGCGAAAATCCCTTTTAGAGGCCGAGCTTCAATAAGGACGGTTTTTGAAAAATTTAAAATTCATCAAAATTCATATTTTTACATTTCAAAAAATTCTGAAAAAAATATAGATATACATGAAGGCGTAATGCACAAGTGTGTAAATTTTCAGTACGAAATGCGTTGAAATAAGGGTTGTGCAAAAAAGAAAAATATGGGGCTTTTTAACACATGGTACTATTCATCCTTCCAGGTCATAAATTTATCTTTTTTGTACACATTGCATTTCAAGGTATTTTATCCTGACAATTTACACACATATGCATAACATCCTTGTTTACTTGTACATATTTTTTCAGATTATTTTTAAAACTGAAAAAAATTTGAATTTTGAACATTTCAAAGAAAAAGGCCTCCATGGAGAACCTCATGCGACTTCTTTTTTCTTTGAGAAAACTTCCAATCTATTCATTTTCAATCATTGTAGTACAACGAACATCAGAGATAATAAAAATTACATTCAGATCCGTAGACCACCTAGCGACGACTACAAACACTGAAGCGAACCGAAGGCGTGCCGCTGTCATTGTCCCTCCTCGCCGGAGCCGGTCAAAACTTGTCGTAGTAGACAGTCCGGAAGTCATCGTGCTAAGGCCCCATAGGACCAACGCAACAGAACAACAACCGCCGCCGAGGAAGAGTAGCGTAAATCGGAAGGATCCAATCTGAAAACACATGAACATGAACAACCACTAGTAGAAAAAGGGCCATTTGTCCCGGTTTTTAAGGGCCTTTTGTCCCGGTTGTTGAACCGGGACTAAAGTGTCGTTACTAATGCCCTGGGCCTTTAGTCCTGGTTCTTACATGAACCGGTACGGATGGGCCTCCACGTGGCCCGTGCGGCGAGCCCAGGAAGGAGGCCCGTTGGTCCCGGTTGGTGGCACAAACCGGGACCAATAGGCATCCACGCATCAGCAGCTGGCAGGAGCTGAGGTTTTTTTTTAAAGAGGGTGGTTTAGGGGTTTTGGGGGGTTAATTTAGGTGTTTCATATATTGTGTTATGTAGCTAATTAATAGAGAGAAGTGTCCTCTCTTATCTCCGTGCTTCGTCGACGTACGCTACGTATTATACGTATAGAGAGGACTCGACACGCTAGCTAGTAAGCAAATGAAGGAAACAGAAGATCGTCATGAACATATGCATACAGAGAGAAGTGATATCGACCACCTCTCCTTCTCCGAGAGATTGGTCGAACAACAAGTTCTCGTATATCTATCCGACACTACTGACTACATATATACAATATAATTATCTCTTACAATATAATCTCCTAATTATATATGAAGTCAAGGTCCACATGGTATTCTCCGTCTTTAGCGATCACGTGGTCAAGGAAGAATGCCGCCAATTCCTCTTGAATTGCTCGCATACGATCTGGTGGTAGGAGTTCTTCCCGCATCCGAAAGATCTAATTTGAAGAAGGGGGTCTATATATATATATATATATATATATATATATATATATATATATATATATATATAGATAAATGAAACTCAACACAAATGATGGTAATAAAATAAAATTGTGAATATTATTGCTTACGCACTTCATATTGTTCGTCAGAGTAGCCCCGCTCACAGGTCGTGTGACGGATGGACTCGCAAACGTAGTATCCACAGTAATTATTCCTGGCTTCCTGCCACAACCACTTTATAAGAAATAGAGGTCAATCAAACTGATAAGCAAGCATGCTATAAATGGTATTGATGAAACTAGCGCTTGAATCACTAGGAGATGCGCGGAACATGCTAGTAGTACTTACTTTCGGGTGTCTAAATTGCAGCTTCTTCGGCAGTCCCGGAGCTTTTTTGGTGAATTTTGTCCAAACCCTGCCAGACAAAGAAAACAATTACTTGATATTAGGAAATGAACAAAGTTGCTAATATGGTGCGATAATGATCGATTTAACTTACTTCTCGAGCATTTCAGTCATGTCCGCATACTCCTTAGGATCTTTTCGTCTCGGGTCTAAGACGGTTACTAGTCCCTGCTCAAGCTTAATCTCTAGGAGAATATAGTGGAAGCTGCGGACACATGCATAACTCATCAATTACATTACTATAACCTGGACTAATAAAGGAAACCGAATATGCACAAGACAGTAACACTCACTTGAAGTTGTAAGGAAAGAGTATTATATCTTTGTTTTCATTTATTACGAACGATCGTAGCAAGTTGGCCTCGGTATTTTTGGCATGAAATTTAACCTCATTTGCATCTATGAGATTTGTGTTAATGAACCCAATATCACCGATTTGTCTTTTCTTCAATTCGGCGATCTTCAATCTGCATAATATAGTGAGGATAATTATAAATACATGCAATGAAAGAGCTGACCTATATATAGAGACTTAATGACAGAAGTAGTACTTACAGACAGTAGCAAGTGATCGTTGATTTATCGAGGGCCTGTTGATTGAAAAACTGGAAGAACTCCTCAAATGGAACATTCAACAGTTCAATTCCAAGGAGGTCATGCTCCTCTTTAACTCTCAGCGTCAAACTATTCGTCCCCCAGACTCTCTGTAGGTTTTCATGTACCATCATGGAATCTTCGCATCATCGTTGTTAGAGATTTTTCATCTTTGACGAGAGGCTTCCCGTACTCGTATCTGTGTTCGTCCACCTCTAAGAAATCATAATGTACATCGCCGGGCAGGTAATCTCCAAGATTGCTATAACCGGGCACCATCCTCGGATCATTAGCGACGATGTCGCTAGACACCTTGAGCGGGGGGGGGGGGGGGCACGATTGGTCCGCTTGTTCGCCGAGCTGGGCAATTTTTTCCCAGCTCGTCGTTCTGCTAACCTTTGATCACTGATCGTACTTCCCCACCGCTTCGCTTTGATAAATGACTTTTCAATAATGCGGTCATAGTTGGCTTTCGACGAAGACTTTGGTGGTTTCTTCAGGGCATCCAGATGCGCTTCGCTTTCACCGGATCTATCTTCTCCTCCGGAGGTGGATGTTTCTTTGCTTTCACCCCTTCAAAGAATTTCGTCACTTCGGCTCGCACGATATTCCTGTTTTCCTCCTCGGTCCTCTCGTATGGTAACTTCTCTGGAGTCTTCAGAGAAGGACCGAATCTGTATTGCCTCCCGCCTCTGGCTGTACTGCTAGACGCCGGAGCAGACGGAGTGGCTGCGGCTGTCTTCTTTCGTGCTTGCTTATGAGGCGGATGAGAAGGACTACGACGCTCCGGAGCAGCCGGAGCGGCGGCGAGTCTCTTCCGCCCTTGCTGGCAAGGCGGAGAAGGAGGAGGCTGGCTGCTCGAGCGCGCCGGCACAGGCGGAGAAGGAGGCGGAGTGCCGCCACGCGCCGGAGAAGGAGGCTGAGTGCCCTGATCACTCGCCGGAGGAGGAGGCGGACTGCCCTGACTCGCCGGAGGAGGAGGAGGCGGAGGCGTCCAGTTCGGCAGGTTGATGAGCTCCTTCCGCCATAGGCATGGAGTCTTCAGAGAAGAACCCAGCCGAGTCTCCCCTTCACCCGTAAGGTGGTCAAGCTGGAGGTCCTCAAATCCGTCGTTATTTGATCCACCATCACCCTAGCATATCCTTCTGGAATCGGCCGCAGTGGTAGGTTGCGCCAGGTTCAGTAGGTAAAACAGAGCCAACAGCCGCCTTGACTTTGAAGTTCTGCCATTGCGTCATAAGGTGGCAATGTTGAGACTCTGTGATAGCATCCACGGGGTAGCTAGCAGGAGCCGTGAAGACAGGCTCCTGCTGAAGCAGCTCGGTGGAAGCCACGCTGCTTCTCCGCTAAGATGGCAGGGTAGCTTCGGGGGAAGCTTCGGCAGGTCGTTTGCTGCGATTTTCTTCTCGTTCATCTATCGCTAGTACCCTTGCGTGCATCGCCTGCAGTTGGGTATGCTCCTGTTTCTTCCTCCTGTCCTGGCATTTGTAATCGCCTGCGTCCGGAAACCCAGCCTTCCATGGAACGGAGCCTGGCGTGCCTCATGTCCGTCCAGGGTGCTCAGGATTCCCGAGGGCCATTGTGAGCTCGTCGTTCTCTCTGTCTGGAACGAACGTCCCTTTCTGGGCTGCATCGATATACTCCTGAAGCCTCGTGACTGGTATTCTCATTTGCTCGTTCGTCCAAACGCACTTCCCTGATACAAGGTCCAAAGTTCCGCCAGCCCCGAAGAACCAAGTCCGGCAATGGTCTGGCCACCTGAATGTCTCTGGTTCGACCCCTTTATCAAGAAGGTCATTCTCAGCCTTGGCCCACAACGGCCGGGCTTTGAGGTAGCCACCTGGCCCCTTGCGACGGTGAAGCTTCTTCTTCGCAGCATGCTTCTTGTTTGTCACTGGCATCTTCTTACTCTTGTCCGATGTCTTGTGGGCCACAAATGCGGGCCAGTGATCTCTGATCTTCTCATACCGGCCGATAAATTCTGGTGTCTCTTCTTTGTCGAAAATCTTTTCAGCTCATTCTTCCACCTCCTGAATAGTTCTGCCATCTTCTTAAGAGCATGAGACTTGATCAATTGCTCTTTAACTGGCTTCTCTGGATCCTCCTCTGGCGGTAGGGTGAAATTTGCCTTCAGCGCGGTCCAAAGATCTTCTTTCTGCATATCGGAGACATAAGACACCTCAGGTTCTTCTTTAGCCGGCTTTAACCATTGGTAGATGCTGATCGGGATCTTGTCCCTAACAAGAACCCCGCACTGAGCAGCAAATGCTTCCTTTGTCCGGATGGGTTCAATCGGCATGCCATCGCGCGCGATTTCTATGATCTCAAACCTTTCATCCGAGCGCAAATTTTTCTTCGGGCCTCGTCTCTTTACCGAAGTTGTGCTCGATCCGGAGGACTAGAAAAAAGAAGAAAGACGAGGGTTCATTAATATATGTGTACATACCAAAAACAATTAATGCATCAATTAGCTAGCTATATATAGTCAGCACATGCTTAATTAATATATATACCTGGCCGGACTCCGTTCGGTCCCCGGAGCCGTCATCACGGTGTCCTTCTTGCACCGGCATTGGGTCACCGGAGCCATCATGATCATGTCCTTCCTCCTCCATTGTTCGATCACCGTAGTATGCTTCTTCACCCTCTCCTTCCAGACCATCCGTGTCGTTGAGAAACGACAAGACGGCCTCACTTCCTTGTGCGGTTATGTCCCCCGACATCGCTTCTTTTGCTTCGTCTCGGGGGTCCATAGTTTCTGCTAATTTTTACAACATGGCAATTATTATTCAAACGGTGCCGGGGGGTGCTCCCGTGGTATAAGTTATCACGGTCGAGAGGGTATATATATCGACCGCCCCTCATGTCGAAGTTATCCGGGAGGGGGTTATATCGACAACGACGTACGACATACATACATTGGAAAATAATGTTATCGGGGAGGGGGTATATCGAACCCCCCCCTCGTGTTGAAGTTATCGGGGCGGGGTATATCAACAACGACATACCCGATAAAAAAATAAGAAGACGAAGAAGAAATAAAAAGAGGAGAAGAAGAAAGGAATAGAGGAGAAGATCGAAGAAAAAAAGAAGAAAAAAAAGAGGAGAAGAAGAAAGGAATAGAGGAGAAGAAGAGAAAATAGAAGAAAATAGAAAATTTTCTATTTTCTCTTCTTCTCCTCTATTCCTTTCTTCTTCTCCTCTTCTTTTTCTTCTTTTTTCCTCTTCTTATTTATTTCTCATCTTCTTCCTCTCCTCTTCTTCTCCTTTCTTCCTCTTCTTATTTTCCTTTTTCCTCTCATTCTTTTTCTTCTTCTTCCTTTCCTAGCTAGATATATAAAACTTTTCTAAAAATGTAATTTTTGCATATATAAAACTTTTTCTTCTTCCTTATTCTTCCTTCTATTCCTTCTTCCTAAATATATAAAACTTTTCTAAAAATTAAACTAACCTAAAATGTACTAAATCAGAGAACATATATAGATAAAACTTTTCTAAAAATCTAACTTTTGCATATATGTATTTTTAAAACATCATTACAATTGAAAAAATACATACATACATACAAAAAACATGTAAAAAATACATACATACATATATGAACATACATAAAAAAATAAATATATCTAAAAAATACATACATACATATATGAAAATCTAAAAACATGTAAAAAAATAGCATGTATAAGTAAAAAAATAGCACGGCGGCGGCAGGGCCGGCAGAGGCGCGGTGCTCACAGAGGGAGGAGTGCGCGGCGGGCGGCGTCGGGGCGAGCAGGGGCGCGGGGAGTGGCGCGGTGACGGCGTCGGGGCAGGAGCGGCGCGTGGCGGGGCAGGGGCAGCGCGCGTCGGGGCAGGGACGGCGCGCGGCGACGACGTCCGGCGAGGGTGCGGCGACGGTGACGGCGGGGGCGTCAGGCAGCCTGGCGGCGTCGATGTGCTCGGCGTCGTCGGGGGCAACTGTGGTGATGAACTCTGCAAAATTGCTAAGTGCTACTTATATACCAAGAGCATTGGTCCCGGTTCATCCCACAAACCGGGATCAATGCAACCTTTAGTCCCGGTTGGTGCCACCAACCGTGACCAAAGGTCAGTTTTCGGCAGCCCAAAGGGCGGGAAGCGGCGGCCTTTGGTCCCGGTTTGTGGCGCCAACCGGGACTAAAGGGGGTGCACTGGTACCGGTTCGTGCCACAAATTATGTAAAACATTTCAATGCAACAAGAAATGCGATCATAATCGCAACCAAGGTAACAATTGATCCAACTGCATAATGATACCAAGCCTCGGTATGAATGGCATATTTTCTAATCTTTCTAATCTTCAACCGCATTGCATCCATCTTGATCTTGTGATCATCGACGACATCCGCAACATGCAACTCCAATATCATCTTCTCGTCCTCATTTTTTTTATTTTTTCCTTTAAGTAATTATTTTCTTCTTCAACTAAATTTAACCTCTCGACAATAGGGTCGGTTGGAATTTCCGGTTCAACCACCTCCTAGATAAATAAAATATATGTCACGTTGGTCGGCATAATTGTCATAAACAATAAATGAACCAAATAGTTATAAAAAGATATTATATACCACATCCGAATCATAGACAGGACGAGGGCCGGCGGGGGCGGATACCAAAACCGTCGCACTGTATAATAATAAGGAATAATAAAAGTAAGAAAATTAGACAAGTATCTATCTCAAGTAAGAATTTTTTTTTCTTTCAGAAAGAAGATAAGAACAAGAGGCTCACCACGGTGGTGCCGGCGACGAGATCGGCGCGGGCGATTGACGGCGGTGAAGACGGGGACGGGACGTGACGGACCGCTAAACCTGGACAAATCTCGGGGGAAATGGAGCTCGGAGGTCGAGTTTCGAGAGGAGAAAGATTAACTAGTGTGGCTCAGACATTTCATCGAACACCTCATGTGCATAGGAGGTGAGCTAGAGCACCCAAATGCCCTCCCCTCGCCGGCCAGAAAAAACAGAGCAATCTGGAGTGCTCTGCTATGGCGATGGGGTATATATAGGCAGCTCATTTGTCCCGGTTTGTGGCTGAAACCGGGACTAAAGCCAAGCAATCTGTCTCGGTTCAAGCCAAGAACCGGGACCAATGGTTGTGGGCCAGGAGCGACGCACATTGGTCCCGGTTCATGCCTAGAACTGGGACAAATGGGTCCCCACGAACCGGGACCAATGCCCACGAGGCCCCGGCCGGCCCCCATGGGCTAACGAGTCGGGACGAATGCCCCATGGGTCCCGGTTCGTGACTGAACCGGGACTAATGGGCTTGCCCTGCCCGAACCAAAGCCCTGTTTTCTACTAGTGAACCTACGACCAGATCCGAGCAAATCCACAAAGGACAGATCTGCCAGAGACACACCTTCACACGCCCACCAATGATGCTAGACACACCATCAGGACGGGGCTAGGTGGGGAGAACCTTATTCCATCTTCAGGGAGGCGCTGTCCTCTCGTCTTTCTGAGCAGGACACAAACCCTAACAAAACGCGAAGAAACATTTGAAAACAGAGCCCTCCCGCCAGCAAGGGCCGAGATCCACCTTGCTGCCATGGCCCTAAGACCAACAGAGACGAGGCAGGAAACCCTAGACTTTTCTTGGAGAGGAGGCAGCCCGCTTCTCATGCGACTTCTTTTGCTATGTGAAATTTTTACCTAGTACTACTTGTGATATTTGAACAGTTTCATGTGAGTTCTAGGCCAAAAGTTTTTGTACAACACGGAAATACCCGTTGGAACGCTCAAGGCCCCAACACGTTGCCCTAAGCTAGTGTGGGAGGAGAGATTTGGTAGCAAGTCGTCATTGACTTCCAAAACTATACACGAAGTACCAACGTCCAACGATAAATAACGGACGGATTGGGCATTCGGCCTACGCGAGCAAATCCTGGGATTCCCATCCTTTAGCTTTGCCTGCAGTGCACACGGCAATGACGAAACCAATGATCGCACTCGTAATGGTGTGACTGCAACCGGTCCGATGGCGCAGCAGCAGCAGTACACACGCGTCCTCGAAATGATTAGCAAAGCGCAGGCCGATGGATTCCGTTTGCTTCCAAGCCAGAGGACCAAAGGCTACACGAGTAGGTCCGTGAGAGCGTCGCAGGGGACGCGTGTGACGCGGTCGAGGATTAATTAATCTGGATCAAGCCTGGCGTAATCTTGACGTGCTTTAAAAATGGGATCTCGCGCTCGTGTATTCGGCGAGTCTCGTCAGAGCTGCTGCGCGCCGTGCTTTAGATAATGATATAACTTTCAAAGAATTTCACCACCTTGTTTGTAAATCTTATATTCTCTATCTGAAGGTGTATGTGGCACCTTGGTCACCTGCCACCAATGATCGGATCCATGATTAGTAGTACTCCCACCATCTTAAATGTAAGTTTTTCTAGAGATTTTAACAAGTGATTATATACGAAATAAAATGAGTGAATCTAAATTCTAAATTGGCAAGTTTATCGTCATATCGGCTGATTTATCGGCCGAATTATCTTATCGGTCAGACACCGGTAAGCAATGAATCGGCCGATTTATCGAATATCGGAAAATATCTTAAACAGTGATCTACATACATTCGTATGTTGTAGTTCATTTAAAATGTCTAAAAGGACCCGTATTTAAGAACGGAGGGAGTAGTACATTAAGTACCAAATGGAAGAAAGAAAATAGAGGGAGAAACTGATCGCTCGCGCTTGTATATATACGACCAAAATAGATTGCAGCTTCTTCCTTTAAAATCTGAAAAAACAGATTGCAGCTTCATGTCGACCAACTTTATTTCTATTTTTTTTTAGTGGTACTTTATTTCTATGTGTGTGACCCTGTGGATTGGATCAGCCTTTATTTGACCTGGCTCGGTAGGCCCGCGATCCGGTTCCGGCCTCATCCTCCACGCGGCTGCCGCCGCCGTACGTGGGAAGCTACACCTACACACACGGCATGGTGCCACACCGCCTATATATACGCGCTTCCCCGTCACAGGATAGACCAAAAAGATCACCGAGCTTCCAATCCAATTCCTCCCCAGTGTAAAATACCTGCGCGAGCACAAAACCGCACAGATATGTCGACGGTGGAGGAGGAGCTGTCCGAGTGCGAGGTGCTGTGGCCGGAGACGCGCCACGGCGCTCCGGGGAGCGCGTGGGGGTCATCGACGGCGGCTCCCAGGGCCTCCAGGGACCACCGGCAGTGCTCCGCGCCGGTGGACATTCCCAGGGCCGCGCACCTGCCCGGCGGGCGCGCTGGCCTGGACGACGACGAGGAGGACGGCGCCATGGTGCCGCCGCACCTGATGGTGTCGCGAAGGTGGTCGGAGGGGAAGGCGGCGGCGGCGTTCTCGCTGCGGTCCGGGCCCGGGCGGGCGCACCGGGACCTCAACAACCTGCGCAACTCCGTGCTGCGGATGACCGGCTTCATCGAAGGGTGACGAGGCGGACCCGTCATTTGTGCATATGAGAGAAAAGTCAGTCACCACGCGTTTTCTCGACGGTGTTGGCCAGTCAATTTTGTTCGGCTCATCTTCCCCGTCGTCACCAATCAAATTAATTAGTCTCCCTTGGTTGATGCAAATCAGCCAGTAGTGAGTTAGGATTTATTTTTTTTCGGAATGAAATAAGTAGTGATTTCACGTTTGTACTACGAGTATGAGATTCTTCAGATTAAACCGTCCATTTTAACATCCTTGTCCGGAGAAGTTTCTGTTGCCGTCGCATGTCGGCACGGGCTTTTGATCAATCCTGTGGAATTTTTTTTACTGTTTGACAACAGAGCAAGCCTGATAGGTCGAAGTACCGAGCAAAAAACGTGCGATTTAGCAGGTGAACAATTCAAAAATGCTAAAGAAAACATCAACTAGGCTTCACGGAAACAGGCAACAGTTTGTACAGAATGAGCATCTATCATCTACTCCCTCCGTTCCTAAATATAAGTCTTATAGAGATTTCACTATGCACCACACTATGCACCACACACGGATGTTTACACATTTTGGTCCGTATGTAGTCCATAGTGAAATCTCTACGAAGACTTATACTATTTCGGAACGGAGGGAGTAGACGGTAGCACGAAAAGGTCCATGACATGAAGGAAAAATCTTTATTCAATGGCGCTGAACCGACAACTATTTCCAAGGTTACTGCTCTGATACAAAGTGAAGCATTTCATGCTACAATGGATGCAGGAGTCGACAATCTGCGGTGTGATGGTTTTACCGGTAGTACTCTTCGTTATTGACGACACTCATCTATCGCCGTAGGACAAAGTAGCTGCATACAGGATGAGATTCTCTTTTGTGAAGGAGGTTGGCAAGCAAACTGGAAGGAAAACGCTTGGAATTTTAGGCCCAGAAACATCTATCCTGTGAAAGCCGAAAGACAAAATGCGCAAATCACAGTGACCTCATCGCCTTGATCCAATCAACGTCTAATCTAAAATCGCCTGGCCCAGTCTTAGCACCAGGAACGCCGCCTTCTGCATTTAACGAGAGAGACATTCCCACGACGCGAGAAGGATTCATTTCCATGTTCGCTTCGATCACATTTCCTTTCCATGTAGGTAAGTAGCTATCGAGAGGGATCTGGATGGGAAAACAGAGTGGTGTTTTATCATGAACAAACACATAATTGCCAGTTGCGACAAGAGAAATTACCTTCAGGATTCGCCAGCTACCATGAGGCACGTACACGAAAGCCTGCCACGAGTTATCTTCCTCTTGTCCAGGTGAATTTACCCAGTTCTCTGTGTATATCTGCACAAAAATTCAGATTATGGAACATTATATTGACTGGACATCAATAGTTCATTATTTTTGCTAGGCGTATACGTACAGTAGATATGTAGGTTCTCCCATCCCCTCTGAGCTTCATTGCTATTGTATCATATGAATCAAGATCGATGTAACCATCAAACTGAAACAAAGAATCGCATGAAGTCAGCAGAATAGTATCTACATACTGCGACTGCTCAAAATTAGAAATCCTTGTTATTTCGTGGATAGCATTATGGTGTCTATTTAAAGATACAATACTTTCTACTTTTTAAAATTAACAGACCATCATTCTCAATTTAACAGCATCATTTTACTAGTGTTGTGATTAGCTAGTCCATAGACACCCTTCACCAGCTACATCCCTAAGTGCAGACAGAACGCATACCTTCTTTGATCGCATTCCACAGAAACCACTCCGCCTGATCCTCCATGGTGATCCCTCGGACATATCCAAGGAGAGGTTGCCAGAAAAGACACCTTCCCGAGTGCACATGTTGGTTAAATCGTTGCAAAAACTGTCAAGCTAAAAATTAATCTGAGCTAGTAAGGAATACGGTCTACGGAAGTCATGAATAAATGGATTTCATGTTTCATATTCAACTGCTATTAACCAGTACATACAAAAGATAGCAGTTGATATTCCCTGCTACACTAGACTAGTACAGACAAATGACAATGAACAGTACTACAAGGCATTCCCTTTTTTAGACAGCAAATAAATGGATTTCATGTTTCATATAATTATATTCAACTGTTATAACCAGTGCATAGAAAAGATAGCAGCTGATATTCCCTGCTAAACTAGACTAGCACAGACAAATGACAATGAACAGTACTACAAGGCATTCCCTTTTTTAGACAGAGATTAAGCGTATTTCTCCTCTTAGATTCTACATGACTGCAGTTACATACCACATACGAACTGGAAAATAATGCGAGCTATACTTCAAAAGATTGGGCCAGCTGGAAAATTAAGCATGTCAAAAACATAGTACCAGTTGATGAAGTATCTCCACCAGAAACACTATCAGTTATCTCCAGTGATGCAGATGATAAACCTGGAGAACAACACCGTGCAATCATATTATCTCATAGATGCAATTACAAGTTTGATATAAGTTCCGTTTTACAAAAAGGTGTCAGAGGGACGGTATATAAATTTAATACAGATGTCAGAGAGATAATCATCTGTGGTGAAGAAAACAGGTTATCAAATTTCCATCATCAGACGTAATCATCTGTGGTGGAGAAAACAGGTTAATAAATTTCCATCAGACGTAAGAAGCAATCCCATGAAAATTACTGTAAGCCATGAGGCACTACACAGTCTTGATGTTTTACTCATCTATAAAGAAAGTAAACTAGTACAATACATTGGTATCAGATATAATACTCTACAGTATGCACAAAGGAAATGGACAGTGATGCTCTACTGTAGCACATATCCTTACAAAGGATTAGACCATACATCAGGAAGATTCTAAGTACCAGAACTCAATAGCAAATCATTTTATGTTGTTCTCCGGAAGAAGAGAGCTTTTCCTGACTTTATTCATTTTTGCTCGAAACAAGGAAGATACAGTGGTATTAGATATAATACTCTGCGGTGAGCACAAATGAAGTAGACAGTAATGTTCTACTGCAGCACATAACCTTAGGAAGGACTACACTATCTAAGTACCAGAACTCAATAGCATATCATTTTATGTTCTCTGGAAGAAGAGAGTTTTTCTTGACTTTATTCATTTTTTGTTCGAAACAAGGAAGTACCATGGGCGCCTAAATCAGTAACATATTCATCTAAAGACAACATTCTTCAGCAACTGAACATGTCACCTTCTTTGCATATTCCGAGAATAAAATGAGAATAACATTTTTGGTGCCAGGCAGAAATGTTGGGAATATAAATCTTTCATGAGTATCTCACAATAAAAAAGAACAAACATGCTTTACTCTATCATATCAGTTATTCAGAGAAACTGTGACAACTATATTTAAAGAAGAAAACATCAACTTGATGCATTACCTCCATACTCTGAATCCGAGTACAAGTGCCACTTCTTCACCTCATCTTTTGAATTGAAATTGAAGATGAATCTTTCACTTGGTGGAAATAAATCTTCTGAATTCCATACAACAGCTGCCAATTTGGTATATATAGTACAAGATTAATGCATAGGCCCAACATAATATGTATACTGTGATGTACTACTGTTATAAAATCCGAGCGTAATGCCATCAGAGATAAGGGGTTAAAGATGCCAAAAGAGTTGTTCAGATGACTTAGGGGAAGGTGTGAAAATTCATTGGATACATGTTGCCAATTAGAGGAGAAAATATTTGGCACCATTTTCCCTTTATATAGAAATATGATAAATTTATTTACCATACCATACAGTTAGCGAAATGCATGAGTAGTAAGTTCTTAAAAATCAACAACTAAAGGTTTATATATCAGTTTATGTTCGGAATGAAATTGAAATAGTGAATATATACTCTGGTTAGTGGTCTATTGTATTGGACTGATATCCATGGTAATTCCTATCCCAATTCGTCAGTACAAAATAACCTTGTGTGCAGTGCATCGCAGTAATCTTCAGGCTCCTAGTGAGCAAGCTAAGTTCTTCACACTGACTTGTGAGAGTAGGCATGATTCCTAGTTTCCTACGTTGACCTCTTCCAGTTAACATTTTGCACGCAACAAACAGTTCAAGATTATCATAGGCAAGACAACTATTGGTTTCGTTGAGGAAATGAACCGAATAGGCACAGCGTACCAACAAAATTGGGGTGTGTAATAGGGACCTACCTCGCTTGGTAGCGTTCACGGAAGCTTGCCAGAGCGCCCGCAGCCTCGACATGGCGAAAGCTCACTAGTACCTTTGGATCCGGAGAAGGCGAGCTTAGGATCCGAAGGGACTGGCCAGCGGACGGTGACCTGGATTGGAGGAGGAGGAGACGGGTCGGAGGTGGAGCACGGCCCGACGGTTGGAGGTGGAGCCGCTCTAGCCGGAGGAGCAGCACAAGGATGGTGGTGGGGATGAGTACCACGAGGATAGCCGGACGCGTACAGCCTTGTCCGGCGGCTAGGACCAATTTGTGGGGGAGCGCCACTGGCGTCGCGGAAAGGGGCGGCGGCGGGTCGGCGCCAGCGGAAGGGGGACGGAGGGCCTTGTCGAGGGCCAGATGGGTTAAAGGATTCAGATCACACGGTGAGAAGTGGCGTGGCCGCTGTAAGAGTTTCTTTGACCAACTCCTACCTGCCGACTCATTTCATCCGCGCGTGTTCGTTTGGATCGTTGCGGAAAGAAAAAACAGCCCAACGCACCGACCTAAACGGACACACATTAGCTTTTCGTCCACCTGCCAACCCGTTTCCGGTTCAAATTTGAGTCTCGTTTGCGTCGGCGTGGACAAGAAACGGACGCACGCGACGCGCGCTTGCTCCGCCGGTCGGTGGCACAACGACCATCATTTCCCTCCACTTGTCCAAAACCCTCCTGGCTGCTAGCGCTCCCGGCCGCTCGCCATGGACGACACGCCGACCCTCCATGCCGCCGCCGGCCTCGCCTCGTCCAGCCTCACCTCCGCCAAAGGCAAGCCCCACGCGCCCCGCGAGACCACAGTGTCGCCCAAGAAGAAGCAGCTGACGCCTGAGGAGCGGGCCTTGCAGTCGGCCAAGAGGAAGGGCCGAAGGCACACGCAGGGCGCAAGGGACGAAGCGGCGGCCAACGCCGCCCTCATCGCCGACGCACAGCAGGAGGAAACCAATGGTCGAGTCGCCGCGGCAACAAAGGAGGCCCTGGTCTACCTAGGGTTAAACCCTAGCCAGCAAGGGCTCGTCCACGCCGCCGTGGCCGCGGCCAGCACAGGCTCGTCGGCATTTCCTCGGATGATACTACCAGAGTCGCCGCGCGCATCTGCCATGTTGCCGATTCCCGGCTTCCACGTCTATTCGCAAGCCTCCCGCATCTCCAGGGAATGCTCGCCGGAGGTGGGCGTGGTGGCGCCATCCACACCCGAGCCCACTCCCCGCGGCCATCGACCTCAACGCCACGCCGGTGGCCGGTGCATCATCCTCCGGAGGGGTGAGGAAACGCCCGCGGGAGATGCCAGCCGACATGCTCCCTGGCGACCGCAACCTGTTCGACAGAATGTCGGTGGCCAGCGACGACGAAACGGCCAACCGTTTCATCATCGAGAATACCATCTTCGAAGGTGGTGCGGCGGCCGCTGCCTCCGTTGGCGGTGCCACCGCTGAGGGAGCCCTGGATTAGGGGGTCCTCGGGTGTCCGGTCTATTCGATATGGGCCGGACTGCTGGGCCGTGAAGATAAAGCAGAAGGCTATCCCCCGTGTCCGGGTAGGACTCCTATATGCATTGACGGCAAGTTTGATGTCCGGATGTACTATTTCCTTCTTCCGCAAACCGACTCTCTACAACCCTAGGCCCCTCCGGTGTGTATATAAATCGGAGGGTTTAGTCCGTAGAGGCTATCAGAATAATCATAGACTAGACAGCTAGGGCTTAGCCATTACGATCTCGAGGTAGATCAACTCTTGTAACCCCTATACTCATCGAATACAATCAAGTAGGACGTAGGGTTTTACCTCCTTTAAGAGGGCCTGAACCTGGGTAAACATCGTGTCCTCATTGTCCCCTTGTTACCATTGATCCTTAGACGCACAGCTTGGGCCCCCCTACCTGAGCTCTGCCGGTTTTGACACCGACAATGGTGCTTTCATTAAGAGCTTCGATGTGTAGTCACGAGAAGCGATCTATGGCTCGCCTTGTCATCAATGATGATATCACTTATGGAAGGAGCCTAACTTCAGGACAGGTCCTCCAGCTCGGCAGTTTCACCGTGGGTGCCCGCATGGCCATCAAGCCGACAGTGTCCCACGTGATCGTCAAACTGTTGGAAAACGTAGCATGCAATTTCAAAAAAAAAACGTACGCTCACGCAAGATCTATCTAGGAGATGCATAGCAACGAGAGGGGGAGAGCATATTCATACCCTTGAAGATCACAAAGTGGAAGCATTTATCAACGCGGTTGATGTAGTCGCACACCTTCACGATCTGTCCCGATCAAGTACCGAACGTACGGCACCTCCACGTTCAGCACACATTCAGCTTGATGACGTCCTCGCTTTCTTGATCCAGCAAGACGGACGAAGTAGTAGATGAGTTCCGGCAGCACGACAGCGTGGTGACGGTGTTGGTGAAGAACAATCTCCGCAGGGCTTCGCCAAGCACAACTGAAACTATGACAGAGGATAAACTAGAGGGGACGGGGTTGCCGGCACACGGCTTAGTGATTCTTGATGTGTCTTGGGTGCTAGCCCTGCCCCTCTATTTATATGTTGAGCCATGGGGTCGAAACTTGGAGTAAAAGCCTCCTCAAAGTCGGCTTTGCCCGAAAGGCAAGAGTCGTACTCGGACTCCAGGGCTAGACGCCAGGGTTCCCGGCGTCTACCTCCTAGACGCCAGGGTTCTGGCATCTAGCCTCTGGTCTCCGCAAAACTCCCTTTTGCACTTTACAAAAGCCTCGTGGGCTTTCCCCTTTGGCCCAAATAAAGTGTTCTCGTACCCAAACATTTCGGGAAACATCCGAAACCCCTTCCGGTGAACTCTGGAACCCTTCCGGAGACCAAACACTATTATCCCATATATCAATATTTACCTCCGGACCATTCCGGAGCTCCTCGTCATGTCTGTGATCACATCCGGGACTCCGAACAACATTCGGTTACCAACATACATAACTCATATAGTACTATATCGTCAACGAACGTTAAGCGTGCGGACCCGACGGGTTCGAGAACTATGTAGACATGACCGAGACAGTTCTCCGGTTAATAACCAATAGCGGAACCTGGATGCCCATATTGGCTCCTACATATTCTATGAAGATCTTTATCGTTCAAACCTTATGACAACATACGTAATTCCCTTTGTCCATTGGTATGTTACTTGCCCGAGATTCGATCGTCGGTATCTTCATACCTAGTTCAATCTCGTTACCGGCAAGTCTCTTTACTCATTCCGTAATACATCATCCTGCAACTAACTCATTAGTCACTTTGCTTGCAAGGCTTCTTATGATGTGTATTACCGAGAGGGCCCAGAGATACCTCTCCGATACTCAGAGTGACAAATCCTAATCTCGATCTATGCCAACCCAACAAACACCTTCAGAGATACCTGTAGAGCATCTTTATAATCACCCAGTTACGTTGTGACGTTCGATAGCACACAAGGTATTCCTCTGGTATCCGGGAGTTGCGTAATCTCATAGTCGAAGGAATATGTATTTGACATGAAGAAAGCAATAGCAATAAAACTGAACGATCAATATTCTATGCTAACGGATGGGTCTTGTCCATCACATCATTCTCCTAATGATGTGTTCTCGCTCATCAAATGACAACACATGTCTATGGTTAGGAAACTTAACCATCTTTGATTAATGAGCTAGTCTAGGAGAGGCTTACTAGGGACATGGTGTTTTGTCTATGTATCCACACATGTATCAAGTTTCCGGTTAATACAATTCTAGCATGAATAATAAACATTTATCATGATATAAGGAAATATAAAATAACAACTTTATTATTGCCTCTAGGGCATATTTCCTCCAGTCTCCCACTTGCACTAGAGTAAATAATCTAGTTCACATCGCCATGTGATTTAACACCAATAATTCACATCTTTATGTGATTAACACCCATAGTTCACATCGCCATGTGACAAATACCCAAAGAGTTTACTAGAGTAGACAATCTAGTTCACATCGCTATGTGATTAACACCCAAAGAGTACTAAGGTGTGATCATGTTTTGCTTGTGAGAGAGGTTTAGTCAATGGGTCTGCCACATTCAGATCCGTATGTATTTTGCAAATTTCTATGTCTACAATGCTCTGCATGAAGCTACTCTAGCTAATTGCTCCCACTTTCAATATGTATCCAGATTGAGACTCGGAGTCATCCGGATCAGTGTCAAAGCTTGCATCGACATAACCCTTTACGACGAACTCTTTGTCACCTTCATAACCGAGAAACATTTCCTTAGTCCTCTTTAGGTACCTAAGGATAATTTTGACCACTGTCTAGTGATCTACTCCTGGATCACTATTGTACCCCCTTTGCCAAACTCATGGCAAGGTACACAATAGGTCTGGTATACAGCATGGCATACTTTACAGAACCTGTGGCTGAGGCATATGGAGTGACTTTCATTCTCTCTCTATCTTCTGCCGTGGTCGGGTTTTGAGTCTTACTCAACTTCATACCTTACAACTTAGGCAAGAACTCCTTCTTTGACTGATCCCATTTTAACTCCTTCAAAATCTTATCAAGGTATGTACTCATCGAAAGTCTTATCAAGCGTCTTGATCTATCTCTATAGATCTTGATGCCCAATATGTAAGCAGCTTCACCAAGGTCTTTCTTTGGAAAACTCCTTCCAAACACTCCTTGATGCTTTCCAAAAAATTCTACATCATTTCCGATCAACAATATGTCATTCACATATACTTATTAGAAAGGCGGTAGTGCTACCACTCACTTTCTTGTAAATACATGCTTCACCGCAAGTCTCTATAAAACTATATGCTTTGATCAACTCATCAAAGCGTATATTCCAACTCCGAGATGCTTGCACCAGTTCATAGATGGATCGCTAGAGCTTGCACATTTTGTTAGCACCTTTAGGATTGACAAACCTTCTGGTTGCATCATATACAACTCTTCTTTAATAAATCCATTAAGGAATGCAGTTTTGATATCCATTTGCCAGATTTCATAAAATGCGGCAATTGCTAACATGATTTGGACAGACTTAAGCATCGATAGTGAGAAAATCTCATCGTAGTCAACACCTTGAACTTATCGAAAACCTTTTGCGACAAGTCGAGCTTTGTAGATAGTAACACTACCATCAGTGTCCATCTTCCTCTTGAAGATCCATTTATTCTCAATGGCTTGTCGATCATCGGGCAAGTCCACCAAAGTCCACACTTTGTTCTCATACATGGATCCTATCTCAGATTTCATGGCCTCAAGCCATTTATCGGAATCTGGGCTCATCATAGCTTCTTCATAGTTCGTAGGTTCACCATGGTCTAGTAACATGACTTCCAGAACAGGATTACCGTACCACTCTGGTGCGGATCGTGCTCTGGTAGACCTATGAGGTTTAGTAGTAACTTGATCTGAAGTTTCATGATCATCATTAGCTTTCTCTCTAGTTGGTGTAGGCATCACTAGAACGGTTTTTTGTGATGAGCTACTTTCCAATTCGAGAGAAGGTACAATTAACTCATCAAGTTCTACTTTCCTCCCACTCACTTCTTTCGAGAGAAACTCCTTCTCTAGAAAGGTTCCATTCTTGGAAACAAAGATCTTGTCTTCGGATTTGTGGTAGAAGGTGTACCCAATTGTTTCCTTAGGGTATCCTATGAAGACGCACTTCTCCGATTTGGGTTCGAGCTTATCAGGCTGAAGCCTTTTGACATAAGTGTCGCAACCCCAAACTTTAAGAAACGAAAGTGTCAGGGGAACGACACCTATGGGATCACGAGGATCCCTTCTACGGTTGGCGGGCGCGAGGCTGTGCAAAGAGCGGGTTTAGGAGATCAACACGGGGGAATTTTATCCAGGTTCGGGCCGCAAGCGATGCGTAATGCCCTACTCCTGCTGGTTTGTGTTTATCTGGTGTTCTTGGACTAGCTACAAAGCGTGCGGGGTCCAAAAAGTCTGAATACTTCCTCAGTACGCCTCGGGCCTCCTTTTATAGTCAAAGGGGTCGCCACAGTGGCACACAGGAGGTGGAAAGTATGTACAGTGTACAAGCTTATCGCCTGACATCACAGGACAAAACACATTTTATGCGCTACTTAGGTGTCATCTTGCTTTATCGGGGACTGCAACGAAGCCCGTCCCGTCCGTCGCCGCTTAGCCTCGCTCCGACGCGTGTCCAGGCTGACGAGCCGTTCAGCGCCACGCTGACTGGCTGGCTGCTGAGTTGGTGCGGTGGCAGTCTTCACGAAGATCTGCATGCCACCACGCAGGTGCTTGCTGAGTTGGCCTGGAAGCTGCACGTCGCCACGCAGGTGCCTGCCTTGTTGGCGGGCTGACTGCTGTGTTGGAACGGCGATGGAGCCTTGGCAGGTGTGGGCCTGGCTGCGGCCCCGCAGATGTCCCCGGCAAGGGTCTTTCCGGGGTCTCGCAGGTGTCCCCGGCAAGGGTCTTCTGGGGGTCTTGTGGGCGTCCCCGGCAAGAGATCTTGCCGGGGGTTTTCGTCTTGTGGTTCTCATCTAGCCTTGTATGTTTTTGGTCTTCACAAAGATCTGCATGCCACCATGCAGGCACCTCCCGAGCCTTGGTTCCAATGTCGTTCATGGTGTTGGAACTCTTAGGCTCAAGGGTGGCGGCCTCGCTGGTGTTGGGCAAGTTGCCCCAGCAAGGCTCTTGCCGGGGAAGGCCCACCTTGCCCCTTTACTCCTCGTGCCTCTGGCTTGGCGCTGCTCTGGTTATCTTGTGTCTTCGCTTCCTCTGCCCCACCAAGCGTGGCCGCAGGAGTGGCTACAACTGCCCGTGCACAAGTAAAGGGGTACAGGAGGCCCACCTACTTTTGTACACCGACAGGAGCCCCCGGGCCTGGGCCACACATAAGCGCAGAGCGTTGTTGGGCCAGGCCCAGAATGGTGCGCTGGCATGTGTGGCAGAGTCTTTACTGCGGTAATTCCTGTTGGAACACGCGGTACGCTACGCTAGCGCCAAATAAAATTTTCTACCGCGCACCCAAGATCATGCTGCTGGAAATAGATCATGGAATCGGGTTTACCACTAGACGCGCAGTCACCACAGCGGAAGTAGAGTTGGTGATGCGTGTAGCCGATCTCCCGGGCCGTCTCCTCCTCGCGTTGCCGATCTCCCGCGAACAGCGAAGACCCGTGAACGATGATCTCCCACGAACGGCACCTCGCGGTTCCCTCGAACGGTTCATCCAAGTACCGAATGCGATGCCTCCAAGGTATCCACACGTACGGGGAGCAGCGTCGAGCGGCGGACTGCTAGGTCCGGTCGCGCGACATGGGCATGGGGAGTGGCGGTGGCTAACCAGGGTTCAATCCGATCAACCCTAAGTGGTGTGCCCACTCCCCTTTATATAGACCTCTGAGGTGGGCTCAACACTTGAGCCCACTAGGAGTCCACTTCCATTTTCCACTCAGATCCAATCCGAATGGGATGCAGCCCCTTAAGTGTGCGACTCTATAGGTTGACATACACATGGACACGACCAGAGTCGATAGTTGGTAGCGGCTCCTAGCAGAACGTGCCAACTCCCATGTGGGCGTAAAGTCGTTTGACGAACCTCAACAATGTGGCATATGCAACATTCCTTTTGCCTCACGATATTTGTTGTCGAGCTCAAGGCGAGTACTTGTCACCCTTGTGTTAGCTCGACCTCTCTTCTCGAAACCATGATACAGATTCCCGAACTGGGTCAACACTTAACCCAAGTCGCATGGCCATGCTTTTCGAATCTGATCACTCGAGAGGGCCCAGAGAATATCTCTCCAAATAGGAGGGGCAAATTCCATCTTGGTCAACCATGTCTCGCGGCATGTCTCACGACTCACCTTAAAGCTACCTTTATAACTACCCAGTTACGGAGTAGCGTTTGATAGACCCTAAGTGAGTCGATCCTCATCCCGAGAACATGCGAGGACCTCAGGTCTAGGACATGGCATAGACATTGCACTTGAGACTAACAGATGACTATATCTCGCTGCGTCTCAAAGTGGGTCTGTCCGGCTCGGTGATCTCCATCCCCGAGCCCATACTATCGGTTTAGCATCCCCATGCACATGACTTGTGAAACATAGTCATCAACCGAGTCGTATACTAGTCAAGGATATGTGTCCGCATAACCTTATCAACTAGGGACCATTAAAACAATCATCATACAATACATAGTTCCACAAACAAGTCACATACTTATTGATACATATCATTGATGATGTTCAAGGACAATACAAAGGACTCATGAATACATATGGAAATATCATCATCACATGATTGCCTCTAGGGCATATCTCCAACAGTCTCCCACTTGCACTAGAGTCAATCATTTAGGCATCGTATGCCCATGGAGCTCATGTGCGCCTCATGCTTCGGACATGGGAGAGGCTTCGTCAATGGATCAGCAACATTTACATCACCTGGATCCCGAGGTCTCAGGAGAAGGGCACGCACCCGGAGGGCACCCAGAAGGAGAGGTGGGAGGAGTGGCGGAGCTGGTGGTGCTGGATCGAGGAGAAGGGCCCACGGGAGTTCTACCGGGTCCACGGGAGTCCGCCGGTCCGCCGCAAGGACTGGAGCGACCTCGACGCCAACGACAAGAAGCTCTCGGTCGCCACCACCAGGATCCATCGCCTCACCCTGGCCGGGCTCACTCTCGAAATGATTGGGGCCGATTTCATCCGCCGCCGAATTGCCCCACTGCACAATAAGGGGAGGCCGGCCTGGGACTACAGGAATGCGGCCGACATCATGAGGCTCCGCCCTAGCTTGAAGCATAACTTCACGGTGACGGGGCATGCTCATTTTTGCCGGAGGCTCTTCCAGCTCAAGGTGGGTGACAACGGCAGGGCTGAGAGGACCGGCAGGGCCGAGAAGGCCGGCAAGGCCGTCAAGGTGTCTCTGTTTGGGTTGCCGGCGGGAGTGGTCCCATTGAGCAACAACTCTCGCCAGACCGCCATCATCGCCATGATGCCAGACTTCAATGTGCACGGCCTCGATTCAACCTGGGATGAGCCGAAAGCGTGGGAGGGGCAGGCATTCTTCGACAATCTGTCGGAGAAGTACATCCGTGATGAGCCGCTGCTCATCCGCGACACCACCAAGGAGGAGCTAGACTACATCACCGCCAGGGCGGCGGAGGCGGCACTTGCCAAGGAGGCTGGTAGCGCCGGCACCGTGGAGGACGAGGCTGACATGGCCGCGGAGGAGAAAGAGCTCGCCGGATGGGCGGAGTCTGCTGGGGGAGGCCAGCAGCATCGGCGTCGGGGTCCCCCTCGTCGAAGATGTGGTCGAGGAGTCGGCCGAAGAGGAGGCCAAGACGGATGACCCCCCGGCCACGGGGAAGAAACGCGTCCTGCGGCGGGCTAGCTCTGGTGAGCCGGTCCGGCCCGGCAGGACCGTGCAACGGCAACAGGCTCAGGAGCAGCCCGTGCACCAGACAAGGGCGATGAAGGCTGCGGCAGCGATAAAGACGGCGAAGGCCGCGACAACGAAGAAGACGGCGCCTGCCTCTTCTTCGTCCAAGCGGCACAGGACCCCATCCCCTTCTCCTCCTCCTTCGGAAAACACCCTGGAGGCTAAGTTCAACCTCGGGTCCTTTAGCCCGAAGAGGAAGAGGAAGCTAGTGGAGGAGGAGGTGGAGGACGAGTAAGTACCTCGCCCCCCCCATCATCTGCTGACCCCATGCCTGTGTTATCCTCCTTTGACTTGATGTTATCTTCATAGGGACATGGAGACGCTGGCCCAGAGGGTGGCGAAGAGGGCCAGGGCCTCGACGAGCGACAAGCCCCTGGCTGGCGCTCCACACATGCCGGTGGTGGTGGAGATCAGCCCGGACAACAGCCCTCGACGCAGCCCCCGCTTCAGCCCCCAGCGTGAGTTCATCACTCACTCTTCGTTGACGGGCATCGGGACACGAATTCTTGGTGCTGACCTTGCCGGGTTTGCAGGAGGAGAGCGGCGGTAGGAGGAGCCACTGAGGGCCACCCCCAACACGCCACCCCCATCGACCACGCCACCCAGAGGGGCATCCCCGGCAAGGGCACCAAGCACTAAGCTCATGCGCACGGAGGAGGAGGAGGCGAACTTGGGTGTCGGTGGCTCCGTCCCGGCGACGAACGTTGGCGGGGAGGGAACCACTTCTTCCCAGCTCGGCACAGGTAAGTGGCCTGCTCCTCGTCCCCGTTTTTTCTTCTTCTTTTTTTTGAACCTTGATTTTGGCTTCATCTCATTCTCCTTCCCAGCTTCTAGACCCTCCCCCGACGGACCAGGAGGATATCGACACCATCATCGAGGAGTTCGCCAAGGACGCCGAGGCCGAGGCCGACAAGATTGCTGCTGAGGAGGCCGCCAAGACCACCGCTGAGGAGGCCGCGAAGGGGCCTGCCGGAGAGGCCGGCAAGGCCGCTGCCAAGGAGGCCGACAAGGCTGCTGCCGAAGAGGCCGACAAGGGGCCTGTCGGGGAGGAGGTGGCTGACGACCAACCTCCCTCCCCTGCTGCCACTGCCCCGGGCAAGTACTTGAAGGTGGGCGACGACCTGTTCGTCCACCTTCTAGGGACGACGACCACCAGGGCGCCAGCCGAGGGGGAGGTGTTCGATGACGAGGCACTCGCCACCACCGGGCTCCAGGTTGTCGATGAACCGAGCGCTGGCGGTGGAGGTTCCCAAGAGGAGCAGCTTCTTCGGGACATGAGCGTCAACTTTCGGAAGCTCCAAGCGCTCCATCGCGCCCGCCTGGACAAGGCGAAATCCAGGATGGTGGCAGTGGACAAGGCGGAGGCGGATCTCGAGGAGCGCGTCACTCAGACGCAGGCCTGGTTTGACGAGGATCGGGAAGAACTGAAGGATGCTCAGGACGAGCTGCCTGAGCGCAAGCAAGAGCTCATCCTGAAGCAGGCTGATGTCGAGAAGGCCCAGGAGGTGGCGAAGGAGCAGGCCGCCAAGGACGAGGCTGCTCGGCAATAGCACCAGGCTCTGCTGGACTCCCAGCAGGAGGACCTTGCCGCCCATGAGGAGGTGCTTGCCGCCACACTCCACGGCAAGGACGAGGAGGTCGAGAAGCTCGTCGCGCAGCGAACCCAGGAGCTGGAGCAGAGGCACAAGGACGCACTCGATGCTGGCTCGGGTTCATGCCGGTGAAGTGAGAAGCTGGAGCTGGAGCGGGATGGGCTGAAGAAGGTGGACTCGGAGCTGACGGAGGAGAGGGACATGGCCAACCGCGCTTCAGCGGATGCGCATGCCGCCGTCTCCGACAAGGCCAAGCTGCTCTCCGAGGCCAATGGCTCCATCAATGATCTGAAGCTAAAGGCGGACGGCTTGGAGGGGACGCTCTCAGAGGTCAGGGCCTGAGAGGAGACCCTGACCAAGGCCCTCGAGACTGAAAAGCGGCTGCGGAGTGATGACGCCACTGCCCACAAGGAGTATGTGGACAGCGTCAATCTCTGGATCAGCCGTCTTGTCAACGTCGCAAGGAGGCTCACCGCACAGCTAGCCGCCATGGGCCTGCCAGATGTCAGGTACTCCCAAGAGCCGAACGTGAGCCCCAATGCCAGGTTGACCCTGTTCTTCGAGGGCGTCCTCGAAGCCCTGGAGCGGCTCCACTCCAATTGAGCAGTTTATCTGGCCAATGAGTCCCGGAGGATCTGCCGGGGTGCCCTGACCAAGGTGCTCACCAAGATGTCGTTCTGGAACCCCAACGTCGACTTCGCCGATGCGCTGGAGAGCTTGCCGGAGTATGCAGACCTCACGGCGCTCAACGAGCATATCGAGCCCATCATTAGTTGCGTCGACGGAGTCCAGAGGGTGGAGGGACAGCGCTAGGACTAGGCACCCCATTTCTCATCGCTGCTGCGGGTTCATGACCAAGACAATTTTATCTTAAGTTAGAACCACAACAATTATTGATGTAATATAACTCTGCAGTACTTTAAGATGAAACTTTCTATCTTCATGTGTTGATCTTTCTTTGTATGTATACATCCTACGCCCAGCGGGATAGGTTTGCCGGCGCGTAAACCCATGCTATGGCTCTTTGAGGACGGATCCTTAGCAGCCTGCCGGGGGGCGCTTGCTGCCGGGCAAACCACCTTGCAGCTCTCAGCGCGGCCGCTTGAACTGTTGAGCGGACTCGAACCAGAACAAGGGCGTTGCTAATAGCGGGCAGGTCACCTTGCCGTTCTCAGCGCGGCCGCTCGAACTGTTGAGCGGACTCGAAATAGAACAAGGGCGTTGCCAATAGCGAAAGGGTCCCATTGCGTGCAGGTTTTCCATACAAAGAGCAAGATCTTTCGAGGATAATAACCTCATATAAAAAGGAATTGCCCAAAGTTGTGCGTGTCTTAGCTTTTCGGTCGCCACGCAGATGGTTGTTGCGGCTGCGGACAGCATCGCCCCGCCTAGCCGATGGCACCAGAGCGTGGCTGATCGTCGTCGCCTTCCTCTCTCGAGCCATCGCGACGAAGAAATCGATGAGCTGACTCCAGAACCAGATTTTCACAGCTTGCGCCCTCTACCTGGCACGCCAAAGATGTAGGGGGAACGATACCTTTGGGATCACGAGGATCCCTTCTACGGTTGGCGGGCGCGGGGCTGTGCAAAGAGCGGGGTTGGGAGATCAACACGGGGGAATTTTATCCAGGTTCGGGCTGCAAGCGATGCGTAATGCCCTACTCCTGCGGGTTTATGTTTATCTCGTGTTCTTGGACTAGCTACAAAGCGTGCGGGGTCCAAAAAGTCCGAATCCTTCCTCAGTACGCCTCGAGCCTCCTTTTATAGTCAAGGGGTCGCCACAGGGGCACACAGGAGGTGGAAAGTATGTACAGTGTACAAGCTTATCGCCTGACATCACAGGACAAAACACATTTAATGCGCTACTTAGGTGTCCTCTTGCTTTATTGGGGACGGCAACGAAGCCCATCCCGTCCGTCGCCGCTTCGCCTCGCTCCGACGCGTGTCCAGGCTGACGAGGCGTGTAGCGCCATGCTGGCTGGCTGGCTGCTGAATTGGTGCGGTGGCAGAGTCTTCACGAAGATCTGCATGCCACCACGCAGGTGCTTGCTGAGTTGGCCTGGAAGCTGCATGTCGCCACGCAGGTGCCTGCCTTGCTGGCGGGCTGACTGCTGTGTTGGAACAGCGGTGGAGCCTTGGCAGGTGTGGGCCTGGCTGCGGCCCCGCAGATGTCCCCGGCAAGGGTCTTGCCGGGGTCTCGCAGGTGTCCCCGGCAAGGGTCTTGCCGGGGTCTTGTGGGCGTCCCCGGCAAGGATCTTGCCAGGGGTTTCCATCTTCTGGTTCTCCTCTAGCCTTGTATGTTCTTGGTCTTCACAAAGATCTGCATGCCACCATGCAGGCGCCTCCCGAGCCTTGGTTCCAATGTCGTTCATGGTGTTGGAACTCTTAGGCTCAAGGGTGGCGGCCTCGCTGGTGTTGGGCAAGTTGCCCCGACAAGGCTCTTGTCGGGGAAGGCCCACCTTGCCCCTTTGCTCCTCATGCCTCTGGCTTGGCGCTGCTCTGGTTATCTTGTGTCTTCGCTTCCTCTGCCCCGCCAAGCGTGGCCGCAGGCGTGGCTACAACTGCCCGCGCACAAGTAAAGGGGTACAGAAGGCCCACCTACTTTTGTACAACGACACAAAGCTTAGGTTTCTTGCCAAACCACAGTTCATACGGTGCGGTCTCAACGGATTAAGACGGTGCCCTATTTAAAGTGAATGCAGCTATCTCTAATGCATAACCCCAAAACGATAGTGGTAAATCGGTAAGAGACATCATAGATTGCACCATATCTAATAAAGTACGGTTATGACGTTCGGACACACCATTACGCTGTGGTGTTCCAGGTGGTGTGAGTTGTGAAACTATTCCACATTGTTTTAAATGAAGGCCAAACTCGTAACTCAAATATTTGCCTCCACGATCAGATCGTAGAAACTTTATTTTCTTATTACAATGATTCTCCACTTCACTATGAAATTCTTTGAACTTTTCAAATGTTTCAGACTTGTGTTTCATTAAGTAGATATACCCATATCTGCTCAAATCATCTGTGAAGGTCAGAAAATAATGATACCCACCGCGAGCCTCAACACTCATCGGACCGCATACATCGGTATGTATTATTTCCAATAAGTCAGTGCCTCGCCCCATTGTTCCGGAGAATGGAATCTTAGTCATCTTGCCCATGAGGCATGGTTCGCAAGCATCAAATGATTCATAATCAAGTGATTCCAAAAGTCCATCCGCATGGAGTTTCTTCATGGGCTTTACACCAATATGACCTGAACTGCAGTGCCACAAATATGTTGCACTATCATTATCAACTTTGCATCTTTTGGCATCAATTATCAATATGTGTATCACCACGATCGAGATTCAACAAAAATAGACCACTCTTCAAGGGTGCATGACCATAAAAGTTATTACTCACATACATAGAACAACCATTATTCTCTGATTTAAATGAATAACCGTCTCGCATTAAACAAGATCCAGATATAATGTTCATGCTAAACGCTGGCACCAAATAACAATTATTCAGGTCTAAAACTAATCCCGAAGGTAGATGTAGAGGTAGCATGCCAACGGCGATCACATCGACCTTGGAACCATTCCCGACGCGCATCCTCACCTCATCCTTAGACAATCTTAGTTTAATCATTAGCCCCTGTTTTGAGTTACAAATATGAGCAACCGAACCGGTATCAAATACCCAAGCACTACTACGAGCATTAGTAAGGTACACATCAATAACATGTATATCAAATATACCTTTGTTCACTTTGCCATCCTTCTTATCCGGCAAATACTTGGGGCAGTTCCGCTTCAAGTGGCCAATCCCTCTGCAGTAGAAGCACTCGGTTTCAAGGTTAGGTCCATAATTGGGCTTCTTCCCGGGATTGGAAACTTGCTTGCCATTCTTCTTGAAGTTTCCCTTCTTTCCTTTGCCCTTTTTCTTGAAACTAGTGGTCTAGTTAACTATCAACACTTGATGCTCCTTATTGATTTCTACCTCCACAGCTTTGAGCATTGCGAAGAGCTCGGGAATAGTCTTCTCCATCCCTTGCATATTATAGTTCATCACGAAGCCTTTGTAGCTTGGTGGCAGTGATTGAAGAACTCTTTCAATAACACTATCATCTGGAAGATTAACTCCCAGCTGAGTCAAGTGGTTATGATACCCAGACACTCTGAGTATTTGTTCAGTGACAGAACTATTCTCCTCCATCTTGCAGCTATAGAACTTGTTGGAGACTTCATATCTCTCAACTCGGGCATTTGCTTGAAATATTAACTTCAACTCTTGGAACATCGCATATACTCCATGACGTTCAAAACGTCTTTGAAGTCCCGATTCTAAGCTGTAAAGTATGGCACACTGAAAGTGCGTTATATCGACTAGAGGGGGGGGGGGTGAATAGGCGATTTTTATGAATTCTTCACTGAGGAATTTGTGGGTGAGGAAATTCCTTAGCGAATAACTACTTGCAGCGGAATAAGTACTCAAGAGGAAGCATAACAGAACATAGGTATGGTCATCATGATGAAATGAAGACAAGCACAAAGTACAGAAAGCATAAACACAGGATAACACAAGATGAAGACAAACAGACTGAAGAAATTGAACTGAGGAAATTGAGAAAGTCTTCAGTCAAAGTCTTCAAACACAGATATGAACAAGTGCACAACACAGTTATGAGGAAATGAAAGAGTTGTGGAAATAGAACCAGTAAGCTCGGTGAAGGCAATGATTTGGTAGACCAGTTCCAACTGCTGTCTCAGTTGTACATCTGGTTGGAGCGGCTAGGTATTTAAACCTGAGGACACACAGTCCCAGACACCCAGTCCTGAACACACAGTCCAGGACACCTAGTCCTCACCGTATTCTCCTTGAGCTAAGGTCACACAGACCTCGCCCAATCACTCATGGTAAGTCTTCAGGTGACTTCCGAACCTTCACAAACTCGGTCACTCGGCGATCCACAATTCCTCTTGGTTGCTCTAGACCATGACGCCTAACCGTCTGAAAGAAGCATAGTCTTCAAAGGTAACAAGCGTCAGATCCACGCAGGATCAATCTCTTCAGTGATGCTCAATCACTTTGGGTTTGTAGGTGTTTGGGTTTGGGTTTTTCCTCACTTGATGATTTTCGCTCAAAGTCCTCGGAGGATGGGATGCTCTCAAATGACAAATGTCAGTTTCTCTCGGAGCAGCCAAGCAGCTAGTGGTTGTAGGGGGCGGCTATTTATAGCCTAGGGAGCAGCCCGTCATGATAAGAAGTAAATGCCCTTTAATGATATGACCGTTAGTTGGGTAGATATTTTGGGACAGCTGGCGCATAGCACAGCAACGGTTGTCGGGTGGTAGGGTGCGACATATGCCAACGGGTGGCTTATCATTGTGGGAGCCAGTAAGACGTCGCTGGTGCCTGGAAACGGGATGAGGCGAAGACATGCTCGCCGACGAATCTTACCCAGGTTCAGGGCTCTCCATGGAGATAACACCCCTAGTCCTGCTCCGCGGGGTCTCCGCATGATCACTAGATCAGAAAGAGTAGCTACAAGTGCTCCTTGAGCTGTCGGGTTCAAGGGAGAAGAAGAGCAAGTCTAGCTCTCGCTTCCCTCTCTATATGGTGTGTGTGTAACTCTAAGAAGCCAACCCTTTGCATGGGTGCCCCGGGGGGTTTATATAGGCCTACCCCCTGGGGGTACAATTGTAATCCGGCTGGGCGCGGGTCCCAGTCGTCAGCATCTGCGCTCGCCTGCTTCTCCGCCGGCCATTGGGGCCCGCCGATTGGTGGGTCCCGCCGGCTGCCGGCCTCTTGGTCGACAGGCCGGCCCCACCGCCTAGGGGTCTTGTCGGCGGCTGTTTACTGTAGCCTCGCCCCTGATGACGAGGGCTTTGTTGAGGTAAGCGTGGCTACAGTGTGCCGCCTCGAGGGCTCTCACTGTGGCCTTACCTCGTCTTGTCTCCTTAATGTGGCACATGTTTCGAGGGAGGGGGTAGCCGGCTTCTGGGGGCCGGCTACGCCCCTGGCCGACTGGGGGAGGCCGGGCCGCCTTCGTGCCTCTCTCTGGCTAAAGGGGCCCGCCGCCCGCGGGCCTTACTGGCGTCTGTCGTGGATGACGTTGAGGCCAGCATGGCTACAGTGCCGAGCCGGACGGGAGATGGCTAACCCGTACGGCGTCCTGCGGCCACGCCTGCCTCGGGATTCGGGGGTAGTGGGCCGCACTGTAGCCACACCCCATCTTGTCACTGTTATGGGGGCGTAGTTTTGGTGGGTGCGGTCTTGGCCGGCTTCTTGGAGTCGGCGTTCTTCATGGCCGACTCTTGGGAGTCGGCGTTCTCCGTGGCCGGCTTCCTGGAGTCGGCCATCTCGTAGTTATCTTGGGGTAGGTTTCTGAGACTGGGTCGCCTTCTGAGAGTCGGCTCCGGGGGTAGCCGGCCGGGGAAGGCGGCCCAATGCCTTGAATGCTTGAAGGCTCAAATGGCCTGATAATTTTTGAAGAGCCAGGGGTAGTCGGTTAGGCTACCCGTGGCCATTTACTCCGACAGTAGTCCCCGAAGCTGATTGAGCTTCGAGGTTGGGTGGGAGTCGAGAAGCTCAGTCAGCTTCCTATCTTGACGAGACGGCAGCTGGGAGCCGGCTTCGGTTGGGTGCGCCGTCTCGGCGAAATTTTTTGGAGTCGGAGGGCGGGAGCTTGCCAGCGCGCGCACGGGGCCACGGGCCGGCCACTTGCCGCCTGCGAACCACGTGGCATCCCTTGGCTAAAAAGCCTGCCAGCCCACGCGCACGACGGGACGTCGCCGCAGGTCGGGGGCCCGCCGCGCCTACGCCCGGGCCCAGGCGCGGATTCTCTACGGCCCGAAGTCGCCCGCACGTCTTCCTGCGGCGGTTTCGGCACGCCTTTAGGGCGTAATAATCGCGAGGCGTGGGGGGAGTGGGTGCAGTTAATCCCACGTCTCACCCCACCCCCTGCCTCCCCGGCTTCACCGTGCGAAGCTATAAGTAAGGGGAGGGGGAGAGCGGCAGGCGCTCGCACGCCCCTCCCCTCTCCGCCATCTTCTTCCTTCTGCTCTTTCTTGCGACAGCGCCTCGCCGCCGCACTGCTCCACCACTCGATCCTCCGCCGCCGCGCTCATTCTCGCCAGCCCTACGCCATGATGCAGTTCCGCGGGGATTGGGACGGCTCCAACGTCCATGAGGATCACGTCGAGTTCCTCCGCAAGACGCGGCGGCTGCCCGGTGCGGACAAGGTGGAGGTCCGTCTTGCGCCGGCGAAGGAGATTACGCCGGAGCCGGAGGAAGGCGAGCGGGTAGTCTTCCGCTCGCATTTCTTGCGCGGTATCGGCTTGCCAGTGAGCGCCTTCTTCCGCTCCTTTCTCGAGTTCTACCAACTCCAGCCGCACCACCTTACCCCGAACACGGTGGTGCTGCTGTCCGCCTTCGTCACCTTGTGCGAAGGCTACCTCGGCGTCCTCCCCACCCTCGAGCTCTGGGGGGAGTTCTTCCAGTCCAAGCTGGGCACGCGCATGCAGGGCGTGCCGGCTCAGACTGGCGCCTTCGTCACGATGTGGAGGGTGGCTGCCGACAACCCTGTCAGGACCCCGACTCCAAATCACATCGATCTAGCTGGTAACACCCCATATCACTTTGTGGCCTCACGCACGGTATTCCCACGGGTGTCGCCTTACCATGGCCCGGGACCGTTTGCGCCTTTTGGCTCACGTATATGATAGTGTCGCTAGCATCCATATGACAGAGAACCCGGGCCGACATGACTAGTCGTGAACCCAAAGTGGCACTAACTTACGGGGACAGGCATACATGAATCAACATCGAGCATGTCGGTCAGCAGCGTGCGAATCCGGGCTGTAGCTCTGGGCTAACAGGACTCCGGGAACCCGGGCTGTAGCAGGCTAGGCAGGACTCCGGATGTCACCGCGTGACATTTCCCCGAAGGGACAGACACAGGAACGAAGTGAATCACATGCCGGCCAGTCAAATGTTCCGTAGCAGTAGTGCTGGGCTAGCAGGACTCCGGTGAACCAGGCTGTAGCGGACTACTATGGCTCATGGGAGCACAAGACTACATTTCCCCATAAGAGAGGCTACCAAGGATAAACAACTAGGTTGTTGGATCCCACACATACCAAGCATTTCAATCATACACACAATATGCTCGATATGTGCAAATACAACATGGCATCACAACAAGACTCTATAACTCAGAGTATTTATTCATTAGGCTCCGAAGAGCCAGATATTACAAACATGGGTCTCATGACCCAACATTCAGAGCATACAAGTCAAACACATGCGGAAGCTTAACATGTCTGAGTACAGACATCTACAAATGAAAAAGGCTGAGAAGCCTGACTATCTACCAGATCCTGCCGAGGGCACAAGATCGTAGCTGAGGTATCAAGCTAAACGTCGAAGTCCACACGGAACTACTAGCGAGACTGACGTCTCTCTGCAAAACATAAAATAGGTAAACGTGAGTACAAATGTACCCAGCAAGACTTACATCAGAACTAGCTACATATGCATCGGTATCAACAAAGGGGGGTGGTGGAGTTTGACTGCAGCAAGCCAGCTTTGACTCGGTGGCTATCCTAAACTATGACTGCAAGTAACTCTTTTGAGGTGGCGCACACGAGTCCACATATTCACCATATCAATACACCACTATGGATCCGCTCCCGTCTCCCTAGGAGAACGCCATCCATAGCACTCACGCTTATCTTGCGCATTTTAGAGTATCCACTTTCACTTGTCTATGAACTGTACAGGCAACCCAGAAGTCCTTTACCGCGGACACGGCTATTTGAATAGATGATGTCAACCCTGCAGGGGTGTACTTCCTCACACACGCTCTCGCCACTTACCACCATGTACACGTCGTGTACCTCGGCAACCTTCAAGCGGAAGCCTGGCGAGGGAGTCGGCCACGACCTGACTAACCACACAAGTCTCTCGTCCAGGTTTATCGCCTATTCGGGTTCCATCCGCAAGGAGATCCGGCCTGGGTGTCGCTCACGGCCCCAAACGATGTGTGCAGGGTTCCCGAGCCCACCATCCGGGTGCCACTCGGTACACCGGGCCACATGTGCCTAGTCTGTCCCAAGCCCACCTGTACGGGGTGCCACTTGGTAGACTACTAACACTACCTACAAACACCAGAAACTAGTTGCAACTCCTGGACAGAGATCAAGTTGATTAATAAGTCGAGAGGGGCACTTAAGTATTCCAATGTGTGGTAGTAACTGTTCATGGATCACAAACACAGAACTCAGTTCCTGAGGATGGCTTCAATGAGACAACCCACCATGTACTCCTACATGGCCACTCACCGCTACCTTTACCAAATCGTGTTCACACACTTAGCTCTTACACAGTAGGACATGTTCATCACACCTCCGATTCATCCCTGATGAATCAGACCGGACACAACTCTAAGCAATAGCAGGCATGACAAACAAGCATGAATGAGTAGGCACATCAGGGCTCAAACAACTCCTACTCATGCTAGTGGGTTTCATCTATTTACTGTGGCAATGACAGGTCCTGCAGAGGATAAGGGGTTCAGCTACCGCAGCATGTAACAGTTGAATCGTTGTTGTCCTAATGCAGTAATAGAGAGCAGGAGCGAGAGAGTGGGATTGTATCGGAATGAACAAGGGGGTTTTGCTTGCCTGACACTTCCGAAGATAGTATAGCTCTTCATCGGTGTCATCGATCGCATCGTCGAAGCAACGTCTACTGAGAGGGGACAACACCGGCAAACAGAGAAGAAACACGATCAATGCAATGCACAATATGATGCATGCTATGACATGGCAATATGGATGTGTTTTGAGCTAATGCAACTAGCAACATATTAAATGGAGTTGGTTTGAACCTTAGGTTCAAATTCAAACTTCATATGTGAGGGTTTAAATGCCTTTATATGATTTGGTCTAAACAGCAGCCATAAGTTGTTCTAACATGCATGGAAATGGTACAGATGGATAGATTGGATTTTTCTGATCATTTTTCATATATAAATCTTTTCATTCTGAGCTATAGATTATTTTCTATGATTTTTTGAAGTTTGGGGTATTTTCTGGAATTTATAAATCATTTTTGATTTATTTTAATTCTAGAAAACTTTACTGCGTTAGCATTAAGTCATGCTGGTGTCAGCTGGTCAATAGGACCGTCCAGGTCAAACCTGACAGGTGTGGCCCACCTGTCATTGACTCAGTGCTAACCAGGGTTTAGTTAAATCCTAACTAAAGTAAATAGAAGGGCTGGGGCCCACAGTCAGCGAGTCAGTGGGTTGGCTAAAATTTAATTAGCATCTAAACTAAATTAGCAGGGCCTCGGGCCCACATGTTAATGATCCAGGGGGGTCAAACCCTGGCCAACTCGGTCAAACATGCCGGCGACTCGACGCCGGCGAGGCCAGACGCGGCGGGGCACCTCGGGTTTTGCCTACAGGGCACGGCTTGCGACACAGTTGGGTTCTACGGCGAGCTGGGCTCGTGCGCATCCAGCGGTGGCAGTGAGAGGGCGCGAGGTGGTCTGTAGTGGCGGCAGAGGCGAGTTGGGCGGCGACCGGAGCTCTGGCGTCGACGGAATCGACGACACGGCGCGCGGGAGGACCAGCGTTTTGTACCTACGTGATCTACGAGAGCTCACGAACCCAACGGAGGCACGCACGGGACCAAATGGCCACCGGAGCCTCGTCGGCGACGGGCTCGTGCGGCGGCGTGCTTCGGCATCAATGAAAAATGCAGCTACAGCGAGCGCTAGGCCGCGGGATTAGGGGGAAACGACGGCGAAGCTCACAGTGATCACGAAGAGGGGCTCGGCTTGCTCTGGGACGGCTTGGCGACGGTGAATCGACGTCGGCCGTGACCGGCTCCCGAGGTTGAAGACGGTGGCGATGACGACGCTACGGAGCGTCCCAGCTGGCTTGGCTCGGTGGAGATGACGAGGAAGACGACACGGAGCTCGTGGGCACAACAGAGGGCGAGGGGGTAGCTGTGGCCGTGGTGGTTCTCGTCGGCGGTCTCAGGTGCGTACGGTCGGTCACGGGGGAGAGAGTCAGAGAGGGGATGGGGACGAGCAAGCGGTCGAGGGACGCGCGGGAGAGTGCGTGGCGTCCGTAGCCATCGCTAGGCATTCGGCGGCAAGCATGAGGTGGCCAGGCGCGTGCCAGCGAGCCGCGGCCACGCGCTCCTGTCCTCCTGGCGTGAGGAGGGAGACGGCTGGCAGCGGCCAGCTGGTTTGGGCCGTGCTGGGCCAGGCCAGGTAAGCGCCAGGTGAGTTTGCTCTCTCTCTCTCTCTCTTTTATTTGTTTCTGTTTTCTAGTTTTTTGCTATAGTTTGAGCTTAGGAAAAATACCAAGGCATTTCCTAAAATCCTGAAAATATTTTTGGGCCACTAGAGAACCCGGGCCGACATGACTAGTCATGAACCCAAAGTGGCACTAACTTACGGGGACAGGCATACATGAATCAACATCGAGCATGTCGGTCAGCAGCGTGCGAATCCGGGCTGTAGCACTGGGCTAACAGGACTCCGGGAACCCGGGCTGTAGCAGGCTAGGCAGGACTCCGGATGTCACCGCGTGACATTTCCCAGAAGGGACAGACACAGGAACGAAGTGAATCACATGCCGGCCAGTCAAGTGTTCCGGAGCAGTAGTGCTGGGCTAGCAGGACTCCGGTGAACCGGGCTGTAGCGGACTACTATGGCTCATGGAAGCACAAGACTACATTTCCCCATAAGAGAGGCTACCAAGGATAAACAACTAGGTTGTCGGATCCCACAGATACCAAGCATTTCAATCATACACACAATATGCTCGATATGTGCAAATACAACATGGCATCACAACAAGACTCTACGACTCAGAGTATTTATTCATTAGGCTCTGAAGAGCCTGATATTACAAACATGGGTCCCATGACCCAACATTCAGAGCATACAAGCCAAAGCACATGCGGAAGCTTAACATGTTTGAGTACAGACATCCACAAATGAAAAAGGCTGAGAAGCCTCACTATCTACCAGATCCTGCCGAGGGCACAAGATCGTAGCCGAGGTATCAAGCTAAACGTGGAAGTCCACACGGAACTACTAGCGAGACTATCATATACGTGAGCCAAAAGGCGCAAACGGTCCCGGGCCATGGTAAGGCGACACCCGTGGGAATACCGTGCGTCAGGCCACAAAGTGATATGGGGTGTTACCGGCTAGATCGATGTGATTTGGAATCGGGGTCCTGACAAACCCCTTCCCCGTCATCACGCTGAACCAGTCGGTGAAGCTATGGCAGAAGTCATACTTCTACGTGAAGAACGTCGCCCCGCAGGGCGACTACGTCAATCTGCCGGCTTACGTAGCCGGCCCACCGGTGGGCAGGCGGCCCCAGTGGTCCTATCGGGCCATGACGCTGACGCCGGCTGGAACCGCAGCTGTCGCCCGAGTGCGGGCGATGATCCAGTCGGAGGGCTTGTCAGGACCCGACCTGCTGGCCGCCTTCGTCACGCGCCGGGTGCTCCCGCTCCAGAGCCGCCCTTATCTGATCTGTCAAATGAGCGGCCAGCTCGATCCGAGTCGGATGTGCACCAAAGACATGCCGCACGACGAGGTGGCCTATATGGTGAAGTACCTTGCGAACTGCAAGCTCTCCGCAGAGTGGCAGTTCGGCAAGGAGCCATATTGCCGGGCCCATCCGCCGCCCACGGTATGCTCTCTTTTTCTCTTTCTCTCTTCTCAGTTTTGTCGCCGAGTTCCTTTTGGCCGACTCTGACTAGTCGGCTTGTCTCGACAGAGCCCTCTTCTTCGGCCTGCAGGCGGGTCGGACGCGGAGCGCCGCTTTGTCCCCGACCGGACGGAGCACGATCTGGAGGACCCCGACTTGGGGGCGGCCGCCATGGACGACAACACCGAGGCGGGCGGTGGCCAAGCCGGTGGCGAGGCAGGCGGCTCCGGGCTTGGAGTCAGCTTCAACGACTGGCCGGACGATGACGAGGCTGAAGTCGTCCCACGCCGCCAGCCGGCGCCTGGCCACGGTGCGGGTTTCTCTGCCGCGCCGCCTGCTCGGGGCGGCGGGCAAAAGCGTCGTGCCGCGCCGGGCTTGTTCGGCAGTCGGCCGAAGAAGCCCAGAGGCGGGGCAGCGGCGACCAGGCGGGAGGAGGCGGCCGCGAAGGCGGCCCGCTTTCGCAAGGCGGTGAAGCAGCCGCAGACGGTGTCAGCGTAAGTATATACTCCTTCATGTATTCTTTTTTCTTTTCTCTGGTAGCTCCTGAGTCCTTGTCTTTTCTCCAAAAAACCAGGGCTCCATTGTCGCTCGAGCGGGCTGCTGCCGCCTCCGTCGTTGGATCGTCGGGAGGATCTGGGAGCACTACTCGCCGCGTGGACCCCCGTGCCGATCTTCTGGCGGCGATGGAGCGGAACGCGCGGGAGGCGGAGGCATTGAGGGCGACCGCCGCCAAGGCGGCACAGGAGGAGGAGGCGGTGAAGGCGCGCGCTGACGTCGCGGCCAAGGCCCAAGCGGAGGCTGCGGCTGCGGCGATGGCGGAGGAGGCCTTGCTGGTCACCCCACTGCGCGTTGCGGCGCCTGGGGCCCCAGAGCCCTCGCCAGAAGAAGCCGGCAGTGACCAGCCGGGGCTGGAGAGGGAAGACGACATCATCATCCTGGAGAGGGTGGCGGCACCGGCCCCGCCGACTGGGGCGGCTCAAGGCGGCTGGCCTGATCTGCCGCCTGCGTAGTCGGCCGGGGGCGAGCTGGCCGCGAGGATTGATCTGGCGGTCCGGTCGTCGTCGCACCAGTGCACGGGGAAGGCTGCCTCAGAGCCGCAGAAGGCTGCATCGGAGCCGCAGCCGGCCGCGGGCTCCAGCTCGTCGGCCCAGGATATGGAGGCGCCCAGCGCCAGCTCGGGGTGGACGCCGGGCGGAGGGACAACCATGATGAATGTGGCCGCGCAGGACGTCCGGACCCGGCTCCAAGCCCAGGCTACGGCGCTGAGGAAATACAACGACGAGTTCCTTGTGACGCGGGCGGCCATCCGGGTTAGTCTTCTTATCTTGCTTCTTTTTGATCTTGGTTTTTTCCGTGGGGGCGCGTCAGCGCACCCACTGGGTGTAGTCCCCGAGTTCCGAGTCGGCTGCTGAGCAGGCGGCTTGGAACTTCTTAGTGGATCTAGTTTTGCTATTCTTGCTCTTACTTCGCTCTTCTGCCTGTCTTGCAGGACTACCACAATCTTCACGCGGCTGCCATCAACTCCCAGGCTCGGGAGCTGACCCAGAAGACCGCCGACCTATCTGAGAGCCGAGGTAAGTGCTTCGTCCTTTATCTCACATGGGGGCGCGTCAGCGCACCCACTGGGTGTAGTCCCCGAGATTCGGGCCGACTGCTGAGCAGTCGGGTCGGATCTTCCTTGACGACTTCTTCTTATTGCTTCTTCTTTCTCTGCCGTCCCTGCAGCGGCCAACGCCAGTCTAAGGGAGCAGCTGGGAGGGTCTCAGGCCGCCCTTCGTGCCAAGGAGGCCGAGTTTTCCGCCTTGGTGCAGGAACGTGACCGCCTGGCCAAGAGGTTGGCCGACCAGGAGGAGAGCCACAAGGCGGCTCTGAAGGCGGTGCAGGACAGCGAAGCCGCCCTCCAGGCCGAGTACGAGACAGAGGCGGCTGGCTGGGCCGAAGCAAAGCAGACGCTGATCAATGGCTATTGCCAGATCGAAGATTTGGTTGACGGTAAGCCGCCTACTTCTTCGTCCTTTCTTGCCGCCTGCCGCTTTTGGCTCGTTTTCTGACTTGGTGTTTTCTCTTCTTTCTCTTTCTTTCTTGCGCAGAGTACTTCCCTGGCTACTCTACCGCCGCCAACCAGATCATCGAGGCCCGCCGCGAGGCACGGAGGCAGGCTGGCGCCGAGATTGCACCAAACGCTAACCGGTCGCTGGAGGAGCAGCTCTTGGCGATCCAGGCCCGCCTCCAGCCGGCTCACCGACTGCTCCGCTGGCTTCAACGTGCTGGGGCGCAGGTGTTGGCCGCCCTCTGGCCCGGCGAAGCGGTTCCCCGCACCCCTAGTCGGACTGCCGACTGGCTGGAGGTGGCGGTCGGCCGCTTCGAAGTCTGGAAGGCTTCGGCGGCTCGGTCCGGCGCCAGGCGGGCACTGGAGTTCGTCAAGGCCTGGTATCCCGGCCTGAGTCTGGACCAGCTGGCTACCTGGCGGCAGCAGGCCGACACGGAGCTGGAGTCGGCGCGGCCGGCTATCATCCGGCGGGCTTCGGCGATCGCCGACTACAACGACACCAGCGCCTTCGCCCCTGAGGTAGATGACAACGGTGTTGCCCAGCCGGAGGAATGGTTCGGACTGAACCCGGCAGACGGTGAAGACTCGGCGGAGGAGATCGGCTCCAGCGACGAGGGCGAAGAAGAGGAGGAGGAGGGTGAAGACGCCGGGCCGGATGGTGGGGCGGCCGGCCAGCCTCAGCTTGACCGTGCCTCCAGCAACACATCACGCGCGGGTGCGCCGCCTGCCACCGGCGGTGATCAAGCAGAGACTCGCCAGCCGGCCACTCCTTCAGCCGGCGACGCCGTCTCCACCGACCAACCCGGCTCCCACATCGCACCTTTAGTCTAGTCTGCTATCTTTTATTTTCCTGTCTTATCACTTTTGGAACAATATTCTGTTAAGTTTACACAATTCCACCCACTGGGGGTGTATTCGAACTATGTCGATTGTCGGCCTGTTGGGGGGCTTTATATGTATATATGACTATGCAAGTGTTTGGCTTTTCCTTGTTCTTTGCTTTTCATCCTTCTGCTGTTTCCTTTGCCGCCCTCCCTTGGTTGCCGCCTCCCCAGTCAGGCAGTTGCTCAGCAATCTGTGCCTCGAGAAGTGCTTGGCCGATTGGGAGGGCAAGTACTCTAGCTTTTTTGGATTATAGCGAAGTGTTTGGAAAGCCGGCCAGCCGACTGTTCTGACAGCCGGCAAGCGTGGTCGGAGGCCGTCTTTTCGTTATACAAGTTCATTAGTCCTTAGCCGTTTTTCGTGTGGGCATCCTTTCTGCCTTGGCTCTTGCTAGTCGGACAGTCGGTTCTTCGAGCTGCGACTTTCAACAAGAGAGGACTCGGGAGCCGGGACACTACTTGTCTGACTTCGGGTAGAACTTTAATATAGCTTAAAGGCGGCCAGTCCCCGGGCCGACTAGTCGAACCCGGTGCCAGACAGGAAATCAAATGTAATAATACATTAATGGATATGACACTCGTCACTCATAGATAAATGAAGGCAGTCCCCGAGCGCTCCTCGGGGGGCCTGTTGTTTCGTACTTTGTCGGGTGGTAGGTGCGACATATGCCAACGGGTGGCTTATCATGGTGGGTGCCAGTAAGACGTCGCCGGTGCCTGGAAACGGGATGAGGCGAAGACATGCACGCCGGCGAATCTTACCCAGGTTCGGGGCTCTCCGTGGAGATAACACCCCTAGTCCTGCTCTGCGGGGTCTCCGCATGATCACTAGATCGGAAAGAGTAGCTACAAATGCTCCTTGAGCTGTTGGGTTCAAGGGAGAAGAAGAGGAAGGCTAGCTCTTGCTTCTCTCTCTATATGGTGTGTGTGTAACTCTAAGAAGCCAACCCTTTGCATGGGTGCCCCGGGGGGTTTATATAGGCCTACCCCCGGGGGTACAATTGTAATCCGGCTGGGCGCGGGTCCCAGTCGTCAGTGTCTGCGCTCGCCGGCTTCTCCACCGGCCGTTGGGGCCCGCCGACTGGTGGGTCCCGCCGGCTGCCGGCCTCTTGGTCGACAGGCCGGCCCCACTGCCTAGGGGTCTTGTCGGCGGCTGCTTACTGTAGCCTCGTCCCTGATGACGAGGGCTTCGTCGAGGTAAGCGTGGCTACAGTGTGCCGCCTCGAGGGCTCTCACTGTAGCCTTACCTTGTCTTGTCTCCTTAATGTGGCACATGCTTCGAGGGAGGGGGTAGCCGGCTTCTGGGGGCCGTCTACATCCTTGGCCGACTGGGGGAGGCCGGACCGCCTTCACGCCTCTCTCTGGCTAAAGGGGCCCGCCGCCCGTGGGACGTACTGGCGCTTGTCGTGGGTGACGCTGAGGCCAGCATGGCTACAGTGCCGAGCCGGACGGGAGATGGCCGTCCCGTACGGCGTCCTGTGGCCATGCCTGCCTCGGGCTTCGGGGGTAGTGGGCCGCACTGTGGCCACACCCCGTCTTGTCACCGTTATGTGGGTGTAGTTTTGGTGGGTGCGGTCTTGGCCGGCTTCTTGGAGTCGGCGCTCTTCAAGGCCGGCTCTGGGGAGTCGGCGTTCTTCACGGCCGACTCTGGGGAGTCGGCATCCTCTACGGCCGGCTTCCTGGAGTCGGCCATCCCGTGGTTATCTTTGGGGGAGGTTGCTGAGGCTAGGTCGCCTTCTGAGAGGCGGCTTCAGAGGTAGCCGATCGGGGAAGGCGGCCCAATGCTTTGAATGCTTGAAGGCTCAAATGGCCTAATAATTTTTGAAGAGCCAGGGGCTGCCGGTTAGGCTACCCGTGGCCATTTACTCCGACAGTAGTCCCCGAAGCTGATTGAGCTTCGAGGTTGGGTGGGAGTCAAGAAGCTCGGTCAGCATCCTATCTTGACGAGCTGGCAGTTGGGAGCCGACTTTGGTTGGGCGCGCCGTCTCGGCCAAAAATTTTGGAGTCGGAGGGAGGGAGCTCGCCAGCGCGTGCACCGGGCCGCGGGCCGGCCACTTGCCGCCTGCGAACCACGTGGCCTCTCTTGGCTAAAAAGCCTGCCAGCCCATGCGCGCGACGGGACGTCGCCGCAGGGCGGGGGCCCGCCACGCCCACGCCCGGGCCCAGGCGCGGATTCTCTGCGGCCCGAAGCCGCCCGCACATCTTCCTGCGGCGGTTTTGGCACGCTTTTAGGGCGTAATAATCGCGAGGCGTGGGGGGAGTGGGTGCAGTTAATCCCATGTCTCACCCCACGCCCTGCCTCCCCGGCTTCACCGTGCGAAGCTATAAGTAGGGCGAGGGGGAGAGCGGCAGGCTCTCGCACGCTCCTCCTCTTTCCAGCATCTTCTTCCTCCTGCCCTTTCTTGCAACAGCGCCTCGCCGCCGCGCTCTTCCACCACTCGCTCCTCCGCCGCCGCGCTCGTTCTTGCTAGCCCCACGCCACGATGCAGTACGGCGGGGATTGGGACGGCTCCAACGTCCACGAGGATCACGTCGAATTCCTCCGCAAGACGCGGCGGCTGCCCGGCGCGGACAAGGTGGAGGTCCGTCTCGCGCCGGCGAAGGAGATTACGCCGGAGCCGCAGGAAGGCGAGCGGGTAGTCTTCCGCTCGCATTTCTTGCGCGGCATCGGCCTGCCCGTGAGCGCCTTCTTCCGCTCTTGGCTCGAGTTCTACCAACTCCAGCCGCACCACCTCACCCCGAACACGGTGGTGCTGCTGTCCGCCTTTGTCACCTTGTGCGAAGGCTACCTCGGCGTCCTCCCTACCCTCAAGCTCTGGGGGGGGGGGGGGGTTCTTCCAGTCCAAGCTGGGCACGCGCATGCAAGGCGTGCCGGCTCAGAGTGGCACCTTCATCGCGATGCGGAGGGTGGCTGCTGACAACCCCTTCCCCGTCATCACGCTGATCCAGTCGGTGAAGCGATGGCAAAAATCATACTTCTACGTGAAGAACGTCGCCCCGCAGGGCGACTACGTCAATCTGCCGGCTTACGTAGCCGGCCCACCGGTAGGCAGGCGGCCCCAGTGGTCCTACCGGGCCATGACGCTGACGCCGGCTGGAACCGCAGCCGTCGCCCGAGTGCGAGCGATGATCCAGTCGGAGGGCTTGTCAGGGCCCGATCTGCTGGCCGCCTTCCTCACGCGCCGGGTGCTCCCGCTCCAGAGCCGCCCTCATCTGATCTGTCAGATGAGCGGCCGGCTCGATCCAAGCCGGATGTGCACCGAAGACATGCCGCACGACGAGGTGGCCTATATGGTGAACTACCTTGCGAAGTGCAAACTCTCCGCAGAGTGGCAGTTCGGCAAGGAGCCATATTGCCGAGCCAATCCGCCGCCCACGGTATGTTCTCCTTGTCTCTTCTTCTTCTCTCAGTTTTGTCGCCGAGTTCCTTTTGGCTGACTCTGACTAGTCGGCTTGCCTCGACAGAGCCCTCTTCTTCGGCCTGCAGGCGGGTCGGACGCGGAGCGCCGATTCGTCCCGGACCGGACGGAGCATGATCTGGAGGACCCCGACTTGGGGGCGGCCGCTATGGACGACAACATCGAGGCGGGTGGTGGCCAAGCCGGCGGCGAAGCATGGCGGCTCCGGGCATGGAGTCACCTTCGACGACTGGCCGGACGATGACGAGGCTGAAGTCGTCCCACGCCGTCAGTCGGCGTCTGGCCACGGCGCAGGTTCCTCTGCTGTGCCGCCTGCTCGGGGCGGCGGGCAAAAGCGTCGTGCCGCGCCGGGTTTGTTCGGCAGTCGGCCGAAGAAGCCCCGAGGCAGGGCAGCGGCGACTAGGCGGGAGGAGGCGGCTGCGAAGGCGGTGAAGCAACCGCAGACGGTGTCGGCGTAAGTACACTCTCCTTCGTGCATTCTCTTTTCTTTTCTTTGGTAACTCCTGAATTCTTGTCCTTCTCTCCAAACAACCAGAGCTCCATTGTCGCTCGAGCGGGCTGCTGCTGCCTCCGTTGTTGGGTCGCCGGGAGGATCTGGGAGCACCACTCGCCGCGTGGACCCCCGTGCCGATCTTCTGGCGGCGACGGAGCGGAACGCGCGGGAGGTGCGGGAGGAGCGGGAGGCGCGGGAGGCGGGGGCTTTGAAGGCGGCTGCCGCCAAGGCGGCGCAGGAGGAGGAGGCGGCGAAGGCGCGTGCTGATGCCGCGACCAAGGCCCAAGTGGAGGCTGCGGCTGCGGCGATGGCGGATGAAGCCTTGGTGGTCACCCCACTGCGCGTCGCGGCGCTTGGGGCCCCGGAGCCCCCGTCAGAAGAAGCCGGCATTGACCAGCCGGGGCTGGAGAGGGATGACGACGTCGTCATCCTGGAGAGGGTGGCGGTGCCAACCCCGCCGACTGGGGCGGCTCAAGGCGGCTGGCCTGATCTGCCGCCTGCGCAGTCGGCGGGGGGCGAGCCGGCCGCGAGGACTGAGCTGGCGGTCCGGACGCCGCCGAGCCGGCGCGCGGGGAAGGCTGCGTCAGAGCCACAGAAGGCTGCGTCGGAGCCACAGCCGGCCGCGGGCTCCAGCTCGTCGGCCCAGGATGTGGAGGTGGCCAGCGTCACCTCGGGGTGGACGCCAGGCAGAGGGACGGCCGTGATGAACGTGGCCGCGCAGGACGTCCGGACCCGGCTCCAGGCCCAGGCTACGGCACTGAGGCGATACACCGACGAATTCCTTGCGACGCGGGCGGCCAGCCGGGTTAGTCTTCTTATCTTGCTTCTTCTTGATCTCGGTTTCTTCCGTGGGGGCGCGTCAGCGCACCCACTGGGTGTAGTCCCCGAGTTCCGAGTCGGCTGCTGAGCAGGCGGCTTGGAACTTCTTAGTGGATTTAGCTTTGCTATTCTTATTCTTACTTCGATCTTCTGCCTGTCTTGCAGGACTACCACAATCTCCGCGCGGCTGCCTTCAACTCCCAGGCTCGGGAGCTGACCCAGAAAACCGCCGACCTAACTGAGAGCCAGGGTAAGTGCTTCGTTCTTTATCTCACGTGGGGGCGCGTCAGCGCACCCACTGGGTGTAGTCCCCGAGATTCGGGCCGACTGCTGAGCAGTCGGGTCGGATCTTCCTTGACGACTTCCTCTTATTGCTTCTTCTTTTTCTGCCATCCTTGCAGCGGCCAACGCCAGCCTGAGGGCACAGCTGGGAGGGTCTCAAGCCGCCCTTCGTGCCAAGGAGGCCAAGTTCGCCGCCTTGGTGCAGGAGCGTGACCGCCTGGCCAAGAGGTTGGCCGACCAGGAGGAGAGCCATAAGGCGGCTCTGAAGGCGGTGCAGGATAGCGAAGCCGCCCTCCAGGCCGAGTACGAGACGGAGGCGGCTGGCTGGGCCAAAGAAAAGCATACGCTGATCACTTGCTATGGCCAGATCGAAGATTTGGTTGACGGTAAGCCGCCTACTTCTTCGTCCTTTCTTGCCGCCTGCCACTTTTGGCTTGTTTTCTGACTTGGTGTTTTCTCTTCTTTCTCTTTCTTTCTTGCGCAGAGTACTTCCCTGGCTACTCTACCGCCGCCAATCAGATCATCGAGGCCCGCCGCGAGGCACGGAGGCAGGCTGGCGCTGAGATTGCGCCAAATGCTAGCTGGTCGCTGGAGGAGCAGCTCTTGGCGATCCAGGCCCGCCTCCAGCCGGCTCATCAACTGCTCCGCCGTCTTCAACGTGCCGAGGCGCAGGTGCTGGCCGCCCTCTGGCCTGGCGAAGTGGTTCCCCGCACCCCCAGCCGGACTGCCGACTGGCTGGAGGTAGCAGTCGGCCGCTTTGAAGCCTGGAAGGCTTCGGCGGCTCGGTCCGGCGCCAGGCGGGCGCTGGAGTTCGTCAAGGCCTGGTATCCCGGCCTGAGTCTGGACCAGCTGGCTACTTGGCGGCAGCAGGCCGACACGGAGCTGGAGCCGGCGCGGCCGGCTATCATCCGGCGGGCTTCAGCGATCGCCGACTACACCGACACCAGCGCCTTCGCCCCTGAGGTAGATGACAACGGTGTTGCCCAGCCGGAGGAGTGGTTCGGGCTGAACCCGGCAGACGGTGAAGACTCGGCGGAGGAGATCGACTCCAGCGACGAGGGCGAGGAGGAGGAGGAGGAGGGTGAAGACGCCGGGCCGGATGGTGGAGCGGCCGGCCAGCCTCAGCCTGACCGCGCCTCCAGCACCACGTCACGCGCGGGTGCGTCGCCTGCCACCGGTGGTGACCAAGCCGAGACCCGCCAGCCGGCCACTCCTTCAGCCGGCGACGCCATCTCCACCGACCAACCCGGCTCCCGCACCGTGCCTTTAGTCTAGTCTGCTATCTTTTGTTTTCCTGTCTTGTCACTTTTGGAACAATGTTCTGTTAAGTTTGCACAATTCCACCCACTGGGGGTGTATTCGAACTATGTCGATTGCCGACCTGTTGGGGGCTTTATATGTATATATGACTATGCATGCGTTTGGCTTTTCCTTGTTCTTTGCTTTTCATCCTTCTGCTGTTTCCTTTGCCGCCCTCCCTTGGTTGCCGCCTCCCCAGACAAACAGTTGCTCTGCAATTTGTAGCTGGAGAAGTGCTTGGCCAATTGGGAGGGAAAGTACTCTAGCTTTTTTGGATTATAGCTAAGTGTTTAGGAAGCCGGCTAGCCAGCTGTTCTGACAGCCGGAAGGCGTGGTTGGAGGCCGTCTTTTCGCTATATGAGTTCATTAGTCCTTAGCCGTTTTTCGTGTGGGCGTCCTTTCTGCCTTGTCTCTTGCTAGTCGGACAGTCGGTTCTTCGAGCTGCGACTTTCAACAAGAGAGGACTCGGGAGCCGGCACACTACATGTCTGACTTCAGGTAGAACTTTTAATATAGCTTAAGGCGGCCAGTCCCCGGGCCGACTAGTCGAACCCGGTGCCAGACAAGAAATCAAATGTAATGATACATTCATGGATATGACACTCGTCACTCATAAATAAATAAAGGCAGTCCCCAAGTGCTCCTCGGGAAGCCTGTAGTTTCATACTTAGTACAAAAAAGGGTAGCATGATACATACTGCTTTCAACTGTAAAATCTTCTCAGGAGGTTCGCGTTCCATGGTCGCTCTGACTCCTTGCCGGAGTCATCTCTCTTGCGTGCTCTTGGTTTTTGGGCGTCGATCAAGTAGTAGGAGTCGTTGCCTCGTGCCTTGCTGATGACGAAGGGGCCTTCCCAAGGGGCTGAGAGCTTGTGCTGGCCGGCTGTTCTTTGGATCAGCCGAAGCACAAGGTCGCCCTCTTGGAAGGATCTTGGCTTGACCTTGCGGTTGTGGTAGCGGCGCAACCCTTGCTGGTAGATGGCGGACCGGCTGAGTGCTAACAGCCGGCCTTCTTCTAGTAGGTCGACGCCGTCTTCTCTTGCTTCTTTGGCCTCCGCCTCCATGTACATGGTGACCCGAGGCGAGTCGAACTCGATGTCGGTTGGGATGACAGCCTCAGCACCATATACAAGGAAGAACGGAGTGAAGCCGTTTGACTTGTTGGGGGTAGTACGCAGACTCCAGAGGACAGCCGGCACCTCATCGAGCCAGCAGCCGGCCGATCGCTCCAGTGGTACAACCAGTCGGGGCTTGATGCCGGAGAGGATGAGTCCATTTGCTCCCTCGACCTGGCCGTTTGACTGCGGGTGGGCAACGGACGCTAAGTCCAGTCGGATGCCCTGCGTCGCGCAGAAACGTGCCAGTGCTCCTTTGGCAAAGTTTGTGCCGTTGTCGGTGATGATGCTGTGCGGTACTCCGTACCGAGTAGTGATGTCGGTGATGAATGTTACGGCAGTCGGCCCGTTCAGCTTCTTGATTGGCTTTGCTTCGATCCACTTTGTGAACTTGTCTACGGCGACAAGTAGATGTGTCAAGCCGCCGCGGGCTGTCTTGAAAGGGCCCACCATGTCCAGTCCCCAGACGGCAAAGGGCCAGGTGAGGGGAATGGTCTTGAGTGCAGAAGCCGGCAAGTGTTGCTTGGAACTGAAAACTTAGCATCCTCTGCAGCTCTTGACTATCTCTTTGGCATCTTCCAAAGCAGTCAGCCAAAAGAAACCATGGCGGAAAGCCTTGGCCACAAGTGATCTTGGGGCTGCGTGGTGGCCGCATTCGCCTTGATGGATATCCTTGAGGATTGCCACTCCTTTTTCTGGCTCGACACAGGTGGGAGACTCCAGTGACGCTGCGCTTGACAAGCTCTCTGTTGATTATTGCATATGCTCCGGCTCGTCGTTGCACTAGTCTTGCTGAGATCTCATCAGCCGGCAGCTCTCTGCTGACTAGGAATCTTAGGATGGGCTGGGCCCAAGATGGAGCTGTAACTTCTTCTTCTGTTAGTGCGGCCACCATGACTCGGGTGGGTGGGTCAGGAGGCGTAGAATTGGAGTCGGCCACCGCTTCTTGCGTTGCTGCAGTCCCTGGGCTGACTGCTGCAGTCCCCGGGCCGGGTTCTGAAGTCCCCGGGCTAGGTGCGACTACGGCAGTCGGTGGGGCAGTTGTCGAAGTCCCCGTGCCGCCTGCAGGGTTCCTCAAGTCGGATCCGACTGCATCGGGGGCAGGCGGTACGAAGATAGAGTCCGACTCTGGAGACGGCTTGATGGACGGCTTGAGGAGGCGTTGGAGGGAGACGCCGGTCGGTATAGCCTGTCGGGTGGAGCCGATCCGTGCCAGGGCATGTGCTTGGTCGTTGTCGGCCCTTGGCACATGAAGGAACTCGCACCCTTCGAAGTACCCACCGATCTGCTGGACGAGGAATCGATAGCTCGCCATGTTCGCGTCTTTGGCGTCCCAGTCACCAGACGACTGCTGGACCACCAAGTCTGAGTCGCCGTAACACAGGATCCGGTGTATGCCGAGCTCTTTGGCTAGCCGGAGCCCATGTACGAGCGCCTCGTACTCGGCCACGTTGTTGGAGGTGGCGAAGTGGATTTGCAGCGTGTATCTGAGCTTGTCGCCTTTGGGAGAGGTGAGGACGATGCCGGCTCCCAAGCCGGTGCGCATCTTGGACCCGTCGAAGTGCATCCGCCAATGGGTAGAGTCGGGAGCCGGCGGTAGGTACTGGGTCTTGGCCCAGTCGACGAGGAAGTCGGCCAATGCTTGGGACTTGATGGCGGTGCGGGGTTGGTAGAAGATCGTGTATGGCGCCAATGCAATGGCCCATTTAGCCACCCGGCCGGATGCATCCCGGCTGCCTATGATCTCGGCAAGCGGGGCGGTGCACACGACCGTGATGGGATGCTCTTGGAAGTAGGGCTTCAGCTTCTTGGCGGCGAAGTACACCCCATAGCACATCTTCTGGTAGTGCGCGTAGTTCTGCTTTGAGCTGGATAGCACTTCGCTTAGGTAATACACCGGCCTCTGGACTAGCCGGGCTCGGCCTTCTTCTGGGCGCTGGACCACAACAACTGTACTGACCACTCGGCTGGTCGCGGCAATGTAGAGGAGCATGGGCTCCTTCTCAGTCGGTGCCGCCAGGACAGGTGGTGTGGTCAGCATCTTCTTCAGCTCATGGAATGCTTGGTCGGCTTGGTCATTCCACTCGAAGTGAGTGGACTTCTTCATGAGTCGGTACAGGGGGAGAGCCTTTTCTCCTAGCCGGCTGATAAAGCGGTTTAGGGAAGCCAAGCACCCAGTGAACTTCTGCACATCTCGCAATTTGGTGGGAATCTCCATCCTCTCGATGGCCTTGATCTTCACAGGGTTGCACTTGATGCCGCGTTCGGAGACCAGGAAGCCTAGCAGCTGGCCGGCTGGTACTCCGAACACGCACTTCTCGGGGTTGAGCTTGATTTGGAATCGGCGCAAGTTGGCGAATGTTTCTTTGAGGTCTTCCAGCAGGGTGCCGCGCTTCTCTGTCTTCACCACAATGTCGTCTACATAGACGTGGGCATTTCTGCCGAGTTGCTTGAGGAGGCATTTCTGCATGCAACGCTAAAAAGTGGCACCGGCATTCCTCAAGCCGAATGTCATAGTCAGGTAGCAGAAAGCTCCGAATGGTGTGATGAAGGCAGTCTTCAGTCGGTCTGCTGGGTCGAACTTGATCTGATGGTACCCTGAGTAGGCATCCAAAAAACTCAACAGCTCGCATCCGGCTGTGGAGTCTATCACTTGGTCAATCCGTGGCAAAGCAAACGGATCCTTTGGGCAGGCCTTGTTGAGGCTGGTGTAGTCTATACACATGCGCCACTTGTTGTTCTTCTTCAATACCAGAACTGGGTTGGCAAGCCACTCTGGAAAAAACACTTCCATGATAAAGCCAGCGGCGAGGAGCCGGGCTATCTCTTCTCCTACGATTCTTCACTTCTCTTCTGACAGTCGGCGAAGGGGCTGTTTGACCAGCTTCGCGTCGGCTCGGATGTGTAATTTGTGCTCGGCGAAATCCTGCGGGACACCCGGCATGTCCTTTGGGGACCATGCAAAAATGTCTCGATTCTCACGGAGGAAGTCGACGAGCTCGCCTTCCTATTTACTGTCCAAGTTTGCCCCAATGACAGCAAACCTTTCCGGATTCTCCGGGTCCAGAGGTATCTTCTTGGTCTCTTTGGCCGGCTGGAAGGAGCCTTGCGCATCACAATCTTTGGGGTTGGGGGACAGGGCCGGCTGCTTGCCGGCCATGGCCACAACCCGCTCCAGCTTCTTCTTCTCTTCTGCCACTACGAGGGACTCGGCCAGCCGGCTACTGGCCATGGCGCACTCGATGGACTTCTTGTAATCGCCGGCCACTGTGATGATCCCCTTCGAGCTCGGCATCTTCATCTTCAGGTAGGCGTAGTGGGGCACAGCCATGAACTTGGCCAGAGCAGGTCGGCCAAGCAAAGCATGGTAGGGGCTCTCCAGATCCACTACCTCGAACCAGATCGCTTGTCGACGAAAATGATCTTTGTCTCCGAAGAGAACATCCATCTTAATCTTGCCGATTGGGGAGCAAGACAAGCTGGGGACGATTCCATGGAACACGATTCGGCTTGGCATAAGCTGCTTCGCCTTGATGTTCAGCTTCTCCATGGTATCGCGGTATAGTATATTGATACTGCTTCCGCCACCTATCAGGACGTGGGAGAATCGGGCGGCTCGCCTCTCCGTCGCGAGGGTGACATCCAAGAATAGTTCATAGGAGCCAGGGGATGGCATCACCTCTGGGTGGTCGGCCTGGCTCCAGTTGATTGGCTTCTCTGACCAGTGCATGAACTCGGGGGCGCTAGAGGCGACTGCGTTGACCTATTGATGCTGATGGCGCCGACTGCGCTTGTCTTCGGCTTGGCTGGTGAAGACGACGTAGGCGGCGTGCTCTTCAGGGAACTCATCTTGAATGGCTCCGACTGCCGGCCGAGCCGCCGGCTGCTGGGGGGCTGGAGGTGGCGGGCCGGGAGGCGGAGGCGGCACCAACCCTTCGCCCTTGGATATTCGCGTGAGCCAGTGGCATTTTCGGGTCGTGTGGTTGGACGGCTTCGCGCCGCTGTGGAACTTGCAGGGGCCGTCGAGAGTCTGCTCGTAAGAGAAAGATGGCTGCCAAGCCGTCCTGCCACCCTTCTTCTTGGGAGCGGGCCGCACTTCGGGCTGCTCATCTTCAACTGTGGCCACCTTCCGACTAGTGGAAGGCGGCATAGGGGCCTTGCGCTTGTGGTCGTTCTGGTAAGGGCGCCGATTGGAGTTGCTAGCCGGCGTCTTGGGAGCCGGAGCGATCACCTTCCTAGAGGCGTCCACTCGAAGCTCGGTCTTCATCGAGGAGTCGGCCGTGGCGTACTTGTCCGCGATGATCAGCAGTTCGTCGAGGGTAGCCGGCTCGTCACAGAGGAGTCGGTGCTTGAGGAGGGTGCCCTCTCGGCACCCGGCGGTGAAGTACTCGATAGCCTCAACCTCGTGCACCCCCTCGCAGGAGTTGCGGAGCTCGGCCCACCACGTGAGCGCGGGTCAACTCGTTGGGCCCTTGGACGCATAGGGAGAGCTGGCGAGGCTTGGGAGGCCGCTTGTACGTGCTGGTGAAGTTGCGGACGAAGACTTCCCTGAGGTCCAGCCAGCTGTTGATGCTGTAGGGCTTGAGGCTATTGTGCCAGGTGCACGCCGTGCCATGCAGCATGAGGGGGATGTACTTCACGGCCACGCGCCGATTGCCGTTGGCTATGCTGACAGGAGTGGAGTAGTCGATGAGCCAATCTTCCGGCTTCACAGAGCCGTTGTACTTGGGGGTGTCTCTAGGGAGCGAGAACCCTTTGGGGAAGGGCTCATCGCGGATGCGGGGGCCAAAACATGGCGGGCAGACATCGTCTTCTTCTTCTAGCGCCAGGGATCGAGCGAGGCGGTCGATCCGGTGGCGGGCGTCGTTCTCGCCGACTCCTTCTCGGCGGCCTAGTCGGTCACCAAGAGTTGGGTGCATGACGGGCGGCGGGGTGAGACGTCTCTCTCTTCGAGGCGGGGGAGGAGGCGGGTTTCCTTGGCGCTCCACCGCTCGAGGGCGGCCTTCCGCATCGCGCTCGATGGTGACACGGGTCCGGCTGCGGCTAGCAGCCGGCTCCTTGTCTTTCCTCTGGCGGGCGCCGCTCGCAGTCGGCGAGCGGGACGTCGCGGCGTGCTCCCGGCGCGGGCGCCGGCTTCGTGCCGTTCTGCAGCCGTGTCGATCAGCTGCTGGATCCGTCTTGTCATGTAGGGGAGCTCGTCGGCTCCCAGGCCATTTAGCTCCTCAGCGGCCGCCGGAGCGGCTCGCAGATTCTCGAGCGGGGTGGCGTAGACGGGGCGATCTGCCCCCAGCAAGCTGGCGATAGCCGCGCCGCGCTTCTGATCGAAGCCGGCTCGGCTCGGCCCGCTAGGCGGCGGCGTACCGAAGGCGGCGCGGTCGACTTCGCGTTGGTGGGCCTCGGTGAGGCGTCTCATGGAGGCTATCTTCTGGCCTTCCGCGACGAGGGCGAGGCGGCGTGCCTCCAGGGTCTCGGCGTCGGCGTCGGCCGGGATGGGGACGGATAGGTCGTGCATCGCCGCTTGCAGGGCGTCGTGGGCGTTCTCGCCCGAGTTGGCGACGTGGCTGATGACCAACACTTCGGTGATAGCGCTGCTGCCACTGTCAGCTCGAGGGAGAGGATCATCGAAGACCACCACGTCAGAGGGGTAGGCGTCGAGCGATGCCGTGTCGAAGTCGACGAGCATCGGGTCGGTGGAGCCGACCGACTCCACATCTGCAGCAGGCTCGCTAGAGACGTGAAGCTGGTCGAGGAGGCTGACGAGGCGGCTCTCGGGGTAGTCCGTGCCCGCGTCGGACGTGGGCTCGTCGGAGATGCGAGTCTCGCCGAGCAGATCGGCGAGGCAGCACACCGCGCAGGCGTCGTCGACGCCTTGCAGCGCGTTGAGGCAAACGCCATCGGGCGCAGCAGGCTGGCTGCGCTCGCGGGGGAGGAAGAGGGTTCCTGTCCAGAACAGGTCTCCGGACGATGGTGCACCTGGCCCCACGGTGGGCGCCAAATGTCGGGTGGTAGGTGCGACATATGCCAACGGGTGGCTTATCATGGTGGGTGCCAGTAAGACGTCGCCGGTGCCTGGAAACGGGATGAGGCGAAGACATGCACGCCGGCGAAACTTACCCAGGTCCAGGGCTCTCCGTGGAGATAACACCCCTAGTCCTGCTCTGCGGGGTCTCCGCATGATCACTAGATTGGAAAGAGTAGCTACAAATGCTCCTTGAGCTGTTGGGTTCAAGGGAGAAGAAGAGCAAAGCTAGCTCTTGCTTCTCTCTCTATATGGTGTGTGTGTAACTCTAAGAAGCCAACCCTTTGCATGGATGCCCCGGGGGTTTATATAGGCCTACCCCCCGGGGGTACAATTGTAATCCGGCTGGGCGCGGGTCCCAGTCGTCAGTGTCTGCGCTCGCCGGCTTCTCCGCCGGTCGTTGGGGCCCACCGACTGGTGGGTCCCGCCAGCTGCCGGCCTCTTGGTCGACAGGCCGGCCCCACTGCCTCGGGGTCTTGTCGGCGGCTGCTTACTGTAGCCTCGTCCCTGATGACGAGGGCTTCGTCGAGGTAAGCGTGGCTACTGTGTGCCGCCTCGAGGGCTCTCACTGTAGCCTTACCTCGTCTTGTCTCCTAAATATGGCACATGCTTCGAGGGAGGGGGTAGCCGGCTTCTGGGGACCGGCTACGCCCTTGGCCGACTGGGGGAGGCCGGACCGCCTTCACGCCTCTCTCTGGCTAAAGGGGCCCGCCGCCCGTGGGCCGTACTGGCGCCTGTCGTGGGTGACGCTGAGGCCAGCATGGCTACAGTGCCAAGCCTAACGGGAGATGGCCGTCCCGTACGGCGTCCTGTGGCCATGCCTGCCTCGGGCTTCGGGGGTAGTGGGCCGCACTGTGGCCACAACCCGTCTTGTCACCGTTATGCGGGTGTAGTTTTGGTGGGTGCGGTCTTGGCCGGCTTCTTGGAGTCGGCGCTCTTCGAGGCCGGCTCTGGGGAGTCGGCCTTCTTCACGGCCGGCTCTGGGGAGTCGGCATCCTCTATGGCCGGCTTCCTGGAGTCGGCCATCCCGTGGTTATCTTTGGGGGAGGTTGCTGAGGCTGGGTCGCCTTCTGAGAGTCGGCTTCAGAGGTAGCCGATCGGGGAAGGCGGCCCAATGCTTTGAATGCTTGAAGGCTCAAATGGCCTGATAATTTTTGAAGAGCCAGGGGCTGCCGGTTAGGCTACCCGTGGCCATTTACTCCGGCATACTTAATACAAAAGGGTAGCATGATACATACTGCTTTCAACTGTAAAATCTTCTCAGGAGGTTCGCGTTCCATGGTCGGTCCGACTCCTTGCCGGAGTCACCCCTCTTGCGTGCTCTTGGTTTTTGCGCTTCGATCAAGTAGTAGGAGTCGTTGCCTAGTGCCTTGCTAATGACGAAAGGGCCTTCCTAGGGGGCCGAGAGCTTGTGCTGGCCGGCTGTTCGCTGGATCAGCCGAAGCACAAGGTCGCCCTCCTGGAAAGATCTTGGCTTGACCTTGCGGTTGTGGTAGCGGCGCAACCCCTGCTGGTAGATGGCGGACCGGCTGAGTGCTAACAGCCGGCCTTCCTCCAGTAGGTCGACACCGTCTTCTCTTGCTTCCTTGGCCTCTGCTTCTGTGTACATGGTGATCCGAGGCGAGTCGAACTCGATGTCGGTTGGGATGACAGCCTCGGCACCATATACAAGGAAGAATGGAGTGAAGCCGGTTGACTTGTTGGGGGTAGTACGCAGACTCCAGAGGACAGCCGGCAGCTCATCGAGCCAGCAGCCGGCCGATCGCTCCAGTGGTACAACCAGTCGGGGCTTGATGCCGGAGAGGATGAGTCCATTTGCTCGCTCGACCTGGCCGTTTGACTGCGGGTGGGCAACGGACGCTAAGTCCAGTCAGATACCCTGCGTCGCGCAGAAACGTGCCAGTGCTCCTTTGGCAAAGTTTGTGCCGTTGTCGGTGATGATGCTATGCGGTACGCCATACGGAGTAGTGATGTCGGTGATGTACGTCACGGCAGTCGGCCCGTTCAGCTTCTTGATTGGCTTCGCTTCGATCCACTTTGTGAACTTGTCCACGGCGACAAGCATATGTGTCAAGCCACCGCGGGCTGTCTTGAAAGGGCCCACCATGTCCAGTCCCCAGACGGCAAAGGGCCAGGTGAGGGGAATGGTCTTGAGTGCAGAAGCCGGCAGGTGTTGCTTGGAACTGAAGACTTGGCATCCTCTGCAGCTCTTGACTATCTCTTTGGCATCTTCCAAAGCAGTCGGCCAAAAGAAACCATGGCGGAAAGCTTTGGCCACAAGTGATCTTGAGGCTGCGTGGTGGCCGCATTCGCCTTGATGGATATCCTTGAGGATTGCCACTCCTTTTTCTGGCTTGACAAGCTCTCTGTTGATTATTGCATATGCTCCGGCTCGTCGTTGCACTAGTCTTGCTGAGATCTCATTAGCCGGCAGCTCTCTGCTAACTAGGAATTTGAGGATGGGCTGGGCCCATGACGGAGCTGTGACTTCTTCTTCTGTTAGTACGGCCACCATGACTCGGGTGGGTGGGTCGGGTGGCGTGGAATTGGAGTCGGCCACCGCTTCTTGTGTTGCTGCAGTCCCCGGGCCGACTGCTGCAGTCCCCGGGCCGGGTTCTGAAGTCCCCGGGCCGGGTGCGACTACGGCAGACCCCGGGCCAGTTGTCGAAGTCCCCGTGCCGCCTGCGGGGTTCCTCCAGTCGGATCCGGCTGCATCTGGCACAGGCAGTTCGAAGATAGAGTCCGACTCTGGAGACGGCTTGATGGACGGCTTGAGGAGGCGCTGGAGGGAGGCGCCGGTCGGTATAGCCTGTCGGGTGGAGCCGATCCGTGCCAGGGCATCTGCTTGGTCGTTTGTCGGCCCTTGGCACGTGAAGGAACTCGCACCCTTCGAAGTACCCACTGATCTGCTGGACGAGGAATCGATAGCTCGCCATGTTTGCATCCTTGGCGTCCCAGTCGCCAGACGACTGCTGGACCACCAAGTCTGAGTCGCCATAACACAGGATCCGGCGTATGCCGAGTTCTTTGGCTAGCCGGAGCCCATGTATGAGCGCCTCGTACTCGGCCATGTTGTTGGAGGCGGGGAAGTGGATTTGCAGCGTGTATCTGAGTTTGTCGCCTTTGGGAGAGGTGAGGATGATGCCGGCTCCCAAGCCGGTGCGCATCTTGGACCCGTCGAAGTGCATCCACCAATGGGTAGAGTCGGGAGCCGGCGGTAGGTACTGGGTCTCGGCCCAGTCGACGAGGAAGTCGGCCAATGCTTGGGACTTGATGGCGGTGCGGGGTTGGTAGAAGATTGTGTATGGTGCCAATGCAATGGCCCATTTAGCCACCCGGCCGGATGCATCCCGGCGGCCTATGATCTCGGCAAGCGGGGCGGTGCACACGACCGTGATGGGATGCTCTTGGAAGTAGGGCTTCAGCTTCTTGGCGGCGAAGTACACCCCATAGCACATCTTCTGGTAGTGCGGGTAGTTTTGCTTTGAGCTGGATAGTACTTTGCTTAGATAATACACCGGCCTTTGAACTGGCTGGGCTCGGCCTTCTTCGGGGCGCTGGACCACAACAACTGTACTAACCACTCGGCTGGTCGCGGCAATGTAGAGGAGCATGGGCTCCTTCTCAGTCGGTGCCGCCAGGACAGGCGGAGTGGTCAGCATCTTCTTCAGCTCATGGAAGGCTTGGTCGGCTTGGTCATTCCACTCGAAGTGAGTGGACTTCTTCATTAGTCGGTACAGGGGGAGAGCCTTCTCTCCTAGCCGGGTGATAAAGCGGTTTAGGGAGGCCAAGCACCCGGTGAACTTCTGCACATCTCACAATTTGGTGGGAATCTCCATCCTCTCGATGGCCTTGATCTTCACAGGGTTGCACTCGATGCCGCGTTCGGAGACCAGAAAGCCTAGAAGTTGGCCGGCTGGTACTCCGAACACACATTTCTCGGGGTTGAGCTTGATTTGGAATCGGCGCAAGTTGGCGAATGTTTCTTTGAGGTCCTCCAGCAGGGTGTCGCGCTTCTCTGTCTTCACCACAATGTCGTCTATGTAGACGTGGGCATTTCTGCCGAGTTGCTTGAGGAGGCATTTCTGCATGCAACGCTGAAAAGTGGCACCCGCATTCCTCAGGCCGAATGTCATAGTCAGGTAACAGAAAGCTCCGAATGGTGTGATGAAGGCAGTCTTCAGGCGGTCAGCTGGGTCCAACTTGATCTGATGGTACCCTGAGTACGCATCCAAAAAACTCAATAGCTCACATCCGGCTGTGGAGTCTATCACTTGGTCAATCCGTGGCAAAGCAAACGGATCCTTGGGGCAGGCCTTGTTGAGGCTGGTGTAGTCTATACACATACGCCACTTGTTATTCTTTTTCAAAACCAAGACTGGGTTGGCAAGCCACTCTGGAAAAAATACTTCCATAATAAAGCCATTGGCGAGGAGCCGGGCTATCTCTTCTCCTACGATTCTTCGCTTCTCTTCTGACAGTCGGCGGAGGGGATGCTTGACCGGCTTCGCGTCAGCTCGGACGTGCAATTTGTGCTCGGAGAAATCCTTCGGGACACCTGGCATGTCCTTTGGGGACCATGCAAAGATGTCTCGATTCTCATGGAGGAAGTCGACGAGCTCGCCTTCCTATTTACTGTCCAGGTTTGCCCCAATGACAACAAACCTTTCTGGATTCTCCGGGTCCAGAGGTATCTTCTTCGTCTCCTTGGCCGGCTGGAAGGAGCCCTGCGCATCATAGTCTTTGGGGTTGGGGGACAAAGCCGGCTGCTTGCCGGCCATGGCCACAACCCGTTCTAGCATCTTCTTCTCTTCTGCCAGTACGAGGGACTCGGCCAGCCAACTGCTGGCCATGGCGCACTCGATGGACTTCTTGTAGTCGCCGGCTGCGGTGATGATCCCCTTCGAGCTCGGCATCTTCATCTTTAGGTAGGCGTAGTGGGGCACATCCATGAACTTGGCCAGAGCAGGTCGGCCAAGCAAAGCATGGTAGGGGCTCTCCAGATCCACTACCTCAAACCAGATCGCTTCTCGGCGAAAATGATCCTTGTCTCCGAAGAGAACATCCATCTTGATCTTGCCGATCGGGGAACAAGACAAGCCGGGCACGATGCCATGGAACACGGTCCGGCTTGGCATGAGCTGCTTCGCCTTGATGTTCAGTTTCTCCATGGTATCGCGGTACAGTATATTGATACTGCTTCCGCCATCAATCAGGACGCGGGAGAATCGGGCAGCTCGCCTTTCTGTCGCGAGGGTGACATCCAAGACTAGTGCATAGGAGCCAGGGGATGGCATCACCTCTGGGTGGACGGCCTGGCTCCAGTTGATGGGCTTCTCGGACCAGTGCATGAACTCGGGAGCGCTAGAGGCGACTGCGTTGACCTCTTGATGCTGACGGCGCCGACTACGCTTGTCTTTGACTTGGCTTGTGAAGACGACGTAGGCGGCGTGCTCTTCAGGGAACTCATCTTGAATGGCTCCGACTGCTGGCCGAGCTGCCGGTTGCTGGGGGGCTGGAGGCGGCGGGCCGGGAGGCGGAGGCGGCACCAACCCCTCGCCCTTGGAGATTCGCGTGAGCCAGTGGCACTTTCGGGTCATGTGGTTGGACGGCTTCGCGCCGCTGTGGAACTTGCAGGGGGCATCGAGAGTCTGCTCGTAGGAGAAAGCCGGCTGCCAAGCCGGCCTGCCGACCTTCTTCTTGGGAGCGGGCCGTTCTTCGGGTTGCTCATCTTCAACTATGGCCACCTGCCGACTGGTGGAAGGCGGCATAGGGGCCTTGCGCTTGTGGTCGTTCTGGTAAGGGCGCCGATTGGACTCGCTAGCCGGCGTCTTGAGAGCCGGAGCAAGCACCTTCCCAGAGGCGTCCACTCGGAGCTCGGTCTTCATCGAGGAGTCGGCCGTGGCGTACTTATCCGCGATGATCAGCAGTTCATCGAGGGTAGCCGGCTCGTCGCAGAGAAGCCGGTGCTTGAGGAGGGTGCCCTCTCGGCACCCGGCGGTGAAGTACTCGATGGCCTGAACCTCGTGCACCCCCTCGCAGGAGCTGAGAGCTCGGCCCACCGCGTGAGGTAGTCACGGGTCGACTCGTTGGGCCCTTGGACGCATAGGGAGAGCTGGCGAGGCTTGGGAGGCCGCTTGTACGTGCTGGTGAAGTTGCGGACGAAGACTTCCGTGAAGTCCAGCCAGCTATTGGCGCTGTAGGGCTTGAGGCTGTTGAGCCAGGTGCGCGCCATGCCTTGCAGCATGAGGGGGACGTATTTCACGGCGACGCGTCTGTTGCTGTTGGCTATGCTGACCGTAGTACAATAGTCGATGAGCGAATCTTCCGGCTTCACAGAGCCGTTGTACTTGGGCGTGTCTCTGGGGAGCGAGAACCCTTTGGGGAAGGGCTCGTCGCGGATGCGGGGGCCAAAGCACGGCGGGCCGACATCGTCTTCTTCTTCTAGCGCCAGGGATCGAGCTAGGCGGTCGATCCGGTGGCGGGCGTCGCTCTCGCCGACTCCTTCGCGGCGGCCTAGTCGGTCACCAAGAGTCGGATGTGTGACAGGCGGCGGGGTGGGACGTCTCTCCCCTCGAGGCGGGGGAGGAGGCGGATTTCCTCGGTGCTCCACCGCTCGAGGGCGGCCTTCCGCGTCGCGCTCGATGGTGATACGAGTCCGGCTGCGGCTAGCAGCCGGCTCCTTGTCTTTCCTCTCGCGGGCGCCGCTCGCAGTCGGCGACCGGGACGTCGCGGCGTGCTCCCGGCGCGGGGGATGACTATCAGCGCGGGCGCCGGCTTCGTGCCGTTCTGCGGCCCTGTCAATCAGCTGCTGGATCCGCCTTGTCATGTAGGGGAGCTCATCGGCTCCCAGCCCATTTAGCTCTTCAGCGGCCGCCTGAGTGGCTCGTAGATTCTCGAGCGGGGTGGCGTAGACGGGGCGATCTGCCCCCAGCATGCTGGTGATAGCCGCGCCGCGCTTCTGGACGAAGCCGGCTCGGCTCGGCCCGCTACGCGGCGGCGTACCGAAGGCGGCGTGGTCGACTTCGCGCTGGTGGGCCTCGGTGAGGCGTCTCATGGAGGCTATCTTCTGGCCTTCCGCGATGAGGGCGAGGCGGCGTGCCTCCAAGGTCTCGGCGTCGGCGTCGGCCGGGATGGGGACGGATAAGTCGTGCATCGCCGCTTGCAGGGCGTCGTGGGCGTACTCGCCCGAGTTGGCGACGTGGCTGATGACCAACACTTCGGTGACAGCGCTGCTGCCGCTGTCAGCTCGAGGGAGAGGGTCGTCAAAGACCACCACGTCGGAGGGGTAGGCGTCGAGCGATGCCGTGTCGGAATCGACAAGCATCGGGTCGGTGGAGCCGACCGACTCCAAATTTGCAGCAGGCTCGCTGGAGACGTGAAGTTGGTCGAGGAGGCTGACGAGGCAGCTCTCGGGGTAGTCCGTGCTCGCGTCGGACGCGGGCTCGTCGGAGATGCGAGCCTCGCTGAGCAGATCGGCGAGGCGGCTCGTCGCGCAGGCGTCGTCGACGCCTTGCAGCGCGTCGGGGCAAACGCCATCGGGCGCAGCAGGCTGGCTGCGCTCGCGGGGGAGAAAAAGGGTTCCCGTCCAGAACAGGTCTCCGGACGACGGTGCACCAGGCCCCACGGTTGTTCTAAAAAATTATCAGGCCTTTGGGCCTTCAAGCACTCCAAGCAATGGACCACCTCCCCTGGCCGGCTACCTCTGAAGCCGACTCACGGATGGCGGCCCAGCCTCAACAACCTCCCCCCCGGGAAATCCGCAGGGTGGCCAACTCCAGGAAGCCGGCCTCGAAGAGCGCCGACTCCAAGAAGCCGGCCGAGACCGCAACCACCAAAGCTCCACCCACATAATGGTGACAAGACGGGGTGTGGCCACAGTGCGGCCCACTACCCCCAAAGACCGAGGCAGGCATGGCCACAGGGGGCCGTATGGGACGGCCGTCTCCCGTTCGGCTCGGCACTGTAGCCATGCTAGCCTCAACGCCATCCACGACAGACTCCCGTACGGCCCACGGGCGGCGGGTCCCCTCGGCTAGAGAGAAGCACAGAGGCGGCCCGGCCTCCCCCAGTCGGCCAAGGGCGTAGCCGGCCCCCAGAAGTCGGCTACCCCCTCCCTCGAAGCATGCGCCACATTAAGGAGACAAGACGAGGTAAGGCAACAGTGAGAGCCCCCGAGGCGGCCCACTATAGCCACGCTTACCTCGACGGAGCCCTCGTCATCAGAGGCGAGGCAACAGTAAGCAGCCGCCGACAAGACCCTAGGCGGTGGGGCCGGCCTGTCGGCCAAGAGGCCAGCAGCCAGCGGGACCCACCAGTCGGCGAGCCCCAACAGCCGGCGGAGAAGCCGGCGAGCATAGACACTGACGGCTGGGACAGTGCCCAGCCGGATTACAATTGTACCCCCGGGGGGTAGGCCTATATAAACCCCCCGGGGCACCCATGAAAATGGTTGGCTTCTGAGCATAGCACACACACCATAGATAGAGAGAAGTGAGAGCTAGCCTTGTTCTTCTTCTCCCTTGAACCCAACAGCTCTAGGAGCGATTGTAGCTACTTTTCCTGATCTAGTGATCATGCGGAGACCCCGCAGAGCAGGACTAGGGGTGTTATCTCCTCGGAGAGCCCCGAACCTGGGTAAGATCCGCCGGCGTGCATGTCTTCGCCTCATCCCGTTTCCAGGCATCGGCGACGTCTTATTGGCACCCGCAATGATAAGCCACCCGTTGGCATATGTCGCACCAACCACCCGACATTTGGCGCCCACCGTGGGGCCAGGTGCACCGTCGTCCGGAGACTTGTTCTGGACGGGAACCCTCTTCCTCCCCCGCGAGCGCAGCCAGCCTGCTGCGCCCGATGGCGTTTGCCTCGACGTGCGGCAAGGCGTCGACGACGCCTGCGCAGCGAGCTGCCTCGCCGATCTTCTCGGCGAGACTCGCATCTCCGACGAGCCTCCGTCCGACGCAGGCACGGACTACCCCGAGAGCCGCCTCATCAGCCTCCTCGACCAGCTTCATGTCTCCAGCGAGCCTGCTGCAGATGTGGAGTCGGTCGGCTCCACCGACCCGATGCTTGTCGACTCCGACACGGCATCGCTCGATGCTTACCCCTCCGACGTGGTGGTCTTCGACGATCCTCTCCCTCGAGCTGACAGCGGCAGTAGCGCTGTCACCGAAGTGCTGGTCGTCAGCCACGTCGCCAACTCGGGCGAGAACGCCCACGATGCCCTGCAAGCGGCGATGCACGACCTCTCCGTCCCCATCCCGGCCGACGCCGACACCGAGACCCTGGAGGCACGCCGCCTCGCCCTCATCGCGGAAGGACAGAAGATAGCCTCCATGAGACGCCTCATCGAAGCCCACCAGCGCGAAGTCGACCGCGCCGCCTTCGGTACGCCGCCGCCTAGCGGCCCAAGCCGAGCCGGCTTCGTCCAGAAGCTCGGTGCGGCCGTCGCCAGCATGCTGGGGGCAGATCGCCCCGTCTACGCCACCCCGCTCGAGAATCTGCGAGCCGCTCAGGCGGCCGCAGAAGAGCTCAATGGGCTGGGAGCCGATGAGCTCCCCTACATGAAAAGACGGATCCAGCAGCTGATCGATGCGGCTGCAGAACGACACGAAGCCGGCGCCCGTGCTGATAGTCATCCCCCGTGCCGGGAGCACGCCGCGACATCCCGCTCGCCGACTGCGAGCGGCGCGCGCCAGAAGAAAGACAAGGAGCCAGCTGCCAGCCGCAGCCGGACTCACATCACCATCGAGCGCGACGCGGAGGGTCGCCCTCGAGCGGTGGAGCACCAAGGAAATCTGCCTCCTCCCCCGCCGCGAAGAGAGCGACGTCTCACCCCGCCGCCTATCACGCACCCGACTCTTGGCAACCGACTCGGCCGCCGAGAAGGAGTCGGCGAGAACGACGCCCGCCACCGGATCGACCGCCTTGCTTGATCCTTGGCGTTAGAAGAAAAAGACGATGTCGGCCCGCCATGCTTTGGCCCCCGCATCCGCGACGAGCCCTTCCCCAAAGGGTTCTCGCTCCCCAGAGACACGCCCAAGTACAACGGCTCAGTGAAGCCGGAAGATTGGCTCATCGACTACTCCACGGCCGTCAGCATAGCCAACGGCAATCGGCGCATCGCCGTGAAGTACGTGCCCCTCATGCTGCAAGGCACGGCGCGCACATGGCTCAACAGCCTGAAGCCCTACAGCATCAACAGTTGGCTGGACTTCACAGAAGTCTTCGTCCGCAACTTCACCAGCACCTACAAGCGGCCTCCAAAGCCTCGCCAGCTCTCCCTCTGCGTCCAAGGGCCCAACGAGTCGACCCGCGACTACCTCACGCGGTGGGCCGAGCTCCGCAACTCCTGCGAGGGGGTGCATGAGGTCCAGGCCATCGAGTATTTCACCGCCGGGTGCCGAGAGGGCACCCTCCTCAAGCACTGACACCTCTGCGACGAGCCGGCTACCCTCGACGAGTTGCTGGTCATCGCGGACAAGTACGCCACGGTCGACTCCTCAATGAAGACCGAGCTCCCAGTAGACACCTCGGGGAAGGTGATTGCTTCGGCTCCTAAGACGCCGGCTGGCGACCCTAATCGGCGCCCCTACCAGAACGACCACAAGCGCAAGGCCCCCATGCCGACTTCCACCAGTCGGCAGGTGGCCACCGTTGAAGATGAGCAGCCCGAAGAACGGCCCGCTCCCAAGAAGAAGGGTGGCAGGCCGGCTTGGCAGCCGACTTTCTCCTACGAACAGGCTCTTGATGCCCCCTGCAAATTCCACAGCGGCGCGAAGCCGTCCAACCACACAACCCGGAAATGCCATTGGCTCACCCGCATCACCAAGGGCGAGGGGATGTTGCCGCCTCCGCCTCCCGGCCCGCCGCCTCCAGCCCCCTAGCAGCCGGCGGCTCGGCCGGCAGTCGGCACCATCCAAGACGAATTCCCCGAAGAGCACGCCGCGTACGTCGTCTTCACCAGTCAAGCCGACGACAAGCGCAGTCGACGCCGACAGCATCCAGAAGTTAATGCAGTCGCCTCTTGCACCCTCGAGTTCATGCACTGGTCAGAGAAGCCAATCAGCTGGAGCAGGGCCGACCACCCAGAGGTGATGCCTTCGCCTGGCTCCTATGCAATGGTCTTGGATGTCACCCTCGCGACGGAGAGGCGAGCTGCCCGATTCTCCCGCGTCTTGATAGATGGCGGAAGCAGTATCAACATACTGTACCGCGATACCATGGAGAAGCTGAACATCAAAGCGAAGCAGCTCATGCCGAGCCGCACCGTCTTCCATGGTATCGTCCCCGGCTTGTCTTGCTCCCCAATCGGCAAGATTAAAATGGATGTTCTCTTCGGAGACAAAGATCATTTTCGCCGAGAAGCAATCTGGTTCGATGTGGTGGATTTGGAGAGCCCCTATCATGCTCTGCTTGGCCGACCTGCTCTGGCCAAATTCATGGCTGTGCCCCACTACGCCTACCTGAAGATGAAGATGCTGAGCTCGAAGGGGATCATCACCGTAGCCAGCGACAACAAGAAGTCCATCGAGTGCGCCATGGCTAGCAGCCGGCTGGCCGAGTCCCTCATGGTGGCAGAAGAGAAGAAGATGCTGGAACGGGTTGTGGCCATGGCCGGCAAGCAGCCAGCCCTGTCCCCCAACCCCAAAGATTGTGATGCGCAGGGCTCCTTCCAGCCTGCCAAAGAGACGAAGAAGATACCTCTGGACCCGGAGAACCCGGAGAGGTTCGCTGTCATTGGGGCGAACTTGGACAGTAAATAGGAAGGCGAGCTCGTCGACTTCCTCCGTGAGAATCGAGACATTTTTGCATGGTCCCCAAAGGACATGCCGGGTGTCCTGAAGGATTTCGCCGAGCACAAATTACATGTCCGCGCTGACGCGAAGCCCGTCAAGCAACCCCTCCGCCGACTATCAGAAGAGAAGCGAAGAATCGTGGGAGAAGAGATATCCCGGCTCCTTGCCGCTGGCTTTATCATGGTAGTGTTCTTTCCAGAATGGCTTGCCAACCCAGTTCTGGTTCTGAAGAAGAATAACAAGTGGCGTATGTGTATAGACTACACCAGTCTGAACAAGGCCTGCCCAAATGATCCGTTTGCTCTGCCATGGATTGACCAAGTGATAGACTCCACAGCCGGATGCGAGCTGTTGAGTTTTTTGGATGCGTACTCAGGGTACCATCAGATCAAGTTGGACCCAGCTGACCGCCTGAAGACTGCCTTCATCACACCCTTTGGAGCTTTCTGCTACCTGACTATGACATTCGGCTTGAGAAATGCCGGTGCCACTTTTCAACGTTGCATGCAGAAATGCCTCTTGAAACAACTCGGCAGAAATGCCCACGTCTATGTAGACGACATTGTGGTGAAGACAGAGAAGCGCGGCACCTTGCTGGAAGACCTGAAAGAAACATTCGCCAACTTGCGCCGATTCCAAATCAAGCTCAACCCCGAGAAGTGCGTGTTCGGAGTGCCAGCTGGCCAGCTGCTAGGCTTCCTGGTCTCCGAACGTGGCATTGAATGCAACCCCGTCAAGATCAAGGCCATCGAGAGGATGGAGATTCCCACCAAGCTGCGAGATGTGCAGAAGTTCACCGGCTGCTTAGCCTCCCTGAATCGTTTTATCAGCCGACTAGGAGAGTAGGCTCTCCCCCTGTACCGACTCATGAAGAAGTCCACTCACTTCAAGTGGAACGACCAAGCCGACCAAGCCTTCCATGAGTTGAAGACAATGCTGGCCACTCCGCCTGTCCTGGCGGCGCCGACTGAGAAGGAGCCCATGCTCCTCTACATCACCGCGACTAGCCGAGTCGTCAGTACTGTTGTTGTGGTCCAACGCCCAGAAGAAGGCCGAGCCCAGCTAGTCCAGAGGCCGGTGTACTATCTCAGCGAAGTGCTATCCAGCTCAAAGCAAAACTACCCGCACTACCAGAAGATGTGCTATGGGGTGTACTTCGCTGCCAAGAAACTGAAGCCCTACTTCCAAGAGCACCCCATCACGGTCGTGTGCACCGCCCCGCTCGCAGAGATCATAGGCAGCCGGGATGCATCCGGCCGGGTGGCTAAATGGGCCATTGCACTGGCGCCCTACACGATCTTCTACCAACCCCGCACCGCCATCAAGTCCCAAGCGTTGGCCGACTTCCTCGTCGACTGGGCCGAGACCTAGTACCTACCGCTGGCTCCCGACTCTACCCATTGGCGGATGCACTTTCACGGGTCCAAGATGCGCACCGGCTTGGGAGCCGGCATCGTCCTCACCTCTCCCAAAGGCGACAAGCTCAAGTACACGCTGCAGATCCACTTCGCTGCCTCCAACAATGTGGCCGAGTACGAGGCGCTCGTGCATGGGCTCCGGCTAGCCAAAGAGCTCGGCATATGCCGGATCCTGTGTTATGGCGACTCGGACTTGGTGGTCTAGCAGTCGTCTGGCGACTGGGATGCCAAGGACGCGAACATGGAGAGCTATCGATTCCTCGTCCAGCAGATCAGCGGATACTTCGAAGGGTGCGAGTTCCTTCACGTGCCAAGGGCCGACAACGACCAAGCAGGTGCCCTAGCATGGATCGGCTCCACCCGACAAGCCATACCGACTGGCGTCTCCCTCCAGCGCCTCCTCAAGCCGTCCATCAAGCCGTCTCCAGAGTCGGACTCCATCTTCGTACCGCCTGCGCCAGATACAGCCGGATCCGACTGGAGAAACCCCGCAGGCGGCACGGGGACTTCGACAACTGGCCCGGGGACTGACGTAGTCGCACTTGGCCCGGGGACTTCAGAACCCGGCCCGGGGACTGCAGCAGTCGGCCCGGGGACTGCAATGACACAAGAAGCGGTGGCCAACTCCAACTGCACGCCACCCAACCCACCCACCCGAGTCATGGTGGCTACATTAACAGAAGAAGAAGTCACAGCTCCGTCATGGGCACAACCCATCCTCAAGTTCCTAGTCAGCAGAGAGCTGCCGGCTGATGAGATCTCAGCAAGACTAGTGCAACGACGAGCCGCAGCATATGCAATAATCAACAGAGAGCTTGTGAAGCGCAACGTCACTGGTGTCTTCCAGCGTTGTGTCGAGCCAGAAAAAGGAGTGGCAATCCTCAAGGACATCCACCAAGGCGAATGCGGCCACCACGCAGCCTCAAGATCACTTGTGGCCAAGGCTTTCCGCCATGGTTTCTTCTGGCCGACTGCCTTGGAGGATGCTAAAGAAATAGTCAAGAGCTGCAGAGGATGCCAAGTTTTTAGTTCCAAGCAACACCTGTCGGCTTCTGCACTCAAGACCATTCCCCTCACCTGGCCTTTTGCCGTCTGGGGACTGGACATGGTGGGCCCTTTCAAGACAGCCCGCGGCGGCTTGACACATCTACTGGTCGCTGTGGACAAGTTCACAAAGTGGATCGAAGCAAAGCCGATTAAGAAGCTGAACGGGCCGACTGCCGTGACATTCATCACTGACATCACTACTCGGTACGGCGTGCCGCACAGCATCATCGCCGACAACGGCACGAACTTCGCCAAAGGAGCACTGGCACGTTTCTGCGCGACGCAGGGCATCCGACTGGACTTAGCGTCCGTTGCCCACCCGCAGTCAAACGGCCAGGTCGAGTGAGCAAATGGAGTCATCCTCTCCGGCATCAAGCCCCGACTGGTTGTACCACTGGAGCGATCGGCCGGCTGCTGGCTCGATGAGCTGCCGGCTGTCCTTTGGAGTCTGCGCACTACACCCAACAAGTCAACCGGCTTTACTCCATTTTTCCTCGTGTACGGTGCCGAGGCTGTCATCCCAATAGACATCGAGTTCGACTCGCCTCGGATCACCATGTACAAGGAGGAGGAGGCCAAAGAAGCAAGAGAAGACGGCGTCGACCTACTGGAAGAAGGCCGGCTGTTAGCACTCAGCCGGTCCGCCATCTACCAGCAAGGGCTGCGCCGCTACTACAACCGCAAGGTCAAGCCAAGATCCTTCCAAGAGGGCGACCTTGTGCTCGGGCTGATCCAGCGAACAGCCAGCCAGCACAAGCTCTCGGCCCCTTGGGAAGGCCCCTTCGTCGTCAGCAAGGCACTCGGCAATGACTCCTACTACTTGATCGACGCGCAAAAACCAAGAGCACGCAAGAGAGACGACTCCGGCAAGGAGTCGGAGAGACCGTGGAACGCGAACCTCCTGAGAAGATTTTACAGTTGAAAGCAGTATGTATCATGCTACCTTTTTGTATTAAGTACGAACCAACAGGCTCCCCGAGGAGCACTCGGGGACTGCCTTTATTTATGAATGACAAGTGTCATATCCATGAATGTATTATTACATTTGATTCCTTGTCTGGCACCGGGTTCGACTAGTCGGCCCGGGGACTGGCCGCCTTGAGCTATATTAAAAGTTCTACCTAAAGTCAGAAAAGTAGTGTGCCGGCTCCCGAGTCCTCTCTTGTTGAAAGTCGCAGCTTGAAGAACCGACTGTCCGACTAGCAAGAGGCAAGGCAGAAAGGATGCCCACACGAAAAACGGCTAAGGAACAACGAACTTATATAGCAAAAAGACGGCCACCAAACACGCTCGCCGGCTGTCAGAACAGCCGGCTGGCCGGCTTCCTAAACACTTAGCTTTAGTCCAGCAAAGCTAGAGTACTTCCCCCCTCAATTGGCCAAGCACTCCTCCAGCTACAGATTGCAGAGCAACTGTCCGACTAGGGAGGCGGCAACCAAGGGAGGGCGGCAAAGGAGACAGCAGAAGGATAAAAAGCAAAGTACGAGGAAAAGCCAAATGCATGCATAAGTTATATATACATATAAAGCCCCCAACAGGCTGGCAACAGACATAAGTTCGAATACACCCAGTGGGTGGAATTGTGCAGACTTAACCAAACATTGTTCCAAAAGTAACAAGACAGGAAAACAAAAGATGGCAGACTAGACTAAGGCGCGGTGCGGGGGCCGAGCTGGTCGGTGAAGGCGGCCTCGCCGGCTGAAGGAGTGGCCGCCTAGCGGGTCTCGGCTTGGTCACCACCAGCGGCAGGCAATGCACTCGCGTGCGACGTGGTGCTGGAGGCGCGGTCAGGCTGAGGCTGGCCGGCTGCTCCACCAGCCGGCTCGGCGTCTTCACCCTCCTCCTCTTCTTCACCCTCGTCGCTGGAGTCGATCTCCTCCGCCGAGTCTTCACCGTCTGCCGGGTTCAGCCCGAACCACTCCTCCGGCTGGGCGACACCGTTGTCGTCTACCTCGAGGGCGAAGACGCTGGTGTCGGTGTAGTCGGCGATCGCCGAAGCCCGCCGGATGATAGCTGGCCACGCCAGCTCCAGCTCCGTGTCGGCTTGCTGCCGCCAGGTAGCCAGCTGATCCAGGCTCAGGCCGGGATACCAGGCCTTGACGAACTCCAGCGCCCGCCTGGCACCGGAGCGAGCCGCCGAGGCCTTCCAAGCTTCGAAGCGGTCGACTGCCACCTCCAGCCAGTCGGCAGTCCGACTGGGGGTGCGAGGAACCACTTGGCCGGGCCAGAGGGCGGCCAAGACTTGCGCCCCGGCACGCTGAAGCCGACAGAGCAGTCGGTGAGCCGGCTGGATGCGGGCCTGGATCGCCAAGAGCTGCTCCTCCAGCGAACGGCCGGCGGTTGGCGAAATCTCGAAGCCAGCCAGCCTCCGCGCCTCGCGGCGGGCCTCGATGGTCTGGTTGGCGGCGGTAGAATAGCCAGGAAAATACTCTGTGCAAGAGAGAAGAAGGAAAGAACACCAAATCAGAAAACGAGCCAAAAGTGGCAGACGGCAAGAAAGGACGAAGAGGTAGGCGGCTTACCGTCAACCAGATCTTCGATCTGACCATAGCCAGAGATCAGAGTTTGCCTGGCCTCAGCCTAGCCAGCCGCCTCCGTCTCGTACTCGGCCTGGAGGGCGGCTTCGCGGTCCTGCACCGCCTTCAGAGCCGCCTTGTGGCCTTCCTCCTGGTCGGCCAACTTCTTGGCCAGGCGGTCGCGTTCCTGCACCAAGGCGGCGAGCTCGGCATCCTTGGCACGAAGGGCAGTCTGAGACTCCCCCAGCTGTGCCCTCAGATCGGCGTTGGCCGCTGTAGAGACGGCAAAAAAAGAAAGAACAGTAAGAGGAAGTCGTCAAGGAAGATCCGACCCGACTGCTCAGCAGTCGGCCCGAATCTCGGGGACTACACCCAGTGGGTGCGCTGACGCGCCCCCACATGAGATAAAGAACAAAGCAAGTACATCGGCTCTCAGTAAGGTCGGCGGTCTTCTGGGTCAGCTCCCGAGCCTGGGAGTTGAAGGCGGCCGCACGAAGATTGTGGTAGTCCTGCAAGATAGACAGAAGATCGAAGTAAGAACAAGAATAGCAAAGACAAATCCACTAAGAAGTTCCAAGCCGCCTGCTCAGCAGCCGACTCGGAACTCGGGGACTACACCCAGTGGGTGCGCTGACGCGCCCCCAAGGAAGAAATCAAGATCAAGAAGAAGCAAGATGGGAAGACTAACCCGGATGGCCGCCCGCGTCGCAAGGAACTCGTCGGTGAACTGCCTCAGCGCCGTAGCCTGGCCCTGGAGCCGGGTCCGGACGTCCTGCGCAGCCACGTTCATCACGGCCGTCGCTCCGCCTGGCATCCACCCCGAGGTAGCACTGGCCGCCTCCACATCCTGGGCCGATGAGCTGGAGCCCACGGCCGACTGCGGCTCCGATGCGGCCTTCTGTGGCTCCGACGCAGCCTTCCCCGCATGCCGGCTCGGCGGCATCCGGACCGTCGTCTCAGTCCTCGCGGCCGGCTCGCCCCTGCCGACTGTGCAGGCGGCAGATCAGGCCGGCCGCCTTGAGCCGCCCCAGTTGGCGGGGTCGGCACCGGCGCCCTCTCCAGGACCGGCGCCCTCTCCAGGACGACGACGTCGTCGTCCCTCTCCAGCCCTGGCTGGTCGCCGCTGGCTCCTTCTGGCGAGGGCTCCATGGCCCCAGGCGCCGCGATGCGCAGCAGGGTGACCATCAAGACCTCCCCCGCCGCCGCTGCAGCTGCAGCCTCCGCTTGGGCCCTGGCTGCGGCGTCGGCGAGCGCCTTCGCCGCCTCCTCCTCCCGTGCCGCCTGGGCGGCGGCTGCCCTCCGTGCCTCTGCCTCTCGCGCCTCCCGTTCCTCCCGCGCCTCCCGCGCGTTCCGTTCTGTCGCTTCTTGAAGGTCGGCACGGGGGTCCACGCGGCGAGTGGTGCTCCCAGACCCCCTCGGTGACTCGACGACGAAGGCGGCAGCCGCCCGCTCAAGTGACAACGGAGCTCTGATCGTTTGGAGAAAAAGACAAGGGTTCAGGAACCACCAGAGAAAAGAAAGAAAAAGAGTATACAAAAGAATTCGAACTTACGCCGACACGGTCTGCGGTTGCTTCACCGTCTTGCGGAAGCGAGCCGCCTTCACGGCCGCCTCCTCCCACCTGGTTGCTGCCACCCCGCCCCTGGGTTTCTTCGTCCGACTACCGAACAGACCCTGGTCGGCGCGACGCTTCTGCCCTCCGCCCCGAGCAGGCGGTGCAGCGGAGGAACCCGCGCCGCGTCAGGATGCCGGCCGGCGGCGCGGGGCGACTTCGGCCTCATTGTTGTCCGGCCAGTCGTCGAAGGTGACTCCGTGCCCGGAGCCGCCTGCTTCGCCGCCGGCTTGGCCACAACCCGGCTCGATGTTGTCGTCCATAGCGGCCGCCCCCAAGTCGGGGTCCTCCAGATCGTGCTCCGTCCAGTCGGGGACGAATTGACGCTCCGCGTCTGACCCGCCGGCCGGCCGAAGAAGAGGGCTCTGTCGAAAAACAAGCCGACTAAGTTAAAGTCGGCCAAGAGGAACTCGGCAACAAAGTTAAGAGAAAAAAAGAGACAAGGAGAGCATACCGTGGGCGGTGGATTGGCTCGGCTGTATGGCTCCTTGCCGAACTGCCACTCTTCGGAGAGTTTGCAGTTCGCGAGGTAGTTCACCATATAGGCGACCTCCTCGCGCGGCATGTCCTTGGTGCACATCCAGCTCGGATCGAGCTGGCCGCTCATCTGACAGATCAGATGAGGACGGCTCTGGAGCGGAAGAACCCGGCGCGTGACGAAGGCGGCCAGTAGGTCGGGTCCCGTCAAGCCCTCCGACTGGGTCAGCACTCGCACTCGTGCGACGCCTGCGGACTCGGCCGGCATCAGAGTCACGGACCGGAAGGACTACTGGGGCCGCCTGCCCGCCGGTGGGCCAGCTACGTAAGCCGGCAGGTTGATGTAGTCGCCCTGTGTGGCGATGTTCCGCACATAGAAGTACGACTTTTGCCACTTCTTCATCGACTGGATCAGCGTGATGACGGGGAAGGGGTTGTCGGCGACCGACCTCCGCGACGCGATGAAGGCGCCAGTCTGAGCCGGCACGCCCTGCATGCGCGTGCCAGGCTTGGACTGGAAGAACTCCCCCCAGAGCTCGAGGGTAGGGAGGACGCCGAGGTAGCCTTCGCACAGGGTGACGAAGGCAGACATCAGCACCACCGCGTTTGGGGTGAGGTGGTGCGGCTGGAGCTGGTAGAAATCGAGCTAGGAGCAGAAGAAGGCGCTCACTGGTAGGCCGATGCCGCGCAAGAAATGCGAGCGAAAGACCACCCGCTCGCCCTCCCGCGGCTCCGGCGTAATTTCCCTCGCCGGCGCAAGACGGACCTCCACCTTGTCCGCGCCGGGCAGCCGCCGCGTATTACGGAGGAACTCGACGTGATCCTCGTGGACGTTGGAGCCGTCCCAATCCCCGCCATGCTGCTCCGTGGCGGGAGGCATGGTGAAAACGAGTGCGGCGGCGGAGGAACGTGTGGTGGAAGAGCGCGGCGGCGAGGCGTTGTTGCAAGAAACAGCGAGAGAAAGAAGACGGTGGAAGGAGGAGGAGCGTGCGAGAGCCTGCCGCTCTCCCTCTCCCCCTACTTATAGCCTCGCGAGGTGAGGCCGGGGAGGCCGGACGTGGGGGGAGACGTGGGATTAACTGCACCCACTCCCCCCACGCCTCGCGATTATTACGCCCTAAAGGCGAGCCGAAACTGCCGCAAGGAGACGTGCGGGCGGTTTCGGGCTGCAGAGAATCCGAGCCTGGGCCCGGGCGTGGACGTGGCGGGCCCCCGCCCTGCAGCGACGTCCCGTCGCGCGCGTGGGCTTGCAGGTTTCTGGCCGAGAGAGGCCACGTGGTTCGCAGACGGCAAGTGGCCGGCCCGCGGCCCGGTGCACGCACTGGCGAGCTCCCGCCCTCCGACTCCGGAGTTTTCGACCAAGGCGGCACGCCTAACCAAAGCCGGCTCCCAGCTGCCGACTTGTCAAGATAGGAAGCTGACCGAGCTTCTCGACTCCTACTCAACCTCGAAGCCCTACTAGCTTCGGGGACTACTGTCGGAGTAAATGGCCACGGGTAGCCTAACCGACTGCCCCTGGTTCTTCTAAAAAATTATCAGGCCTTTGGGCCTTCAAGCACTCCAAGCAATGGACCACCTCCCCTGGCCGGCTACCTCTGAAGCCGACTCACGGAAGGCGGCCCAGCCTCAACAACCTCCCCCCCGGGAAATCCGCAGGGTGGCCGACTCCAGGAAGCCGGCCTCGAAGAGCGCCGACTCCAAGAAGCCGGCCGAGACCGCAACCACCAAAGCTACACCCACATAACGGTGACAAGACGGGGTGTGGCCATAGTGCGGCCCACTATCCCCGAAGCCCGAGGCAGGCATGGCCACAGGGGGCCGTACGGGACGGCCGTCTCCCGTTCGGCTCGGCACTATAGCCATGCTAGCCTCAACGTCATCCACGACAGACTCCCGTACGGCCCACGGGCGGCGGGTCCCCTCGGCTAGAGAGAAGCACGGAGGCGGCCCGGCCTCCCCCAGTCGGCCAAGGGCGTAGCCGGCCCCCAGAAGTCGGCAACCCCCTCCCTCGAAGCATGCGCCACATTAAGGAGACAAGACAAGGTAAGGCAACAGTGAGAGCCCCCGAGGCGGCCCACTGTAGCCACGCTTACCTCCACGGAGCCCTCGTCATCAGGGGCGAGGCAAAAGTAAGCAGCCGCCGACAAGACCCTAGGCGGTGGGGCCGGCCTGTCGGCCAAGAGGCCGGCAGCCGGCGGGACCCACCAGTTGGCGGGCCCCAACAGCCGGCGGAGAAGCCGGCGAGCATAGACACTGACGGCTGTCATGCACGTTACTAGATGAAAAGTAAAAAATAAAGCAATGATGGTTTTTATCAGAGCCACTTTACAACCGGTTTAGCAACTTCTTCATGCCCCTACGAACGAAATATTTGGAGTTTGACAACTGGGGGTAGGCCTATATAAACCCCCCGGGGCACCCATGCAAAGGGTTGGCTTCTGAGCATAGCACACACACCATAGATAGAGAGAAGTGAGAGCTAGCCTTGTTCTTCTTCTCCCTTGAACCCAACAGCTCTAGGAGCGATTGTAGCTACTTTTCCTGATCTAGTGATCATGCGGAGACCCCGCAGAGCAGGACTAGGGGTGTTATCTCCTCGGAGAGCCCCGAACCTGGGTAAGATCCGCCGGCGTGCATGTCTTCGCCTCATCCCGTTTCCAGGCACCGGCGACGTCTTATTGGCACCCACAATGATAAGCCACCCATTGGCATATGTCGCACCAACCACCCAACAACGGTGGGCCCCAAATGTCAGGTGGTAGGTGCGACATATGCCAACGGGTGGCTTATCATTGTGGGAGCCAGTAAGACGTCGCCGGTGCCTGGAAACGGGATGAGGCGAAGACATGCTCGCCGGCGAATCTTACCCAGGTTCGGGGCTCTCCGTGGAGATAACACCCCTAGTCCTGCTCTGCGGGGTCTCCGCATGATCACTAGATCAGAAAGAGTAGCCACAAGTGCTCCTTGAGCTGTCGGGTTCAAGGGAGAAGAAGAGCAAGTCTAGCTCTCGCTTTCCTCTCTATATGGTGTGTGTGTAACTCTAAGAAGCCAACCCTTTGCATGGGTGCCCCGGGGAGTTTATATAGGCCTACCCCGGGGGTACAATTGTAATCCGGCTGGGCGCGGGTCCCAGTCGTTAGCGTCTGCGCTCGCCAACTTCTCCGCCGGCCATTGGGGCCCGCCGACTGGTGGGTCCCGCCGGCTGCCGGCCTCTTGGTCGACAGGCTGGCCCCACCGCCTGGGGGTCTTGTCGGCGGCTGTTTACTGTAGCCTCGCCCCTGATGACGAGGGCTTTGTTGAGGTAAGCGTGGCTACAGTGTGCCGCCTCGAGGGCTCTCACTATAGCCTTACCTCGTCTTGTCTCCTTAATGTGGCACATGTTTCGAGGGAGGGGGGTAGCCGGCTTCTAGGGGCCGGCTACGCCCCTGGCCGACTGGGGGAGGCCGGGCCGCCTTCGTGCCTCTCTCTGGCTAAAGGGGCCCGCCGCCCGCGGGCCTTACTGGCATCTGTCGTGGATGACGTTGAGGTCAGCATGGCTATAGTGCCGAGCCGGACGGGAGATGGCTGACCCGTACGGCGTCCTGCGGCCATGCCTGCCTTGGGATTCGGGGGTAGTGGGCCGCACTGTAGCCACACCCCATCTTGTCACCGTTATGGGGGCGTAGTTTTGGTGGTGCGGTCTTGGCCGGCTTCTTGGAGTCGGCGTTCTTCATGGCCGGCTCTTGGGAGTCGGCGTTCTCCGTGGCCGGCTTCCTGGAGTCGGCCATCTCGTAGTTATCTTGGGGGAGGTTTCTGAGACTGGGTCGCCTTCTGAGAGTCGGCTCCGGGGGTAGCCGGCCGGGGGAAGGCGGCCCAATGCCTTGAATGCTTGAAGGCTCAAATGGCCTGATAATTTTTGAAGAGCCAGGGGTAGTCGGTTAGGCTACCCGTGGCCATTTACTCCGACAACGGTCGGAAATTTGAGTATCAAATTCCTCAGGCTATCATGTTCCTCACTGTGTAGGCAATCCGCACTCGCGAATTCCTAACTCCTCAGTCAGAACAAATTCCTTAGAGACCAGAAGAACTTAGTCTCTGTCACTGAAGAATATGACTGGACTGTATGAGATTTCCAATGGCTTCACTCGAAGGGATTGGTAGGTGTAGGATTTTGAGTTGAGCATCACATGGAAATTTTTCCTTAGTATTTCCTCGACCCCCTTTAACAGTACGGTGTTTCCTATGACTCAAGAAAGAGAAAATGAAACTACGAAAACAAAAGTCTTCACGCTTCATGTTCCTCAAACGAATACCAAGTCTTCAAGGTCACACCAATTTCTTCACTTTCAAAGTCTTCAGAAATTCAAAGTCTTCAGTCGAAGAACTTCATTTTTAGGGGTCGACTTTCTCTGTAAATATCAAACTCCTCATAGACTTATAGACCTGTGTACACTCATAAACACATTAGTCCCTTGACCTATAAGTCTTCAATACACCAAAATCACTAAGGGGCACTAGATGCACTTACAATCTCCCCCTTTTTGGTGATTGATGACAATATAGGTTAAGTTTTCAACGGGGATAAACATATGAAGTGTAAATACTGATATTGAGGAATTTGATTGCAAGATATAGAAGAACTCCCCCTGAAGATGTGCATAGTGAGGAATTTGCTTTTGAAACAATGCACACTTGAAGAGTTGAATCATGGAGATCTCCCCCTATATCTTGTAATTCATACACGCATTTGACATAATATATGAAGAATTTGAAATGCATGATGAAATATGGTGACTGATGTAATTCAGCATGCGTGCAATAACATTAACGAGGAATAAGCATGCAGAAGAAACAACAAAAGTATCAGGCCACCATAGAGTTTTAGGTTTACAACTCGATCCAACAAAGTCATCAGAAGAACGAGAGTTGTAACTTATAAAAAAACGCCCATATAAGATAGACCCGCTTGAAGACTAACTCAAATTTCTCCCCCTTTGTCATCGAATGACCAAAAGGTTCGAAATGAGGACTAACGCCCCTGAAGAATATCAAGTTGATGAAGGAGCGTCGGCGTTGTTGGGGTTGTTTGTTGTAGTAGGGCCTACCGCAGTGTCGTCCAAGTCTTCATGTTCATCAGTGTCACGTGATGAAGTATAGGAGCTGGCCACCAAGGAAGGTATCTTGACCTTCTTGTACTTCTTCGGAGGAGGTGCAGCCCAGTCAAAATCTTCCTTGAGACCCATTTTCTTCAGATCTTCTGTGCTATAAATGTGCGACAGAACAACCCAGGTGCGGTTGAGGGTTTCATGAAGGTAGTAGTGGTTTTTCTTCACTACATTGTGGGTAGCAGTCATGTTGTGAAGAATTGAACCAAACTGACGCTTGACCCATTTGTGATTACGATCAAGCTTCTGGTGAAGACTGAGGAGAAGCTCACGGTCAGTCATCACCCTGGGAGCTGTGCCTTGAGGATTTGGCTTGGTTGCGTTGGCAGCAGAGTCATGGGTGGCAGAGTCATCATTGGTGGAGTAGGATGCAGCCTTGCGAAATTGACCATCCAATGGACGAATGCCTTCATCAATAATAGCAGTAGCCTTGCCCTTTTCACCAGCTGAGGAAAATGTCCGTTTGAGGACTTCAATCGGGGGCAAGTAGCTGCAATGGTTCAGTGTATCAGCTTTGTAGTTGAGTGAAGACCTTGTTCCGATGAATCTTATAATCCACGGAGCATTAGGCTTCAACTCAAACGGTGACATTGCGACATTGGCCAGAGTCCTCATGAAGAAATCATGGAAGTTGACAGGAACACCATGAATGATATTGAAAAGCAGATTCTTCATGATGCCAACGACTTCTTCTTCATTCAGTCGTGGCCCTTGATAGGACTCAATGTCTTCGTCAGAATGCGATAGACAGTCCGAGGCACATATAACAATTCCTTCACAAGGAATTTTGTTCTTGGGGCCTGACCTGGCTTCAAAGGCTTCATCAGCACTTGCATATAGTGATCTGTAAGCTCAGGTTCACTGTAGACGCAACGATCAGCTTCAAGGGGAGGACTGAGAGGCAAAGGACGAAGCAATTCAGTAGTTGGTGCCTTGTAGTGAGTGTTTTCAGACATCCAGTCCAGCACCCATGAATTCACATCTTGAGAGTCTCCGGTGATGTGCAGAGTTGCATAAAATTGAAGAATGAGCTCTTCATTCCAATCACATATATTAGTGCAGAAATTTAACAGTCCCGCGTCGTAAAGAACACTGAGGATTGGCCCGAAGCACGACAGAGATTCCATATCCACGTGAGGAATGTGCTCATGATCGAAGACTTTGTCTTTGTTGAACAGCACTGAGGAATAAAAATTTGCCTGGCTGGCAGTCCAGAAACGCCCCTTCCTAATGTGAGCAGAGTCATAGGGGTTGTAGTCAGTGAAGAATACGTGCTCGCCGAAGAAATCATTAGCCTTGAATTTTTGCTTCCTTGAGAATGGATCCTTTGGCTTGGGCAGAGGAGTGTAAGTCAGTTGCATGAAAACCTCAGGAATCGCAATCTCAGGTTCTTCAGGCTGAGGAATTTCTAGTTCCTCTTCAGTGGCAGTCTGGGTCTTCAATTCTTCATTTTCATTTTCTTCAACACTAGTGGCTGGAACTTGTTCATGAGCTTCATCAGATCCCATTTGAACTGTTGTAGCCGGGGACTGAGGAATTTGTTGCAATGGAGTGAAGAGTGGAGAGTTGGGGTGCTGACTTTCCCAGAAGTCATCATTCATCACTGGTGTGGTACAACCAATGTCCACATCTTCATCTTCCATTTCTTCAACGCCAGCCTCTTCAGCAGTAAACTGAGGCATAGGCGAGGAAACTTTGGGGGTTGAAGGGATTTTATCCACTTCAATATCTTCATCCATCTGCTCTGACGAAGCAGCAGAAGGATTTTCTTCATCAGATCCGCTAGGGATCACATATTCTACACCAAAAGGGACGATTTCCTTTGATGGCATGGAGGAAACTGGAACAACATCAATTGGATTAGCAAATGAGCTTGTCAATTTCTTCATCTTCTTCGATGCTGAAGAATCTGAAGGAGCTGATGCTTTCCTTTTCTTCACTGCTGCACGCTCTGCAGCCTTAGTCTTCTTCACATCGGATGTAGATGGAAGAATTGGAGTTGGGGTAGGCGCAGGAGGAGCAGAGGAATGTGGTTGATTTTCTTCAGGCACAACTGATGCAGTTGCCCTGACTTCTTCATTTTCTTCAGGCGCACCACTAGTGGATGCCCTGGCAATTTCATCAGCGGCTCGAATGCAGTCATCAGCCCTGGAATTCACATTTTCTTCAGCAGCCTGATTGTCATCAGCGGTGCTGGCATGTTCTTCAGTGGGCTAAGCAGATGCTTCAGCCTAAGGAATTTCTTGTTGCGATGGGGCTGCAACATTGGAGGTGAACATCTTTGTCAGTTTAACAAACCTGACCTTGGCTCCTTTCCAATCAGCATAGTAAGCATTGAAATCATCGTTGAGGACTTTGATTTCTGATTGAATCTTCACAAGTTCATCAGTTGTCATAGAGACAACGTTGTTCTTCAGGAATTTCTCCTTCCCGTACCGCGCTTTCTTGAGCTGCATGGCCTTCTCAAATTTCCATTTCTCTTCTTGGATGAAGGCAGTCAGCATATGACTTTGACCAGGAGTCAGCTTGAAGTCAGGCATAGGAGTGTTTGGGTCCTTGTGCCAGATATCAATGTAGTCGAGGATCAACTTTGGATCCAAAAGCAGAGGCACATTTGTGCCCTTGGCTCTAGCGGCCCTGACTTGCCTATCTCTGATGGTTTTAGCAAGTTCTTCATCACCAGCTTCGTCTTCGTCAGACGGCACTTGGAAGGCGACCTGCTTCTTGTGAGGACTTGGGCGAGAGCCTCGTCCAGCAGTGGTCTTTGTCTTCAGCAGAGAGGGTCCTGTTGAAGAATTTGGTGCAACTGAGGAACTGGCTGAAGCTCCTGAGGCAATAGAGATGCCTGTAGTCCTTTGGCACGTGGCAAGATGCACAGGTGCTGAGGATTTGATCGGAGCAGCTGAGGACTTTGGAGGGGCAGGAGCAGCGTGAGGAATTGGCCGTGAGGGCTTAGCTGAGGCACTTGGCTTATGCGCATGCTTCTTTGCCATGGATTTCTTCGGCCTTACAGAGGCCTCAGCAGCAGCAGCAGTAGAGTCTTCATTGATTTTTCTCACTGCATCTTTTGCCTATTTGGCCAGTTTGGCCTGGCGCTTGGCCCATTCTTCAGGAAAATCCTCACCGTGCTTGATGCTAGTGGGATCTGCTTCTTGGCCAGGTGCCAATGGTGGTCTTGAGCATGGAGGAGTAACAGCGAATTTCTTCATGTATTTTGGAGTCACATACCTGTACTCCCGCCACTCTTTTGCCCATCTCCTCTCTATCCTCTGAATGCGCACCTTGCACTGATTTTTATCTTCCTCAAGGGGTGTGCAGTACCCAGCATAAATGTCCTCAGGGATTTCAAAGGCAGTATTGATTTCAGGCCTCTTTCCTCCTTTCTGTGGCTTCTTTCCATCAGCCATTTTCTTCAGTTGAGGAATTTGAACAATTGAACTCTCTGAAGAAGTATGCAACTTTTCTTCGAGGAATGCTGCAAATGAGTTAAGTTGATGAGAACCTAGTGATTCAGCAGCGGACATGAGTACCTGTGAACAGAGTATAGTTGCGAGGAATTTGGAGAGGTCATATGCGTTCTCAGAAGGTTTTTCAAAAAGAACAAGTTTGAGGAATTTGACCAGATGAGTCTTGAAGAATTTCACTAAGCGTTCTTTGTCTTAGGTTCCAAAGTTGTATAGATCGAAGATCCACACAATTGAGGAATCTTGAAGAAAAATGATGCTTAGAGAAACGAATCAAGAACAGATGACATGTGAGGTGTTTAGTGTGTGAAGAATTTGAAGAATAAACACCTTTGAAGATTTTGTAGAAATCATTTGAATCAAAGAGGGCAGTAAAAGTAACTTTTAATTACCCTGAACGAAGAACACGACGAACTGTGAAGTAGAGATGAGAAGTTCGTATGTGCAGATCTTCCACGCCCTAACTCGATGGAGGAAGACGGCTACGGCGGCGGTGGAGTGAAGATTTCCGCGGCCGACGCGAGTACGACGGCGGCGAGGTCGAGGCAGTGAAGCTCTTCCTCACCGGCGACGATGAAGTAGCGGCGGCGCTAGGGTTTGAGAAGCTCGAGCTGGAGAGAGGTCGAGCTGAGTAAAGGAAGTGAGGAAGGGAAGAGGGGGTATTTATAGCCACGGTGAAAAACTGTTCGCCCGAAGATTTTGGACGAACGTGCCCCTGACCCTTCTCATTCACTTAACATGTGTCACCCATGTACTGAGAAGTGGAGATCGTGTTAGATTGTGGGTGAATAGATAAGTATTTCGTGGGATGTGGAACGGTTTGAGCGGCAAAGCCGAAAATTTGGATTAGATAAGTTTAAAGTTCCGTTCGCAAATTCTTCAGCTGACAAGGACACAGTGAAGATTTTGAACGAGTTTCAAATAGAACGCACATGAAGAATTTGTGAATAGATTGGGTTGAGTATAGCATAGAGGGGGAAGGGTCCGATCACATTCACTTAGCAGAAAAACGCAACTTGAAGAATTAGCCATAAGTGAATGCTGTAGAGGACATAAACTTATATATATATATATATATATATATATATATATATATATATATATATATAGCCAATGAAGAAAAACGACGGAAATAGTGAAGATTTTGCAAAGTTGAAGAACATGAACAACTGAGGAATTTCAAAACTGAGGAAAAACTCAAATTGAAGATTTTCAACTTTTGGTGATGGCGTGACCCACCGTATAAGAATGATGATTTCAAACACCGCGTACAATTGTCGTAGGGTTCTGAGAATCAAGTTCTTCGTTAATTTCTTCACACTTAGAGTGTTATTCTTCATTGATTGAAGAAAAACGTTTCTTCATGTGTTGCACATCTAAGTCATCAATTTTACATAAGTGTTAGGATGAGTGTCCTTTTCAAAGAACATTCGAAGATTCTAGGATATTTAGCTCACACCGCAACTTGCTAAATCTCTTCTCATCCAAGGGCTTAGTGAAGATATCGGCTAGCTGTTCTTCAGTCTTCACATGCTCAATAGAAATGTCGCCCTTCAACACATGATCGCAAAGAAAATGATGACGAATCTGAATGTGCTTTGTCTTCGAGTGCTGAACTGGGTTGTGAGCAATCTTGATGGCACTCTCATTGTCACAGAAGAGAGGCACATTCTTCACGTTGACGCCGTAGTCCTTGAGAGTTTGCTTCATCCACAACAATTGAGCACAGCAAGAACCAGCAGCAATGTACTCAGCTTCAGCAGTAGACAATGATAGGCAGTTCTGTTTCTTAGAGGACCAACAGACCAAAGATCGTTCGAGGAAATGACATGTACCAGATGTTGACTTGCGGTCCACATGATCACCAGGATAGTCAGAGTCAGAATATCCAATGAGATCAAAAGCCGAGCCCTTGGGGTACCATAATCCAAGTGTTGGTGTGTGAGCTAGATATCGAATAATATGTTTCACAACCTTATGGTGTGATTCCTTCGGTGTAGCTTGAAATCGGGCACACATGCAAACACTAAGCATAATATCTGGCCTAGATGCACATAAATACAATAAAGAACCAATCATGGAGCGGTATACCTTTTGGTCGAAGTCAATACCATTTTCATCAGTGCACAGATGGCCATTTGTGGGCATCGGAATTTTGACGCCTTTGCAATCTTGCATGCCGAATTTCCTCAGTACATCCTTGAGGTATTTCTCCTGAGATATGAATATGCCATTGCGCTGTTGACGAATTTGAAGACCTAAGAAGAATTTCAATTCTCCCATCATAGACATTTGATATTCTTCACCCATCATATAGGCAAATTCATCACTATAACATTGGTCAGTACAGCCAAAGATAATATCATCAACATATATTTGGCACACAAACAATTCAGCATCATAAGATTTAGTGAAAAGAGTAGGGTCGAGTGAACCGGGTTTGAAGCCTTTCTTCATGAGGAATTCCTTCAAAGTATCATACCATGCCCGAGGGGCCTGCTTGAGGCCATAGAGGGCCTTATTGAGTCTGAAGACTTTGTCAGGATGCTTTGGATCTTCAAAACCTGGGGGTTGAGCAACATATACTTCTTCCTCAAGCTTACCATTGAGGAATGCACTTTTCACATCCATTTGATATAAAGTGATATCATGATGGTTAGCATAAGCAAGTAATATGTGAATAGCTTCAAGTCTGGCAACAGGTGCAAAAGTTTCATCGAAATCAATTCCTTCAACCTGTGTGTAGCCTTGAGCTACAAGCCGTGCCTTATTCCTCACCACAAGGACATTTTCATCTTGCTTGTTGCGGTAGATCCACTTTGTGCCAATGATATTGTGCTTGCTAGGATCTGGACGTTTAACCAGTTCCCAGACGTTGTTGAGTTCGAACTGATGTAATTCTTCTTGCATGGCCTGAATCCACTCAGGCTCCAGAAATGCTTCATCTACCTTAGTGGGCTCTGTGATAGAGACAAAGGCATAGTGCCCACAAAAATTAGATAAATGTGAAGTTTTTGAGCGTGTGAGAGGACCTGGTGCTTCAATGTCATCGATGATCTTTTCAACTTGCACTTATTTTGCAACGCGAGGATGAGTAGGTTGTCGTCGAGGAATTTGATCAGCATTTTCTTCAGCACCATTTTCTTCAGGTGCATTAGCTCGATGTTCTTCATGTTCTGGAATGAATTCTTCAGTAGATTCTTCGGTAGGAATGACATCCTCAGTAGCCTTGAACTTGATAGTTTCCTCAGGTGCTGGTTCATCTATCACAGAGGGTAGGTGCTCTCTTTGTGAGCCATTAGTTTCATCGAACCGCACATCTATAGTTTCAACAACCTTGTGAAGAATGTTGTTGGAGACTCTGTAGGTGTGCGAGTCCTTTCCGTAACCAAGCATAAAACCTTCATGTGCTTTCAGTGCAAATTTAGCATTGTGATGAGGATCTCTAATCCAACATTTAGCACCGAAGACTTTGAAATAACTCACTGGGTTTCTTGTCAGTGAGGAGTTCATAGGCAGTCTTCTTGAAGAATTTGTGAAGATATACCCTGTTGATGATGTGGCACGCAGTATAAATTGCCTCAATCCAGAAGTGACGAGGCGTCTTGTACTCATCAAGCATAGTGCGTGCCATCTCAATGAGAGTTCTGTTCTTGCGCTCCACGACGCCATTCTGCTGAGGAGTGTAAGGAGCAGATAACTCATGAGTAATACCAAGTTCATCAAGATAGTCATCAAGACCAGAATTCTTGAACTCAGTTCCATTGTCACTTCTGATGTGCTTGATCTTCACACCAAAGTTGGTTGAAGCCCTCGAGGAAAATCGTTTGAAGACTTCCTGCACTTCATGTTTGTAAGTGACAATATGTACCCATGTGTAACGAGAGTAATCATCAACAATAACAAAGCCATAGAGAGATGCGTCATTTGTGACTGCTGAGTAATGGTTAGGACCGAAGAGATCCATATGAAGCAATTCAAATGGTCGAGTAGTGGTCATGATAGTCTTCGCTGGATGCTTAGCCTTGGTCATCTTTCCAGCTTCACAGGCTCCGCATAAGTGATCCTTGAGGAATTTTACATTCTCAATGCCAATGACGTGCTTCTTCTTCGCAAGCATGTGCAAATTCCTCATGCCTGCATGACCAAGTCGTCGATGCCATAGCCAGCCTTTTGAAGCTTTTGCAAGTAGGCACACGGCTGGTTGCGGTCCTGTAGAGAAATCAACAATATACAAGTCTCCTCTCCTAAAGCCTTCGAAGACTTTGGAATTGTCAGCTTCCATAACCACAACACAACGATACTTGCCAAAGACAACAACCATATCAAGATCACAAAGCATTGAGACAGACATGAGGTTGTATCCTAAGGACTCGACAAGCATGACTTTGTCCATGTGTCGATCCTTTGTGATCGCAACCTTACCTAGACCCAATACCTGACTTTTGCCTTTGTCAGCGAAGATGATATGCTTCAGATGCGATGGTTATAAGGGAGCATCCATCAATAGATTCTTGTCACCAGTCATGTGATTTGTACATCCACTATCGAGGACCCACTCAGTGGCTTTGGGTTGATCATCCTGCAGATGAATTAGTGCAGCTTACGAACTTCATATACTTCATCAGTGAAGAATATGAAATCACAATTCATCAGACCAATTTCGTCAAGCAATGCAACATATTAAAACAATATGAGGACGTGAGAAATGAAAGTTCACTTCTTCATGATTAGCCTGCATCCTTTCAGGCACTTTTTCAGGTCTCCAGCAAATTCTTCAGATGTTTAAGTATGTCTGGAGACCTGACCCTGCATAAAAGATTAGTTCTTTTTCTTCACCACCCACATCTGAAAGGGTGGCAAAGAGTTCATCACTCTGCAAGCTCCATACGAGAAAGGTGGCATAGAAGCCAATCCATTTCGTTTCACATAAGAGGAGTTAGGGTAAGCATATGAATAAGCAAAGAAATTCTTCGAGGACTTATGAACATAATGATTAGAAGAATAATGCTCATATTCATAGCCCTTGGCTCTTCCCTGCGAAACAGAGTTGTTAGCACGATGATGTTCATATGAGGACTTTGATCCTTTTGAGGAATTTGATCCACGTGAGGAATTTGGTCCGTATGAGGACTTGGATCCATATGAAGAATTTGATCTGGGGCTCCTATTCTTCACAGGTGGTGTCATGAGGACATTCAACTGAAGACTTTCAAGGCACCTTTTGGGAACCCAGATTTTCTTCATAGGAGAACCGTTCCTGCAGTTAGTGCCAACATATCTAGCAAATACTTCACCATTCTGATTTTTAAACAATTTATAGTTGGAGTCAAATGACTAAGAATGAGAGGATTCACATGTAAAGCCAGATAAATTAGATGGATCAACTAGAGGTCCCTTTGCAGCAACCCATGAGGTTTTGGGGTACTGCTCAGGCTTCGAATATGTACCATCAGCATTGAGTTTCCTCTCAAAGGCAATACCCTCTTTCCTAGGGTTCCTGTTGAGGATCTGCTTTTTAAGCACATCACAAAGAGTCTGATGCCCTTTGAGGCTTTTGTACTTGCCTGTCATGTATAATTCCTTCAGCCCTGCATCAGTGATACTAGCAATGTCCTCAGATGAGGAATTAGTGATAGCAGAGACAGTTGAAGAATTTGTAGCATTAGAAGCATTTGAACATTCAGGTGAAGAATTAGCAGATTCACGTTCAATGCATTTCAAACATGGAGGAACAAATTCTTCCTGAGCAGCGCTGATTTGTTGAGCAAGTAATGAATCGCGCTCCTTCTGAAGATCTTCATAACTCACTCTTAGCTTCTCAAGATCTTGCTTTCTTTGAAGAAATTCATAAGAAAGCTTCTCATGATCAGATAAGAGAGTGTTATGATGACCTTGAAGGTTGTCAAATCTAGACTGAAGTCTCTGAAGATTTTCAGTCAAGGTTTTAGTGCGATCCATTTCTTCACCCAACATATCATCACTTTTATTTAGCATGTTTTGAACCTTTTCCAAGACCTTTTGTTGTTTAGTGGCAATACAAACAAGCTTGGTATAGCTAGGTCCAAAATCATCATCAGATTCATCATCACTAGACTCGGATGAGGAACATTCGGTTACCTTGGCACCTTTTGCCATGAGGCATGGTGCAGAAGATGATGGTTCAGGTTCGAAAGTCATCATTTTGAGTGATTCCTTGAAATCCTCAAACCAGTGATCATGAGAAGTTCGATGACCTTCATAGACGTCAGAGATTCGGTCCCAGATAAGCTTCGCATTGCAAAGATGCATAATGCGCCTGAATTCATCTCTGGATAGGCAGGAACAGATGATATCCTTCGCCATGATGTCAAGTCGAGTGTACTTGCGAATATCATCAGTGTCCGCCATCTTGTGTAGATCGGTAAGACCAATCTCAGTGACGGTCCACAGCTCGCTGTTCAGTGCCATGAGGCGCTTCCTCATCATGGCCTTCCACTTGGGATAATCATGACCGTCAAAGATGGGACATATCACTTTCTTCATACCTGCGATCGATATAACTAAAACTCCAGGCGGTTAAACCAAAATCACACAGAATAAGGGAGTACCTTGCTCTGATACCAATTGAAAGTGCGTTATATCGACTAGAGGGGGGGGGGGTGAATAGGCGATTTTTATGAATTCTTCACTAAGGAATTTGTGGGTGTGGAAATTCCTTAGCGAAGAACTACTTGCAGCGGAATAAGTACTCAAGAGTAAGCATAGCAGAACATAGGCATGGTCATCATGATGAAATGAAGACAAGCACAGAGTACAGAAAGCGTAAACACAGGATAACACAAGATGAAGACAAACAGACTGAAGAAATTGAACTGAGGAAATTGAGAAAGTCTTCAGTCAAAGTCTTCAAACACAGATATGAACAAGTGCACAACACAGTTATGAGGAAATGAAAGAGTTGAGGAAATAGAACCAGTAAGCTCGGTGAAGACAATGATTTGGTAGACCAGTTCCAACTGCTGTCTCAGTTGTACATCTGGTTGGAGCGGCTAGGTATTTAAAGTTGAGGACACACAGTCCCGGACACCCAGTCCTGAACACACAGTCCAGGACACCTAGTCCTCACCATATTCTCCTTGAGCTAAGGTCACACAGACCTCGCCCAATCACTCGTGGTAAGTCTTCAGGTGACTTCCGAACCTTCACAAACTCGGTCACTCGGCGATCCACAATTCCTCTTGGATGCTCTAGACCATGACGCCTAACCATCTGGAAGAAGCATAGTCTTAAAAGGTAACAAGCGTCGGATCCACGCAAGATCAATCTCTTCAGTGATGCTCAATCACTTTGGGTTTGTAGGTGTTTGGGTTTGGGTTTTTCCTCACTTGATGATTTTCGCTCAAAGTCCTCGGAGGATGGGATGCTCTCAAATGACAAATGTCAGTTTCTCTCAGAGAAGCCAAGCAGCTAGTGGTTGTAGGGGGCGGCTATTTATAGCCTAGGGAGCAGCTCGTCATGATAAGACATAAATGCCCTTCAATGATATGACCGTTAGTTGGGTAGATATTTTGGGACAGCTGGCGCATAGCACAGCAACGGTCGGAAATTTGAGTATCAAATTCCTCAGGCTATCATGTTCCTCACTGTGTAGGCAATCCGCAGTGGCGAATTCCTAACTCCTCAGTCAGAACAAATTCCTCAGAGACCAGAAGAACTTAGTCTCTGTCACTGAAGAATATGACTGGACTGTATGAGATTCCAATGGCTTCACTCGAAGGGATTGGTAGGTGTAGGATTTTGAGTTGAGCATCACATGGAAATTTTTCCTTAGTATTTCCTCGACCCCCTTTAACAGTACGGTGTTTCCTATGACTCAAGAAAGAGAAAATGAAACTACGAAAACAAAAGTCTTCACGCTTCATGTTCCTCAAACGAATACCAAGTCTTCAAGGTCACACCAATTTCTTCACTTTCAAAGTCTTCAGAAATTCAAAGTCTTCAATCGAAGAACTTCATTTTTAGGGGTCGACTTTCTCTGTAAATATCAAACTCCTCATAGACTTATAGACATGTGTACACTCATAAACACATTAGTCCCTTAACCTATAAGTCTTCAATACACCAAAATCACTAAGGGGCACTAGATGCACTTACACACACTGAACTATTGAGTAGTCATCAAATCGAGCTTGCCAGACGTTCTTAACGTCAGCATATGCTCCTGCAGCAGGCCTTTCACCTAGCGGTCCATCAAGGACATAATTCTTCTGTGCAGCAATGAGGATAATCCTCAAGTTACGGACCCAGTCCGTGTAGTTGTTAACATCATCGTTCAACTTAGGTTTCTCTAGGAACGCATTAAAATTCAAGGGAATGTAGCACGGGCCATTGATCTACAACATAGATATGGAAAAACTACCAGGAATAAGTTCATGGTAAATTAATTTCAGTTAACCATATTACTTAAGAACTCCCACTTAGATAGACATCCCTCGAGTCATCTAAATGATCAGGTGATCCAAATCAACTAAACCATGTCCGATCATCACGTGAGATGGAGTAGTCTTCAATGGTGAACATCTCTATGTTGATCATATCTACTATATGATTCATGTTCGACCTTTCGGTCTCCAGTGTTATGAGGCCATGCCTATACATGCTAGGCTCATCAAGTTTAACTCGAGTATTCCGCATGTGCAAAACTGTCTTGCACCCATTGTATGTGAACGTAGAGCTTATCACACCAGATCATCACGTGGTGTCTCAGCACGACGAACTGTCGCAGCAATGCATACTCAGGGAGAACACTTATACCTTGAAATTTACTAAGGGATCATCTTATAATGCTACCGTCGCACTAAGAAAAATAAGATGCATAAAAGATAAACATCACATGCAATCAAAATATGTGACATGATATGGCCATCATCATCTTGTGCCTTTGATCTCCATTCCAAAGCATCGTCATGATCTCCATCGTCATCGACTTGACACCTTGATCTCCATCATAGCGTCGTGGTCGTCTCGCCAACTATCGCTTCTACAACTATCACTAACGCATAGTGATAAAGTAAAGCAATTACATGGCGTTTGCATTTCATACAAAAAAGCGACAACCATAAGGCTCCTGCCAGTTGCCGATAACTTTTACAAAACATGATCATCTCATACAATAACGTATATCACATCACAACATGCCCTGCAAAAACAAGTTAGATGTCCTCTACTTTGTTGTTGCAAGTTTTACGTGGCTGCTACAGGCTTCTAGTAAGAACCGTTCTTACCTACACATCAAAACCACAACGGTGATTTATCAAGTTTGCTGTTTTAACCTTCAACAAGGACCGGCAGCAGTCAAATTCGATTCATCTAAAGTTGGAGAAACAGACACCCGCCATCCACCTTTATGCAAAACTAGTTGCATGTCTGTCGGTGGAACCGGTCTCATGAACGTGGTCATGTAAGGTTGGTCCGGGCCGCTTCATCCAACAATACCGCCGAATCAAAATAAGACACTGGTGGTAAGCAGTACGACGATCGCCACCCACAACTCTTTCTGTTCTACTCGTGCATATCATCTACGCATAGACCTGGCTCAGATGCCACTGTTGGGTAACGTAGCATGCAATTTTAAAAAGTTTCGTACGCTCACGCAAGATCTATCTAGGAGATGCATAGCAACGAGTGGGGGTGAGCATCTTCATACCCTTGAAGATCGCAAAGCGGAAGCTTTTATCAACGCGGTTGATGTAGTCGCACATGCTACCTCTTGAGCTTGCATTGGTTTTTCCCTTGAAGAGGAAAGGGTGATGCAGCAAAGTAGAGTAAGTATTTCCCTCAGCTTTTGAGAACCAAGGTATCAATCCAGTAGGAGACAACGCGCAAGCCACCGAATACCTGCACAAACAAACACCAACTTGCACCCAATGCGATAAAGGGGTTGTCAACCCCTTCACGGTTATTTGCAACGTGAGATCTGATAAAGAAGGATAAACGGTAAAGTAATATTTTTGGTATTTTTGGTTTATGGAATGGAAAGTAAAAGATTGCAAAGAAAGTAAATAGGAAACTGAAATTGTAGCTCGGAAACTTATATGATGGAAAATAGACCCGGGGGCCATAGGTTCCACTAAAGGCTTCGCTCAAGATAGAAATTATAACGGTGGGTGAACAAATTACAGCCGAGCAATTGATAGAAAAGCGCAAAGTTATGACGATAAATAAGGCAATGATCATGAATATAGGCATCACGTCCATATCAAGTCAACCAACTCCTGCCTGCATCTAATACTATTACTCCACACATCGACCGACTCCTACCTGCATCTAGAGTATTTAGTTCATAATAACAGATTAACACATTAAGTAAGATGACATGATGTTTTTGGGGAACGCAGTATTTCAAATTTTTTACCTACGATCACGCAAGATCTATCTAGGAGATGCATAGCAACGAGCGGGGAGAGTGTGTCCACGTACCCTCGTAGATTGAAAGCGGAAGCGTTAAGTAATGAACGCACGGCACCTCCGCGATTTGCACACGTTCAACTCGGTGACGTCCCTCGAACTTTTGATCCAGCTGAGGCCGAGGGAGAGTTTCGTCAGAACGGTGGCGTGATGACGGTGAAGATGAAGTTACCGACGCAGGGCTTCGCCTAAGCACTACAACGATATGATCGAGGTGGAAATCTGTGGAGGGGGGCACCGCACACGGCTAAAACAACTGTTGACTTGTGTGTTCTAGAGTGCCCCCCTGCCCCCATATATAAAGGAGCAAGGAGGAGGCCGGCCGGCCCTCATAGGGCGCGCCCCAAGTAGGATTTCTACTAGGAATCCTATTCCTAGTAGGTTTCCAACAAGGGAAGAGAGGGGGAAGAAAGGAGAGGGAGAGAGGGAGAGAGGGAGAGGGAAAGAGGGGGGCGCCGCCCCCTCCTACTCCAATTCGGACTCCTCAAGGGGGGGGGGGGGGCGGCGGCCAGCCCTAGGGGCCCCTCCTCTCTCTCTCAGAAGGCCCATGTTGGCCCATTAGTTCCCCCGGGGTTTCTGATAACCCCCCAACACTCCGATATTTATCCGGCGACCCCCAGAACTCATCCGGTGTCCGAATAACATCGTCCAATATATCAATATTTATGTCTCGACCATTTTGAGACTCCTCGTCTGCTACCTCTTGAGCACTGCGTTGGTTTTCCCTTGAAGAGGAAATGGTGATGCAGTAAAGTAGCGTAAGTATTTCCCTCAGTTTTTGAGAACCAAGGTATTAATCCAGTAGGAGACCACGCTCGAGTCCCACACACCTACACAAACAAATAAGAACCTCGCAACAAACGCGATAAAGGGGTTGTCAATCCCTTCACGGTCACTTACGAGAGTGAGATCTGATAGAGATGATAAGATAATATTTTTGGTATTTTTATGATAAAGATTAAAAGTAAAGATACCAAAATAAACGGTAATAGAAATAGCTAGTTGTTGGGAGATTAATATGATGGAAAATAGACCCGGGGGCCATAGGTTTCACTAGTGGCTTCTCTCAAGATAGCATAAGTATTACGATGGGTAAACGAATTACTATCGAGCAATTGATAGAATTGAGCATAGTAATGAGAATATCTAGGTATGATCATGTATATAGGCATCCCGTCCGTGACAAGTAGACTGACTCCTGCCTGCATCTACTACTATACTCCACACATCGACCGCTATCCAGCATGCATCCAGAGTATTAAGTTCATAAGAACAGAGTAATGCTTTAAGCAAGATGACATGATGTAGAGGGATAAACTCATGCAATATGATATAAACACCATCTTTTTATCCTCGATGGCAACAATACAATACGTGTCATTTCCCCTGCTGTCACTGGGATCGAGCACCGCAAGATTGAACCCAAAGCTAAGCACTTCTCCCATTGCAAGAAAGATCAATCAAGTAGGCCAAACCAAACTGATAATTCGAAGAGACTTGCAAAGATAACCAATCATACATACAAGAATTCAGAGGAGATTCAAATATTGTTCATAGATAATCTTGATCATAAACCCACAATTCATCGGATCTCGACAAACACACCGCAAAAAGAAGAGTTACATCAAATAGATCTCCAAGAGAATCAAGGAGAACTTTGTATTGAGATCCAAAGAGAGAGAAAAAGCCATCTAGCTAATAACTATGGACCCGAAGGTCTGAGGTAAACTACTCACACATCATCGGAGAGGCTATGGTGTTGATATAGAAGCCCTCCGTGATAATTGCCCCCTCCGGCGGAGCGCCGGAAAAGGCCCCAAGATGGGATCTCACGGGTACAGAAGGTTGCGACGGTGGAAATAGGGTTTTTTGCTCCTGTTCTGATGGTTTGGGGGTACGTAGGTATATATAGGAGGAAGAAGTAGGTCGGTGGAGCTACGAGGGGCCCACGAGGGTGGAGGGCACGCCCAGCGGGGTAGGCGCGCCACCTGCCTCGTGGCCTCCTCGTTCGTTTCTTGACGTCCACTCCAAGTCCTCTGGATCACGTTTGTTCTGAAAATCACGTTCCTGAAGGTTTCATTCCGTTTGGACTTCGTTTGATATTCCTTTCCTTCGAAACACTGAAATAGGCAAAAAACAGCAATTTGGGCTGGGCCTCCGGTTAATTGGTTATTCCCAAAAATAATATAAAAGTGTATACTAAAGCCCATTAAACATCCAAAACAAAATATATAATAGCATGGAACAATCAAAAATTATAGATACGTTGGAGACGTATCATCGTCATGTCCGTGATCACATCCGGGACTTCGAACAACCTTCGGTACATCAAAACACATAAACTCATAATACCGATCGTCATCGAACGTTAAGCATGTGGACCCTACGGGTTCGAGAACTATGTAGACATGACCGAGACTCATCTCCGGTCAATAACCAATAGCGGAACCTGAATGCTCATATTGGCTCCCACATATTCTACGAAGATCTTTATCGGTCAAACTGCATAACAACATACGGTGTTCCCCTTGTCATCGGTATGTTACTTGCCCGAGATTCGATCATCGGTATCTCAATACCTAGTTCAATCTCGTTACCGGAAAGTCTCTTTACTCGTTCCGTAATGCATCATTCCGCAACTAACTCATTAGTCACATTGCTTGCAAGGCTTATAGTGATGTGCATTACGTAGAGGGCCCAGAGATACCTCTCCGACAATCAGAGTGTCAAATCCTAATCTTGATCTATGCCTACTCAACAAACACCATCAGAGACACCTGTAGAGCATCTTTATAATCACCCAGTTACGTTCTGATGTTTGATAACACACTATGTGTTCCTCCGGTATTCGGGAGTTGCATAATCTCATAGTAATAGGAACATGTATAAGTCATGAAGAAAGCAATAGCAACAAACTAAACGATCATCGTGCTAAGCTAACGGATGGGTCTTGTCAATCACATCATTCTCTAATGATGTGATCCCGTTAATCAAATGACAACTCATGTCTATGGCTAGGAAACTTAACCATCTTTGATTAACGAGCTAGTCAAGTAGAGGCATTCTAGTGACACTCTGTTTGTCTATGTATTCACACATGTACTAAGTTTCCGGTTAATACAATTCTAGCATGAATAATAAACATTTATCATGATATAAGGAAATATAAATAACAACTTTATTATTGCCTCTAGGGCATATTTCCTTCAGTCTCCCACTTGCACTAGAGTAAATAATCTAGACTACACAGTAATGATTCTAACACCGATGGAGTCTTGGTGCTGATCATGTTTTGCTCGCGAGAGAGGCTTAGTCAACGGGTCTGGAACTACAGATCCGTATGCATCTTGCAAATCTCTATGTCTCCCTCCTTGACTTGATCGCGGATGGAATTGAAGCGTCTCTTGATGTGGTTGGTTCTCTTGTGAAATCTCGATTCCTTTGCCAAGGCAATTGCACCAGTATTGTCACAAAAGATTTTCATTGGACCCGATGCACTAGGTATGACACCTAGATCGGATATGAACTCCTTCATCCAGACTCCTTCATTTGCTGCTTCCGAAGCAGGTATGTACTCCGCTTCACACGTAGATCCTGCCACGACGCTTTGCTTAGAACTGCACCAACTGACAGCTCCACGGTTCAATATAAATATGTATCCGATTTGTGACTTAGATCATCCGGATCAGTGTCAAAACTTGCATCGACATAACCATTTACGACGAGCTCTTTGTCACCTCCATAAACGAGAAACATGTCCTTAGTCCTTTTCAGGTATTTCAGGATGTTCTTGACCACTGTCCAGTGATCCACTCCTGGATTACTTTGGTACCTCCCTGCTAAACTAATAGCAAGGCACACATCAGGTCTAGTACACAGCATTACATACATGATAGAACCTATGGCTGAAGCATAGGGAATGACTTTCATTTTCTCTCTATCTTCTGTAGTGGTCGGGCATTGAGTCTGACTCAACTTCACACCTTGTAACACAGGCAAGAACCCTTTCTTTGCTTGATCCATTTTGAACTTCTTCAAAACTTTATCAAGGTATGTGCTTTGTGAAAGTCCAATTAAGCGTCTTGATCTATCTCTATAGATCTTGATGCCCAATATATAAGCAGCTTCGCCGAGGTGTTTCATTGAAAAACTCTTGTTCAAGTATCCTTTTATGCTATCCAGAAATTCTATATCATTTCCAATCAACAATATGTCATCCACATATAATATTAGAAATGCTACAGAGCTCCCACTCACTTTCTTGTAAATACAGGCTTCTCCAAAAGTCTATATAAAACCATATGCTTTGGTCACACTATTAAAACGTTTATTCCAACTCCGAGATGCTTGCACCAGTCCATAAATGGATTGCAAGAGCTTGCACACTTTGTTAGCATCCTTTGGATCGATAAAACCTTCTTGTTGCATCATATACAACTCTTCTTCCAGAAATCCATTCAGGAATGCAGTTTTTACATCCATTTGCCAAATTTCATAATCATAAAATGCGGCAATTGCTAACATGATTTGGACGGACTTAAGAATCGCTGCGGGTGAGAAGGTCTCATCGTAGTCAACTCCTTGAACTTGTCAAAAACCTTTCGCAACAAGTCGAGCTTTGTAGACAGTAACATTATCGTCAGCGTCAGTCTTCTTCTTGAAGATCCATTTATTCTCTATGGCTTGCCGATCATCGGGCAAGTCAACCAAAGTCCACACTGTGTTCTCATACATGGACCCCATCTCATATTTCATGGCCTCAAGCCATTTTGCGGAATTTGGGCTCATCATCGCTTCCTCATAGTTCGTAGGTTCGTCATGGTGAAGTAACATGACCTCCAGAACAGGATTACCGTACCACTCTGGTGCGGATCTTACTCTGGTTGACCTACAAGGTTCGGTAGTAACTTGATCTGAAGTTACATGATCATCATCATTAGCTTCCTCACTAATTGGTGTCGGAGTCATAGGAACTGATTTCTGTATGAACTACTTTCCAATAAGGGAGCAGGTACAGTTACCTCATCAAGTTCTACTTTCCTCCCACTCACTTCTTTTGAGAGAAACTCCTTCTCTAGAAAGGATCCATTCTTAGCAATGAATATCTTGCCTTCGGATCTATGATAGAAGGTGTACCCAACAGTCTGTTTTGGGTATTCTATGAAGACACATTTCTCCGATTTGGGTTCGAACTTATCAGGTTGAAGCTTTTTCACATAAGCATTGCAGCCCCAAACTTTAAGAAATGACAACTTGGGTTTCTTGCCAAACCACAGTTCATAAGGTGTCGTCTCAACGGATTTAGATGGTGCCCTATTTAACATCAATGCAGCCGTCTCTAAAGCATAACCCCAAAACGATGGCGGTAAATCAGTAAGAGACATCATAGATTGCACCATATCTAATAATGTGTGGTTATGACGTTCGGACACACCATTACGCTGTGGTGTTCCGGGTGGCGTGAGTTGCGAAACTATTCCGCATTGTTTCAAATGAAGACCAAACTCGTAACTCAAATATTCTCCTCCACGATCAGATCGCAGAAACTTTATTTTCTTGTTACGATGATTTTCTACTTCACTCTGAAATTCTCTGAACTTTTCAAATTTTCAGACTTATGTTTCATCAAGTAGATATACCCATATCTGCTCAAATCATCTGTGAAGGTCAGAAATTAACGATACCCGCCGCGAGCCTCAATATTCATCGGACTGCATACATCAGTATGTATTATTTCCAATAAATCTGTTGCTTGCTCCATTGTTCCAGAGAACATAGTTTTAGTCATCTTGCCCATGAGGCATGGTTCGCAAGTACCAAGTGATTCATAATCAAGTGATTCCAAAAGTCCATCAGTATGGAGTTTCTTCATGCGCTTTACACCAATATGACCCAAACGGCAGTGCCACAAATAAGTTGCACTATCATTATCAATTCTGCATCTTTTGGCTTCAATATTATGAATATGTGTATCACTACTATCGAGATTCAACAAAAATAGACCACTCTTCAAGCAGGGGCGAATCTACTGGGGGGCTTTAACAGGCTCGAGGCCCCCTCCAGGATTCAATTCATATTTTTACTACTAGTATTAGTCCCAACCCAGAAAATCAACGGCATCCCATCAAGCCCACACAGTCACGATCTGGCTTATATTCGATCAGAATCGTTCTTTCATTAACTTTGAGCCTGCCCTCCGTTTTTCCTAGATTTTCCAGTGTCTTCAAGGGTGCATGACTATAAAAGATATTACTCATATAAATAGAACAACCATTATTTTCAGATTTAAATGAATAACCGTCTCGCATCAAACAAGATCTAGATATAATGTTCATGCTTAACGCTGGCACCAAATAACAATTATTCAGGTCTAAAACTAATCCCGAAGGTAGATGTAGAGGTAGCATGCCGACGGCGATCACATCGACTTTGGAACCATTTCCCACGCGCATCGTCACCTCATCCTTAGCCAATCTTCGCTTAATCCGTAGTCCCTGTTTCGAGTTGCAAATATTAGCAACAGAACCAGTATCAAATACCCAGGTACTACTGCGAGCATTAGTAAGGTACACATCAATAACATGTATATCACATATACCCTTGTGCACTTTGCCATCCTTCGTATCCGCCAAATACTTGGGGCAGTTCCGCTTCCAGTGACCAGTCCCTTTGCAGTAGAAGCACTCAGTCTCAGGCTTAGGTCCAGCCTTGGGCTTCTTCACTTGAGTAGCAACTTGCTTGCCATTCTTCTTGAAGTTCCCCTTCTTCCCTTTACCCTTTTTATTGAAACTGGTGGTCTTGTTGACCATTAACACTTGATGCTCCTTCTTGATTTTTACCTCTGCAACCTTTAGCATTGCGAAGAGCTCGGAAATTGTCTTATCCATCCCTTGCATATTATAGTTCATCACGAAGCTTTTGTAGCTTGGTGGCAGTGATTGAAGAACTCTATCAATGACCCTATCAACTGGAAGATTAACTCCCTGCTGAGTCAAGTGATTATGATACCACTACTGGAATCAGCTAATTTGCCATCTGCCAGCTCTTTGCCGTCTGCTAGCTGACGGCAAAGAAGCTCTTTGCCATCAGCTACCCAAAAGCAGACGGCAAAGAAGCTCTTTGCCATCTGCGAGCTCTTTGCCGTCCGCTGGCAGACGGTAAAGAGACAGGTGGCCCCCACCCCCCGCCCGTTTGGAAAAAACTTAACGGCCCACCTCTTTGCCGTCTGCCAGCAGACGGCAAAGAGGCAAAAGGGCGGATGGCAAAGAGAGGCGGACGACAAAGAGGACACTACCTAACGGCCCGTACCCCCCCACCCGTTACTCTGTTCTCTCCTCGCCGAGCCCCGCCACCACTTCTCACCCCACCGCCGCCGCCCGTCGCGCGCCACCGCCCCCACCACTCGCCGCCGCCCGGTCGCCCCACCACCCCGCCGCCCCACCGCCCCCCCGCCCCGTCGCCACTGCCGCCCGGCGCCGTCGCCCCACCACCCGCCGCCCCCGCCGCCCCGTCGCCCCCGCCGCCCCGTCGCTCCACCGCCCCGGCCCCCCGCCGCCCCGGGGCCCCGCCGCCCTACCGCTCCGTCGCCCCCCTGCCCCGGCCCCCCGCAGCCCCGCGCCCCACCGCCCCGGGCCCGGCCCCCCGCCGCCCCAGGCCGCCCCCGCGCCCCGGCCACCTCCTCCACCGGCCACCTCCTCCACCGCCCCGCCCCCCTCCTCCACCGGCCTCCTCCTCCACCGGCCCTGCCCAAGGTGAGCCCCCTCCTTTTTCTCTGTTTTTTTCCTTTTTAGTTTTAGTTTAGATTTAGTTTTAGTTTTAGTTTTAGTTTTAGGTTTAGTTTTAGTTTAGTTTTAGTTTTAGGTTTAGTTTTAGGTTTAGTTTAGTTTGAGGAAAGAAGAAGAAGAAGAGAAAAAGAGGAGAGGAGGAGAAGAAGAAGAGGAAAAAGGAAAGGAAGAAGAAGAAGAGGAGGAGGAGAAGAAAAAAGAAGAAGAGGAAGAAGAAGAAGAAAAAAGAGGAGAGGAGGAGAAGAAGAAGAGGAAAAAGGAAAGGAGGAAGAAGAAGAAGAAGAAGAAGAAGAAGAAGGAAAAAAGGAAGAATAGGAAGAAGAAGAAAAGGAAAAAAGAGGAAAAAACCCCCGACACGACAAGGCACCCCGACCCGACACGGCACCCCGACACCGACCCGGCACCCCGACACGACACCCCGACCCCGACACCCCGACCCCGACCCCGACACCCCGACCCCGAGCCTGACCCGACACCCCGACCCCGACACCGACACGGCACCCCGACCCCGACCCCGACACCGACACCCCGACCCCGAGCCTGACCCGACACCGACACGGCACCCCGACCCCGACCCGGCACCCCGACCCGACACCCCAACCCCGAGACCCCGACCCCGACACCCCGACACCGACACCCTAACACCACACCCACCCTTACCCCGACACCGACACGGCACCCCGACCCCGACCCGGCACCCCGACCCGACACCCCGACCCCGAGACCCCGACCCCGACACGACACCCCGAGACCGACACGACACCCCGACCCCTGACACCTCCCGAAAAGGTGTTCTTTGGCCTTCCAGAAGCCGACGGGGTCATATATTTGTGAATTATTAGTTAGGTCATATATCTTTCGATTTTGTTATGAAAAACATCATATATAATTGTGTTGATCGGGTAGTTTTAAATGTGCAGTTGTTTCATCGCTGCGAGGTTTGGTGTTCGACGACCTCGCCGTGCGTTGGACGAGCTCTACCCCTTCGTTCGTGGGTGAGCACAAATGACATGTCCTCCTCCCCCATTAATTATTTGATCTATTCCGATGAAACTTGATAGCTAGCTATATATGTGTCTTGAATCATCAGTATGCGTAACCAATATGTGTCTCCTGTTCGAAAGCGTCATAGTTATAAATATGCATGCATTTGCATATTTATAACCTTGATTCTTTTGAATTGTCCAACGCTATCCATGGACAGCCCGAGTATGTTTAGATTGGGTTCGTTTTCCCATATGCTTTGCTCCGGATCCGACGCATAAATTTCGTCAGTGCCTCCCCTGTTGTTCTCCGGGTACACATCCTCTCTGTTTATTGCAGAGACGTGTATCAGGAGAACAGCGGGGAGGTGCTGCCGAAATTTTGCGTAGGATCCGGAGCATAGCATGGGAAAATGAACCCAATCTAAACATACTCGGGTGGGATTAGGACCTATCATTACCTATTAGAGTGTAGGTTGCATGGACGTAATAAAATTGACAAAGTAGATCAACTGATGAATATATACATGGTGAATCATATATATATATTTGTTGTGTGTCTAGTAGCTCTGAAAGTCAAGATGAGTGATCGTGCGTGGATGTACACCGGTCACACTGGTCAGAACAAATGGAGCACTGAATGGTTCACAAAAACCAAGGGGTTTGTGCGAGCCGCATTTGCAAATGGCCAGAGGAAAACCTGGTGCCCCTGTTTATGGTGCGGCAATTGGGAAAAGAGGACAGAGGCTGAAATGGACAAACACCTGCAGAAGAGTGGTTTTACGCCCGATTATACGGTGTGGACATTTCATGGTGAGTCTGCCCAACGTGACCGAGCTGAGGTGGATCGTCGTCGCACCGACGAGCATGGTACGGGGATGGAAAACATGGTGCAAGACTTCGATGATGCTCGGGATTCGGACGAGGAGATGGAGGAATCTGCAAAGGCCTTCAATGAAATGTTGGAGTCTTCAAAACGTCCGCTCCATGAGCACACTGAGCTTTGTCAGTTGGATGCCATATCACAAGTAATGGCTCTGAAGGCTCAGTTCAACTTGGGCAGAGAATGCTACGATGCAATGATGACAGTATTTGGACGCTTTCTACCCAAAGGCCATGTAATGCCTGCAAACCTGTACCAGTCGGACAAAATCCTCCGTGCACTGAAGATGCCCTATGATAAGATACATGCCTGTGAGAAAGGATGTGTCTTGTTTAGGCTTGACTATGCGGACTTGAACTATTGTCCCATTTGCAAGTCTTCCAGGTATGTTGTGGTAGACAACGGTATGGGTGAGAAGACACAGACCAAAATCCCCGTTAGTGTTCTTCGGTATATGCCAATCGTACCAAGACTTCAACGTCTTTTCATGGTCGAAGAGACGGCCAGACAGATGACATGGCACAAAACGGGCAAAAGAACCGAACTAGATGCAGATGGGAATCTGATGATTGTACACACATCGGATGGTGTTGCGTGGAAAAAGTTTGATGAATTACATGGTGACAAAGCGGCAGATCCGAGGCATCCTCGAGTCGGCATCAGCACGGATGGGTTCAGTGTGTTTGGTATGACGGCAGCCCAATATAGTTGTTGGCCCGTATTTGTCTTTCCACTCAATCTCCCCCCCGGACAGATTATGCAAAGAAAGAACATTTTCCTGACGTTGATAATTCCAGGGCCCAACTATCCGGGGAAAAATATGAATGTGTACATGCAACCGCTTAAGGACAAATTGCAAGAAGCCTGGGATAATGGGTTCAAGACATACGACGCCTATAGCAAACGGAACTTCATAATGCGTGTCTGGTACATGTACTCGACGCATGACTTGCCGGCGTATGCGCTATTCGTTGGCTGGTGTGTGCATGGAAGGTTCCCGTGCCCCACATGCAAGGGAGCTGTTGAGTTTCGTTGGCTTTAGGCCGGTCGCAAGTTTTCTTGCTTCGACATGCATAGACAGTTCCTGAATCCTCGCCATAAGTTCAGGAAAGATAAGAAGAACTTCATCAGAGGTAGAGTTGTCAAAAACTCTGCACCACCTGCATTGACAGGCCAACAGACCCTGGATCAGTTAAACGCTCTCGAGCCAGATCCAGAGCGTCCAGGGTACTTCAAGGGGTATAATTCTAAGCACGCCTGGACTCACAAAACATGCTTATGGGATCTGCCTTACTTCAAAGACCTCCTTTGCCCACACAACATCGACGTGATGCACACTGAGAAGAATATCGCCGAGGCACTTTTTGGTACATTGTTCGGCATAGATGGGAAGTCAAAGGATAATACTAAGGCTAGAGTCGATCTGGAGGCGCTATGTGATAGGCCGTTACAAAACATGAAAGAACCGAAAGGAAAGCAGAACTGGACGAAGCCAAAGGCATGGTTCAATCTTGGAAGGCTAGCTATGAGGGAAATTATCTTGTGGGTGAAAATGCAGTTGATGTTCCCCGATGGGTATGCAGCGAATCTACAGAGGGGAGCCAGTCTTGATAAATTGAAGATATTTGGTCTCAAGAGTCATGATTGGCACATATGGATTGAGCGGGTAATGCCGGTGATGTTGCGTGGCTTCATCCCTGAGGATGAATGGCTAGTACTGGCAGAACTTAGCTATTTCTTCCGTGTTCTTTGTGCGAAAGAACTATCGCCTGGCGTGCTAGAAGAAATGGAAGAGTTGGCGCCAGAGTTGATCTGCAAGTTAGAGAAGATCTTTCCACCGGGCTTCTTTAATCCAATGCAACATTTGATTTTGCATCTCCCGACCGAGGCAAGATTGGGGGGGCCGTGCAAAATCGTTGGTGCTACCCAACTGAGAGGATGCAGAAGACGCTTCGACAAAAATGTAAAAATAAATGTAGAATTGAAGCATCGATGGCTGAGGCATTCATCACTGAGGAGGCGGCAAACTTCGTGACAGCACACTACGAAGCCAAAAATCGTCATTTGCATAATCCGAAGCCTCGGTACAATGCTGACGACCCTAAAAAGGGTGGATCCAACCTCAGCCTATTCAAAGGGAATCTCGCACCAGCCAGTGTTTCAAATCCAGTATCTTTGGATAACGAACAATGGCGGACCATTTCGTTGTATATCTTCAACAACCTGATAGAAGTGCGGCCGTACATCGAGTAAGTTCTCGGTACATAGTTTCGCAACTTCTATTTCCTTTGAACTGCTCTTATTCCTGGATATTTCATACAGTCGATACGTCGCCTTATTCTCGTATGGAGCGGTGATCCAAAAGGATTCTGTCGAAGAGTATGAGCTTCTCGCAAAGCAAGGAGGCGGCTATCCCGGTTTCATCTCTTGGTTCAAACAAACGGTAATTTCTATTAGACTTGTAGGCTAATTTGTAGGCGGCTATCCCGGTTTCATTCGCTAATTTGTGCGTAATGCAACAATCCTTTCATATTAAACTTGTAGGCTAATTCAGAGTCTATGGACGCCGAATTGAGACAAGTCACTAACGGTTTTGACTATAAGGTCCGTTCATTTGACAAATACGACATCAACGGGTATCGCTTTCGTACCTATGGCAAAGAGCTATCTATGGCCGACCGAAAGTCTACAAATTGTTGTGTATCTGCTATCGGCGAAGGAGGTACCGAGTATTATGGGAGAGTTGAAGCAATTTATGAACTTCTATTCTATGGTGAAAACCCACCGAATGTCGTAGTCTTCAAATGTTATTGGTTTCAGCCGAAGGAGACTAGAAGGACTCATGAACATATAGGGCTAGTTGAAATCAACCAAAGCACCCATTTAGATGTTCCTGATGTCTATATTACGGCTCAACAGGCGACCCAAGTATTCTATCTACCGTGGGCCTGCCAAACTAATCCAAATCTGAAAGGTTGGGATGTCGTTTATGAAGTGCCGCCACGTGCTAGACTATCTCCCCCAAAGGAAGAGGATTATGAACCTCACATTAACCCAGACACATATGAAGGAGAATTCTTCCAAGAGACACATCTTTCCAAAAAGCGTTTCAAGAACCGCTATACTTCACCCCAAAACATTGAAGTAGACAGCGACAGTGAATCCGACATCACCCCAGAGGAGGAACAAGAAGAGCCGGAACAAGAAGAGGTTACTGCTGCGGATGACCTGTCATTGCTTGACCGATTATGTCAAGGTGGCCTTGCACATGTTGATGCCACTGAACCCTATGAGCCCGTCATTGATTATAGTGATGATGATGATTATGCATTTATTGATGATACTGATCGAGATTATTAGTAGTGTCAGGTATTAAATTTTTTAATGTTATACTTGATGATGATACACTTAAGTGATACACATATTATTATTCATGTCAGTCTTTTTTTTATGTTGTACTAATTTCGTTTACTGTTTGTCATGGCAGGTGTTGAAAGATGGTGGGCGCTGGTCGGGAGTGCGCCAAGGCCCCTTCTTCGTCGGCGCGTGGTCTGAGGTCTTCCATTCCAGACGCACCTCTCCGCCGAGCGTGCTGGATAGTATGGCCACACCGCCGGGCCCTTCTTCGTCGACCGCGGTGCCCAGCAGGGGACGAGGTAGGAAGAGAGGAGGTGGGGCACGTGGTTGCGGGAGAGGAGGTAGGGTGACTGCTACGGCGCCTTCCTCGCCGCCACCCCCCGCTGTTTCACCCGAGCACGTGACCGCTAGGGTGGACTCGTCCGAGGAGGAGGCTACACGGACTCCGGTCCACGAGCCTCCGGTCCACGGGTCTTGGGCCCATGAGCCTCGGGTCGACTGGCCTTCGGCCCACGAGACCCCGGAGGAGCAGACGTCCGGATGGGGTACCTGGCCGGATCAGCCCGATGAGCCGAGTGGCCATGCTGATGATGGCGGGGAGCCGACTGATCTTGAGGAGGAGGGGGGCACCGTCTACCAGCGTGGTGCTACACGGCTCCCGTCCGTGCCGGCGACCCGCGAGTAGAGGTGGTTGATTTTCCCTGATGGGGAGAGGTACGTAAGTGCATTTAATATTTTTGTACCTTGTGCATTCACGTTTCTTCAAATAACTAATGCGTTGGCCTTGTCATGCTGCAGGGGTTGGGACCACCATCATAGTGTCCGCCGGCCCAATTCCGTCTTTGGAGTTCTTTGCCGGCAAAACTTCCCGGGGTTTGTCACGTTGCCTGGTGAGGGTCGGCTTCCAGAGCTTGGATTGAGCTGGGAGCACTACGTGGCTGCCCCGGCCCCGCCGGATGAGATTATCGACGGTGTCGTGTGCGACACGAGGGTAGACATGGTGATCAGAAAGTTCTGGGTAATTTCTCCTTTACACATTTAAAAATCTTCAACTAGCTAGTTATTAATTGTACTAATCAATATTGTCTCATTTGATTGCAGACATTCTACAGGTGTGAGGAGGGATACGAGGAGGACGCGGCACATGTTATCGAGAACGTCTGCAAGCGCCTACTCCAGAACTTACGACACGAGGCTCGGGTGCAGGCTGTTCGAGACTACTACGCCTTGCGTGGTATCAAGAAGACCAAGCCGGCGTGCCGCGATAAGTTCCTGAGTAAGGAGCAGTACATGAAGGTAATTCTTAAGGCCTTCTACTTAAGTTCCTTCATTTAGTAATTCTTAGCCGTAGCGCTCAAGTTTCTATTTGCTAACTTAGGCGCCTCCGAGATGGTGTGCGGATCGGATGGATTGTTGGGAGGTGTTGGTCGATGAGTGGTGCTCAAAAGAATGGCTAGCCCTCCACAACGAGGCCAAGGACAAACGTGCCCAAATGGAAGGTGTGCCACACCATCAAGGCAGCTCCAACTTATATCAGTTCGGGCGCAACTGGGTATGTGGTTTGCTTCATGATTCATGCAATTCATTCATCATGCTAGCTTGAGCCCTTTAATTACTAATTTTCATTGTTTCTCTCTTTCAGGCATGCTACAATAAGGCGGATAAGGTGCCAGAGGTGTACGACCTGTATGCCATGGCCCACACTGCCTCTTTCAAGAAAGTCAAGGCTTTCTCTCAGTCTGATCTCGATGATGCAAACAACTTCACCAACATCTCCTCCCACAACAAGCTCGTGAGATATAGAGATGAGGGGAAGGCGAGGAAAGGGGAGGACTTTAACCTGAGCCAGGGTCCCATTGATCCAGAGCTGGTGATGATATCTGGTGGCGGGAGGTCCCATGGCTCCATAGCCATTGGAGATGGACTTATCCGTTGTCCTAGCACTCTCCCGGAGATCAAGGCGCGCCAGTCGAGCTCCGCTCCTAAGATAAGGCCTCGTGAACGGCCAGTGCAACTCGCCATCAAGGTTAGTGATACGTACTCAGTTATCTTTCTCCATTACATTGTGTGCGCTTCCATCAATGATTACAAATGGTCATGTGAGTGGTGTTGCAGGCTGCTATACAGAGTGAGAGAGATAGAACGAAGAAACTTCTGGCGGAGGCGGCGGGAGTTGGAGGAGAGGACAACAAAGATGATGGAGGAGGAGAGGGCACAGAATGACATGCAGGCAAGGGCCATGTACGAGCTCCTTGTGGTAAGTTTCTTCTGCAGATTAGCCAAAACATTCATGTAGTGTTTGTCTCATTACTAACTAGTATGACTGAGTCGTCGAAACCAAATGTGCAGTCTGTGTGCGAGAAGACAGGTCAGACCGCTCCGCCGATGCCAGTGATTGCTCCTGGGACCACGGTGAGTTTTATTTGAATGGACATTACTTGCTAGTCTTAACATTTGAGTGTCATCATGCTAACAAGACATTGGAAATGATCTTTGGTGCAGCGTAACTCTAGACAAGCATCGCATGATCCTTCTCCAGCTACCGACACGAGCCAACCCGCTCCTACACCTCCTGGATCTTGGTAAGTTTATCTAGTGTTTTGCTTAACACATGCATAAATACCTAGACTTAGCTTTATTTCCTCCAATGCTTACCATAATGACCTAGACTTAGCTTCTTCTCCTCCAAAATGACTTAATAAGCTTACTGACCTCCAAAACCATCCATTTTACCTAAGTTAGCTCTAAAACGATCTGTACTTAGCTTACTTATGTAAAAAATTGCATAATTAGCTTAGTTAGCTCATAGACGATCCATTTTACCTAAGTTAGCTCTAAAATGACCCATTTTACCTAGGTTAGCTTATAAAAGATCCAGTTCATCCAAGTTAGCTCAAAAATGACCCATTTTACCTAGATTAGCTCCTAAATGATCCATTTTACCTACGTTAGCTTTAAAATGACCCATTTCACCTAGGTTAACTCCAAAATGACCCATCTTACCTAGGTTATCTCATAAACGATCAATTTCAACTAATTTAGCTCATAAACGATCCATTTCACCAAGTTAGCTAAAAAACGATCAATTTCACCTAAATTAGCTCTTAAATGATCCATTTCACCTAAGTTAGCTCAAAAAGATCCATTTCACCTAAATTAGCTCATAAATGATCCATTTCACCTAAGTTAGCTCAAAAACGATCCATTTCAACTAAGTTAGCTCATAAATGATCCATTTCACCTAAGTTAGCTAAAAACGATCCATTTCACCTTAGTTACCTCAAAAACGATCCATTTGACCTTAGTTAGCTCATAAACGACCCATTTCAACTAAGTTAGCTCATAAATGATCCATTTCACCTTAGCTAGCTCATAAACGACCCATTTCAACTTAGTTAGCTCATATATGATCCATTTCACGTAAGTTAGCTCATAAATGACATACTCTTCTTGTTCTAGTCTTCTTGTTCTAGTCTTCTTCTTGTTCTACTCTTCTTGTTCTAGTCACCTATTTCTAACTTTCTTATTTTGCCATTTTGCAGATTTCATTCACTTCATGGAAGCTACTCTTCTTGTTCTAGTATTCCTGTTTACGTATGGATGAAACTTTGTTTATGTATGAAGGCTCTTTGTGATATGAATGGAACTTTGTTTATGTATGAAGGAACTTTGTTTATGTATGAAGGAACTTTGTTTATGGATGGAACTTTGTTTATGTATGAAGGAACTTTGTTTATGGATGGAATTTTGTGATATGAATGCCTGTGAAATATATCTATACATGTCATATATATTTGCTGTGAAAATTGTTGGATTTAATAAAAAACAGAAAAAATAGCCAATATGCAGGCTCTTTGCCGTCTGCCACCGACGGCAACGGGCCCTTTGCCGTCCGCGGTGGACGGCAAAGAAGGCACGTGGCATCCAGCTGTGCTTCCTGGGAGCTGACCCATTTGGTCAGTTTGCCTACAGTGGCAGACGGCAAAGGCTTCAGGCTCTTTGCCGTCAGCGGCGGACGGCAAAGGCCTGCCATGTAGTGACGTGTAGATGACATCATATGGCGGACGGCAAAGACAGTAGAAAGTTTGCCGTCCGCTGGCAGACGGCAAAGGCAGTAGAAAGTTTGCCGTCTGCCAGTGGACGGCAAAGGCCTGCCGTTAGCCACTTAACGGACTGAGAGCACAATTATTGCCGTCCGCCCGCTTTGCCGTCTGCGGCAGATGGCAAAGGGCCTTTGCCGTCAGCCGCCAGGAAGCAGACGGCAAAGTAGCTGTTTACCGTAGCCTACTTTGCCAGAGCCTTTTACCGTCCGCGGCTGACGGCAAAGGCCTTTGCCGTCCGCCGTTCGTGCCTTTGCCGTCCGCCCTGGCAGACGGCAAAATAGCTGATTCCTGTAGTGTACCCAGACATTTTGAGTATATGTTCACTGACAGAACTATTCTCCTCCATTTTGCAGTTGTAGAACTTATTGGAGACTTCATATCTCTCAATCCGGGCATTTGCTTGAAATATTAACTTCAACTCCTGGAACATCTCATATGCTCCATGACGTTCAAAACGTCGTTGAAGTCCCGGTTCTAAGCCGTAAAGCATGGCACACTGAACTATCGAGTAGTCATCAGCTTTGCTTTGCCAGGTGTTCACAACGTCTGGCGTTGCTCCTGCAGCGAGTCTTGCACCTAGCAGTGCTTCTAGGATGTAATTCTTCTATGCAGCAATGAGGATAATCCTCAAGTTACGGACCCAGTCCATGTAGTTGCTACCATCATCTTTCAACTTAGCTTTCTCTAGAAACGCATTAAAATTCAAAGGAACAGTAGCATGGGCCATTGATCTACAATAACATAGACATGCAAAATACCATCAGGTACTAAGTTCATGATAAATTAAAGTTCAATTAATCATATTACCTAAGAACTCCCACTTAGATAGACATCCCTCTAATCATCTAAGTGATCACGTGATCCAAATCAACTAAACCATGTCCGATCATCACGTGAGATGGAGTAGTTTTTAATGGTGAACATCACTATGTTGATCATATCTACTATATGATTCACGCCCGACCTTTTGCTCTCAGTGCTCCGAGGCCATATCTGCATATGCAGGCTTGTCAAGTTTAACCCAAGTATTCTGCGTGTGCAAAACTGGCTTGGACCCGTTGTATGTGAACATAGAGCTTATCACACCGATCATCATGTGGTGTCTCGGCACGACGAACTGTCGCAACGGTGCATACTCAGGGAGAACACTTATACCTTGAAATTTAGTGAGAGATCATCTTATAATGCTACCGTCGAACTAAGCAAAATAAGATGCATAAAGGATAAACATCACATGCAATCAATATAAGTGATATGATATGGCCATCATCATCTTGTGCCTTTGATTTCCATCTCCAAAGCACCGTTATGATCGCCATCGTCACCGGCTTGACACCTTGATCTCCATCGAAGCATCGTTGTCGTCTCGCCAACTATTGCTATCACGACTATCGCTATCGCTTAGTGATAAGTAAAGCAATTACATGGAGATTGCATTTCATACAATAAAGCGACAACCATAAGGCTCCTGCCAGTTGCCGATAACTGTTACAAAACATGATCATGTCATACAACAATTTATATATCATCACGTCTTGACCATATCACATCACAACATACCCTGCAAAAACAAGTTAGACGTCCTCTACTTGTTGTTGCAAATTTTACGTGGCTGCTACGGGTTTAGCAAGAACCGTTCTTACCTACGCATCAAAAACCACAACGATTTTTCGTCAAGTGTGTTGTTTTAACCTTCAACAACGACCAGGTGTAGTCACACTCGATTCAACTAAAGTTGGAGAAACATACACCTACTAGCCACCTGTGTGCGAAGCACGTCGGTAGAACCAGTCTCATGAACGCGGTCATGTAATGTCGGTCTAGGCCGCTTCATCCAACAATACCGCCGAATCAAAGTATGACATGCTGGTAAGCAGTATGACTATTATCACCCACAACTCTTTGTGTTCTACTCGTGCATATAACATCTACGCATAGACCTGGCTCGGATGCCACTTTTGGGGAATGCAGTATTTCAAAAAATTTACCTACGATCACGCAAGATCTATCTAGGAGATGCATAGCAACGAGCGGGGAGAGTGTGTCCACGTACCCTTGTAGACCGAAAGCGGAAGCGTTAAGTAACGCGGTTGATGTAGTTGAATGTCTTTGTGATCCAACCGATCAAGTACCAAACGCACGGCACCTCCGCGATCTGCACACGTTCAGCTCGGTGACGTCCCTCGAACTTTTGATCCAGCTGAGGCCGAGGGAGAGTTTTGTCAGAACAACGGCGTGATGACGGTGAAGACGAAGTTACCGACGCAGGGCTTCGCCTAAGCACTACAACGATATGACAGAGGTGGAAATCTGTGGAGGGGGGCACCACACACGGCTAAACCAACTGTTAACTTGTGTGTTCTAGGGTGCCCCCTGCCCCCGTATATAAAGGAGTAAGGGGGAGGCCGGCCGGCCCTCATAGGGCCCGCCCCAAGTAGGATTCCTACTAGGAATCCTATTCCTAGTAGGTTTCCAACAAGGGAAGAGAGGGCGAAGGAAGGAGAGGGAGAGAGGGAGAGCGAAAGAGGGGGGCGCCGCCCCCTCCTAGTCCAATTCGGACTCCTCAAGGGGGCCAGCCCTAGGGGCCCCTCCTCTCTCTCTCACAAGGCCCATGTTGGCCCATTAGTTCCTCCGGGGTTTCCGATAACCCCCCGGCACTCCCATATTTATCGAGTGACCCCCGAAACTCATCCGGTGTGCGAATAACATCATCCAATATATTAATCTTTATGTCTCGACCATTTCGAGACTCCTCGTCATGTCAGTGATCACATCCGGGACTCTGAACAACCTTCGGTACATCAAAACACATAAAGTCATAATACCGATCGTCATCGAACGTTAAGCGTGCAGACCCTACGGGTTCACGAACTATGTAGACATGACCGAGACTCATCTCCGGTCAATAACCAATAGCGGAACCTGGATGCTCATATTGGCTCCCACATATTCTACGAAGATCTCTATCGGTCAAACTGCATAACAACATACGTTGTTCCCTTTGTCATCGATATGTTACTTGCCCGAGATTCGATCGTCGGTATCTCAATACCTAGTTCAATCTCGTTACCGGCAAGTCTCTTTACTCGTTCCGTAATGCATCATTTCGCAAATAACTCATTAGTCACATTGCTTGCAAGGCTTATAGTGATGTGCATTACCGAGAGGTCCCAGAGATACCTCTCCGACAATCGGAGTGACAAATCCTAATCTTGATCTATGCCAACTCAACAAACACCATCGAAGACACTTGTAGAGCATCTTTATAATCACCCAGTTACGTTGTGACGTTTGATAACACACTAAATGTTCCTTAGGTATTCGGGAGTTGCATAATCTCATAGTCATAGGAACATGTATAAGTCATGAAGAAAGCAATAACAACAAACTAAACGATCATCATGCTAAGCTAACGGATGGGTCTTGTAAATCACATCATTCTCTAATGATATGATCCCGTTAATCAAATGACAACTCATGTCTATGGCTAGGAAACTTAACCATCTTTGATTAACGAGCTAGTCAAGTAGAGGCATACTAGTGACACTCTGTTTGTCTATGTATTCACACATGTACTAAGTTTCCGGTTAATACAATTCTAGCATGAATAATAAACATTTATCATGATATAAGGAAATATAAATAACAACTTTTTATTGCCTCTAGGGCATATTTCCTTCAGATGTAGCGGGATAAACTCAAGCAATATGATGAAAAGCCCATCTTGTTAACCTCGATGGCAACAATACAATACGTGTCGGTTCCCCTTCTATCACTAGGATCAAGCACCGCAAGATTGAACCCAAATCTAAGCACTTCTCCCATTGCAAGAAAAACCAATCTAGTTGGCCAAACCAAATCGATAGTTCAAAGGGACTTGCAAAGATATCAAATCATGCATATAAGAATTAAGAGAAGATTCAAATAATATTCATATATAAGCTGATCATAAATCCACAATTCATCGGATCTCGGCAAACACACCGCAAAAGTGTATTATATCGAATAGATCTCCAAGAACATCGAGGAGGACTTTGTATTGAGAATCAAAGAGAGAGAAGAAGCCATCTAGCTACTAGCTATGGACTCGTAGGTCTGTGCTAAACTACTCACGCTTCATCGGAGAGGCAATGGTGTTGATGTAGAAGCCCTCCGTGATCAAATCCCCCTCCGGCAGGACGCCGGAAAAGGCCCCTAGATGGGATCTCACGGGTATAGAAGGTTGCGTCGGTGAAAAAGTGGTTTCGTGGCTCCCCTGGTAGTTTTTGGGATATTTGAGAATATATAGGAGGAAGATCTTGGTCAGGGGGTCACTGAGGGGCCCACAAGGTCGGGGGGCGCGCCCTCCACCCTTGTGGCCGCCTTGTGGTCTTCTGACTTGCACTCCAAGTCTCCTGGGTGTCTTCTGGTCCAAGAAAAATCATCGCAAAAGTTTCATTCCGTTTGGACTCCGTTTGGTATTCCTTTTCTGCGAAACTCTAAAACAAGGAAAAAACAGGAACTCGCACTGGGCTCTAGGTTGATAGGTTAGTCCCAAAAATTATATAAAATAGCATATTAATGCATATGAAACATCCAAAAGAGATAATATAATAGCATGGAACAATAAAAAATTATAGATATGTTGGAGACGTATCAAGCATCCCCAAGCTTAATTCCTGCTCGTCCTCGAGTAGGTAAATGATACAAATAGAATTTTTGATGTGGAATGCTACCTAACATATTTATCCATGTAATTCTTTTTATTGTGGCATAAATGTTCAGATCCGTATGATTCAAAACAAAAGTTTAATATTGGCATAAAAACAATAATACTTCAAGCATACTAACAAAATAATTATGTCTTCTCAAAATAACATGGCCAAAGAAAGCTTATCCCTACAAAATCATATAGTCTAGCTATGCTCCATCTTCATCACACAAAATATTTAAATCATGCACAACCCCGATGACAAGCCAAGCAATTGTTTCATACTTTTTATGTTCTCAAACTTTTTCAACTTTCAGGCAATACATGAACGTGAGCCATGGATATAGACTATAGGTGGAATAGACGGTGGTTGTTGAGAAGACAAAAAGAAGGAGATAGTCTCACATCAACTAGGTGTATCAACGGGCTATGGAGATGCCCATCAATAGATATCAATGTGAGTGAGTAGGGATTGCCATGCAATGGACGCACTAGAGCTATAAGTTTATGAAAGCTCAAAAAGAAAACTAAGTGGGTGTGCATCCAACTTGCTTGCTCATGAAGACCTAGAGCAATTTGAGGAAACCCATCATTGGAATATACAAGCCAAGTTCTATAACGAAAAATTCCCACTAGTATATGAAAGTGATATCATAGGAGACTCTCTATCATGAAGATCATGGTGCTACTTTGAAGCACAAGTGTTGTAAAAGGATAGTAACATTATCCCTTCTCTCTTTTCTCTCATTTTTTTATTTGGGCCTTCTCTCATTTTTTTGGCCTCTTTTTTTTCGTCCGGAGTCTCATCCCGACTTGTGGGGGAATCATAGTCTCCATCATCCTTTCCTCACATGGGACAATGCTCTAATAATGAAGATCATCACAATTTTATTTACTTACAACTCAAAAATTACAACTCGATACTAGAACAAATATGACTCTATATGAATGCCTCCGACGGTGTACCGGGTGATACGTCCATTTTGCATCATGTTTTCTTACTGTTATTTATGATGTTTTTCCATAATAATGCTTTTTGGAGTAATTCTAATGCCTTTTCTCTCATAATTTGCAATGTTCACACCAAGAGGGAGAATTCCGGCAGCTGGAAATCTAGACCTGGAAAGGCTACGTCAGGCTACCTATTCTGCACAACTCCAAACAAGTTGAAACTTCACGGAGATTTTTTATGGAATATTTAAGAATTATTGGAGCAAATAACTACCAGAGGGGTGATACGTCTCCAACGTATCTATAATTTTTGATGTATTCATGCCATGTTTATAATATTTTTACATGATTCTGGTATGATTTGGTTAGAACTAACCCGGACTGACGCTGTTTTCAACAGAACTACCGTGGTCTTGTTTTTGTGAAGAAATAAAATTTCTCGGAATGTGCTGAAAATCAACGGAGATTTTTTTCTGGAAAATATAAAAAATACTGGAACGAAGAGTTACCGGACGGGAGTCCCGTGGGCCCCACGAGGGAGTCCTGTGCCTCGTCGACTCTCCGTGGGCCCCCCTGACTTCTTCTCGACGCCAACCTCTCCTATAAATCCCCAAACCTCAAGAAAATAAACTAGATCGGGAGTTCCGCCGCTGCAAGCCTCTGTAGCCACCAAAAACCAATCGGGACCCTGTTCCAGAACCCTGCCAGAGGGGGGAATCATCACCGGTGGCCATCTTCATCATCCCGGCGCTCTCCATGACGAGGAGGGAGTAGTTCACCATCGGGGCTGAGGGTATGTACCAGTAGCTATGTGTTTGATCTCTCTCTCTCTCTCTCTCTCTTGTTCTTGATATGGCACGATCTTGATGTATCCCAAGCTTTGCTATTATAATTGGATCTTATGATGCTTCTCCCCCTCTATCTTCTTGTAATGGATTGAGTTTTCCCTTTGAAATTATATCTTATCGGATTGAGTCTTTATGGATTTGAGAACACTTGTTGAATGTCTTGCATGGGATACCCGTGGTGACAATGGGGTATTCTATCGATTCACTTGATGCATGTTTTGGTGATCAACTTGTGGGTTCCGTGACCTTGGGAATCTATGCATAGGGGTTGGCACACGTTTTCGTCTTGACTCTCCGGTAGAAACTTTGGGGCACTCTTTGAAGTTCTTTGTGTTGGTTGAATAGATGAATCTGAGATTGTGTGATGCATATCGTATAATCATACCCATGGATACTTGAGGTGACATTGGAGTATCTAGGTGACATTAGGGTTTTGGTTGATTTGTTTCTGAAGGTGTTATTTTACTATGAACTCTAGGGCTGTTTGTGACACTTATAGGAATAGCCCAATGGATTGATCGGAAAGAATAACTTTGAGGTGGTTTCGTACCCTACAATAATCTCTTTGTTTGTTCTCTGCTATTAGTGACTTTGGAGTGACTCTTTGTTGCACGTTGAGGGATTGTTATATGATCCAATTATGTTATTATTGTTGAGAGAACTTGCACTAGTGAAAGTATGAACCCTAGGCCTTGTTTGAAGCATTGCAATACCGTTTGTGCTCACTTTTATCATTAGTTACCTTCCTGTTTTTATATTTTCAGATTACAAAAACCTATATCTACCATCATATTATTTTGAGAGTTTTACACATCATGGTAATTTGCTTTGGTTATGAATTTAGTCCTAATATGATGTGCGTCCAAGAGGGATATAATAAAAACTTTCATATAAAGTGCATTGAATACTATGAGAAGTTTGATTCCTTATGATTGTTTTGAGATATGAAGATGGTGATATTAGAGTCATGCTAGTGGAGTAGTTGTGAATTTGAGAGATACTTGTGTTAAAGTTTGTGATTCCCGTAGCATGCACGTATGGTGAACCGTTATGTGATGAAGTCGGAGCATGATTTATATTTTGATTGTCTTCCTTTGTGTGGAGGTCGGGATCGCGCGATGGTTAACTCCTACCAACCCTTCCCCATAGGAGCATGCGTGTAGTACTTTGTTTTGATGACTAATAAATTTTTGCAATAAGTATGTGAGTTCTTTATGACTAATGTTGAGTCCATGTATTATACACACTCTCACCCTTCCACCATTGCTAGCCTCTCTTGTGCCGCACAACTTTCGCCGGTACCATACACCCACCATACCTTCCTCAAAACAGCCACCATACCTACCTATTATGGCATATTCCATAGCCATTCCAAGATATATTGCCATGCAACTTTCCACTGTTTCGTTTATTATGACATGCTTCATCATTGTCATATTGCTTTGCATGATCATGTAGTTGACATCGTATTTGTGGCAAAGCCACCTTTCATAATTCTTTCATACATGCCACTCTTGATTCATTGCACATCCCGGTACACCGCCGGAGGCATTCATATAGAGTCATATTTTGTTCTAAGTATCGAGTTGTAATTCTTGAGATGTAAGTAAATAAAAGTGTGATGATCTTCATTATTATAGCATTGTCCCAATGAGGAAAGGATGATGGAGACTATGATTCCCCCACAAGTTGGGATGAGACTCCGAACGGAAAATTAAAAAAAAAAGAAAAAAGAGGCCATAGAAAAGAGAAAATGCCCAGATAAAAAAATAAAAAATAAAAAAAGAGAGAGAAAAAGAGAGAAGGGGCAATGCTACTATCCTTTTACCACACTTGTGCTTCAAAGTAGCACCATGATCTTCATGATAGAGAGTCTCCTATTTTGTCACTTTCATATACTAGTGGGAATTTTTCATTATAGAACTTGGCTTGTATATTCCAATGATGGGCTTCCGCAAATGCCGTAGGTCTTCGTGAGCAAGAAAGTTGGATGCACACCCACTTAGTTTCTTTTTGAGCTTTCATACACTTATAGCTCTAGTGCATCCGTTGCATGGCAATCCCTACTCACTCACATTGATATCTATTGATGGGCATCTCCATAGCCCATTAATACGCCTAGTTGATGTGAGACCACCTTCCTTTTTTTTGTTTTCTCCACAACCACCATTCTATTGCACCCATAGTGCTATATCCATGGCTCATGCTCATGTACTGCGTGAAAATTGAAAAAAAATTGAGAATACTAAAGTATGAAACAATTGCTTGGCTGAAACCGGGATTGTGCATGATTTAAATATTTTGTGTGATGAAGATAGAGCATAGCCGGACTATATGATTTTGTAGGGATAGCTTTCTTTGGCCACGTTATTTTGAGAAGACATGATTGCTTTGTTAGTATGCTTGAAGTATTATTGTTTTCATGTCAATTTTATACTTTTGTTTTGAATCTTATGGATCTGAATATTCTTGCCACAACAGAGAAGATTACATTGACAAATATGTTAAGTAGCATCCCACATCAAAAATTCTGTTTTTATCATTAACCTACTCGAGGACGAGCTGGAATTAAGCTTGGGGATGGTGATACGTCTCCAACGTATCTATAATTTTTTATGTATTCATGCCATGTTTACAATATTTTTACATGATTTTGGTATGATTTGGTTAGAACTAACCCGGACTGACGCTGTTTTTAGCAGAACTACCGTGGTGTTGTTTTTGTGCAGAAATAAAAGTTCTCGGAATGCGCTGAAAATCAATGGAGATTTTTTTTCTGGAAAATATAAAAAATACTGGAACGAAGAGTTACCGGAGGGGAGTCCCGTGGTCCCCACGAGGGTGGAGGGCACGCCCACCCGCCTGGGGCGCGCCCCTGTGCCTCATGGACTCTCCGTGAGGCCCCTTGACTTGTTCTCGACGCCAACCTCTCCTATAAATCCCCAAACCTCCAGAAAATAACCTAGATCGGGAGTTCCGCCGCCACAAGCCTCTGTAGCCACCAAAAACCAATCGGGACCCTGTTCCGGCACCCTGCCGGAGGGGGAATCATCACCAGTGGCCATCTTCATCATCCTGGTGCTCTCCATGACGAGGAGGGAGTAGTTCACCCTCGGGGCTGAGGGTATGTACCAGTAGCTATGTGTTTGATCTCTCTCTCTCTCTCTCTCTCTCTCTCTCTCGTGTTCTTGATATGGCACGATCTTGATGTTTCACGAGCTTTGCTATTATAGTTGGATCTTATGATGCTTCTCCCCCTCTATCTTATTGTAATGGATTGAGTTTTCCCTTTGAAGTTATCTTATCGGATTGAGGCTTTAAGGATTTGAGAACACTTGATGTATGTCTTGCGTGGGATACCCATGGTGACAATGGGGTATTCTATTGATTCACTTGATGTATGTTTTGGTGATCAACTTGCGGGTTCCGTGACCTTGGGAATCTATGCATAGGGGTTGGCACACGTTTTTGTCTTGACTCTCCGATAGAAACTTTGGGGCACTCTTTCAAGTTCTTTGTGTTGGTTGAATAGATGAATCCGAGATTGTGTGATGCATATCATATAATCATACCCACGGATACTTGAGGTGACATTGGAGTATCTAGGTGACATTAGGGTTTTGGTTGATTTGTGTCTTAAGGTGTTATTTTACTACAAACTCTAGGGCTGTTTGTGACACTTATAGGAATAGCCCAATGGATTGATCGGAAAGAATAACTTTGAGGTGGTTTTGTACCCTACAATAATCTCTTCGTTTATTCTCCGCTATTAGTGACTTTGGAGTGACTCTTTGTTGCACATTGAGGGATTGTTATATGATACAATTATGTTATTATTGTTGAGAGAACTTGCACTAGTGAAAGTATGAACCCTAGGCCTTGTTTCGAAGCATTGCAATACCGTTTGTGCTCACTTTTATCATTAGTTACCTTGCTGTTTTTATATTTTCAGATTACAAAAACCTATATCTACCATCCATATTGCACTTGTATCACCATCTCTTCGCCGAACTAGTGCACCTATACAATTTACCATTTTATTGGGTGTGTTGGGGACACAAGAGACTCTTTGTTGTCTGGTTGCAGGGTTGTTTGAGAGAGACCATCTTCATCCTACGCCTCCCACGGATTGATAAACCTTAGGCCATCCACTTGAGGGAAATTTGCTACTGTCCTACAAACCTCTTCACTTGGAGGCCTAACAACGTCTACAAGAAGAAGGTTGTGTAGTTGACATCAAGGGGGCCCACCAGGTGGGCACAACCCACCTGGGCACGCCAGGGAGCCCAGGCGTGCCCTGGTGGGTTGTGCTCACCCAGGCCCACCTCTGGTGCCCATCTTCTGGTATATAAGTCATTTTGACCTAGAAAAAATAAGGGGAGGACTTTCGGGACGGAGCGCTGCCGTCTCGAGGCAGTGCTTGGTGCTACCTCTTGAGCACTGCGTTGGTTTTCCCTTGAAGAGGAAAGGGTGATGCAACAAAGTAGCGTAAGTATTTCCCTCAGGTTTTGAGAACCAAGGTATCAATCCAGTAGGAGGCCACGCACGAGTCCCTCGCACCTACACAAACAAATAAATCCTTGCAACCAACGCGATAAGGGGTTGTCAATCCCTACACGGTCACTTACGAGAGTGAGATCTGATAGATATGATAAGATAATATTTTTGGTATTTTTATGATAAATATGCAAAGTATAGAAACTAAAGCAAAAACGGCGCCAGAAATAGCTTGTTGTCGGGAGATTAATATGATGGAAAATAGACTCGGGGGCCATAGGTTTCACTAGTGGCTTCTCTCAAGAGCATAAGTATTCACTACAAAAAAAAAGACACATCCGTGACATTTTGGGCCGAACGAATTTTTTTTCTGTCATACATATGACACTTCTATGACGATAATTGTGACAAAACCCGGTATCATCATAGATGTGGTGGGCTCCTACTTCTATGACAAAAAATCATGACAGAAAATGGGCTTTTCGTCCTGCGCGGGCCGGAGATGCAGCTGCATGACATTCTTTGGGCCGTCCATGACGGAAAAAACCGTGGTAGAAGCGAGGGGGAGGAAAATTTCGGGGAGTTCCCGGTTACGGTGGGAGGTCGGGGGCCGAGCGATGCGCGTTTCTCTCGTACACGTACGCGCGTGTGTGCGAGGCGTTGGCTCTTACTGAACCCGAGCGAGGCGTTGGGCTCTAACTGAACCCGAGCGATTGCACTGCAGGCTACGCATTACTGAACCCGAGCGATCGATCGATGGCTGTTAATTGAACCCGATCGAGCGATTCCTTCGCTACTGCTGCTAACTGAAGCCGATCGATTGGATGAACAGTGAGCGTTGCGGGGGGGGGGGGGGATTGGATGAACAGTGAGCGGTGGCGTTGCCTTTGGATGAACAGGACCCCGTGGTGTGGAGGGCTGGATGAACAGTAGACGGTGGAGGGGTGCCCGTGGTGGGTGGTTGAACAGGACCCCGTGGTGTGGAGGGCTGGATGAACAGTAGACGGTGGAGGGGTGGTTGAACAGTAGCCGGTGGAGTAGCGCGCAGTGGAGGCTGGATGAACAGGAGCCCATGGAGGCTGGAGGAGGTCGACGGTAGCCCGTGGAGGCTGGAGGAGGTCGACGGTGGAGATGAACAGTATCCCGTGGAGTCCCGTTTTGCGGTACGCCACACCCCTCCCGATGAACAGGACCCCCGTTTCGACCGTAGGAGGTCCGTTTCGTCCGTTTTGCGGTACGCCACACCCCTCCCGATCAACAGGACCCCCGTTTCGACCGTAGGAGGTCTGTTTCGTCCGTTTTGCGGTACGCCACACCCCTCCCGATCAACAGGACCCCCGTTTCGACCGTAGGAGGACCGTTTCGTCCTTTTTGCGGTACGCCACACCCCTCCCGATCAACATGACCCCCGTTTCAACCGTAGGAGATCCGTTTCCTCCGTTTTGCGGTACGCCGCACCCCTCCCGATCAACAGGACCCCGTTCCGAACGTAGGAGGTCCGTTTCCTCCGTTTTGCGGTATGCCAGGCCTCATTTCCATCGCCTGTTCTGTCCAAGCCCTCTCGATGAACACAACCACGCATTCCGTTCCGACCCAACCGGTTGGCTCCCACGCGTTCCGTTGCCTCCCGATGAACACGACGCATTCCGTTGCCTCCCCATGAACACGACGCATTCCGTTGCCTCCCCATGAACACGACGCATTCTGTTGCCTCCCCATGAACACGACGCATTCCATTGCCTCCCCATGAACACGACGACGACGTTGTTTCTCCGTTCTGACCCAGCCATGTACACGAGCCCTGGCCGTACATATGCGCGAGTAGGCGTTCGAGACCCCGCCTGTATGTACACATACGTGGCCGTATTTTCTTTCTTGCACCCTGGCCGCTGTACGTACGTGTACATGCTACGTGCGCGCCTCTACTACGACACGTGCGCGCCTCTACATCGACCAGCATGTACATACACGTTCGCGACCAGAATGACAACGCTACGTACGCTTCGACCAAGTGGGTCCCGACTGTCAGGCACTTCCTTGCCTGCGAAGATGTAGCTGGTGAGTCCCAGCAGTCAGGGGGCGAATCGTTTTTTTGCCCGGACGCACTTCCTTGCGTGCGAAGATGTAGCCGGTGGGTCCCAGCAGTCAGGGGGGCGAATCGTTTTTTTTTTTGCCCGGACGCACTTCCTTGCGTGCGAAGGTGTAGCTGGTGGGTCCCAGCAGTCAGGGGCCGAATCGTTTTTTTGCCCGGACACACTTCCTTGCGTGCGAAGATGAAGCTGGTGGGTCCCAACAGTCAGGGGAAACGTTTTTTCCGTGAAATACAGTGGCCCGTCCGATGGGTCCCAGCTGTCAGGTGGAGGAATCATTATTTTCCGCGTAATAAGGAGGCACTTCCTTGCTGCGGCCGTGGACCCAGCTGTCAGCCTCTCCACGTACAGTCCACGTCCGATGGAAGTCATTCCTTGACCACGTTGACCAGGCCGAGCCGAGAGCACCACGGCGGTGGACGACGGCGAGGCCTAGGAAGGGGACGAGGCGGAGCCGGGGAAGACGCGGTAGTGGAAGCCCGCGCGGAGAGGAGTACGAGAGTTCACTGGTTCAGCTGCGGTGTGAGGCTGCCGTCGCCGTAGGGCCTGGCCAGCAGTGGGAATAGTAGGGGGCGGTGAGGCCTCCGCAGCAGCACAGCCGGCCACGGGAGGCAGGAGCATGCGGCACGACCGGCGCTGCTTTGGGCGGCTGGAGCAAGAAGACCAGAGGTTGAAGAAGCACTACGGCCGTTGGATGGACATCGTACGGTCACTGGAGCTAGAATCGTTCATATTGACTAAGTTGACAAAGCCCCCCGTCCCTGTCAACTTAGTTGGCCCACAAGTCATCCTCCCACTATGGTGGGTCCTAGCTAGCAGGGGGGTATTCATTTTTTGTGCGTAATAAGGAGGCACTTCCTTGCGTGCGAAGATATAGCTGGTGGGTCCGACATGTCAGCGGGGGGAACGTTTTTTCGCGAAATACAGAGGCCTTTCCGGTGGGTCCCAGCTGTCAGGTGGAGGAATCATTATTTTGCGCATACAGTCCACGGCCGATGGATGTCGTTCGTTGACCACGTTGACCAGGCCGCGCCGAGAGCACCATGGCGGTGGACGACGGCGAGACCTAGGAAGGGAATGACACGGAGCCGGGGAAGACTCGGTAATGGTTGCCCACGCGGTGGGGAGTCCGAGGGTTTACTGGTCCGGCTGCCATCGCCGGAAAATAACAGGAGGTGTGGGTGAGTAGAGGAATGGTCCGACCAGCAATGAAGTAGGGTGGGGCGGTGCGGCCTGTGCGGCAGCACAGCCGGCCACGGGAGGCGGGAGCAGGCAGTCCCACCGGAGCAGGTTTGGGTGGCTGGAGCAAGAAGATCAGATATTGAAGAAGCAGCACGGCCGTTGGATTAACATCCAACGGTCACTGCTGCTAGAATCGTTTGTGGACTAAGTTGACAAAGCCAAAGTACACGTCAACCTAGTAGACCCACAAGTCAGCCTCCAAATCTGTCCCAAACAGCATACAGCCCGAAATTTCTAGCCAGATTCAAATTAATTTTAAATCTAAATACCTTAATTTAAATTCAATGAGAATTTACCCGCACAAAAACAATGAAATTTAAAATACCAAAATCCGAAAGAAAACAGTATTTTGGAACTAATTGCCTGTTTGCTGTATTTTTTCATTTTACAACCCATTTATTATTACTTATAGCCCATTTCTTATTACCTATAGCCCATTTTTTGGGCAAAATGCATCCCTCCTCGTCTTGAAAGATTTCCGGCCCAGCAGGGCGTAGAAAAGCAAGTTGGCCTACGTTGGTTATTCTGCAAAAAACAAAATAGCAGGCTAGCCATTTTCAGAAAGGAAAAAAGACAAACTGGGCTGGTCATGTGCTAAACATATGAAATAAAAGCCTAGGCTAGACGGGCCACGGGTCCCGCACAACCCAGTTGATACCCTTCTCCGTCCCGAAAAAACAAAATTACTGCGCGCGCTGCTGGGTCCCTACTGTCATCCTCACCATGTACAGTCATCTCCTTATTCCTCTCGGTTGTTGACCATGTTGACAACACCGGAGGGCGGCACTGCGGTGAGCGAACCAAGGTGGAGGACGATGGTGAGGCCTCGGACGGGAACGGACAGGAGCCGGGGAAGATCACAGCCTGTAACACCCCGCATGTAACTTGCCATATTTGTAACTCCGACTCTTGCCATTTTCGGCTATGTGCTATGTTATTCCCTCCGTTGTCGGGTTTTGTCTTTCGTTTTGTATTTTGTCATGTCATGCATTTTCATATCATGTCATCATGTGCATTGCATTCGCATACGTGTTCGTCTCATGCATTCGAGCATTTTCCCCGTTGTCCGTTTTCCAATCCGGCGCTCCTATCTCCTCCGGTGCACCCCTCTTGTTTTCTTTCGTGTGCGTGTGTCAAACTTTCTCGGAATGGACCTACGCTTGTCAAGTGGCCTTAATATACCACCCTAAGACTACCGGTCAAGTTTCGTTCCATTCGGAGGTCGTTTGGTACTCCAACGGTTAACCGGGCATCCGCAAAGTCCATTTGAGTGTCCAGCAAAAACCCCCTCCAAAACCAGCCCAAAACCCACCAAACTCTCTTCCATGCTCTAGGTCGTTCGATCACGATCGTGTGGGCGAAAACCGCACCTCATTTGGAGTCTCCTAGCTCCCTCTACCTATAAAACTCCATCTCCCCCGAAAAACGAAATCACAGACGAACCCTAACCCTCTCCCTCCGCGCCGCGCCGGCCGGACAACGTCCGCCGCGCCGCCGGCCAACCGGATCGCGACACGTGGCCGCCTCCGGCTTCGCCCCGCCGCCGGCCCGCAGGCCCATCGCCGGCCGCCGCCGCCGCCTCGCCTCCCGCGCCGGCCGCCGCCGCCGCCTCCGCCGGAGCTGCGCCGCCCCGCCGCCGCTCGCCCTCCCCGCCGGCGCCGCGCCACCGCCGGCCCCGCCGGCCATCTCCTCCGGCCTTCGGCCCTCGCCCCGCCGGTCCCTTCTCCTCCTCCGGCCGACGAGCACGAGCTCCTGTAGCTGTTGCTCGATCGGATCTGGTAATGGCCCCGTTGACTTTTCTTGCCCCTAATATTTTGCAAGTCTGGAATTTTATCAGCATGTGCCTCTGTTCCCGATGCGATAACTTCTTGCATGTAGCTCCGATTTGCCCATGTAATATGTCAAATTGTTCGCCTCGTGATGGTCTTCATTTTGTTCAATTGCACCATGTTCATTAGAGGTCATATTGATGCCCAAATCTTCGTTGGAAGAGGGCTAGTTGCTGTTAATCTCTGGTTCTTATCAGAACTTGGAGATTTGTCATTTTTGTATCATTTATTCTGTGCATCTTTTGAGCATGAGCTCTATATGTGTTTTGAAGTATGCCATGCCATCTTTCTAGTTGTGTAGTCCATGTATTTTTGTGATCTCTGTGGTGACTAGCACAAGCATGCAAAGTAGGCCCCGTAATATTTCTGATTTCAGGGACTTGGTGATTTCTCCAAGTCCTTGTCTGCTGTAATTTTGTTGCCATGTAAACTTGATTCTACAGAGAGATCCATGCATATTTTGGAGATGTTCAGTAAGGATGTTTTGTAGCTATAGTTTAAGGTGATCTATTCCTGCAATTGTTTGCAATTATGGAGGGCCATAGAATGACTCAATCTTGCTCTACTTTTGCTATAAAATATTTCTGGCAGATTCTTAACATGACATGCATTTTTGCCAAGCTTATTGTAGTTGATCCATACATGCTATGTAATTGTTCTTGCCATGGTTAGCTTCATAAACATGCCATCTTGGTGTAGGTATGCTTTGATTGTCATGCATTACTCTAGTGAGTGCATCAAGCTCACAAAGAGGCCTACATATTAATATTTCTGCCATGCTCTGTTTTCTGATAACGAAACTTGCTATGTTTACATGCTTACCATCATATCTTCTGGTCCTTTTTAGCTTATGGTCATTAAGAGCCTTTTGTCATGTGCATTTAGTAGAACACTACCATGCCTTGTTTTGCTATGTTAAGTTCCTGTAGCATGTTGATTTCGTGCTCTTAACATTGCTACCTGATGCTGTTTTCTGCCATGTCCAGTTTTTCACCAAGTCTGTGAACCTGTAATCTTTTGCACTTTTGCCATGCTTGTTTGAGATTGATGTCTTGTGAACTAGCAGTAGCTCAGTGTTCATCTTTTGTCAAGCATCTACTGTAGATTACTGCCATGTGCTTTTTTGCTATGTTGGGGTGCTGTAGCATTGTTGCTTGTTGCATTTTAAGTGCGATCTTGCTGTTTTTCGCAGATTAGTGTCATTCTTGTTTTGCTTGTCATTTGCAAACCGTGCATCCGATTCCGGTGATCTTTATATCGATTTCGACCAAAATCACCTCATCTTTCCAGTGGCATGCTTGGATTGTCAAGTTACTGCCATGTTCATCATTTTCCTTCCGGAGCACGCATATGCATCGCATACCATATCTTGCATATCATACATGTTTTGCATCATGTTGCTTGCACATTCCTCGTTGTTGATTGTGGTTCCGTTTGTTTGTGTTCTTTTCTTTGGTAGAGCCGGGAGATGAGTTCGTGAACGAGGAACCTGTCGAGTACGCTTACGAGGATCAAGCTTTCGACAACTCTGAGAATCTTGCAGGCAAGATGACCACCCCTCGAAATCACTTCTATCTTTGCTATGCTAGTTGTTCGCTCTATTGCCATGCTCGCTACCTATCACTTGCTATATCATGTCTCCCATTTTAGCCATGTCAGCCCTAACCATCCTTTCCTAGCAAACCGTTGTTTGGCTATGTTACCGCTTTTGCTCAGCCCCTCTTATAGCGTTGCTAGTTGCAGGTGAAGTTGAAGTTTGTTCCATGTCGGAACATGGATATGTTGGGATATCACAATATCTCTTATTTAATTAATGCATCTATATATATTTGGTAAAGGGTGGAAGGCTCGGCCTTATGCCTGGTGTTTTGTTCCACTCTTGCCGCCCTAGTTTCTGTTATACCGGGATTATGTTCCTTGAGTTTGCGTTCCTTACGCGGTCGGGTGATTTATGGGACCCCCTTGACAGTTCGCCTTGAATAAAACTCCTCCAGCAAGGCCCAACCTTGGTTTTACCATTTGCGACCTATACCTTTTTCCCCCGGGTTTTCTAGAGCCCGAGGGTCATCTTTATTTTAAACCCCCGGGCCAGTGCTCCTCTGAGTATTGGTCCAAACTGTCAGTCGCCGGTGGCCACCAGGGGCAACTCTGGGCTGGCCTATCGGAAGCTTGGACAATCCGGTGTGCCCTGAGAACGAGATATGTGCAGCTCCTATCGGGATTTGTCGGCACATTCGGGCGGCTTTGCTGGTCTTGTTTTACCATTGTCGAGATGTCTTGTAAACCGAGATTCCGAGACTGATCGGGTCTTTCCGGGAGAAGGTTTATCCTTCGTTGACCATGAGAGCTTATGATGGGCTAAGTTGGGACACCCCTGCAGGGTATTATCTTTCGAAAGCCGTGCCCGCGGTTATGAGGCAGATGGGAATTTGTTAATGTCCAGTTGTAGATAACTTGTCACTTGACCCAATTAAAATACATCAACTGTGTGTGTAGCCGTGATGGTCTCTTCTCGGCGGTGTCCGGGAAGTGAACACGGTCTGAGTTATGTATGACGTAAGTAGGTGTTCAGGACCTCTTCTTGGTCATTGCTAGATGACGTCCGTTCCGTTGCTTCTCTTCCCGCTCTCGTTTGCGCAAGTTAGCCACCATATATGCTTTTGCCGCTGCAGCTCCACCTCATTACACCATCCTTTCCTATAAGCTTAAATAGTCTTGATCTCGCGGGTGTGAGATTGCTGAGTCCCCGTGACTCACAGATTCTACCAAAACAGTTGCAGGTGCCGACGATGCCAGTGCAGATGATGGTGTCGATCTCAAGTGGGAGTTCGACGAGGAACGTGGTCGTTATTACGTGTCTTTTCCTGATGATCAGTAGTGGAGCCCAATTGGGACGATCGGGGATCTAGCATTTGGGGTTATCTTATTTCATCTGGATTTTGACCGTAGTCGGTCTATATGATTGTATGTTGGATGATGTATGATGATATTATGTATTGTGTGAAGTGGCGATTGTAAGCCAACTCTTTATCCCATTCTTGTTCATTACATGGGATTGTGTGAAGATGACCCTTCTTGCGACTAAACCACTATGCGGTTATGCCTCTAAGTCGTGCCTCGACACGTGGGAGATATAGCCGCATCGTGGGCGTTACACAGCCAGCCGTGGGAGGCGGGAGCAGGCAGTCCCGCCGGCGCTGGTTTGGCTTTGGCGGCTCGAGGAAGAAGAGACTGAAGAAACGCGACAGACATTGAATGTCAATCCAACGGTCAAGGTTGGCACAATCGTTTGTTGACTAAGCGGACACCAAGTAACATACTTTTTTATATATAGGAAGAAAACTGCGAGGAAAATGCGTTCGTCTGCCGTCCTCCTCACAGGGAACGTTCGCCACATAAGTGACTAGCACCCTTGGTTTTCAACCGAGAGGTCTTGGGTTCGAGTCCCAGGAACTCTCAATTTTGTCCTCCTTCCTTCCTCGCAAAAAAAGGGAAAGAAAATCAAAGACTTGGGAAGGCGTACAGAATAAGCTAGTGTACCAGTAAAGAGACGTTGCCGAGTTTTAGAAAAAATAAAGACGTGCTCCTGTAGCTGGTTCGAATCCAAACCTAGACTATGACTATATATGGTGCTATGCTACTCTGCAAGTAATGAAACTGACATATCCAACGTTCGCTTCACCTCTTCTCTACTTACTCTGCCTAGCATCAGAAGCTCTGGCCGCAGCAACCATGTCTGCTGGCTGCTCGTCCACCTGCTCTTCAGCAGGCAACAACCAGATATGCGCCAAGTCGCCACCCGTACCATCGCCTGTGGGTCTCATCACACCCCCGCCGGCACGTGCACCGCAGCCGATTGCTCATCGCAACCCGCTGCTGTTGGTGTGGTGCCACTGCTGCAAATCACGCAGAGTCATCCATCGCGTCTCAACCACAATCCGCAACCCTGGCCGAGTCTTCTACAAATGCCCGAATCATGGGGTAATAATATGTTTAAGTGTTGTTCTGCTGCTTTCAGTTGCTGATTTTTTTAATAGTTTGGTTGATGATCTTCCAATTTGATTCGTGCAGAAAAGGGAAGATTTGTGTGATTTGTATTTCTGGGAAGTTGCTGATGTGGGGGAATGCAACTACGATGATTATTTGGTTAGCCGAGGAATCCCAATACCAGCAGGTTGGGGTGTTGGACAAGTAACTGAAGGAATGGCAGAAGAGGAAGATGCAGAGCAGAAGGTTAAAGATGCAGTTCCTCTGATCATGGCCAAGCGACAGCTGCTGAACGGCCTTGACAGCAATGAGGAGATGAAAGAGCTTGTGAAGATAATGGGCAAAATCGATGTGCTCTGTAGGATGATTGTCTCTGTATTTGCAGTGTATGTAGCACTCGTGATGTATTCAGTGGCTACGATATGAGCACTTTGCTAAAACTAGTAATGAATGAAACCTGTGTAGCAGGCTGGGCGTAGTGTTGTGAACATCTAATGATTTCTATTAAGGGAAATCAGGGGGTATCCCCTTTTGCTCATATAAATAAATAAATAGCAGAGGCCCTGTCGGGTCAGCTTTGTTCTCATTCAAAGACGTCGAGCAAATTGCAGTCCAACAGCAAACTATGTCATCAAATTCAAGTTTCACAGCCAAATATGAGTACAACTAAACAACAATGTCATCATGTTTTAGTTGTCATACAATCACCAAACACAAATCAGCATACATAACAAGTGATGTTCTCACAACAAAATACTAAACAACATGTTCATCAGGTTTCAGTTGTCATAGCAAACACAATTTCACATAGTAGATAAAAAAACGCCTTCTGACAAGCAAATACGACAAAAGCAATGTAATCATCATCCGCAGCAGCAGCGTCAACATCTTCGCCATGTGTATCAGTCTGAATCGTAATTCCCCATGGTGTCATCTTCTTCTTCGTCCTCAACATCCTCGAACGTTGGCTTCTTCTTGATCAACTCTTGCATGTCCACAACACGACAGGCAATCTTTTCGCCGGCGTCATTGACGTGATGGTTCTCAAAGATATTAGGAACATCTGTGTTATCTTGTACATCAGGAGCAGTGTAAGCATCATCTTGTTGTGCAACTTCATAAAACGAATTCTCTGCTCAAACCTTTGCAATACTCTCCAGTCATCGCTACGCAAATGTGTCTTCCAAGAAAAATATCTGTGTTGCTTGATTTGCCAAAATAAAAGGCTTGTTGGTCTGGTACGCCGCCTTGACATTGATGGATTTGAAATAATCATCAGCTTTGGGTTTTGCGATCCTGCAAAACAGGTTATACCAACGACAGCACAACAGAACCACACACCGATGATCCTCGAAACTGCAGATATACTGCAGCTGAACAATGTCTGTTATGTTAGCATACATTTCAGTTGTCTCTTGTCATACGTATCCGTGCTCATGATGGCACTGTTTTGTGTCTTCCTGCCTTCGTCTCGTGCAAGGGTGTTGTAGCGCACATCTCCAACAACGCAAGATTCATAATGTCTTACCCGAGTATCAGGACCCATTGCTAGTGAGTAAAGGGCATCATCAACTGCCTGCCCATCCTCCCGCATCTTCTTAACCTATGGTTAGAAAATAGACAAGCTGATCATCTTATGTACTCAATATATTAAAAAAACTGACAGTGCACTTCAAAAGCTTACATGGTTCTTGAACCATTTTGCAAATCCTGCCATAACCAGTTTGTCAATGTTTCTTGGATTTTGCGGCAGTAACTCCTCTTTGTAGATGCTGCACAACATAGTGATCGCGTCAAACATCTAAATATATAAGAATGTGCTGCAAGTTTAGTAGATTACGATGTATAAGCTGCAGTACTGCACTTACTTGATATAAGGTACTATCTCAGGACAGTTATTCAACACATACCAAACCATTTTGTCCAAATCTTTAGGTTTGTCCTCTTGTCCACTCTTCCCTGTAACTCGAACAAAATAATCGAAAACATTGAGCCCGGGATTGTCTTCACCCACCTCTTTGCTAAGTTGATCAACTGTTTCAATGTATTTTGAGCAGAATGTCAACGCTTCTGTAGCAATGTAGGCCTCTGCAATGGAACCCTCGGGTCTAGCTCTATTCCTAACATAGCCCTTTAAAGTTCCTAGCCGCCTTTCAATAGGGTACATCCAGCCATACTGTACTGGACCTCTAAGTAGTGCCTCATCAGGTAGATGAACAGCCAAATGCACCATCACATCAAAGAAGGATGGAGGATATATCTTCTCAAGGTCGCATATGATAGTTGGTATGTTGTCTCTAAGACACTCCAAAGCATCTATCCTGATATTCCTACTTCAGAGTTCCCTGAAGAATTGTCCCAACTCTGCAACTGCTCTGTATAAGTCAGGGCGGCCCAATCCTCTAAGGATAACAGGTAAAACCCTTTGAAGTAGGACGTGGCAGTCATGAGTTTTCAACCCTTGTACCTTGTTTCCATCTGCACTGACTCTCCTTTCAGGGTTGGAAGCAAATCCATGTGGGAATCTCACACGTGACAGGACCTTGCAGAATTCTTTTCTTTTTACCTTGTCCAAGACGTACACAGCTGGTGCAATATCCCGTGGTTTACCTTCATCTTGCACCTGCAAATCCTTTCTGATACCCAGGTGTGTCAAATCAATCCTAGATTTTAAGGTATCTTTCGTCTTGCCTTCAATATTAAGAAGTGTGCCGATAATGCTGTCACATATATTTTTTCTCGATGTGCATCACATCAAGATTATGCCGCAGATCCAAATCTTTCCAATACTCCAAGTCCCACAAAGTGGATCTGCGGGTAAACAATAATCTCTCTTCTACCCTGCCACGCTTCCTTTTCCCGCTACCATTACCAGGATGGTTTCCTGGTGTAATATGCCTGACCTTCTCTAATTCCACTTGCAACTCATCGGCGGTGAGCCTCTTTGGCGCATCACGGTTTTCATGCTTTGCATTGAACACATGTCTTCGGTATTTCTAGGATGCGGCTTGTCCTTGGCAAGGAAACGGCGGTGTCCAATGTAACAGATCTTGCTAAGTATTGCGTATGACAGCGGATTCCTGTCACAGCGAACACATGCATTGTAACCATGTGTCGTTCGCCCTGACATACTGCCCAAAGCCGGATAATCATGGACGCACCAAATTATAACAACACGCAGAAAGAAATCAGCTGGTGGGCTGCTATATAGGTCTCGAGTGAGAACACCCTTCCATAGCTGTTGAAATTCCTCCACAAGAGGCTCCATGAACAAATCAAAATCCTTTCCAGGACTTTTTGGACCTGGGCTGAGCAAGGCCATCATGTAGTTTGATTCTTTGGTGCAGACATTTGGAGGCATGTTGTAAGGGATAACAAGCACTAGCCACATGCTATATGTGGCGCTCTGGTGGCCAAATGGGTTAAATCCATCTGAAGCCAAGCCAAGTCTAATGTTTCTCGGGTCAGCAACAACCTCTTTGTGTTTATCATTGAAGCTTTTCCTCTCACTACCATGAGATGGATGGCTCATTACATTCTGATCTCTGTACTCCTGGTTCCTAGAATGCCACAGTACATCCTCTCTTGTTTTAGCATCATGAAACAACCTCTGCAATCTTGGTGTAATTGGAAAATGTCTCAGAACATTATGAGGAATCCTCTTCACAGCATCGCCATCTTTCCATCTTGATGATTTGCATTTTGGGCATTCACTTAAGTTGGCATAATCCTTCCGGAACAGAACACAATTATTCTTACAAACATGGATCGTATCATATCCGATTCCAACTGCACGAAGGAAATTCTTCATTTTACTGTAGGTGTGTGGCAGCTCAGACGCATCTGGGAAAGATTTGCGGAAAGCAGCCAACATCGCATGGAATGATTTGTTGGTCATCCGCTCAGATGTCTTGAAAGGTGACCATAGCTGAGAATACTGACAGCTTATTTCGTGGGGTGACAGCAACGTTGCATTGTTCCAACATGCGGGCCCACCGTTTTTCTTCTGTAGGTGAAAGTTCACGGAATGCATGAGCATTTCATAGCATTGTTTCAATGTTGGTCAAACTCACTGGCTCCGCCACCACCACCTCCTCCTCCTCTTCCACCTGAGCATCAGGCAGATCAAGATGGTGATTTGCTGCTTCCACGTAGTCAATAACATTGACGTTCACAGCTTCACCATGATGAACCCACCTAGTATATGTGACCGACATCCCATAGAAGTGTAGATGATTTTGCACAGTTGACTGGGGTCTTGTAACTGAATTCATATAACTGCTACACGGGCAGAGCACATCTGATTTCGGACCACCGTACTCAGCTCTGATAAAGTTCACGAAGTTTACAACCCCCTCGACATATGCAACGGAGAATCTTCGAGCAGAAGTTATCCAAGTCCTGTCCATCTGTTAGACATACAAATTAGTTCTTCTACTATATATTACAGGAAAAACATATATGCTTTTTCATGAAGTCCAGAAAAAAATACCTAGGTCGATGTCTAAAGCTATGGCAAGATATTTGGACGAGCAGATCTAAGTAACGAAATATATGTAAAGCTAATTCAGCAAACAGATTTGAGTGCCAAATTATGGCAGGCTGTTTCAGCAGTCAATGAGGCCGAGCACACATCCATCAAACTATCGAAGGCCATCGCAGCAACAAAGATCGAGTATAAAACGGTGTAGAGCTATTTCACCTAACAGATTGGCTACTAGACCATGGCAATCTACGTCACAATAAATATATGGCAGGATATTTTAGCAACTAATCAGCGTTGGCATGCCATCTCAGCTAAGCAGATTGAGTGCAGAATAGGGCAAGGAAGCTTCTTAAGCAGAGCATATTGATAGTAAACTACGTCGGCAAACAGTGAGATTAACAGCGTCTATCAGCTAACATTCAGCGCTACACCAACATGAACGGGGCCTCAGTCTAGAATGCGCGTACCGTGGGAGAAGCTGACCGCCGTGTGTCTCCACACGAACGTAGCCAGAGGTGGCGGCGCGGCTAGAGGACGGCAGTCTACGAGAGCGTACTGTGGGAGCGAGAGGATCACCGAACCGCGGCGCCGACGTATCGGTGCGGCGGGGAGGGCGGCTTTAGCGGAGCGAATGGAGTGGAGGGGGACAGGGGGGAGGGGGAGGGGGTTTGGGGAATATTATTGGCTAGTTGGCCGAAGGGAGGTTGAATCGGATTTGGGGGGAATTTTTGGGTGTGGGGGGGGAGGATTTTCGCGCGGTGGGGTGGGGGAGTTTGGCGCATGGTCGGTTTCTCCAAGTGCAGTCCCACGTGTCAGTGAAGAGGCAAGCCGAAGCGCGTTCCGTTTGCGTGAGCCGTGTGCAGGACCGAACGTGTGTGGGGTGCAATGCGACCGCGACAGGAGTGCTGTGAGTGTACGGCCTTTTTTCCTTTTAAACTAGGTGCTTCGCCCCCTCAAATTTTTTTACGTTAACCCTTTTGTAGGTTCCCGTAGATGTAGAAAGATACGGACCGTGAAGTGAAGGTGTGGTCTCCAGCGAGGAAGAGTAGAACACGGGATACGGACTGGCCAGTTGGCACACCATGCCATGCCGCCTCCCATGCCCTACTCATCCTCGGAGGAGTCCCCGACCTCGGCGGTTCCGGACATTGGACGGCGGCAAGTAGGATGCGTGGCTGACGGTGCTCCCGTCGTCGACCGCCAGCGTGGCTACCGCTTGTGCGGTCGCGTCCGCGTCCGGCTACGCCGCTATTGCGTCGCGAGAGGTGACTTGAGCGAGGGCGGCGACCTCGAGCTTCATCCCCGAAGACAAGCTCTCCCGCAGAGTGTTCGCACTTGCGGTCATGGCGGATGTGGTGCCAGGTAGGAGGACGATGCGCTATGGTGTGGAGGTTAGCTGGGTGTTGCCGCTTTAAGTAGCGCATTCGGGTGAGGCCAAGCGTCCGGGTGCGTCATTAAGTCGTCGGAGTTGGTTCCTCGGGCACCGAGCCTCTTAACAACGACATACGAACGGACGGCATGAATGCGGGCAGCTGGCGCCGGCTGGGAACGCACCGCGCGACGGCGCGAGGGACGAGGGTTTTGGTGTGCCAGGGTAGTCAGCTGCGGTCGTGGCAACGTTGGAGTTGCCCTTTGCTCACATGCGATCCCTGCATGTCATTGAAAAAGCAAGACGACCCGGCATGGTCTCAGGTCCAGAGGATGCAGTTGGCCGCGCTACACCACTCCGCGGACGCGTCGCGGGGCCCCGTGCATCCTCGACGAGCCGGGTGTTGGGGTGTGTTTGGATTGTGGCCAAAGTGCACCTTACCAAAATTTTGGTCATGACCCAAAGATTTGTCTTTGTTTGAATGGTTGCCATTTTTTTGGCATGCCAATGAACTCTAGCCAACTCTAGTTCATTTTTCTTGCCAATGTCGGCCAAATCATGGGCAACCAATACCTCAACCAAAATTTTGGTCATGACCCAAAGATTGGTCTTTGTTTGGATGGTTGCCATTTCTTTGGCATGCCAATGAACTCTAGCCAACTCTAGTTCATTTTTCTTGCCAATGTCGGCCAAATCATGGGCAACCAATACCTCAACAAAAATTTTGGCTACCCAATGCTTTGATGGGGAAACCTTGGGCACAAACCAAACATACCGTTGGTCGTGCCACAACACTAACGCCACCCTCGGCACACTGAAACCGACCGTGTCTAGCGACGATATGAGCGTGTCGCTCACCGCGGTCGCCGTGTCCAGAGGCGGTGCTGGAGCTGCGCCTCGTTGTTGGCCCCAACGACCCACATGAATGGTTGTCGGTGGCGAGGAGGTCGTGGGCCAGCTCCTCCATTGGACTAGTCTGCGCTACGTTGTCCCGACGGCTGTGCCCCACATGTTGGTTTCCCTGTTTTCCCGGCCATATTCGAGCGTCAGTGCTCCGCGTTGTGCATTAGGCCTTTCACTATGTAGGCCAAGCGAGAACAACTTATTGTTTATTTGAGCCGTTCAAGTATAATCATGTGGCGTTTGCTTATTTCTCATTCCTCTCCAACCCTCTTCTCCATCGATCATGTCGCCCTCCAGTCGAGTCCATCCTCCCGCATGCCTCATTTGAACATTCCGCCGAGTATCATTCGCATGTACCCACCCTAGTCCTATTTCAATAGATCTTCGGACCCCGAGATGAAATCGAGAGGGAACGAGTGGGGGCACGTGATAACTAAGGCGGATTCAAAATTTTGAACCGGTGATCATAGCATCCGCAAATCATATGTAAAGGGTATTCAATGTTTGTTTCGTTTTTGAACGTACAATATACTCCCCCTATCCTTTCTAGTTTACATATAAGTTTTATGTGTAGTCAAAGTATCTCTACTTTGATAAAAAAAGGTATCAACATTCAACAACGCCCAATCAATATTGTTAGATTCGTACGTACTCCTAGATTTGTACTCGAGATGGTTTCCAATTTGACTATTGACAAGATTAATAGTACATGAGATGTATAATGTGAAAATTATATCATTGGAAAGTCCTTTCACATACGAATTTGACCGTATGCTTTGTGTAAGTTGCATGTCATATATTATTACTCTAACATTTGGTCAAAGTTAGCCTCGAAAAATGCATTAGACCCTGTATGCTTTGTGTAAGTTGCATGTCATATATTATTACTCTAACATTTGTGTAAGTTGCATGTCATATATTATTACTCTAACATTTGGTCAAAGTAGTATAGTGGAAGTGGATCCTCTGACGTAGGTATCCCTGCCTTACCCTCCCTTTCGGTCACTTACTGGCGGACCCCATGCTTGCTAGGCCCCGCATGTCAGTTACTCAATGGGTTCGCCATGTCAGGGGATCCTCATCCGTAGTATACTCCCTCTGTTTTTATTTACTCCGCATAAAACGGAGGGAGTGGTGGTATAATAAATGACGCGGGCGGGGGAGGGGGAGGGACATTGGTTTGCTCTCAACTGCGGTCCCACAAGCGAGCGGAAACGCAAGATGAAGCGCGTTCCATTCGGTGAGCGATGTGGAGGGTCCAGCGTGCCGGGCTGCAATGCGAACGTGACAAGAGCGATGTACAGTCAAAACCGATTGACCGGTCGTCACCAGAACCACTATTCACACCAGAACCTTCGCTGCTCGGCCTACGCCAGCCACTGCCCTAAAACCACACCAAATCTCCAACCCATTCCCCCACCTTTCGATCACCTAGCCCGCATCAAGCGTCCCCTAGTTCGCCGGAAAGCCATGGTGCGCCGCAAGATCACTTACTACAAGATGCTGACGCCGGAGCGCCGCGCAGAAATCGCGGCGGCGGTCGGCGCCACAGACCTCCGTTCCCAAGCTCCCTTTGCGGCGGGCCAATCCCCGAGTTCTCTGGAGCCAAGCTACGAGGAGGAGGAAGCCGATCGAATGTTCATGGCAGAGGTCACGGCGCAGAAGGCCCCCAATGGGTATGAGATGATGGATGTCGACTTCGTGTCGGCGTCCGAGCCCCCATGGTGCAGGCGGACCAGCGGTTCAACATGGCAATACTAAAGGAGGACCGGGAGGCAGAGGCTCAACTCGACGTGGAGCGCGCACATGCCGCTGCCATCGAGGCTCTCCTGCAGGCGGAACCGGATGTCGTGGATGTGAACCGGGCGGCGGAGGCTCAACTTGAGGCGGAGCGCGCGGATGCCGCTGCCATCGAGGCCCTCCTGCAGGCGGAACCGGACGTCCTAGACTTGAACCGGGCGGCAGAGGCTCGACTCGACACAGAGCGCGCGGATGCCGCTCTCATCGACGCCCTCCTGCAGGCGGAACCGGACGTCCTGGACTTGAACCGGGCGGCGAAGGCTCGACTCGACGCGGAGCGCGCGGATGCCGCTGCTATCGAGGCCCTCCTGCAGGCGGAACCGGACATCCTCGACTTGAACCGGGTTGTGCTCTCGTCCGTGTAGAGCACCCGCACGCTCCGCTTGAACGAGTAGCTGGAGGCCGAGGACAACCACGGTGCGGAGACACACGTCGACAGCGACAGCTGGTTCGCGCCGGCAGCCAAAGACGATGAGGCCGTCTCTTTCCACGAGTAGTGATAGTTTTTCTTTATGTTGTTGTTTTTATGGATCTTTTGCTGTGTAAAAACATATATTTGTTATGCAAGTCGCCTGACTTGGGTTAGTCTACCATTTCAGGCGGTTGGATGAATATCCTACATCTCCTAACCCTTCTTTCCTTCTTCCTCACCTCTTCTTCTTCCCCAACAGACCACCGCACGGTCCGTACGGATACTCCCCAACATGCGGTTGGATAAACATACTCTATGAATGAAAATTATGTGTCAGCGATAGGATGGCTGAGTTTGGTTTGTTCACATGCGACAGCACGTGTCAGTGAGGGTGCGTTCCCTTGGTTGGGTTTGCGACGTGCAGGAGCGACCGTGTGAGGGTGCGGTGCGACCGCGACAGCCATGCGCAAGTGTACCTCCTTCTCATTTTGAAAACTTTAGGCAAGGTTGGCAAAAATGTGTGGTGAAGTTTGGCAATGCAAGGCCTAAACCCAAACAGGATAAGTACGTACGTACTAGGAGTACTAGTGTTAAAAAAGAAAGGCGGGGTTTTCCTTCACGGGATTTAATCGATACAAATCCTCATTTCACGTGTCAATTAATGCGTATTTTTTCTCCAAAGACCAAAGAGCTAACCATCTCACTCCTCATCGCTTGATTAATGCAGCGCCATGCAAACCAACCTTCTCACTTCTGCATGCATGCAGGGGATATTAATGTCCTTGGTTGCTAACCCCATCAATTTTGCCTCGATTAGTGTTAGTGGCCCTTTGCAAATTGTAATTTTGATATACTAGCCTTGTGTACAAAAAAATGGAGGTAGTAACTATATTTGACTTCCTTCCCCATTGCGGTGACGTCGACAATATCTTTTTTTTGGTGGTTTGGTGAAGTGCGTTCGACGGAGAACACCGTTGAGGGAGACCACGGTAAGTCGTTCGCAAGTGCCGCCTGCAAGCCGAGACAACCGCCTTATTTGCATCCAGGAAGTCCTTTACTAGTACTACTAGGAGTACTAGTGCGGTGAGATGGTTTCTCGAAGAAGATGATGGAGAAGCGGAGTCAGCGAAGAGTGAAATGATGGTTGCTTCGTCCGTGCTTTTGTGATTTGACGCCTCACTGCTTTGTGATTTGTGATAGAAGGGACAGGGGAGTAGACTATGTGCTCTATACTCTACTACATGCGTCCAAGCATGGGAGAAAGAGGAGAGACGTTGCATTTTTCTATTCCTTCAATCAATCAATCAGGGAGCTTCGGTTCCATCTTTTTGGCTTTGGCAACACCAGCCACAATGGTTCCCACGATGCCAAAAGCTATTTTCACATTTGGCTACACATTCTGGATGCCCTTAACTGTACCACTTGGTTTTGCTCCTGTGTGCTATCTATACAAATCTCAATTATATTGATCTAAAAAATTATAGAATCAAGATTAGTAAAAAGGAGGTGATTTTGCCACGCGGATGGCGGGGTAGGTTTCTTATTTGAGCAATGCTACATCCACGTAATGGTTTACTTAAAGTTACGAACTGATGTGATGTGGGACTATTTGATTGGATTAAAGGAGAGGATTAGGCCCACCCCACCTGAAAATCAGGGGGGCATATATAGATTAGATGGAAAGTATACGTAGCAGCTACGTAGCCCTTTGTAAGTCTAGGATTAGGCTTCTTATTTGCGGAGGACGTTGTCCTGGTGGTTTGCTAACATGCGTTCCCACGTGTCAGTGCATTACCAAGCCGATCCGCGTCCCACATGAGGCAGAACAACGGCAGAAGCAACACGTGGTAAAGTTGAAGAAGATGAGGGAGAAGCGGATTCAGCAACGAGTGAAATGATGTGATGGTTGCTTCGTCCCTCCAACTTAACTGCGGGAAAGGTGCAGCTTTGTGATTTGACGCCTCATTGCTCATTACTACGCTGCCGCCATGACTGGGGTGCTTCAGCCCGGCTGCTCTGCACTGTATTCCGGTATGGCACGTGGACCCGGTAGCTTGATGTCCCACATGTCGGCGAAAGGGACTAGAAGATTTATGAAAGCGAGCGCTCCACTCTTATGACGGAGGAGTAGATGACACGACGGCCCAGTGAACTGTCACTTGCAGTACTGTATAGTACTATAGTTTTGCTGTTTCGCACGATCCATCGATACAAACCCGATTAAACAGGAAAGGGCGGGATTTTTCCCGCGCGGTAGATGATACTGGTCATACATTTCAAAGGCAATTTTAATGTATGCAAACTGAATAATTATAAGTAAAAATATGATATCTAGTAAAACTAAAAACACATATGATTTATTGTGTTAGAGTGTAGTAGTAGTGCTGTAATGCATAGTTGTTAGATGTAACATGCGAGAACGTGTAGAGATGTAGTTTTGGAGGGCCTACAGAGAGAAAAGCGTAATACGGTCACCGAACTTCAGAATAAGCTGATTACGGTCACTATATACGTTTTGCGGTGATTATACGGTCACTTGCTCATAGTTCAGCATCGGATTGCACTCTGTTGACTGGCCAAATAGTCTGCGTGGCGCCGTGTTGACTAGTTAAATTGACCACGTTCCTTGTGGGTCCCACCTGTCAGTTCGCATAGGCAAAAGGTCAGATAAACACAAATTTACGCAGGCGCGACAAGGCTCCAACCCGTGCGCGGGAATCACCTCGTTGTGTATGTGTCTGTCAGGGCCTGATGTGTGCGCATGCACGTGTAGGTTGAGCACTTGAGCATGTGAGTGTGGGTTGGTCATGTGGTGTACTGGTGTGTGCATGCATGCGTGCATGTGTGCGTGTGAGTGTTGCGTGCGTGCGTGTGAGTGTTGCGTGCATGCGTGGCTGCGTGTGTACGTGTGAGTGTTGCGTGCGTGCGTGGCTGCGTGTGTACGTGTGAGTGTTGCGTGCGTGCGTGGGTGCATGTGTTTGTGTGAGTGTTGCGTGGATGCAGTTCGTGTGCATGCGTGCGTGTGTGTATAATCACCACACCAGCTCCTGTGTGTTAAAACAGACGGCTCAGCATACCAATACAAGGCCACCTTGTCCGATGTGCCCGCGATCATGACTTCGAACCACCGTCCAAATATTTTTTTGTCGTTTGTTTTCGTTCTTACTAGCAAGATGCCTGTGCGTTGCACGTAACATCAAGATGCATTTGTATGACTTGTTTATCTAGTGAGAGAAAATGATGAACAAGGGAAGGCCTTATTTGCAAATGTGGAGAGGTGTGTGGGTACCTTTTTGCAAAATTGCCATAGTTTCTTTCCTATCCGTCAGATATAAATCAAACGGCCTATATTGTAGGATGGCAGGCACACCATCATCACCAACTCTGTTTTTATAAGAGTGTATTTTATGTATTTTATAAGAGTGTAGATGTAGAGTAGATACAAGTCGACAGGTGGGCACGATGGGAGTGAGATAATGTGATGCAACACTAGAGGTGCCACGTGGAGCGTTTAAGTGGTCAACTAGTCATGTCATGAGCAAATACAGAGTTGTACTGTGAGCCCGTGACTGTATAATAACCACTAAACATAAATGGTGACCGTAATGAGTGGATTCTGAAGTCCAATGTACGTATCGTGCTTTCGCTTCAAATACAATGACCGTCATTGCATATATCGCGAGAGAAAGATGAAACATGCGTGAATTTTCTGGGGGCTTACTTTTAGAGGACTTGGAGATAGTTTTGTGTGCATACGTGAAAGGGGCGTACAGGGTGGGGGGGGTATGCGATGGAGAGAGAGATGCTCTTCATTTCTCTTTATTATGACTAACTTTGTATATAGTATAAAAATATACAAATTCACAGTGCGGAATAAATATCATTGTGGGCACCATGCAATGCAAATTAGCGTTCGTACTCCTCCATATAACTTTGTAATGTTGTATATATGTAGAAACTCTAAAATAATTTTTTGGCCACACTTTATTCAAAAGGAATGTTGTATGCGAAATAAACGTGAAGAGAGGGCTTTTTAGATCAATGGGGTACGTGATGTAACATGTGTGACTGTGTAGTTGATGCATTTGGTGGGGCCTAGAGAGGTATGTGTGTGTATTACGTATTCGAGAGAGGCATGGACAGAGGGGCCGACGGGGGGGGCGTGGGAGAGATAGCACGAGAAATGAGAGTGGTCTAGAGAGAGAGAGAGACGGATATGACGTCATGACAAGAGATTCCATTCCCTGGAGTGTGTGTATGCAAGGGGGAGGGAATAGAGGCACCAGGAGAAATTTTATGTGTGTGTGGTGTTTGTGTTGGTATGTGTGGGTGTGAGAAGATAATGAGACGTGGGGGCAGAGGGTGTGTCACCGCGTGAGGTCCGGTGGGTCGAGGTGAGGCCCTTCGTTCGGTTCCGTCCTGTGCCACATTGATCGGCTCGTGACGCATTTAGGAAGACCCATGGATAACTAGTCGTACAAGACAAAGATAGCAGAATTGTGAAGGACTCTGTGTCCACTGACAAAGCCGGCTAGGATTTGTAACCCTAGGTTCTCGGACTAAGGTAACCCCTTTATCTCTGATATTACTATTCATCCAACCTAACTTTAAGGGGCATCCTACAGAATGCTCTGCTAGAATTGTACTCGTCGATTAGGAAGAGAGGTGTGAGACAATGTGTGAGAGACAGGCGTAAAGATAATGTGCGTACATGAGACACGTAGGCAGGTCCATGTATATAGAAAGGGTCGATGAGGATTGTGCGTGTGTATGTTTGCGAGAGGAAGAGTGCTTGTGATAAAGGTTAGTGAAAACAGTTGTAAATGGTTACGAGAGGGAGGGAGGGTTATATCTAGAGCATGTGTGCGAGAAAGACACCTCGGGAGAGAGTGTGTGAGCATGTGTGAGAGACTACTGATGGAGAGTGAAACTACACGTAAAAGACTGCTCTACACATTGATTAAAGATATAAATTGTATCCAAATATTAGGATGGGATCATGATATTTGCAATTCGCGTAAGGAGCGGTCATTGATCCATCAGACATCTAGATTCTATCGAATTTGAGCATGTCTATGTTATTATTCGACACAATTGATCCACATAGTTAGTATTTTGAACTCCAGACAATGCATCGCTTTAGCAATCGAATATAAACGTGAGTATAGTTCATGTTGTGTGTGTAAAGCACATTATACGTACGAAAGTTACACAATGGACATTATAAATAGCTACCTATGAACTAGCATACATTTGAATTCAACTTAAGGTGGTTTAAAAAATCGAATTCAACATGAAGTCCATTCAATTATTTGAATTTGATATCATGGCATTTGTAAACCATACCTAAATTATGGGGGCACCAATCTTTGCTCTGATTTTGTACATAATAGCATATGCAGTCGTGTACAAAATAGATTCAAATTTAGCTCCTCCATTCCAAAATAATCGTAGTTATAGGATTTTCAAGTGTCAAAATTTCAAAAAGAAGCAGATAATTTAATGAGGTTTTCAAACATACAAGGTCAAATATAACGTTGTCTATTTAGGCCAATCCTCATAGTTCAAGAGTACTCTAAACATGAATGCTTGTGTTTCAAAATTTCGAACGAAGCGCCAAAAGAGACTCTACTCGCCCGAAACCGTGTGAGACCAATGTTTGGTAGTACAAGGAAATTACTTTTCTAATAACTCCGACCCGTGAAACCTACCGGCCCGACGTCCAAAGGTCTAAACCGGGGTAGGTTTGTAGCTTCATCTAGACGCCACGCAACCACATCCGAAAAACATTCATACACAATGGCCGCCTAAGCACACATGCGCGCGGTCGAAATCGCTCCCGCCCACTATTTGGGACACCTGGGATTACCATCCTACCCCCGACCCGTAGTAGGCCCAAAATTTAAGAGGGGGGCAAAGTTTGTACTTTCCCCAAATTTCAAACAAGCGCGTCCCATCTTCTGTTCAAAAAAGCCAAAAACAAGCGCGTCCCAGACTGAAACATGGTTCCCCCCACCCGTCCGATTCCCCATTCGTACTCCGTGGGCGCCAAAACTACCTCTCCACCAGCCGCGAAATCCCGGCGTCCTCCGTCGCCACCCCATCCCACCCATCAACCGCCGCCCTCCTCCATCACGTCGGAGCCGATACCCCGACGTCGTCGTCCACCGCAACCTCAACCGCAACGCCCTCCATGGCTAGTAGTTGAAGCCGAGGCCGAGCCGTCCGTACCCGAGCCAGTTCAACCACGCCATCCTACGCCTCACCGCTGCTGCTCCAACTTCGCCACCCTCCCTTCCCTTATTCGTGCAAATGTGGAGGTGACCACACCGGCAACCGAAAAAGGTACTCCTATTCCCTTATTCGTGCAAATCTTTCGTCTCTGCTTGCACGGTATTCATCCCACAGAAGACATTGGTTGACCGCTTCTTCTTGATACTAGATGTTCCTAGTAACTCACGATGCACAAGGTTTCTCCTCATATACTATTTCACCTTAGCTAGAGGTCCGTCGCCCCCTGAATTTCAATTTCTAGCCAGTTGATTCCCAATTAACGGAAGCATTCCCCGGCGTAACAGGCGCTAGTACGCCTATTACGCCGGGGAAGCAGCACCTTGGTGTTTATCTTAGGGGCGTGTGCGGCCTAGAGCTACTGGCGCCCGATCTGGAGGTCGGCCGGGATTAAAGGGATGGCCTGGGGGCGCTGCCAAGCACGGCGGTGGTGTGAGGTCGATGGGAGGGCGGGGCGGCGGAGGTAGGGGTCTGGGCCGGTGGTCGCTGGCGGTTCGAGAAAGATCGTCAACAGTGACTGGCGGGAGGTAGACGAAGGCCATCTACCCGTTCCTTATAGATCGGACGGTTCATTAAAAAAATCGACTGACCTATTTATTTTCAGTCGACTGTTATCTTAGATATGACCACATGTGGTGGTGTGCTGGAGGAGTACCTGCATTTCCTGTGCTCATATATTACAAAATCATACGGAGTAGAATCTATTTTTGTTTGCCATGCAATGTTGTAGAGCTATCATATGTCTCCTGTCATTTATTTTTCAGCCACCTGCTAGCTGCTACTTTTACAGTGCACTAGTTCTGCACACACTTCACCCTTACTCTCACTATTGTGTTTTTATGCAAGGGTATTTCAGACTCTGCTGCCATGAGAGAAGCCAAGAAGAAAAGAGAGAAGTCGCTCCAGCTTCGTCTGTGGGTAGGCAAGACACGTTACAGCGCTATAAAGGGTGCAGTGTCAGTAGATGGAGACGGTAAACGTAGCTCTGGAGTTGATGACCTCGCTCGCAATGAACCACCATCCCAGGTGCTTGCTTTAACTTCGCGGTGCCATATGTGGTTGCATGTTCCATATGGTGTCTAGCTTGTATTCGAAAGGCCAAAGTCGGTAAGATAAGGAAAGATATTTTTTTACATGAACCACCATCCCATGAGCACCAGAAGACAAATAGCTAGTTAGGGCACTGGCCGAGCCAGTGACAAGCCCAGCAAAGATAGGCATCACCTGGAAGCCAACTAAAAAGCTGCGATGGTGGCGAAGCAGCCCGCCTCCCACCAGGCTCTTAGGTCCTAGATGATCATGCTCACCACTCTAGACGGATGTCTAGCTTGTATTGCTTCCAATTTGGTTAAATTGCATCTGCTTAGCTTACACATTATACCTTTGAATATGACATACCTTTCTGTTTTTGGTACATACTAGTACATCTGTGTATTAACCATGTTCTTACATCAAACTAATGTTCTTGTGTATCCCTAATCAATCACTTATGACGAGGTAGGCAGGCAAGGGGACTACTCCTCATTTAAAGAATGCAGCGTCAGCCTCTCGACATGATTCTCAAGAAACAGAAATGCTAGATGAAGATAGTGAACGTAGCTCTGTAGTTGATTACAGCATTTCCCCTACACTAGCATTGCAGGTGCTTGCTCTAACTTGGCAGCGTGATATGTGGTTGCATGTTGCATATGGTGTCTAGATTGTAATTCTTCCAATCTGGTTAAACTGCATGTGCTAGTCTGCTTAGCTTATACATTATACCTGTTAATGTGACATGCCTTCTTGTATTTAGTACATAGTATCTGTCTATTAAGCATGTCCTTACATAAAACTATTGTTTTTTGTATCCCGCATCAATCAACATGACGAGCCACCTTTAGTATATGCAGTGCGATATTAGTTGCATCTTTCATATGATTTATAGCATGCGCTGCTTCTAATTTGTTGAAATTCCATTTATGATGGGACGCTTTTAACTTGGCAGAGTCATATTGGTTGCATCTTTCATGTGGTGTCTAGCTTGCATTGCTTCTTATTTGCTGGAATGGTTTCTGCTTAGTTTACACAAATAGTTGTGAACATGCCATGCCATCCTGTTTTTCGTACATATTCCATCCTGGTATCATGTGTTTGCCTTACATCAAAGTAGTGATTGTCAGTATCATGCATGAATGAGTTCTGAAGAGAGAATTTTATTGCTTTTTCTTGTCGTTTTTACTTGACAATTCAAAATAAATAAAGCGGAAGGAAGTTAGCAAGGCAGCGGATAAATGTGCTCCTTCTGAACGGAGGGCCTCTACAGTTTCTACTCCTCCACACCCCAAGATGATTTCCAAGACAACACATGCATCGACACTCAACAAAGTTGTGTTTATGATGAGCACGTCTCCCCTAGTGCAGCATCACCGGTGCTCCCTCTAACTTGGCACTGTTATATGTGGTTGCATGTTATGTGTGATGTCTAGCTTGTATTGCTTCTAATTTTGTTGAATTCCATCTGCTTACTTTACACATTATACTTGAATAAGACACGTGTTCCTGTTTCTAGAACATACTATATCTGTCTATCACACCATGTTCTTACATCAAATTACTACTATTGTGTAACCTGCAACAATCACTTATCATAAGACACGTTTGACTTTGGAGTGTGATATAGGTTACATCTCACATTCTTTTCTAGCTTGTACTACTAATTTGTTGAAATGGCACTTATGACGAGACAGTTTTAACTTGGTAGAGTGATATTCGTTGCATCTTTCATATGGTGTCTAGCTTTCATTGCCTCTAATTTGTTGAAATGCCTTCTCCTTAGTTTACACATCATAAGCTATGAATATGCAATGCTGTGAATATGCAATGGCACTAATGACGAGAGACCACTAACATGGTAGTGTGATCTTGTTTGCATCTTGCATATGATTTATTTCTTGTACTGCTTCACATTTGTTTAAACGCCATTTATGATGAGACACTATTAACTCGGCAGAGCGATATTTGTAGCATCTTTCATATGGTGTCTACCTTCCATTGCATTGCTTCTAATTTGGTGAAATGTCTTCTTCTTAGTTTACACATCATAGTTCTAGTTATCTCTTTCGTCCTGTTTTTCATACATATTACATCCTCCTATCATGTGGTTGTCTAACATCAAAGTTCAGTTCGTCTGCATCACGCATCAATTTTTTCTGAAGAACTAAATTGTTATTCGTTTTTCTTGTCGGCTTGACTTAACATGGCACAGAGAAAGAGGAAGAAACACATAATGGCAGGGAATGAGAAGCGGATGAATCCTACAGATTCTGCTGGTACTGATGGTGCAATAGAAGGTCAAAGTCCAGCGGAAAATTCTACAAACACGACATCCCATGCTACACGAGTTGCAAAAAAAGCCAAACAGAAACAAATAGCTGCCACCAAACAAGCAGAGACAGCCCTAGTTCTTGCAACACCTACCACAGACTACCAGCTGCACGACTTACTCGTGCGTCAATTGAGCTAGCAGCACGTTCCCAATCTCCCTTGCCACCTGACACTACTTCCCAAGCACTCTTGACACAAGACGAGTTGGCAATATCAGATGAACCTTGTGAGCTTCAACAGCAAGAAGGTAGTTGCTAGAGTCAAGTTACAATTGCATGCTTCTTTATATGTAGTCTCACAGTTTGATGTACACTAACACTTCCTATGTTCGTTGTTGGACTAGCACCTAGGCGCAAGAGGAAACAAACATCAGGGATAATGCTCGATAGGTTAACTAAATCTAGAGGAGGAAGAATGGAGATCCGTTTTGAGGCAGGTTTAAAAAGGCCACGTGATGCTACAGAGTCAGCCAAGTTAGTATCAGAGGCAGCGGTTGCCGTCAGGTGTCATGTACGTATCCTCCCAACATGGATTCAGTACAGGAATGACAAAGACGAAACCCAGTTCAACACCTTCCTTGACCATTTATCTGTAAGTATGGTTATGTATGGAAACTAGTAATATCGTCTTGCTCTGTCCCATACTTTCTAGGTTGCTGATAATGAGACTCCCATAATTTTCAACAGATGAGGTTCAAGTTGGATAGCCAAGACGATGCAACCAGACAAGCTTGCACCCATGTTTTCAAGTCTGCTCTGCGACAGTATCGGTATAACTTGAGGAAAACTCACTTTGAAGGCAAGGCTAACAGTGAACTTTCCCAAACATCTCTAGTGGAAAATATATCGGATGAAGACTGGAGGGGCCTTGTTAAACACTGGTCTGATCCGAAGTATCAGGTACATATATATGTGATCAGATCACATGTTGAAGTCCTATTTACGCATGTGCCACACAAATCTATCTTCTTGTAGGTGAACTGTTCAAAGAACAAGGCCAACCGTATGAAAGTGAAATTCCAACAGACGACAGGATCTCGTAGCTATATTGCACACTGCGAGGCTCTTGTAATTAGCTGCTGTTTCACTCTTTTCGTTGTACCATATTATCAGATCTATATTGACTTGTTCGAAATGCAGAGGAAAGCCCGCAAGGACCAAAAGTTACCTGAACCAAATGTTGTGGAAATCTGCAAGGACTGTCACACCAGCAAGAAGAAGGGCATGACTACACCAGTCAAAGCCGTTGTTGTAAGTCCTTAATCGTCATGCCTTTTAACTACTACTTACTCTGACTTGTGCCTTGAACTGCATGGTTTGCAGCCAATGTCTATTACTCTTTTCAATTTTATACACAATTGTCTTAGCGTATCATTGCACCTTACAAGGTTTAAAAGAGAGGAGTGATGTTCCTTTGATCTTGACCCGTAATCTAGTTCCGTGCTGGACTTGCCCACACAACGTTACAATTGCCTGTTTGTCTGTTCTCAGTTGTTTTGTGATATGAATGATGTCATACTATGCTTACCGTATTATAAACTTAGTCTCTTTATCCTTAGCCCTCAATACAATGTGAAGAAATAGACAATACATTAGCGATGGTACATGGTCATATGTTTGGAACCTGGTTTTATTATGTACTTTGCAATAAAATACAACTAATATTTTACATGGGTTCACCAGAATAAGTTCTGTATATAGACCAAAGCTATTTTGTTTGGTTTTGCTGCCTCCTTAATATCTTCTGTTCTGGTACTACTAATGTAGAACCTTAACTTTTCAGCGAGCTATGGAAAAAATGGTGGAACCGCCACCTTCTGAAGGTGGCGAGGCAACTATAACCGCAATGTCAGCTCTTGCTGCAGTGGGTCAGTACCTGTCCACTAACAGTGCCAAAAGCACGTTCCTGCGTAATACTGGGTTGGGTGTTAAGGCAATATCGTCCAAACTGCCTCATGATCAAGATATGTAAGCTCAAAGCAATGTTGTATCTGCGCTCCAGACAGAAGTCCATTCCCTAACAGAGACCCTTTGTGAAACAAGGAGAAACATTGCTCAATGTCGTCAAGATATGCATGGTTTTGAAACAGACTATCAGACATTTGCTATGTTGTTCAGGAGCCTAGGGGAAATGAAGGCGAGGGTTATGGTGCTCCATCGGACAATACAGCATGAAAACGTAACAGTCAGGTCAAATGAACTGAGCTTCTGAACTTCTGGTGGTGCATTTATCTGCTAGACTGTTAAGTTTTATGCCAACCTTCCTTTTGTTATATAGTTTTAATTTGTTTTGGTGCGATACAAAATTTATTCTTAACGTGCAGCCACCGGCTGAAGAAAACAGCAAGCCATTTTTGTATAGTGTAGGGTGTTCCCTATATTTGCACTGGTGGCGATCTTTGATGCCGAGTGGATGTAATCTGTGCAATCGCTTTAATAGCCTAGCGTTAGTTTCGGCCTTATTTATTTCCTAGTCTTCTTTTTCCCTGGTTTGCTAGTGGCCGCAACTACCATGGGCCATATACAGGCCATAGGATCCATGGGTCTCCTACGGGCCATCGGTAAATGGGCCTGTAATCGGTGGGCCTCGGGCCGTCAGATAAATGGGTCTACATGGGCCGTAATCGGGCCTAATTGGTATCGGCCCAGCACGGTAATAGGCCGTTAACAGGCCGTGGGACAGCAAAGGCTTAATTCTGTCACAGGCATAACGTGTTGTTAATGGGCCAGAATATATGACGGGCTGGAAACGGCGCAATGGGTTAACAGGCCAGAAACGAGCCGACTCTTGCCATGGACCGAATTTGGCCCATTAGGGTAACAGGCCAGTAACGGGCCGACTCTTGCCATGGGCCAAATTTGGCCCATTAGGGGAACATGCCAGTAACAGGCTGACTCTTGCCATGGGCCGAATCTGGCCCATTAGGGGAACATGCCAGTAACGGGCTGGAAGTAATCGAGGGCCGAAAAGGAGCCCAAGAACGTATGGGCCGTCAATAGGCCGAAAGCTAATACGGGCTGGAAACGGCCCATGTAAATCACGGGTTGTTAACGGGTATAAAGAAAATTACTATTCATTATGGGCTAGAGTCACCGTGGGCCTGTAAAGGGCCGAAAGATATGAAGGCCTCGTATGGGCCGAAAGACGTCGTGGGCCATACATGGGCCGAAAGTGAAATGGGCTGGTGTTATATTCGACGGCCCACATGACGTTGTTGGGCCGAATTCCTTTAGGGCCTAACGGGCCGTGAGTTAACGGGCCGTAAAATGGGGTATTTGCGAAGAGACCGTTAACAGGCTTTTCATGGGCCAGCCCGTTAACTTTTGACCAAGTCAAACGGGCCGGCTTTGTAAGCTAAATGGGCCAGTGGTGGGCCGTGGCACGTGTCGACATATCATAGGCGCCTATCTGACCCACTGACGAGCTGACATGTGTTTCGTCCGGCCAATAAGAATTTTACACGTGGAAATTTCCCATTGGTCGGGGCTGTTAACGGGTTATCGGATCCAAAACCCGACCCGATAGCTTAACGGCGTTCCGTTACAGTGGATGCCACGTGTCGGTCACCCTTGCCGAAAGCACTTCTGTGACGCGTGATTTATCGTCATGGAAGTGGACACTTCCGTGATGATAATTTTGGTAATGCCATGGAACACTTCTACGACAACACAGGTATGACTATCTTGATTTTGTCATAAAATCATCATGGATGTACATGCATGACAAAAAACGCGACCTACTGTGACAAACACGTATCATCACGGAAGTGTATTTTTTTGTAGTGATTTACGGTGGGTGCACAAATTACTGTTGAGCAATTGACAGAATTGAGCATAGTTATGAAAATACCTAGGTATGATCATGTATATAGGCATCACGTCCGAGACAAGTAGACCGACTCCTGCCTGCATCTACTACTATTACTCCACACATCGACCGCTATCCAGCATGCATCTAGAGTATTAAGTTCATAAGAACAGAGTAATGCTTTAAGCAAGATGACATGATGTAGAGGGATAAATTCATGCAATATGATATAAACCCCATCTTGTTATCCTCGATGGCAACAATCCTATACGTGCCTTGCTGCCCCTACTGTCACTGTGAAAGGACACTGCAAGATTGAACCCAAAGCTAAGCACTTCTCCCATTGCAAGAAAGATCAATCTAGTAGGCCAAACCAAACTGATAATTCGAAGAGACTTGCAAAGATAACCAATCATACATAAAATAATTCAAAAGATTCAAATATTGTTCATAGATAAACTTGATCATAAACCCACAATTCATCGGTCTCAACAAACACACCGCAAAAGAAGATTACATCAAATAGATCTCCACGAGAGAGGGGGAGAACATTGTATTGAGATCCAAAAAGAGAGAGGAAGCCATCTAGCTAATAACTATGGACCCGAAGGTCTGAGGTAAACTACCCACACATCATCGGAGAGGCTATGGTGTTGATGTAGAAGCCCTCCGTGATCGATGCCCCCTCCGGCGGAGCTCCGAAACAGGCCCCAAGATGGGATCTCATTGGTACAGAAGGTTGCGGCGGTGGAATTAGGTTTTTGGCTCCGTATCTGGTAGTTTGGGGGTACGTAGGTACATATAGGAGGAAGGAGTACGTCGGTGGAGCAACATGGGGCCCACGAGGGTGGAGGGCGCGCCCAGGGGGGTAGGCGTGCCCCCTACCTCGTGGCTTCCTGGTAGCTGACTTGACGTAAGGTCCAAGTCCTCTGGATCACGTTCGTTCCGAAAATCACGTTCCCGAAGGTTTCATTCCGTTTGGACTCTGTTTGATATTCTTTTTCTGCGAAACTCTGAATTAGGCAAAAAACAGCAATTCTGGGCTGGGCCTCCGGTTAATAGGTTAGTCCAAAAAGTAATATAAAAGTGTATAATAAAGCCCAATAATGTCCAAAACAGAAGATAATATAGCATGGAGCAATCAAAAAATATAGATACGTTGGAGACGTATCAATCATCCCCAAGCTTAATTCCTGCTCATCCTCGAGTAGGTAAATGATAAAAACAGAATTTTTGATGTGGAATGCTACTTGGCATAATTTCAATGTAATTCTTCTTAATTGTGGTATGAATATTCAGATCCGAAAGATTCAAGATAAAAGTTCAATATTGACATAAAAATAATAATACTTCAAGCATACTAACTAAGCAATTATGTCCTCTCAAAATAACATGGCCAAAGAAAGTTCATCCCTACAAAATCATATAGTTTAGTCATGCTCCATTTTCGTCACACAAGAATGCTCTCATCATGCACAACTCCGATGACAAGCCAAGCAATTGTTTCATACTTTAGTAATCTCAAACTTTTTCATTCTTCACGCAATACATGAGTGTGAGCCATGGATATAGCACTATGGGTGGAATAGAATATGATGATGGGGGTTATGTGGAGAAGACAAAAAAGGAGAAAGTCTCACATCAACGAGGCTAATCAATGAGCTATGGAGATGCCCATCGATTGATGTTAATGCAAGGAGTAGGGATTGCCATGCAACGAATGCACTAGAGCTATAAATATATGAAAGCTCAACAAAAGAAACTAAGTGGGTGTGCATCCAACTTGCTTGCTCATGAAGACCTAGGGCACTTGAGGAGGCCCATTGTTGGAATATACAAGCCAAGTTCTATAATGAAAAATTCCCACTAGTATATGAAAGTGACAAAACAAGAGACTTTCTATCATGAAGATCATGGTGCTACTTTGAAGCACAAGTGTGGTAAAAGGAGAGTAACATTGTCCCTTCTCTCTTTTTCTCTCATTTTTTTTGGGCCTTCTCTTTTTTTATGGCCTTTCTCTTTTTTTATTCCTCACTTGGGACAATGCTCTAGAAAATGATGATCATCACACTTCTATTTATTTACAACTCAATGATTACAACTCGATACTAGAACAGAGTATGACTCTATATGAATGCCTCCGGCGGTGTACCGGGATATGCAATGAACCTGACATGTATGAAAGAATAATGAACGGTGGCTTTGCCACAAATACTATGTCAACTACATGATCATGCAAAGCAATATGACAATGATGAACGTGTCATGATAAACGGAACGGTGGAAAGTTGCATGGCAATATATCTCGGAATGGCGGAAATGCCATAATAGGTTGGTATGGTGGCTGTTTTGAGGAAGATATAAGGAGGTTTATGTGTGAAAGAGCGTATCATATCACGGGGTTTGGATGCACCGGCGAAGTTTGCACCAACTCTCAATGTGAGAAAGGGCAATGCACGGTACCGAAGAGGCTAGCAATGGTGGAAAGGTGAGAGTGCGTATAATCCATGGACTCAACATTAGTCATAAAGAACTCACATACTTATTGCAAAAACCTACAAGTCATCAAAAACCAAGCACTACGCGCATGCTCCTAGGGGGATAGATTGGTAGGAAAATACCATCGCTCGTCCCCGACCGCCACTCATAAGGAGGACAATCAAAGAACACCTCATGTTTCAAATTTGTTAGATAACGTTTACCATACGTGCATGCTACGGGACTTGCAAACTTCAACACAAGTATTTCTCAAATTCACAACTACTCGACTAGCACAACTTTAATATCACTACCTCCATGTCTCAAAACAATCATCAAGCATAAAACTTCTCTTAGTATTCAACACACTCATAAGAAAGTTTTTACTAATCTTGAATACCTAGCATATTAGGATTCAAATTACCATGCTATTTAAGGCTCTCAAAATAATCTAAATGAAGCATGAGAGATCAATAGTTTCTATAAAACAAATCCACCACCGTGCTCTAAAAGATATAAGTGAAGTACTAGAGCAAAAACTATATAACTCAAAAGATATAAGTGAAGCACATAGAGTATTCTAATAAATTCCGAATCAAGTGTGACTCTCTAAAAAGGTGTGTTCAGCAAGGATGATTGTGGTAAACTAAAAAATAAAGACTCAAATAATACAAGACGCTCCAAGCAAAACACATATCATGTGGTGAATAAAAATATAGCTCCAAGTAAAGTTACCGATGGAAGTAGACGAAAGAGGGGATGCCTTCCGGGGCATCCCCAAGATTTGGCTTTTAGGTGTCCTTAGATTATCTTGGGGTGCCATGGGAATCCCCAAGCTTAGGCTCTTGCCACTCCTTGTTCCATAATCCATCAAATCTATTACCCAAAACTTGAAAACTTCACAACACAAAACTCAGCAGAAAATCTCGTGAGCTCCGTTAGCGAAAGAAAACAAAAGACCACTTCAAGGTACTGTAATGAACTCATTATTTATTTATATTGGTGTTAAACCTACTGTATTCCAACTTCTATATGGTTTATAAACTATTTTACTAGCCATAGATTCATCAAAATAAGCAAACAACACACGAAAAACAGAATCTGTCAAAAACAGAACAGTCTGTAGTAATCTGTAACTAACGCAAACTTCTGGAACTCCAAAAAATCAGCCAAAATAGGAAGTCCTAGAAAATTTGTTTATTGATCATCAGCAATTTGAATCAATATTTTATCACGTTCTGGTGATTTTTAACAATTATTTTTGTGAACAGAAAGTTTCTGGAATTTTCAGCAAGATCAAATAACTATCATCCAAGAAGATCCTATAGGTTTAACTTGGCACAAACACTAACTAAAACTTAAAAACACATCTAACCAGAGGCTAGAACAAATATTTATTCCTAAACAGAAGGAAAAAGCAAAAAACAAAAAATAAAATTGGGTTGCCTCCCAACAAGCGCTATCGTTTAACGCCCCTAGCTAGGCATAAAATCAAGGATAGATCTAGGTATTGCCATCTTTGGTAGGCAATCCATAAGTGGCTCTCGTGATAGATTCATAAGGTAATTTTATTTTCTTTCTAGGGAAGTGTTCCATGCCTTTCTTTAATGGAAATTGGAATCTAATATTCCCTTCCTTCATATCAATAATTGCACCAATCGTTCTAAGGAAAGGTCTACCAAGAATAATAGGACATGAAGGATTGCGATCTATGTCAAGAACGATAAAATCTACGGGCACATAGTTCCTATTTGCAACAATAAGAACGTCATTAATTCTTCCCATAGGTTTCTTAATAGTGGAATCCGCAAGGTGCAAGTTTAAAGAGCAATCATCAAAATCACGGAAACCTAGCAAATCGCACAAAGTCTTTGGAATCGTGGAAACACTAGCACCCAAATCACACAAAGCATAGCATTCGTGATCTTTAATCTTAATTTTAATAGTAGGTTCGCACTCATCATAAAGTTTTCTAGGGATAGAAACTTCCAACTCAAGTTTTTCTTCATAAGATTGCATCAAAGCATCAACGATATGTTTGGTAAAGGCTTTATTTTGGCTATAAGCATGAGGAGAATTTAGCCCGAATTGCAACAAGGAAATACAATCTATCAAAGAGCAGCTATCATAATTAAATTCCTTTAAATCCAACATAGTGGATTCATTAATATCTAATGTTTTGATCTCTTCAATCCCACTTTTATCAATTTTAGCATCAAGATATAAAAACTCCGAATTTCTGGAACGCCTTCTAGGTAAAGGTGGATCATATTCAGTCCCATCATTATCAAGATTCATATTGCAAAACAAAGATTTAATAGGGGACACATCAATAACTTTTAGATCTTCATCTTTGTTTTCATAAAAATTAGAAGAACACGCTTTTATAAAGCAATCCTTCTTAGCACGCATCCTAGTGGTTCTTTCTATGCACTCATCAATGGAAATTCTCATGGCTTTGAGAGACTCATTCATATCATGCTTAGGTGGAATAGATCTAAGTTTCAAGGAATCAACATCAAGAGAAATTCTATCAACGTTCCTAGCCAATTCATCAACTTTAAGATATTTTTCTTCATGCAAAGCATTGAAATTCTTTTGCGAATTCATAAATTCCTTAACACTAGTCTCAAATTCAGAGGGCATCTTAAAATTTCCATAAGAATTGTTGTAGGAATTACCATAACTATTAGAGGAATTACTAGGATAAGGCCTAGGATTAAAGTTTCGTCTATACGCGTTGTTACCAAAATTATTTCTACCAACAAAATTCACATCCATAGATTCATTATTATTCTCAATCAAAGTAGACAAAGGCATATCATTAGGATCGGAAGAAACACTTTTATTAACAAATAATTTCATAAGTTCATCCATCTTTCCACTCAAAACATTAATTTCTTCTATCGCATGCACTTTTTTATTAGTAGATCTTTCAGTGTGCCATTGAGAATAATTAACCATAATATTATCTAGGTGTTTAGTAGCTTCTCCTAAAGTGATTTCCATAAAAGTGCCTCCCGCGGCCGAATCTAATAGATTTCTAGAAGCAAAATTCAATCCGGCATAGAAATTTTGTATAATCATCCACAAATTCAAACCATGCGTGGGGCAATTACGTATCATTAATTTCATCCTCTCCCAAGCTTGTGCAACATGTTCATGATCAAGTTGCTTAAAATTCATAATATTGTTTCTAAGAGAGATGATTTTAGCGGGAGGAAAATACTTAGAGATAAAAGCATCTTTGCACTTACTCCAAGAATCAATACTATTTTTAGGCAAAGACGAAAACCAAGCTTTAGCACGATCTCTAAGCAAAAAAGGAAATAGCTTCAATTTAACAATATCATTGTCAACATCTTTCTTCTTTTGCATATCACACAAATCAACGAAGCTATTTAGATGAGTAGCGGCATCTTCACTAGGAAGGCCAGCAAATTGATCTTCCATGACAAGATTCAACAAAGCAGCATTGATTTCACAAGATTCAGTATCGGTAAGAGGAGCAATCGGAGTGCTAAGGAAATCATTATTGTTGGTATTGGTAAAGTCACATAATTTGGTATTATCTTGAGCCATCGTGACAAGCAAGCAACCCAACACACGGGCAAACAAGAAGCGAACAAAAGAGGCGAACGGAAAAGAGAGAGCGAATAAAACGGCAAGGGTGAAGTGGGGAAGAGGAAAACGAGAGGCAAATGGAAAATAATGTAATGCGGGAGATAAGGGTTTGTGATGGGTACTTGGTATGTTGACTTTTGTGTAGACTCCCCGGCAACGGTGCCAGAAATCCTTCTTGCTACCTCTTGAGCACTCCGTTGGTTTTCCCTTGAAGAGGAAAGGGTGATGCACCAAAGTAGCGTAAGTATTTCCCTCAGTTTTTGAGAACCAAGGTATCAATCCAGTTGGAGGCCACGCACGAGTCCCTCGCACCTACACAAACAAATAAATCCTCGCAACCAACGCGATAAGGGGTTGTCAATCCCTACACGGTCACTTACGAGAGTGAGATCTGATAGATATGATAAGATAATATTTTTGGTATTTTTATGATAAAGATGCAAAGTAAAGAAAGTGAAGCAAAAACGGCGCCAGAAATAGCTTGTTGTCGGGAGATTAATATGATGGAAAATAGACCTAGGGGCCATAGGTTTCACTAGTGGCTTCTCTCAAGAGCATAAGTATTTACGGTGGGTGAACAAATTACTGTTGAGCAATCTTACAGAATTGAGCATAGTTATGAGAATATCTAGGTATGATCATGTATATAGGCATCACATCCGAGACAAGTAGACCGACTCCTGCCTGCATCTACTACTATTACTCCACACATCGACCGCTATCCAGCATGCATCTAGAGTATTGAGTTCATAAGAATAGAGTAATGCTTTAAGCAAGATGACATGATGTAGAGGGATAAATTCATGCAATATGATATAAACCCCATCTTGTTATCCTCGATGGCAACAATACTATACGTGCCTTGCTGCCCCTACTGTCACTGGGAAAGGACACTGCAAGATTGAACCCAAAGCTAAGCACTTCTCCCATTGCAAGAAAGATCAATCTAGTAGGCCAAACCAAACTGATAATTCGAAGAGAGACTTGCAAAGATAACCAATCATACATAAAATAATGCAGAAGATTCAAATATTGTTCATAGATAAACTTGATCATAAACCCACAATTCGTCGGTCTCAACAAACACACCGCAAAAGAAGATTACATCAAATAGATGTCCACGAGAGAGGGGGAGAACATTGTATTGAGATCCAAAAAGAGAGAGGAAGCCATCTAGCTAATAACTATGGACCCGAAGGTCTTAGGTAAACTACTCACACATCATCGGAGAGGCTATGGTGTTGATGTAGAAGCCCTCCGTGATCGATGCCCCCTCCGGCGGAGCTCCGAAACAGGCCCCAAGATGGGATCTCATTGGTACAGAAGGTTGCGGCGGTGGAATTAGGTTTTTGGCTCCGTATCTGGTAGTTTGGGGGTACGTAGGTACATATAGGAGGAAGGAGTACGTCGGTGGAGCAACATGGGGCCCACGAGGGTGGAGGGCGCGCCCAGGGGGGTAGGCGTGCCCCCTACCTCGTGGCTTCCTGGTAGCTGACTTGACGTAAGGTCCAAGTCCTCTGGATCACGTTCGTTCCGAAAATCACGTTCCCGAAGGTTTCATTCCGTTTGGACTCCGTTTGATATTCTTTTTGTGCGAAACTCTGAAATAGGCAAAAAACAGCAATTCTGGTCTGGGACTCCGGTTAATAGGTTAATCCCAAAAGTAATATAAAAGTGTATAATAAAGCCCAATAATGTCCAAAACAGAAGATAATATAGCATGGAGCAATGAAAAATTATAGATACATTGGAGACGTATCACTTGGGCAGGAGCACTTTTGCCCTCCGGCGGAGCACCGGGGGAACTTCCCTCCCGGAGGGGGAAATCATCGTCCTCATCATCACCAACAACTCTCCCATCTTGGGGAGGGCAATCAACCAAGTCCGGGTGGGCTTCTGATTTCAGAGAAGGGAATTCCAGTTCTGATTCTAGTCCATCGAAATCTTCAACAGCACCATCTCATCTCAAACCCTAGTTCATCTCTTGTGTTCAATCTTGTTACTGGAACTATAGATTGGTGCTTATGGGTGACTAGTAGTGTTGATTACATCTTGTAGTTGATTACTATAGTTTATTTGGTGGAAGATTATATATTCAGATCCATTGTGCTATTTAATACTCCTCTGATCATGAGCATGTTTATCATTTGTGAGTAGTTACTTTTGTTCTTGAGGTCACGGGAGAAATCATGTTGCAAGTAATCATGTGAATTTGATATGTGTTCGATATTTTGATAGTATGTATGTTGTTATTCCCTTAGTGGTGTCATGTGAACATCGACTACATGACAGTTCACTATATTTGGGCCTAAGGGAATGTATTGTAGAGTAGCAATTAGATGATGGGTTGTGAGAGTGACAGAAGCTTAAACCCCAGTTTATGCACTATTCCGTAAGGGACCGATTGGATCCAAAAGTTTAATGCTATTGTTAGAATTTATTCTTAATACTTTTCTCATAGTTGTAGATGCTTGCGGGAGGGTTAATCATAAGTAGGAGGTTTGTTCAAATAAGAACAGCACCTAAGCACCGGTCCACCCACATATCAAATTATCAAAGTAGCGAACACGAATTAAACCAACATGATGAAAGTGACTAGATGAAATTCTCGTGTACCCTCAAGAAAGCTTTGATTATCACAAGAGATCGTTTTGGCCTGTCCTTTGCCTCAAAAGGATTGGGCTACCTTACTGCACTTTTGTTACTACTATTGTTACTTGCTCGTTACAAATTATCTTGCTATCAAACTACTCCACTACTTACAATTTCAGCACTTGCAGACATTACCTTACTGAAAACTACTTGTCATTTCCTTCTGCTCCTCGTTGGGTTCGACACTCTTACTTATCAAAAAGAGCTAAAATTGATCCCCTATACTTGTGGGTCATCAAGGCTATTTTCTGGCGCCGTTGCCGGGGAGTGAAGCGCCTTTGGTAAGTGGAATTTGGTAAGGAAACATTTATATAGTGTGCTGAAATTTATTGTCACTTGTTACTATGGAAAACAATCCTTTGAGGGGTTTGTTCGGGGTATCTTCACCTCGACCGGAACCACAATTAGCTACCCCTCAACCTACTGCACCTACTGAAAATATTGAATATGAAATTCCTTCGGGTATGATAGAACAAGTGCTAGCTAATCCTTATGCAGGAGATGGAACCGAACATCCTGACATGCACTTGATATATGTAGAACAAATTTGTGGATTGTTTAAGCTTGCAGGTTTACCCGGAGATGAAGTGATGAAAAAGGTTTTCCCTTTATCTTTGAAGGGAAAAGCATTGACATGGTATAGGCTATGCGATGATATTGGATCCTGGAATTGGAATCGTTTGAAATTGGAGTTCCACCAAAAAAATTATCCTATGCATCTAGTTCATCATGATCGGAATTATATATATAATTTTTGGCCGCGTGAAGGAGAAATTATCGCTCTAGCTTGGGGGAGGCTTAAGTCAATGTTATATTCATGACCCAATCATTAGCTCTCAAGAGAAATTATTATCCAGAACTTTTTTGCTCAGCTTTCTCGTAATGATCAAACCATGCTTGATACTTCTTGTGCTGGTTCTTTTATGAAGAAGACTATTGAATTCCGGTGGGATCTTTTGGAAAGAATTAAACGCAATTCTGAAGATTGGGAACTCGACGAAGGTAAAGATTCAGGTATTAAGCTTAAGCATGATTGTGTTAAATCTTTTATGAATACTGATGCTTTTCAAAAGTTTAGCACTAAATATGGACTTGACTCTGAGATAGTAGCCTCCTTTTGTGAATCATTTCCTACTCATGTTTAACTCCCTAAAGAGAAGTGGTTTAAATATCACCCACCTATTAAAGAAGAAATTAAAGAACCGGTACCGGTTAAAGAAGAAACTATAATTTATAATGTTGATCCAGTTGTCCCTTCTGCTTATATTGAGAAACCACCTTTTCCTGTTAGGATAAATGACCATGCTACTGTGGTTAACAAAATCTATATTAGAACACCTAAACCTGATGAGCAAATTAAAGTAGAACCTAGCATTGCTATGGTTAAAGATCTCTTGGAAGAAGATATGGATGGGCATGTTATTTACTTCTGCGAAGAAGCTGCTAGAATTGCCAAACCTGATAAAAAGGATAAACATAGACCTGTTGTTGGCATGCTTGTCATCTCAATTAAAATAGGAGATCACCATTATCATGGTTTATTTGACATAGGTGCTAGTGTGAGTGCTATTCCTTACACCTTATATCAAGAAATTATGAATGACATAGCACCCACAGAGATAGAAGAAAAATATGTTACTATTAAACTTCCTAATAGAGACACCATATCACCAATTCGGATTGTTAGAGATGTTGAAGTCTTGTGTGGGAAAATAAAATACCCTACTAATTTCCTTGTTCTTGGTTCCCCACAAGATGACTTTTGTCCCATTATTTTTGGTAGAACTTTCTTGAACACCGTTAATGCTAAAATAGACTGTGAGAAACAAAATGTCGGTGTTAGCTTTGGTAATGAGTCTCATGAGTTTATTTTTTCCAAGTTTAGTAGAAATCTTCATGAAAAAGAATTGCCTAGTAAGAATGAATTAGTTGGTCTTGCTTCTATTGCTGTGCCACCTACTGATCCTTTAGAACAATATTTGCTAGACAATGAAAATGATTTACATATGCATGAAAGAAATGAAATAGATAAGATTTTCTTTGAACAACGTCCTCTACTTAAACACAATTTGCCTATTGAAACTCTAGGAGGTCCTCCTCCACCTAAAGGTGATCCTGTGTTTGAATTAAAACAATTGCCAGACACTTTGAAATATGCTTATCTTGATGAAAAGAAAATATATCCTGTTATTATCAGTGCTAACCTTTCAGAACATGAAGAAGAAAGATTATTAAAAGTTCTAAGGAAGCACCGAGCTGCTATTGGATATACTCTTGATGATTTAAAGGGCATTAGTCCCACTCTATGTCAGCACAAAAATTAATATGGAACCTGATGCTAAACCCGTTGTTGATCACCAACGTCGGTTAAATCCGAAGATGGAAGAAGTGGTAAGAACGAAAATATTAAAACTTATGGAAGCAGATATAATTTATCCCATAGCTAATAGTAGATGGGTAAGTCCTGTTTATTGTTTCCCTAAGAAAGGAGGTATAACAGTTGTTCCTAATGATAAGAATGAACTTATCCCACAAAGAATTGTTACAGGCTATAGAATGGTAATTGATTTTAGAAAACTAAACAAAGCAACTAGAAAAGATCATTACCCTCTTCCTTTTATTGATCATATGCTTGAAAGATGGTGTAAGCACACACATTTTTGCTTCCTTGATGGATACTCTGGTTTTTCACAAATACCTGTTTCTCAACCTGATCAAGAAAAGACCACTTTTACCTGTCCCTTTGGAACTTATGCTTATAGACGTATGCCTTTTGGTTTATGTAATGCACCTGCTACCTTTCAAAGATGTATGACTGCTATATTCTCTGACTTTTGTGAAAAGATTGTTGACGTTTTCAAGGACGACTTCTCTATTTATGGGAAGTCTTTTGATGATTGTTTAAGCAATCTTGATCGAGTTTTGCAGAGATGTGAACAAACAAATCTTGTCTTGAATTGGGAGAATTGCCACTTTATGGTTAATAAAGGTATTGTCTTGGGTCATAAGATTTCTGAGAACGGCATTGAAGTGGACAAAGCTAAGGTTGATGAAATTGAGAAAATGCCATGTCCTAAGGACATCAAAGGTATTCGTAGTTTCCTTGGTCACGCTGGTTTCTCTAGGAGATTTATCAAAGACTTTTCTAAAATTTCTAGGCCTCTTACAAATCTTTTGCAAAAGGATATTCCTTTTGTTTTCGATGATGATTGTTTAGAAGCTTTTGAAACACTCAAGAAAGCCTTAATTTCTACACCCATTGTTCAACCACCTGACTGGAACTTGCATTTTGAAATTATTGTGTGATCCTAGTGATTATGCTGTTGGTGTTGTTCTAGGACAAAGAGTTGATAAGAAACTGAATTTTATTCATTATGCCAGTAAAACTCTAGACAGTGCCGAACAAAATTATGCTACTACTAAAAAGGAATTTCTAGTAGTGGTGTTTGCTTGTGATAAATTTAGATCTTACATTGTTGATTCTAAAGTTATCGTTCACACCGACCATGCTACTATTAAATATCTTATGGAAAAGAAAGATGCTAAACCTAGACTTATTCGATGGGTTCTTTTGTTACAAGAATTTGACTATGCTAATTACATTGTTGATAAATATTTACCACCTAGCTTTACATACCAACAAAAGAAAAAAATTATTCTACGATTTAAGACACTAGTTTTGGGATGACCCACATCTTTATAAAGAAGGAGTAGATGGTATTATTAGACGTTGTGTACCTGAGCATGAACAGGGAAAAATCCTACGGAAATGTCACTCTGAAGTTTATGGAGGGCATCATGCTGGAGATAGAACTGCTCATAAGGTATTGAAGTCTGGATTTTATTGGCCTACTCTCTTCAAGGATGCATGTAAGTACGTCTCATCTTGTGATGAATGTCAAAGAATAGGTAATATCAGTAGGCGTCAAGAAATGCCTATGAATTATTCACTTGCTATTGAACCATTTGATGTTTGGGGATTTGATTACATGGGACCTTTTCCTTCCTCTAATGGGTATACACATATTTTGGTTGCTGTTGATTATGTTACTAAATGGGTAGAAGCTATTGCAACCAGTAGTGTTGATCACAACACCTCTATTAAAATGCTTAAGGAAGTTACTTTCCCAAGGTTTGGAGTCCCTAGATATTTAATGACTGATGGTGGTTCACACTTTATTCATGGTGCTTTTTGTATAATGCTTGCCAAGTATGATGTTAACCATATAATAGCATCACCCTATCATCCTCAGTCTAGTGGTCAAGTTGAACTTAGCAATAGAGAAATAAAATTAATGTTGCAAAAGACTCTCAATAGGTCCAGGAAGAATTGCTCTAAGAAATTAGATGATGCACTTTGGGATTATAGAACAACATATAAAAATCCTATGGGTATGTCTCCTTATAAAATGGTCTATGGAAAGGCTTGTCATTTGCCTCTTGAATTAGAACATAAAGCATACTGGGCAATTAAAGAACTCAATTATGATCTCAAACTTGCTGGGGAAAAGAGGTTATTTGATATAAGCTCATTAGATGAATGGAGAACCCAAGCTTATGCAAATGCAAAATTATTCAAAGAAAAAGTTGAAAGATGGCATGACAAAAGAATCCAAAAGCGTGATTTTAAAGTTGGGGAATATGTTCTTTTGTACAACTCTCGTTTTAGATTCTTTGCAGGAAAACTCCTCTCAAAATGGGAAGGCCCCTATGTCATCGAGGAAGTTTATCGGTCTGAAGCCATCAAAATAAATAATTCCGAAGGCACTAACCTGAAGGTTGTCAATGGGCAACGAATAAGGCATTATATCTCAGGTACACCCATTGATGTTGAAAGTAATATTATCCAAACTTTGACACCGGAAGAACACATAAAAGAGTCCTTCCGGAACACTCTAGAATCGTGAAAATAAGGAGGTATGTGATACGGTAGGTAAACAGACTCCAAAAAATCCGCAAAAATAATTTTTATCAGTTTTGGAATATTTAAGAATTTTGGAAATAAAGAAACTTCCAGGAAGCGTCCCCTGGTGGGCACAAGACACTAGGGCGCGCCAGGCCTGGCGCGCCCAGGTGGGTTGTGCCCACCTGGGACACCTCCCAGACTCCAATTTTCTTCCGTATGCTTGTCCTCCAAGATAAAAAAATCTATATATACTTCCCGAACCCGTTGATCACCGTATCATGAGAAATCCTCTATTCACTTTTCTTGCTGTTTTCTTGACAGATCTGAAATATGTCATCCCAGGACTCTAAGGGTGAGAGCTATGTTGCTGATTTCATCGCAAACCCCAAGTCCTATGGGGATGTGGAGCACTATGGCTGGACTACAGAGGAGGAGGAAGACTATTATCCTAGGGAAAAGGAGGAGACGACCTAAGATGAAGACGAAACCACGCTGCCTCAACCTGGGGACATGCATGTGGAATTCAAGAAGTCAAGCCTCCCGAATAAGCCAAAGAAGCCTAAGGTTCAATTTATACCTTTCCGCCTTTTGCAGGAAAATAAGCAGGAGTTATGCAAGGTACTGGAGCTTGGACATGAGATCAAAGAGTTAAAGGAGGAAAATTCTATCCTAAAGCGTAAGCTAAGGAAGAAGGACAAGATCTCTTCTCCATCACCACCGCCATCTTCTTCATCACCAAAGGAGAATTAAGTATCGGGTATGGGCACTCCCCTTGGCATCCACCAAGCTTGGGGGAGGTGCCCTGGTATCGTATCATCCCACTATCTTTTTGCTTTTACTTATCTTAGTTTGATCTTTTGCTTTAGATGAATAAAAGTTTACTTCAATCCTTTCTTCTTTGAGAGTTTGCTTAGTGATCTATCCTTGTAATCATGTGCAAGTTATATAATAAAGTTTAGTTTGAGTTTTTGCTTCTTTACTTTCATGTTGCAAATAAAGAAAATAAATAAGAAAGAAAAAGTGAAAGGAAGTAAATAAAAGAAAGGAAATAAATCAGTAAGATCATATACTAATCCTATGGTAGGTGATGGCACCACATAAGGAAAAGTATAAGTAGAAAATTCTATTATAGATTGACAAACATATCATTAGTCAATGATGCAACTCATGAAAGAATTAATAAGGGAATAGAAGATTCACATATAAATATACTATCATAGAAATCTTTTGTGATTTTGATCACTCATCAAAATATTATATGCCAAAATTGTTTACATTGTACAAGGAAGACAACTTAATGGTTTATGTTTGCTTATATTCACATAGAAGTCATATTGTCATAGATCCTTCAACATGTGGTGCTTGCCCCCTATCTTTGCTAGCCAAAAATTCCGCACTAAGTAGAGATACTACTTGTGCATCCAAAAACCCTCAAAACCCAAATATTATTTTCAAGTGTCCACCATACCTACCTAGGGATTGAAAGATCCCTCAAGTAAGTTGTCATCGGTGCAAAAGGGCAATAGAAATTGCTTATAAATGTGTGAGATCATTTAGTGTAAGAGAATATTGAGCGTTGCAAGAACTTGTGATGGTGAAGAATAAAAGCGTCAGACTACATAATAAAGGTCGCTATCACAAGGGGCAATGCAACGTGACGTTCTTTTGCACTAAGGGGTTGAGCATACAAACAAATAAGCGCATGGCAACCTCTGCTTCCCTCGGCGAAGGGCCTATCTTTTACTTTTATGTATTTACTTTTATGCAAAGAGTCAAAGTTTTCCCCCTATTCCTTTTTATTTTTTCTCCTTTGGCAAGCATCATGTGGTAAGGAAAGATCTAGGCACATATGTCCAGTTGAATATGGATAGCATGAGTTATTATTGTTGACACCACCCTTGAGGTAAATATGTTGGGAGGCGAAACTATAAGCCCCTATCTTTCTATGTGTCCGGTTGAAACGTTTTGCTCATGTGTACGCGATGAGTGTTAGCAATCATAGAATACTATATGATGGTTGAGTATGTGGACTTGCCTAAAGGCTTCGACACGTGACCCTTCCTGAAAAGATGATGAATTGTAGTTGCAAAGTTGACTGAGAACATAGTTTGTTGGTTTCTAATAGAGTTTTTGCTTTATACTTCGATTGTGTGATGAACTGTTACTTATTCATGAGAAGTATATGATAAAAGTCTTATGTTTAAATTTGTTGCTGTTATAATAATTCACATGATGCTTCTATGTCCGTATTTAGTTTTTATCGACACTTCTCTGTCAAAGCATGTGGACATGTTTTTCGATTTCGGTTTTCGCTTGAGGACAAGCGAGGTCTAAGCTTGGGGGAGTTGATACGTCCATTTTGCATCATGTTTTCTTACTGATACTTATGATGTTTTTATCTGTAATAATGCTTTTTGGAGTAATTCTAATGCCTTTTCTCTCATAATTTGCAAGGTACACACCAAGAGGGAGAATTTCGGCAGCTGGAAATCTGGACCTGGAAAAGCTACGTCAGGCTACCTATTCTGCACAACTCCAAACAAGCTGAAACTTCACGGAGATTTTTATGGAATATTTCAAAATTATTGGAGCAAATAACTACCAGAGGGGGCCCACCAGGTGGGCACAACCCACCTGGGCGCGCTAGGGAGCCCAGGCACGCCCTGGTGGGTTGTGCTCACCCAGGCCCACCTCCGATGCCCATCTTCTGGTATATAAGTCATTTTGACCTAGAAAAAATAAGGGGAGGACTTTCGGGACGGAGCACCGCCATCTCGAGGCGGAACTTGGGCAGGAGCACTTTTGCCCTCCGGTGAGCGATTCCGCCGGGGGAACTTCCTTCCCTGAGGGGGAAATCATCATCCTCATCATCACCAAAACCTCTCCCATCTTGGGGAGGGAAATCTCCATCGACATCTTCAAAAGCACCATCTCATCTCAAACCCTAGTTCATCTCTTGTGTTCAATCTTGTTACCGGAACTATAGATTGGTGCTTGTGGGTGACTAGTAGTGTTGATTACATCTTGTAGTTAATTACTATATGGTTTATTTGGTGGAAGATTATATGTTCAGATCCATTATGCCATTTAATACTCCTCTGATCATGAGCATGTTTATCATTTGTGAGTAGTTACTTTTGTTCTTGAGGTCACGGGAGAAATCATGTTGCAAGTAATCATGTGAATTTGATATGTGTTCGATATTTTGATAGTATGTATGTTGTTATTCCCTTAGTGGTGTCATGTGAACGTCGACTACATGACACTTCACCATATTTGGGCCTAAGGGAATGCATTGTGTGGAGTAGCAATTAGATGATGGGTTGCGAGAGTGATAGAAGCTTAAACCCCAGTTTATGCGCTATCCCCTAAGGGACCGATTGGATCCAAAAGTTTAATGCTATTGTTAGAATTTATTCTTAATACTTTTCTTGTAATTGCGGATGCTTGCGGGAGGGTTAATCATAAGTAGGAGGTTTGTTAAAGTAAGAACAGAACCTAAGCACCGGTCCACCCACATATCAAATTATCAAAGTAGCCAACACGAATAAAACCAACATGATGAAAGTGACTAGATGTAATTCCTGTGTACCCTCAAGAATGCTTTGCTTATCATAAGAGACTGTTTTGGCCCATCCTTTGCCTCAAAAGGATTGGGCCACCTTGCTGCACTTTTGTTACTACTATTGTTACTTGCTCGTTACCAATAATCTTGCTATCAAACTACTCCACTACTTACAATTTCAGCACTTGCAGACATTACCTTACTGAAAACTACTTGTCATTTCCTTCTGCTCGTTGGGTTCGACACTCTTACTTATCGAAAAGAGCTAAAATTGATCTCCTATACTTGTGGGTCATCACCGGGCTGTGCAATGAATCAAGGGTGACATATATAAAAAATGATGAACGGTGGCTTAGCCACAAATACAATGTCCACTACATGATCATGCAAAGCAATATGACAATCATGATGCGTGTCAAATAAACGAAACGGTGGAATGTTGCATGGAAATATATCTCGGAATGGCTATGAAAATACCATAATAGGTAGGTATGGTGGCTGTTTTTAGGAAGGTATGTGGTGGGCTTATGGTACCGGCGAAAGTTGCACGGTACAAGAGAGGCTATCAATGGCGGAAAGGTGAGAGTGCGTATAATCCGTGAATTCAACATTAATCATAAAGAACTCACATACTTATTGCAAAAATCTATTAGTCATCAAAACAAAGTACTACGCGCATGATCCTAGTGGGATAGATTGGTAGGAAAAGATCATCGCTCGTCCCCGACCGCCACTCATAAGGAAGACAATAAATAAATAAATAATGCTCCGACTTCATCACATAACGGTTCACCATACGTGCATGCTACGGGACTCACAAACTTTAACACAAGTATTTCTCAAATTCACAATTACTTACTAGCATGACTCTAATATCACCATCTTCATATCTCAAAACAATCATAAGGAATCAAACTTCTCATAGTATTCAATGCACTTTATATGAAAGTTTTTATTATATCCCTCTTGGATGCCTATCATATTAGGACTAATTTTATAACCAAAGCAAATTACCATTCTGTTTAGAGACTCTCAAAATAATATAAATGAATTACGAGAGTTCATCAATTTCTATAAAATAAAACCACCGCCGTGCTCTAAAATGATATACATGAAGCACTCGAGCAAATTTGCCTAGCTCAAAAGATATAAGTGGAGCACATAGAGTATTCAAATAAATCACGATTCATGCGTGTCTCTCTCAAAAGGTGTGTAAAGCGAGGATGATTGTGGCAAACTAAAAAGCAAAGACTCAAAACATACAAGACGCTCCAAGCAAAACACATATCATGTGGTGAATAAAAATATAGCCTCAAGTAAAGTTACCGATAAACGAAGACGAAAGAGGGGATGCCTTCCGGGGCATCCCCAAGCTTAGGCTCTTGGTTGTCCTTGAATATTACCTTGGGGTGCCTTGGGCATCCCCAAGCTTAGGCTCTTGCCACTCCTTATTCCATAGTCCATCAAATCCTTACCCAAAACTTGAAAACTTCACAACACAAAACTCAACAGAAAATCTCGTAAGCTCCGTTAGTATAAGAAAATAAATCACAACTTTTGGTACTGTTGTGAACTCATCCTTTATTTATATTGGTGTAATATCTACTGTAGTCCAACTTTTACATGATTCATACCCCCGATACTAGCCATAGATGCATCAAAATAAGCAAACAACACGCGAAAAACAGAATCTGTCAAAAACAGAACAGCCTGTAGTAATCTGAGTAGTTCGCATACTTCTGTAACTCCAAAAATCCTGGAAAATTAGGACGACCTAAGAAATTTGTTTATTAATCTTCCGCAAAAAGAATCAACCCAAAAGCACTCTTCTGTAAAAAATTAAAATTGTTTTTCTGAGCGCAAAAGTTTCTGTTTTTCAGTAAGATCTAATCAACTATTACTGTAAGCTATCCCAAAGGTCTTACTTGGCACAAAAACTAATTAAAACCAAAAACCACATCTAACCAGAGGCTAAATGAAATATTTATTTCAAAACAGAACCTAAAAAGCAAAAACAAAAAATAAAATTGGGTTGCCACCCAACAAGCACTATTGTTTAACGCCCTTAGCTAGGCAGAAAAACACGAATATATCTAAGTATTATCATCTTTGGCATGCAATTTATAAGTGGCTCTATAATAGATTTATAAGTCAATTTAATTTTCTTTCTTGGAAAGTGTTCCATGCCTTTCCTTAACGGAAATTGAAATCTAATGTTTACTTCTTTCATATCAATAATTGCACCAATCGTTCTAAGGAAAGGTCTACCAAGAATAATAGGACATGTAGGATTGCAATCTATATCAAGAACAATGAAATCTAAGGGCGGATAATTCCTATTTGCAACAATAAGAACATAATTAATCCTTCCCATAGGTTTCTTAATAGTGAAATCCGCAAGATGCAAATTTAAAGAGCAATCATCAAATTCACGGAAACCTAACACATCACACAAAATTTTTGGAATCGTGGAAACACTAGCACCCAAATCACACAAAGCATGGCATCCATAATCTTTAATCTTAATCTTAATAGTAGATTCCCACTCATCAGAAAGTTTTCTAGGAAAAGAAACTTCCAATTCAAGCTTTTCTTTGAAAGATTGCATCATAGCATCAACAATATGTTTAGTAAAAGCTTTGTTTTGATTATAAGCATGAGGAGAATTCAACATGGATTGAAACAAGGAAATACAATCTATTAAAGAACAATTATCATAATTAAATTCCTTGAAATCCAAAAGAGTGGGTTCATTGCTACTTAAAGTTTTGACCTTTCCAATCCCACCTTTATCAATTTTTGAATCAAGATCTAAAAACTCCGAATCATTGGGACGTCTTTTAACTAAAGTTGACTCATCTCCAGTCCCATCTTTATCAAGATTTACATTGGAAAACAAAGATTCAATAGGAGTCACATTAATCACTTTTAGATCTTCATCATTATTTAAAGCCTCTGGTTTGGCAGCCATTTTACTTACTAAAGTAGCTTGTTTATCAGAAATTTGACCTACTAAATTTTCAAGATGCGCAAACTGAGATCTCAGGCCATAGAATTCTTTAGACATATCATCAAGCTCTTTATTCATGTATTCTATAGAAATTGTTATGCTCAAATTGCAAAGACGTAAAGCTTATAACATTATTTTCAATTTCTTCTAACCTCCTAAGGTGAGGGTCAGCGTTTTTTGGAGGGGACATTGCGACAAAGCAAGCAATCCAACACACGAGCACACAAAAAGCAAGCGAAGAAGACGAACGGAAGAGGGGCGAAGAAAAGGCAAATATTTTCGAAAATTGTTTTAGAAGTGGGGGAGAGGAAAACGAGAGGCAAATGGCGAATAATGTAATGCGAGGGATGAGAGTTTATGATGGGTACTTGGTATGTCTTGGCTTGTTGTAGATCTCCCCGGCAACGGCACCAAAAATTCTTCCTGCTACCTCTTGAGCTTGCGTTCGTTTTTCCCTTGAAGAGGAAAGGGTGATGCAGCAAAGTAGAGTAAGTATTTCCCTCAGCTTTTGAGAACGAAGGTATCAATCCAGTAGGTGACAACGTGCAAGCCACCGAATACCTGCACAAACGAACACCAAGTTGCACCCAACGCGATAAAGGGGTTGTCAATCCCTTCACGGTCATTTGCAACGTGAGATCTGATAGATGGATAAATGGTAAAGTAATATTTTTGGTTTATGGAACGGAAAGTAAAAGATTGCAAAGAAAGTAAATAGGAAACTAAAATTGTAGATCAAAAACTTATATGATGGAAAATAGACCCAGGGGCCATAGGTTTCACTAGAGGCTTCTCTCAAGATAGAAATTATTATGGTGGGTGAACAAATTTCTGCCGAGCAATTGATAGAAAAGTGCAAAGTTATGACGATATCTAAGGCAATGATCATGAATATAGGCCGTATCAAGTAGACCGACTCCTGCCTGCATCTACTACTATTACTCCACACATCGACCGACTCCTGCCTGCATCTAGAGTATTAAGTTCATAAGAACAAAGTAACACATTAAGTAAGATGACATGATGTAGCGGGATAAACTCAAGCAATATGATGAAAACCCCATCTTGTTATCCTCGATGGCAACAATACAATACGCGTCGGTTCCCCTTCTGTCACTAGGATCGAGCACTGCAAGATTGAACCCAAAGCTAAGCACTTCTCCCATTGCAAGAAAAACCAATCTAGTTGGCCAAACCAAATCGATAGTTCGAAGACACTTGCAAAGATATCAAATCATGCATATAAGAATTCAGAGAAGATTCAAATAATATTCATAGATAAGCTGATCATATATCCACAATTCATCGGATCTCGGCAAACACACCGCAAAAGAGCATTACATCAAATAGATCTCCAAGAACATCGAGGAGAACTTTGTATTAAGAATCAAAGAGAGAGAAGAAGCCATCTAGCTAGTAGCTATGGACACGTAGGTCTGTGGTAAACTACTCACGCTTCATCAGGGAGGCAATGGTGTTGATGTAGAAGCCCTCCATGATCAAATCCCCCTCTGGCAGGACGCCGGAAAAGGCCCCTAGATGGGATAGCATATGTACAGAAGGTTGTGGCTGTAGAAAAGTGGTTTCGTGGCTCCCCCGATATTTTTTGGGATATTTGAGAATATGTAGGAGGAAGATCTAGGTCATGGGGTCACCAAGGGGCCCACAAGGTTGTGGGGCGCGCCCTCCACCCTTGTGGCCGCCTCGTGGCTCTTCTGACTTGCAGTCCAAGTCTCCTGGGTGTCTGCTGGTCCAAGAAAAATCATCGCGGAAGTTTCATTCCGTTTGGACTCCGTTTGGTATTCCTTTTCTACGAAACCCTAAAACAAGGAGAAAAGAGGAACTAGCACTGGGCTCTAGGTTAATAGGTTAGTCCCAAAATAATATAAAATAGCATATTAATGCATATGAAACATCCAAAACAGATAATGTAATAGCATGGAACAATCAAAAATTATAGATATGTTGGAGACGTATCAGCACACCTTCATGATCTGTCCCGATCAAGTAACGAACATACGGCACCTCCGCATTTAGCACACGTTCAACTCGATGGCGTTCTCGCGTTCTTGATCCAGCAAGACGGACGAAGTAGTCGATGAGTTCCGGTTGCACGACAGCGTGGTGACGGTGTTGGTGAAGAACAATCTCCGCAGGGCTTCGCCAAGCTTAATGGAAACTATGACGGAGGATAAACTAGAGGGGACGGGGCTGCCAGCACACGGCTTGGTGATTCTTGATGTGTCTGGGGTGCTAGCCCTGCCCCTCTATTTATATGTTGAGCCCTGGGGTCGAAACTTGGAGTAAAAGCCTCCTCAAAGTCGGGTTTGCCCGAAAGGCAAGAGTCCTACTCGGACTCCAGGGCTAGTCGCTAGGGTTCCCGGCGTCTACCCCCTAGATGCCAGGGTTCTTGGCGTATAGCCTCTGGTCTCCGCAAAACTCCCTTTTGCACTTTAAAAAAGCCTCGTGGGCTTTCCCTTTTGGCCCAAATAAAGTGTTCTCGTACCCAAACATTTCGGGAAACATCCGGAACCCCTTCCGGTGAACTCCGTAACCCTTCCGGAGACCAAACACTATTATCCCATATATCAATCTTTACCTCCAGACTATTCCAAAGCTCCTCGTCATGTCCATGATCACATCCGGGACTCCTAACAACATTCAGTTACCAACATACATAACTCATATAGTGCTATATCGTCAACGAACATTAAGCGTGCGGACCCTACAGGTTCGAGAACTATATAGACATGACCGAGACACTTCTCCGGTCAATAACCAATAGCGGAACCTGGATGCCCATATTGGCTCCTACATATTCTATGAAGATCTTTATCGGTCGAACCTTATGACAACATACGTAATTCCCTTTGTCCATCGGTATGTTACTTGCCCAAGATTCGATCGTCGGTATCTTCATACCTAGTTCAATCTCGTTACCGGCAAGTCTCTTTACTCATTTCGTAATACATCATCCTGCAACTAACTCATTAGTCACTTTGCTTGCAAGGCTTCTTATGATGTGTATTACCAAGAGGGCCCAGAGATACCTCTTCGATACTCGGAGTGACAAATCCTAATCTCGATCTATGCCAACCCAACAAACACCTTCGGAGACACCTGTAGGGCATCTTTATAATCACCCAGTTACGTTGTGACATTTGATAGCACACAAGGTATTCCTCCGGTATCTGGGAGTTGCATAATCTCATAGTCGAAGGAATATGTATTTGACCTGAAGAAAGCAATAGCAATAAAACTGAATGATCAATATGCTATGCTAACGGATGGGTCTTGTCCATCACATCATTCTCCTAATGATGTGATCTCGTTCATCAAATGACAACACATGTCTATGGTTAGGAAACTTGACCATCTTTGATTAACGAGCTAGTCTAGTAGAGGCTTACTAGGGACACGGTGTTTTGTCTATGTATCCACACATGTCTCAAGTTTCCAGTTAATACAATTCTAGCAAGAATAATAAACATTTATCATGATATAAGGAAATATAAAATAAAAACTTTATTATTGCCTCTAGGGCATATTTCCTTCACAAACACCGCCCCTGCATCGGTCTCGAATACTCTAAAAAGATTGATCCGGTGGACGTCTCGTCTTTAAACGAGCTGCTGGATCGCATCGCCGCCCTGGGGCTTTCAACGTCTATAATCGGATCGGGCATAAATCTGACCAGAGGGAAATCAATCTCTCGCCGATCACTCACCTAGTAGCGGTTGTCGAGGAACGAGCCGAAAACACTTCTTCACCTAACTTAAAGACCTGCTATGTTCGGATCTCCGAATCCCTTGTGTCGGATACCCTTCCTTTGGATGGGACTCCACGTCCCCCAAACTCAGGGTCGAACACAGGGTGCGGGGAGCACTTGGGTCTTCCCGGACCCGAACTGGTGAACTCGGAGATTTTACAAGCTCCGAACACAACTTTGGGTCGGGACTCGAGTTTTTGCCCACCCACCCACCACAATCAATACTCTCCAAGTAATTCAGGGCCTCTACACATATATGACCTGATGTATGTACGGTAGCAACCTCAGGAAACGGTCCATCACTTTTGGGCTAGGTTCCTACTTGTTAAAAACAAGATTAAAGATTGCTACAATGACGATGCAGTTTCGGTCTTTCATCGCAATTGTACTGACGAGAGAATTCGGAATGCCCTCGACTGCTGTCGCATAAAGAGTTTCACAGAACTATCGCACGTAGTATGTAAGTACTGCGTGATGGAAAGTGCATGGAAGGCCCAGAAAACCAAATTGGAACCTGCTGCCTTTAAGTAGTGTACTACCCGGGCAAAACGGATACACCCTTACGAGACATCCGACCATAAGCCCATCGACAAGAAAAAAAACCTTTACGGGATATAGGTCCGTTCTTGACGAACTCCTTGACAAGCCCTGTTTGATACATGCAACCCCAAGCACAGACCCAACTCACAGCCTCCGAGCGTGTTGGGTACTACAGCAGGTAGCTAAAAGTGGGAGGCCATCCTCACCACCTCCACTCCAGAGAAGCATTCTCTGGAGGATGACGATTTCAATGTCCTTACGGTCTTTGAGACTTTCTCTTCAAATAATCAGCGTAAGAGGGCACTTCGTGACCTCGCCGAAGTCCAGCAAGTAACCGCAATGAGCCCATGGAACGATGCGCAAATAACCTTCACCACTGACGACAAACCAAGGGCCCGATCAGTCTGAGCACCTGCCGCTTTAGTACTAAACCCCATTGTGGACAGCTTTCGACTTACCAAAGTGCTTATGGACAGTGGCAGTAGGCTTAACCTCATCTACGAGGACACGCTCGACAAATTGCATGTTGACAGAGCATGCATCGAGCAAAGCAGTACCACCTTTCGAGGCATCATCCCCAGTCGAGAAGCACGATGTTTGGGGAAAATCAAGCTTGATGTAGTATTCGACACGCCTGAGAATTACAGGTCCAAAGAGTTGCTCTTCCACGTGGCTCCCTTCAATAGCGGATATCACGCCCTCCTAGGGCGGGACGCTTTCTCACGCTTCCAAGCCATACCCCATTACGGGTACATGAAGCATAAAATGCCAGGGCCCAATGGAATAATCACAGTTACGAGTGATCCGGACGAAGCACTCCACGTCGAGAACATAACCGCATCCTTGGCCTTCAGGCACTATCCGAAGCCTTCACGGCCGAAGAACTAACCACCCTGCGATCCACGGTGGACAAGGATGATGTGATTCTCAATAAGAGACCTAAATCCACCTCTTTCAAGCCAACAAATGAAATAGTTAAATTTCAAGTTTACCCGACGGATCCTAATAAAACGGCGTCCATCGGAGCACAGCTGGATCCGACAGTAGACGCCGCCGTAACATTCCTACGTGAAAATTGGGATATCTTCGCCTGGCACCCTTCGAACATGCCCGAGATCCCATGCAGACTGGCCGAACACAGCCTCAACATAATCAAAGGGTTCAAACCAGTCAAGCAAACGCTGCGGCAATTTTCCGAACCCAAACGACAAGCTATGGGGGAGCAGCTAGCCAAACTACTCGAGGCCGGGTTCATCAAAGAAATCAAACACACGGATTGGCTCGCCAACTTGGTCATGGTGCCGAAGAAGGATAAATCTTGGTGCCTTTGTGTCGATTTCAAAGACCTCAATAAGGCTTGCCCTAAAGACCCTTTGCCGCTGCCCCGCATTGACCAGATCATTGATGCGACCGTGGGACACGACTCATTATGTTTCCTTGATGCTTACTCCGGATACCATCAGATTAAAATGAAGGAGTCCGACCAGGCCACAACGGCGTTCATCACCCCGTACGGGCCTTTCTGTTTCAACACTATACCTTTTGGGCTTAAAAACGCTGGTGCCACTTACCAACTCATGATTTAAACATGCTTGGAAAAAAATCGGCAAGACAGTGGAAGCATATGTGGACGACGTAGTCATCAAGACTAAACATGTCGAGTCATTGATGGATGATCTCCGCCTCACGTTCGATAACCTCCGAACATTCGACATATGGCTCAATCCGGAAAAAATGCGTCTTCGGCGTTCCAGCCGGAAAGCTACTAGGGTTCATTGTTTCCCACAGAGGAATTGAAGCAAATCTAGTTAAAATCGGAGCCTTGTCGCAGTTAGCTACACCAACAGACTTAAAACAGGTCCAAAAGCTAGCAGGGTGTGTGGCGGCTTTGAGCCGCTTCATCTCCAGGTTAGGAGAAAAAGCATTACCACTTTATAGACTGCTTAGACGCACTGACAACTTTAAATGGACGACAGCGGCCACAGCCGGATTGGAAGAAATAAAAACCTTATTAGCAGGCAACCCAATCCTAGCCGCCCCAAGTGTTGGCGAGCCTATGTTGCTTTACATCTCCGCAACTCACCAGGTAGTGAGCGCTGTACTCGTCGTCGAGCGAGGGGAAGAGGGACATAAATTCCCCATCCAAAAGCCAGTGTACTACGTATCAGAGGTTCTTACACCATGCAAATCCCGATACCCTCAAAAGACGGTCTTTATGGCATCCCAAAAACTCTTGCACTATTTTCAAGAGTGTCCGATCATGGTGGCATCCGAAGTACCACTTAACGACATCATAAACAACACGAACTCCACCGGCCGCATAGCTAAATGGGCCATTGAGCTCTTACCATTTGAAATAACATACATGCCACGCCAAGCTATTAAATCTCAGGTGCTGGCCGACTACGTCACCGAGTGGACGGAAGCCGAGCTCCCTAAAGAGTACAGTTCATACTCCAAATGGATCATGTACTTCGACGGCTCTAAAATGCTAGCCGGACTGGGGGCTGGCGTCATCTTGACATCCCCTACCGGGGACACAATCCGCTACGTATTGCAAATCATGTATACGAACTCCAATAATGCAGCCGAATATGAGGCACTTCTACATGGTCTCCGCATTGCTGTCTCCATGGGCATACAACGCCTCGAGGTGCGCGGCGACTCAAACCTCGCCATATCTCAGGTAAATGGAGAGTTCGATGCAAAAGATCCAAAAATGGTGGCATATCGAAACGCCGTATTAAAAATATCGGCTCGATTCGAGGGGCTTGAATTGCACCACGTCACCTGAGACAGTAACCAGGCAGCGGACATACTCGCTCGCATGGGTGCCAAGCGTGACCCCGTCCTGCCTAATACCTTTGTGGAAAGGCTTTCAAGCCATCCGTGGTATGGTAGGACGAGAGAGGAGACACCAGTACAGACCTGATCACGCCCCCAGCAGCCGAACACAATACATATATCATCGGGGGTTCGGATACCGAAATAACACCCTCTGCTCATGAGATCATGGTCGTTATTGCTCCATGGACCGAAACCTTCCTAGCCTACCTTAATAGGCAGGAGCTACCTGATGATCAAAATGAGGCCTGTCGCATAGTTCGGCGTTCTAAAGCCTACAAAGTTCACGAAGGTGAACTGTACAAGAAAAGCACTACCGGAGTTCTCCAAAGGTGCATCTCCGAACAGGAGGGACGACAAATCTTGGTTGAAATACATGCTGGTCTGGGCGGCCATCACGCCGCAGCTCGGGCCCTCGTAAGCAAGGCCTTCTGGATATGTTTTTTCTGGCCAACGGCCCGAGCAGACGCACAAGCCCTTGTCCAACGTTGTGTGGGCTGTCAGCTTTTCTCCAATCAAAGTCATATGCCTCCCACTGCCTTAAGAACAATCCCCATTACTTGGCCCTTCGCTGTCTGGGGGATTGATATGGTCGGACCCCTTAAAGGGGGAAGCCAGAAAAGAAATATTTACTGGTTATGGTGGATAAATTCACTAAGTGGATAGAGGCCAAACCAGTAAAAACGGCTGAAGCAGGACCAATGATTGACTTTATATCCAGCGTGGGACACCGCTATGGTGTCCCGCACAACATCATCACTGATAATGGCTCCAATTTTACAGCTGATGAGGTGAAAAACTGGTGTGCTAAATTGGGCTTTAAGCTCGACTATGCATCCGTCTACCACCCTCAAACAAATGGTCAGGTTGAACGGGCCAATGGCCTGATAATGAGCGGCATTAAACCCCGACTGGTGCGCTCCCTACGGGAGTCAGACAAGCACTAGGTTGAGGAACTCAATTCCGTACTCTGGGGGCTGTGGACCACACCTAACCGAACAACCGGATACACCTTTCTTCATGGTGTACGGCGTAGAAGCTATCCTGCCCTATGACATTATTCATGACTCACCTCGAGTGCGCATGTATGAAGAGCGAGAAGCCGAGCTCGATCGGCAGGATGACCTAGACGGCCTCGAAGAGGAGCATGATATCGCGCAAGCTCGTTCCGCATTTTACGAATAATAGGCCAGGCGATACCATAGCAGAAAAGTGCGGTCCAAGACATATAACGTCGGCGACCTCGTCTTGCGTCTCCCGAAGAAGAAGAAAGATAAGCTCAAACCAAGATGGGAGGGCCCCTTCATCATAGATGAAGTCCTCACAGGAGGAGCCTATCGCCTTCGTAATGCATCGGATAATCGCCTTGAGCCGAATGCATGGAACGCTGCTCGGCTCTGACGATTCTACGGATAGTTCGGTAGAACCTTTTTCTTTTTTACTTTGACTAGGTTACTTTTTCTCCTCTCCCTTTTATTTTCTCCTTTTTATCCCAGGGTATGTTCGGATCTACCGAACTGTTAGGGGTACACATCTTTAAATGTACACACCCCACCGTAACTGGGGGCTTCTTTGACGAACCTTATTACTAAAAGCTTGTGCCTTACATTGTTTACGTCGTTTTTTCTATACACCTTTTTCCATTATATGCACCTCTATGACTTAAGTTTTTTGCCAAGCTGAGTTGCCTTGCTCCTGTGTTTATACCCTACATTCCCGATTGTTCGGCTAGGTTGTAAAGGGAGCACCTCTGCGATTGTTACAACTGGGTAATCCTGATTTGTACCTCAGACGGGTGAAGCCGAAAGCTAGCGTTCTTAAGGGTATAATTGGTCGGCAAGCAATGACAGATTATTTACGTTTATGTAATTCTTCTAACAAATACGGGATAGGCTGCTCGTAATTCTATCCTTCGATCATAGCCTAGGCTTGCATAATTAGGCATGCCAACCCAAGGAAAGGATCCTTAATGGAACTATTTTCCCTGGAAGATGTTTCTTATGTTAAATAGTAATATAACATAACTCCCCGAACAAAGTTTGTCTATTTGAGCAATATGACCGGATTGCCTGGTTTCCGTACATAATGAATGTTTATTACATTCCAACATGGTATCCGGAAACACTCCAACCTCTTGGTTCGGAGGTTGAAGCCGAAGGCCTGCGATGACAAATTTTGACAAGTTCGGTTGGAGATAAGTTCGATGATAAAGTACATTGATACATTGAATTGAACGCCTACTCTTTATCTATGTCATCTATAAGACTGTTTAGGCTACAGTCTACTTGCGAATATTTCGCAGCTATCATCACTTGGTCATATACCAAGTTAACGGGAATCTCTTTCCTATCCAGTCCCTAAGGTCCAACTCGGGCCATATGATTCGGATGGAGCCCGGTGTAGCGCGTTTTCACCATCGCCCATGCCTCGCGTGCACCTTCCCGGCATGCTGACGACTTCCATAGCTCAAAACGGCGCCGGGCACCTTTGAACAGGTTTGCCAACCCCTCCATACTTTCTGGAGGGGCATCGGATGGCCATAAGGATTTGGCCATACTTCTCAGTGCCTTCCGGGCCCGCTCATGCACTATGGAGAGCTCTTTTAGAACGTCGCCTCAGAATCCAGATACTTCTTCTTCATGATGCCCGGTTAACAGACCTGCCAAGAAAAGCATTATAACACTCTGAATTACCGGATAATATGAGTCACCTGGATGGTTCAAAGGTCATACCGAATATGCCGCCTTTCAACTTTTTATTCTCTTTCTGTGTGTCCAATAATTGAGCCTTTAAGATCTTTATCTCTTCAGCTTGCTTATCCTTTTCCTCCTCCAGTTTGTTCTTTTGATGAAGGGTCATCGTGACTTTCTTCATTTCCTCTAGCTCTGTGGTGGTGGCATTTAGCTTTGTCCGGCTAGTGGCAAGCTCCTGGGACAGCACCTTGTTCTTCTCTTTGAGATCCTGCGGTCATAACGATCCTTAAATCGGTTGGTCTAAACTGCTTCAAGTCTCGAGGGCTACTAGCATATATCTATTAAAATTACACAAATTATTACCTGCATATCTTTTGAAAACAGGTGAGCAACTCCAGCAAGTCCGTCCCGAGCAGCTCAGATATATGCATCCACGATACTAAGGGCAGTCAATTCCTGCTCAGTAAAAACTAGAGCACGCATGGTCTCTTTCAGTCGTCCATGATTCATCACACTCTCCACTTCAGAATTTGTGACGGATACGTCGTCCGAATCCTCATGAGGTGGATGATTCAGCGCTGCATCCGTATTGGCTCTCGCCCCGGTCAATGAGCCGGAGCCGGATAGCTGATGATCGGCTAATTGGGCGTTTGGACACGGTTTGCCGTGTGCTCCTCCTGAAATAAGATGGGAGAAGAAATATGACAATCTGGTCTTATACCTAGGCACATGTCAAAAGTTATACCTCTTTGATGAAGGAGGGGGCTCGGCGGTGCTTCCGGCTTCCTTTCGTTTTGAACGCTCACCCTGTGTGGATACTGCCTTCCTAGAGGCCGCTCTCGATGGAGTGCGGCTCGCTGAGCGCCGATCCTATGAAGCACAATTCAGTGTGATGGGTGAGATGCAAGTGGGGGCTCCTTTTTTGAGGTTGCTTTCCGTGTACTTACAATGGAGAAAGGCAGAAGGCCGGGGTATTCGGCCATAATAGCCACCTCCTGAGCCGTCAAGGCTCGCTTGATAAAAGATCCATCATCAAACTCTATGAATATATCCGTATCCTCGCAGAAGCCGGGGTCTTCGTTGTGATCATAATCCTCTGGCTGTGGGGAGGGGTGATACGTCTGCAACGTATATATAATTTTTGATTGTTCCATGCTATTATATTATAAGTTTTGGATGTTTTATATGCACTAATATGATATTTTATATGATTTTTGGGACTAACCTATTAACCTAGAGCCCAGTGCCAGTTCCTGTTTTTTCCTTGTTTTAGAGTTTCGTAGAAAAGGAATACCAAACAGAATGAAACTTTCGCGATGATTTTTCTTGGACCAGAAGACACCCAGGAGACTTGGAGTGCAAGTCAGAAGAGCCACGAGGCGGCCACAAGGGTGGAGGGCGCGCCCAGTGGGGTAGGGCACGCCCCCCGACCTTGTGGGCCTCTCGGTGACCCCCTGACCTAGATCTTCCTCCTATATATATTCTCAAATACCCCAAAAACTTCCAGGGGAACCATGAAACCACTTTTCCACCGCCGCAACCTTCTGTACCCGTGAGATCCCATCTAGGGGCCTTTTCCGGCGTCCTGCCGGAGGGGGATTCGATCACGGAGGCTTCTACATCAACACCATTGCCTCTCTGATGAAGCGTGAGTAGTTTACCACAGACCTACGAGTCCATAGCTAGTAGCTAGATGGCTTCTTCTCTCTCTTTGATTCTCAATACAAAGTTTGCCTCGATGTTCTTGGAGATCTATTCGATGTAATACTCTTTAGCGGTGTGTTTGCCGAGATGCAATGAATTGTGGATTTCTGATCAGCTTATCTATGCATATTATTTGAATCTTCTCCGAATTCTTATATGCATGATTTGATATCTTTGCAAGTCTCTTCGAACTATCGATTTGGTTTGGCCAACTAGATTGGTTTTTCTTGCAATGGGAGAAGTGATTAGCTTTGGGTTCAATCTTGCGGTGCTCGATCCTAGTGACAGAAGGGGAACCAACACATATTGTATTGTTTCCATCGAGGATAACAAGATGGGGTTTTCATCATATTGCTTGAGTTTATCCCGCTACATCATGTCATCTTACTTAAACCGTTACTCTATTCTTATGAACTTTATACACTAGATGCAGGCAGGAGTCGGTCGATGTGTGGAGTAATAGTAGTAGAAGCAGGCATGAGTCGGTCTACTTGATACGGACGTGATGCCTATATTCATGATCATTGCCTTAAATATCGTCATAACTTTGCTCTTTTCTATCAGTTGCTCGAAAGTAATTTGTTCACCCACCGTAATAATTTCTATCTTGAGAGAAGCCTCTAGTGAAATCTATGCCCCCCGGGTCTATTTTCCATCATAAAAGTTTCCGATCTACAATTTTAGTTTCCTATTTACTTTCTTTGCAATATTTTACTTTCCGTTCCATAAACCAAAAATACCAAAAATATTACTTTACCGTCGATCCATCTCTATCAGATATCACGTTGCAAATAACCGTGAAGGGATTGACAACCCCTATATCGCGTTGGGTGCAAGTTGGTGTTTGTTTGTGCAGGTATTCGGTGGCTTGCGCGTTGTCTCCTACTGGATTGATACCTTGGTTCTCAAAAGCTGAGGGAAATACTTACTCTACTTTGCTGCAGCACCCTTTTCTCTTCAAGGAAAAAACCAACACAAGCTCAAGAGATAGCAAGAAGAATTTCTGGCGCCGTTGCCGAGGAGATCTACATCAAGTCAAGACATACCAAGTACCCATCATAAACTCTCATCTCTCGCATTACATTATTTGCCATTCGTCTCTCTTTTTCCTCTCCCCCACTTCTAAAATGATTTTTGAAAAGATTTGCCTTTTCTCCGGCCTTCTTCCGTTCGACTTTTCGTTTGCCTTGATGTCTTATTTGCCTCGTTTGCTCGTTTGGTTGGAATAATCATGTATTTATTGCAAATTAGAGAACCTAAGATTTATGGATCCTCCTTCGCTTGCTAATATTTTTAAGAGATCCAATTATGATGAACCAATAGCTGGTGAGTTTTGTGCACTAGATTATCTTTATGAAGTTTTGCTTGAAATTCGTGAATCTGAAAATTGTGATGAAGTACTTTATGAAGTGATTCACGATAGATCTTTGAATAAAAAGCATGATTGCAATGATGTTATTATAAATTCTATTAATGTCAATTGTGCTAATAATATGCAAAGCCCTAAGCTTGGGGATGCTAGTTTTGCTATGTCCACTACTTGTTGCAATGATCATGATTGGGGTGATTCTTCTTATGATCTGGTAAATTTATTTAAGCCCCATGATGAATATGAGATTGATAATAGTGTTTGCAATAATATTGAAAGTGGGTTTGGAAGAGTGTCAACTTTAGATCCCACATATTTGGAGAATGTTCAATCTTATGAATTTTTTGATAAAAGTGGGTTTGGGAGGTCATAACTTCGCATGCATGTGGATCGTGTTGAGAATATGTTATATGATAGCTATATTATTGAATTTGCTTATGATCCTACATGTAATTATTATGATAGAGGAAAATATGGTTGTAGAAATTGTCATGTTACTAAATTACCTCTCTTCATGTTGAGATTGCTATCGTCTCTTTCTTCTTCCTTGCATATGCTAGTTTTTGCTTGCCTTGATAATTTGTTTGCTTATAAAATGCCTATGCATAGGAAGTATGTTAGACTTAGAAGTGTTTGTCACATGTTTTATGATGCTCTCTTTGCGCATCAGTTCTTGTCTTTCATGTGAGCATCATTAAAATTATCAATGCCTAGCTAAAAGGCTTTAAAGAAAAGTGCTTGTTGGGAGACAACCCAATACTTTTCCTTGCTGTTTTTCAATAAATATTTCATCTAGCCTCTGGTTAGATGTAGTTTTTTGTTTTAATTAGTGTTTGTGCCAAGTAAGACCTTTGGGATAGCTTATGGTAATAATTGATTTGATCTTGCTGAAAAGCAGAAACTTTTGCGCTCAGGAAAACAATTTTCATTTTTTACAGAAGAGTACTTCTGAGTTTATTCTTTTTGCAGAAGATTAATAAACAAATTTCTTATGACGTCCTAATTTTACCAGGATTTTTGGAGTTACAGAAGTATGCGAACTATTCAGATTACTACAGGCTATTCTGTTTTTGACAGGATTCTGTTTTTCGCGTGTTGTTTGCTTATTTTAATGCATCTATGGCTAGCATCGGGGGGTATGAACCATGGAAAAGTTGGAATACAGTAGATATTACACCAATATAAATAAAGAATGAGTTCACAACAGTACCAAAATTGGTGATTTATTTTCTTATACTAACGGAGCTTACGAGATTTTCTGTTGAGTTTTGTGTTGTGAAGTTTTCAAGTTTTGGGTAAGGATTTGATGGACTATGGAATAAGGAGTGGCAGGAGCCTAAGCGTGGGGATGCCCAAGGCACCCCGAGTTAATATTCAAGGACAACCAATAGCCTAAGCTTGGGGATGCCCCGGAAGGCATCCCTCTTTTGTCTTCGTTTATCGGTAACTTTACTTGAGGCTATATTTTTATTCACCACATGATATGTGTTTTGCTTGGAGCGTCTTGTATGATTTGAGCCTTTGCTTTTTAGTTTTCCACAATCATCCTTCCTGTACACATCTTTTGAGAAAGACACGCATGAATCGTGATTTATTAGAATACTCTATGTGCTTCAATTATATCTTTTGAGCTAGGCAAATTTGCTCTAGTGCTTCACTTATATCTTTTTAGAGCACGGCGGTGGTTTTATTTTATAGAAATTGATGAACTCTCATACTTCACTTATATTATTTTGAGAGTCTCTAAACAGCATGGTAATTTGCTTTGGTTATAAAATTAGTCCTAATATGATAGGCATCCAAGAGGGATATAATAAAAACTTTCATATAAAGTGCATTGAATACTATGAGAAGTTTGATTCCTTATGATTGTTTTGAGATATGAAGATGGTGATATTAGAGTCATGCTAGTAAGTAATTGTGAATTTGAGAAATACTTGTGTTAAAATTTGTGAGTCCCGTAGCATGCACGGATGGTGAACCGTCATGTGATGAAGTCGGAGCATGCTTTATTTATCGATTGTCTTCCGTATGAGTGGCGGTCTGGGACGAGCGATGATCTTTTCCTACCAATCTATCCCCCTAGGAGCATGCGTATAGTACTTTGTTTTGATGACTAATATATTTTTGCTATAAGTATAAGAGTTCTTTATGACTAATGTTGAGTCCATGGATTATATGCACTCTCACCTTTCCGCCATTGCTAGCCTCTCTTGTACCGCGCAACTTTCGTCGGTACCAAAAACCTGATGGAAATGTGCCCTAGAGGCAATAATAAAGTTGTTATTTACATTTCCTTATATCATGATAAATGCTTATTATTCATGCTAGAATTGTATTAACCGGAACCTTAGTACATGTGTGAATACATAGACAAATAGAGTGTCCCAAGTATACCTCTACTTGACTAGCTTGTTTATCAAAGATGGTTATGTTTCCTAGCTATAGACATGTGCTATCATTTGATGAATGGGATCACATCATTAGAGAATGATGTGATGGACAAGACCCATCCGTTAGCTTAGCACTATGATCATTTAGTTTGTTGCTATTGCTTTCATCATGACTTATACATGTTCCTCTGACTATGAGATTATGCAACTCCCGAATACCGGAGGAACACTTAGTGTGCAATCAAACGTCACAACGTAACTGGGTGATTATAAAGATGCTCTACAGGTGTCTCCGATGGTGTTTGTTGAGTTGGCATAGATCGAGATTAGGATTTGTCACTCCGATTGTCGGAGAGGTATCTCTAGGCCCTCTCGGTAATGCACATCACTATAAGCCTTGCAAGCAATGTGACTAATGAGTTAGTTGCGGGATGATGCATTATGAAACGAGTAAAGTGACTCGCCAATAACGAGATTGAACTAGGTATGGTGATACCGACGATCGAATCTCGGGCAAGTAACATACCGATGACAAAGGGAACAACGTATGTTGTTGTGCGGTTTGACCGATAAAGATCTTCGTAGAATATATAGGAGCCAATATGAGCATCCAGGTTCCGCTATTGGTTATTGACCGGAGAGGTGTCTCGGTCATGTCTACATAGTTCTCAAACCCGTAGGTTCCGCACGCTTAACGTTCGATGACGATTGGTATTATGAGTTTATGTGATTTGATGTACCGAAGGTTGTTCGGAGTCCCGGATGTGATCACGGACATGACGAGGAGTCTCGAAATGGTCGAGACATAAAGATTGATATATTGGACCATGTTGTTCGGCCACCGAAAGTGTTACGGAGAGTTTCGGATAAAACCGGAGTGTCGGAGGGTTACCGAAACCCCCCGGGAAGTTATGGGCCTTAGTGGGCCTTAGGGGAGGAGAGGGCCGCAGCCAAGAGGTGGTGCGCCCCCCCCCCCAAGGGGAGTCCGAATAGGACTAAGGGAAGGGGGCGCGGCCCCTCTTTCCCTCTTCCTCTCCCTCTCCTTCCTTCTTCTCCTAGTTGGACTAGGAAAGGAGGGGATGTATTCCTACTTGGAGTAGGATCCTCCCCCTTGGGCGCGCCCCTTGTGGCCGGCAGGCCTCCTCCTCCCCTCCTTTATATACGGGGGAGGGGGGCACCCCATAGACACACAAGTTGATCTTTAGCCGTGTGCAGTGCCCCCCTCCACAGTTTTACACCTCGGTCATATCATCGTAGTGCTTAGGCGAAGCCCTGCGCTGGTAACTTCATCATCACCGTCACCACACCGTCGTGCTGACGGAGCTCTCCATCAGCCTCAGCTGGATCTAGAGTTTGAGGGACGTCACCAAGCTGAACGTGTGCAGATCGCGGAGGTGCCGTGCGTTTGGTACTTGGTCGTTTGGATCGCGAAGACGTTCGACTACATCAACCGCGTTACTTAATGCTTCCGCTTTCGGTCTACGAGGGTATGTGGACACACTCTCCCCGCTCGTTGCTATGCTTCTCCTAGATAGATCTTGCGTGATCGTAGGATTTTTTTGAAATACTACGTTCCCCAACAAAACCCACCACATACCTTCCTCAAAACAGCCACCATACCTACCTATTATGGCATTTCCATAGCCATTCCGAGATATATTGCCATGCAACTTTCCACCTGTGACGCCCTCGATTCAATCATACACTAATCATACCCGCAAACGTGTACGATCAAGATCAGGGACTCACGGGAAGATATCACAACACAACTCTAAAAATAAAATAAGTCATACAAGCATCATAATACAAGCCAGGGGCCTCGAGGGCTCGAATACAATTGCTCGATCATAGACGAGTCAGCGGAAGCAACAATATCTGAGTACAGACATAAGTTAAACAAGTTTGCCTTAAGAAGGCTAGCACAAACTGGGATACAGATCGAAAGAGGCGCAGGCCTCCTGCCTGGGATCCTCCTAAGGGGAGTCTGCATCGGAGTAGGCACCTCCGGTGTAGTAGGAGTCGTCGTCGACGGTGGCGTCTAGCTTTTGGGCTCCAGCATCTGGTTGCGACAACCAGGTAGAATGGAAAGGGGGAAAAGAGGGAGAAAAGCAACCGTGAGTACTCATCCAAAGTACTCGCAAGCAAGGATCTACGCTACATATGCATGGGTATCTGTGTAAAGGGCGATATCGGTGAACTGAACTGCAGAATGCCAGAATAAGAGGGGGATAGCTAGTCCTGTCGAAGACTACGCTTCTGGCCACCTCCATCTTGCAGCATGTAGAAGAGAGTAGATGGTAAGTTCACCAAGTAGCATCGTATAGCATAATCCTACCCGACGATCCCCTCCTCGTCGCCCTGTTAGAGAGCGATCACCGGGTTATATCTGGCACTTGGAAGGGTGTGTTTTATTAACTATCCAGTTCTAGTTGTCATAAGGTCAAGGTACAACTCCGAGGGACAGGGCTATTCGGATAGATAAACTTCCCTGCAGGGGTGCACCATATAAACCAACACGCTCGATCCAATTTGGCTGGACACACTTTCCTGGGTCAATGCCCGGCCTCGGAAGATCAACACGTCGCAACCCTACCTAGGCACAACAGAGAGGTCAGCACGCCGGTCTAAATCCTATGGCGCAGGGGTTTGGGCCCATTGCCCATTGCACACCTGCATGTTGCGAACGCGGCCGGAAGCAGACCTAGCCTAGCAGGCGTTCCAGCCCAATCCAGCACGCGCTGCTCAGTCGCTGACGTCACTGCTTCGGCTGATACCACGACCTCGAGTGCCCATAACTATTCCCGCGTAGTTGGTTAGTGCGTATAGACCAAATGGCCAGACTCAGATCAAATACCAAGATCTCGTTAAGCATGTTAAGTATCCGCGAATGCCGACCAGGGCCAGGCCCACCTCTCTCCTAGGTGGTCTCAACCTGCCCTGTCGCTCCGCCACAAAGTAACAGTCGGGGGCCGTCGGGAACCCAGGCCCACCTCTACCGGGATGGAGCCACCTGCCCCTTCAGCCCCCATCTTCGAACAGTATCATAAGTAATGTGACAGTATAAAGTATATAGCATATGCCCGTGATCACCTCCTGAAGTGATCACGGCCCAGTAGTATAGCATGGCAGACGGACAAGAGTGTAGGGCCACTGATGGAACACTAGCATCCTATACTAAGCATTAGGATAGCAGGTAAAGGTATCAACAATTGTAGCAACAATGATAGGCTATGCAGCAGAATAGGATTAACCGAAAGCTGTAACATGCTACACTCTTCTAATGCAAGCAGTATAGAGAAGAATAGGCGATATCTGGTGATCAAGGGGGGCTTGCCTGATTGCTCTGGCAAGAAGGAGGGGACGTCAACACTGTAGTCGATCGGGGTACCAGCAGCAGCGTCAGTCTCGTAGTCTACCGGAGAGAAGAGGGGGAAGAAACAATGAATACAATGCAAACAGATGCATATCGATGCATGACATAACAAGTAGCGGTGCCAAGTGTGCCCTAATGCGGTACGAGGTGATACCGGTGAAGGGGGGAAACATCTGGGAAAGTATTCCCGGTGTTTCGCGTTTTCGGACAGATGAACCAGAGGGGGAAAGTTGCGTGTTTGCTATGCTAGGGATGTGTGACGGACGAACAGGCTGCGTATCCGAATTCGTCTCGTCGTTCTGAGGAACTTTCATGTATAAAGTTTTTTGATCCGAGCTACGGATTATTTTATATTAATTTCTAAAGTTTTAAAATCAGTTTTAGAATTTATTTAATTAATTTAATTAAAAATTATCCAGAATAGTGCATGCTGACGTCATGTTGACTGGGTCAAACTCATGTGCGGGACCCACCTGTCATACTCTGTTTAAGTTAATTAGGATTTAGCTAATCTAATTACTGTTTAATTAAATTAACTGGTTAATTCGATTAATTAAATAGGATTAATTAACTTAATTAATTCACTAATTAATTAATTAATTACTAATTTTATTAATTCATTTTTATTTATTTTCTGTTATTAAAAAACGTTCTGGGGCTGGGCCCCACATGTCATTGGCCCTAGGGGCCTTGGCGGGTTTGGTCGCTAGCGTGTGTGGGCGCCAGGTGCGAGCGCACCAGAGCGGGCAATCGCCCGCAGGGCGGGACCAGGCCGACGAGGCACCGACAGCGGGGCTAGCCGGCGCGGCCAGCCGGGGCCACGGGGGCGGAGACGAGGTGTGGCGCTGGCGGCATCAGGAGGCGGCGCCAGAGTGGGGGAAAGTGAGGCCAGGGCTGGGCGGAGCCGACGCGGCCAGGGCGTGGAACGGGTGAGGGAGCGGGGCCGACTGCGGGAAGGAGAGAGACCGGGGTGGGCGCCGGAGTTGGCCGCCGGCGCGGCGATGGCCCGCGGGGCTAGAGGCGGAGGCGGGGCACGGTGTGCACGGGGGCAGAGGGGAGTGAGGAGGACCGGGGTCCTCACTGCAAAGTGTAGGGACGGGGCAGTGGGGCGCGAGGTGGATGTCGGAGACGTCGTACGCAGGGGAGGCAGACCGGCGGGGAGGTCCGGCGAGGTCTTCGGGCAGCGGCGGCGCGATTGATCCATCCGGCGGGGTCGTCGGGGGCGGGGGCGTGGTCACCGTCGGCGCGGCGAGGGGCGCCGTCGAGGGAGAGGGGACGGGGCGTGAGGACGAGGGCGGGGGCCGGCGAGGCGGCACCGGCGCCGGGTTCGAAGCGGCGGCGAGGCAGTGGCCTCGATGCCCTGATCCGATCTGGATCGTGGGAGGGAGGCAGAGGGGGAGGGAGTGGATGTGAGTGGGGGAGGGGGTAAGGATTGACGGGGGGTGGAGTTATGGTGGAGTGAGGGGGCGGCCTAGGCCGGTTTGGGCCGGCCTGGCTAGCAGCTGGGCCGACTGGCCAGTGGGGGGTTTCCTTTTTCTTCTGTTTTGTTTTTTTACTTTTTATTTATTCTTTTCTGTTTCGGCTAATTGTTTGGGCACCAAAGGAGTTTTGTAAAATATGAGAGCTGGCCCACAAATCATAGCACAATATATTCTACCACCAAAAACTAGTTTGGGTTAAATATCATTTCATAATTCTTTTGTATTAATAAAGAGGTTATTAGATAATGTTTTCAGCCACTGTTTGAGGTTGTTTAAGTCACTTAACAAATTTCATTAATGTTGTTTACAATTTTATCATAGCCTCTGATTTATCTACTATTTATTGAACATTTTAGTTTTAATATTTGAAAACTTTTATTGTTTGCTTGATTTTGAATTTTGAATTATAATCGGTTTCGAACTAACACCAGATTAATAACAGTAATCATGGTGACGTGGCATCGTTAACAGAGGTTTATTGTAGCTTAATTATCCGGGCGTCACACCACCGTTCCGTTTATATGACATGCATCATCATTGTCATATTGGTTTGCATGATCATGTAGTTGACATCGTATTTGTGGCAAAGCCACCATTCATAATTCTTTCATACATGTCACTCTTGATTCATTGCACATCCCGGCACACCGGCGGTGGCATTCACATAGAGTCATATTTTGTTCTAGTATCGAGTTGTAATTTTTGAGTTGTAAGTAAATAAAAGTGTGATGATCTTCATTATTAGAGCATTGTCCCATGTGAGGAAAGGATGATGGAGACTATGATTCCACCACAAGCCGGGATGAGACTCCGGACGAAAAAATAAAATAAAATAATAAGAGGCCAAAAAAAGAGAGAAGTCCCAAATTAAAAAAAATGAGAGAAAAGAGAGAAGGGACAATGTTACTATCCTTTTACCACACTTGTGCTTCCAAGTAGCACCATGATCTTCATGATAGTGAGTCTCCTATGATATCACTTTCATACACTAGTGGGAATTTTTCATTATAGAACTTGGCTTGTATATTCGAATGATGGGCTTCCTCAAATTGCCCTAGGTCTTCATGAGCAAGCAAGTTGGATGCACACCCACTTAGTTTTGTTTTTGAGCTTTCATAAACTTATAGCTCTAGTGCATCCATTGCATGGCAATCCCTACTCACCCACATTGATATCTATTGATGGGCATCTCCATAGCCCGTTGATACGCCTAGTTGATGTGAGACTATCTACTTCTTTTTGTCTTCTCCACAACCACCGTCTATTCCACCTATAGTGCTATATCCATGGCTCACGCTCATGTATTGCGTGAAAGTTGAAAAAGTTTGAGAACATCAAAAGTATGTGACGTCTACTACGCAACTTTATTCTTGTAGACTCGTGTTGGGCCTCCAAGCGCAGAGTTTTGTAGGACAGTAGCAATTTTCCCTCAAGTGGATGAACTAAGGTTTATCAATCCGTGGGAGGTGTAGGATGAAGATGGTCTCTCTCAAACGAGCCTGCAACCAAATACAAGAAATCTCTTGTGTCCCCAACACACCCAATACAATGGAAAATTGTATAGGTGCACTAGTTCGGCGAAGAGATGGTGATAAAAGTGTAATATGGATGGTAGAAATATATTTTTATAATCTGAATAATAAAAAAAGCAAGGTAACAAATACTAAACGGGCACAAAAACGGTATTACAATGCTTGAAAATGAAGCCTAGGGTCCGTACTTTCACTAGTGCAACCTCTCAACAATGCTAATATAATTGGATCATATGACCATCCCTCAAAGTGCGATGAAGAATCACTCCAAAGTTCCTATATAGCGGAGAACATAAGAATAAATTGTTTGTATAAGGTATTGTGACGCCCCCGATTTGACCGTACACTAATCATGCACGCAAATGTGTACGATCACGATCAGGGACTCACGGGAAGATATCACAACACAACTCTACAACATAAATAAGTCATACAAGCATTATAATACAAGCCAGGGGCCTCGAGGGCTCGAATACAATTGCTCGATCATAGACGAGTCAGCGGAAGCAACAATATCTGAGTACAGACATAAGTAAAACAAGTTTTGCCTTAAGAAGGCTAGCACAAAGGTAGCAACGATCGAAGAGGCAAGGCCTCCTGCCTGGGACCTCCTAACTACTCCTGGTCGTCGTCAGCGGCCTGCACGTAGTAGTAGGCACCTCCAGTGCCGTGGGTGTCGTCGTCGACGATGGCGTCTGGCTCCTGGACTCCAGCATCTGGTTGCGACAATCAGGTAGATAGGAAGGGGGGAAAGAGGGAGAGAAGCAACCATGAGTACTCATCCAAAGTACTCGCAAGCAAGGAGCTATACTACATATGCATGGGTATATGTGTAAAGGGGCATATCAGTGGACTGAACTGCAGAATGCCAGAATTAAAAGGGGGATAGCTAGTCCTGTCGAAGACTACGCTTCTGGACATCTCCATCTTGCAGCATGTAGAAGAGAGTAGATTGAAGTCCTCCAAGTAGCATCGCACGGCATAATCCTACCCGGCGATCCCCTCCTCGTCGCCCTGTTAGAGAGCGATCACCGGGTTGTATCTGGCACTTGGAAGGGTGTATTTTATTCAGTATCCAGTTCTAGTTGTCATAAGCTCAAGGTACAACTCCGGGTCGTCCTTTTACCGAGGGACACGGCTATTCGAATAGATAAACTTCCCTGCAGGGGTGCACCACATAACCCAACACGCTCGATTCCAATTGGCCGGACACACTTTTCTGGGTCATGCCCGGCCTCGTAAGATCAAGCGTCGCAGCCCCACCTAAGCACAACAGAGCGGTCAGCACGCCGGTCTAATCCTAAGCGCGCAGGGGTCTGGGCCCATCGCCCTATGCACACCTGCACGTTGCGAACGCGGTCGCGAGCAGACCTAGCAACCCACACGATCACGGCGGTTACGTCAAAGCGGTCCAACACGGCGCGCGCCACTCAGTCGCTGACGTCACGAAGGCTTCGGCTGATACCACGACGCCGGGATACCCATAACTACTCCCGCGTAGATGGTTAGTGCGTATAGACCAAATGGCCAGACTCAGATCAAATACCAAGATCTCGTTAAGCGTGTTAAGTATCCGCGAACACCGACCAGGGCCAGGCCCACCTCTCACCTAGGCGGTCTCAACCTGCCCTGTCGCTCCGCCACAAGGATCCACTTGCGGGTACTCCTACGAGCCGACCCGACTTTAGTCATCACATGTGTCATGTATATAGTATATAAGTATATACCCGTGATCACCGCCCAGGTGATCACGGCCCGATAGTATAGCACAGCAGACGGACAAGAATGTAGGGCCACTGATGGAAAACTAGCATCCTATACTAAGCATGTAGGATTGCAGGTAAAGGTAACAACAGTAGTAGCAAGGATAGGCTATGCATCAGGATAGGATATCGAAAAGCAGTAACATGCTACACTACTCTAATGCAAGCAGTATAGAGAAGAGTAGGCGATATCTGGTGATCAAGGGGGGGGGGCTTGCCTGGTTGCTCTGGCAAGTAGGAGGGGTCGTCGACTCCGTAGTCGAACTGGGCAGCAGCAGTGGCGGTCTCGTAGTCTACCGGAGAGAAGAGGGGGAAGAAACAGTAAATACAATGCAAACATAAGCATGACGATGCGTGACATGACAGTGAGCGGTGCTAGGGGTGTCCTAACGCGACAGTAGGTGTTACCGGTGAAGGGGGGGAACATCCGGGAGGTATTCCCGATGTTTCGCGTTTTCGGACAGACGGACCGGAGAGGGAAAGTTGCTAGTTCGATAGGTTAGGGAGGTGTGGTGGATGAACGGACTGCGTATTTGGATTCGTCTCGTCGTTCTGAGCAACTTTCATATAGAAAACATTTTCATCCGAGTTACGGTTTAAAAGATATGAATTTTCAAAGTTTATTTGAATTTCTGGAATTATTTATATTCAGAAAAATGAATTATGACGTCAGCATGAGGCAATGCTGTCGTCAGCAAGTCAACAGGTCGGCTGACCAGTCAAACCAGACAGGTGGGTCCAGTGGGACCCACATGTCAGCCTCTGTTAGTCTAATACTTAATTAAACTAATCTAACAGTATAATTAGAGGGGTGGGCCCCACATGTCAGTGAGTGATTAGTTAAATAATTATTTTTATTTATAAAACATTTTCCTTTTCTTTACTTTTGCGGCGGGGCCCGCATGTCAGTGATTGGGCCTGCCCAGTCAGCAGTTGACTGGGTCAACCCAGTCAACTAGGGCCCGTGGGGGCCACTGGCAGGGGCACTGGGGTGGCCCCAGGCTTGCCACGTCGGCGGCCGGCGCCGGAGCAACGCCGGCGACCAAACGCACGGCGGCGCGGCTCGGGAGGGGTACGGGTTTCACCCACAGTGGGTTTGCTGGGGCGGGGCTTGGCGCGTTCGACGCGGCTCGACGTCGCGCGTCCAACGGCGGTGGTCGGAGGGGCTGGAACGGCCGGAGACGACCGCTACGAGCTCACCGGCGGCGAGGTGCTACGGGTGCCCGACGGAAGCTGCGTTAGAGCGCGCGAACGGCCGAACTAAGTAGCTAGGCGGGGGCGGCATGGTGCGGTCAGGCTAGTGGGCCTACGCCCGTGACCATTTGGTCACCGGAGACCCGCCGGCGGCGAGCTCCGCGGCGTGGCGATCGGGCGCGCGTGGGGGAGCAGCTACGGAGCGCGAGCGAGCTAACGGAGAGGGGGAGGAGATGTGGGAGCTCACAGCGGAGCTGTAGGGAGTGGCAGCGTGCTCGGGGAGGGCGCGGCGTAGCCGGAATCGGCGACGAACGACGGCGGCCGTAGGTTGAAGACGAGCTCGGGGAGGCCGGTGCAGAGGCGCTCGGCTCGTTCCCGAGGGCGTAGTCGACGTAGTCGACGGCGGGGAGTCGTTCAGGCACGTCGTCGGGGCGATCGGGGCACGGTGGCCGCGAGTTCGACGGTGAACGGCGGCGAGCACGCGCGGGCAGAGGGGATCGAAGGGGAGAGAGAGGTGGATCTGGTGGGGGAGAGGCGCAGAGGCCGAGGGAGTGAGCGGGGTGAGTGGGAGAGAGGCCCGAGGAGGCGGGGGCCGCTGGCGCCCTTATCCTCTCCGGCGAAGGTGCCGGCGAGGGGGTCGGGCGGGAGCGCGCCCCTGTTCCGACCCGGTCGGGGGAACATGGAAGGGGGCGAGGGAGGAGAGGTGGGCTGGGCCGGGGTCGGGGGTGCGGGGGTGCGGCCCAGTTTGGGCCGGGGGGGGGGGGGTTCGGTGCAGATGGGCCACGGGTCCAGTGGGGGGGGGAAGGCCTACTCCTTTTTTTTTCTTTTCCTGCTCTGTTTCTGTTTTCTTTTTATTTGCTTATTTCCTTTTCTGTTTTATTTCATTTAAAAGTATTTAGGTATTTTATAAAAATGTGTTTTCTCCACCATAATTACCAGTGTAATATTTGGCACCCACTGAACATTTTTGTTTGAGTTTTTGAATACTTTTACTTTTCACTTTAATTATATTTGAAGTTTGAACTAGGAGTTTGAAAAGGAAGGTGATTCAAATGTGATCAAGCCCTGTTTAGCAACATGATTAGTTTAATCACAGGGAGTTACTGTAGCATGATTCTCAGGGTGTTACAAATCTCCTCCACTACAAGAAATCTCGTCCCGAGATTTAGGAGGTAGAAGGAAACAGTGCGGGGTATTCTTCGCGCAGACGATCCTCTCGTTCCCAAGTGGCCTCATCTTCAGAATGGTGCGACCACTGGACTTTGAGAAACTTGATCGTCTTCTGACGTGTGCGGCGTTCAGCTTGGTCGAGAATGCGGACCGGATGCTCCTTATAGGAGAGGTCTTGCTGCAATTCGAGCACTTCATGATCCACAGCTCGGATTGGATCCTTGAAGCAACGGCGGAGCTGTGACACATGGAACACATCGTGAACCTGAGAACGGTTCGGCGGTAGCTCCAGTTGGTATGCCACTTTTCCACGCCTTTCGAGAATAGTGAATGGGCCAATATAGCGAGGAGCTAGTTTGCCCTTGATCCCGAAGCGGTGAGCACCCTTCATAGGTGTGACTCGAAGATAAGCCTTTTCGCCAGGTTGATAGACCATGTCTTTATGATGACGGTCATACTGACTCTTCTGACGTGACTGAGCAGTCTTGAGATTCTCGCGAATAATGCGGACTTGTTCTTCGGCATCTTGGATAATATCCGGACCGAAGAGTGGACGTTCCCCAGTTTCTGACCAGTTCAGAGGGGTTCGGCACTTTCGTCCATATAACACTTCGAAGGGGGCCATCTTCAGACTAGCTTGATAGCTACTATTATAAGAGAACTCTGCATACGGGAGAGATTCCTCCCATTTCTTGCCGAAGGAAATGACGCAAGCTCGAAGCATGTCCTCGAGAACTTGATTGACGCGTTCAACTTGTCCTTGCGATTGAGGATGAAACGCAGTACTGAATGACAGATGAGTTCCCATAGCTTCTTGGAAACTTGCCCAGAATCTTGAAGTAAATAAGCTGCCACGGTCTGAGCTGATAACCAATGGAATACCGTGGAGTGAAACAATCCTGGACATATAGAGCGTTGCCAACTGGCTAGCAGTGATCGTTTCTTTGACCGCCAGGAAATGTGCAACTTTGGAAAGCCGGTCAATGACGACAAGAATAGCATCATTACCTTTTTGTGATTTCGGAAATCCAGTGACGCAGTCCATCTCAACATGGTCCCATTTCCATTCAGGAATAGATATAGGTTGCAGGGTTCCAGCAGGCCTTTGATGTTCTGCTTTGATACGACGGCAAACGTCACACTCAGCAACATAACGAGCAATGTCTTGCTTCATATTAGACCACCAGAATCTCTGACGGATGTCTTGGTACATCTTTGTACTACCAGGATGGATACACAGAGGCGTATCATGAGCTTCTTTCATAACTTCCTGTGTCATATCCAAGTTTTTCTCTGCACATGGCACCACTAGGCGGCCCTTGAAGTATAGGGTGCCATCTTCAGCAATGGTGAAAAATGAGGGCTTTCCTTCTGCAAGGTAGCGCTTAATCTTGTGGGCTTCAGAGTCATACTTCTGTAGCCTTTTGATGCTGTCCTCGAGATCTGGTTTAGCAACTAGGGTATTGAGAGAACCCTGGGTAACAACGTGGAGGTTCACCTTGCCAAACTCCTTAGGAGGGGGAATGAGTGCACCCGAAGGAACAATATGGAGGTTCAGCTTCCTGAATTCTTCAACAAGCAAGGGCTGAACTTTGTGAACCTAAAGGTGGTTGCAGTAAGACTTGCGGCTCAAGGCATCAGCCATTACATTAGCCTTGCCTGGCGTATAGGAAATACCCAAGTCAAAGTCTGCAACAAGCTCCATCCATCTCTGTTGACGGAGGTTCAGATCTGGCTGAGTAAACAGATACTTCAGACTTTGGTGGTCGGTGAAGATCTCGCAACGATTATCGAGAAGGTAATGTCGCCACTGCTTCAGCGCATGAATGACAGCAGCAAGTTCAAGGTCGTGAACTGGGTAGTTCTCTTCGTGAGGGCGCAATTTTCGAGAGGCATAAGCAATCACTTTGCGGTCTTGCATTAGGACACAGCCTAATCCTTGACGGGAAGCGTCGCAGTAAATGACGAAGTCCTTCTTAGTATCAGGTGGAGCTAGAACTGGGGCAGAAGTCAACTTGTCTTTGAGTGCCTGGAAACTTTCCTGACATTTGTCTGTCCATTGGAACTTGACACCCTTATGCAACAGGTTAGTCAGAGGCCTGGCGATCTTAGAGAAGTTCTCGATGAATCGACGGCAATAGCTGGCGAGACCGAGAAAACTTCTGACTTGCTTAACGTTCTTGGGAGGAGTCCAATCAAGAATAGCCTGAACTCGTTCAGGGTTGACGGCAATACCATCCTTAGAGATGACATGCCCAAGATAGGTTACTTCCGGTAGCCAGAATTCACATTTGGAGAACTTGGCATATAGTTGATGTTCTCGTAGCTTTTCCAGCACAAGTCGAAGATGTTCCGCATGTTCTTCTTCGTTCTTGGAAAATATCAGGGTATCATCCAGATAAACCACGACGAACTTGTCGAGGTAATCCATGAATATGTAGTTCATCAGACGAGAGAAGGTGGCTGGAGCATTGGTTAAACCGAAAGACATGACGGTGTACTCGTATGAACCATAGCGAGTCACGAAGGCGGTCTTTGGGATATCCTCTTCGCGAACACGAATCTGGTGGTAGCCCAACCTCAAGTCGAGCTTAGAGAACACTGACGAACCCGCCAGTTGATCATACAGATCATTGATCCGAGGAAGAGGGTATTTATTCTGAATGGTAGCTTGGTTTATAGGACGGTAGTCTTGAACTAACCGGTTTGTCCCATCCTTCTTCTTGACAAAGAGAGAAGGTGCTCCCCAAGGAGAGCAACTTGGGCGAATGAATCCTTTGCGAAGAGACTTGTCGATTTCCTCCTTAAGCTCAAGGAGTTCATGCGGCGGCATTTTGTAGGGTCGCTTGGCTATAGGAGTGGTGCCTGGTTTCAAGTCGATGATGAATTCGACAGCTCTAGCAGGGGGAATCCCCGGAAGTTCTTCAGGGAAGACGTTGAGGAATTCACGCACGACGGGAATGTTTTCAATGCCCTCGAGTGGTGCAGCGTTCAATGCATTCAATGCATAGAGCCTTGCCTCGGCATTTTGCACCAGATGGGCTTGGTAAGTAACTATCTCATCTGAAGGGTGTAGCAGATGGACGGTCTTAGTGGTGCAAACGATTGAAGCATTATGCGCTTTTAACCAATTCATTCCCAGAATGAGATCAATGCTACAGGACTTCAGTACGATGGGAGAGACAAGAAATTCCAGTCCTTCAATTTCAACAGTAACATCGTGACTAACCATAGTGGTTTGACATTGGCCCGCAGGGGTGTGTACCACTAGCGGAGTGTTTATCTCTTCGTAATTAATGCCATGCAGGAATGCAAATTCTGCTGATATGAATGAATGGGATGCTCCTGTATCAAATAAAACGGATGCTGGTACTGAATTTACGAGGAGTGTACCCATCACAGTAGCAGGCTGGTCTTGAGCTTCGCTGAGATCAACGTGGTTGGCATGAGCACGACCATAAGACTTAGCATTGTTGTTGCGGGGCTGGTTGTTACCACGGCCAGCTGCTGGAAGGGCCAGTTGATTCTGGTTCTGATAGCAGTTCCTGGCAAAGTGACCCGGTTGACCACACTTGAAGCACAGACCATTATCGGGAGTGGGAACAGGAGCCCCAGGTGGGGGAGCTGGTAGCTTTGACTGCCTAGATGGTGGAGGAGGCAGACGCGGTGCAGCATAAGATTTCCTAGGAGCAGGTGCATTTGGACGATACATGCTGTTCGGGATCCATATCTTACGCTTCTGTGAGGGCGAGCCCGAAGATGAGCCCGTGTCACGGTTGCGCCTCTGAGAGCTCTGGTATTCCTGCAGACCAGTCTCGACATTGATGGCCTTATTCACCAAGGTGGCGAAATCGGCGAAGTCATGCACTAGAAGTGCGAGCTTGATGTCAGCTTGTAGTCCATCTCGGAACTTCTCCTGTCTGCGTGCATCAGTTGCAATGTCTTCTTCAGCATAGCGGGACAAGTCCAGAAACTCCCGCTGATAAGCTTCGACAGTTTTGTTGCCTTGGGTGAGGTTGCGAAACTCACGCTTCTTCCGGTCCATGACTCCCTGAGGAATGAAGCGGGCACGGAAAGCAGCTTGGAAGTCTGGCCAGGTGATGATTGTTCCAGCTGGCAGAGTACGCCTGTGGCTGTCCCACCACTGAGCTGCGGGTCCCTTCAGAAAGAAGGAAGCAAAGTTGACATAGCTGGCAGGGGCTACATCAGCAGACTCCATCTCATAGGTGATGTCACGGAGCCAGTCATCAGCATCCAGAGGCTGAGTTGAGCTGCGGTAGATGGTTGGGTTGAGGCGTATGAAATCTTGAAGAGTCACTTGGGCTGGCTGCTGGTTCATATTGGGGCGAGGAAACTGAGCCATCATATTTTCCATGAATTGGCGGTTCAGTTCAAACTGTTGGATCATACCAGCCATGTACTCAGGTGGTGGTGGGGCATCGCCACCACGACCACGACCACCTGGTCTAACCATCCTGCTAATATATAACAGGGGTAGTTCAGCATTGAGAAAATTTGCAATGACAAGAATCATTCATGATGAAACATGCATAATGAAAGGAGCACGATAGCTACTACATAGTAGTCGGCATAACTTTACAAAAGGGGTCATGCATAGAGTTCAGTACATCGAGTTCAGTACATAGGCTAAAACACCATAGGCGGCACACAGGCTCGCGGCGACTGCAACTAATACTAACTAAGCAAGACTACATCAGTCCCAAGAGGTACTGTGGAGGTAATCGTAGCCCGACAGCTGGTAGTGAGGCAACGGATAGCCCGCCACGTCAGCAGACTGGGGGCCGCGGATACTCAGGTGTAGAGCCCGACGCTCAGGTGGCAGAAGAGGACCAAGTGCGGGAGAGTAGCCTCCCACCTCTGGCCAACCAACACCGTGGGGCATCACGGTCCTGGCTGGGTAGATCGCAGTACGCGGTACCTGTCCAAACCGAACAAAGGGGTGCAGCAGCGTCAGAGCACGGTAAAGGTGCTGACGGGTGGTGTACATCTCGTGGCGAAGAGCTCGGTTAGCTCGATCCAGCCCATCAGCATGCAGAACCAGGTGCTGATGGTAGAAGGGCTCTCGGGTGATAGTGGAGTAGGCAGCAGTATAGTATCCCTCCGCACCAACATCAGATGCGATAGCAATGTGCCTGAAAGGGGAGGTGTCCAACTCCTGATACTCTCCACGAAGACGTGTCAGAGCAGCATAGGCAGCATCGTGGACAGCCATATCGATGGTCACACCAACACCATGTGCGGTGTGCAGCACAGTAGTGGAGTCGTACTCCCGAGAGTAGAGGTGGACGATGGCACGGTACTGCTCCTGGTTAAAGTCCTGGTACTCCTCGTAGACGGTGTACTCAGGGTGCCAGCGATAACCCAGATAGGTCATCATCTCAGCTAGCACCGCAGGTGATCCCGAGGCACCAATGGCCGTCGTGTGACGAACGACCTGCCTCGTGGGTTCCATCTGAAATCAAAGACGTTTCAAAGGAGTCAAATGACAGTGTGTCAATTGTTCAATATACTATTCTAGGAAACAAATATGGCTTATCCAACTTTGGGGTGAACACGGTCACGGGATCCTAGTGTTAAAGTTAGTAAATTCGTTTAACCCGAGTAGAAGAGAGTTCAGAGTCCCAGAGTAAAGGTCGAGGAGTAAAAGATACTAGTACCACCCAATGGCGACGTGGGCCCATAAGACACACAGCCATGTTAGTAAAAGTTTTGTAATGTCTAGACTCGACTTCGGCCAAGGAGTGTGGAAAGGGGGATTCCTACAGGCAGTCGGCTCTGATACCAACTTGTGACGCCCCCGATTTGACCGTACACTAATCATGCACGCAAATGTGTACAATCACGATCAGGGACTCACGGGAAGATATCACAACACAACTCTACAACATAAATAAGTCATACAAGCATTATAATACAAGCCAGGGGCCTCGAGGGCTCGAATACAATTGCTCGATCATAGACGAGTCAGCGGAAGCAACAATATCTGAGTACAGACATAAGTTAAACAAGTTTTGCCTTAAGAAGGCTAGCACAAAGGTAGCAACGATCAAAGAGGCAAGGCCTCCTGCCTGGGACCTCCTAACTACTCCTGGTCGTCGTCAGCGGCTTGCACGTAGTAGTAGGCACCTCCAGTGCCGTGGGTGTCGTCGTCGACGGTGGCGTCTGGCTCCTGGACTCCAGCATCTGGTTGCGACAATCAGGTAGATAGGAAGGGGGGAAAGAGGGAGAGAAGCAACCGTGAGTACTCATCCAAAGTACTCGCAAGCAAGGAGCTATACTACATATGCATGGGTATATGTGTAAAGGGGCATATCAGTGGACTGAACTGCAGAATGCCAGAATTAAAAGGGGGATAGCTAGTCCTGTCGAAGACTACGCGTCTGGACATCTCCATCTTGCAGCATGTAGAAGAGAGTAGATTGAAGTCCTCCAAGTAGCATCGCATAGCATAATCCTACCCGGCGATCCCCTCCTCGTCGCCCTGTTAGAGAGCGATCACCGGGTTGTATCTGGCACTTGGAAGGGTGTATTTTATTCAGTATCCAGTTCTAGTTGTCATAAGCTCAAGGTACAACTCCGGGTCGTCCTTTTACCGAGGGACACGGCTATTCGAATAGATAAACTTCCCTGCAGGGGTGCACCACATTACCCAACACGCTTGATCCCAATTGGCCGGACACACTTTTCTGGGTCATGCCCGGCCTCGTAAAATCAAGCGTCGCAGCCCCACCTAAGCACAACAGAGCGGTCAGCACGCCGGTCTAATCCTAAGCGCGCAGGGGTCTGGGCCCATCGCCCTATGCACACCTGCACGTTGCGAACGCGGCCGCGAGCAGACCTAGCAACCCACACGATCACGGCGGTTACGTCAAAGCGGTCCAACACGGCGCGCGCCACTCAGTCGCTGACGTCACGAAGGCTTCGGCTGATACCACGACGCCGGGATACCCATAACTACTCCCGCGTAGATGGTTAGTGCGTATAGACCAAATGGCCAGACTCAGATCAAATACCAAGATCTCGTTAAGCATGTTAAGTATCCGCGAACGCCGACCAGGGCCAGGCCCACCTCTCACCTAGGCGGTCTCAACCTGCCCTGTCGCTCCGCCACAAGGATCCACTTGCGGGTACTCCTACGAGCCGACCCGACTTTAGTCATCACATGTGTCATGTATATAGTATATAAGTATATACCCGTGATCACCGCCCAGGTGATCACGGCCCGATAGTATAGCACAGCAGACGGACAAGAATGTAGGGCCACTGATGGAAAACTAGCATCCTATACTAAGCATGTAGGATTGCAGGTAAAGGTAACAACAGTAGTAGCAAGGATAGGCTATGCATCAGGATAGGATATCGAAAAGCAGTAACATGCTACACTACTCTAATGCAAGCAGTATAGAGAAGAGTAGGCGATATCTGGTGATCAAGGGGGGGGCTTGCCTGGTTGCTCTGGCAAGTAGGAGGGGTCGTCGACTCCGTAGTCGAACTGGGCAGCAGCAGTGGCGGTCTCGTAGTCTACCGGAGAGAAGAGGGGGAAGAAACAGTAAATACAATGCAAACATAAGCATGACGATGCGTGACATGACAGTGAGCGGTGCTAGGGGTGTCCTAACGCGACAGTAGGTGTTACCGGTGAAGGGGGGGAACATCCGGGAGGTATTCCCGATGTTTCGCGTTTTCGGACAGACGGACCGGAGAGGGAAAGTTGCTAGTTCGATAGGTTAGGGAGGTGTGGTGGATGAACGGACTGCGTATTTGGATTCGTCTCGTCGTTCTGAGCAACTTTCATATAGAAAACATTTTCATCCGAGTTACGGTTTAAAAGATATGAATTTTCAAAGTTTATTTGAATTTCTGGAATTATTTATATTCAGAAAAATGAATTATGACGTCAGCATGAGGCAATGCTGACGTCAGCAAGTCAACAGGTCGGTTGACCAGTCAAACCAGACAGGTGGGTCCAGTGGGACCCACATGTCAGCCTCTGTTAGTCTAATACTTAATTAAACTAATCTAACAGTATAATTAGAGGGGTGGGCCCCACATGTCAGTGAGTGATTAGTTAAATAATTATTTTTATTTATAAAACATTTTCCTTTTCTTTATTTTTGCGGCGGGGCCCGCATGTCAGTGACTGGGCCTGCCCAGTCAGCAGTTGACTGGGTCAACCCAGTCAACTGGGGCCCGTGGGGGCCACTGGCAGGGGCACTGGGGTGGCCCCAGGCCTGCCACATCGGCGGCCGGCGCCGGAGCAACGCCGGCGACCAAACGCACGGCGGCGCGGCTCGGGAGGGGTACGGGTTTCACCCACAGTGGGTTTGCGGGGGCGGGGCTTGGCGCGTTCGACGCGGCTCGACGTCGCGCGTCCAACGGCGGTGGTCGGAGGGGCTGGAACGGCCGGAGACGACCGCTACGAGCTCGCCGGCGGCGAGGTGCTACGGGTGCCCGACGGAAGCTGCATTAGAGCGCGCGAACGGCCGAACTAAGTAGCTAGGCGGGGGCGGCATGGTGCGGTCGGGCTAGTGGGCCTACGCCCGTGACCATTTGGTCACCGGAGACCCGCCGGCGGCGAGCTCCGCGGCGTGGCGATCGGGCGCGCGTGGGGGAGCAGCTACGGAGCGCGAGCGAGCTAACGGAGAGGGGGAGGAGATGCGGGAGCTCACAGCGGAGCTGTAGGGAGTGGCAGCGTGCTCGGGGAGGGCGCGGGGTAGCCGGAATCGGCGACGAACGACGGCGGCCATAGGTTGAAGACGAGCTCGGGGAGGCCGGTGCAGAGGCGCTCGGCTCGTTCCCGAGGGCATAGTCGACGTAGTCGACGGCGGGGAGTCGTTCGGGCACGTCGTCGGGGCGATCGGGGCACGGTGGCCGCGAGTTCGACGGTGAACGGCGGCGAGCACGCGCGGGCAGAGGGGATCGAAGGGGAGAGAGAGGTGGATCTGGCGGGGGAGAGGCGCAGAGGCCGAGGGAGTGAGCGGGGTGAGTGGGAGAGAGGCCCGAGGAGGCGGGGGCCGCTGGCGCCCTTATCCTCTCCGGTGTCGGTGCCGGCGAGGGGGTCGGGCGGGAGCGCGCCCCTGTTCCGACCCGGTCGGGGGAACAGGGAAGGGGGCGAGGGAGGAGAGGTGGGCTGGGCCGGGGTCGGGGGTGCGGGGGTGCGGCCCAGTTTGGGCCGGGGGGGGGGGGGGTTCGGTGCAGATGGGCCACGGGTCCAGTGGGGGGGAAGGCCTGCTCCTTTTTTTTCTTTTCCTGCTCTGTTTCTGTTTTCTGTTTTCTTTTTATTTGCTTATTTCCTTTTCTGTTTTATTTCATTTAAAAGTATTTAGGTATTTTATAAAAATGTGTTTTCTCCACCATAATTACCAGTGTAATATTTGGCACCCACTGAACATTTTTTTTGAGTTTTTGAAAACTTTTATTTTTCACTTTAATTATATTTGAAGTTTGAACTAGGAGTTTGAAAAGGAAGGTGATTCAAATGTGATCAAGCCCTGTTTAGCAACATGATTAGTTTAATCACAGGGAGTTACTGTAGCATGATTCTCAGGGTGTTACAGGTATGTAACCACCTCAAAGCTATTCTTTCCGTTCGATCTATTCAAGAGTTCGTACTAAAATAACACAAAGCTATTCTTTCCGTTCGATCTATCCTAGAGTTCATACTAAAATAACACCAAAGCAAATTCATATTCATAATACTCAATCCAACACAAAGAACTTCAAAGAGTGCCCCAAGGTTTCTACCGAAGAAACAAAGACAAGAACGTGCATCAACCCCTATGCATAGATTACCCCAATGTCACCTCGGGAATCCGCGAGTTGAGTGCCAAAACATATATCAAGTGAATCAATACGATACCCCATAGTCACCACGAGTATTCAATTGCAAGACATATATCAAGTCTTCTCAAATCCTTAAAAGTATTCAATACGATAACAACGAAATCTCAAAGAGAAAAACTCAATTCATCACAACAAGATAGAGAGGGGAAAACACCATATGATCCGACTATATTAACAAAGCCCGCGATACATCAAGATCATGACATCTCAAGAACACGAGAGAGAGAGAGAGAGAGAGAGAGAGAGAGAGAGAGAGAGAGATTAAACACATAGCTACTGGTACAAACCGTCAACCCTGAGGGTGGACTACTCCCTCCTCATCGTGGTGGCCGCCGGGATAATGAAGATGGCCACCGGAGATGATTCCCCCCTCCGGCAGGGTGCCGGAATGGGTCTAGATTGGTTTTCGGTGGCTACAGAGGCCTGCAGCGGCGGAACTTCTGATCTAAGGTTACCCCGAAGGGTTTCGAAATATTTGGGAAATTATAGTGCAAAGAAGGGGTGCGGGAGGCAACTGAGGTGGGAACAACCCACCTGGGCGCGCCAGGTGGGCCTGGCGCGCCCTGGTGGGTTGTGCCCCCCTCGAGGCACCCCCCAGGTGCTGCTCTGGCCCATTGGTTTCCTTCTGGTCCATAAAAAATCCAAAAACTAGTTTCGCGGTGTTTGGACTCCGTTTGATATTGATTTTCTGCGATGTAAAAAACAAGCAAAAAACAACAACTGGCACTGGGCACTGGGTCAATAGGTTAGTCCCAAAAAATGATATAAAGTTGCTATAAAATGGTTGTAAAACACCCAAGAATGATAATATATTGGCATGAATACTTCATAAATTATAGATACGTTGGAGACGTATCAGCATCCCCAAGCTTAATTCCTGCTCGTCCTCGAGTAGGTAAATGATAAAAGAAATAATTATGAAGTGTGAATGCTAGCAAAGTGCATAAGTTTGATCAATGATAGTTTCAATCACTTTTCCTAGCATCATAACATCAATTCTTTCTTATAAAACTTCTCATGTTATAGTGGCAACCAAATCACATGTTAAGGTTCAAACAATGAACTCTCTTGAAACTCAACAACCTATGTTCTTAGTCACCAAGCAATTGCAATTCAACTTATTCAACAGAGTTTAAGTAAGAGCTCCACATACTCAACTATCATATAGTCTTCTATGATTGCTAACACTCACCGCATACACATGAGCAAAACGTTTCAACCGGACACATAGAAAGATAGGGGCTTATTGTTTTGCCTCCCAACGTATTCACCTCAAGGGTGATGTCAACAATAATAACTCATGCTACCCATATTCAACTGGACATATTGCCTAGATCTTTCCTCATCACATGATGCTTGCCAAAAGAGAAAAATAAAAAGGAATAGAGAGAATAACTTTGACTCTTTGCATGAAAGTAAATACATAAAAGTAAAAGATAGGCCAGCCCTTCGCAGAGGGAAGTAGGGATTTGTAGAGGTGCCAGAGCTCAAAGCAAAAATTGAGAGATAAAAACATTTTGAGAGGCATACTTTTCCCACCAACGAAAACGACTTAGAGCTCCCAACACTTTCCATGCTAGATATATCATAGGCGGTTCCCAAATAGAAAATAAAGTTTATTCCTTTTTCCACCATACTTTCACTTTCCATGGCTAGCCGTATCCACGGGTGCCCTCCATACCAACACTTTCCAAGGAATTCATTATTTGACAACATAAAGTAAATTCATTTTTCATTTCAGGACTGAGCATCCCTAATACCTTTGTCTTACTCTCGTGCAATGACAAGTGAATAAACACTCATCGTGAGAATAACACATCTAGCATGGCAAATATTGGCCACCCCTCACCGCCTCGTGAGCGGTACGAGCACAGAAAAGAGAAATTTATTTTTGAGAATTAGAGATGGCACATACAAATTTGCTTAGAACGGCATGGAAATACCACATATAGGTAGGTATGGTGGACTCTTGAAAATAAGATTTTTGTTTAAGGCTTTTTGGATGCACAAGTAGTATCTCTACTTGGTGCGGAAATGTTGGCTAGCAAAGATGGGGGGCAAGCACCACATGTTGAAGGATCTATGACAATATAACTTCTATGTGAATATGAACAAACATAAATCATAACGTTGTCTTCCTTGTCCAACGCCAAATTTTTTGGCATATAATATTTTGATGAGGGCTCACAATCACAAAATATTTCCATGATAGTGTATTTGCATGTGAAAGTTCTCTTCCTTATACTAATTATTCATGAATTGCTTGTATGACCAATATTGTGATTGTTAAGCCTCAAAAGGTTTCACTTTATAAACCCAAATGTGAAGCTACCACTAGGCATGATATGATTTCAACTTAATGACATTCAATTTATTCAACAATTTACTCATAGGATATAAGTGAAGCACAGGAGCAATTCCATAGAAAAGAGCTTCGTTGACGGGATGTGAATGCCGCTTACTTAGCCTCCTTGGCAACTATTTGAGGATTCCATTTTATTTTAAAAACTTTCAGATCTAAGTACTTTATTAAAACAGCAAGCAAAAACAAAATAAAATGACATTCTAAGAATAGCACAACTCATGTGAAGAAGCAAAAACTTAGGCTCAACCGATACTAACCGGTAATTGTTGAAGAAGAAAGGTGGGATGCCTACCGGGTTATCCCCAAGATTAGATGCTTGAAACTACTCGAAATATTATCTTGGGGTGCCTTGGGCATCCCCAATCTTGAGCTTTTGTGTCTCCTTAATTCCTCTCATATCACGGTTTCCCTAAATCTCAAAAGCTTCATCCACACAAAACTCAACAAGAACTCATGAAATAAGTTAGTATAAACCAATGCAAAACCTTATCGATCTCTACTGTAGCAAATCACTAAAATTATTATTCAACATTGCATACTAAATGCCTCTGCATATTTAATACTCCTATCCTCAAATAGGATCGTTAAACAAGCAAACATATGCAAACAATGCAAACATAACAGCAATCTGCCAAAACAGTACAGTTTGTAAAGAATGCAAGAGTATCAATACTTATTCAACTCCAAACATTATGAAATTCTACCACACTATAGAAAATTTATCATAGCTCATTATGCAAAAAAATTCAACATTTTATCACATTCTGACTTTCCTCGGGAATTTTTGCAACATCGATAAACTTTCTGTTTTCAAACAGCAACATGTATACTTGCAAGATAAGCATGGCAAAGGCTATCAATGCCACTTTTATTGAAATAAAAGGTGCAACGCATTATTATAAATAACAGCAAGCAAATTCTAACAAAAATAAGTCGACGCTCCAAGCAAAACACATATCATGTGACGAATGGAAACATAGCTCCAAGTGAGGTTACCGATTATGTTGAAGAAGAAAGAGGGGATGCCTTCCGGGGCATCCCCAAGCTTAGTTGATTGGATATCCCTTGGATATTAACTTGGGGTTGCTTGGGAATCCCGAAGCTTAGGGTCTTGTCACTCCTTATTCTCCTCATGTCGATATCTCACCCAAAACTTGAAAACTTCAATCACACAAAACTTAATGGAACTTTGTGAGATAGGTTAGTATGATAAAGAGCAAACCATTTCACTTTTGGTACAGCCAAAGACAAGATTCATAATTGTTCTCACACAATGCCTCCTGTAGCATATCATTTCCACAATTTATATTGAGTAATATAAGCCATAGAAACTAGAAAACAAGCAAACTATGCATTGAAAACAGAATTTGTCAAAAACAGAACAATCTGTAATGATCCGGATAACTACCATACTTCTACTACTCCAAAAATTATGAAACAAATTGTACCATGTGCAATTTGCATATTGCAAAAAGAATCAGCTCAAAAGCACTCTTCTGTTAAAAATGGGACTTATTTTCATCAGCGCAAAAGTTTCTGTTTTTCAGCAGGGTCAAATCAACTATCACCCAACATGATCCCAAAGGCTTTACTTGGCACTTTATGGAAACAAAAACAATAAAACATGACCAATATAGTAGCATAATTATGTGAACACAAAAAATCGGTAGGTAAAAGTGTTGGATTGTCTCCCAACAAGCGCTTTCCTTTATTGCCTTTTAGCTAGGCATGATGATTTCAATGATGCTCACATAAAAGATAAGAATTGAAACATACAGAGAGCATCATGAAGCATATGACTAGCACATTTAAGTCTAACCCACTTCCTATGCATAGGGATTTTGTGAGCAAACAACTTATGGGAACAAGACTCAACTAGCATAGGAAGGCAAAACAAGCATAACTTCAAAACTTTCAACACATAGAGAGGAAACTTGATATTATTGCAATTCCTACAATCATAAGTTCCTCCCTCATAATAATTTTCAGTAGCATAGAAATTCAACAATATAACCATGACATAAGACACTCTTTTCATGATGCATAATCATAGAAATTTTCTTACTCTCCACATAAGCAAATTTATTCTCATCAATAGTAGTGGGAGCAAACTCAACAAAATAGCTACCATGTGATTGAAAATTAAAAGCATGATGAAAAGTTTCATGGTTATCATTATTCTTTATAGCATACATGTCATCACCATAATCATCATAGATAGCAACTTTGTTATCATAGTCAATTGAAGCCTCATCCAAAATGGTGGATTCATCACTAAATAAATTCAGGACCTCTCCGAATCCACTTTCATCATTATAATAATCAAAAATAGGAGCTTGATGGCTTATCATCATAATAATTTACTTGGGGGACTAAAAATATCATCTTCATCAAATATAACATCCCCAAGCTTATGGCTTTGCATATCATTAGCGTGAAGGATATTCAAAGAATTCATACTAACAACATTGCAATCATGCTCATCATTTAAATATTTTGTGCCAAACATTTTATTGACTTCTTCCTCTAACAATTGAGCACAATTTTCCGAACCATCATTTTCAAGAAAGATATTATGAAGATGATCAATAATATGATGCAACCTCAATTCCGTTTTTTATGTAGTTTTCTTTTATAAACCAAACTAGTGATAAAACAAGAAACTAAAAGATTAAATTGCAAGATCTAAAGATATACCTTCAAGCACTCACCTCCCCGGCAACGGCGCCAGAAAAGAGCTTGATGTCTACTACGCAACTTTATTCTTGTAGACTCGTGTTGGGACTCCAAGCGCAGAGTTTTGTAGGACAGTAGCAATTTTCCCTCGAGTGGATGGCCTAAGGTTTATCAATCTGTGGGAGGTGTAGGATGAAGATGGTCTCTCTCAAACGAGCCTGCAACCAAATACAAGAAATCTCTTGTGCCCCCAACACACCCAATACAAAGGAAAATTGTATAGGTGCACTAGTTCGGTGAAGAGATGGTGATAAAATTGTAATATGGATGGTATAAATACATTTTTATAATCTGAATAAATAAAAACAGCAAGGTAACAAATAGTAAATGGGCACAAAAACGGTATTGCAATGCTCGAAAATGAGGCCTAGGGTCCGTACTTTCACTAGTGCAACCTCTCAACAATGCTAATATAATTGGATCATATAACCATCCCTCAAAGTGCGATGAAGAATCACTCCAAAGTTCCTATCTAGCGGAGAACATAAGAATAAATTGTTTGTAGGGTACGAAACCACCTCAAAGCTATTCTTTCCGTTCGATCTATTCAAGAGTTCGTACTAAAATAACACAAAGCTATTCTTTCTGTTCGATCTATCCTATAGTTCATACTAAAATAAGAACAAAGCAAATTCATATTCATAATACTCAATCCAACACAAAGAACTTCAAAGAGTGCCCCAAGATTTCTACCGGAGAAACAAAGACAAGAACGTGCATCAACCCCTATGCATAGATTGCCCCAATGTCACCTCGGGAATCCGCGAGTTGAGTGCCAAAACATATATCAAGTGAATCAATACGATACCCCATTGTCAGCACGAGTATTCAATTGCAAGACATATATCAAGTCTTCTCAAATCCATAAAAGTATTCAATCCGATAACAATGAAATCTCAAAGGGAAAAACTCAGTTCATCACAACAAGATAGAGAGGGGAAAACACCATATGATCCGACTATATTAACAAAGCCCACGATACATCAAGATTGTGACATCCCAAGAACATGAGAGAGAGAGAGAGAGAGATATTAAACACATAGCTACTGGTAAAAACCCTCAGACCTGAGGGTGGACTACTCCCTCCTCATCGTGGTGGTCGCCGGGATGATGAAGATGGCCACCGGAGATGATTCCCCCCTCCGACAGGGTGCCGGAATGGGTCTAGTTTGTTTTTTGGTAGCTACAGAGGCCTGCGGCGGCGGAACTTCTGATCTAGGGTTACTCCGAAGGGTTTCGGAATATTTGGGAATTTATAGTGCAAAGAAGGGGTGCGGGAGGCCACCGAGGTGGGCACAACCCACCTGGGCGCGCCAGGTGGGCCTGGCGCGCCTTGGTGGGTTGTGCCCCCCTCAGGGCACCCCCTAGGTGCTGCTCTGGCCCATTGGTTTCCTTCTGGTCCATAAAAAATCCAAAAAATAGTTTCGCGGTGTTTGGACTCCGTTTGATATTGATTTTCTGCAATGTAAAACACAAGCAAAAAACAGCAACTCGCACTGGGCGCTGGGTCAATAGGTTAGTCCCAAAAATGATATAAAGTTGCTATAAAATGGTTTTAAAACACCCGAGAATGAGAATACTTTGGCATGAATACTTCATAAATTATAGATACGTTGGAGATGTATCAGCATCCCCAAGCTTAATTCCTGCTCGTCCTCGAGTAGGTAAATGATAAAAGAAATAATTATGAAGTGTGAATGCTAGCAAAGTGCATAAGTTTGATCAATGACAGTTTCAATCACTTTTCCTAGCATCATAACAATAATTCTTTCTTATAAAACTTCTCATGTTATAGTGGCAACCAAATCACATGTTAAGGTTCAAACAATGAACTCTCTTGAAACTCACCAACCTATGTTCTTAGTCACCAAGCAATTGCAATTCAACTTATTCAACAGAGTTTAAGTAAGAGCTCCACATACTCAACTATCATATAGTCTTCTATGATTGCTAACACTCACCGCATACACATGAGCAAAACGTTTCAACCAGACACATAGAAAGATAGGGGCTTATTGTTTTGCCTCCCAACGTATTCACCTCAAGGGTGATGTCAACAATAATAACTCATGCTACCCACATTCAACTGGACATATGTGCCTAAGCTTATGGCTTTGCATATCATTATAATCATGTGAACACACAAAATCAGTAGGTAAAAGTGTTGGGTTGTCTCCCAACAAGCGCTTTTCTTTATTGCCTTTTAGCTAGGCATGATGATTTCAATGATGCTCACATAAAAGATAAGAATTGAAACATAAAGAGAGCATCATGAAGCATATGACTAGCACATTTAAGTCTAACCCACTTCCTATGAATAGGGATTCTGTGAGCAAACAACTTATGGGAACAAGAATCAACTAGCATAGGAAGGCAAAACAAGCATAACTTCAAAACTTTCAACACATAGAAAGGAAACTTGATATTATTGCGATTCCTACAATCATAAGTTCCTCCCTCATAATAATTTTCAGTAGCATAGAAATTCAACAATATAACCATGACATAAGGCACTCTTTTCATGATGCATAATCATAGAAATTTTCTTACTCTCCACATAAGCAAATTTATTCTCGTCAATAGTAGTGGGAGCAAACTCAACAAAATAGCGATCATGTCATTGAAAATTAAAAGCATGATGACAAGTTTCATGGTTATTGTTATTCTTTATAGCATACATGTCATCACCATAATCATCATAGATAGCAACTTTGTTATCATAGTCAATTGAAGCCTCATCTCAAATGGTGGATTCATCACTAAATAAATTCATGACCTCTCCGAATCCACTTTCATCATTATAATCATCATAAATAGGAGCCATGCTATCATCATAATAATTTTTCTCATCAATACTCGGGAGACTAAAAATATCAAAAATATCATCTTCATCAAATATAGCATCCCCAAGCTTATGGCTTTGCATATCATTAGCACCATGGATATTCAAAGAATTCATACAAACAACATTGCAATCATGCTCATCATTTAAATATTTTGTGGCAAACATTTTATTGACTTCTTCTTCTAATAATTGAGCACAATTTTCCGAACCATCATTTTCAAGAAAGATATTATAAAGATGATCAATAATATGATGCAACCTCAATTCCATTTTTTATGTAGTTTTCTTTTATAAACCAAACAAGTGATAAAACAAGAAACTAAAAAATTCAATTGCAAGATCTAAAGATATACCTTCAAGCACTCACCTCCCCGGCAACGGCACTAGAAAAGAGCTTGATGTCTACTACGCAACTTTATTCTTGTAGACTTGTGTTGGGCCTCCCTACAAAATAATACACTTCAGTGATGATACGTGTTTGTCACAGTAGGTCACGTTTTCTATCATGCATGTACATCCATGACAATTTTATGGCAGAATCAAGATAGTCATACATGTGTTGTCGTAGAAGTGTTCCATGACATTAAAATATTTGTTATCACGGAAGTGTCCACTTCCATGGCGATAAATCGCGCGTCATAGAAGTGCTTTCGTCAATGGTGACCGACACGTGGCATCCACCGTAACTGAACGCCGTTAAGCTATCGGGTCCGGTTTTGGATCCGATAACCCGTTAACAGCCCCGACCAATGGGGATTTTCCACGTGTAAAATCATCATTGGCTGGAGGAAACACGTGTCGGCTCACCGTTGGGACAGGTGTCACTCATCCAATGGGCGAGATGCGCTTATGAAATGTTGACACGTGGACCGGCCCATAAAGTTTAAATGGGCCGGCCCAACTAAAGGCCCACAAGATTTTGCGGTCCATAATGGGCCGGCCTAGCAAAAGGCCCACGAGATTTTGCGAACCATAATGGGCCGGACCAGCTAAAGCCCCACGAGATTTTGCGGGTCATAATGGGTCGGCCCAGCTAAAGGCCCGTGAGATTTTGTGGACCATAATGGGCCGGCCCAGCTAAAGGCCCACAAGATTTTGCGGACCATAATGGGCCGGCCCAACTAAAGGGCCACGATATTTCGCCGACCATAGTGGGCCGGCCCAGCTGAAGGCCCAAAAGATTTAGATGACACTAGTAGGCCGGCCCATTAACAGGCTGCCATGTTTTGGGCCAAATGCCGGCCCATATTTGATCCGGTCCATTAACAGTCTGCCACGTTCCGGGCCTAATAAAGGCCCATATGTGATCTGGCCCGTTAAAAGCCTACCACGTTGTGGGCCAAATTACGGCCCAGATCAGGTCCTGCCCTTTGAGAGGCTTTGGGCTAAATTATGGCCCATATCAGATTCGGCCCGTCAACTGGACGCTATGCTTTTGGGCCCACTTGATAAAGGCACATTTAGTAATTCGGCCTGATATTAGTTTCGGCCTGTTAAAGGCCCGTTTAACATTTTGGCCCTATATATATTTCAGCTTTTAAAAGCCTGTCATATAGTTGGGCCTAACTACGGCCCCGTTTGCATCCGGCCTGCTCACAAACGATAATCTGATTGGGCCAAATAAGGACCGAGACAATTTTGGCCTATTATAAGCCCATGATTTGATTGGCACAATCATGGGCCGGGGTCTATTTCGGCCTGCTGCCGGCCCGTGAGCTGTTCAGCATGTTTCAAGCCCAACCTACTTTTCAGCCTCCTAAAAGCCCATTGAGTTTTCTTGGGAAAATAGGGCCGGCGGTTTACTCGGCCTATTAAAGGCCCGAATCTACTAGTGGGCCAGTTTACATTTAGGCCTGTTAACGGACCAAGATGACGGGGCCCATGATGCGGATCATACATGGTGATTTGCATGACGGCCCGATTATGTACCGTAATTTTACGGTTTGGCCAGTTTACTGTGAAGACAGGATATATATATACAGTAAAATAACTGCAGCATCATGAATAAGAAAAAACCCTAGACTATACAATAAAGTAATTAATGCATATTACATCCACTGGGCATCAAAGTTTGCAACTATGATAATAAAGCACAAGCAGACATCAGATTACGTACACTGGGCATCAAAGATCGCCACCAGTGCAATTAAACACGCCGACAAAATAATATACAAAACCGACAGCACTTCAATAGAGTTCAAGAAAGGTTAGCCCTGCTTGGGAGCTGCAGCACAAGCAGCTGAGCAAGCTGGTGAGACTGCACTTGTTTGACACTTATATCCTCCTCACTCTGAAAGATAAACAAGTAGACAGATGACAGGTTTTGCACATTTAAGTATCAGTGCTGACAATTCATCACATTTCTTACTGACGAATAAAGTGACACAGTTTAATATAGCATTAACACAATATGGTATTGTTCAGGTCAAGACATGGCAGGAAATGACATTGTGAAGGAGTTGGCAGCTTCACGACACCACTGGATTACAGATCAAGAACTCATAAGTAGTGTGCTGTCAATTTATCGCATTTCCGATTGGCAAAATAAGATCACTTGCTCTGTATAGTTTAATTTACATGGTATAAAGAAGGAACTTGGTTGCAACTGAAAACTTAAATTGAGAAGGACAAACTTTTGTTTATGAACTACTCCCTCTGTCCCATAATATAAGAACGTTTTTGACACTACACTAATGTCAAAAACGTTCTTATATTATGGGACGGAGGGAGTACATAATAAACTTTTAAACATGCAACTTGATGCAAACACCAAAAATAAACAGCTGCTGCAATCATGCCTAACCAAATATACACAATAAAGTTTGAAGGCTTGAGAAGGACAAACTTACATTATTGGTGAAGGCAGGCTCTATAAAGCCCTTGTCCATGCTGATGGGGGGGCAATTCAAGAAGTTTACCACAGAATATTCTTCATAAGCATTGCCTTTATTCTACATTTTGTTAAGAGTAAATATAGATGTGACAATATAAGAAAAAATGGAGAATATTTAAGATAAGATGAAGAGTGATGCTACATAACCAAGTAGCTATAAATGTAAGTACAGCGATACAGGCAAAAGGTACAACCAAGAGCAATGCAGCGCTAAACTTCTTCAGTACCATCGGTGTTATCCAACCTTATGGTAAGAGTAAATATAGATCTTATGTGTAGAAAATGGAGGGCAAAGGAAAATAAGCTGCAGAGTGATGGTACATGAACAACTACCTGTCAATATAAGTACACTGATAAAGGACAGTAGGTACTTACAAGAACAATACAGAGCTAAAAAATTTCATTGGCATTGGATATATTCTACACTAATGTAACCATTTATACAGATCAGATAATTTGGAGCGAACAATTGATAAGCAAGCTATCATGCATACCGTTGTCACATAATGAACCATGTATGTATGCAAGTACAGTGATACAGGACAACAGGTACTAACAAGAGTGTCGGGTGGTTGGTGCGACATATGCCAAGGGACGGCTTATCAATGTGGGAGCCAATAAAACGTCGCCGGTGCCCGGAAATGGGATCAGGCGAAGACATGCACGCCGGCGAATCTTACCCAGGTTCGGGGCTCTCCGAGGAGATAACACCCCTAGTCCTGCTCTACGGGGTCTCCGCATGATCACTAGATCGAGAAAGGGTAGCTACAATCGCTCCTAGAGCTGTTTGGGATCAAGGGGGAAGAAGAACAAGGCTAGCTCTTGCTTCCCTCTATCTATGGTGTGTGTGCTATGCTTGGAAGCCAACTATGCTCAGAGGCCAACCCTTTGCATGGGTGCTCCGGGGGGTTTATATAGGCCTAACCCCCGGGGGTACAATGGTAATCCGACTGGGAGCTGGTCCCAGCCGTCAGTGTCTACGCTTGCCGGCTTCTCCGCCGGCAATTGGGTCCCGCCGGCTGCCGGCTCCTTGGTCGACAGGCCGGCCCCACCGCCTAGGGCCTTGTCGGCGGCTGCTTACTGTAGCCTCGCCTCTGATGACGAGGGCTTTGTCGAGGTAAGCGTGGCTACAGTGGGCCGCCTCAGGGGCTCTCACTGTAGCCTTACCTCGTCTTGTCTCCTTAATGGGGCTCCTGCTTCGAGGAAGGGAGTAGTCGGCTTCTGGGGGCCGGCTATGCCCTTGGCCGACTGGGAGAGGCCGGGCCGTCTTCGCGCCTCTCTCTGGCTGAAGGGACCCGCCGCCCTTGGTCCGTACAGGAGTCGGTCGTGGATGACATCGAGGCTGGCATGGCTACAGTGCCGAGCCGCACGGGAGACGGCCGCCCCGTACGGCCTCCTGTAGCCATGCCCGCCTCGGGCTTCGGGGGTAGTCGACCGCACTGTGGCCACACCCCGTCTTGTCGCCGTTATGTGGGAGTGGCTTGGAGTGGTTGTGGTCTTGGCCGGCTCTTTGGAGTCGGCGTCCTTCTTGGCCGGCTTCTTGGAGTCGGCCACCCTGTAATCGTCCTGGGAGGGGTTGCTGAGGCAGGGTCGCCTTCCGGGAGTCAGCTTCAGAGGTAGCCGGCCAGGGAAGGTGGCCCGAATGCCTGGAGTGCTTGAAGGCCCAAAGGCCTGATAATTTTTCTGAAGAACCACGGGTAGTCGGTTGGGCTACCCGTGGCCATTTACTCCGACAGTAGTCCCCGAAGCTGATTGGGCTTCGAGGTGGAGTAGGGGTTGAGAAGCTCGATCAGCTTCCTATCTTGACAAGCCGGCAGTTAGGAGCCGGCCTTGGTCAGGCGTGCCGCCTGAGTCGAAATCTTCTGGAGTCGGAGGGCGGGAGCCCGCTGGCGCGCGCACCGGGCCGCGGGCCGGCCACTGGCCATCTGCGAACCACGTGGCCGGAAGGCCTGCCAGCCCACGCGCGTGACGGGACGTCGCCGCAGGGAGGGGGCCCGCCACGTCCGCGCCCCGGCCCAGGCGCGGATCCTTTGTATCCCGAAACCGCCCGCACGTTCCGTGCGGCAGTTTCGGCTCGCATTTATGCATAATAATTGCGAGACGTGGGGGGAGTGGGCGTAGTTAATCCCACGTCCCCCCCCCCACGTCCGGCCTCTTCGGCCTCGTGAGGCTATAAGTAGGGGGAGGTGGACGGCGGCAGGCCCTCGCATGCTCCTCCTACTTCCACCGTCTTCTTCCTCTTGCCAGTTCTTGCGACAGCGCCTCGCCGCCGCGCTCTTCCACCGCACGCTCCTCTGCCGCCGTGCTAGCTTTCGCCATGCCTCCCACCGTAGAGCAGCTTGGCGGGGATTGGGACGGCTCCAACATCCATGACGACCACGTCGACTTCCTCCGCGACACGCGGCGTCTGCCCAGCGCGGACAAAGTGGAGGTCCGCCTCGCGCCGGCGAAGGAAATCTCGCCGAGGCCGCAGGAGGGCGAGCGGATGGTCTTCCGCTCGCACTTCTTGCGCAGCTTCGGCCTGCCAGTGAGCGCCTTCTTCCGCTCCTGGCTCGACTTCTATCAGCTCCAGCCGCACCATCTCACCCCCAACGCGGTGGTGCTGCTGTCCGCCTTCGTCACCCTGTGCGAGGGCTATCTCGGCGTCCTCCCCACCCTTGAGCTCTGGGGGGAGTTCTTCCAGTCGAATCTGGGCACGCGCATTAAGGGCGTGCCGGCTCATACTGGCGCCTTCATCGCGTCGCGGAGATCGGCTGCCGACAACCCCTTCCCCGTCATCACGCTGATCCAATCGGTGAAGAAGTGGGAGAACTCGTACTTCTACGTGCGGAACATCGCTCCACGGGGCGACTACATCAACCTGCCGGCTTACGTAGCCGGCCCACCGGCGGGTAGGCTGCCCCAGTGGTCCTTCCGGGCTGTGACGCTGTCGCCGGCGGGAAACGCCGCCATCGCCCGACTGCGGGTGATGGTCCAGTCGGAGGGCCTGACGGGGCCCGACCTTCTGGCCACGTTCGTCACGCGCCGGGTTCTTCCGCTCCAGAGCCGGCCTCATCTGATCTGTCAGATGAGCGGCCAGCTCGATCCGAGCCGAATGTGCACCAAGGAGATGCCGCGCGAGGAGGTCGCCTACATGGTGAACTACCTTGCGAACTGCAAACTCACCGAAGAGTGGCAGTTCGGCAAGGAGCCGTATAGCCGAGCCAATCCGCCGCCTACGGTATGCTCTCCCTGTGTCTTTTTCTCTCTCTCAGCCTTGTTGCCGAGCATCTCTTGGCCAACTCTGACTTAGTCGGCTTGTTCTTCGACAGAGCCCTCTGCTTCGGCCGGCCGGCGGGTCAGACGCGGAGCGCCGCTTCGTCCCCGACCGGACCGAACATGACCTGGAAGACCCCGACCTGGGGGCGGTCCATATGGACGACGATGTCGAGCCGGGCGGAGGCCAAGCCGGCGGCGAAACAAGCGGCTCCGGGTTCACTGCCACCTTTGACGACTGGCCGGACAACGATGAAGCCGAAGCCGTCCCGCGCCGCCAGCCGGCATCTGGACGCGGCGCGGGCTCCTCCGCCGCGCAGCCTGCTCGGGGTGGAGGTCAGAAGCGTCGCGCCGCCCAGGGCTTGTTCGGCAGCCGAACGAAGAAACCCAGAGGCGGGGCGGCAGCCACTAGGCGGGAGGAGGCGGCCGCGAAGGCGGCTCGTTTCCGCAAGGTGGTGAAGCAACCGCAGACCGTGTCGGCGTAAGTCCGAATCTTTCTTTGTGTACTCTCTTTCTTTCTTTTCTTTGGTGGTTCTTGAACTCTCGTCTTTTTCTTCAACGATCAGAGCTCCGTTGTCACTTGAGCGGGCGGCTGCCGGCTCCGTCGTTGAGTCGCCAAGGGGCTCTGGGAGCACCACCCGCCGCGTGGACCCCCGCGCCGACCTCCAGGAGGCGACGGAAAGGATCGCGCGGGAGGCGCGGGAGGAGCAGGAGGCACGGGAGGAGCAGGAGGCACAGGAGGCGGAGGCACGGAAGGCGGCACGGGAGGAGGAGGCGGCGAAGGCACTCGCCGAGGCCGCAGCCAGGGCCCAGGCAGAGGCTGAGGCCGCGGTGGCGGCGGGGGAGGTTTTGATGGTCACCCCGCTGCGCGTCATGGCGCCTGGGGACATGGAGCCCTCGCCAGGGGGAGCCAGCGGCGACCAGCCGGGTCTGGGGGGAAGCGGCGACGACGTCATCATCTTGGAGAAGGCGCCGGAGCCGACCCCGCCAACTGGGGCGGCCCAAGGCGGCCAGCTTGATCCGCCGCCTACACAGTCGGCGGAGGGCGAGCCGGCCGCGGGGGCTGAGGTGGCGGTCCGGGTGCCACCGAGCCGGCGCGCGGGGAAGGCCGCGTCGGAGCCACAGAAGGCCACGTCGGAGCCACAGCCGGCCGTGGGCTCCAGCTCGTCGGCCCGAGACGCGGAGGCGGCCAGCGCTACCTCGGGGTGGACGCCAGGCGGAGGGACAGCCGTAGTGAACGTGGCTGCACAAGACGTCCGGACCCGGCTCCAAAGCCAAGCCGCGGCGCTGAGGCAGTTCACCGACGAGTTCCTCGCAACGCGGGCGGCCATCCGGGTTAGTACTCCCGTCTTGTTTCTTCTTGATCTTGATTTCTTCCGTGGGGGCGCGTCAGCGCACCCACTGGGTGTAGTCCCCGAGTTCCGAGTCGGCTGCTGAGCAGGCGGCTTGGAACTTCTTGGTGGATTTGCCTTTGCTATTTTTATTCTCACTTCGGTCTTCTGTCCATCTTGCAGGACTACCACAACCTTCGAGCGGCCGCCTTCAACTCCCAGGCTCGGGAGCTGACTCAGAAGACCGCCGACCTTACTGAGAGCCGAGGTACGTGACTTGATCTTTATCTCATGTGGGGGCGCGTCAGCGCACCCACTGGGTGTAGTCCCCGAGATTCGGGCCGACTGTTGAGCAGTCGGGTCGGATCTTCCTTGACGATTTCTTACTGTTCTTCTTCTTCTTCCGACTTTGCAGCGGCCAACGCCAGTCTAAGGGCACAGCTGGGGGAGTCCCAGATTGCTCTTCGTGCCAAGGATGCCGAGCTCGCCGCCTTGGTGCAGGAGCGCGACCGCCTGGTCAAGAAGCTGGCCGACCAGGAGGAAGGCCACAAGGCGGCGCTGAAGGCTGTGCAGGATCGTGAAGCCACTCTCCAGGCCGAGTTCGAGACGGAGGCGGCTAGCTGGGCTGAGGCCAGGCAGACTCTGGTCTCTGGCTACGGCCAGATCGAAGATCTGGTTGACGGTAAGCCGCCTACCTCTCCGTCCTTTCTTGCCATCTGCCACTTTGGCTTGTTTTCTGATTTTGGTGTTCTTTTCTTCCTTTCTTCTTCTTCGCGCAGAGTATTTCCCTGGCTATTCGACTGCCGCCAACCAGGCCATCGAGGCCTGTGGCCAAGCGCGAAGGCAGGCCGGCTTTGAGATCTCGCCAACCGCCGGCCGCTTGCTGGAGGAACAGCTCTTGGCGATCCAGGCTCGCATCCAGCCGGCTCACCGGCTGCTCCGCCGGCTTCAGCGTGCTGGGGCGCAGGTCTTGGCTGCCCTCTGGCCCGGCCAAGTGGTCCCTCGCACCCCCAGTCGGACCGCCGACTGGTTGGAGGTGGCAGTCGGCCGCTTCGAGGCTTGGAAGGCGTCGGCGGCTCGCTCTGGAGTTCGTCAAGGCCTGGTATCCCGGCCTGAGCCTGGACCAGCTGGCTACCTGGTGGCAGCAAGCCGACACGGAGCTGGAGCCGGCGCAGCCGGCCATCATTCGGCGGGCTTCGGCGATCGCCGACTACACCGACACCAGCGTCTTCGCCCCCGAGGTGGACGACAATGGAGTCGCCCAGCCGGAAGAGTGGTTCGGGCTGGACCCGGCGTACGGTGAGGACTCGGCGGAGGAGATCGACTCCAGCGACGAGGGCGAAGAGGAGGAGGAGGAGGGTGAAGACGCCGAGCCGGCTGGTGGAGTAGCCGGCTAGCCTCAGTCTGACCGCGCCTCCAGCACTACGTCGCGCGCCTCCACGCCTCCTGCCGCAGGTGGTGGTCAAGCCGGGGCCCGCTAGTCGGCCACTCCTTCAGCCGGCGAGGCCGCCTTCACCGACCAGCTCGGCCTCCATGTCGCGCCCTAGTCTGCCGTCTTTTGCTTTTCCTGTCTTGTTACTCTTTAGAACAATGTTTGGTTAAATTCGCACAATTCCACCCACTGGGTGTATTCGAACTTATGTCTATTGCCGGCCTGTTGGCGGCTTTATGTATATATATGACTTATGCATTTGGCCTTTCCTTGTACTTTTTGCTCTTTGTCCTTCTGCTTTTTCCTTTGCCGCCCTCCCTTGGTTGCCGCCTCCCCAGTCAAACAGTTGCTCTGCAATCTGTAGCCGGGGGAGTGCCTGGCCGATTGGGGAGGGGGAAGTACTTTAGCTCTGCTGGACTAAAGCTAAGTTTTTTAGGAAGCCGGCCAGCCGGCTGCTCTGGTAGCCGGTAGGCATGTTTGGAGGCCGTCTCTTTGCTATATAGGTTCGTTGTTCCTTAGCCGTTTTTCATGTGGGCGTCCTTTCTGTCTTTCCTCTTGGTAGTCGGACAGTCAGTTCTTTGAGCTGCGACTTTCAACAAGAGAGGACTCGGAAGCCGGCGCACTACTTTTCTGACTTTAGGAAAAACTTTCGATATAGCTCGAGGCGGCCAGTCCCCGGGCCGACTAGTCGAACCCGGTGCCGGACAAAAATTAAAAATGTAATAATACATTCATGGATATGACACTCGTCATTCATAGATAAATAAAAGGCAGTCCCCGAGTACTGTTCGGGGGGCCTGTTGGTTTGTACTTAATATAAAAGGGGAGCGTGATACATACTGCTTTTCAGCTGTAAAATCGTCTTAGGAGGTTTGTGTTCCATGGTCGCTCCGACTCCTTGCCGGAGTCGTCTCTCTTGCGTGCTCTTGGTTTTTGTGCGTCGATCAAGTAGTAGGAGTCGTTGCCAAGTGCCTTGCTGACGACGAAGGGGCCTTCCCAAGGGGCCGAGAGCTTGTGCTGGCCGGCTGTTCGCTGGATCAGCCGGAGCACAAGGTCGCCCTCTTGGAAGGATCTTGGCTTGACCTTGCGGTTGTAGTAGCGGCGCAGCCCTTGCTGGTAGATGGCGGACCGGCTGAGGGCTAACAACCGGCCTTCTTCCAGTAGGTCGACGCCGTCTTCTCTTGCTTCTTTGGCTTCCTCCTCCGTGTACATGGTGATCCGAGGCGAGTCGAACTCGATGTCTGTTGGGATGACAGCCTCGGCACCGTACACGAGGAAGAATGGAGTGAAGCCGGTTGACTTGTTGGGTGTAGTGCGCAGACTCCAGAGGACAGCCGGCAGCTCTTCGAGCCAGCAGCCGGCCGATCGCTCCAGTGGTACAACTAGTCGGGGCTTGATGCCGGAGAGGATGAGTCCATTTGCTCGCTCGACCTGACCGTTTGACTGCGGGTGGGCAACGGACGCTAAGTCCAGTCGGATGCCCTGCGTCGCGCAGAAACGTGCCAGTGCTCCTTTGGCGAAGTTCGTGCCGTTGTCGGTGATGATGCTGTGCGGCACGCCGTACCGAGTAGTGATGTCGGTGATGAATGTCACGGCAGTCGGCCCGTCCAGCTTCTTAATCGGTTTAGCTTTGATCCACTTTGTGAACTTGTCCACGGCGACCAGTAGATGTGTCAGGCCGCCGCGGGCTGTCTTGAAAGGGCCCACCATGTCCAGCCCCCAGACGGCAAAAGGCCAAGTAAGGGGAATGGTCTTGAGGGCAGAAGCCGGCAGGTGTTGCTTGGAACTAAAAACTTGACATCCTCTGCAGCTCTTGACTATTTCTTTAGCATCCTCCAAGGCAGTCGGCCAGAAGAAACCATGGCGGAAAGCCTTGGCCACAAGGGATCTTGAGGCTGCGTGGTGGCCGCATTCGCCTTGGTGGATGTCTTTGAGGATTGCCACTCCTTTTTCTGGCTCGACACAACGCTGGAAGACTCCAGTGACGTTGCGCTTCACAAGCTCTTTGTTGATTATTGTGTATGCCGCGGCTCGTCGTTGCACTAGTCTTGCTGAGATCTCGTCAGTCGGCAGCTCTCTACTGACTAGGAACTTGAGGATGGGCTGGGCCCATGAGGGAGCTGTGACTTCTTCTTCTGTTAATGTGGCCACCATGACTCGGGTGGGTGGGTTGGGTGTTGCATTGGAGTCGGCCACCGCTTCTTGTGCCGCTGCAGTCCCCGGGCCGACTGCTGCAGTCCCCGGGCCGGGTTCTGAAGTCCCCGGGCCGGGTGCGACTACGGTAGTCCCCGGGCCGGTTGTCGAAGTCCCCGTGCCGCCTGCGGGATTTCTCCAGTCGGATCCGACTGTATCTGGCGCAGGCGGTACGAAGATGGAATCCGACTCTAGAGACGGCTTGATGGACGGCTTGAGGAGGCGCTGGAGGGAGACGCCAGTCGGTATGGCTTGTCGGGTGGAGCCGATCCGTGCTAGGGCATCTGCTTGGTCGTTGTCGGCCCTTGGCACATGAAGGAACTCGCACCCTTCGAAGTATCCGCTTATCTGCTGGACGAGGAAACGATAGCTCGCCATGTTCGCGTCCTTGGCGTCCCAGTCGCCAGATGATTGCTGGACCACCAAGTCTGAGTCGCCGTAGCACAGGATCCGGCGTATACCAAGCTCTTTGGCTAGCCGGAGCCCGTGTACGAGCGCCTCGTACTCGGCGACGTTGTTGGAGGCGGCGAAGTGGATCTGCAGCGTGTACTTGAGCTTGTCGCCTTTGGGAGAGGTGAGGACGATGCCGGCTCCCAAGCCGGTGCGCATCTTGGACCCGTCAAAGTGCATCCGCCAATGGGTAGAGTCGGGAGCCGGCGGTAAGTACTGGGTCTCGGCCCAGTCGACGAGGAAGTCGGCCAATGCTTGCGACTTGATGGCGGTGCGGGGTTGATAGAAAATCGTGTAGGGCGCCAACGCAATGGCCCATTTGGCCACCCGGCCGGATACATCCCGGCTGCCTATGATCTCGGCGAGCGGGGCAGTGCACACGACCGTGATGGGGTGCTCTTGGAAGTAGGGCTTCAGTTTCTTGGCAGCGAAGTACACCCCATAGCACATCTTTTGGTAGTGCGGGTAGTTTTGCTTTGAGCTGGATAGTACTTCGCTAAGATAGTAGACCGGCCTCTGGACTAGCTGGGCTGGGCCTTCCTCCGGGCGCTGGACCACAACAACAGTGCTGACGACTCGGCTAGTCGCGGCGATGTAGAGGAGCATGGGCTCCTTCTCAGTCGGCGCAGCCAGGACAGGCGGAGTGGTCAGCATTTTCTTCAACTCATGGAAGGCTTGGTCAGCTTGATTATTCCACTCGAAGTGAGTGGACTTCTTCATGAGTCGGTACAAGGGGAGAGCCTTTTCCCCTAGTCGGCTGATAAAACGATTCAGGGAGGCTAAGCAGCCAGTGAACTTCTGCACATCTCGCAGCTTGGTGGGAATCTCCATCCTCTCGATGGCCTTGATCTTGACGGGGTTGCACTCAATGCCGCGTTCGGAGACCAGGAAGCCTAGCAGCTGGCCGGCTGGTACTCCGAACACGCACTTCTCGGGGTTGAGCTTGATTTGGAATCGGCGCCATTTGGCAAATGTTTCTTTCAGGTCTTCCAGCAAGGTACCGCGCTTCTCTGTCTTCACCACAATGTCGTCTACATAGACGTGGGCATTTCTGCCGAGTTGTTTGAAGAGACATTTCTGCATGCAACGCTGAAAAGTGGCACCGGCATTTCTCAAGCCGAATGTCATTGTCAGGTAGCAGAAAGCTCCAAAGGGCGTGATGAAGGCAGTCTTCAGGCGGTCGGCCGGGTCCAACTTGATCTGATGATACCCTGAGTATGCATCCAAAAAACTTAACAGCTCGCATCCGGCTGTGGAGTCTATCACTTGGTCAATCCGTGGCAGAGCAAACGGATCCTTTGGGCAGGCCTTGTTCAGACTAGTGTAGTCTATACACATACGCCACTTGTTATTCTTCTTCAGAACCAGAACTGGGTTGGCAAGCCATTCTGGAAAGAACACTTCCATGATAAAGCCGGCTGCAAGGAGCCGGGCTATTTCTTCTCCCACAATTCTTCGCTTCTCTTCTGACAGTCGGCGGAGGGGCTGCTTGACCGGCTTCGCATCATCTCGGACATGTAATTTGTGCTCGGCGAAATCCTTCGGGACACCCGGCATGTCCTTTGGGGACCATGCAAAGATGTCTCGATTCTCACGGAGGAAGTCGACGAGCTCGCCTTCCTATTTACTGTCCAAGTTCGCCCCAATCACAGCGAACCTCTCCGGGTTCTCCGGGTCTAGAGGTATCTTCTTCGTCTCTTTGGCAGGCTGGAAGGAGCCCTGCGCATCACAATCCTTGGGGTTGGTGGACAAGGCCGGCTGCTTGCCGGCCATGGCCACAACCCTTTCCAACATCTTCTTCTCTTCTGCCACCACGAGGGACTCGGCCAGCCGGCTACTGGCCATGGCGCACTCGATGGACTTCTTGTAGTCGCTAGCTACCGTGATAATCCCCTTCGAGCTCGGCATCTTCATTTCAGGTAGGCGTAATGGGGCACAGCCATGAACTTGGCCAGAGCAGGTCGGCCAAGCAGTGCATGATAGGGGCTCTCCAAATCCACTACCTCGAACCATATTGCTTCCCGGCGAAAATGATCCTTGTCTCCGAAGAGAACATCCATTTTGATCTTGCCGATTGGAGAGCAAGACAGGCCGGGTACGATACCATGGAAGACGGTGCGGCTCGGCATGAGCTGCTTCGCTTTGATGTTCAGCTTCTCCATGGTATCGCGGTACAGTATGTTGATACTGCTTCCGCCGTCTATCAAGACGCGGGAAAATCTGGCAGCTCGCCTCTCCGTCGCGAGGGTGACGTCCAAGACCATTGCATAGGAGCCAGGCGAAGGCATCACCTCTGGGTGGTCGGCCTGGCTCCAGCTGATTGGCTTTTCCGACCAGTGCATGAACTCGGCGGTGCTAGAGGCGACTGCATTCACTTCTTGGTGCTGTCGGCGTCGGCTGCGCTTGTCGTCGGCTTGACTAGTGAAGACGACGTAGGCGGCGTGCTCTTTGGGAAATTCGTCTTGGATGGCGCCGACTGCCGGCCGAGCCGCCGGCTGCTGGGGGGCTGGAGGCAGCGGGCCGGGAGGCGGAGGCGGCAGCATTCCCTCGCCCTTGGTGATGCGGGTGAGCCAGTGGCATTTCCGGGTTGTGTGGTTGGACGGCTTCGCGCCGCTGTGGAACTTGCAGGGGGCATCGAGTGCTTGCTCGTAGGAGAAAGACGGCTGCCAAGGCGGCCGGCCACCCTTCTTCTTGGGAGCGGGCCGATCCTCGGGCTGCTCGTCTTCAACTGTGGCCACCTGCCGACTGGAGGAAGTCGGCATGGGGCCCTTGCGCTTGTGGTCGTTCTGGTAGGGGCGCCGATTAGGGTCGCCAGCCGGCGTCTTGGGAGCCGGAGCAATTACTTTTCCCCGAGGCGTCCACTCGGAGCTCGGTCTTCATTGAGGAGTCGGCAGTGGCGTATTTGTCGGCGATGACCAGCAACTCATCGAGGGTAGCCGGCTCGTCGCAGAGGAGTCGGTGCTTGAGGAGGGTGCCCTCTCGGCACCCGGCGAAGTACTCGATGGCCTGGACCTCGTGCACTCCCTCGCAGGAGTTACGGAGCTCGGCCCATCGCGTGAGGTAGTCGCGGGTCAACTCGTTGGGCCCTTGGACGCAGAGGGAGAGCTGGCGAGGCTTGGGAGGCCGCTTGTAGGTGCTGGTGAAGTTGCGGACGAAAACTTCGGTGAAGTCTAGCCAACTGTTGATGCTGTAGGGCTTGAGGCTGTTGAGCCATGTGCACGCCGTGCCTTGCAGCATGAGGGGGACGTACTTCACGGCGACGCGCCGATTGCCGTTGGCTATGCTGACGGCCGTGGAGTAGTCGATGAGCCAATCTTCCGGCTTCACCGAGCCGTTGTACTTGGGCGTGTCTCTGGGGAGCGAGAACCCTTTGGGGAAGGGCTCGTCGCGGATGCGGGGGCCAAAGCATGGCGGGCCGACATCGTCTTCTTCTTCTAACGCCAAGGATCGAGCAAGGCGGTCGATCCAATGGCGGGCGTCGTTCTCGCCGACTCGTTCTCGGCGGCCGAGTCGGTCGCCAAGAGTCGGGTGTGTGATAGGCGGCGGAGTGAGGCGTCTTTCTCTTCGAGGCGGGGGAGGAGGCAGATTTCCTTGGTGCTCTACAGCTCGAGGGCGGCCATCCACGTCGCGCTCGATGGTGATGCGAGTCCGACTGTGGCTGGCAGCCGGCTCCTTGTCTTTCTTCTGGCGCGCGCCGCTCGCAATCGGCGAGCGGGACGTCGCGGCGTGCTCCCGGCGTGGGGGATGACTATCAGCACGGGCGCCGGCTTCGTGCCGTTCCGCAGCCGCGTCGAGCAGCTGTTGGATCCGTCTCTTCATGTAGGGGAGCTCATCGGCTCCCAGCCCATTGAGCTCTTCTGCAGCCGCCTGAGCGGCTCGCAGATTCTCGAGCGGGGTGGCGTAGACGGGGCGATCTGCGCCCAGCATGCTGGCAACGGCTGCGCCGCGCTTCTGGACGAAGCCGGCTCGGCTAGGGCCGCTAGGCGGCGGCGTGCCGAAGGGGGCGCGGTCGACTTCGCGCTGGTGGGCCTCGGTGAGGCGTCTCATCGAGGCTATCTTCTGGCCCTCCGCGATGAGGGCAAGGCGGCGTGCCTCCAGGGTCTCGGCGTTGGCGTCGGCCGGGACGGGGACGGAGAGGTCGTGCATCGCCGCTTGCTGAGCGTCGCGGGCATTCTCGCCCGAGTTGGAGACGTGGCTGATGACCAGCACTTCGGTGACAGCGCTGCTGCCGCTGTCAGCTCGAGGGAGGGGGTCGTCGAAGACCACCACGTCGGAGGGGTAGGCGTCAAGCGACGCGGTATCGGAGTCGATGAGCATCGGGTCGGTGGAGCCGACCGACTCCATGTCTGCAGTGGGCTCGTTGGAGACGTGAAGCTGGTCGAGGAGGCTGACGAGGCGGTTCTCGGGGTAGTCGGTGCCTGCGTCGGACGCAGGCTCGTCGGAGATGCGAGCCTCGCCGAGCAGATCGGCGAGGCAGCTCGCAGCGCAGGCGTCGTCGACGCCTTGCAGCGCGTCAAGGCAAACGCCATCGGGCGCAGCAGGCTGGCTGCGCTCGCGGGGGAGGAAGAGGGTTCCCGTCCAGAACAGGTCTCCGGACGACGGTGCACCTGGCCCCACGGTGGGCGCCAAATGTCGGGTGGTTGGTGCGACATATGCCAAGGGATGGCTTATCATTGTGGGAGCCAATAAAACGTCGCCGGTGCCCGGAAACGGGATGAGGCGAAGACATGCACGCCGGCGAATCTTACCCAGGTTCGGGGCTCTCCGAGGAGATAACACCCCTAGTCCTGCTCTGCGGGGTCTCCGCATGATCACTAGATCAAGAAAGGGTAGCTACAATCGCTCCTAGAGCTGTTTGGGATCAAGGGGGAAGAAGAACAAGGCTAGCTCTTGCTTCCCTCTATCTATGGTGTGTGTGCTATGCTTGGAAGCCAACTATGCTCAGAGGCCAACCCTTTGCATGGGTGCTCCGGGGGGTTTATATAGGCCTACCCCCCGGGGGTACAATGGTAATCCGACTGGGAGCTGGTCCCAGCCGTCAGTGTCTACACTTGCCGGCTTCTCCGCCGGCTGGTGGGTCCCGCCGGCTCCTTGGTCGACAGGCCGGCCCCACCGCCTAGGGCCTTGTCGGCGGCTGCTTACTGTAGCCTGGCCTCTGATGACGAGGGCTTTGTCGAGGTAAGTGTGGCTACAGTGGGCCGCCTCGGGGGCTCTCACTGTAGCCTTACCTCGTCTTGTCTCCTTAATGGGGTTCCTGCTTCGAGGAAGGGAGTAGCCGGCTTCTGGGGGCCGGCTATGCCCTTGGCCGACTGGGAGAGGCCGGGCCGTCTTCGCGCCTCTCTCTGGCTGAAGGGACCCGCCGCCCTTGGGCCGTACAGGAGTCGGTCGTGGATGACGTCGAGGCTGGCATGGCTACAGTGGCGAGCCGCACGAGAGACGGCCGCCCCGTACGGCCTCCTGTAGCCATGCCCGCCTCGGGCTTGGGGGTAGTGGGCCACACTGTGGCCACACCCCGTCTTGTCGCCGTTATGTGGGAGTTGCTTGGAGTGGTTGTGGTCTTGGCCGGCTCTTTGGAGTCGGCGTCCTTCTTGGCCGGCTTCTTGGAGTCGGCCACCCTGTAATCGTCCTGGGGAGGGGTTGCTGAGGCAGGGTTGCCTTCCGGGAGTCGGCTTCAGAGGTAGCCGGCCAGGGAAGGCGGCCCGAATGCCTGGAGTGCTTGAAGGCCCAAAGGCCTGATAATTTTTCTGAAGAACCACGGGTAGTCGGTTGGGCTACCCTTGGCCATTTACTTCGACAAAGAGCAAAGCAGCGGACAGCATATTTGCAATATCCTGTCGTTCTTTTCAAACCGGAATTCTTTTTCGAGCAGATTTCCTACAAAAAAGATCCGTAAGGCACATGCGGAAAAGTAGAAGTTCAAATTGTCATGCGATATCATAGACAGTACCTCATCCTCGGAACGAGACTAGTGCATAACAAGGTTTTTCCATTCAATGTCTTCTAAATTTAGCACAGGAGACTTCACCAGAAATTCGTTTATAGACTTGCCATCAAAGTGTGATTTCCTCAGGTAACACCAATACTGCTGCAATGCTTCCTTGAAAAGCGGTGAAAATGGTGTTTGTCTTCACTATGAATAATAGCACTTACACGTAAGTGGGACAGGAAGATGTGAAAATGGTGTTTGTCTTCACTATAATCTTCCCATGATGGGAATATATGCACGTAGTCCCTAACAACATTGAAAGCATTGCCTTTTAAACTGGGAATAACTGGAATGGGGTTCCAATTTGCAGGAATTGGTCGTCTCTGTAGTTGGGATAGGTCTTCGGCCGGTTGACTTGCTGTACTTTTTGTTGGAGTGGGATTTTTCTGTGGTACGGCTGGTGCTATGGCAACTGAAATCGGCATACCTTTCGCTGGAGTGCAGGTCCTGTGTGGTGGGGCTAGTGGTGTGGCCAATGAAGTATGGGTACAGTCTGCTGGAGTCGGTCCTACGTTTTGTGTCACTGGTTGTACAACCAATATAAGTTGAGGTGTTGTCTGATTTCTCCAGCACAACCACATTTTTCAAGGACTTTGCTATTGCTCGTTCAGGTTCGGCAATCACCCTCTTCCTTTTTGATGTCTGATGCACAAGAACAACATTTGAGTGGAAAAACATGGTATGATGACAGATGGAATATGTATTGATAATGGCTGGGCATGGCATCTCGACATATATGATGAGTAAACTAAGCAGATGGCGGTGCAACAAAGTAGAAGAAATGCAAGACAACATATGCAAGATACGTGCAATCAATAAAACCTTGCCAAATTAGAACATGCACCTTGATGGGTGAACAGGACAGGCCATCTGCCTTTGACTCCTTGAGGTTAGAATAGTCATTAGGATCATATTCTGAACAAGAATCAACAGGTGGGGAGCGTATGAGTTTCATTGCATCCAGAATGGCACTCAATGCCTTGGTGCCAATTTTGTAAGTCATTGCGGTGTTTAGCTTCAAGAGTGGAATGCTACTAGTGCGACACAAAGCAGCTACACAGATCATAGTGTAGATATAACGGGAAAACCGTAAGCATCAGAGTAAAATCAGCAAAGTGGAACTTGCTGGAATATATGTGCTAGTATTGCCGGTACGGCTAGAAAGGCTTCGGATACCAGCTCTCTTCAACTGAAGGTGCGGTACTGTTAATATCAGTGTAACTCTCAAAGGCGACACAACTCCCCGCATTTCCTTGCTATTCTTATAGGATTCAAGTGGGCAGGCCACTACAAATCCTATTCCCATGTTTACAAAATCTTACGAATCAAAGAGGCCCGAAGAGTTCAAAGTGTCCATCACAACCGACCGTATAGACCTCTACACTGCAAATGTCCCTGCTCATCTTCACTATAAGGAACATACTGTACTACTATCATACTCCCTCCGTTCCAAAATATAAGTCTTGGTAGAGATTTCCACTATGGATCACATACAGATGTATCCAGATACATTTTAGAGTGTGGATTCACTCATTTTGCTCCATATGTAGTCCATGGTGGAATCTATACAAAGACTTGTATTTAGGAACAGAGAGAGTACTTATTAAAGAAGAACGGAAGAGGAACATGCTAAAGAAGAGCAAGCAGATTTTGGATAATAAAATGTTCGTTGCGCAGTGCCCACACATGATGAACCAGAGCGCATTAAGAAAGCAACTCCCTGCTGTCTCTCTATATGTGGTGCACGTGCTTTTCGAAAGTAAAGTAGGAACATTAGTTGACCAATTAAATGTTATCTCTTTTAGTAATATCAACATCATATCAGATTCATACTTGAGCAACAAGTTTGAAATTATGAGTGGCACGTTGTTTAGCTTGATGAATTTAGGAGCAGTGCTAAGCAGGTACGAGGATGGTACTGAATATAAAGGCATGTCTGCATACAAGTCGCGTGACTTTTGTCATTTGGGTCAGTCGACCATTTCAGGCGGTTGGATGAAGATCCTACGTCTCCTAACCCTTCTTCTTCCTCGTCTTTGATTCTTCCCATACAGAACACCGCACGGGCCACCGGCCGGAACACCGGCCCCCACCGCCTGTGTTCCTCCGCCACCCCCCACCCCCGCCCCCACCCGCGTCGAGTTTTCTTCGCTCGGCGAGGCCCCACCACCGCCCCCCCCCCCATAACCACCGTCCCCACCCGAGCCCCTTCGTTCGCACCGGCGAACTCTGGCGAGCTCTGAAAAATCGACTGACCCAATTTTGAAATCTAGTCTACTGTGATTTAACTAGTGTGGAATATAAAAGGGGAAAACCATAAGCATTGGGAGTATAGTGTTGAGCGTGCCATGGCGGATCTGAAGGTGCAAATCGGACAAAGGCAACTTCGCAACCAATGTTTGCTTTCAACTAGCAAGTAAGTGATGGACAACAAATTAGAGTAAAGCAGTGGTGAATTTTCTTGCTGCGATAAATAAGTTGAGCAGATATGAAAGAGTACCGCCTCTGGTGCGGCGCCGTGTATGCATCTGCTGAGAATGTGACGGTGCTGCGGTAGCGATGGCTGTCGGCAGCGTGGAAGCAGATCTAGGAGGGTAGACGGTGGCGGCGGGGCGCGGTGGACGAGACGGCCGTAGGAGCGGCGCCGGCAAGGTGGACGACGGCGGGGATGAAGCGAGAGGACGGGATGCAAGGATCCCGGTCCGAAGCCATGGATGAGAGAGGTCGATCTCTGTAATGGACAGCAGCGTCGGGGTATCAGCTCCGGCATGGTGGAGGAGGACAGCGGTGGATGGGGTGGAGGACGGAGGAGGCTGAGGTGGAGAGGGTGTTTTGGCGCCCACGGAGTACGAATGGGGAAATGGAGGTGGAGAATAAGGGGGGAACCATGTCTTCAGGGCGCGCTTGTCTCAAATGCGAGGAAATTTACAAACTTAGCCCCCGTTTCAAATTTCCTACATCACAGCAATATTAGTCGGTTGGGGATAGGACGGTAATCTCGCATACACCAAATATTTGCCGACGCGAGTTTGTTTTTGGCGCTCATCGTGTATGAATCGAGGAGGGAGTTGATTTCAGCCGAGGACACACTGTGTTTTGGCGCCCACCGTGTATGAATCCGGGTGAGAGGCGGTTATGTCACGTTTGAGTGAAATTACAAACCTACCCCTCTCGAAACATATAGAAATCGAGCAGATAGGCTTTGCGTGGCAGGGATAGGCAGTAGTAATTTCCATCTCGCAGATTTTGGTTTCGGGCTGTTACTGCGACTTTCCCCGCTTTGTTCAAATTTTGCAGAGTGCACGTTTACCGTGCCAACTCAATTCGAATCCCGTTTGTATTCTATTTTTTCGGGCGGGATCCATTTTCGGTTGGAATAAAATTCTATATACATCATTTTTTATATATACTTTCAAAAGCAAAACAAAGAATTATTCTCCTTTATATGTATAATATGATTTACAAATAGAATGATCTCAATATCATAAGGTTGAATTCAAAAAATTAAACCAAATTATGTTCTACTAAAATGTATGGATCAGTAATATCTACATATTAAACAACATAGATGCGTGTGAATTCATATGAGTATGCATGTTTGATAGATCAATTTTGCTTCGAGTATGGATTACATGCATCATCATCTCGAATTCAAATATTTGAATCCCTTTTATCTTCACTCCTTTCACGCCCATCTCTCTCGCATGCATGCTCCTTCATGTAGCTATCCCTCTCTTTTCTCCAGCTCACCCGCACGCTCACTTCATGTTTCTCCTATCCTCGCAAACATGGTCTCTCGACGTCTCCCTTGAGAAGTGTCACACTCTCCCTATCATTATACATTACACGGTTTTCATTATCTCTCACGCCTCTACCGTTCTCTGGTATCACTAGGTACCTAAGCTTTGTTTTTCACCGCCACACACACAGTCTCCACTCGTCTTTCACTTTGTCTTTCTCTCTATGGGATTCTCTCACACACCCTATATGTCTATAGATTTGAATCATACCACTAAAATTACTCTCTCTATCTCCTGTAGACACAACATTTGTAGCGGTCTCCTTTTCGTCTCCATCCCAGACTGACATTATTCATTTGTTTACCGATCAGAAAAACTCCCCCCCTCTCTCTCTCTCTCACACACACACACAACTCCTGCTTCCACTCCCCTTCCTGACTACCGTCTCTCTCTCGCACACACAAAACTCTCGCTTTCGCACCCCCGACTTGTATTTCTCTCACAAACATTTATCGACTAGCCTCTAGATAGGTTTATACACCCGCACACTCGTGCTTCTACTATCGCATACATGTCTCTCTCCTGCTCCTTGTATCTATGTAGATTTTTCTTCCCTTCTTGAGACACACCCTCTCGATCGTGCACACACACACTATCGCCTCATTTTAAGCTGATACCTCTCGCACACACACTCTTTGTGTCTTTGTCACACATGCACTCCGTCCTCCTCCTCTCTCCCTCTCTCTCTCACACACATGGGCTTTTTGCAACAACTAGCAAGATGCCCATGCGTTGCACGGAACATCAAGATGCATTTGTATGAGTAGTTTATCTTGTGGGATAAAAGGATGAACAAGGGAAGGCCTTATTTGCAAGTGTGGAGAGGGGTGTGGGTATCTTTTTGCAAAATTGCCATAGTTTCCTTCCTATCCGTCAGATATAGATCGGACAGCCTATATTGCAGGATGGCAGGCACACAATCATCACCGACTATGCTTTTTATAAGAGTAGGGATAAAAACAGAGTTGGTGATGATGGTGGGCCTGCCATCCTGCAATATAGGCCGTCCGATTTATATCTGACGGATAGGAAGGAAACTATGGCAATTTACCCACACTCCTCTCCACATTTGCAGATAAGGCCTTCCTTCATTCATCCTTTTCTCCCACGAGATCTTGATGTTCCGTGCAACGCACGGGCATCTTGCTAGTAAGAGTAGAAATTAGACATATACCACTTCTCGAATCTTGAAACCAACAACATTCCTCCCTTATCTCATCAAAAACGCCAAAGGAATATATTTTGAGTGAAACATAACATTTTTTTTAGTGATATACGTATTTCAAAACTAGACTTTTTTTCTATCAAATCGGTGAATATGTATTAATCTACTCTGATCGTGTGGCAACGCATTGGCACATTGCTAGTAGTTATTACAATTTCTTGGACACCAGACAAACGGTGGAGTACATATACGAAGAGAAGAGGCGCACGCACGCAGTCGGTCTCTCGCTGTCTCGTACACATGAGTGTTACGTAAAGGCAACATTAACAAATAAACCCTAAAACCCTAGGTGCACGATTGCTGCATTCGCAGGTACCGGGTACGTGGTGGAGCGTACCTTTGTAGGAATAGTCAGCTCGCATGATAATTTGATCCATAGGAGTTGATGGTCGGGACTACAGGTGAACGACTTGGAGGCGGTGGCTCGCCAGTTGCCACAGATAGAGTAGCCACGTTTAAAATATCATTTTTAGCGGGGTTAAGAGTTTCGATTTTGAATGGCGCGTTATAAGTACTAAGTAGTTTTTAGAATGATTGGTATGGAGCGAAAATGGAATTCATACTACTACGTACCTCCTTGGCGTATGGTTGTATGGGTTTATGTTGCGAGATGTTGAACCTGGTAGTTCTAGGGAAAATACTATGGTTTAGATTTAGATGTTAGTTTTCAGTAATGAAAATCGGAAGGGGGAAACCCTTCTTTGATTAAAAAAAACTACTACCTCCGTTCTGGTTTACTAGTCCCCATCGTATTTTGGGTCAAAGTTTGTCCACGAATTTTACTTGTAAAATGTGAATGGAAAATGAGATTTTGTTATACCCAAACAAAAAAGGACTGGAGGGAGTGATTGCTCTGACACGGACGCGGCCTCTCATAGCGCAGGCATTGAACCGGCGCGCCGGCCAAGAGGGCCCCACTCGCTGCAGGCCCGGCTGAACACGCCTCCTCGCCGCATGCAACCGGCTTCAGACTGCCCCACCTGCCTTCATTGAATCCGCGCGTGTGCCGGCAACACGTCCTTCCGCGAGCCGGCCGGCATTTTAGAACAAAAAAAATGACCAATATATAATTAATTACGCATGGTCTTGACTTGTTGTGCTCGCACTGGTAGCAGGAACTAGAGGTTTTTCTTTATTCATAACTCTCCTCAATTTTTTTTTGCTTTGAAGTGACTCATGGTTGTGGACATTATGTATGAATGTGCAGATATCTGTGAACATGAGTTTGATGTGGAAGTTGAACTTGGAATGTCGGGCTTGCGCGTGAACTATACCATGTCCAATGCTTCGTCTGTTATTGTTTGGAAAGTAATTGCTGTTATTACATGACCGGAAAAAATATATTTTGTGCCACGTCAGTAGATGCACGGACATCACAACAGGCATGCTGACTAGATAAACATTTGAACCTAGCTACTATGAAGGAAATTTTGTATTGACAACAATTTTAGATAGCAGGAGACACCTAGCCTGCTCTGCCTCTGCTAGCTTATTTCTGGCTTCTTCCATCTCTTCTTTGGCATGGGTGAAGAGAGCATCTGATTGCTCTGTTCACTTCTTCAGGAACTCAGCTACATTCTCAAGGGCTGCTGCACGCTTTCTTTCAGCCTTTACTAGAGCCACGAGGACACGAACAGCTGACGACTCCACCTGGCTTGTGTGTAATCCAGCATCATCTGGGAATTTGCACCTTGTGTCTAATCCAGCATCATTAGGGAACTGGCACCTTGTGTGTAATCCAACCTCATTCTGGAAACATGATCTCGAGGTTGACCATACTTCCCTCCTCGCAGGAACTGCATCCTGACATGAAGTTACTTCTTTTTTAGATCAATACTCAGAGCAACCTAGATCCATTTAGTAGAAGCCAGATAAACAGAACTGGGAGAAGTGAATTCAAAAGGAAAAAAAATATAAAAACAGACTACAAGGTGAGAACACCCACTTCCTACATCAAGCTAAAAACGAAAGCATTAGGACGATTAAGACTCTTCTTATTACACATCGAAGAACACAAGGCTTAAGAGAAACAGAAACTACAACATATACACATCAAAGAACATGAGGCTAAACGAAAATAATAGAAAGGGTGCTACTTACCAAAGCTCGTTTTACAGGTTCGGTGCAGCTCCTCTTTAACTTGACACGCTCCTTGAAGATGTCCCCAATATCCCGTGTTTGGTCTTCATTACTCCTCTGCATGTTCGCACTCGTGGTTTTAAAATCTCAACATGGCAAGAAAAATATACTACTAGTAATACTCGCGCATCTTGTGGGCAACATTAAAGCGCTCGTCTGCCATGTTAGAGCATCTCCAACAGAATCGCAACGCGCGGCGCTTTAAAAAAGTGTTTACAGTGCTGAGATCGAGAAGTAGAGATAGAGAGTAGAGACTAGAGAGTAGAGGATAGTTCTCAGCATAGATAGATAAAAAAATAGATTATTCAACTACTCCTCGTCATCCGACTCCTCCTCGGTGATGTCCTCCTCCGACGTCTGACTGTAGGCGTGAAGATACCGATCATCGTCGGACTCCCAGGGCGACGCTGCTCCTAGCCTCATGTTGAATTGAGCGTCCCCTTTTCGCCTACGCTTGTCCTCGCGATAGGCGGCTCGCTCCGCCCTCCTCTTATCCCTCTCCACCCTCCTTTGCGCGTAGAACTCGCGCTCATTGATGATGTCCTACGGGAAGCATTGGCGCCACAACACCATGGCTTCCTCGTCCATCTCGGCGATGCCGAGACGGTGCTCCCGCCTCCGGTTGTCGCGACGATCCTCGTCGGTGATAAGCTGCGGCAGAGGCGCGAGCTCCTGTGCCCGCTCCCGCGTCGGCACGTTGGGGAAGTTCAATGTTCTATGAGGGCATCGGAGGCGCCATGCAGCCGCGTCGTACGCGCGGGCGGCCTCATTGGCGGTGTCGAAATTGCCGAGGCCGAGGCGCATCCCGCGGAACCGGATCTCGGCAGAGAAGCAGCCGGAGGGGCGCGTGCGGACGCCGCGGTATCCCCAAGTTTCCCGACGATGCGGCGGCATGGTGGCGCGGCGGCGGCGAGGCGAGAAAGAGCGGGGAGAGAGCGGTGGCGAGGCACAGAGCGGTGGGATGGCGTTGGATTTTATAAAGCGCGCCGGACGCCGCGCGCCAAAACTAGCGCACGCCCGACCGCTTTTCCCGCGCGCGCAATCCTTTCCCGACGTCTCTGCTATCTCTACTCTCTTCTCTATTGTTATATTTATTTTATATTTAATATTTATCTCTACTTCTCTACCCTCTACTTTTTTTCTCTACTTTTTTTCTTATAAAAAAACAGAGTTGGTGATATTGGTGTGCCTGCCATCCTGCAATATAGGCCGTCCGATTTATATCTGACAGATAGGAAGGAAACAATGGCAATTTTGCAAAAAAGATACCCACACCCCTCTCCAGATTTGCAAATAAGGCTTTCCCTCGTTCATCCTTTTCTCCCACAAGATAAACTACTCATACAAACGCATCTTGATGCGTGCAACGCATGGGCATCTTGCTAGTTCTAAAAAACTTTCCATCATTTTCCACACTACTGGTTGCAGATGAAAAACCTACCCAAGCGCAGCGTGATACAGGAGCGACACACAATTACAAGCTGATATTCTGTTGGACAATGGAGGCTATAACCAATTACTTTTACGGGAACAATAGCACCCAGGAAATTTGAAGGGTTGGTATGAACAAAATTGGAACTGCACGTGTACTGCTAAGTGATTCAATACACACATTACCAATCGAGGAGGAGAACGATGGTCGCGGCGGCCTCTGTGAGTCATGGTCAGTAACGGGAGTCAGTTCATTGTCCACGACGGTGGTGCTTCTGCGCTTGGCGTCGGCTTCTGGGAAGCAGATCCGAGACCGTGGAAGACGGTGCCGGGGAAGAGGCTCCGTGTACGACAACGACGGTGGACCGGCTCAAGTGCGGCGTAGAAGGTCGTCAATGGGGCAGATGCGCTGCGGTGGACGAGTGTGCCGATGTAAAATGGGAGGAGCACGAAGGTTGCGGTGCCGTGGAGAAGTCTATTTTGCGGTGGGGATAGAAAATAGGGAGTATTCAGGTGTACTACTCTGGGTGCCGAGGTGGGGTTGGCTGGGTAGGGTGAACCTGAAGTTACAAAAACAGCCCCCTACCAACCGTCATCCGTAGGCCTGTTCCGAAGGCTATGATGGTAACTTCCCACTGCTCGAATCAGGGTCGCGGGAGATTTTCCCGCCGAATTCAAAATTTTGTGACACTGAACTCCCCGTGTGGCGTGTTGGGTGATTCGGCTAAGCAACTAGCAAGTAGTACTATTAAACTCTACATATTAGGTTTGACCGAAGTCAAACTTCCTAAAGTTTGACCAAGTTTATTGAAAAATATAAACATTTACCATAACAGATATGTATGATGTGAAAGTACATTCAATAATGAATCTAATGGTATTTATTTGTTATTGTATATGTTAATATTTTTTGTTATAAACTTTCTGAGAGTTTACAAAACTTGACTTTGACCAATGCTAATACGCGGACTTAAATAAAAATGGAGGGTGTACACATTTGTTTTCGTAGTATGTAGTGAATTAATCATTTGTTGAAATTGTGAAATAAATATATGAGGCTACTGACTTCGAATGTAATGGTCTATACAATTCAATAGTTACAATCATTGTCGAATTCCAAGATGTATACGAGGTCTATAGTACTTCACAACATGCTCAAACTCGCATAATCCCAGTAAAATGACAATCAAAATGCATTTCATAGTTATTACTTTGTAGGATGCAACAAAACCAACAATAACTCTACATCAGCCATTATAAAAGCAACATTTTGAACATATCCCAATGTGTGAATGAAACGTGCAGAGAGAGCTTGCGAAGATGCAGCAGATAGGGCGGGAAAGATTGTATGTATGTGGACGAGAGAGTAGGAGATAAACCTAATGAAAGAGAGAGAGAGAGAGAGAGAGAGAGAGAGAGAGAGAGAGAGGAAGGTTAGGTCTGTGAGAAAGATGGAGACATGTAATATATGTGAGATGCCTGTGCATCCGGATTCTGTACACGTGGAAGGAGAAGAGACAACAGGTTTGATGAGAGAGCTGGAAAAACATGGACGAGAGGGGAAGGATCTCACGGGTTGAGGGATTGATAAATTTGTGCGTGGGAGAGAGGGATTGCTAATTTTGTTCGAGAGAGAGGGTGGGGGAGGAGTCTGTCAGCCATCGTCACATCATCCTGCTTCCAAATGGCCCCGCATTCTCTAGCGCAGTGTGGTCGCCGTCTTCGATCTCCTCGATGCCCTCTTTGAAGATTGAGGTGTTGTGCATGTTGGGGGTGCAGAGAAGCACAAGCGAGAGTGGTCACCATATAACCTTGGATGGGGATGAATTGTGTGCTCGGGGGAGGGAGTGTGTGTGTGATGTGTGTTGTGTGTGTGTGTGTCAGATATTGAGAGAAAACAAACCTAAGGAGAGAAATGTGTGTGTATGTGACGGAAAGATACATGCTAAACAGGGTATTCACGAAGAGATTGTGCGTGCGAGATAGAGAGCGATGTGCGGGCCTTGAGGTGGGCAGGGGCCGGGTAAGGGTGTCAAAATGTGCGCGTTGATGCATGTGTTACATGCGATCGTGCGAGGGACGGACGAATCGAGAGAGATGGTTGTTGTGTTACGGATGCTCCTCTCTCTCTCTCACACACACACACACACACATACACACACAAGTAAAATAGAAGACCGTTCTCTCATGTATACACAACGTATCGGCATCTGTCTATGTCTCACTCATGCATGATCATTTGCACATTCACACCTCTCTATGTCTCTATCACACGCACACCGTCTCCACATTGCCCTTCCGCCACAACACACATATGGACACATACACACGTTCTCTCTCAGTCACACACACAAAATTGGTATTAAAAAAACTAGGGCGCACCTAAAACGTCCAAATCCAAATAAACACGAACTGGAGCTAAATTCAAATATATGGAAATATTGCAGCGTAAAGAACTTTTCCAGAAAAAAAAGTTGAGTAATATTCGGGGATTGTTTTCACACACACACAAAAAGGTTTGGTGGATGTCCTTCGAGCGCGACATGGTGACGCAACGTTCGATCGACCGCGCGGCCGCGGTTCACGCAATTGCACATGATTCCGTATCATGGCTATGGTAACTAATAAAAGCGCTGCCTAAGTCTAATGTTTACGCGTACTAGTATGGTTTTCTTTTAAGTTTGACCAACCCTATATAAAACTAAACTAAGCTCCCACACGCGCACTCATGAATATGTTGTCGCCGCCATTGCGCATGCCGGCGCCCGCCTGCTCTGGCCAACAATTTCTCGCCCATCACCACTGTGTCGCCGCCATCCCTGTGCCATGAAGCCGAAGGCTTGCCCGCTCACATCGTCTGCAGTCCCTCCTCGCGATGCCACCGCGCTGCCAAGCACGCGGGCAGCTGGTGGAGCCGCGTCTATGCACGCAGCGTACAAAGAGGAGGACAAGCGCGTGCTCTAGCACGCCGGCGAGGAGGAACTAGCGTGTCATTGTCGTCTCCGCCCGCACGGAGGAGGCGCGCATGGTGGCTGTCACGGCGGAAGCCGGTCACGCGCGCGTCGAGCCCGCAAACCGGGTGCGGATGCGAAATCTACCTTCGAGACCTTGAATGCCACGTGGATCCTGCAATCTGAAGGAGCAATTTGGGTCAGTCGACTCTTGTGAGCCGTTTGATGCAACATGGATGGCTAGAAGGGCTTCTTCAACCTCCGAAATTGATGCACGGTTCATCTTCTCAGCCCGCCACACGCCGAACTGCCTGCCGCCGCCGCGCCCTCCCCTGAACTGCCTGCCACCGCCATGCTCCCCCCACCCCCGCCATCCGTTTAACCCCGGGCACGATCCATTTTTTTTCCGGCGAACTGCATTCCACACCCAACACTCATAAGATAGATCATGGGCACCCTTCCACCCTAATATAGATACTGGGGTAGCTTCTCTGCCATCTTCTTCCTTCGCTTCGTCGAACTTCTTTCACAAATCAACTGACCCAAATTATACTACTAGTATGAATGTATTAAGTACAGTAGGAACACGAAGATACGAGCAGTAGTACCAACTGCAAGAAGAATAGTAGTAAGACATAGTACTAGTACTACTGTACGTACTAAAGAGTTCAAATAACGAGAAAGAACATAAACATAGTTCTGTTGGGGCCTCGGCACAACACACCCTTGAAAATAAACTAAGCAACTAGTCCGCTTGACACTGCAGTAGAACCAGCATGAGCGACGGCACTGCCACCTACTCGGAGTCCGAGTCCACGTCCTCGACTTCGTCCTCGTCCCTCTTCCTCTTCCTCTTCGCCGATGCTTCTTTGCTTGAACCGGACACTGGGCTCTGCTTCTTCATCCAACCCTTGTAGATATTTAAACAAAGGTAGGCATCCATTGCTGCGTACAGGATGTGATCTTCATCTAATGTCTTCGACTCCCATGCATGATGAAACTCGTGGTGAGGTTTCTTTAGTTTAGCGTACGAAGGATCAATCATGGCTGCTGCCAGGGTCAAAATTGAAGGCTGAGAGGAGGACACCAGGCTTGCCTTCTGGAGATCGAAGGGCTGGCCTACAACGAGGCCTATCCGACCCAGGACATCCCTGTCGTTCCTAAAGTCTACAGTAACGAATTTCACTCTTTCGTCCTTGAGGAAGTTCTTAAAATCCTGGCACTCAACGTCGGCATGGCATATGTGGTAGACCAAGCACGCGTTATGTACGCAAACCAGGATCACGGCGGGCTTCTTCTTCTCTGCCTCCTTTAGAATCTTCTCTCTTTGCAGGACTGTGGTGTACTCAACATCTAGCCCAGCGACCCACTCATCCGTTGAACTGTTGAACATGCATAGGAAGCGAGCAAGGCATGCTTTCACTGTTGCGGATCCACGTGTGTAGATGACGATTAACTCATCGCTGGTGATGGCTCTAACCTGGTACTCAGCGGCGACCATGGAGATTTGGGAGGCCATGGATTTTGGAGGAGGGTTAGGAGAAGTTGAACTGGTGTAATGTGAAAGGACAGGACGACTGGGAGCAAACTGTTGTAAGGTACTGTACTAGTAGAAGACGGGGAGGAGTAGGGCGTGCGAACGGCGTGGGGTTGCTGGCTTGCCCGGTGGATAAACGGCTGCAAGCCCCCAAAGAGTTCTCGAGAACTATGCGGGACCCACTAGATGTCATGTATACTAGACCCATACCGTAGGCCTGACGGTATAGCTTCTGCCTGTTCGCACGTCATGCCGGCGCGTGGGTAACTTCACTTAATTCCGTCAACCGTCGCGCCTCCCACGACCTTCGCTCCCTCGCGCGGTCGCGCCCTTTGAGACTTCGACCGGCTATAAATGAGCAATTTTTTTGCCTACTCCGCATGCATGATACTCCCTCTGGTCCTTTTTACTTCCGTCAACCGTTTGCAAAGTGTTTGACCAAATTTATACTAAAAATATCAATATCTACAATACTGATTATAATGAGTATAAGAACTACTATTAGATGAGTTAGATGAGTTAAAGATTCTAATCCTGAACTAACCCTGAAGTAACTCTAGCGAAAGAGGTGTTTGGATGACAGGGTTAGATGGAGCACGGATACGGCGAGGTGCCTTCATGGGCAGTGCGAGAGGGAGGGAGGGAGGGAGAGGACGAGAAGCTTCGAGGAAGTGGGGAGGGATCTGCTGCGGGGAGAGCGAGAGAAAAATGTGTTTTTTAGTGTCCCAAGAAGAACTAACCCAAATAAGCACCTCTTGGGTGGGTTAGATTTTTTGAATGGGTTAGATGCACCTAACCCAAACTAACCCTCCTGTTTGGATATTTTTGGGTTAGTTGAGTTCAAACTAACCCAAACTAACTCTAACACATGGATCCAAATAGGGCCAAGGTTAGCTATTAGAGTACTACTACCTCCCTTCTAGTTTAAAGGGCTCGATTCAAAAATTTCGCCTACTCTTAGCAAGATAGAGGCAGTGGAATAGTTTTTGTAGTCTGCAAAAGTACTCAACTAATGCTGTCGTTCTTCACAGAAAAATGTGTTTACCAATGCACGCATGAACACTAGTTACTCTAACCCCCCTCTCTTCTTTAATTCTTTGCCACATCAGCATGTTTGCTATTCCCGTGTGCATGATACCAGCTAAGATACCACCATTATGGCGAGCCTTAATCATCGCATGCAATAATTTAGTGCACATTGAAATATGAACATGTGTGGGGCGTGTATGTTTTTAATGACTTGAGACTATACCTAGCCCAACATGCAATATGAGACTTATTATGCACTATTCCCCATACCTGCAGGAAGCCCGTTCTTCTCCAAATCTTTTCCTCTCCATGTGTGGAAACAATATGCCTGCCAGACTCTCCTTCTCCGTCCGGCGGTCCCACCACTCCACCCCGTGTGGAAAAAATCTGCATGCATGACTCTCCTCCCCCCACGCTCGTCCAATCCGTTGTGACCAGCAATATTTCCACCCCTTCCCTCCCCCGTAATTTACTCCAACAAATATGCTCACGTAGATGTTACGTTAATCACGCAACATATCTTCCGGGACGCTTCTTCAGTTACTTAACTGCAGGTGCATTGGCTCACTGACATATGGGCCCAATAGGGGTCTGGCCCACATGTCAGTGACGCAACTGGACCTGCAGTTAAGTCAGTGCAGCTCAGTCCATATCTTACGTAGGTGTGCCATTGCTCGCTATAAATACTGCGCCTCCCACGACATTCGGAAGAATGCTCACGTTCATCGCTATCTCCTCCCCCTCCCTCTCACATCGACCACCATAGCATCGCCCCTCCCAAGCCCTAGGCGCCCCTCGCTGCACCGCGCGGACGGTCATGCGTCGTCGTTCCATTCCTTGCCGCCACTAGTCGAGGAGGACGCGTCGGCGTTCCGCTCCTCGCCGCGATGCGTCGAGGTGGATGCGTTGGTGTTCCCAATCTCGCCAGCACGTGCGTCGGAGGACGCGTCGGCTCCCCGCTACGAGGAGAACACCCCGCCGCCCGCCGAGCCCCCCAGCCTTGAGGAGCTTTGGAAAGAAATGGATGTCGCCTTGTGGGAGGCTTTGCCTCCAGCAGAGCGCGCCAAAATAGAGGCGGAGAAGAAGGTCGAGGAAGAGAAGCGCACCGCGGGACAAGCTGCCTGGCAGGCCTATGTCGCGTCCAAGAGAGTCAGGCAATTGGCTCTTTGGTAGAAGGCTCGTGCGAGGGCCGTGAGGGTGGCGGAGGACGCCCGTGCCAAAGCCCTGAGTGCAGTCGGGCCCAAGCGCCTCATCTACGCTTGGCGGTACGTGGACCGGGTGCATGCTTCCAGCGAGGAGGAGTACCTATTAGCGCCGGATCACCACACCGGTGAGATCGCGCTCGCCCGCCGGCAAGCCACCAATCAGAACCTCGCGAGTTCGAGCCTGAGGAAGAGGCGTTGTGTCAGCGCGCTGGGAAACGGCCGCGCACCAGGGCACTCGTGGCGCGCCGCAAGCACTCCTGCGAGCGCCGTGGCTTTTAGTAGGAGTATAATTTTTGTTTCGTAAGGCGATCTCATTAGTTTTGGGACGCAAATGATAAATCCCGAACGTTCAGGAATTATTAGCATCCTTAATTAAGTATGGAAAAGGGAAAGTTTGAAAACCTTGTGTATTTGTACGCATTTTGTAAGTACGTGCATATAGCACAAACTTTACTATATACTATCGCACTACACGTCTCTCTCTATATATGCTTGCAGACTATGCTACTCCCTCCGTCCAGGTCAATAAGTCATCTTTGCTTGTGCACCGTGACCAAGAAGGAGGGAAGACTTATACACCTAGACAGAGGGAGTACTACTATTACTTATGTACGTGGAAATGCACGTTTTAACATTACGATGTGGTTTTTGTAAAAGTAGAAAAACAGCACTAGTCAAGCTTGTGAAACGATTCAATGCAAAACAAATGCAAAAATGCTCGTTTGATTGTTTACTTTTAACTTCCTTCTCTGTGGTTATTTCTCTGTCGTACTTTGTACAGAGTATCTCACTGGTCGGAAAGGCATGCAAATTCCTAAACCGCTTCCTACACCCTGTATCGAATTTTTTGCCTAACAAGTCGTGTCGTGCAATTGGAATTCCAACTTGAGTACTACTACTAGTAGGAGTACCAGGGGCCAGTTCTTTTAGGCTTCTAGATTAGTAATCCCATAACTACTACCTCCGTCCTGGTTTATTGGTCCCCATTGTAATCTGTGTCAAATTTTGATCGTAAATTTAACTAATGAAATGTTAGTGCATGTCACATGCACTACTCCCTCCGTCTAGGTGTGTAAGTCATCTTACGTTCTGCACCGCGACCAAGGCGGAGAGGAAAACGAGAAACTTAATATCTTTTTGCTAATTAATATCAGTGCATGCAATGAACTAACCACTGCATGTCATGTTTGATAGTCTCAAGTCATTGAAAGCATGCATGGGCCACATCTCTTATTGGTCGATATGTCACAAAACAAGAAACGAGGAGGGAGTTAATGTACGGTGCCTAAGTGTTTTGGGATTATTTGGTTTTCGTAAGGTGACTTACACACCTAGACGGAGGGAGTAACATTTTATCAGTTAAATCTTTGGTCAAAATTTAGCACAAATTACAATGGTGACGAATAAACCAGGACGGAGGTACTACTAGTAGTAGTTTAGAAGCCCAAATAAATGAGTGAGGCGCCTTAATGTTACTCTCCACTGTGACTAGTCTTATGGGTAAAGCTGGGGAAGCCGCCAAAAGAACTGGCCCTAGGAGTAGTAGCTAGGGATACTAGGAGTAGTAGCTAGGGATCGAGTGTGCGAGATGAACCGGAGAAAGTAAATGCAGAGAGATGAAATGCAAAAAAGACGGAGGGATGTGATGGTTGCTTGTCCGTTTATTTTACCAGGCCACTTATTATTGGGAGTGGTTGGGTTTTGTGATATGACGGCTTTACTGCCACGCCACGAGCAGGGTGAGGCTCCCGTGCAGCGCCGCCCTCTACACTAGTACTACATCAGTTGTGGTTTATCCCCCATTGAATTTGACTGAAGATTTAACTGACAAAATGTTAGTGCATGTCAACAAAAACAATATCGTTGGATTCGTATTTGAACATAGTTTTTAATGATATAATTTTAGGTGACATGCATCATCATTTATCGTACTATATATAATGTTAGTTGAATTTTTGGTCGTACTAATCTATAGTAAGGTGCCCGTGCATTGCACGGAAGAGTGAAATGCATTGATCGCGGATTTGTTTATTTTGACAAAGGATGTGGGGGTCATCTCATGTGTAGCGGGTATCGATAGGTTTCTTCGGATATTATTTCATCTCTAGAGCTCACAAACATCCGGGTGAAATAGATAAAAAAAGTATCTTTTGCAAACAAAAGCGTTCAACTGTTCAACCTGCATCCAAAACTTGTGAAGAAATAACTCTTATTGTGCTTTGCAAGAAATGATCTTCAAGAATTAGTTTTTGAGTATCCATTGTTATACATGTTGGCTACAGATGGCATGGCACTTTCTTATAGTCAACAGTTGGCTATACTATTTAAGTATTAACCATGCCCTTATACACCTAGACGGAGGGATTAAATCAGGATGACTTGGAAGGGGGCAGCGGATATGTAAGAAATGGTTCATCATAAGTCTTTCACCAGTACTGTAGTAAAAATTCATACATGGAAGATTCTAGACTAAACCATAAATGGATACACTTTTATTCATGCGCGATACTCCAATAGAGCAAGATCATGCATGGAAGTCTCCACATGCTTAGACAGCGGATTACATTGAGCGAAGACTAATGATCAACATTTAACTTGGTAATGCAGATGTCCAGGTGAACCTCCTTGGAGTCCCCGTGCACATTGTTGGGGGTCAAATAATACCGTGCGTCTTCCATGTCCACATCAGCGGGAAGGTCCCAGCTCGGCAGAGTCCAAGTCAGCTTGACGTAGCCAGTGTCGCCGCCCACGTACCCCCGAGGGGTAGTAATAGTGAGCACGCGCCCGTACATCGGCCTCATGTCAGTGTCAGCGTCAGCGGCATCACCCCTGACGCACACTACAGAGACGGGGCGGCGGCTTGCGCGGGCTTCGCCGATGCCCACGATCAAGAGGAAGACGTTGCCGTCCTCTTCCGAGACTAGCAGGCGGCGGTAATCCTCCAGCGACTCCGGCATGGTGAACGGGTAGCACGTCTCGTACTTGATGTTCTTCGCCAAGGGCCAGTAGTGATCGTCACACGCCTGTGTGTGGTGATGCACGATGTCCGTTGGCGAGCCCCAAAACGGGACCGGGCACTCATAGCAGTAGACGAAGGGCTCCTTGGAGGCATCGACCAGGCCGTCCATGAAACGGGAGTGTCTGTAGGGGACGTTTCGCCAGTTGAATATATGAGAAATTTACTACGAGATTTATTCCGAATAAGCACAAAATAAATCATGACGGCTATAACAGAGATTAAACTAATCATGCGGACTAGCATAGTAGATGAACAGATTGAATCTAGGACACAGACTAGAAACATGAATTCTACCACGATTTCGAACAGGAAGGACAGAAACACATACGGTGCAACGGGAGCAGCACCATTGGCGTTGAGGTTGTCGCCCATGTCGTTGAGGAAGAGGTTGCCGAGGTCGGGGAAGAAGTCGTCGTCGGTGAAGTCGTCGCTGCTAGCAGTCGCGAGAGTGCGCTCCCCAAATTTCAATAGCGCCCGCCGAATGGAGCGCAGGAGGGAGTGGCTGTAGGGGACGTTGCGGCCGCCGAATGGAGCGCTGGAGTAGCCCACGAAGTAGTAGATGGTTCTCCTCCCTAGTCTCTATTATTATCTCTATCTCTACAACTCTTCTTTGTTTTTTATACTAGCAAGATGCCCGTGCGTTGCACGGAACATCAAGATGCATTTATATGAGTAGTTTATCTTGTGGGAGATAAGGATGAACGAGGGAAGGCCTTATCTTCAAATGTGAAGAGGGGTGCGGGTATCTTTCTGTAAAATTGCCATAGTTTCCTTCCTATCCATGAGATATAGATCGGACGGCCTATATCGCAGGATGGCAGGCACACCATCATCACCAACTCTGTTTTTTATAAGAGTAGAGAATATACTAGTTGTAGTTGTCAAACCGAATAGTACTGCGCCGTCCACTGCACGCCCGGCTGAACATGCCTCCTCGCCTCCATCAAACCCCTCTGTTAAACCCGCATGCAAACCGAGAAACCTACTCCGGCCCGCGGGAGGAAATTTGCCGGTTGCCGTTGGAGAATAATAGAGTCACGTCCAATCCATTTGAGTTAATTGCGTGTATGATTCTCCCTCTATAAAAAGTTAATTGCATCCTTAATCTTGTATTCTAAGTACTCTATGGGTTCCACTGTCAGTACAGTGTACATGACTTGCAGGCTGGCTACAGATTCGTACAGAAAGTTAAAAAGAAACAAATCCATCCTTAATCTTGTATTCTAAGTACTCTGTGGGTTCCACTGCCAGTACAGTAGCGAAAGAAGTATATATTAAAAATAATATAAAAAGCTAAAGTTTAGGACAGAATTCGAACTCAGGTCATCGTGCTGCGAGCATCCGGCCCGGACCAGTACACTAGGTGTTGGCTGCGGAGAATGCAAGAGATAAACCTTTATAACAATGAGCCGCTGCCGGCGCCGTCCATCCCCATGCCTCCGCCCAGTCCGAACACCAGTCACCACCACGCCCCACTCCTCCTCACCTCTATCATCTTTCTCGACATATCATTTTTTCGAGGAAATGGTCGACATACCATTTCCGATAAAATTCTCTCAAGATATCATTAGTTTTTACACATGGGATTACTCCTGCATGGCTGAATCACAACAGGTGTTTTGTAAAAAGAATGCATCTAGATGTTCCGTGCAATGCACGGGAATCTTGCTAATTTTTTTTGCATATAATTCCAAACACCACGTAGACACGGTCTTTGACCATTTTACAACTATGTTAGTATCATTGTTAGTGGTCAGCCGGTTTTATAGCCCCGGGTGTTTTAACCTTTTTTAGTAATGATATCTGGCGATTGTTCAGCACGAGCTCAATCCTGGCGAATCCCACGTAACCGTCAGATTTCCATCCGACGGTGGCCTATTTTTAAGCCATAGTATTTGACAAAACCGCCACCCTTACACACATACTGTAACTGCATCGCGGCGTTTGCAACTGCCATGTCTCCCAGCAAATGTTTGCTGGGGATTGGAGTTAGCACCGATGGCGGTTCGTAGTCGTTCCACGCTCAGGCATTGAAGTTTGTAACTATTTTAGATTAGAACATACTATTCCTCCGGTGCTAGTAGTAGAGCGGAGTCCTACTCCACTACTACTCTACTCAAGCAAGTTAGGGCATAGTAGTAGGTACTATAGGGAGTACCAGTACTATGATCACTCAAGCAAGTTGTCTGACTTCGATATGACCCTACGCTGCTGGTATGTGTCTCGTAAGTCAAGCGGCGTGTTGTAGTCATCATCACCTGTCCACTTCCCGCAGCACATATTCGCTTCTCCATCATTGTCCGCTCTTCCATCCCCTCTAAGGCGCCTCCCCCTCGTCCAATCTTCCATCCCCGCTAAGGTGCCTCCCCCCCCCTCGTCCGAAACCCAAGCACTAACAATGGCAGAACCGAGCAGCGTCCGTCGAAAGAGTGGCTGGAATTCGCTCCCCACAGAGGTAATCAAGCTCATTGTTTCACGTGTGAACAATCTCAGTACCATTCCGCTCGCCGCGTGCTCGTCGGGGCTGTACCGTTTACTCAAAGCCCTCGGGCCGGAGCTTTTTAAGCCAGCTCCTTGCTTGCTGATGCTGCCTGATCTTCAGAAACGGCGTGTCATGCAGCATAACGATCGTAGGGTGGCGAGCATCAACCCCCTTGACTGCGATCCGATCCCCGTCACCCTCAACTACATTAACGGTATGTACTGGGTCGGCATGAACACATCTTGGATGGTGCTCGTCGACGGTCGCGGCAGCTGGATGCTCGTGGAGGTCTACACCCCGCGATTGATCCCCCTTCCTTCGAATAACACTGCACTGCTTTGGCACCGCGGCCCAGAATACTCGGAATCTTACAGTAGCCAACATGATACCAAGTTTGATTTGCTCAAGGTTGTAATCTGCCAAGTGTCCACAAGATTTGCGAATTATAAAGACTTCAGGCTAATTGCGTTCTTCAACCGCGGTCTCGCCTATCTGACAGGTCACTGCGGTAAGTGGATAAATCTGCACGTCCATCGCAGGATCATACATCCTCCATGGTTCTCTGATGCCATTGAACACAAGGGCTTCATTTACGATGTCGACTCCTTCTATGGCTGGACGTATTGCTGGCCTACTCCAGTCACCGCTACAAACGGCTGTTACAGCAATATGTTACTTTCCTATGATATCATGATGGCTTGCTTATATTACTGTCAGCATTTACTGAAAAAATATTCATGCTCATAACATGCTGTTCTTAATATTGACTACATCAAGAGCCCTTTTTTATTTGACTCCAACTTTTTTAGGGTTATTTGACTCCAACTTGATATGATGTTGTAGGCCGCCTGGTGTCCCTACCCTTCCTAATCCCAGAACCTTTCAAAGAAAAGCGGCATGGCAGTTGCAGGTGGTTCCTGGCTCGATCAGATGACGGCGAACGATTGATGATCGTTCGCACGTACCAGACGTGTTGTTTTGCGGAATACAATCACAGTCACTGCAAGGTCTTTGAGCAGGATCCCAGCTTCCTTGGGCCTTCAAGAATTTTTGACTGGAGGTCAGTAAGTAGCCTTGGTACACGCTCTCTGTTTGTCGGACTGAATTATCCGGTTAACCAGGAGATAACCGACGGCAAGGATCATGATGGTAGCGCGGTTTCGTTCATCAGGCAAAACTGTGTGTACACAGCGTACCATGCGTCTCTGCATGCACCATACCCTGATATGTGCCGTCACGCTCTGCAGCCCAAAGTAGGAGAGAGAGTCGCAAGTATCAGACTTCAACCTGCTGGCTGGAGTTTCCCCCGTCAGGCACCCATTTGGTTCAAGCCGTCAGCCAATCTCCACAGCTTAATAAATAGTAACGTCTAACTGAGCCAGTTAGTTAGATGCGTACACTTGGTGTAGTAGGATATTTATTTAGTTTGATGCATACACATGTTCTTTTTTGGTAGCCCTTTTGTAATGATGGCTGATGTTTGGTTTGGAAGAGAGAGCTGCGTCTTCACTCTTTTGGCCTGCTTACTGCTTCTGTTGCACCCCCAGCCCTGGTTGCTGCTGCTGCTGTTTTCAATGTACAATCAGTAGTATATTTCGTCTGTTGGTTGAATAAATGTGTTGTTAGAACGACAAACACAATGTTTTGGAAGTCGTTGCACGGTTCGCCCCGTACCGTACGTAGCGCATACTATTTTTCGTACAGAACACATTTTCCACTTGTTGATAACATGCAGCCCAGTGATGAAGGCCCAATAGAGAATCCCATAATTAACTGAAAGGGAGGCTCTCACATGAATCCGGCCCAGGTACATGCTCATGGTCCCCTAAACATAAATAAGTAAGTAAATAAATAAAGCTAAATGCTCATGCACCAGTTCTTTAAATTCATGATTTAACAGGAGGATATTATTTCCTATGATAGTGTCGTTACATTCAGTCGATATTATTCTTAGGCAAAGATAGCGACCAGTCTTCTTTCTCCCAGCATTTTCTTCCTGTAACCAGCGGACCCATGCAAATCGTAGTCAACGTCGTAAATAGTTCCAGTCCATTTTTATTTTTCAATAAGAATGTCCAACCTAGCCCAGCACATTGGTGACAGCACTTTATCCTCCGCCTTGGTGCGCTCGCCGCGGCGCCACCGTCCGGCCCTGCCAACATAGTTTTTTTTCAAAACGGTCCCTATCAACATAGTGAATCGGGAGAGGACTGTAGTTATGAGTATGACAGTACGGACCCACCAGGTCCACTCCCGAACACAAGCAAGCGCCTCTTTTACTACTCAGATGAACCCCTCGTTTTTTTACTCTAATCCACCCTGCTGATATCTGGGACCCACATCATTTTCAACGTATAGTCAATTAAAGACAGAATTGCACAACTTTTTTTTGAGTAGTAATTCGGAGGAGCAGGCTATAAACTGGGTTGTGCGGTCTCTGTGGCCCGTCTAACAACATGACCAGCCCAGCAGTTTTTTCTTTGGGAAAATAGATAGCCTAGTATTTCTTTTTGAACAATACCCAAGCTAGGCCTATTTGTTTTCTCTGACTTACTGGGCTGCAAATCTTTGAAGATGAGGAGGGATGCATTCCGGCCTGGCCAAAGAGTATGGTCAGTGTCTGTTCAAAGTAATATCAAAAGAGGTTGAAAATTCCAAAAAAAAAATAGCAAATGGGATATTAGTTTCCTTTTTGTTTTTTGTTCTTCACTGATATCTTATACTCCCTCCGTCCCAAAATTCATGTCTTAGATTAGTCTAGATACGGATGTATCTAATACCAAAACGTGACTTGATACATCCGTATTTAGACAAATCTAAGACAAGAATTTTGGGACGAAGGGAGTATTTCATTGGATTTAACATGAAATAGTACTAATTTATTTTTAAAATTGTTTTAGTATGGCTACTAATTTTTGGATTAAGAATATTTTGTTCCCCAGCAAAAATTTGTGACTTTTCAAAATTTCCCACATATTTAGTTAGATTTTTTAACCCTGGTACTGACCAGAAAATGGGCAGCAATTCTAAAAATGGAAAACGGGCTGCAACAAATTCCATATGAATTAGAAAATGAGTAAAAATTATAAAAATAATAGCAAATGGGTTGTACACGCCACAGATTTCGAGGCTGACTTGTTTACGCAAGGATTTGTCAGTCAACACACGATTCTAGTAGCAGTGACTGTTGGATGTCCATCCAACGGCCGACGTGCTTCTTCAATCTCTGATCTTCCTGCTCCAGCCGCCTAAACTAGTGCCGGCGGGACTACCTGCTCCCTCATCTTGTGGCCCGCTGTGATGCCGCGCAGGCTTCCACGGCCCACCCTACTCCCTCCGCTGGCCTGGCCGCACGCAATCAACTGCCTCCTTATTACGCGAAAAAAATGATTCCTCCCACTGACATCTGGGGCGCACCGATTGGGAGGCTGAACTGTGGGCCTACGAAGTTGACGCGTACGCAGGGCTTGTCAACTTAGTCAACAAACGATTCTAGCAGCAGTAACCGTTGGATTTGAAACGAACGATCCTGCTACTTCTTCAATCGCTGCTCTTCTTGCACCAGCCGCCCAAACCAGTGCCAGCGAGACCGCCTGCTCCTGCCTCCAGTAGCCGGCTGTGCTGCCGTTGAGGCCTCACCGCCCCCTACTACTCCCACCGCTAGCCAGGCCCTGCGGCGACGGCAGCCTCACACCGCAGCCGAACCAGTGAACCCTCGTACTCCTCTCCGCGTGGGCATCCACTGTCGCGTCTTCCCCGGCTCCGCGTCGTCCCCTTCCTAGGCCTCGCCGTCGTCCACCACCTTGGATGCGCTCGGCGCGGAGTGGTCAACATGGTCAACGAACGACAACATCGGAAGTAGACTGTGCGTGGAGAGGCTGACAGCTGGGTCTACGACCGCACGCAAGGAAATGCCTCCTTATTACGCGCAAAATAATGATTCCTCCACCTAACAGCTGGGACCCACCGGAAGGGCCTCTGTATTTCGTGAAAAAAACGTTCCCACCGCTGACAGGTTGGACCCACCAGCTATGTCTTCGCACGCAAGGAAGTGCCTCTGTATTACGCACAAAAAATGAATACTCCCTGCTAGCTGGGACCCACCATAGTGGGTGGCTGACTTGTGGGCCTACTAACTTGACGGGGACGGAGGGCTTTATCGACTTAGTCAATACGAACGATTCTAGCTCCAGTGACCGTACGATGTCCATCCAACGGCCACAGTTTTTCTTCAACCTCTGGTCTTCTTGCTCCAGCCGCCCAAAGTAGCGCCGGTCGTGCCGCCTGCTCCAGCCTCCCGTGGCCGGCTGTGCTGCCACGGAGGCCTCACCGCCCCATACTACTCCCACCGCTGGCCAGGCCATCCCTCCACTCACCCACACCCCCTGTTATTCTGCGGCGACGGCAGCCTCACACCGCAGCCGAACCAATGAACCCTCGTACTCCTCTTCGCATGGGCATCCACTGCCGCGTCTTCCCCGGCTCCGCATCGTCCCCTTCCTAGGCCTCGCTGTCGTCCACCGCCTTGATGCTCTTGGCGTGGCGTGGTCAATGTGGTCAACGACCGACTTCCATCAGAAGAGTACTGTACGTGGAGAGGCTGACAGCTGGGTCCACGGCCGCAGCTGGGTCCACGGCCATAGCCCAGTTTTTTTGTGATTTGCCAATAAGTCGCTTTGTTAGGCCTGTTGGGCTACAAATCTTTCAAGATGAGGAGAGCTTCATTCGGTTGGCCGAGAAAATGGCCTATCAGTAATGAGAAATGGGTTGTACATTTTTAAAACACATCAAACCGGCAATTAGTTTCATATTTATTTTTTTCATTTCGAGATTTTAGATTGCATTGATTTTTAAGCGTGGACAATTTTTTGGATTTTATATTGATATACATTTATTTTTAAAACCAGTTTGAATGTGACTCGAAATTTCGGGATTAAAAACTCTTCGGACCGCACCGAAATATGCAAAATTTCGTATAATTTTTTAACCGTGGCCACAATATGGGTTGTAATGCTAACAAAAAGAATATGGGCTCCAAAAAACCTTAAGAATTAGAAAATGGGCTGTAAATTATTAGAAATAATGGCAGATGGGTTGTATGTTGTTTTCCACAGATTTGAGGCTTTCCCAAAAAAAAGGTTGACGCACAAGTAGTGACTGTTGGATGTCAATCCAACGGCCGTCGTGCTTCTTCAATCTCTGCTCTTCCTGCTCCAGCCGCTCAAACAAGCGCCAGCGGGACTGCCTGCTCCCTCCTCCCCGCGGCCGGCTGTGCTGCCGCACAGGCCTCACCGCCCCACCGTACTCCCATTGCTGGCCATCCAACGGCCATAGTGCTTCTTCAACCTCTGGTCTTCTTGCTCCAGCCGCCCAAACCAGCGCCGGTCGTGCCTCGTGCTCCTGCCTCCCGTGGCCGGCTACGATGCCATGGAGGCCTCACCGCCCCCTACTACTCCCACCGCTGGCCAGGCCATCCCTCTACTCACCCACACCTGCTGTTATTCTCAGGCGACGGCAGACGAACCAGTAAACCCTCGTGCAGTCGTACTCCCCTCCGCGTGGGAAACAACTTCCGAGTCTTCCCTGGCTCCGTGTCGTTCCCTTCCTAGGCCTCGCCGTCGTCCACCGCCCTGGTGCTCTCGGCATGGCCTGGCCAACATGGTCAACGACCGACATGCATCTGAAGTGGACTGTACGTGGAGAGGCTAACAGCTGGGTCCACGACCGCACGCAAGGAAATGCCTCCTTATTACGCGCAAAATAATGATTCATCCACCTCACATCTGGGACCCACCGAAAGGGCCTCTGTATTTCGCGAAAAAAACATTACCACCGCTGACAACTCGGACCCACCAGCTATATCTTCACACGCAAGGAAGTGCCTCCTTATTACGCACAAAAAATGAATACTCCCCCTGCTAGCTGGGACCCAGTATAGTGGGAGGCTGACTTGTGGGCCTACTAAGTTGACGGGGACGGAGGGCTTTGTCAACTTAGTCAATATGCACGATTCTAGCTCCAGTGACCGTACGATGTCCATCGAACAGCCGTAGTGCTTCTTCAACCTCTGGTCTTCTTGCTCCAGCTGCCCAAAGCAGCGCCGGTCGTGCCTCGTGCTCCTGCCTCCCATGGTCGGCTGCGATGCCGCGGAGGCCTCACCGCCCCCTACTAATCCCACCGTTGGCCAGGCCATCCCTCTACTCACCCACACCCACTGTTATTCTACGGCGACGGCAGCCTCCCACCACAGCTGAAGCAGTGAACCCTCGTACTCCTCTCCGCGTGGGCATCCACTGCCACATCTTCCCTGACTCTGCGTCGTCCCCTTCCTAGGCCTTGCTGTCGTCCACCGCCTTGGTGCTCTAGGCGCGGCGTGGTCAATGTGGTTAACGACCGACTTTCATCGGAAGAGTACTGTACGTGGAGAGGCTGACAGCTGGGTCCATGCCAGCCGCAAGGAAGTGCCTCCTTATTACGCGCAAAATAATTATTCCTGCACCTGACAGCGGGGACCCACCGAACGGGCCACCGTATTTCGTGAAAAAACGTTTCCCCCCTGACTGCTGGGACCCACCAGCTACATCTTCGCACGCAAGGAAGTGCGTCCGGGCGAAAAAAACGATTCGCCCCCCTTACTGCTCGGACCCACCAGCTATATCTTCGCACGCAAGGAAGTGCCTGACAGTCGGGACCCACCTGGTCGAAGCGTACGCAGCGTTGTCATTCTGGTCGTGAACGTGTATGTACATACTGGTCGATGTAGAGGTGCGCACGTGTCGTAGTAGAGGTGCGCACGTAGCATGTACACGTACGTACAGCGGCCAGGGTGCAAAAAGTAAATACGGCCACGTACGTACATACAGGTGGGGTCTCGAATGCCTACTCGCGCATACGTACGGCCAGGGCTCGTGTACATGGCTGGGTCGGAACGGAGAAACTGCGTCGTCGCCGCCCGCAAAAAAACAACAGCGTCGTCGTCGTGTTCATGGGGAGGCAACGGAATGCGTCGTGTTCATCGGGAGGCAACGGAACGCGTGGGAGCCAACCCAGCCGATGGAAACGAGGCCTGGCGTACCGCAGAACGGAGGAAACGGCCTTGTGTTCGACCGGCCACGTTCGAAACGGGATCCTGTTCATCGGGAGGGGTCTGGCGTACCGCAAAACGAAGGAAACGAACCTCCTACGCTCGAAATGGGGGTCCTGTTGATCGGGAGGGGTGTGGCATACCGCAAAACGGAGGAAACGGACTTGTGTTGGAGCGCTACGGTCGAAACGGGGGTCCTGTTCATCGGGAGGGGTGTGGCGTACCGCAAAAACGGAGGAAACGGACTTGTGTTGGAGCAATACGGTCGAAACGAGGGTCATGTTCATCGGGAGGGGTGTGGCGTACCACAAAACGGGACTCCACGGGATACTGTTCATCTCCACCGTCGACCCCCTCCAGCCTCCATGGGCTACTGTTCATCCACCGTCAACCTCCTCCAGCCTCCACCTGTGACTGTTCATCCACGGGCTCCTGTTCATCCAGCCTCCACCGTGCGCTACTCCACCGGCTACTTTTCAACCAGCCCTCTCCACGGGCTCCTGTTCAACCACCCCTCCATGGGCTACTGTTCATCCGGCCCTCCACTGTCTACCGTTCATCCAGCCCTCCACGGGATGGTCCTGTTCATCCAGCCCTCCATGGGGTCCTATTCATCCAGCCCCAACCGGCTCGATCGATCGGGGTCCTGTTCATCCAGAGGCAACACCATGGGGTCCTGTTCATCCACCCCCACCGGGAACAGTTCATCCAAACCCCCCCAGCAACGCTTACTGTTCATCCAGTGGCAGCATCGATCGGCTTCAGTTAGCAGCAGTAGCGAAGGAATTGCTCGATCGGGTTCAGTTAACAGCCATCGATCGATCGCTCGGGTTCAGTAATGCGTAGCCTACAGTGCAATCGCTCGGGTTCAGTTAGAGCCCAACGCCTCGCACCCACGCGCGTGCGTGTACGAGAGAAACGTGCATCGCTCGGCCCCGACCACCCACCGTAACCGGGAACACCCCGATATTTTCCTCGCCCTCGCTTCTACTACGGTTTTTTCCGTCATGGACGGCCCAAAGAATGTCATGCAGCTGCGTCTCCGGCCCGCCCAGGACGAAAAGCCCATTTTCTGTCATGATTTTTTGTCATAGAAGTAGGAGCCCACCACATCTATGATGATACCGGGTTTTGTCACAATTATCATCATAGAAGTGTCATAAGTATGACAGAAATTTTTTCCGTTCGGCCCAAAATGTCACGGATGTGTCTTTTTTTTGTAGTGCTCCAAGCGCAGAGTTTTGTAGGACAGTAGCAATTTTCCCTCAAGTGGATGACCTAAGGTTTATCAATCCGTGGGAGGTGTAGGATGAAGATGGTCTCTCTCAAACGAGCCTGCAACCAAATACAAGAAATCTCTTGTGCCCCCAACACACCCAAAACAATGGCAAATTGTATAGGTGCACTAGTTCAGTGAAGAGATGGTGATAAAAGTGTAATATGGATGGTAGAAATATATTTTTATAATCTGAATAAATAAAAACAGCAAGGTAACAAATAGTAAACGGGCACAAAAACGGTATTGCAATGCTTGAAAATGAGGCCTAGGGTCCGTACTTTCACTAGTGCAACCTCTCAACAATGCTAATATAATTGGATCATATAACCATCCCTCAAAGTGCGATGAAGAATCACTCCAAAGTTCCTATCTAGCGGAGAACATAAGAATGAATTGTTTGTAGGGTACGAAACCACCTCAAAGCTATTCTTTCCGTTCGATCTATTCAAGAGTTCGTACTAAAATAACACAAAGCTATTCTTTTCGTTCGATCTATCCTAGAGTTCGTACTAAAACAACACCAAAGCAAATTCATATTCATAATACTCAATCCAACACAAAGAAGTTCAAAGAGTGCCCCAAGATTTCTACCGGAGAAACAAAGACAAGAACGTGCACCAACCCCTATGCATAGATTACCCCAATGTCACCTCGGGAATCCGCGAGTTGAGTGCCAAAACATATATCAAGTGAATCAATACGATACCCCATTGTCACCATGAGTATTCAATTGCAAGACATATATCAAGTGTTCTCAAATCCATAAAAGTATTCAATCCGATAACAACGAAATCTCAAAGGAAAAACTCAATTCATCACAACAAGATAGAGAGGGGAAAACACCATATGATCCGACTATATTAACAAAGATCGCGATACATCAAGATTGTGACATCTCAAGAACACGAGAGAGAGAGAGATTAAACACATAGCTACTGGTACAAACCCTCAGCCCTGAGGGTGGACTACTCCCTCCTCATCGTGGTGGCCGCCGGGATGATGAAGATGGCCACCGGAGATGATTCCCCCCTCCAACAGGGTGCTGGAACGGGTCTAGATTGGTTTTCAGTGGCTACAGAGGCCTGCGGCGGTGGAACTTCTGATCTAGGGGTACCCCGAAGGGTTTCAGAACATTTGGGAATTTATAGTGCAAAGAAGGGGTGCGGGAGGCCACCGAGATGGGCACAACCCACCTGGGCGCGCCCTGGTGGGTTGTGCCCCCCCCCCCCCGAGGCACCCCCAGGTGCTGCTCTGGCCGATTGATTTCCTTCTGGTCCATAAAAAATCCAAAATAGTTTCGCGGTGTTTGGACTCCGTTTGATATTGATTTTCTGCGATGTAAAAACAAGCAAAAAATGGCAAGTGGCACTAGGCACGGGGTCAATAGGTTAGTCCCAAAAAATGATATAAATTTGCTATAAAATGGTTGTAAAGCACCCAAGAATGATAATACATTGGCATGAATACTTCATAAATTATAGATACTTTGGAGACGTATCAGTATGAAACAATTGCTTGGCTTGTCACCAGGGTTGTGCATGATTTAAATATTTTTTGTGATGAAGATGAAGGATAGTCAGACTATATGATTTTGTAGGGATAAGTTTTCTTTGGCCATGTTATTTTGAGAAGACATAATTATTTTGTTAGTATGCTTTAAGTATTATTATTTTTATGTCAATATTAAAATTTTGTTTGGAATCATGCGGATCTGAACATTCATGCCACAATAAAGAGAATTACATGGATGCATATGTTAGGTAGCATTCCACATCAAAAATTATGTTTTCATCATTTACCTACTCGAGGACGAGCAGGAATTAAGCTTGGGGATGCTTGATACGTCTCCAACGTATCTGTAATTTTTGATTGTTCCATGCTATTATATTATTTGTTTTGGATGTTTTATATGCATTAATATGCTATTTTATATGATTTTTGGGACTAACCTATTAACGTAGAGCCCAGTGCTAGTTACTATTTTTCCTTGTTTTAGAGTTTCGTAGAAAAGGAATACCAAACGGAGTCCAAACAGAATGAAACTTTCACGATGATTTTTCTTGGACCAGAAGACACCCAGGAGACTTCGACTGTAAGTCAGAAGAGCCACGAGGCGGCCACAAGGGTGAAGGGCGCGCCCAGGGGGGTAGGGCGCTCCCCCCGACCTTGTGGGCCCCTCGGTGACCCCCTGACCTAGATCTTCCTCCTATATATTCTCAGATATCCCAAATACTTCCACGGGAGCCACAAAACCACTTTTCCACCGCTGCAACCTTCTGTACCCGTGAGATCCCATCTGGGGTCCTTTTCCGGCGTCCTGCTGGAGGGGGATTCGATCACGGAGGGCTTCTACATCAACACCATTGCCTCTTCGATGAAGCGTGAGTAGTTTACCACAGACCTATGGGTCCATAGCTAGTAGCTAGATGGCTTCTTCTCTCTCTTTGATTCTCAATACAAAGTTCTCCTCGATGTTCTTGGAGATCTATTCGATGTAATACTCTTTTGCGGTGTGCTTGCCGAGATCCGATAAATTGTGGATTTATGATCAGCTTATCTACGAATATTATTTGAATCTGCTCTAAATTCTTATATGCATGATTTGATATCTTTGCAAGTCTCTTCGAACTATCGATTTGGTTTGGCCAACTAGATTGGTTTTTCTTGCAATGGGAGAAGTGCTTAGCCTTGGGTTCAATCTTGCGGTGCTCGATCCTAGTGACAGAAGGGGAATCGACACGTATTGTATTGTTGCCATCGAGGATAACAAGACGGGGTTTTCATCATATTGCTTGAGTTTATCCCGCTACATCATGTCATCTTACTTAAAGCGTTACTCTGTTCCTATGAACTTTATACTCTAGATGCAGGCAGGAGACGGTCGATGTGTGGAGTAATAGTAGTAGATGTAGGTAGGAGTCGGTCTACTTGATACGGACGTGATGCCTATATTCATGATCATTGCCTTAGATATCATCATAACTTTGCGCTTTTCTATCAATTGCTCGGCAATAATTTGTTCACCCACCGTAATAATTTCTATCTTGAGAGAAGCCTCTACTGAAACCTATGGCCCCCGGGTCTATTTTCCATCATATAAGTTTCTGATCTACAATTTCAGTTTCCTATTTACTTTCTTTGCAATCTTTTACTTTCCGTTCCATAAATAAAAAATACCAAAAATATTACTTTACCATTTATCCATCTCTATCAGATCTCACGTGGCAAATAACCGTGAAGGGATTGACAACCCCTTTATCGCGTTGGGTGCAAGTTGGTGTTTGTTTGTGCAGGTATTCGGTGGCTTGCGCGTGGTCTCCTACTGGATTGATACCTTGGTTCTCAAAAGCTGAGGGAAATACTTACTCTACTTTGCTGCATCACCCTTTCCTCTTCAAGGGAAAAACCAACGCAAGCTCAAGATGTAGAAAGGGGCAATGAACATTTTCGACCACCTTCCTCCATGTCCGTTTTAATACAACCAGACAATTTGATTAACATACCTAGATAATGAGGTAGAACAATGCTGATAATCAAAAACTTACCCATTCAATGGGGTTATACATGCAGAAACCTTCTTGACAATTTAAACGGATTGATACATCTCCAACATATCTATAATTTATGAAGTATTCAAGCTATTATATTATCCATCTTAGATGTTTTATATGCATTTATATGATATTTTATATGATTTTTGGGACTAACCTATTAACCTAGAGCCCAGTGCCAATTTCTGTTTTTTTCCTTGTTTTTGAGTATCGCAGAAAAGGAATACCAAATAGAGTCCAATTGACGTGCCAATTTTTGATGATTTTTATGGACCAAAAGAAGCCCCAGAGTAAAAGAGTTGGACCAGAAGAGTCCCGGGCTGTCCACGAGGGTGGGGGCGCGCCCACCCCCCTGGGCGTGGGCCCCTATCTCCTGGACGACCCGAAGACCCCCCCTGACGTGAGACCCACGCCAAAAATTCCTATAAATATAGAAACCTCCAGAAAATAACCTACATCGGAAGTTCCGCCGCCGCAAGCCTCTGTAGCCACAAGAAATCAATCTAGGCCCTCTCTGGCACCCCTGTCGGAGGGGGCCATCATCGCCATGAAGGCCATGGACCAGAAGGAGAACCTCCCCATCTAGGGGGAGGCCATGGAGGAGGAAGCACAAGGGCGAGAACCTCTTCTACTCTTTCTCGGTGGCGCCGGAGTGCCATCGGGAGGGGAATCATCGCCGCGGTGATCGTCTTCATCAACATCACCATCATCATCACCATCCTCATCTCTTTTACGCGGTCCACTCTCCCGCACCCCACTGTAATCCCTACTTGAACATAGTGCTTTATGCCACATATTATGATCCAATGATGTGTTGCCATCCTATGATGTTTTGAGTAGATATCCTTTGTCTTTGGGTTGATTGATGATCTAGATTGGTATGACTTGTATGTTTTATTTTGGTGCTGTCCTATTGTTCCCTCCGTGTCACGCATGCGTGAGGGATTCCCGTTGTAGGGTGTTGCAATACGTTCATGATTCTCTTATAGTGGGTTGCTTGAGTGATAGAAGCATAAACCCGAGTAAGGGGGTTGTTGCATATGGGATAAAGGGGACTTGATGCTTTAATGCTATGGTTGGGTTTTACCTTAATGATATTTAGTAGTTGCGGATGCTTGCTAGAGTTCCAATCAGAAGTGCATATGATCCAAGAAGAGAAAGTATGTTTGCTTATGCCTCTCCCTCACATGAAATTGCAATGACGATTACCGGTCTTGTTAACGATTGCCTAGGATAATTCCGCACACCGACCCATCATTATTCCACACTCGCTATTTATAATATTTAGTAATATATTCGAACTTTATGATAACAGCACCTACTTTTATGTTTTAGCTCTCCGATATCATGCAAAGTTATCCTCTTCATACCCACAACGTAGTTTTATTTCTCGTTTCTAGTTGGAAGCAAACGTTCGGTGTACGTAGAGTTGTATCAGTGGCAGATAGGACTTGAGGGAATATTGATCTTACCTTTAGCTCCTTGTGGGTTCGACACTCCATACTTATCACTTCCACCATTGGGAATTTCTACGATGATTCCCTGCACTTGGGGATTATCAAGCTCTTTTCTGGCGCCGTTGCCGGGGAGCAATAGCGTGGGGTTGATATTCTCGTGTGTGCTTGTTTGCTTTCTTCACTAAGTAGATTTTGTTTTTCCTTTTTGTTTCTGTTTAATTGTGGGTGAAACATACAAAAAAAATTAAGAATGAAAATACAAAAAAAATTCACTTGCCTCTCATGCCTAAAAAGTTTTTTCAATAAGAGAAGTGATTGGAAGGTTATGCATTGGAGAAGTGAGGGTCGACCTTGGACACTTGTGTTCATGCTCATGGAAACAATGTAAAAAATTTCATGGAAGCTTATCTGAAAATAATTATCCCCTTGTATATATCCATTGTATTATAAAAATAATGTGCCAAGCTTTGGTTTTAGGATGATTAGATTGCTTGTTTGCTATGTGCAGTACAAAAACAGAAACTTTGGCTGTAGTGCGTGAATTTATATTTTTTACTGGAAAGTCAAATGGGTCTGAAACTTTTCGCACATTACTTCTGTAAATTTTTTAAAATTTTCATGTTTTTTAGAATTTTTTGGAGTTACATAAGTTTACTAAACTTCCAGATTACTACAGACTGTCCTGTTTTTGTCAGATTCTGTTTTCTATGTGTTGATCACTTATTTTGATGAATCTATGGGTAGTATCGGGGGGGGGATGAACCATGGTGAAGTCGGAATGCAGTAGATAAAGTGCTAATATGAAATTGGAATGACTTTGCAACAGTACCTAAAGGTAGTGACTTGCTTTAGTATACTAACGGATCTCACAAAGTTTTTGTTAAGTTTTTGTGGATGAAGTGTTCGAAGAACGAGGAGTTACCGATGTGAGAAGAATAAAAAGAGGCAAGAGTTCAAGCTTGGGTATGCCCAAGGCACCCCAAGTAAATATTCCAAGGATACTCAAGCATCTAAGCTTGGGGATGCCCCGGTTGGCATCCCATCTTTCTTCTTCAACAATTATCGGTATACCTTGGTTTTTTGTTTTGTTCACATGATTTGTGTCCTTTGTGTTTTTTCCCTTTAAGAACCATGCTAGTATGAGATGTCCCTTCATCAATTTATAGAATGATTCATGTGTTTCACTTATATCTTTTGAGTATGACCTTATAGAATGCTCTTTATGCTTCACTTAAATCTTTTGAGTATGGTTTTATAGAATGCTTCGTGTGCTTCACTTATATATTTTGAGCTTGGATATTGGTTAGTCTATATTAATTGTAGAATGCTCCATGAACTTCACTTATATATTTTGGAGTATGAATAATACTATCATCTAAAGCGGGTTTGGAAGAGTGTCAACTTTAGGAATTAGTGCTCCCACTATTCCGAATGAGAATAATTTTGCTTATGTGGAGAGTAGAAAAATTTATATGCTTGTAGATCATGAAAAGAATGCTTTATGTGATGGTTATATTGTTGAATTCATTCATGATGCTACTGAAAGTTATTATGAGGGAGGAATATATGCTTGTAGGAGTTGCAATAATATCAAGTTTCCTCTCTATGTGCTCAAAGTTTCGAAGTTATACTTGTTTTGCCTTCCTATGCTAGTTGATTCTTGTTCCTATATATTATGTGTTCACAAAATCCCTAGGAATAGGACGTGGGCTAGATTCAAATGTGCTAGTCATATTCTTCATGATGCCCTCTTTATGTTTCAATTCTTTTCTTTTATGTGAGCATCATTGAAATCATCATGCCTAGCTAAAAGGCATTAAAGAAAAGCGCTTGTTGGGAGACAACCCAATATTTACCCTTACTATTTTTGTGTGTTACATGATTAAGCTACTGTATTAATCATGTTTTATAGCTTTCGTTTCAATAAAGTGCCATGTAAGACCTTTGGGAAGACTTGGGTGAAAGCTAATGTAATCTTGCTGTAAAAAACAGAAACTTTGCGCTCCCGAGATTAGCTGTCATTTTTTACAGAAGAGTGCTTTTGAGTTGATTCTTTTTGCAGAAGATTAATAGACAAATTCCTCTCGTCCACCAATTTATTTTATAATTTTTGGAGTAGCAGAAGTATGGTTTCTATTCAGATCATTACAGACTGTTCTGTTTCTGACAGATTCTGTTTTCATTGCATAGTTTGCTTGTTTTCTAGTTTCTATGACTTATATTTATCAATATAAATTATAGAAATGGTATGGTACAGTAGGCATTGTGTGAGAAAAATTATGAACCTTGTCTTTGACAGTACCAAAGTGAATGGTTTACTCTTTATCATACTAACCTATCTCACGAAATTCCGTTAAGTTTTGTGTGATTGAAGTTTTCAAGCTTTGGGTGAGATATCGATATGAGGAGAATAAGGAGTGGAAAGACCCTAAGCTTGGGGATTCCCAAGGCACCCCAAGGTAATATTCAAGGAAGACTCAAGCGCCTAAGCTTGGGGATGCCCTGAAAGGCATCCCCTCTTTCGTCTTCAAAACTATCGGTATACCTTACTCGGAGCTATATTTTTATTCGTCAAATGATATGTGCTTTGCTTGGAGCGTATTTTTAATTTTACTTGCTGTTTGAATAAAATCATTGGATCTGAAATCTTGAATAAAAAAGAATCCTCCCATGGCTAGTTAATTATTTGACTACTCAGTGTTCTTCACTTATATCTTTTTGGAGTAGTTTGTCATTTACTCATGTGCTTCACGTATATCCTATGAGTAAATGGTTGAATGAATTGAATATCATATATCTGAATTTATATACATTTCATATGCTTATAACATGGGGAGTAATGACTTCACACATAATAAGTATAGGTAGTAAACTTATTGAAAGCAAGCAAATGCATAATTGGTCACTTGAACAATTCATGAAAGAATATTGAAGGAAGAGAGATTTCACATATAAATACACTATCTTGGACATCTTTTGTAATTGTGAACACTCATTAAAATATGACATGCTAAAAAGTTGATGTTGGACAAGGAAGACAACTTAATGGGTTATGTTTTCCTATATCCGAGACGTTATCTTGTCTTAGGTCATCCAACATGTTGAGCTTGCCTTTCCCTCTCATGCTAGCCAAATTCTTTGCACCAAGTAGAAATACTACTTGTGCTTCCAAACATCCATTGAACCAGTTTTGCCATGAGAGTCCACCATACCTACCTAAGGATTGAGTAAGATCCTTCAAGTAAGTTGTCATCGTTGCATGCAATAAAAATTGCTCTCTAAATATGTATGATCTATTAGTGCGAAGAAAATAAGCTTTATACGAACTTGTGATAGGGAAGAAATAAAAGCGACGGACTGCATAATAAAGGTCTTTATCACAAGAGGCAATATAAAGTGACGTTCTTTTGCATTAAGATTTTGTGCATCCAACCATAAAAGCGCATGACAACCTCTGCTTCCCTCTGCGAAGGGCCTATCTTTTACATTCTACCCTTATACAAGAGTCATGGTGATTTTCACCTTTCCTTCTTACACTTTTTCCTTTGGCAAGCACTTTGTGTTGGAGCGATCCGTATATATATATATATATATATATATCCACTTGGATGTAGGTTTTCATAAATTATTATTGTTGACATTACCGTTGAGGTAAAGGGTTGGGAGGCGAAACTATAAGCCCCTATCTTTCTCTGTGTCCAATTAAAACTTTGAACCCATAAATATCACACGAGTGTTAGCAATTGTGAAAGATTAAATGATAGTTGAGTATGTGGAGTTTGCTGAATCAAAGCTCTTACATAGAACCTTCCCGAAAATAAGATGAATTGCAATTGTTTGATGACTAAGAGCACTGTTTGTTAGTTTTCAAGAAAGTTTATGATCTATACTTTAACATGTGAATAGCTTGTTACTTGATCATGAAAAGTTTTATGAGATGAGCTGCTGTTATGACATATAATGATGCTAGAGGTGATTGAAATTATCATTGATCAAACTTGTGCACCTGCTAGCATTCACACTTCATGAATTATTTCTTTTATCATTTACCTACTTGAGGACGAGCAGAAATTAAGCTTGGGGATACTGATACGTCTCCAACGTATCCGTCATTTATGAAGTATTCATGCTATTATATTATCCATCTTAGATGTTTTATATGCATTTATATGGTATTTTATATGATTTTTGGGACTAACCTATTAACCTAGAGCCCAGTGCCAGTTTCTGTTTTTTCCTTGTTTTTGAGTATCGTAGAAAAGGAATACCAAACGGAGTCCAATTGACGTGCCAATTTTTGATGATTTTTATGGACCAAAAGAAGCCCCCGGAGTAAAAGAGTTGGACCAGAAGAGTCCCGGGCTGTCCACGAGGGTGGGGGGTGCGCCCACCCCCTTTGGGCGTGGGCCCCTATCTCGTGGACGACCCGGAGACCCCCCCTGACGTGAGACCTACGCCAAAAATTCCTATAAATATAGAAACCTCCAGAAAATAACCTAGATCGGAAGTTCCGGCGCCGCAAGCCTCTGTAGCCACGAGAAATCAATCTAGGCCCTCTCTGGCACCCTGCCGGAGGGGGCCATCATCACCGGAGGCCATGGAGGAGGATCCCGGAGGGGTCATCATCGCCATGAAGGCCAAGGACCAGAGGGAGAACCTCTCCCCATCTAGGGGGGAGGCCATGGAGGAGGAAGCACAAGGGGGAGAACCTCTCCTCCTCTCTCTCGGTGGCGCCGGAGTGCCATCGGGAGGGGAATCATCGCTGCGGTGATCATCTTCATCAACATCACCATCATAATCACCATCCTCATCTCTTTTACGCGGTCCACTCTCCCGCACCCTGTTGTAATCCCTACTTGAACATGGTGCTTTATGCCACATATTATGATCCAATGATGTGTTGCCATCCTATGATGTTTTGAGTAGATATCCTTTGTCTTTGGGTTGATTGATGATCTAGATTGGTATGAGTTGTATGTTTTATTTTGGTGCTGTCCTATTGTGCCCTCCGTGTCGCGCAAGCGTGAGGGATTCCCGCTGTAGGGTGTTGCAATACGTTCATGATTCTCTTATAGTGGTTTGCTTGAGTGACAGAAGCATAAACCCGAGTAAGGGGGTTGTTGCGTATGGGATAAAGGGGACTTGATGCTTTAATGCTATGGTTGGGTTTTACCTTAATGATCTTTAGTAGTTGCGGATGCTTGTTAAAGTTCCAATCATAAGTGCATATGATCCAAGAAGAGAAACTATGTTAGCTTATGCCTCTCCCTCACATGAAATTGCAATGACGATTACCGGTCTTGTTAACGATTGCCTAGGATAATTCCGCACACTGACCCATCATTATTCCACACGCGCTATTTATAATATTTAGTAATATATTCTAACTTTATGATAACAGCACCTACTTTTATGTTTTAGCTCTCCGATATCATGCAAAGTTATCCTCTTCATACCCACAACGTAGTTTTATTTCTCGTTTCTAGTTGGAAGCAAACGTTCGGTGTACGTAGAATCGTATCAGTGGCAGATAGGACTTGAGAGAATATTGATCTTACCTTTAGCTCCTTGTGGGTTCGACACTCCATACTTATCACTTCGACCATTGGGAATTGCTACGATGATTCCCTGCACTTGGGGATTATCACGGATGAATTCTTCTTTCTCCCCCTTATAAAGATCTGCCAGAATGGCGGCCAGAGTGGTTGGGGTATCCGGGCCCTTGCGCTTATAACGAGATGCGTCGTTCTTTCCGTTGTAACACCATAAAGGGGTCACTCTAGACTGAAGGGGCTGGATGCATCGCTTTATTGCGATGGCCATAACTTCGATTATCGAGAGTTAGGAATGGGCAAGTAATCTGACCTTGCTGACCAACCTCTTTACTTCCGCACTGTCTTCTTCCTTGGGGCTTCGGGGGCGCCAATTGAGGTATTTCTTCAAAGGAGCGCTGGAGAATTCGGGAAGTCCACGACGAACTAGGTCCGGAAGGGGAACATCCTCAATATAAAACCATTCCGAAGACCATTCTTGGGATGCCTCCTTGGGAGTTCCGACGAGGTAAACTGATCCGGCTATGCGCCATACTTCGGCGCCGCTCACTTCTAATACGGAATCCCCTTGATGACGAGGGATGAGGCAAAAGAACTTTCTCCACAATTCGAAATGAGCCTCGCAGCCTAAAAACAGTTCGCAGAGAGCGACAAAACCCGAGATATGCAGGAGAGAACCTGGTGTGAGGTTGTGCAGCTGGATCCCGTAGAATTCCAATAGACCTCTAAGAAAGGGGTGGATCGGAAATCCTAAGCCCCTCAGAAGAAACGAGACAAAGCACACCCACTCTTCCTTGTTGGGGTTGGGGAAATTCTCTGCTAGCACATCATTGCCAATCAAGGCTAATTCCGCCCGCACGCAGACTAGATCTGCGGGAGGGAGATATCCCTGTGTCTGAAGTCGATTCAGCTGAAGGTGAGACACTGAGCAGCTTCGCCAATCACACTCTTGAGGGACATGAGGGTGCGAGGAAGAGCTAGGAGCGCTTGCCATGTTTCGAAGTTTTTTCGTGGTTTGCTCCGATGCTCTTTGCGCGATGTGGGACGGCATTTGGGGATCTAACCTCCTTATATAGATGCCGCCCGTGCATGGTAAGGGGCTTATCTGTAAAAAATTATGGACCGTTCGCATTCTCCCGACGCGTGGAAATCGAGGCGACAACAGGAAGGAATCATAAAGGCAGAACATGGAGGTCAAAACCGTACTGTCGTCAATCCGGAGTATGGTGAAGAACCCGCCTTGCAAAGCCGAAGACATAAGCCGGATACTACATCGTCATTGAAGGCAAGTTCGGGGGCTACTGTGGGAGTCCTGGATTAGGGGTTCCTCGGGTGTCCTGTCTATTCGATATGGGCCGGACTGATGGGCCGTGAAGATAAAGCAGAAGGCTATCCCCCGTGTCCGGGTAGGACTCCTATATGCGTGGACGGCAAGTTTGGTGTCCGGATGTACTATTTCCTTCTTCTGCAAACCGACTCTGTATAACCCTAGGCCCCTCCGGTGTGTATATAAACCGGTGGGTTTAGTCCGTAGAGTCTATCAGAATAATCATAGGCTAGAAGCTAGGGTTTAGCCATTACGATCTCGAGGTAGATCAACTCTTGTAACCCCTATACTCATCGAATACAATCAAATAGGACGTAGGTTTTTTTTTGCGGGTGAGGACGTAGGGTTTTACCTCCTTTAGGAGGGCCCGAATCTGGGTAAACATCGTGTCCCCATTGTCCCCTTGTTACCATTGATCCTTAGACGCACAGCTTGGGCCCCCCCCTACTCGAGATCTGCCGGTTTTGACACTGACAACCGCGGCTGTCTACGATCCCGAGAAGACCCAAAGACAAGACCGTCGATCGCCATTCACGCTAGCGACCTATGATTAAGCTGGCATGGACGACACCGTCATGCAAGATCGGACAGTTATGGAAGTTGGATTTCTATTAAATTATCTTATTTGTGCTTCTTGTTTTCTTTGGATCGATTCTCTTTGCGAAGAATTGATGAATTATGTACTCCGGTGTATCAAGATGTCGTTCAATAAAATGAAAAAAGCAATGAAATTTATTTCAATGGCCGATAATGAAATAAATTTGAAAAAAATTACTCCACTACATTTAGGAGATCTGCTGCTTGGTCCGGCCAAAATTTAGTGAGTAAAAAAAAGTCCACTAAGCTTTACTCGACGGTTTACTCTATCTTTTAAGGGATCGACTAGATAAGCTCTTAGTGCAATGCTAGTAGGTATATAAACTTGGTTGGTAGAAATCTTGTGCAAGTGAATACAAAGTGGAGCATCACGCTTGCCATCGTTTTCGTGAACTTTATGTCGATAGAGAATATCCAAGCAGCCCCTGGATTTTCAGCGTTGGAGTGGAAAAAGACAGGCTACCAGCGCTCCGTACATGCGTGGGCTCGCGGTATATCCTGCGACCCTGGACTCTAGCGAGGACTCCCGCGTCGACGTCTTTCTACTGTGGCAGCATTCACGAAAGCACGCGGACTGTGTCGTGTTTGCGTGAACCACCGCTGCCGGTCATACACCTGTAACGCCGCCGGGTTTGGACAATGGGTGTGGTTGGCATGCAGGCCACGGGCGCCGGTGAAGACTGACGGTGGTGCACGCACGGTGTGGATAAGGATGCCGATGCGCGCAGCCATTGGCATCCCGAGACTCCATAACGGGACACGAACCCACCATCCTTTTGGCGTATAGCACATGCACAACGACGGAGTAGTTTTGACTCGTGACTTCGATAGATTTCACAATAGTTTTGTACGTGTTCATCTATTCTTCAAATTGGCCAGTAATGGCAAGAACGAACGATCACGCGACGAGAACAACGACGGGGCTCCTCACAGCATGGACTCCGTCGCTCCACGTGTACGAGCCTGCAAGATATTTCCTCTTCATACGCCGACTTTTCTTCCCGGTCGCGGCGATCTTTATCGTGAAGGTCTTCTTCTCTCCGGTGCGTGCGAAGGCGAGGCTCGTCGGCGAGACCTTCACGGAGAAGCCCATGGGCTCGACCACGGCGACGCTGTAATGCGCCCCGTGCTCGCCGACGTTGGTCACCGTCCGGTGCACGGTGGTGGACCCGTTGAGGCCGTGGATGGCGACGGAAGGGTAGTTGAGCTCGTGCGGACGCGGCGGGCTCGCCGGGCACGGGAACGAGCGGTCGAGCTGCGCGCCGCCGCTGGCGCAGGCGTAGAGGAGGTAGTCCTGGAAGGACGCGTCGTACACCAGGCCCGGGTCCATCGCGTGCTTGGGCCTGATGTGGCCCGAGCCGTAGTCCATGGGCCCCGCCGCCGTTCCGTCAGCGTTCGTTATTGGGCCGCCTTCCGCGTTGTTGGTCGTTGCTGTAAAAACCATACACAAAGAGATCACGTGGGCCCACTTCCACCACCATTCTCAATCAATGTAAAGAAAAGCAGAACTTGGCCCTATGGCATGCAAATCGCGTTGCCGAAGCAGGCATTACCGGTGGTCATGATGGCTGATCGGATTGCCGCAGCGCTCCACTCGGGGTGGGCACACTTGAGGAGGACGGCGATGGCGGAGACGTGCGGGCACGACATGGATGTCCCCGAGATGATGTTGTACTTCACCACGCGATTGTCGCCGTCAAGCTTTGTCGGCGACGACGCCTCGCTCCACGCCGCCAGGATGTTCAGGCCTGGCGCCGTCACGTCAGGCTGCATGCACACATTCATTATTAGCACAGATGCTACAGTAGTAACTAAAGACATATCCATCTAGAGAAGATGCAAATACCTTGAGAATGCTGGGCTCGAGGACGTTGGGGCCACGCGACGAGAACTGCGCCATCACCGGCGACGGCTTGACGTCCACGACTGTCCTCGAGCGCTCCAGGTAAGCGGCTGGGTTCGTGCTGTAGTTAATGTATAGTTGAGGATGGTGTCGACGTCGGCCATGGAGACTGCCGTTCCCGGGAGCACGTGCGCGTCGACGGGCACCTCGCTGCCGTACATCGGCGGGTTGCCGAGCACAATCGCCGCGCCGCCCGCCCGCTTCACCTCCAGGCCTTTGCCCAAGGCCGCTCCCCCTCAAGCACACCACGATTTTGCTCGCACCTTCTGCGGCGACAGTGAATTTGGCAGGCATTGGCTGCGTCCAAACACAAAATTTGAACCTTGTTCGATTAGCAAGTGTGTCCGCTGAGTGATAGTGAGTGCTAATGTTGTCTACTCTTTTAGGTCACTACTTTACAGTGATCTAAAATGTCTTACAAAAGTTTACAGAGAGAGTACTTGGTAACGTTGGCGAGAGTGCCAGGAACCACGGCGTGTGCTGCATAAACCATTCGATACGTCCTGTTCGCCGGCAGTTGATATGGTGTTACCGTTTGTCCCTGATATGAAAGTACGGTAAATCACGCGTCAGTCCATTTTAATTAAAATAAAAAACAAGGATAACGTGCGTTAAATGACATGAATTTTCTTAGGCGTTTACCATGATCACCATGCCATTACCAAGCCTGATGGGCGAGTTGAAAGAGCGGTCGATGCTGCTGGCGCCGACCGTGAGTACCCACGGCGCAAGGTTCGACACAGTGGCCGGCGCGGGGCCAGAGTTCCCAGCGCTGCACACGACAACCAGGCCGCGCCTGGCGGCGTGCAGCGCGCCGACGGCGATGCCGTCGTCCGGTAGCTGATAAGTAAATAGGCAGTTTTTTTATTAAATTAATTCATGAATAAATCATGAGCATGACATGAACAGCATTGATAACACACTGATTACGATCTAACAGAGCATGTACTACGCACATAGTAGAAACACCTACGCATATCGTTAGTACTGCTACAACAGAAAGAAATACGAGAGGGATAAGCGATGTATACCCTCCAATCGGCCACGCGGCGGCGGTGGCGGTGGCAGCAGCCGCGGCATCCTCGGCGGCCTTCTTGTCGGCCTCGGCCTTCTCAACGGCGGCACGGTCGGCGTCGGTCGACATGGTGATGACGAAGATGGTGCGGACGTAGATGAACAGAAGCGAGCAGTCGCGTAGTCGCTACCCAAAAACCTAATCGCCCCTCTCCCGTACAGGATCCGCAGAGGCGGGTTTCGGAGGCCTCCTCTCCCGTCAACCGTGTACGCAGTGAACGGGGTGGAGTCGCCGGCGGCAGCAGCAGCAGAGGAACGACGTGGGCGTGGAGGCGGAGATGGAGATGCGTTCTGTTTTCGCGGCGGCTAGGGTTGGCAGCGCCCCACATATATATGTGCGGCCGCGCGTGGAGAGACGTGGGCTGAACCCACGTCCAAGTCGGTAGCCCATGATCCGACGTCTCGGATCGTGGCCCTACCTGTCAAAGACTCTCCGTTCCTGACCGGCAAAAAGAGGCGCATAGGAGTGAGCTCGGCTCGGCTCAATCCGGCAACCCGCGGCGCGTCGTGGCGAGGCGTGGCGTGACGAGGCGAGCGGAGGAGGAGGAGTGCGCGAGGGCTTCTTTTCTTCTCAAGCTCCAATAGCATGAGGAAGAGAATCCCTTATAAACCACTCCACTCTCCTTCCACTAGCGGTATAGGACTAAACTTCCCACCACCTTGTCATGCCACCTACATGGGCCCTTAGAGATTAAATCTGAAATTGTCATATGGGCTCTAGGCCCATCTCATATTTCAACAATCCCCCACCAGATCTCAGGGGCCCACTTGTCCTTTGTTCCAAATGCTGTTTTGATATACCAGCATCTCAGTGGAGACCGATTAAGGTTGAGCTCCACCTATACCAAGTAGTTACACTCCTTCACAACTGAACAATGGACTATGCCTTGAATTGTCAGTTTGGCGTCAAGAAGTTTCACCACAAGTCTCACTGATACGAGGCTGCCGAAGGCCGACCCCTTGGGTGGAGCATATTAGTCACACTCCTGGCCTGTTCATGAGCTTGCTAGAGATCACCCCAATCTCATAGACTGTGACCAGCAGTCGGCCTCATATAGGTGTGTTCCTCCAAAGATCGCTCTGTCGGATAGCATCTTTCTTATACATATAAGCCTTGGAACACATTAAGACAGTAGTCATCCTTCCATACAGTTTCCGAGAGTATTGCATCTCCAATGGAGTGGGTTAGTAAAGTTACTCTCCTCAGTTCACCACTGGCTTGTTTTTCCCAGGTCCTACTTCACGGGATCTCCGATCACATAGGTTGGGTTACTATCATGGCAACTCATGTGGGTCTCATACCCATCTCCCTTGATGCGCTATCTATCACAACACGTGATAGCCCTTTAGTAAAGGGATCTGCCAGATTCTTAGCCGTTTGAATATAATCCAACGCTATCACTCCGGAGTTCCTCAATTTTCTGACAGCTTTCAATCTCATTCTTATGTGTTTGTTGGACTTCATGTTGTCCTTTGAACTCTTCACCTTGACAATAATTGTTTGATTGTCGCAGTTCATAAAGATGGTCGGAACCGGCTTCTCAACCACTAGCAAGTCCATCAACAGATCTCGAAGCCATTCCGTTTCGCCACCCGATGTGTCTAATGCTGTTAATTCTGCTTCCATTGTCGATCTTGTTAAGATCGTTTGCTTGCAAGACTTCCAGGAAACAGCACCACCTCCAAGAGTAAACATATACCCAGTTGTGGCCTTCATCTCATCAGCATCAGAGATCCAATTCGCATCACTATACCCTTCAAGTACCGACGGGTATCCGGTATAGTGAAGTCCATAGTTCATAGTACCTTTCAGATAGCGCATAACTCTCTCAAGAGCACGCCAATGTACATCGCCCGGTTTGGAAACAAATCAGCTCAGTTTGCTAATAGCAAATGCGATGTCAGGCCTCGTTGCGCTCGCTAGATACCGGAGTGAACCAACAATCTGAGAGTATCTCAATTGATCTATAGCTGTGCCTTTAGACTTTCGAATCAGCACACTAGAATCATATGGTGTTTGAGATGGTTTGCAGTCCGAATATCCAAAGCGACACAACACCTTCTCAACATAATGGGATTGCAGAAGTGTAATCCCACCATCATCATCTCTCAATAGCTTGATGTTCAAGATAACATCAGCCACTCCAAGGTCCTTCATCTCAAAGTTCTGAGATAGGAAAGACTTAACCTCCTCGATCAACTTGAGATTAGTTCCAAATATCAGTATGTCATCAACATACAAACACAGTATAACTCCTTCGCCCGCACCATAGCGATAGTATACACATTTGTCGGCCTCATTAACAACAAAGCCAACAGATGTCAACGTTTCATTAAACTTGTCATGCCATTGTTTAGGTGCTTGTCTCAGGCCATACAAAGATTTCACCAACTTACACACCTTTCCTTCCTGACCATCTATCACAAAGCCATCAGGCTGTTGCATATAGATTTCCTCCTTTAGCTCTCCGTTCAGGAAAGCCGTCTTAACATCCATCTGATGAATGAGAAGACCATGTGAGGCCGCCAATGAGAGTAATACTCGAATGGTGGTCAGTCTGGCCACAGGTGAATAAGTGTCGAAGAAATCTTCTTCTTCTTTCTGGGCGTAGCCCTTGGCCACAAGCCTAGCCTTGTACTTTTCTATCGTACCGTCGGGCCTAAGCTTCTTCTTGAACACCCACTTGCATCTCAATGGTTTGCAACCATAAGGACGTTCAGTAAGCTCCCAAGTCCCGTTAGCCATGATGGAATCCATCTCGCTATGGACCGCATCCTTCCAATAGTCAGCTTCTGGAGATGCATACGCTTCTGAAATAGAAGTGGGATTATCCTCCACGAGGTATATGAAGAAATCATCACCAAAGGTCTTTACAGTCCTTTGTCTCTTGTCCCCACCAAGGGTTCCTCATTATCCTCCTCAGGATTTTCATCATGGGTTTGTTTATAATATTCCATCGGAATGGCAGGTTCAGGAGTCTCCTCAGATTCCTATCTAGAAGTGCTTTGTACATCTCTCATGGGGAAAATGTCGTCAAAGAATGTAGCATCCTTAGACTCCATAATTGTACCGACCTTCATGTCAGGTACCTCAGATTTCACTACTAGAAATCTATAGGCAACACTATTCATAGCGTAGCCCAAATTAACACAGTCCACAGTCTTTGGTCCAAGCTTACGCTTTTTGGGGATCGGCACATTAACTTTCGCCAAGCAGCCCCAAGTACGTAAGTACCAGAGTGTTGTCCTTCTCTTGGTCCACTTCTCATAAGGAGTGATCTCGTTATCCTTTGTCGGAACTTTATTCAGGACATGACATGATGTCATTATAGCCTCCCCCCACCATGCCTTGGATAAACCCGACGTATCTAACATGGCGCTAACCAAATCAGTTAGAGTACGGTTCTTCCGCTCGGCAACCCCGTTAGACTGGGGTGAGTAGGGAGGCGTCCTCTCGTGAATAATACCGTGTTCCGCACAAAAGGCATCAAACTCTTTCGAGAAGTACTCTCCACCACGATCTGACCGGACTCGTTTAATTTTCTTTTCAAGTTGATTCTCAACTTCTGCCTTATAGATTTGAAAGTAGTGTAGAGCCTCATCTTTAGTATTTAACAGATACACATAGCAATATCTAGTGGAATCATCTATCAAAGTCATGAAATATTTCCTTCCACCTTTAGTCAACACACCATTCATCTCACAAAGATCAGAATGTATGAGTTCCAGTGGCGCCAAGTGTCTCTCCTCTGCTGCCTTGTGAGGCTTGCGAGGTTGCTTAGATTGCACACACGAATGGCACTTAGAACCTTTGGCTATAGTGAAACTCGGGATTAAATTCGATTTTGCTAGCCGCGTCATAACGCCGAAACTAATGTGACAAAGACGTGAATGCCAGACTTCAGATTCATTAACACTCAAATGAATATTGTTCACGACTTTATTACGTAGATCTGCAAGAGAAAGGCGGAACATGCCTCCGCATTCATAACCCTTTCCAATAAATAGTCCATATTTCGTAATAACTAATTTATTAGACTCGAATACCAACTTAAACCCTTCTCTACATAGAAGGGAGCCACTAACGAGGTTCTTCTTGATGGCGGGGACATGCTGCACGTTCTTCAGCTGCACGATCCTTCCCGAAGTAAACTTCAGATTGACCGTGCCAACACCAAGAATAGAAGCACTCGCGCCATTCCCCATCAGTACGGACTCGTGACCTATGGCCAGGTAAGAAGAAAACAATGAAATGTCAGCACACACATGAACACCTGCACCTGTGTCGACCCACCAATCGGTGGACGGCCAAACTGAAAATACAGCAAATAAATTACCGTACCCAGATGCACCACTCTCATTGTTGCTCACAATCATATTGACAGACTTGGAGTCCTGCCCTGGCTTCTTGTACTTGTTTGGGCACTTGTTGGCCCAATGTTCAACCGAACCACAAGTAAAGCAGCCCTCATCCTTCTTGTTCTTCTTGAAGGTCTTCTTACCCTTCTTCTTAAAGTCGGCATTCTGTTGGACACCGTTCTTTCCCTTGGGCTTGTGGGAATTGGAGTTCTTCTGATGCACCATATTGGCCACAGAAGTTCCTTCGACCCTTTTTCCGTGCGAGTCCTTTGCCCTTGAATTCTGCTCAACACTCAGATGGCCAATGACATCCTCCACAGAGAATTCACGCCTCTGATGTTTTAGAGTGGTGGCAAAGTTCCTCCAGGAATTGGGGAGCTTAGCGATTATGCAGCCCGCGACAAACTTGCCCGGTAACTCGCACTTAAGAAGCTCAAGCTCCTTAACAATGCATATTATCTCATGAGCCTGCTTCAATACAGGATGGTTTTCAACCATCTTGTAATCGTGGAACTGCTCTATAATATACATCTCGCTCCCTGCATCAGCCGCCCCGAACTTAGATTCGAGCGCCTCCCACAAGTCCTTGGCAGACCGCACATGCAAATATGCGTCAACTAGCTTATCTCCAATCACGCTCAAAACTGCCCCGAGGAACACGACAGTGGCCTCCTTGAACGCCTTCTCCTGTTCAGGAGCGATCGTTCCTGTGGGAGTCACACCGGCGACCCAGAACACGTTCATGGCCGTGAGCCATAAGGTGGTTTTAGTCTGCCAACGCTTAAAGTACGTCCCCGTAAACGGGGACGGTTTCAGTGCAGCAGCAAAACCAGAATTCGAAAAACTCCTACACAAATTAGGTTTTTGGATTGATAAGTAAATAGGCAGTTTTTCGATTAAATTAATCCATGAATAACTCATGAGCATGACATGGACAACATTGATAACACACTGATTACGATCTAACAGAGCATGTACTACGCACATAGTAGAAACATCTACACATATCGCTAGTACTGCTACAACAGAAAGAAACACGAGAGGGATAAGCGATGTATACCCTCCAATCGGCCACGCGGCGGCGGTGGTGGTGGCAGCAGCCGCGGCATCCTCGGCGGCCTTCTTAGCGGCGGCACGGTCGGCGTCGGTCGACATGGTGATGACAAAGGTGATGCGGACGTAGATGAACAGAAGCGAGCAGTCGCATGGTCGCTACCCAAAAACCTAATCGCCCCTCTCTCGTACAGGATCCGGAGAGGCGGGGTTTCGAAGGCCTGCTCTCCCGTCAACCGTGTACGCGGTGAACGGGATGGAGTCGCCGGCGGCAGCAGCAAGAGAGGAACGACGTGGGCGTGGAGGCGGAGATGGAGATGCGTTCTGTTTTCGCGGCGGCTAGGGTTGGCAGCGCCCCACATATATATGTGCGGCCGCGCGTGGAGAGACGTGGGCTGAACCTCAAAGACTCTCCGTTCCTGACCGGCAAAAAGAGGCGCATAGGAGTGAGCTCGGCTTGGCTCAATCCCGCGGCGCGTCGTGGCGTGGCGTGGCGTGGCGAGGCGAGCGGAGGAGGAGGAGTGCGCGAGGGCTTCTTTTCTTCTCAAGCTCCAATAGCATGAGGGAGAGAATCCCTTATAAACCACTCAAACTCTCCTTCCACTAGCGGTATGGGACTAAACTTCCCACCACCTTGTCATGCCACCTACATGGACCCTTAGAGATTAAATCTGAAATTGTCATATGGGCTCTAGGCCCATCTCATATTTCAACAATCCCCTGTGGCTGCTTTCCGGAGGACACGATGGAGACGCTCATCACGTCGACACCGTCGCCGACCGCATCGTCCATGGCCGCGAGCATGTCGGCGTCGAAGCATGTGTTCTCGATGCTGGGGTTGGGCCCCGGTATGGGCCAGCACACCTTGTAGATGGCGAGGCGGGCGAGCGGCGCCCCACCCGAGGCCGTGCCGGCCGCGAACCCCCCGAGCGCCGCCACGCCTGGCACGGCGCGGCCCGCGACGGTGGACGCGGTGTGGGTGCCGTGGCCGTCGTGGTCGCGTGGCGAGCGGCACGCGTTCGTGGTGTTCAGCCTGCCGTGCTGGGCCTCGTAGGCCTTGAGGTAGTACCGCGCGCCGATGACCTTCCTGCGTGCCGGTGTACGTATGAACTGTAATCTGTACTACTTCTCTATCTCTACTACTTAAAAATAACATAAACTTCCCATTTCACATTTCTTCTCACCATCCTTTCGTCAAACCTTTCATGTATATAATAATCAATCATCTTAATTTACTTACCTTCTAAACCAATTACAATTTAATTTACTTAACAAACTTTTAATTAAAATATAAGGTAATTCATGGTCAGAATTCGATGACCATTTATTTAGACAATCGCATTATTATTGACAGGCAAATCACAAGCTAACATATTAGAATATTTATATCCCGTTGCAACGCATGGATTTTTTTTTTTGAAATTACACACGGACATTGTTCTAGTCTCTCTAAAAATGCGTATGGAGACAAGCACAGTGACGAATATCCAGGTTAACAATCATCTGATTTGGCCTATTCTTACAACAGTTGAGTAAACAAATTTGCATAATATCACATCGATTTTCTACAACTATCGAGGGAGTAAAATCTCACGCTGTCAGGCTGACAGGGATCTCGTTTTGCACGGAGTGCGAGGAAAAGGCGTCACGGGGTTCTACCTTGGGCCAGTTCTTTAGTCACCTGCCCACATAATCAGCAGTCCAGTTCCTTTTTGTAATTCCAGCCTGAGATTGTTGTATGAGTTTTTTTTATTTTTTGCGGGGAGATTGTTGTATTAGTTGTATGCTGAAATGTCCGTAACACCTCTAAATTGAAACTGAGTATTGTATTGCTAACACTAGGTTATTTTAGACAGTTTCATATCTCATATGAACATGAAAGCGAGTTGCAAATATCATAAAGTGTATATATGCATTTTAATTACAACATCCATATTCATACTAAGTCAACTTGCAACATACAATTTTTTCACTATATTTGCAAATATCATAAAGTGTATATACGCTTCTGCGATTTTGATTCCTTGGACCGTGATTCTTCAGAATCGACCGAAAAGAACTGGCCCCTAATCTGCTGCATAAAGAGAAAACTACTCTATGACAGACTGTTTGTGTTTGTACGTCTGCTACTGCTAACAGTGCTAAGCCATGCAGGCAGAGATTACAAAACAAGCTATGCACTGCAGTGAGTCGAGAAGTCGCCAAGCTGGAGTCTTGCGCCCGAGCTGGCCTGCCATCTCGGGTTTTAGTTCGGACGTGCCCGGTCTGGTCCCGGTTAAAGCGTGCAGGCAGCCACTAAACCGTAGGCGGAATAAATTCACCCAGCTAACCCTTTTATGTAGCGCCGACCTATTAAGTAGCACCTAACCGACAGGCGCTACACTCCTGGCCAGTGTGGCACCCTGGGGCCAGACCGGGCCTCACCCCTGGTTGTGCGGCGCCTTGGTGAAAGGAGCTGCACTACCTTGTGCAACACCTAGATGAAATGAGCTGCACAATCACTTATGCATTTGTTTAAGTCTTATTGAAAAAAATGATTCACACACATATTACATACTGTATTTGCAGTTTCTGCAGATTAAAAGAGTGTAGCGCCTAACGCTCAGGCACTACAGCAGACAGTGTAGCGCCTAGCACTCAGGTGCTACACTGCCACTTAGCATTTTCAGTTTATCTTTTGTTCTATCTTGTGCAAATATTCATGTTATGCATTTCAGTTTATCTTTTGTTCTATCTGCAGAGGTTCCTACAGACAATGAGAGCGACACAGGTTGCGTTGATAGTGTGGTCAAGCATTCTGATAATTCTTGGTTATAGCCAGTTGTGGGCAATATGTTCGAGGTACAACAAAGTACCACTTCTCATTTAGCTGACGTTCTAGTTTTTTCAGTCCAAAAGTTAAACATTTATTTCTTGGCTCATGTCAGAATCTCAGTCTGTTAAAAATCTTATACTGAACCTGACTGATTATTTGCTTGAATTTTAGCAATTAGCATGCCATTTTAACATGTGTTCATACAGTGTACCAAATATGCAATTATGGATATTTTGTTGTTGCTTTTTTGTTATACTATCCTGGTCCCTCCGGCCCTCCATTACCGTCCACTTTGTGTCCCCATCAGTTTGAATAATGGGGGTCACTTTACGTAAAGCGTAATATGCCGATGTGTTAAACAAAGAGTGGGCAAAAATATTCAAAAGTCATTGGAACATAGTAACTACTACCTTCGTCCTGGTTTATAAGTCCCTTTTGTATTTTATATGCCAAATTTTGACTAGAGATTTAACTAACAAAATATTAATGCATGTCGTTGGTTTGTATTTAAACATAGTTTTCAATTTAATTATTTTTTATGATGTGCACTAACATTTTGTTAGTAAAATTTAAAGTCAAAATTTGGCACAGAATAAAAGGGGGCCAATAAACCAGGACGGAGGTAGTACCTTCGCATCTAAGACAAGAATAAGAACATTAACAGTATGCCGATTGTGCAGCTCCTTTCACCTAGGCGCTGCACAACGAGGGGTGGGGCCCGGTCTGGCCCTGGGTGCCACGCTGGCCAGGAGTGTAGCGCCTGTCAGTCAGGCGCTACTCAGTGTAGTGCTGTGCCGGCCTGTCAAGCGCTACACAAAAAAGTTAGCTGGTGAATTTGTTTCGTCCACTGTGAAGTTTGTGAAATAGATGCGCCTCGAGGCCAGTTTTGTCCATTTTACCGTGTGTGTGGTGGTTCTCGTTTGGTCATCAGTCAGTCGTCACTGTCTTGTCATCTCAATCGTAGGTCGATGCACTGCATGTATGTCTGCCTTTTGTTTTGTAAGTTGCCTTAGTTCGATATTGTTATGATTTTTAGTTAGACGGAGTGATCGATCCATATGGTCACACGATAGAAGACGGACGGCAAGAGGCCGTCCGTATGTCCCCTGTTTCCAGCAAGAATCAGACTACTATGTTAGTTGGGAGAACCTGAGGCTTCTTAGAGCTCAGCCACTCTCGGCCGTCGGATCGGGTGGTTTGATCGGATCTGGGCCGTCGGATCGACCCCTGGAACGACCTCGCTCATCGGATCGAAGAGGCACTCCTGTAGGAATGAATAGTTTCACCTCGACCGTGCCACCGCACGTAAATAGCTTGCCCCTTGGAGGGCATTTTCGTCATTTCACATGTGGCTATATATTGCAACATCTCCTGTGGAAACCTAGCCGCCGCCCTGCTCCTCCCGCACTCGCTCCTCCATCGCCCCTCCTCTTCCTCCCGCACTCGCGCCGCCCCACTCCCCATCGCACAGCCATCGCCCCCGCGCTTCCGCCCCTCCTCCCTGTTCCTCTCCCGTCGCCAAGCTCGCCGCCACCACTGCAGTTCCCATCGAGGTCGCCTCTCGCCATCACCGGGAGGAGAGTGACCAGGATCTCGTGCTGAGGTGAGATGCCATCGCATGGGGAAGAGGCACCCGGAGCTGGTCCGGGGCTCGCCAAGGCTCCATGGTGGCCGCTCATTCCCCTGGTGCCCCCGCCCCATCTCCTCTCACACTTCTCGTCACCGAGCTCGAGCTGCAGAGGCGTGCCGCTACACGGATGGACGAGAGGATCTTAGGTCGGCCCACCCCCTCACCTTTTCTTGCTTATACGTCGCCACCTGTGAGAGCCAGGAAGATGAGGAGGAGGCAGTGAAGGACATGGTTCCCTTTGTTTACCCGTCGTTCGTTGATTTGGAATCTCGTTTGGTTGCAGGTCCCCTCGTTCTTCCAGTCTTTCCGCCGGATCTACTGATGCACTCGTCGATCTCTAGGTATTTGTCTATTTTCTCCTGTTCTTGGTGATTGGATGATGCTAATCCCTATTTTTCCCTTCCTATACCTGCAGTTGGTCCTCTGTGGCTCAATCCCCTGGTCGATGCCTCCTTCGATCTCTGCCTGCTCGTCTCCGTTTACTGATCTGCAGGTCAACCCTTCTTCTCCCCATCCTTTATGCTCCCCTTCTTTTCCAGAGCTAGGTACACGGTTGTATGGTGATATGCTGGTTGTGCATAGGCTGGCGAATAAGATCCTTCTATTTCTTGTCTTGTTTCTGATACAACCAAAAGTATCATTCACTTTGTGCACTAGTTTTTTGTGTGGTTGCCTTGCCTTTTGTCCCTTCCTGGTAGGGCCGAAACTTGTTCCTTTGTGCATGGAATGTTCATGTTTTTTGTTCTTTTGTGTATGGATAAGAGTATTTGGGGCTTGGCTTAATTAGGAAGGAAATTCTATGTGGATAAATCGTTACTCGGCCAGTTCTGTTGTTGGCCTCATGTTAGATAAATTTCAGGCTTCGTATTTGCTTTATGAGCTTGGAGATGGTCACATGTTCAGTTTTTTACTTTCTGCACTGCTCGATAAATCAATGACTTTTGATTCAATATCTGGCCTAGGTAGCTATTCATCTTGCATCAATTTGTGTGTAGCCAAAGAATGTTGGTTCCATCCATCTTGAGTAGGTTTTCTTGAGCTCAGTAATTAATTTTTATGGAAAGTGTGTTTTGCCGAGTAATAATTATATAGGCTAATGCATGTCCCAATTTAGGATTACTGTTACAATTACACCATTTGCGGTGTTCCTGGATTCTGGTGATGTAGTTTCAGAATATCCTTCTTTTAGTCTGATAAAAGGGGATTTTTCGTTTGTACGTTAGCAAGGTGTCTGAAGATATATATCTCGGCAAAAGATACAAAAAGGGTCGTCATACAGGGAATGGGAACACGATAAGATTGACTGGTAGATTACTTTGCTTCAGTTTAGGAGGTTCTGATGTGGTGGTCTTGATGTAACTGGAGTATTCAGTGTGAAGTTTGTGGTCTGCACCTCTTTTTTTTCTTAAGAGAACACCTATATTTTTTATATCTAAAGAGTTACTGTGACTACCATGGGACTTGAGTATTCGGTCCGTGTACTTCCAAGGTCTACATCTTAACATGAACCAAGCACTAGGACTGACATGTAACTTGAGTATTCAGTCTGTGCAAGGAAATGTGATGCTTGGTCTGAAGCCAATAACAATCTTTCTACATGTAAGAAGTTGAGGTAATATATTTGTTTCCATTGGGAAAAGGAATTCTATTGTTCTTGTGGATATATGTTATGTATTTTGTCAAAGCATGTGCGTCTGTAAACTTTGTTTTTTTAGTATAGCATGGTTGGGACTGAGGTTCAGAGTTTTGTTTGTGTCTAGGTATATATGTACAGGCTTATTTTAGTACCATGTTCTATTTCTCCCCATCTGTAGTGCAACATTATTGATATTTGTGCGTAGACATGGTATTTTTTTCCCTTAGGTTTCTTCGGCGATTGTATTTTTATGCTCTGCTTATTTGTGCTGCTATGTAATATTCATGTCAATGCCTACTAGGTACATACTTACCTTGTGCATTTGTTGGTCATGTCTTAAAATCAAGACTGTATTGTATATTCTTCTAACAAACTAAGTGGTAGGATGGTTCGATAGTCCACAATATGAATCTTTTAAATTATAACCGAGTTTTAGTACACCACGTCGATTAACCTGTGTCCGAGGCGAACATGCGAATGTACACCACGTCAATTAACCTGCGCCCGAGTAGAACATGAGAATGATACTCGATATGGTCCCACTTATTTTGGTTCACAAAATGCAGTAGGTAAGGAATTCATTTATTTTAGTTCCTGAATAGATTACTATTTGTAGTGTTAGTGCAAGGCAAGTATGTAGTTGTCGCCCAGGCGAAGGCGAGAAGAAGGGTGCATCATCTGGGGTCATGTATCCGGCTACAGTTCTTACCATAAGTATGACGCAATGAGGTGATTACTGTTATTCTGCCAGTCGACGTCGCTTCCATTGAAAATGTACCCATGTTTATTGTCTGATATAATTTTTCCCCTTGTGTCCATGGTTTTCAGGTCTGAACCATCTGTTCCTGTTATTGCCCCAGTGAGTGCGGGCAAGAAAGGCAGGAAGAAGTAATCCCATCCCTTCGGTTAGGTATTTATCTTCTCTGTTCTACCTTGCTTTGATGTGCATGTTACTATTTCCTTGCTTTCATGTGTATTGATTGTTCTACTTCATTTGTCCTCTGTTATTATTTTACCTTGTATCAAATCATGGAGTGCTTTGGGCCCTCGCATGATGTGCACCATCCTTTGGAGTGCTTTTGGGCCCATGCATGTACTTGCCAATAGATTTGACTTTATTGCCTTGCCTTGATACAATGGTACTATAGATTTGACTCAGGCAATAAATTGTGGGATTCAGAAACAGTGTGCAGTATAATTGTATCAAATCTATTGGCATTTGTCATTATGCTTATTGATATATATCCTCCCCCCCTGAACTATTATTACAGCTGCTCTTGGCCAGGGGCGCAATGTACGTAGAGGTGTTCAATAGAGGGGTCATTCTGCCGCCCTAGAGCATCAGGAAGAGGAACAGCAGGACCGGGCCGCCCTACACTGTTTAACATTCAGTTTTGTTTTCTCAGTTCTTTCTAGAAGATGACATGAGGCCCCACCCTACACTGGCATACCCAGGCAGGACTGTATCCTTCCACTTGACATTTCCTTCTCAGTTTTGTATGTTTAACATTTAGAGCCGTGGTTACTATGTAAACTGAGATGTGGAGATTGCAGTATTGATCTTAGTTCAGTTTATTCTATTATGTGGCCTCACTTTGTTATCCATGATTTCCCTCATTAGATTGATTTAACACATGTTCATTACTAGATTATAGTCTACTTCATTTCTAAGTGATACTTGATTTCTTAGCATTGTTCATTGCCTCGAGCCATGTCTGATACTGAATTTGACCATGATCCTCTTGCAGTAATTATGACTTATTTGCTCATTATTATAATGTTTCTTTTCACATATTGCTAGCTCCTTAGGTGTAATGTTGTTTAAAAGATTTGTCATGGAGCTCCTTTGCTCCTGTTCTTGGTGTAGATAAACCAAAACTGCTCCTTTTAGGCCACCCAAGAGTGTGAAATGACCAACATTGTAATTAGCATATGTGGACATATATGCTACAATTCTCCCAACTATTTTTCAATGATAACTCTTGCTCCAAATTTTGCTTTTCGAGAGGTGGTTGAGGCAGATATTGTTGTGTTGTGGCAGTGCACACTACGGTGCCGGGTTGCATAGGGGCAATGCCCTTTCTTAGTATTCAAATAGCATGTGCTAATTGAGTTCTCACTTTTTATTGCCTACTCACGGATGTAAGAATGTGGAAATGATGGCCAAGTAGCAGGTTGGCATTATCCCATGAATTATAGGAAATGGGGTTGTGGTTTTACCATCTCCACAACCAATGTGTTTGACTTTTGCTCTCTATGTTTATGTTCTTGGTGCCAAACTTACTGTCAGCTAATTAACTTTTGTAATCTCTTGACTGGTAAAAACATTGGCGACTACACTTTAGTATGTATAAATCTGTTAATTTACAATGCTAAACACATATGTGACTTACCGTTTAATTACTTCTAGCCCAACTTATGGCTTGGTCTAAATGGTAGTAATACTGATGGTACATACCAAGGTTGCCGGTGACCGGACGCGACCATCGCTGCCGATCCCCGCTATTTTTTATATTAGATGCTCTCCTGCTTTAGCTAAATCAGATAGAGACTTTAAGCATATTTAGTTTTACGGGTCGTAAATCTGTACTGGTCTGTTCTGAAAAATGGCCTACCAGATAGCTTCTGCCACTTTTCGTTATATTCAGGGGTAAATTAATTTGTACTCGTACAGCTTACTTCATAATGCAATCCAGACTCTGTCAATCTTATTTCATGAATAATGATTTGTCTTCGGTTATTTTGTTCAAATACCCTCAACCCAAGATGTATCTGCGTAATCTTACATTCAGAATTCAAAAGCTTATTGTTGAATTTGGCCACTACATTCTGCTGTTTGTTTAGCTTCTCAGTGTGCGACTAATGATCTGATGCATCTTGGGGCGACCCCCTCCTCATTGTCAGTGTATTTTTCTTGTGTCAGTATACTCTGCATAAGATATTTGTGTGGATCGTCTTATATGAATTTATGCAGCAGCACTAACTCTTGTGTCTGGCCTGCAGTGTTTGGATGGTTTCTTCTTGTGGAAGCTAGGAAAATCCTTTGAACTTTTGGACTATGCTCTGCGAGGTGTCTCTGTTTGAGAGGATACAATGGGATTGCTCCATATGCTAGGTAGTTATTCTTTTCTTTCATTGTCTATATGTACACCAGTAGCCTGTTGTTGATCCTGCATAGCTGTTTCATAATTTGTTTTATACGTGCTCGTATGGACAAATTAATGGGTCTGATAGTGATTATTCTTTCGGGTATGATAGTGACTGTACTTTGTTTGTGTGTTGTGATTCGGTGATTTGTTAGTTATTTCTTCATCACCACAGGATGTTTGTTGTTTATTCTTCTTACCCGCGTCGGTATTCCGTTTGTTGTTTATACTCAAAAGATATATAAGACAAGCCCTGTTAGTAAGCAGAGGCAATCTAACCAGGCTGGAGTATACACTAAAAATATACCTAACCAGGCCAGGCAATCTTTTTTGTCCTATGCAATGCATGTGTACCTATCTTTGTCTATCATCCTTGCCTTACTAAGTTTGATGTATTTCAACATGCTCTGCTTCTGGATGGGGACTATATGATGATAGTTTTGTTATAAAGGTGAGATGTCACCACCATGTTTCAGTGGCTCATATCTGCCTGTACTCATTAGGTAGAACTTGTGTTGCAGTTTTTGTTCCGCGCTTCTCCAAATTCTCTCCTGGCCATCGTATATTTCTCCTACATAACTAGCCCGGTGCCATGTCAGTAGCTAAATCAAAACTTTTTAAATGCTTGTGTAGCAAAATGTGTTTGGAGAAGCTCATTTATCTTTCAGTTACTCTGTATGAAGTGTTTCTATTTGGTTTTGGTTACCGATGATGTCTAATTCTCCAGGCTTTTAAAAATGATGGTTCTGCTCAACCTGCTCATACTAACCAACAATAACAACTCAGTTGTATCCAGCATTTCCTATTCATTGGTTACAACAATTGACTTGTGTGTAGGATTCTTCCAATATATATTATGGGATAAATAATGGTTGGGCGATGCTATTAGTTGTTCATGAAAACTTCAAGGATTATTTCCGATATTATTTTATTGTTAACGAGTCATGCCAGTAAGCTTTCTGTGTTTGTTTGCCGTCAGGAGCAATGGGGCAATGCACACTTACCTGTGTATACTGCTACCTGGTTATTGTTGGTCTTTGTATAAAGGCCTTGCTATCATTATGTATGGTCCTTCTTTAATAATGTGTATTATAAATGGTATTTCGACCTGTCGAATGTATTCCTAATCTTGGTCTATAGAACTGCCTTTTTGAACTTGATGTCTCAGTTGTACTGGACCAAAAGCGCACGGAGGGAGCTCTTCTACGCTATGCTGGCGACAGGAACAGGGAAAATTCAGTCCATGTTGCCACCAATGAACAAGGTAAACGCGAGCTGTCGGTCACTTATAAATTCTGTACTTTTGTAGTGTCGATCTAGGGTTCTTGTGAGTAAATCTTACTGTTCCTTGGTCCGTGTATAAAAATAATGCTCGTTTTTTCAGTAGTAGCTGCAGTTCTATTGTTGTGAGAGTCTCATGGTCCATTAGAATCACTAGTAGAAAAGGGGGCTTTTGTCCCGGTTGGTAAGGGCCTTTAGTCCTGGTTTTTGAACCGGGACTAAAGGGTCGTTACTAATGCCTCCTCCCTTTAGTCCCGGTTCTTACACGAACCGGGACTAAAGGCCGTCCACGTGGACGCAGCCTGGAGCTCCACCTTTAGTCCCGGTTGGTGTTCTTTAGTCCCGGTTGGTGTTACCAACCGGGACTAAAGGAAATTTTATGATATTTTTTTTTTGAAAATTTTTTTGCGAATTTTTTTTAATTTTTTTTTAATTTTCAAATTTCTGAATTATTTTAACCTCTAATCTCTAATCACCACCCCTCATCACTGCTCAATTTATCCTCTAATCTCTAATCACCCCTTATCATTCCAAATCATCTAACTTCCCGGACGGTCACCCATCCTCTCACTACTCCAGCCTGAGCACGCTTAACTTCTGGGTTCTATTCTCCCTCGTTTCCAAGTCTGCACTTGTTGGCTTTCTGACAATAGTAAGATGTCAATTCTATTAACCCTCAGGAATTTAGCTTGAGCATGAAGTGACACATTTCACTGTTTGAGTTTGAAACTATTGTTTTAAAAACAATAATTATTTAGTAACACTAATATTTCTGGAATAATTAGTTTGACCACTGTTTGACCACAGTTTGACCAGATTTGACCAAAATTCAAAAAAAATTGAAATAATTATTTAGTAACACTAATATTCTAGAATAATTAGTTTGACCATTGTTTGACCACAATTTGATTTTTTTTGAATTTTTTTGCCTCTCCAGATCTTAAAAGCCCCGTATCTTTTTTTCTGTTAGGTTTTTGAGGATTTTGAAAATGTTTAACGGGGTTCCCCCGATTAAATTCGGATGTAACTTTTCGAGTAGATGATTTTTCATATAAAAAACTTTTTCATCCGAGTTCGTATGCAAAAGTTATGCCCATTTTAAGAAATTCCAGAGAGATTTTGCAAATAAAGTCAAAATTCATATTTGTTAATTTTCCCAACAACTAGACCACATATCACATGGGAAACTTATTTTATTTTATTTTTTTGACATTTCCATCATTTTCTTTTGTTTTTTCTAAAACTGAAAAGGCGGTCCGGTGGGGGGGGGGGTTAGATTTGAAAATGGGCCCTTTAGTACCGGTTCGTGCCATGAACCGGTACTAATGCCTCAAAGCCTTTAGTACCGGTTGGTGCCACCAACCGGTACTAATGGGCATCGCACCCTTTAGTCCCGGTTCGTGGCACCAACCGGGACTAAAGGGCCCAGGTGAACCGGGACTAATGCCTTAGCCGCACGAACCGGGACCAATGCTCACATTAGTCCCGGTTCGTGACTGAACCGGGACTAATGTGAATATTGCCCTGTGACGAAAGCCCTGTTTTGTACTAGTGAATACCCTTTTCGGAGAGAATACTCCAGATCTATTGATTGTGATTTAGTTGTGGCATTTATTTTTATTTAGTACGAATACTCACCTAATGAATCTATTTACCAATCTAAATATCACCAACTTGCAGATTAGCTTATGCTACTGTTGAATTTTTACTTATCGTGTTATTCTTATTTTTGAGCTCGCAGGCCTGGCACATTCTGTTTCCAAATATATTATGCCTATCTAATCATTTGGCGTCTCAGGCACAAGAGCATGAGGTGTTTGCACCAATTGTTTTCTTCACACCAAGGCCATGGCTTTGATCATCGATGGACGTCACCGATCACCTATTCTAACTTCTGGCAAGTACCCGATGATACATGATGCCACCAGCTCTTGTGATGTACCGTGTAAACTACCGTGTGATCTCCCTCTTCTTTTGTGAACACGGCCTCTTTGGCACGTCTATCCATCCTTTTGTACTCAATATCTACCTTGTACCAACATTGCATTCTTTAATTTACCATGTACGAACATTTGCATCCTTTAAATATGTTTACTATAGTTCTGGTCGCTATGGAGATGTGTTGGTACTATCATTCGGTATCCATTGATGATCTCTTGCTCCTATTATATGTGAATATTTTTTTCGTTATCCCTGCTTGAGAAAAACGTCGGGACCGGCACCCTCGCGCCAAGGCGCGATACCGATCTAGTATATACTAGCCCGAACAAACCGACCAACCAATCTTCCAACGATACCAAAATGCACGATGCAGTGCGCACGAATACACTACTAATAGCTGATTATACCAACAAAAAGCTTGCCACACAGCTGACCTGTTGCAGGAGGAGGAATTGAAGGAATCTCCTCCTTGACACACTCCCTTCCACCGCGCGGGCACTGGCCCTAGCCCTTCGTCGCCGAAGCTCCTCGACTCCGGCCAGATCCCTGTAGCGTCAAACAGTCGCTTCTTGTCAAAGCAGTTCAGTTTCATTTCCCCTGTTTGCCAAAGCAGTTCAGTAGAATTCAGCAGAGCCTTCTCACCGGAGTCCAGCGTGCCTACGATGACATTCTCGCCGGCGTGAGCGCCAGACGGCAGCCAGCCCTTGCTGAGCCCTTCCTCCAAGCCCACAAACTCCCAAGACCTCGTGGTGTGGGGGGACCACTTCCCGTCGCTCCGAAAGGCAGACACTACCTCAGTCCTCTCTGCAGGACACGCCACATGCATCAGCCAAACGAACGCACAAAGACATAGAGGCAACAGTGGTGGATTAATCGCAGTATTACTCCCTCCCTTCCAAAATACTTGACTTTCGTTTGTTCAAAAATGGATGTACCTATATACTAAAACATGTCTAGATACATCTACATTTTGACAAATGAAAGGCATGTATTGTGGAACGGAGAGAGTATTATTTATCGTGTATGGATTTTTGAGAAAACCCTAGTGTCACCGTAGACACTACCTCAGTCCTGTCGGTAGGACACTACCTGAAAGCTTTGTGGCTTGGTCGTCCGAGAGAAGGGCCGCGAAGCCATTCAGGCTGTGCTTGTAGCTGTACAGCAGCGACGCCCGTGCCTCCACCTCGCTGGTGAACCACAGAGAGAGCGTGTGAATGACTAGTTGCGACTTGTACACGAAGCCGGACTAGCTAGTGTCCATTATCAGCAAGAATCGCACGGCAAATGTAGAGGACGTGCGCGCCGCCATGTACGATCATGGTATGGATGCATACGTTCCTTCATTAATGGATGCGTACGGACCTGCCCTTGACGGAGAGGAGGAGGGCATGGTGATCATCAAGGACGGTTCCCTTCGACTTGGCTCCGGCATGCTCGCCCAGATACACTATATAGACCTGCCCACAACGGCGATACGAAAGTTTAGTATCCGTCCCTTCCGCAAAGCATGCAGCTCACACAAAATTAAACGATACAAAAGCATCATGAACGGCAGGACGGAGCTGGCCATGATCTAATCAAACTGAACCCGTGAGAAATCTGTTGATCAACAACGAAAAATGGATTGATCGAGAGGATGACCTGGCTTTGCTTGGTCGTCGAGGCAGAGGCAGTGAAGAGGGAAAAGAGGAAGAGGAAGAACACAAGTCCGGACATGGCTGGTTGTCCGCTGCCTCCTCCTGTCGTCTTCATCGGTACGCCGTAGCTCGCTCTGTGCTTCGACGGCTTGGAGGCTGTTTATATGTCCACTATACAGACACAGGTTCTGTGGCGAGGCGATGGAGAGGGCAAAAGGGACATCGGCGGAATAGTTTGACTCTCCGATACTATCTTTTGCTTCTTGTATTTTATTATTTGTAATTTCCTGCTCTCTTCCCTGTATTCCTTTTTCCTTTTGGCGGAAGAATCTTCCCTAGCTTCAACTTGAAGCTGTGATGAGTTAATTAACTTGGATATTTTGGTCTGGATTCGATACATATACTCTTCACTCTTGGCATTTTCACCAACAACAAAAAAGCTAGTCTGACACTCATATCGCATCCACTAGTTTCTTATTTTGGAGAATAATCCACTAGCACTTTAGCTACATGTGAGTCGGCTGAAAATTCTTTTTGGATCAGTCGATTTTGTGGCCGTCCGATTCTGCTTTGAGATTTGTGCTGTTTGGTTCTCTGTGTCGTTTCAGTGGTGAGTTGGGCTGTGTGGAATCAATTGACCCCTTTTTTGGTCAGTCGAATTGCGTATTGGGCTCGTTCTCTATTTTGTGGTTGCGCCATTTTGGCTCCCGCCGCCCGTTACTAGGCTGAGCCCAGCCTGCATCGCCTTGTTGCCTTCGCCTTATCTCTTCGGTGCGTTCCCCAGTTTGCCTGTCTGTTACTTCCCCTACTCTCAGTTGCTCTCCTCTTCTGATCCAGAGCTAGGGTTCATCGAGTTTTCCTCTCCTTTGTGTCCCCCCTCTCATTTTCTCGTCAGATCTGCTCTACTTTTATGGTTATTCAGATGTTAGTTTTGTACCTTTTGTTGTTCTATATGCAGGATTTGCTCTCGGGGATTTCTTGGGTTAGGGATCTTTGTGCTCCATCTGCTTGTTTGGGTATTTTTACCCGCTCAATCTTTCTTTTTGTCTTTCTATGTCTTTTGTAGTGTTTCGTGGTAGAATGAGATGTATGGTTAGGGTTCTTGTTTAGCATGCTTTGGTTAGGGTTTTCGTAATCTTCCTTTTTTGCTTCAATCTTGCTCTTTTGGTTAGGATTTGTGTCTTCTCTTCCCTTTTTTTCTTTTAGAATAAGTTGCTATGATATCTGTGGAATAGATGTGCGGTAGTTTGATTTTTAGGGTTTGGTTTTTTATTGCTTGAGTAGGCTTGTGCTATAGATTTATTAGATTTCTTCTGGATCTTTTGTTGATTTGGTGTGATTGAAGATTAGGAAGTGAGTTTCTAGGTCTTGAAATGTTAAATCTAATGTGTGTATGGTTAATCTAATGTTAAATCTAGGTCTTTGTGGTTCTTAAAGTGAGCTTTTTTCCGGACCTTTTGTCGAGAGTTCTGTTAAAGGTCCTCTTTTTTTAAACTTAATCCCCTTTAATTTGTGTTTCTAAATGCTCATAGGCTTAACGTTACTATATTCAACTTCGTAGGCTTAGCTTGCTCATCAAATTCTTTATTCAGAGTGTTTTGTAGGAGCTTTATAATCTTTCGAGTATCCCTGTACTTACAGTAATCCTAAGTGAATTACTAGTCATGTATATTTATTTATTGAGTTTTATTTTTGTGCATGAAAAAACTATATTCTTCTGGCAGTTTTCAACTGTTGTAAATTAGAATGTACTTACCTTTGTTGCTAATATACCTTTTACTCCATGTTGATTTTGTTCTTGCTGATTTTATTTGTGTGCAAATTGTGCAGCCCGCATGTGTAAATCTGTAATAATTATCATGACATCGCAGTAAGTCATAGTAGCAATTGTTGGATCCCATGATATTCAAAATATATGATATGGTATTCCCAATGTCTGCGAATTGCTCCAAGAATGGCTCTCAGCCAAGACACCTACCACATTGTTTTCTCTTTGTGTTTTTAGAATATGCTTTGCCGCAGCTTGTTGGTGTTGTGTATTTTGTGAACCCTTCATGTGCAACTAAAGACAGATAGTACTTTATGAATATTGTAAACATTGGGAATACCATGTTCAACTAGTACTTTCTGAATAATGTAGTTACAATATGTGCAACCTATAGTAGGGGTGGGTGTTTTTGCACCTAAAGAAGGAGAGCAACATAGAGTAGGAATGGATGCTTAGGTCTTTTTTGTGCATATTTTTTGTATGCTTGATGTGGTAGTGTTTTAACTGCTGTAAATTAGAATATACTTACCTTTGTTGCTAGTATATCTTATACTCCGTGGTAGCAATGGTTGGATCCCATGATATGCAAAATATTTTTTCTATGGTATTCCAAATGTCTGCAATTGCACCAACAATGGTTCTCGGCCAAGACTCCTACTAATCTGTTGCTCTCTTTCTTTTGAATATGCTTTGCTCCAGTCTGTAGATGTTGTTGCTGATAATGATGTTGTGTAAGTTCTTAACCCTTCTTGTGCAGTTGAATGGTTTGATAGTTCCATTAGTTTTTCTAATATTTTGATAGTTTGACTAGTGATAGTTAATTCTATTATTGTGGGATAGTTGCTGTAGTTGGTGAGAGCTAGTTGCATTGCTTGTTGTTTGCTATTTTTTCTATGAGCTTTGTGATGTTGTTTAGTTTTAGGTAGTTTTTATTGTTGTTGCTGCTATAAATTTACCTAGATGCTACCCTTTTAACCTATTTTGTGGTTTTCCCTTTGATGAGTTCCTTTTTATATTAAGGCTTCTTTTTTTCCTTTATGTAGGCATGGTTTGCCCTATCTGCCATAATCCGGATGGACCCTGTGAGCCAGGTGATCTAGTTCTCCAGGAGTTTAGGCACATGGTGAGTTGATTTTATTGATAAGTGTAACATTTTTCAATTTCTTATTGTTTTAGTATGTTACCGGTGATGTAATTGTGAGTTTAATTAATATGAAATTCAACTAATAAATTAATTAGTTATTCAATTAGAATTTTAATACGAGGTTGATATTACTAATTTTTTGCTTCATTCTGCTTATAGCTTGCTGAATTTGGTATTGTGCAATTTGTGAAGTAATGTTTTGCATGTTTGAGGTATTTTAGTATCTTATAGGTGATGTCATTGTGAGTTCAGCTGGTATTCAACCTATAAATTAATTAGCTATTCAGTTAGAAGTTTAATATGAGGTTGTTATCATTAATACTTTGCTTCATTTCCCATTTTTAGAGCTTGCTCTATTTCGGGTTTGTGCAATTTATCCAGTAATGTTTTGCATTCTTTAGGTAAATTCAATCTTATAGGTGACATCATTGTTAGTTGAATTTTTATTCATCTTATAACATAATTAGTTCTTCAATTAGAAGTTTAATACGAGAGTGATATTGGTAATTATTTGCTTCATTTCAATTTATGGCTTGCTGAATTTGTTATTGTGCAATTTCTTTAGTATTGTTTTGCATTTTTTAGGTAATTGAGTATCTTATTGTATTTTTATATTTATTTTATATTGCAGTACATTCCCTGCAATTTTAGAGCTTTTGTAGCTTATTACATTGATGAGCAGAGGGATGCTGCTACGATGTTACAGTACAAGAAGGTTGAGCCTGCTCTTCTTACTTATGAAGGAAGGTCTTACCTTGCTTTGTTTAAGCATTGACCCAATTTTACCAAGTTTTATGGCAATGCTTGGTTTGAGTTAACTCATGACTATGGTCTTCATGCTGGAGAACGGATAGTGTTCTCTCTGGACCATATGACCTTTGATCTGAAAGTGGACACTTATCAGGGTGCAGAAAGGCTGCTTCCTATTCTTTGTGTTGGTAAGTTTTTGAATTTTTCAAATTAATTTAGTGGGGTTTTAAATTTTCATGCTTAATATTATCTGTGATATGTGTATAACTTTTTTGGTTTTGTTTCGTAGCTTTTGAAAATTTGTCTAATGATAATTACAGTATGTTGGCTCTGCTGTCTTCTCTCGGCAAATAGAGTTTAACTATCATGAGGCTCGCTTCTTTCTTCGGTGTCTCTTTCAAGACAATTTCCTACGTTGCCGCCCATTTGTGCATCTCATTACTGTCACCAACATCAACAAGCATATCATGGTGGGTAAGTTGCTGTGAATGATTTTGTTGTTAGTTTTTTAGGGTTATCTGATTAGTTGAACTTTTTGATTTTCTAGTTGAGCATGAGTGCCTGATTAGTCTATATTTTTCAGTGTCCATCTTGCTATTTAATTATTTTATGAATCTTTAGAGATCAATTTAACCTTATATTATATTATTTTTTATTTATTTTTAGAAATTCCCCAAGGCTGTTGTTTGAAGATTGAAGACATTTGTTGATGTGCCTATGAATGCGTTTGTCACTCTAGAAGCTATGGATGAGGGTGTGCATGTAATCACTCCTTCGTCATTTTCTATTTGCAAGCAAGATGGGAGGATGGGGATTTAGAAGAACACTTTCAACGAGTTCTTCTCAGCCGCTTCTCTTATTGAAGGCAATGTTGTTCTCATCACATTCAAAGAACCCATTTACAGACCGGTGTCCATTGTGTTGCAACAGATCATCTATGTGCAAATGCTATGCTTCTGACCTTGATGCAAGTGATAGTGGTAGGAATGACTGTTGGTGGTTCCGAGCTTGATCTTTTGGGGGCAAACTATGTTAGTTATATGCAATTATGTATGGTCTTCCTTTGGAATTATGTTCAGATGCTTAGTTATGTATGAACTAGCAGGGTGACACGCACATTTGCGCGACTAGATTTATTAATTGTTATTCTTGTTTGTGATACATACTTTAATATGTTATTGTGCTATTAGATAGATAATTTCGATTATAGAAAACTTAATAACAAAATTACTTATGGAATTTTGTTGTTTTCTCAAACAATTTGTTGCCCACACATTTGCCGCTATTCAACTTAATTTTAAAAATAATGATTTCTAGAAACAACAAAAAACCTTGTAGTGTATTCCTATATTAGAGTGTTTGTGCTATTTTTCCTGCCCCGTGTGGCCTGCTACTCATACCCAGTTAATTCACCACTACATAACTATACTATGGCCAAAATATTTATCAAGGATTTTATGTTTTTGGTAATATTTTTTTGTCTTATATTGAATAATCCTACTTAAACTTTGTATTCGCTTTCCATCTAAGGCGTATATGACCATCACAATTGCTGCAACATTTCACTTTTGCTTTGTCTCAACATAACTTTACGCTGCCTTGAGCAGCATGAAGGCCAGTCCAAGCATTTGTAATTTATACTTAAGTTTCTGATGATGAGTTAAAGAACGCACGATTAACAATTGAGGCCTTATGTGTCCTAACTTGGTGGAGCTTGCTTTATTCTCAATTTGACTGGTTAACATACCTATTTCAAACTCGGACAGAGATCCACGACGTAACTTTCCATTTGGATCGAAATTGGACTTCCCAAATCAATGGTTGTAGGAAGCACTTCGTGGATTGACATTGTAGCATGGTTACTGTAGACATTCATTAACATGGGCACTGTTTTTATGTGGCCACTGATTCTCAATCAGAAGCCGGGAGAGGCGAAAAAGCCCTAGAAAAAGGTGATCCACTTTGCTTGGTCCTTTGTAGGTTTGATATTTTGGTGAAATGTTATTATAAAAATGTGACTGAGATTTAAGAAACAAAAGAAACTTAAATAGATAAACCAATCCCGACAATGCTTAAATGGAAAAAAATCTTACTCTTATCACTTAATATTGGTCCAACGACCTAGTTTATAGCCTCCATATTACTGATAATTCTTGCCCAATCGCTCGAATACTTAAAATGACTGAATTTTCATGCACTCTATACTTTGAGCTATAATGTATGTTGTCCATCTATACTTAAAATGACTAAATTTTCATGCACTCTATACTTTGGATGAAAAAATATTCTTTTGGTAGTGAATGGTATGTAAAATGGAGGGATGTATTTGGCTTCCCCAGAAAATGGGCTATAAGTAGTAAGAAATGGGCTGTAAAATTTTAAACCAAAGCCAACCGGCAATTACATTCAAATTTTGTTTTTCTGGGTTTCAATATTTTAAATTTCATTCATTTTTTTGCGGAGATTTTTTGTATTTTATTTTGATATAATTTTTAAAATTTATTTTTAACGTGACTAGAAATTTCGTGATTAAAAGAGTTCGGACCCCACCGAAATATGCAAAACTTCGTTGAATTTTTTAGAAGTGGCCAGAATATGGTCTGTAATGCTAATAAAAAGAATATGGGCTTCAAAATACCCTTAAGAATTAGCAAATGGGCTGTAAATTATTGAAAATAATGGTAAATGGGTTGTATGCTGATTTCCACAGATTTGGAGGCTGACTTCTGGGCCTACTAGGTTGACGATGACACTGCCTAAATTTTTTTTGGCGCGTACACAAGGCTTTGTCAACTTAGTCAACACAGAGCAGTGATTGTTGGTTGTCCATCCAACGGCCGCCGTGGTTCTTCAATCTCTGATCTTCCTGCTCCAGCCGCCCAAACCAGCGCCGGTGGGACTGCCTGCTCCCTCCTCCCGTGGCCGGCTGTGATGCCGCCAGTCCAACAGCCGTGCTGCTTCTTCAACCTCTGTTCTTGCTCCTGTCTCCCGTGGGCGGCAGTGCTGCCGCGCACCTGAACCAGTCAAGTTTCCCACTCCTCTCCATGCGACTCCACTGCCGCGTCTTCCCCATCTCTGGGTCGTTCCAGTCTGGGGCCTCGCCGTCATCCACCGGCTTTGGTGCGCTCAGCACGGTGTGGTCAACATGGTCAACAAACGAGAGTTATCGAAAGATGACTGTACGTGAGAAGCTGACAGTGGGGACGCACCATGCCCATGGACGCATGCATGCAACTGCATCCTTTTTACCCTGAAAAATAATTTTTTCTCCCCCCTGACAGCTGGGACGCACCAGCTACATCTTCGCATGCAAGGAAGTGCGTCCTTATTATGGGGAAAAATGATTCCTCCCCCTGACAGCTGGGACCCAGCAGCTATATCTTCTCATGCAAGGAAGTGCGTCCTTATCATCCCTGGTAGCTGGGACCCACCCGATCGAAGCGTACGTAGCGTTGTCTGTCTTGTCGTGAACGTGTACATACATACTGGTTGAGAAGTGCTAGTTATCGACTAGAGGGGGGGGGGTGAATAGGCGATTTTTAGGAAGGTCTTCAAAACACGGGGGCTTTGAAGACAAATAGTAGAAATAAACCTATTAATATGCAGCGGAAGGTAGACTACACTAGACAGGCCATAGTCAAGTAAGCAATGAAGTGAAAGCACGAAGACTATTAGCAGCTAGGTAGTATGGATCAGGATGGAAGATAGTATGAAGCCAAACAACAACAGTCTTCACACAGTGAAGACAATCAGATCATGCAGGCAGGTTATGACTTCACAAAGACAAACTGTAAGTAAAGAGAGGTAAAGGATAGAACCAGTTGCTTGGAGAGGACAAGGATTTGTTGGACCAGTTCCAGTTGCTGTGACAACTGTACGTCTGGTTAGGGAGGCTGAGATTCAACTCAGAAGACCGCGTCTTCACCTTATTCCCCTTGAGCTAAGAACACACAGCCCTCGCCCAATCACTCTGGTAAGTCTTCAAGGTAGACTTCCAAACCTTCACAGACTTTGTTCACCGGCAATCCACAATGACTCTTGGATGCTCAGAACGCAACGCCTAACCTGCTGGAGGATTCACAGTCCTCAAGTGTAACAAGTCTTCAGATCACACGGACAGAAAGACTTCAGTGATGCCTAACACTCTTTGGCTCTGGGTGTTTTGGGCTTTGTCCTCGCAAGGACCTCTCTCTCAAATGCTTCGGAGGTGGGTTGCTCTCAAACGACAAAAGCTGTGCACTAACTCTGAGCAGCCGCCAATTTATGGTGTAGGGGTGGGCTATTTATAACCAGGAGGCAACCCGACCTGATTTGTCCGAAATGACCCTAGGTCACTAAGGAACTAACACGTGTCCAACGGTCAGATTTCAAACACACGCGGCCGCTTGACTTGGGCTACAAGTAAAGCTGACTTATCCAGCTCTGGATAAGATTTTCTCTCATTGTCTTTGCTCGAAGACATAGGATTTGGTTGAGCATCACATCAGTCACTCTAACTTTGTTCACTTGGACCACACTTAACAGTATAGTGGTTCCTATGACTCAACAAATAAGAAGAGGAAACAATGAAACAACTATGTCTTCACACTCCATAGTCTTCACGTGAATGTCTTCTCATGTCATAATCTTCAATGTGAATATCTTCATAGACCACCATTGTCTTCAATGTCTTCACACATTTTTAGGGGGCATCTCTGGTAGGTAAACCGAATCAATATGGGACTACTACCTGTGTTATCCTGCAATTCTCACAAACACATTAGTCCCTCAACCAAGTTTGTCGTCAATACTCCAAAACCAACTAGGGGTGGCACTAGATGCACTTACAATCTCCCCCTTTTTGGTGATTGATGACAAACTGATTGAAGTTTTCAACAGGGATAAAAGTATGTGAAAGTTAAGGATTCAGGCATTGTCTTCATAAGAAGCAAAAGGCTCCCCCTGAAGATGTGCATATAGGTAGTTTGATTTTGAATGCAAATGCACATGGCAGGTTTTACTTTGTGGAGATCCTCTTCAACTTATGAAGACAATTCATCATGCATATAAAGATATAACGAAGATAATGACATGCATAATGAAAAATGGACGTCTGCAGAATGGCTTCATGCGGAATTTATCATCGCATCACAAGGTAGCAGAAAAAGTAGCAGACGACCATCAAGTTTAAGTGTTACAACTCAAAGAACCAAATGTATCAAAAGACGAGAGTTGTAAATACTTGGCAAAAATAATGCAACCACCCATAAGGACCCGCTTGAAGACTATCAACTCATAAGCTTCTCCCCCTTTAGTCAGTAATGACCAAAAAGGTTTGAAGACATAGAGTATCTACTCGTTCCTATCAGGAGTAGATGAAGGAGCAGGGTCGACGTTGGAGTTCGGTGGTGCAGAGGGGCCTGGTGCAGTGTCGAGATGTAGTGAAGCCATGGTTGGTGAAGTGGTATCGTCTTCTTCATCGATGACTCTCGCAACAACAGTTGCAGCCGAAGATGAACGCTCAAAATCTTCAATTGAAGGAGTGAGGCGCCAGCTTGCATTGCGTGGAGGTCTGGAATCAAATTTGAAGCCCTCAGTGAAGCCATCTTCGCGAAGATCGTCTTAAGGACATAGTAGCGTGAGACTCTTCCAAGACCGCCGACAGGCTTCATGGGCTACAAACGAGTTCTTGGTGGCCAAGTTTCTAATGTGATTGACGTCCACCAAGATACTCTGCATCTGACGCTTGAGCCAGTCAAGATGCTTATCATGCTTCTGATGTAAGGCCACAAGAAGTTCTCGGTCATTGAGTACACAGGAACGCTTCCGAGGCCTTTGGGCCATAGTGCTGTTAGTGGCTTTGGTGTTTGCACGATGGGGCCCATGCATATTGCCAGCAAGTGGATAAGAGGGAGTTACAACATTGGGAACATGAATGCCTTCGATGGGTTGCGTGAAGCTTTGGTGATCAACATTATGAAGATATAGCGGCTCCTTGGCAGGCTCGGAGTAGATGGCTACAACGGACAGATCAACCTTAGGCAGAAAGACAAGATGGTTGCGCGCTGAGAGCTGATAGTCAACAGAAGAATGAAGTTTGATCAGGTGCATCACCCATGGAGCATAAAACTTCAAGCCCAACAGATCAATCCCAGATGCAGCAAGTTGTGTGATGAAGAAATCCTGGGTATTGAATCTGATGCCATTGATGATATAAAATACCAAAGTCTTCATGGCTCCTTCAAGTTGGCTTCAGAAGAGTGTCCCTTGATTGGCCATAGAGTACGCCTCAGAATGTGATAAACTGTGCGGGGCAAGTACTCGAGGTCTTTCACGAAGAACTCTTTGGGGTATTCAGCATCCGGGGGCAGTGGCTTCATCATGCTGAGCATCTCACTCATATTGGGCTCAGACCTCTGAAAAATACTCTGCAGTTCATTTCTGTGAAGCTGACAACCAGGTTCATACAGCTCACCTGGAGTGGGCAGGGAAGTAAGCTCGATGATGTCTTGAGGTTTGGCTTCATGATGCACATCTCCTGTCATCCACTCAAGGATCCATGTCTTCGTATCCCTGTTGTAGCCACGAATATGAAGTGTAGCGTAGAACTGCAGCAGGAGCTCTTCATTCCAATGCTCTTTGTCCGTAACGAATGGTAGAAGACCAACATCCCGAAAGCAGACCAGCGCTTCTTCAAGGCAAGGTAGCCCAGCAATAGCTTCACAATCCAGACGCATATGAGGAAAGATTCGCTCTTGATTATATAGAATGCAGGAGTAGTAGCTGCGCTGTTGATGGCTCCAGAATCGATCAGAAGAGATCTTTGGCTTCGAGTAGGGATTCTTGGCGCTATCGAAGAAGGTCTTGTGGGCTCTAAAGCTGTTCACACTGAAAGAACCGGGCGTTGTTGCAGCACCTGGAAGCCTTGGCAGCCGTGGGTTGGGCTTCTGAACTTGAGGCCTGTGCTCCACATGGTAGTCATACTGTGGTCCGGGAGTAGTGGGAGGGACCATTATAGGCCATTTTACAGTGACCACCTGTCCATGATCAAGGGCCTGTTCAATGGTGTGAGGCCTTGGAGGTGGAATAGTGGCTTCAGTATTCACATTTTCTTCAGGCTGTACATGAGCTTCAGGCACCACATCAGCTTCAGGCTCCACATTGTCTTCGGCCATGACAATGTCATTGGCTTCAGTAGCATTGGTTGTGGCAGCCTCAGTGTTTTCAACCTCTGTTTCTTCAATAACAGGAGGGTCGGGCACGATCACATTCTCCTCGAGAATGACTAGATCAACAGTAGGGGGTGTGGCAACTCTTTCTTCTTCTCTTTCTCCTTGATTTTCATCGGCTGATGCAGCCGGAATGTCTTCAACAGCTTTAGCTTTAGACTCAGAGACATTCGCTATAGGGGTGGCTTCAGGAAACACTTGACGTGCTACTAAGCTTTGGTGCGCTTCCCCTTCCGGAATGCTCGACATGGTGACCTGTGGCCTGGGGCCTTTGCGAAGCCTGCGAAATGCGGGCAACGCCTTTGGTGAGGAAGTGGTCTGCACCATGTAGTTGTCGTCGTCAAGCACCGGAGTGGTGACTTGAGGTGGTGGAGTTCTGGGTGTCTCATCATGAATGGGGGTGTCTTGCTGGGGGTGCTTGGCCAATGAGTCATCCTGAGCAATTGGCGTCAATGGACGACAAACGCTGATAAGTTCACTGCTCGTTGGAGCAGGCGATGATACCGACTGGGGCTCGAGCTGAGGAAGGACTTCATCATCTTCAACATTGTCATCATGACCAATGTCTTCGGCTGTGATGGGGTTAACAGCTGGAACTTCTTCATCTTCATGAGCCTCTGTGGAAGCAGGCTCATGGATCACAAGCTGGCGCTCTTGATTGGTTGAAGCTGGAAGGGCAACAAAGATGGGTTCAACATTGAGGGGTTCAGTGGCGCCAGCACACTCTTTCTTTGAAGACTTTGTCTTCAGCTTCTTCTAGGATGGGACATCATCAGAAGCATCCTTGTGCTTGCGTTTCCTGGCTTCGGCTTCAGCTGCCCTTGTGTTCTTTAGCTCTGAACCTGCTGAGGTGACCTTAGGCTTCGAGCCTGGCATGCTGGCAGGGAAGACAATGCGAGGTTCTTCCTGCCTTGGTGCTTCAGTTTGTGTCACAGTAGACTTCTTTTGTTTGGCAGCCATCTTGGGGTCGATGCCAGGACGCCCAAGAGCCTTTCGCTTTTCAGCTTCATTATGTGCTTGAACACATTTCTGCGCAAAGTACTTCATGCGTTCTCGAGAGCCCTTGGCTTCTTCACGCTTCTTGTGAAACTGTTCCTTGAGATCATGCAACATCTTCTTGAAGATCTGAACATCTGCCACGCTGAGCTTGGCCATGTTCTTCTTGAAGTGAGCCTTCTCACAATCAATTTTGTTCTTGAGCTCGACTATCTTCTGGGCCAAGGCCAACTCATTAGCAATGGCTCCATGAAAAGTGACGCTGATGTCCACAGGCAGCTGTAGATCATCAATGCTGATGCTCTGGTCATCAAACCACTCATCAATGAAATTGTTCAAAATGTCCACATCAAAGAGGGGCAGATCGTTGAAGATCTTCGCCTCTTGCTTTCTCTTAATAAGCATCTCAAGGGCTTCATCACCAAGATCTTCATCACTTGACAGATCAATGGCTTCCTCTTCATTGCGCAGAACAGCAGCATGAGTTAGTTCATGCCCAGAACTCTTCATGGACTTCTTTGTCTTCTTGGTGCACTTGGAGACCCGTGGTAGATCTTCAGAATGCACACTGGATTCAGGAGGTGCAGTCCGCAATGGCTTCACAGTTGAAGCGGTTGGAGCAGCAGAGGGCTTTGAAGCTTTTGACTTCTTCTTCTGTTTTCGTGGTGCTGGCGCATCTTCAGAGTCTGCGTCATCAGCAGATTGATCCACCGTGGCCCTCTGAGCAGCGATATGAGAGGGAAGGCCATCAAAGTTGTCAAAGGGGCCAGTGATATTGGGATTTGCATCATGGGTGCCATCAGCCCTCGGAGCAGACGGACCAGGGTTGAAGTCGAGCCCGAATGCCTTCTTGTTCTTAAATTGCGCTTGAAGAGATTGTCTTCGCGACACCATAGCATTGATGTCGGATAAGCATTCTCAGGCTGTCGTCCTCGGACCATGCATGGGTAGAAGCCTTGAGCAATGGCTTCAGACTTGGACTTGGGTTGCAGACTTCTGTACAGAATATCTCCCCATGGGCGCTTGATAGCATTCTTCTCTGCATTTTTGGCAGTGACAAAGTTATACTTGAACCACTGTTCAGCCCAGTATCTTCGAATCCATTGGATTCGGGTCTTGCGCTGGCCATAACTTTCCTCAGGATCTGACTTGTACAGCTGTAACGCCCACGATGCGGCTATATCTCCCACGTGTCGAGGCACGACTTAGAGGCATAACCGCATAGTGGTTTAGTCACAAGAAGGGTCATCTTCACAGAATCCCATGTAATGAACAAGAATGGGATAAAGAGTTGGCTTACAATCGCCACTTCACACAATACATAAATATTAATCATACATCATCCAAAATACAAACATATAGACCGACTACAGTCAAGATCCAGATGAAAATAAGACAACCCCAAATGCTAGATCCCCGATCGTCCCAACTGGGCTCCACTACTGATCATCAGGAAAAGACACATAGTAACGACCACGTTCCTCGTCGAACTCCCACTTGAGATCGACCCCATCATCTGCACTGGCATCGTCGGCACCTGCAACTGTTTTGGTAGAATCTGTGAGTCACAGGGACTCAGCAATCTCACACCCGCGAGATCAAGACTATTTAAGCTTATAGGAAAGGGTGGTGTAATGCGGTGAGCTGCAGTGGCAATAATCATATATGGTGGCTAACTTGCGCAAATGAGAGCGAGAAGAGAAGCAACGGAACGGACGTCATCTAACAATGACCAAGAAGTGATCCTGAACTCCTACTTACGTCATACATAACTCAACCGTGTTCACTTCCCGGACTCCGCCGAGAAGAGACCATCACGGCAACACACGCAGTTGATGTATTTTAATTGGGTCAAGTGACAAGTTCTCTACAACCGGACATTAACAAATTCCCATCTGCCTCATAACCGCGGGCACGGCTTTCGAAAGATAATACCCTGCAGGGGTGTCCCAACTTAGCCCATCATAAGCTCTCACGATCAACGAAGGATAAACCTTCTCCCGGAAAGACCCGATCAGTCTCGGAATCCCGGTTTACAAGACATTTCGACAATGGTAAAACAAGACCAGCAAAGCCACCCGAATGTGCCGACAAATCCCGATAGGAGCTGCACATATCTCGTTCTCAGGACACACCGGATCAGACATCCTACGAGTAAAACCAGACCTCGAGTTTCCAGGAGGGGGCCCCGCAGTCTACTCAGTTCGGACCAACACTCGAAGGAGCACTGGCCCGGGGGGGGGGGGGGGGGTTAAAATAAAGATGACCCTCGGGCTCGCGAAAACCCGGGGGAAAAGGCTTAGGTGGCAAATGGTAAAACCAAGGTTGGGCCTTGCTGGAGGAGTTTTATTCAAGGTGAACTGTCAAGGGGGTCCCATAAATCACCCGACCGCGTAAGGAACGCAAACTCAAGGAACATAATCCCGGTATATCAGTAACTAGGGCGGCAAGAGTGGAACAAAACACCAGGCATAAGGCCGAGCCTTCCACCCTTTACCAAAATATATAGATGCATTAATTAAATAAGAGATATTGTGATATCCCAACATATCCATGTTCCGACATGGAACAAACTTCAACTTCACCTGCAACTAGCAACGCTATAAGAGGGGCTGAGCAAAAGCGGTAACATAGCCAAACAACGGTTTGCTAGGAAAGGATGGTTAGAGGCTGACATGGCAAAATGGGAGACATGATATAGCAAGTGATAGGTAGCGTAGCATGGCAATAGAGCGAACAACTAGCAAAGCAAAGATAGAAGTGATTTCGAGGGGTGGTCATCTTGCATGCAAGGTTCTCAGAGTTGTCGAAAGCTTGATCCTCGTAAGCGTACTCAATAGGTTCCTCGTTCACGAACTCGTCTCCCGGCTCTACCCAAGACAAGAACACAAACAAACGGAACCATAATCAACCACGAGAAATGCACAAGCAACATGATGCAAAACATGTATGATATGCAAGATATGATGTGTGATGCATATGCGTCCTCCGGAAGGAAAAAGATGAACAAGGCAGTAACTTGGCAAACCAATCATGCCACTGGGAAGATGAGATGATTTCGGTCGAAATCGATATAAAGATCACCGGAAACGGATGCACGGTTTGCAAATGGCAAGCAAAACAAGAATGACACGAATCTGCGATTAACAGCATGATAGCACTTAAAATGGAACAAACAACAATGCTACAGCACCCCAACATAGCAACAAAGCACATGGGAGTAATCTACAGGAGGTTATTGACAAAAGATGAACACTGAGCTACGGCTAGATCACAACATATGAAGCTCAAACAAGCATGGCAAAAGTGCAAAAGATAACAGGATCACAGACTTAGTGAAAAACTGGACATAGCAGAAAATAGCATCAGGTAGCAATGTTCAGAGCACGAAATCAACATGCTACAGGAATTTAACATAGCAAAACAAGCCATGGTAGTGTTCTACTAAATGCATATGACAAAAGTCCCTTACTGACCATAAGCCGAAAAGGAACAGAAGATATGATGGCAAGCACGTAAACATAGCAAGTTTCGTTATCAGGTTTCAGACTTGGCAGAAAACAGAGCATGGCAGAAATAATAATATATAGGCCTCTTTGTGAGCTTCATGCACTCACTACAGAGCAATGCATGACAAACCAATCATACCTACAGCAAGATGGCATGTTTATGAAGCTAACAATGGCAAGAACAATAGCATAGCATGTATGGATCAACTACAATAAGCTTGGCAAAATTGTATATCATGTTAAGAATCTGCCAGAAATATTTTATAGTAAAAGTAGAGCAAGAATGATTCATGCTATGGCACTCCATAATTGCAAAAAATGGCAGTAATGGATCAATTACAACTATAGCTACAAAACATCCTTACTGAACATCTCCAAAATATGCATGGATCCCTCTGTAGAATCAAGTTTACATGGCAACAAAATAACAGCAGACAAGGACTTGGAGAAATCACTGTCCCTGAAATCAGAAACATTATGGAGCCTACTTTGCATGCTTATGCTAGTCACCACATAGATCACAAAAATACATGGCATACACCCTTGGAAAGATGGCATGGCATAATTCAAAACACATGTAGATCTCATACTCGTAAGATGCACAGAATAAATGATACAAAAATGACAAATCCCCAAGTTCTGCTAAGAACCAGCAGATAACAGCAACTAGCCCTCTTCCAACAGAGATTTGGGCATCCAGATGACCCGTAATGAACATGCTGCAATTGGACAAAATATAGAGCATCACGAGACGAACAATTTGACATATTACACGCGCGAATCGAAGCTACAAGCAAGGAGTTATGCAACGAGGAACAAGTGCACATAATATTAGAAAAATGCAAAAACTTAGGAAATTTTGAGGGGCTCGGGGGAAAAGTCAACCGTACGGCTCCGGATCTGGATCGAGCCCGCGGCTCGTGCTCGGCCTCGCCGGCGACGGCCGGAGGAGGAGAGGTGGCCGGCGATGGCGACCGACACTGGAGGAGGAGGGGAGGCCGGAGGGCGCGGCGGTGGAGCACGGCGGCGGCGGCGAGGGGGCACGGCTCCGGGCGGCGCGACGACGGCGGGCACTGGCCGGCGAGCACGGCGGCGGGGCGGACGGCGAGGGCGGCGGGGCCGGCAGGCTTGCACGGCGGCGGAGGAAGCCGGCGGGCGCGGGCACGGGAGGCAGCGGCGGCGGGCGTGCGGGCCGCGCGGGCCAGCTGCGGGCTAGGCGGGCCGCGGCGGCGGCGGCGGACGGGTGCCACGTGGCGGCTCGCCACTGGCTCGGGGCGGCGACGCGGATGTCCGGCGGGCTCTGGACGCGTCCGCCCGCGGAGAGGGGATTTTAGGGTTACGGGAGACTGCGAATGTAATTTCGGGATGCCCACATATTTATAGGTAGAGGGAGCTAGGAGGCTCCAAATGAGGTGCGATTTTCGCCCACACGATCGTGATCGAACGACCTAGAGCATGGAGATGACTTGGAGGGGTTTTGGGCTGATTTTGAGGGGTTTTTTGCTGGACACTCAAATGGACTTTGCGGATGCCCGGTTAACCGTTGGAGTACCAAACGACCTCCAAATGGAACGAAACTTGACCGGTGGTCTCCGGGTGGTATATTAAGGCCACTTGACAAGCCTCGGTCCATTCCGAGAAAGTTTGACACCTGCACATGAAAGAAAACAAGAGGGATGCGCCGGAGGAGATAGGAGCACCGGATTGCAAAACAGACAACAGGGAAAATGCTCGGATGCAAGAGACAAACACGTATGCAAATGCAATGCACATGATGACATGATATGAAAATGCAAGACATGACAAAAAATAAAACGAAAGACAAAACCCGACCACGGAGGGAATATCATAACACATAGCCGGAAATGGCAAGAGTCGGAGTTACAAATATGGCAAGTTACAAACGGGGTGTTACAACACTCCACCACTACGAGAGGATCTCGTCCCGAGATCTAGGACTGAAAGAACTCCGGATATTCGGAACGGAGATGGTCCTCGCGTTCCCAGGTGGCTTCCCGGTCGGAATGGTGCGACCATTTCACTTTCAGGAATTTGATTGACTTGTTGTGAGTCTTGCGCTCAGTTTCTTCAAGAATAGCAACGGGGTGCTCATGATAAGAAAAATCTTCTTGGAGGTCAATCTCTTCGAAGTTGATAGTGCGCTCAGGCGTCTTGAAGCACTTGCGGAGCTGTGACACGTGGAACACATCATGCACGTTCGCGAAGTTGGAAGGAAGTTCAAGTTGATAGGCGAGGTCGCCTCTTTTGCCAATGATCTTGAAAGGACCCACGTATCTAGGGGCAAGCTTCCCTTTGATACCAAAGCGACGAGTGCCTTTCATTGGAGAGACGCGGAGGTAGACACGGTCTCCGATCTCGAAAGCCAAATCACGGTGCTTACTATCATAGTAACTCTTCTGGCGCGATTGCGCGGCTTTGAGATTATCACGGATGACTTTACACATTTCTTCAGCTTCAGTGATTAAGTCATTGCCAAGAAGTTGGCGTTCACCAGTCTCTGACCAATTGAGAGGAGTACGGCACTTTCTGCCATAGAGAATCTCGAATGGGGCCTTGCCCGAACTCGCTTGGAAGCTGTTGTTGTAGGAGAATTCAGCATAAGGAAGACAATCTTCCCATTTCATGCCAAAGGAAATGACACAAGCCCTGAGCATATCTTCAAGAATTTGATTGACTCGCTCGACTTGTCCACTAGTTTGAGGATGGAAAGCTGTGCTGAAGCGAATGTTTGTGCCCATGGCCTTCTGGAAGGAGTCCCAGAACTTAGAGGTGAAGATGCTTCCATGATCAGAAGAAATCAATTGTGGAATGCCGTGCAAGGAGACAATTCTGGAGGTGTATAGCTCTGCCAGCTGAGCTGCTGTGATGGATTCTTTGATTGGAAGGAAATGAGCCACTTTAGAAAGCTTGTCAATGACAACGAAGATAGCATCATTTCCGCGCTTGGACTTTGGAAATCCAGTCACGAAGTCCATTTCGATATGATCAAACTTCCATTCTGGGATAGCAAGAGGTTGGAGGAGACCAGCTGGTCGTTGGTGTTCTGCTTTCACTCTTCGACAGACATCACGTTCGATTACGAATTGAGCAATTTCTCGCTTCATTCGAGTCCACCAATACGACTGCTTGAGGTCATGATACATCTTCGTACTTCCAGGATGAATGGAAAGGAGAGAATTGTGCGCCTCGTTCATAATGACTTTCCTTAGATCACCTTTAGGAACCACAATCCGGTCCTCGAAGAATAAAGTGTCTCTGTCATCAATGCGATAGCACTTGTATTTGGAAAGACCCTTTTTGATACCACGTTTCACCTTCTTCACCATGGCATCAAGGAGTTGTGCCTCACGAATTTGATCTTCCAAAGTAGGAGATACTATGAGGTTGGCAAGAAAGCCTTGAGGAACAACTTGGAGATTCAGCTTGCGGAAAGCTTCACAAAGATCCGGTTGGAAAGGCTTGAGAATTAAGCTATTGCAATAAGCCTTCCTGCTTAAAGCATCTGCAATGACATTTGCTTTGCCTGGAGTATATTCAATACTCGGATTGTACTCTTGAATCATTTCGACCCATCGAGTCTGCCTGAGGTTGAGGTTAGGCTGAGTGAAGATATACTTGAGACTCTTGTGATCAGTGAAAATGTCCACTTGTCTTCCCAACAAGAGATGTCTCCATGTTATTAATGCATGGACAACTGCCGCCAACTCAAGATCGTGAGTGGGGTAGTTCTTCTCGTTGGGCTTCAACTGACGAGAGGTATAGGCCACAACTTTCTTCTCTTGCATTAACACAGCACCGAGACCTTGGAGAGAAGCATCACAGAAAACTTCAAACGGCTTGGATTCATCAGGAGGAGTCAAGACAGGAGCTGTGACTAGTTTCTCTTTGAGAGTGTTGAAAGCAACGTCACACTCTGGAGACCAGACATACTTCACATGCTTCTGGAGGAGGTTGGAAAGAGGCTTTGCAATCTTGGAGAAATTCTCAACGAATCTTCGTCAATAGCTTGCAAGACCAAGAAAACTGCGGAGCTGCTTGACATTCTGAGGAGGTTCCCAATTCACAATTGCGGACACCTTCTCGGGATTAATAGCGATGCCCTTGGCAGAGATGATGTGACCAAGGAAAAGAACTTCATCGAGCCAAAACTCACATTTGGAGAACTTCGCATAGAATTGATACTCTCTGAGCTTGTCGAGCACCAATCGCAAATGTTTGGCATGATCCTGCTTATTCTTGGAGAAGACCAAGATATCATCGAGATACACCAGGACGACTTCATTGGTATAGGGGTTGAAGATGAAATTTATCATCCGAGAGAATACTGGAGGAGCATTGACAAGGCCGAAAGACACGACAGTATATTCATAAGAACCAAAGCTTGTTCTGAATGCTGTCTTGGAAATATCTTCTTCACGAATGCGAATCTGATGATAACCCATACGAAGATCAAGCTTCGAGAATACTTTAGCACCTTTGAGTTGCTCAAATAGCTCATTGATGTTGGGAAGTGGATACTTGTTCTTGATTGTCTTCTTGTTCAATGGACGGTAGTCGACACAAAGTCGGTCCGTGCCATCCTTCTTCTTGACAAAAAGAACACCACAACCCCATGGAGAAGAACTCGGTCTGATCAAACCCAGACGCTCTTGTTCATCGAGCTGTTTCTTCAATTCCTTTAGCTCGTTTGGTCCAAGCTTGTATGGACGCTTGCAAACGGGTTCAGTGCCAGGCTCTAGTTCGATAACGAACTCAACTTGCCGATGAGGAGGCATACCCGGAAGCTCTTCTGGAAAGACATCTTGATACTCACAAACGACTGGAATTTGAGAGATGGCATTCAATTCGCCCTTCTCATTGAGAGAGAAAAACCGAATGGTTTCATCACGAGCGGCATAAATAATCACATCCTCAGACGAGTGTGTCAATTGAATTTCCCTGGTTGCACAATCAAGTTGAGCCTTGTGCTTAGAAAGTCAGTCCATCCCGAGAATTAGATCAATATCCGAGTCACCAAGAACAATTGGAGAAGACTGAAATTTATAGTCGCCCATCTTGATGGAAACATCGGGAGCAACCAAACTAGAAGACAAAAGCTTTCCCGGAGAAACAACTTGCATAACTTTGGATAAGATCTCTGTGTCAACATTGTGCTTCGATGCAAAAGGGTATGACAAGAAAGAATGCGATGCACCAGTATCAAAAAGAACTTTTGCAGGAATATCATTAACTGAGAGATTACCCATTATCACATCAGTAGATTCCTCCGCTTGAGCTGCATTCATCATGTTCACCTTTGCAGACTTTGGATTATGCTTGACCACTGCATTGCTGGAAGATCTGACAGGAGGAGGAGGCAGGCGCCTTTGGTTGAAGCACTTGTTAGCATAATGACCTTTCTGCTGACATTTGTTGCAAGTCACCTCTGAGAGTGGACGGTGATAAGGAGCATTGGACTTTGGAGCTTGATTCTGAGACTTGTTCTGATAGCCAGAGTTGGAAGAGTTGGAAGAACCATGGCCACCTTTGTTCTTCTGCTGATAAGGCTGACGAAACGGAGGAGGAGGAGGCAACCAGAACTTCTGTTGCTTAGCTGTCACAAGTGAGGAAGAAGAAGACTGAACTGTGTCTCTGACTTTCTTCTTAGAAGCCTCACACTTGAGCTGAGCAGCCTCTTGCTTCAGTGCCATATTGTAGAATTGATCAAACTGAGTAGGCTCAACAAGAACAAGAGCTAACTACAGATCCTCTTTAAGGCCACCTCTGAAGTGATAGATCATGCTCTTTTCATCAGGAACGTCTTGTTTAGCGAAGCGAGCAAGTTTCTGAAACTGGATGTTGTATTGATACACAGACATGTTTCCTTGCTTGAGATTGCGGAACTCCTCACGCTTGCTCTCAACAACACTTTGTGGAATGTGGTGCGCTTTGAAGTCCCGACAAAAGTCAGTCCAAGTGATCACACGACCTCCTCTGGAATCTTTGTATTGCTGAAACCAATCAGCAGCTTGGTCCTTGAGCTGGAAAGAAGCGAACTTGACATAGTCGTCAGGCCTGACATTGTTACATTCAAAATGCTTGTTGATGTCCACGAGCCAATCATCGGCATCCGTGGCCTCGGCATAGTAGCTGAAAGACTTGGGCTGATTTGCGAGAAACTGGTTGAGTGTAGCGAAGTGAAACTGATTGTTGCCTTGACCTTGATTGCCTTGCCCTTGAGTATGTTCTTGCAAGAGTTGCAGAATCATCTGAGCATTGGCGTTGGTGGCTGCCATGATAGCTTGCCATGCCTCCGGAGGCGGAGGTGGTGGCGGAGGGTTCACTTGACTCCCTTCATTGTGATCTGGATTCTGACGCGTTGGCGGAGCCATCCTGAAGAGGGTGACATCCGTTAGCATCTTGATAGATAAATAGATAAGTAGAATCAACGGATAGAAATTGCAACATATAGTCTTCACAATAAACATTCGAACGAGGATGAACGAATGAATTCCGTAGTAAATCATCACACTTCCATAAGTTGAGAAGCCACTTGAAAAAGATATGGAATCAACATATGACTTCGAAGGAACTCGAATACCACAATTCAAAACAACACAAAGTATTGGCTTGCAGAATAAGCCGGAACAAACATATGATAGAGGTTTTGTCCGAAGTTTTCATGGTGGGGCCCACACGGGCTCAATCGTACAGCACCATCATGTACAAGGCTGTGCACATGACATACGAAGCGTCCCCGAGTCGGCATAGCCATGGACTCTTTAAGACACTACGAGACCACTTTAAAATCAACCGTGTACAGGCGGACCACTAGACGTCGAACCCCAATCTCATATCATGCGTCTGTCGGAAAGATATCCTAAGGCTACTTGAATTCCCACTTATAAACTCCCAAAACTTTCCGGTTATGCAATCTGGTGTTGGGGATACAGGGGACACAAAATATATCACCCAAACTAGCAATCCCTAGATCCAGCTGTATCCATCCGTCAACATATAACCAATAAATCTTCGGAAATCGTTTACCTCAACCTTCGAAAAACATCCGTTATACAAGTTATGGCAATACTCCCGAACTCCCGCCCCAGTACTGGGTGGCGTCGAGGTGATCTCACCAACAACTGCATAAAAGAGATTTCGATGTCGGCGAAACTCAGGTATTCCAGAACTCCAACGATAAAATTGTGACGACAACACCTCGGAGCTCAACTCCCCGGGACACTGCCACAACCCCTAAATGTCAGGAATCACCAAGAACAATGTTCTCGTCACAAAACCATCGGAACGATTCCAAGATACCCGCGTGATCCTAAAATTTTTTTAGTGAAATTTGAGGAGAGAATAGTCAAAACTTCTACGTCAGGAGACCTCACCAGAGCGACGAAGGGACTGAGGAGTAAAAAGAATCCTACTCTCCGATATATATAATCCTAAGACTCAAAACATTTTTGTTCTAGACTCAACAATGCCAGCGATTCGATCAAGCAGGGGGCTCCTAAGTCGGGGATGGCTCTGATTACCAACTTGTAACGCCCACGATGCGGCTATATCTCCCACGTGTCGAGGCACGACTTAGAGGCATAACCGCATAGTGGTTTAGTCGCAAGAAGGGTCATCTTCACACAATCCCATGTAATGAACAAGAATGGGATAAAGAGTTGGCTTACAATCGCCACTTCACACAATACATAAATATTAATCATACATCATCCAAAATACAAACATATAGACCGACTACGGTCAAGATCCAGATGAAAATAAGACAACCCCAAATGCTAGATCCCCGATCGTCCCAACTGGGCTCCACTACTGATCATCAGGAAAAGACACATAGTAACGACCACGTTCCTCGTCGAACTCCCACTTGAGATCGACCCCATCATCTGCACTGGCATCGTCGGCACCTGCAACTGTTTTGGTAGAATCTGTGAGTCATAGGGACTAAGCAATCTCACACCCGCGAGATCAAGACTATTTAAGCTTATAGGAAAGGGTGGTGTAATGCGGTGGAGCTGCAGCGGCAATAATCATATATGGTGGCTAACTTGCGCAAATGAGAGCGAGAAGAGAAGCAACGGAACGGACGTCATCTAACAATGACCAAGAAGTGATCCTGAACTCCTACTTACGTCATACATAACTCAACCGTGTTCACTTCCCGGACTCCGCCGAGAAGAGACCATCACGGCAACACACGCAGTTGATGTATTTTAATTGGGTCAAGTGACAAGTTCTCTACAACCGGACATTAACAAATTCCCATCTGCCTCATAACCGCGGGCACGGCTTTCGAAAGATAATACCCTGCAGGGGTGTCCCAACTTAGCCCATCATAAGCTCTCACGGCCAACGAAGGATAAACCTTCTCCCGGAAAGACCCGATCAGTCTCGGAATCCCGGTTTACAAGACATTTCGACAATGGTAAAACAAGACCAGCAAAGCCACCCGAATGTGCCGACAAATCCCGATAGGAGCTGCACATATCTCGTTCTCAGGGCACACCGGATCAGACATCCTACGAGTAAAACCAGACCTCGAGTTTCCAGGAGGGGGCCCCGCAGTCTACTCAGTTCGGACCAACACTCGAAGGAGTACTGGCCCGGGGGGGGGGGGGTTAAAATAAAGATGACCCTCGGGCTCGCGAAAACCTGGGGGAAAAGGCTTAGGTGGCAAATGGTAAAACCAAGGTTGGGCCTTGCTGGAGGAGTTTTATTCAAGGCGAACTGTCAAGGGGGTCCCATAAATCACCCGGCCGTGTAAGGAACGCAAACTCAAGGAACATAATCCCGGTATATCAGTAACTAGGGCGGCAAGAGTGGAACAAAACACCAGGCATAAGGCCGAGCCTTCCACCCTTTACCAAAATATAGAGATGCATTAATTAAATAAGAGATATTGTGATATCCCAACATATCCATGTTCCGACATGGAACAAACTTCAACTTCACCTGCAACTAGCAACGCTATAAGAGGGGCCGAGCAAAAGCGGTAACATAGCCAAACAACGGTTTGCTAGGAAAGGATGGTTAGAGGCTGACATGGCAAAATGGGAGACATGATATAGCAAGTGATAGGTAGCGTAGCATGGCAATAGAGTGAACAGCTAGCAAAGCAAAGATAGAAGTGATTTCGAGGGGTGGTCATCTTGCATGCAAGGTTCTTAGAGTTGTCGAAAGCTTGATCCTCGTAAGCGTACTCAACAGGTTCCTCGTTCAAGAACTCGTCTCCCGGCTCTACCCAAGGCAAGAACACAAACAAACGGAACCATAATCAACCACGAGAAATGCACAAGCAACATGATGCAAAACATGTATGATATGCAAGATATGATGTGCGATGCATATGCGTGCTCCGGAAGGAAAAAGATGAACAAGGCAGTAATTTGGCAAACCAAGCGTGCCACTGGGAAGATGAGATGATTTCGGTCGAAATCGATATAAAATCACCGGAAACGGATGCACGGTTTGCAAATGGCAAGCAAAACAAGAATGACACGAATCTGCGATTAACAGCATGATAGCACTTAAAATGCAACAAACAACAATGCTACAGCACCCCAACATAGCAACAAAGCACATGGGAGTAATCTACAGGAGATGCTTGACAAAAGATGAACACTGAGCTACGGCTAGATCACAACATATGAAGCTCAAACAAGCATGGCAAAAGTGCAAAAGATAACAGGATCACAGACTTTGTGAAAAACTGGACATAGCAGAAAACTGCATCAGGTAGCAATGTTCAGAGCATGAAATCAACATCCTACAGGAACTTAAAATAGCAAAACAAGCCATGGCAGTGTTCTACTAAATGCACATGACAAAAGTCCCTTACTGACCATAAGCCGAAAAGGAACAGAAGATATGATGGCAAGCACGTAAACATAGCAAGTTTCGTTATCAGGTTTCAGACTTGGCGGAAAACAGAGCACGGCAGAAATAATAATATATAGGCCTGTTTGTGAGCTTGATGCACTCACTACAAAGAAATGCATGACAAACCAAGCATACGTAGAGCAAGATGGCATGTTTATGAAGCTAACCATGGCAAAAACAATAGCATAGCATGTATGGATCAACTACAATAAGCTTGGCAAAATTGCATATCATGTTAAGAATCTGCCAGAAATATTTTATAGCAAAAGTAGAGCAAAAATGATTCATGCTATGGCACTCCATAATTGCAAAAAGGCAGGAATGGATCAATTACAACTATATCTACAGAACATCCTTACTGAACATCTCCAAAATATGCATGGATCTCTCTGTAGAATCAAGTTTACATGGCAACAAAATAACAGAAGACAAGGACTTGGAGAAATCACGAAGTCCCTGAAATCAGAAACATTACGGAGCCTACTTTGCATGCTTGTGCTAGTCACCACAGAGATCACAAAAATACATGGCATACACCCTTGGAAAGATGGCATGGCATAATTGAAAACACATGTAGAGCTCATACTCATAAGATGCACAGAATAAATGATACAAAAATGACAAATCCCCAAGTTCTGCTAAGAACCAGCAGATAACAGCAACTAGCCCTCTTCCAACAGAGATTTGGGCATCAAGATGACCCGTAATGAACATGGTCCAATTGGACAAAATGTAGAGCATCACGAGACGAACAATTTGACATATTACACGCGTGAATCGGAGCTACAAGCAAGGAGTTATGCAACGAGGAACAAGTGCACATAATATTAGAAAAATGCAAAAACTTAGGAAATTTTGAGGGGCTCGGGGGAAAAGTCAACCGTACGGCTCCGGATCTGGATCGAGCCCGCGGCTCGTGCTCGGCCTCGCCGGCGACGGCCGGAGGAGGAGAGGTGGCAGGCGATGGCGACCGATGCTGGAGGAGGAGGGGAGGCCGGAGGGCGCGGCGGTGGAGCACGGCGCCGGCGGCGAGTGGGCACGGCTTCGGGCGGCGCGACGGCGGCGGGCACTGGCCGGCGAGCACGGCGGCGGAGGGCGGCGGGGCCGGCCGGCGAGCACGGCGGCGGAGGGAGCCGGCGGGCGCGGGCACGGGAGGCGGCGGCGGCGGGCGCGCGGGCTGTGCGGGCCAGCTGCGGGCCAGGCGGGCCGCGGCGGCCGCGGCGGACGGGTGCCACATGGCGGCTCGCCACTGGCTCGGGGCAGCGGCGCGGATGTCCGGCGGGCACTGGATGCGTCCGCCCGCGGAGAGGGGATTTTAGGGTTACGGGAGACTGCGAATGTAATTTCGGGATGCCCACATATTTATAGGTAGAGGGAGCTAGGAGGCTCCAAATGAGGTGCGATGTTCGCCCACACGATCATGATCGAACGACCTAGAGCATGGAGATGACTTGGAGGGGTTTTGGGTTGGTTTTGAGGGGGTTTTTGCTGGACACTCAAATGGACTTTGCGGATGCCCGGTTAACCGTTGGAGTACCAAACGACCTCTAAATGGAACGAAACTTGACCGGTGGTCTCCGGGTGGTATATTAAGGCCACTTGACAAGGCTCGGTCCATTCCGAGAAAGTTTGACACCCGCACACGAAAGAAAACAAGAGGGATGCGCCGGAGGAGATAGGAGCGTCGGATTGCAGAACGGACAACGGGGAAAATGCTCGGATGCAAGAGACGAACACGTATGCAAATGCAATGCACATGATGACATGATATGATAATGCAAGACATGACAAAAAACAAAACGAAAGACAAAACCCGACCACGGAGGGAATATCATAACACATAGCCGGAAATGGCAAGAGTCGGAGTTACAAATATGGCAAGTTACACACGGGGTGTTACAACAGCTCAAACAGATCTGGAGGTAAATCCTTAGCTCTATCTCCACGGCGCTGCCTACCACCTTTTCTAGCTGATTTTTCAGTTGCCATTGTATTCATACTGAATGGCTTCAAAACAGTGAATGGCTTTCTTCTACTGGTCAGACAAGAGCTGGCTTCAGGGAAGTGTATATGACGATGTAAGAACTCTGCAAATGAATGCAGACTATGAGAACTAAGGGATTCTCCCACGGACATGTACCTATGACAGCATTACAGGTGCGAGGGAAGGGGAAGAGGTCATATGCATTCTCAGAAGATTTTGAAGAAAAATTGGTATGAAGACATTGACCTCATAGAGCGAAGACATTCACTTATTTGATGAGAGTTGGTTCCTGATTTGTACGAATCCATGAATAAGTACAAGTGAGGAATCTAACTAATTATGAAGCATAAGTGAATATACTTGGCATGATATGAGATGCAGATGAAGATGGATCCATATTTGGAAGTGAAGAAACCACTTTTGGTTGATGTGGATGGATTTGATGGGTCTAAAAGGCAGTAAAAAGTAAGTTTTAATTACCGCTGACGAACTGCTAGATGAGGCGGAGTTAGAAGCCGAGCAGATCAATCTCCCGCGCCCTAACTTGGCGGCGGAAGACACCTACGGCGGCGGTGGAGAGGACGAGGTCCGCGGCTGATGTGAGGATGGCTGGAAGAAGTCGCGGCAGCTATGCGCTTCGTCTCCGACGTCGACGTGAGCTAGCGGAGGCGCTAGGGTTTGAGCGATGCGGCAAGGTGGAAGAAGAGATATGACCGCGGTGAGTGTGTATTTATACGGAAAGGGACTGCACAACGTAATTACGCAGGTGCCCCTGGCGGTTCACATCTAAAGGACACATGGCATGCATGCAACTTATTGGAAGTTGTTCCATGTTCCCACGCACGCCTGGATTGTCGGGTGGTCGTTTCGGCTTCTCCGGTATTCAGGCAATAAGGATATAGCATTAAAAATAGATTTAAATGTTTGTTACTTTGTCTTCTGCTGACAAGGACTCAGAGAAGACAATCGACATGTTTCAATAGAGTGCATATGACTTGGATAGATAGAATTTGAGGTAGAAGCAGAGAGATAGGTTAGGGTCCGATCACATTCACTTAGATAAAAAATTCAGGCATAAAGACATAGCTATAAGTGAATGCTGTAGAGGACAGAACACGAATATATATAGATATATCTGACCAACTCAACATTGTAAAGATAAACCTCGGAGACAAATCAATCGTTCAAGATAAATCAAATGCAAAGACTATGTAATTATGACGCCAAATGAAACACTTCAAAAAGATTTTGGTGGTGGAGTTACCCACCGTATAGGAAGTATTAGACCCAGACAGGGCGCACAATTATCGTGGCGATCCAAAGTCAAATTCTGCATTAATGTATTCACACTTAGAGTGTATGTCTTCATTAATTGAAGATATATGTTACTTTGTGTGTTGCACATCTAAGTCATCAACATGCATAAGCGTTAGGATGTGTGTCCAATTACAGGACATTTGAGGATTCTAAGATATTTAGCTCACACCGCAACTTGCAAAACCTTTTCTCATCCAAGGGCTTTGTGAAGATATCTGCCAATTGCTCTTCAGTGTTGACGTGAATGATATCAATATCTTCCTTCATGACATGATCTCTGAGAAAGTGATGACAGATCTGAATGTGCTTTGTCTTCGAGTAATGAACTGGGTTGTTGGCAATCTTGATGGCGCTTTCATTGTCGCAGTAGAGTGGCACATGCTTCAGGTGGATGCCATAGTCCTTAAGAGTTTGCTTCATCCATAGAAGCTGAGCGCAGCAAGATCCAGCAGCAATGTATTCAGATTCAGCAGTGGAGAGGGATACACAATTCTGCTTGTTTGAAGACCAAAAGACAAGAGACCGTCCAAGAAAGTGACATGTGCCTGATGTGGACTTGCGATCAACCTTGTCACTAGCATAATCAGCATCTGAAAATCCAACTAGATCAAACTCTGAGCCCTTTGGATACTATAATCCTAGTGTTGGGGTGTAAGCCAAATATCGAAGAATTCGCTTCACAGCTAAGTGATGCGATTCCTTTGGTGCCGCTTGGAATCGGGCACACATGCAAACACTAAGCATTATATCTGGCCTAGATGTACATAAATAGAGTAAAGAACCAATCATGGAGTGGTATACCTTTTGATCGAACTCTTTACCATTGTCGTCGGGACCGAGATGACTTTTGGTTGGCATTGGCGCCGCGTATCCTTTGCAGTCTTGCATCCCAAACTTCTTCAGGCAGTCTTTGAGGTATTTTTCTTGTGATATGAAGATAACATTGTTTTGCTGACGGATTTGAAGACCGAGGAAGAATTTCATCTCACCCATCATGGACATCTGATATTGCTCTTGCATCATGTGCCCAAACTCATCACTGTATCTCTTATCAGTGCAACCGAAGATAATGTCATCCACATAGATTTGGCACACAAACAGTTCTCCATCATATGTCTTCATGAAGAGTGTAGGATCTAGGCAACCAGGTTTGAAGCCTTTGCTCTTCAGGAAGTCTTTGAGTGTGTCATACCAAGCGTGAGGGGCTTGTTTGAGGCCATATAGTGCCTTGTTGAGTTTGTATACCATGTCAGGATGCTTTGGGTCTTCAAAACCAGGTGGTTGTGTGATAACCCACAAGTATAGGGGATCGCAATAGTTTTCGAGGGTAGAGTATTCAACCCAAATTTATTGATTCAACACAAGGGGAGCCAAAGAATATTCTCAAGTATTAGCAGTTGAGTTGTCAATTCAACCACACCTGATAACTTAATATCTGCAGCAAAGTAGTATGATAGTAACGGTAACAGTGGCAGAAGTAACGGTAGCAGTTCTGTAGTGATTGTAACAGTAGCAACGGAAAAGTAAATAAGCGAAGAACAATATGTGAAAAACTCGTAGGCATTGGATCGGTGATGGAGAATTATGTCGGATGCGATTATTCATGCAACAGTTATGGAAAAGAACTAGCTCCAATTCATCAATGTAATGTAGGCATGTATTCCGAATATAGTCATACATGCTTATGGAAAAGAACTTGCATGCCATCTTTTGTCCTACCCTCCCGTGGTAGCGGGGTCCTATTGGAAACTAAGGGATATTAAGGCCTCCTTTCAATAGAGTACCGGACCAAAGCATTAACACATAGTGAATACATGAACTCCTCAAACTATGGTTATCACCGGGAGTGGTGCCGATTATTGTCACTTCGGGGTTGCCGGATCATAACACATAGTAGGTGACTATAGACTTGCAAGATAGGATCAAGAACTCACATATATTGATGAAAACATAATAGGTTCCGATCTGAAATCATGGCACTCGGGCCCTAGTGACAAGCATTACGCATAGCAAAGTCATAGCAACATCAATCTCAGAACATAGTGGATACTAGGGATCAAACCCTAACAAAACGAACTCGATTACATGATAAATCTCATCCAACCCATCACCGTCCAGCAAGCCTATGATGGAATTACTCACGCACGACGGTGAGCATCATGAAATTGGTGATGGAGGATGGTTGATGATGACGACGGCGACGGATTCCCCTCTTCGGAGCCCCGAACAGACTCCAGATCAGCCCTCCCGAGAGAGATTAGGGCTTGGCGGCGGCTCCGTATCGTAAAACGCGATGAATCCTTCTCTCTGATTGTTTTCTCCCCGAACGTGAATTTATAGACTTGGAGTTGAGGTCGGTGGAGCTCCAGGGGGCCCATGAGGCAGGGGCGCGCGCCCAGGGGGGAGGCAGGCGCGCCACCCACCCTCGTGGACAGGGTGTGGGCCCCCTGGCATTGATTCTTTCGCCAGTATTTTTTATTATTTCCAAAAATAATCTCCGTGAAGTTTCAGGTCATTCCGAGAACTTTTGTTTCTGTACAAAAATAACACCATGGCAATTCTGCTGAAAACAGCGTCAGTCCGGGTTAGTTCCATTCAAATCATGCAAGTTAGAGTCCAAAACAAGGGCAAAAGTGTTTGGAAAAGTAGATACCTCGAAGATGTATCATTGTGCAACATACACTTCTTCTTCAATCTTGCTATTAAGAAAGGCACTCTTCACATCCATTTGATATAGAAGAATGTTGTGATGGTTGGCATAGGCTAGCAGTATGCGAATGGCTTCAAGCCTAGCCACATGAGCAAAAGTTTCATCAAAGTCAATCCCTTCTACTTGTGTGTAACGTTGAGCAACGAGACGAGCCTTGTTTCTGACAACTTGACCATGCTCATCTTGTTTGTTGCGATAGATCCATTTGGTGCCTATGATACTGTGCTTGCGAGGATCAGGACGCTTGACCAATTCCCATACATTGTTCAGCTCGAACTATTGAAGCTCTTCTTGCATGGCTTGAATCCATTCAGGTTCCATGAAGGCTTCAACAACTTTCTTGGGTTCAGATATAGAGACAAATGCAAAGTGCCCACAGAAATTTGCTAGCTGTGTTGCTCTTGAAGAAGTGAGTGGACCAGGTGCATTGATGCTATCAATTATCTTCTCAATCTGTACTTCATTTGCAACACAAGGATGAACTGGACAAAGATTTTGCCCTTGCAGATCATTGTCTTCAGCTTCAGTATTGACTTCAGGCTGAGCATTGTCTTTGGGTTGATTAGGTGCAGAGATGATGATTTGTTCTTCAGCCTGAGCCTCTGAAGGTATGATTTTTCCAGTACCCATAAGCTTGATAGATTTACTTGGTGAGGCTTCATCTAGCACACTAGGCAGGTGCTCTCTCTGCGAGCCGTTAGTCTCATTGAACCGCACGCCCACAGTTTCATGTGTGAAAGTGCTAGTTATCGACTAGAGGGGGGTGAATAGGCGATTTTTATGAAAGTATTCAAAACACGGGGCTTTGAAGACAAATAGTAGATATGAGCCTAATAATATGCAGCGGAAGGTAGACTACACTAAACAAGCCATAGTCAAGTAAGCAATAAAGTGAAAGCACGAAGACTATTAGAAGCTAGGAAGTATGGATCAGGATGGAAGATAGTATGAAGCCAAACAACAATTGTCGTCACACAGTGAAGTCAATCTGATTAAGCAAGCAGGCAATGACTTCACGAAGACAAACTATAAGTAAAGAGAGGTAAGAGATAGAACCAGTTGCTTGGTGAGGACAGGGATTTGTTGGACCAGTTCCAGTTGATGTGACAACTGTACGTCTGGTTAGGGAGGCTGAGATTCAACTCAGAAGACCGCGTCTTCACCTTATTCCCCTTGAGCTAAGGACACTTAGTCCTCGCCCAATCACTCTGGTAAGTCTTCAAGGTAGACTTCCAAACCTTCACAGACATTGTTCACCGGCAATCCACAATGACTCTTGGATGCTGAGAACGCGACGCCTAACCGGCTGGAGGATTCACAATCCTCAAGTGTAACAGGTCTTAAGATCACGCGGACAGAAAGACTTCAGTGATGCCTAACACTCTTTGGCTCTGGGTGTTTTGGGCTTTGTCCTCGCAAGGATCTCTCTCTCAAATGCTTCGGAGGTGGGTTGCTCTCAAACGACAAAAGCCGTGTACTAACTCTGAGCAGTCACCAATTTATGGCGTAGGGGGTGGGCTATTTATAGCCAGGAGGCAACCCGTCCTGATTTGTCCGAAATGACCCTGGGTCACTAAGGAACTGACACATGTCCAACGGTCATATTTCAAACACACGCGGCAGCTTGACTTGGGCTACAAGTAAAGCTGACTCATCCAACTCTAGATAAGACTTGCTCTCACTGTCTTCACTCGAAGACATAGGATTTGGTTGAGCATCACATCAGTCACTCTGACTTTGTTCACTTGGACCCCACTTAATAGCGGTGGTTCCTATGACTCAACAAAGAAGAAAAGGAAACTACGAAACAACTATGTCTTCGCACTCCATAGTCTTCACGTGAATGTCTTCTCGAGTCATAATCTTCATTGTGAATATCTTCACAACCACCATTGTCTTCAATGTCTTCATACATTTTTACGGGTCATCTCTGATAGGTAAACCGAATCAATGAGGGACTACTACCTGTGTTATCCTGCACTTCTCACAAACACATTAGTCCCTCAACCAAGTTTGTCGTCAATACTCTAAAACCAACTAGGGTGGCACTAGATGCACTTACAATCTCCCCCTTCTTGGTTGTTGATGACAAACTGGTTGAAGTTTTCAACGGGGATAAAAGTATGTGAAAGTTAAGGATTCAGGTATTGTCTTCATAAGTAGCAAAAGGCTCCCCCTGAAGATATGCATATAAGTAGTTTGCTTTTGAATGCAAATGCACATGGCAGGTTTTACTTTGTGGAGATCCTCTTCAACTTATGAAGACAATTCATCATGCATATAAAGATATAACGAAGATAATGACATGCATAATGAAAAATGGACGTCTGCGGAATCGCTTCTTGCGGAATTTATCATTGCATCACAGAGTAGCAGAAAAAATAGCAGACGACCATGGAGTTTAAGTGTTACAACCCGAAAACCAAATGTATCAAGAGACGAGAGTTGTAAACACTTGGCAAAATATAGTCCAACCACCCATAATGACCCGCTTGAAGACTATCAACCCATATGCTTCTCCCCCTTTTGTCAGTAATGACCAAAAAGGTTTGAAGACATAGAGCATCTACTCGTTCCCAGAAGGAGCAGATGATGGCGTAGGGTCGACGTTGGAGTTTGGTGGTGCAGAAGGGCCTGACGCAGTGTCGAGATGCAGTGTAGCCATGGTCGGTGAAGTGGAGTCGTCTTCTTCATTGAAAACTCTTGCAAGAACAGTTGCAGCCGAAGATGAACGCTCAGAATCTTCAATTGAGGGAGTGCGGCGCCAGCTTGCATTGCATGGAGGTCTGGAGTCAAATTTGAAGCCTTCTGTGAAGCCATCTTCGCGAAGATCTTCTTCAGGGCATAACAGTGTGAGACTCTTCCAAGACCGCCGACAGGCTTCATGGGCTGCGAATGAGTTCTTGGTGGCCAGGTTTCTCATGTGATTGACGTCCACCATGATACTCTGCATCTGACGCTTGAGCCAGTCATGATGCTTATCATGTTTCTGATGTAAGGCCACAAGAAGCTCTCGGTCATTGAGTACACGAGAACGCTTCCGAGGCCTTTGAGCAATTGTACTATCAGTGGCTTCGATGTTTGCATGATGAGGCACACGCATATTGCCAGTCAGAGGATAAGATGGAGTTGCAGCATTGGGGACATGAATTCCTTCTATTGGTTGCGTGAAGCTTTGTCGATCAACATTGTGAAGATATAGGGGCTCCTTTGCAGGTTCAGGGTAGATGGCTTCACAGATAGATCAACCTCAGGCAGAAAGACAATGTGATTGCACGCTGATGGCTGATAATCAACAGAAGAGTGGAGGTTGATCAGGCGCATCACCCATGGAGCATAAAACTTCAGGCCAAATAGATCAATCCTAGATGCAGCAAGTTGTCTAATGAAGAAATCTTGGGTGTTGAATCTGATGCCATTTACAATATAGAATACCAATGTCTTCATGGTTCCTTCGAGTTTGGTTTCAGAAGAATATCCCTTGATTGGCCGTAGAGTCCGCCTCAGAATATGATAAATTGTGCGGGGCAGGTACTCAAGGTCTTTAACGAAAAATTCATTGGGATATTCAGCATCTGGAGGCAATGGCTTCATCATACTGAGCATCTCACTCATATTTGGCTCAGGCTTCTGAAATACACTCTGCAGCTCATTTCCGTGTAGCTGACAACCAGGCTCATAGAGTTCACCTGGAGTGGGCAGGGAGGTAAGCTCGATGATTTCTTGAGCTTTGGCTTCATGGTGCACATCTCCTATCATCCACTCAAGGATCCAAGTCTTCGGATCCCTGTTGTAGCCACGAATGTGATGTGTGGCATAGAACTGCAGCAGAAGCTCTTCATTCCAGTGCTCCTTGTCATTGACGAATTGCAGAAGACCAACCTCCCTGAAGCAATCAAGAGCTTCTTCTAGACAGGGCAGCCCAGCAATAGCTTCACAATCAAGGCGCATGTGTGGAAAGATTCGCCCTTGATTGTATAAAATGCAGGAGTAATAGCTGTGCTGCTGATACCTCCAGAAACGACCAGATGAGATCTTTGGCTTCGTATATGGATTCTTGGCACTGTCAAAGAATGTGTTGTGCTCCCTGAAGCTGTTCATGCTGAATGATCCTGGCGATGTAGCAGCACCTGGAAGCCTTGGCAGCCTGGGCTTTGGCTTTTGAACCTGAGGCCTTTGCTCAATGTGGTAGTCGTACTGTGGTCCGGGACCAGTTGGAGGAACCAAAATGGTCCATCTCACTGTGACAAGCTGGCCACGATTGTAAGCATGTTCCATGGTGTGAGGCCTTGGCGGGGGAACGGTGGCTTCAGCATTCATGGTGGCTTCAGGTTGTACATGAGCTTCGGGCACCACATTAGCTTCAGGATCCACATTGTCTTCGGCCATGACATCGTCATTGGCGTCAGTAGCGTTGGTTGTGGCAGCCTCTGTGTTTTCAACCTCCGTTTCTTCAATAACAGGAGGGTCAGGCATGTTCACATTCTCCTCGAGAATGACTTGTTCAGTGGCAGGGGGTGTGGCAACACGTTCTTATTCACTTGTTTCTTGATTTTCATCGGCTGATGTAGCCGAAATGTCTTCAGCAGCTTTGGCGTTAGACTCGGAGACATTCGTAGTGGGGGTGGCTTCAGGAAACACTTGACGTGCTACTGAGCTTTGTTGCGCTTCCCCTTCTGGAATGCTCGACATGGTCACCTATGGCCTGGGGCCTTTGCGAAGCCTGCGATATGCGGGCGACTCCTTTGGTGATGGAGTGGTCTGTACCATGTAGTCGTCGTCGTCAAGCACCGGAGTGGTGGCTTGAGGCGGTGGAGTTCTGGGTGTCTCATCATCAATGGGGGTGTCTTGTTGAGGGCGATCCGCCCATGAATCATCCTGAGCAATTGGCGTCAAGGGATGACCAATGCTGATGACTTCGATGTTCGTAAGAACAGGCGATGATACCATTTGGTGCTCAAGTTGAGGAAGGACTTCATCATCTTCAACATTGTCTTCATGACCAATGTCTTCAGCTGTGATGGGGTCAAGAGCTGGTACTTCTTCATCTTCGTGAGCCTCTGTGGAAGCAGGCTTGTGGATCACAATGCGATGATCCTTGTTGGTGGCGGCTGGAAGAGCGACAGAGACGGGTTCAACAATAAGGGGCTCAGAAGCGGCAACACGCTCTTTGTTTGAAGACATTGTCTTCCATTTCTTCTTCGATGTGGCATCATCAGAAGCATTCTTGTGCTTGCGCTTCTTGGCTTCGGCTTCAGCTGCCCTTGTCTTCTTCAGTTTTGAAGCTGCTAAAGGTACCTTGGGCTTCGAGCCTGTCATGCTGGCTGGGAAGACAATGCTTGGTTCTTCCCGCCTTGATGCTTCAGCTTGGGCAACAGCAGACTTCTTCTTCTGTTTGGCAGCCATCCTGGGGTTGATGCCAGGATGCCCAAGAGCCTTACACTTCTTAGCCTCATTGTGTGCTTGAACACATTTCTGCGCAAAGTATTTCATGCGCTCTCTTGAACCTTTTGCTTCTTCACGCTTCTTGTGAAACTGTTCCTTGAGGGCATGCAACATCTTCTTGAAGATTTGAACATCTGCCACGCTGAGCTTGGCCATGTTCTTCTTGAAGTGAGCCTTCTCATAATCAATTTTTTTCTTGAGCTCGACTATCTTCTGAGACAAGGCCAACTCATTAGCAATGGCTCCGTGGAATGTGACGCTGATGTCCACAGGAAGCTGAAGATCATCAATACTGATAGTCTGGTCATCAAACCACTTGTCGATGAAGTTGTTCAGAATGTCCACATCAGAGAGGGGCAGATCGTTGAAGATCTCCGCCTCTTGCTTGCTCTTGATAAGCATTTCAAGATCTTCATCACCAAGATCTTCATCGCTAGATAGATCAATGGTGGCATCCTCATTCCGCAGAATGGCAGCAGGGGTCAGTTCATGCCCAGAGCTCTTCATGGGCTTCTTCTTCTTGGACTTCTCAGTCTTCTTGGAGACCCGAGACAAGTCTTCAGATTGCACAATTGATTCAGGAGGTGCAGTGGCCAATGGCTTCACATGCGAAGCTTTTGGTGAGGCAGAGGGCTTTGAAGCCTTTGTTTTCTTCTTCTTCTGCGGCTTTGGTGGAGCTGGTGCTTCTTCAGAATCTGCGTCATGAGCTGATTGCTCCACGGTGGCCCTCTGAGCTGCAATGTGAGAGTGGAGGCCATCAAAGTTGTTGAAGGGGCCGATGATATTTGGATTAGCATCGCGTGTGCCATCAGCCCTTGGAGCAGACGGACCTGGGTTGAAGTTGATGCCAAGATTTTTCTTGTTCTTCACAACAGAATCTTTTGCAAACTGATAGTTGCGTTTGAAAAGATTGTCTTCGCGACACCATAGTATGTATGATGGGTCAGCATTCTCTGGCTTCGGTCCTCGGACCATGCATGGGTAGAAGCCTTGAGCAATGGCTTCAGACTTGGACTTGGGCTGCAGATTTATGTATAGAATATCTCCCCATGGGCGCTTGATGGTGTCCTTTTCAGCATATTCAGCAGTCACAAATCTGTATTTGAACCATTCTTCTGCCCAATATCTTCGAATCCATTGGATTCGGGTCTTCCGCTGATTGTAATTTTCTTCAGGATCAGTTTTGTACATTTTAAACAGATCAGGAGGTAAATCCTTAGCTGTATCTCCATGGCGCCGCCTGCCGCCTTTCCTTGCTGATTTTTCAGTTGCCATTATATTCAGACTGAATGGCTTCAGAGCTGTGAATGGCTTCGTTTTGCTGGTCAGACAAGAGCTGGCTTCAGGTGAGTGAATATGACGCTGTAAGAACTCTACAAATGAATGCAGACTATGAGAACCAAGGGATTCTCCCACAGACATGTACCTGTGACAGCATTAGAGGTGTGAGGGAAGGGGAAGAGTTCATATGCATTTTCAGGAGATTTTGAAGATAAATCAGTTTGAAGACATTGACCTCATAATGCGAAGACATTCACTTATTTGAAGAGAGTTGGTTCCAGATTTGTACGAATCCATGAATAAGTACAAGTGAGGAATCAAACTAGTTATGAAGCATAAGTGAACATCCTTAGCAAGTTATGAGATGCAGACAAGGACGGATCCAGATTTGGAAGATAAGAAACCACTTTTGGTTGAAGAGGATGGATTTGACGGATCAAACAGGCAGTAAAAAGTAAGTTTTATTTACCCTTTGACGAACTGCTAGACGAGGTCGAGGGAAAGAGGCCGAGCAGTTCAATCTCCCATGCCCTAACTCGGCGACGGAAGACACCTACGACAGCGACGAAGAGGACGAGGTCCGTGGCTGGCATGAGGACGGCGTTGAAGAAGTCGTGGTAGCTAAGCGCTTCGTCTCCGGCGTCGGCGCGAGCTAGCGGAGGCGCTAGGGTTTGTGCGAGGTGGCGAGGTGGAAGAAGAGATAATGACCGCGGTGAGTTGTGTATTTATAAGGAAAGGGACAGCACAGCGTAATTATGCAGGTGCCCCTGGTGGTTCACATCTGATGGACACGTGGCATACATGCAACTTATTGGGAGTTGTTCCATGTTCCCATGCATGCCTGGATTGTCGGGTGGTCGTTCCGGCTTCTCCGGTTTTCAGGCAATCAGGATGTAGCATTAAAAACAGATTTAACTTTTGTCTCTGTGTCTTCTACTGACAAGGATTCAGAGAAGACAATCAACAGTTTCAATAGAATGCATATGATTTGGATAGATAGACTCTAGGGTAGAAGCACATAAGGGGTTGGGGTCCGATCACATTCACTTAGAGTGAATGCTATAGTCGACAGAACACGAATATATTTATATATAAGCATAAGTCCAAATCAACATTGTGAAGATAATCATGAAGTCAAATCAATGTTGAAGACAAACCAAATGAAGATTATGCAATTATAACGTCAAATGAAACACTTCAAAAGAATTTGGTGGTGGCGTTACCCACCGTATAGGAAGTATTAGACCCAGACACGGCGCACAATTATCGTGGTGATCCAAAGTCAAATTCCGTGTTAATGTATTCACACTTAGAGTGTATGTCTTCATCGAATGAAGATATACGTTACTTCGTGTGTTGCACATCTAAGTCATCAACATGCATAGGCGTTAGGATGTGTGTCCAGTTACAGGACATTCGAGGATTCCAAGATATTTAGCTCACACCGCAACTTGCAAAACCTTTTCTCATCGAACGGCTTTGTGAAGATATATGCCAATTGCTCTTCAGTGTTGACGTGAATGATATCAATATCTTCCTTCATGACATGATCTCTGAGAAAGTGATGACAGATCTCAATGTGTTTTGTCTTCGAGTGTTGAACAGGGTTGTTGGCAATCTTGATGCTGCTTTCATTGTCGCAGTAAAGTGGCACTTGCTTCAGGTGGATGCCATCGTCCTTGAGAGTTTGCTTCATCCATAGAAGCTGAGCACAACAAGATCCAGCAGCAATGTATTCAAATTCAGCAGTGGAGAGAGATACACAGTTCTGCTTCTTTGAAGACCAACAGACAAGAGATCGTCCAAGAAAGTGACATGTGTCTGATGTGGACTTGCGATCAACCTTGTCGCCAGCATAATCAGCATCTGAGAATCCAACTAGATCAAACTCTGAGCCCTTTGGATACCATAATACTAGTGTTAGGGTGTAAGCCAAATATCGAAGAATTCGCTTCACTGCTAAGTGATGCGATTCCTTTGGTGCCGCTTGGAATCGGGCACACATGCAAACGCTAAGCATTATATCTGGCCTAGATGCACATAAATAGAGTAAAGAACCAATCATGGAGTGGTATACCTTTTGATCGAACTGTTCACCATTGTCGTCGGGGCCCAGATGACTTGTGGTTGGCATTGGCGTCGTGTAACCTTTGCAGTCTTGCATTCCAAACTTCTTCAGGAAATCTTTGAGGTATTTCTCTTGTGATATGAAGATGTTGTTGCTTTGCTGACGAATTTGAAGACCGAGGAAGAACTTCAGCTCACCCATCATGGACATCTAATATTGCTCTTGCATCATGTGCCCAACTCATCACTGTATCTCATGTAAGTGCAGCCGAAGATAATGTCATCCACATAGATTTGGCACACAAATAGTTCACTATCATATGTCTACGTGAAGAGTGTAGGATCTAGAGAACCAGTTTTGAAGCCTTTGCTCTTCAGGAAGTCTTTGAGTGTGTCATACCAAGCGCGAGGAGCTTGTTTGAGGCCATACAGTGCCTTGTTGAGCTTGTATATCACATCAGGATGTTTTGGATCTTCAAAGCCAGGTAGTTGTGCAACATGTTGGGGAACGTAGTAATTTCAAAAATTTGCTACACACACGCAAGATCATGGTGATGCATAGCAACGAGAGGGGAGAGTGTCGTCCACGTACCCTCGTAGACCGTAAGCGGAAGCATTATGAGAATGTGGTTGATGTAGTCGTACATCTTCACGATCCGACCGATCCAAGTACCGAACGCATGGCACCTCCGAGTTCAGCACACGTTCAGCTTGATGACGTCCCACGAACTCCGATCCAGCAGAGTTTCGCGGGAGAGTTCCGTCAGCACGACGCCGTGATGACGGTGATGATGTTGCTACCGACGCAGGGCTTTGCCTAAGCACCACTACAATATGATCGAGGTGGATTACGGTGGAAGGGGCACCGCACTGTTGGGGAACGTAGTAATTTCAAAAATTTCCTACGCACACGCAAGATCATGGTGATGCATAGCAACGAGAGGGGTGAGTGTTGTCTGCGTACCCTCGTAGACCGTAAGCGGAAGCGTTATATCAACGCGGTTGATGTAGTCGTACGTCTTCACGATCCGACGGATCCAAGTATCGAAAGCACGGCACCTCCGAGTTCTGCACACATTCAGCTCGGTGACGTCCTCGCCTTCTCGATCCAGCAAGTGGGGCGAAGTAGTAGATGAGTTCCGGAAGCACGACGGCGTGGTGACGGTGTTGGTGAAGAACAATCTTCGCAGGGCTTCGCCTAAGCACTATGAAAACTATGACGGAGGACAAACTAGAGGAGACGGGGTTGCCGGCACACGGCTTGGTGTTTCTGGATGTGTCTTGGGTGCTAGCCCTACCCCTCTATTTATATGTTGAGCCTTGGGGTCGAAACTTGGAGTAAAAGCCTCCACAAAGTCGGTTTCACCCGAAAAGCAGGAGTCCTTCTCGGACTCCAGGGCCAGACGCCAGGGTTCCCGGCGTCTGGCCCAGACGCCAGGGACCCTGGCGTCTGGCCCCTGGACCCCGCAAAACTTCCTTTTGCGCTTTCCAAAAACCTTGTGGGCTTTCCCCTTTGGCCCAGATAAAGTGTTCTTGTGCCCAAACATTTCGGGAAACATCCAGAACCCCTTCCGATGGATTTCGGAACCTTTCCGGAGATCAAACACTACTATCCACATATCAATCTTTACTTCCGGACCATTCCGGAGTACCTCGTCATATCCGTGATCTCTTCCAAAACTCCGAACAACATTCGGTCACCAACATACATAACTCATAGTACTATATCGTCAACGAATGTTAAGCGTGCAGACCCTACGGGTTCGAGAACTATGTAGACATGACCGAGACACCTCTCTTGTCAATAACCAATAGCGGGGCCTGGATGCCCATATTGGCTCCTACATATTCTACGAAGATCTTTACCGGTCAGACCGCATAACAACATATGTTGTTCCCTTTGTCATCGGTTGTTACTTGCCCGAGATTCGATCGTCGGTATCTCAATACCAAGTTCAATCTCGTTACCAGCAAGTCTCTTTACTCATTCTGTAACACATCATCCCGCAACTAACTCATTAGTTGCAATGCTTGCAAGGCTTATAGTGATGTGCATTACCGAGTGGGCCTAGAGATACCTCTCCGACAATCGGAGTGACAAATCCTAATCTCGAAATACGCCAACCTAACAAGTACCTTCGGAGACACCTATAGAGCACCTTTATATTCACCTAGTTACGTTGTGACGTTTGGTAGCACACAAAGTGTTCCTCCGGTAAACAGGAGTTGCATAATCTCATAGTCATAGGAACATGTATAAGTCATGAAGAAAGCAATAGCAACATACTAAACGATCAAGTGCTAAGCTAACGGAATGGGTCAAGTCAATCACATCATTCTCCTAATGATGTGATCCCGTTAATCAAATAACAACTCATGTCTATGGCTAGGAAACATAACCATCTTTGATCAACGAGCTAGTCAAGTAGAGGCATACTAGTGACACTCTGTTTGTCTATGTATTCACACAAGTATTATGTTTCCGGTTAATACAATTCTAGCATGAATAATAAACATTTATCATGAAATAAGGAAATAAATAATAACTTTATTATTGCCTTTAGGGCATATTTCCTTCAGTCTCCCACTTGCACTAGAGTCAATAATCTAGATCACATCGCCATGTGATTTAACATCAATAGTTCACATCACCATGTGATTAACGCCCATAGTTGACATCGTCATGTGACCAACACCCAAAGGGTTTACTAGAGTCAATAATCTAGTTCACATCGCTATGTGATTAACACCCAAAGAGTACTAAGTTGTGAGCATGTTTTGCTTGTGAGAGAAGTTTAGTCAACGGGTCTGCCATTTTCAGATCCGTATGTATTTTGCAAATTTCTATGTCTACATTGCTCTGCACGAAGCTACTTTAGCTAATTGCTCCCACTTTCAATATGTATCCAGATTAAGACTTAGAGTCATCTGGGTCAGTGCCAAAACTTGTATCGACGTAACCCTTTACGACGAACCTTTTGTCACCTCCATAATCAAGAAACATATCCTTATTCCACTAAGGATAATTTTGACCGCTGTTCAGTGATCTACTCCTAGATCACTATTGTACTCCCTTGCCAAAAATTAGTGTATGGTATACAATAGATATGGTACATAGCATGGCATACTTTATAGAACCTATGGCTGAGGCATAGGGAATGACTTTCATTCTCTTTCTATCTTCTGCCGTGGTCGGGCTTTTGAGTCTTACTCAATTTCACACCTTGTAACACAGGCAAGATCTCTTTCTTTGACTGTTCCATTTTGAACTACTTCAAAATCTTGTCAAGGTATGTACTCATTGAAAAAACTTATCAAGCATCTTGATCTATCTCTATAGATCTTGATGCTCAATATGTAAGCAGCTTCACCGAGGTCTTTCTTTGAAAAACTCCTTTCAAACACTCCTTTATGCTTTGCGGAATAATTCTACATTATTTCCGATCAACAATATGTCATTCACATATACTTATCAGAAATGTTGTAGTGCTCCCACTCACTTTCTTGTAAATACAGGCTTCACCGCAAGTCTGTATAGAACTATATGCTTTGATCAACTTATCAAAGCGTATATTCCAACTCTGAGATGCTTGCACCAATCCATAGATGGATCGCTAGATCTTGCATATTTTGTTAACACCTTTAGGATCGACAAAACCTTCTGGTTGCATCATATACAACTCTTCTTTAATAAATCCATTAAGGAATGCAGCTTTGCTGATCCATTTGCCAGATTTAGTAATCTGCGGCAATTGCTAACATGATTCGGACAGACTTAAGCATAGATACGAGTGAGAAACACTCATCGTAGTCAACACCTTGAACTTGTCGAAAACCTTTTGCGACAATTCTAGCTTTGTAGATAGTAACACTACTATCAGCGTCCCTCTTCCTCTTGAAGATCTATTTAATCTTAATGGCTCGCCGATCATTTGGGAAAGTTAATCAAAGTCCATACTTTGTTCTCATACATGGATCCCATCTCAGATTTCATGGCCTCAAACCATTTCGCAGAATCTGGGATCATCATTGCTTCCTTATAGTTTGTAGGTTCATCATGGTCAAGTAACATGACCTCCAGAATAGGATTACTGTACCACTCTGGTGCGGATCTTACTCTGGTTGACCTACGAGGTTCAGTAACAACTTGCTCTGAAGTTTCATGATCATCATCATTAACTTCCTCACTAATTGGTATAGACGTCACAGGAACCGGTTTCTGTGATGAACTACTTTCCAATAAGGGAGCAGGTACGGTTACCTCATCAAGTTCTACTTTCCTCCCACTCACTTCTTTCGAGAGAAACTCCTTCTCTAGAAAGGATCCATTCTTAGCAACGAATGTTTTGCCTTCGGATCTGTGATAGAAGGTGTACCCAACAGTCTCCTTTGGGTATCCTATGAAGACACATTTCTCCGATTTGGGTTTGAGCTTATCAGGATGAAACTTTTTCTTATAAGCATTGCAATCCCAAACTTTAAGAAACGACAACTTTGGTTTCTTGCCAAACGACAGTTCATATGGCGTCGTCTCAACGGATTTAGATGGTGCCCTATTTAACGTGAATGCAGCTGTCTCTAATGCATCACCCCAAAACGATATTGGTAAATCGGTAAGAGACATCATAGATTGCACTATATCCAATAAAGTACGGTTATGATGTTCGAACACACCATTATGCTTTGGTGTTCCAGGTGGCACGAATTTGTGAAACTATTCCACATTGTTTTAATTGAAGACCAAACTCGTAACTCAAATATTCGTCTCCGTGATCAGATCGTAGAAACCTTATTTTCTTGTCACGATGATTTTCCACTTCACTCTGAAATTCTTTGAACTTTTCAAATCTTTTAGACTTATGTTTCATCAAGTAGATATACCCATATCTGCTCAAATCATCTATGAAGGTCAGAAAATAACGATACCCGCCGCGAGCATCAACACTCATCGGACCACATACATCAGTATGTATGATTTCCAATAAATCTGTTGCCTGCTTCATTGTTCCGGAGAATGGCGTTTTAGTCATCTTGCCCAAGAGGCATGGTTCGCAAGCATCAAGTGATTCATAATCAAGTGATTCCAAAATCCCATCAGCATGGAGTTTCTTCATGCGTTTTACACCAATATGACCTAAACGGCAGTGCCACAAATAAGTCACTATCATTATTAACTCTGCATCTTTTTGGCTTCAATATTATGAATATGTGTATCACTACTATCGAGAACCAACAAATCATTTTCGTTGGTGTGTATGACCATAGAAGGTTTTATTCATGTAAACAGAACAACAATTGTTCTCTAACTTAAATGAATAACCATATTGCAATAAACATGATCAAATCATATTCATGCTCAACGCAAACACCAAATAACACTTATTTAGGTTCAACACTAATCCCGAAAGTATAGGGAGTCTGCGATGATGATCATGTCAATCTTGGAACCACTTCCAACACACATCATCACTTCACCCTTAACTAGTCTTTGTTTATTCTGCAACTCCCGTTTCGAGTTACTAATCATAGCAACTGAACTAGTATCAAATACTTAGGGGTTGCTATAAACACTAGTAAAGTCCACAACAATAACATGTATATCAAATATACCTTTGTTCACTTTGCCATCCTTCTTATCCGCCAAATACTTGGGGCAGTTCCGCTTCTAGTGACCAGTTCCTTTGCAGTAGAAGCACTCAGTCTCAGGCTTAGGTACAGACTTGGGCTTCTTCACTTGAGTAGCAACTTACTTGCCGTTCTTCTTGAAGTTCCCCTTCTTCCCTTTGCCCTTTTCTTAAAACTAGTGGTCTTGTCAACCATCAACACTTGATGCTTTTCTTGATTTCTATCTTCATCGATTTCAGCATCACGAAGAGCTTGGGAATCGTTTTCGTTTATCCCTATTATAGTTCATCACGAAGTTCTAGTAACTTGGTGATAGTGACTAGAGAACTCTATCAATCACTATCTTATCTGGAAGATTAACTCCCACTTGATTCAAGTGATTGTAGTACTCAGACATTCTGAGCACATGCTCACTAGCTGAGCAATTCTCCTCCATCTTGTAGGCAAAGTACTGTCAGAGGTTTCATACCTCTCGACACGGGCATGAGTATGAAATACCAATTTCAACTCTTGGAACATCTTATATGCTTCGTGGCTTTCAAAACATTTTTGAAGTCCCGGTTCTAAGCCGTAAAGCATGGTGCACTAAACTATCAAGTAGTTATCATACCGAGCTTTGTCAAATGTTCATAACGTCTGCATCTGCTCCTGCAATAGGTCCGTCACCTAGCGGTGCATAAAGGACATAATTCTTCTGTGCAGCAATGAGGATAATCCTTAGATCACGGATCCAATCCGCATCATTGCTACTATCATCTTTCAACTTAGTTTTCTCTAGGAACATATCGAAAATAAAACAGGGGAGCTAAACGCGAGCCATTGATCTACAACATAGATATGCTAATACTACCAGGACAAAGTTCATGATAAATTAAAGTTCAATTAATCATATTACTTAAGAACTCCCACTTAGATAGACATCCCTCTAATCCCCTAAGTGATCACGTGATCCAAATCAACTAAACCATGTCCGATCATCACGTGAGATGGAGTAGTTTCAATGGTGAACATCACTATGTTGATCATATCTACTATATGATTCACGCTCGACCTTTTGGTCTCAGTGTTCCGAGGCCATATCTGCATATGCTAGGCTCGTCAAGTTTAACCTGAGTATTCCGCGTGTGCAAAACTGGCTTGCACCCGTTGTAGATGGACGTAGAGCTTATCACACCCGATCATCACGTGGTGTCTGGGCACGACGAACTTTGGCAACGGTGCATACTCAGGGAGAACACTTTTATCTTGAAATTTATTGAGAGATCATCTTATAATGCTACCGTCAATCAAAGCAAGATAAGATGCATAAAAGATAAACATCACATGCAATCAATATAAGTGATATGATATGGCCATCATCATCTTGTGCTTGTGATCTCCATCTCCGAAGCACCGTCATGATCACCATCGTCACTGGCGCGACACCTTGATCTCCATCATAGCATCGTTGTCGTCTCGCCAATCTTATGCTTCTACGACTATCGCTACCGCTTAGTGATAAAGTAAAGCATTACAGGGCGATTGCATTGCATACAATAAAGCGACAACCATATGGCTCCTGCCAGTTGCCGATAACTCGGTTACAAAACATGATCATCTCATACAATAAAATTTAGTATCATGTCTTGACCATATCACATCACAACATGCCCTGCAAAAACAAGTTAGACGTCCTCTACTTTGTTGTTGCAAGTTTTACGTGGCTGCTACGGGCTGAGCAAGAACCGTTCTTACCTACGCATCAAAACCACAACGATAATTTGTCAAGTTGGTGCTGTTTTAACCTTCGCAAGGACCGGGCGTAGCCACACTCGGTTCAACTAAAGTTGGAGAAACTGACACTCGCTAGTCACCTGTGTGCATAGCACGGCGGTAAAACCAGTCTCGCGTAAGCGTACGCTTAATGTCGGTCCGGGCCGCTTCATCCAACAATACCGCCGAACGAAAGTATGACATGCTGGTAAGCAGTATGACTTATATCGCCCACAACTCACTTGTGTTCTACTCGTGCATATGACATCTACGCATAAAACCTGGCTCGGATGCCACTGTTGGGGAACGTAGTAATTTCAAAAATTTCCTATGCACACGCAAGATCATGGTGATGCATAGCAACGAGAGGCGAGAGTGTTGTCTACGTACCCTCGTAGAACGCAAGCGGAAGCGTTATATCAACGCGGTTGATGTAGTCGTACGTCTTCACGATCCGACCGATCCAAGTACCGAAAGCACGGCACCTCCGAGTTCTGCACACGTTCGGCTCGGTGACGTCCTCGCCTTCTCGATCCAGTAAGAGGGGCGAAGTAGTAGATGAGTTCCGGCAGCACGACTGTCGGGTGGTAGGTGCGACATATGCCAACGGGTGGCTTATCATTGTGGGAGCCAGTAAAACATCGCCGGTGCCTGGAAACGGGATGAGGCGAAGACATGCACGCCGGCGGATCTTACCCAGGTTCGGGGCTCTCCGTGGAGATAACACCCCTAGTCCTACTCTGCGGGGTCTCCGCATGATCACTAGATCAATACAAGTAGCTACAAGCGCTCCTTGAGCTGTTTGTCTAGAGGAAGAAGAAGGGCGAGGCTAGCTCTCCTTTTCTCTCTAGGCGGTGTGTGGAATTCTATGAGATCAACCCTTTGCATGGGTGTCCCGGGGGGTTTATATAGGCCTACCCCCAGGGGTACAATGGTAATCCGGCTAGGCGCGGGTTCCTGCCGTCAGCGTCTATGCTCGCCGGCTTCTCCGCTGGTCATTAGGGCCCGCTGACTGCTGGGTCCCACCGGCTGTCGGCCTCTTGGCCGACAGGCCGGCCCCACTGCTTGGGGGCTTTGTCGGCGGCTGGTTACTGTTGCCTCGCCTCTGATGACGAGAGCTTTGTCGAGGTAAGCGTGGCTACAGTGTCGCCGCCTGGCGGGCTCTCACTGTTGCCTTACCTCGTCTTGTCTCCTTAATGAGGCACATGTTTCGAGGGAGGGAGGTAGCCGGCTATTGGGAGCCGGCCACATCCCTGGCCGACTAGAGGAGGCCAGGCCGCCTTCGGGTGTTTCTTTGGCAAAAGGGGCCCGCCGCCTACGGGCCGTATTGGCGCCTGTCGTGGGTGACATCAAGGCCAACACGGCTACAGTGCCGCGCCGGACGGGGGATGGCTGGCCCATACGGCGCCCTGTGGCCATGCCTATTCCGGGATTCGGGGGATGGCTGGCCCATACGGCGCCCTGTGGCCATGCCTAGGCCCAGGCGCGGATTCTTTGTGGCCCAAAGCTGTCTGCACGTCTTCCGGTGGCAGTTTCCGCACGCCGTTTGGGCGCAATAATCGCGGGACGTGGGGGAGTGGGCGCAGTTAATCCCACGTTCCTCCCCACGCCTCGCCTCCTCGGCTTCGCCGCGTGAGGCTATAAGTAGGGGGAGGAGGGGAAGCGGTAGATGCTCGCACGCTCCTCTCCTCTCCGCCATCTTCTTCCTCCTGCTTTCCCTCGCAGCAGCGCCTCGCCGCCGCGCCGTCCCACCAATCTTCACTCTGCCCCGCAGCTTTGCCGCCGCAGGGCCGTGCTTTCTCCGCCGCCGCACTCTTCCTCGTTAGCTTCTCGCCACCATGCAGCACGGCGGGGACTGGGACGGCTCTAACGTCCATATGGACCACATCGAGTTCCTCTGCAAGACGCGGCGGTTGCCCGACGCGGACCAGGTGCGGGTCCATCTCACGCCTGCGAAGGAGATCATGCCGGCGCCGGAGGAAGGCGAGCGGGTAATCTTCCGCTCGCACTTCTTGCGCGGCCTCGGCTTGCCAGCGAGCACTTTCTTCCGCTCCTTCCTCAACTTCTTTCAACTCCAGCCACACCACCTCACTCCGAACACGGTGGTGCTGCTGTCCGCCTTCGTCACCTTGTGCGAAGGCTTTCTTGGCGTTCTCCCCACCCTCGAGCTCTAGGGGGAGTTCTTCCAATCTAAGCTGGGCACCCGCATGCAGGGCGTGCCGGCCCAGAGCGGCGCCTTCATCACGATGCGGAGGCCGGCGGCCGACAACCCCTTCCCCGTCATCACGTTAATCCAGTCGGTGAACCTCTGGCAGAAGTCATATTTCTACGTGAAGAACGTCGCCCCACAAGGCGACTACATCAACTTGCCGGCTTACGTAGCCGGCTCGCCGGCTGGGAGGCGGCCCTAGTGGTCCTATCGGGCCGTGACGCTGTCACAAGCTGGAGCCACGGCCGTCGCCCGACTACGGGTGATGATCCAGTCGGAGGGCCTGACTGGGTCCGACTTCCTGGCCGCCTTCGTCGCGCGCCGGGTGCTTCCGCTTCAGAGCCGCCCTCACCTGATCTGTCAGATGAGCGGCCAACTCGATCCGAGTCGGATGTGCACCAAGGACATGCCGCACGACGAGGTGGCCCATATGGTGAATTATCTTGCGAACTGCAAGCTCTCTGCAGAGTGGCGGTTTGGCAAGGAGCCATATTCCCGTGCACATCCTCCGCCCACGTTATGTTCTCTTTTTCCCTTTCTTCTCTTAGTTTTGTCGCCGAGTTCCTCTTGGCCGACTCTGACCAGTCGTCACGTCTTGGCAGAGCCCTCTCCTTCGGCCTGCAGCCGGGTCGGAGGCGGAGCGCCGATTCCTCCCCGACCGGGCGGAGCATGACCTGGAAGACCACGACTTGGGGGCGGCCGCCATGGATGAAAACACCGAGGCGGGCGGCGGCGAAGGCGGCGGCGAAGCAGGCGGCTCCGGGCTTGGAGCCAGCTTCGACGACTGGCCGGATGACGACGAGGCGGAAATCGTCCCACGCCGCCAGCCGGCGTCCGGCCACTGCGCGGGTTCCTCTGCCACGCCGCCTGTTCGGGGCGGCGGGCAGAAGCGTCGTGCCGCGTCGGTCTTGTTCGGCAGTCGGCTGAAGAAGCCCAAGGGCGAGGCGGCGGCGACCAGGCGGGATGAGGCGGCCCGCTTCCGCAAGGCGGTAAAGCAGCCGCAGATGGTGTTGGCGTAAGTGTATATTCCTTTGTACATTCTTTCTTCTTTTCTTGGTGATTTCTGAATCCTTGCCCTTTCGCGAAAATCAGGGCTCCGCTTTCGCTTGAGCGGGTTGCTGCCGCCTCCGTCGCTGGATCGCTGAGAGGATCCGGGAGCACCCGCCGCGTGGACCCCCGCGCCGAGCTTCAGGCGGCGACGGAGCAAAACGCGCGGGAGGCGCGGGAGGAGCGGGAGGCGGAGGAGTTGAGGGCGGCTGCCGCCAAAGAGGCCCAGGAGGAGGAGGCGGCGGCGAATGCGCGTGCCGACGCAGCGGCCAAGGCCCAAGCGGAGGCTGCGGCCGTGGCAACAGCGGAGGGGGCCTTGCTCGTCACCCCTCTGCGTGTCGCGGCGCCCGAGGTCCCGGAGCCCCCGCCGGAGGAAGCCGGCGGCGACCAGTCGGGGTTGGAGAGGGAGGACGACGTCATCGTCCCGGAAAGGGAGGCGGCACCGGCCCCGCCGACTGGGGCGGCTCAAGGCAGCCGGCCTAACGTGCCGCCTGCGCAATCGGCCGGGGGCGAACCGGCCGCGAGGACGGACCTGGTGGTCCAGTCGCCATCGCGCCAGCGCGCGGGGAAGGCCGCATCGGACCCGCAGAAGGCCGCGGGCTCCGGCTCGTCGGCCCGGGACGTGGAGGCGGCCAGCGTCAGCTCGGGGTGGACGCCGGGTGGAGGGACGGCCGTGGTGAACGTGGCAGCGCAGGAATTTCGGAACCGGCTTCAGTCCCAGGCTGCGGCGCTGAGGAAATACAATGACGAGTTCCTTGCGACGCGAGCGGCCATTCGGGTTAGTCTTCCTATTTTTGCTTTTTTGATCTTGGTTTCTTCCGTGGGGGCGCGTCAGCGCACCCACTGGGTGTAGTCCCTGAGTTCTGAGTCGGCTGCTGAGCAGACGGCTTGGAACTTCTTAGTGGGCTTTGTTTTGCTATCTTGTTCTCATTCGCTCCTCTGCCTGACTTGCAGGACTACCACAACCTCCGCGCGGCTGCCTTCAACTCCCAGGCTCGGGAGCTGACCCAGAAGAATGCCGATCTATCTGAGAGCCGGGGTAAGTGCTTCGTCTTTTATCTCACGTGGGGGCGCGTCAGCGCACCCACTGGGTGTAGTCCCCGAGATTCGGGCCGACTGCTGAGCAGTCGGGTCGGATCTTCCTTGACGACTTCTTCCTTATTGCTTCTTTCTTTTCTGCCATCCCTGCAGTGGCCAACGCCAGTCTGAGGGAGCAGCTGGGTGGGTCTCAGGCCGCCCTCCGTGCTAAGGAGGCCGAGTTTGATGCCTTCACCCAAGAGCGTGACCCCCTGGCCAAGAGGTTGGCCGACCAGGAGGAGAGCCACAAGGCGGCCCTGAAGGCGGTGCGGGACAGCGAGGCCGCCCTCCAAGCCGAATATGAGACACAGGCGGCAAGCTGAGCCGAAGCGAGGCAGTCGCTGACCAACGGCTACGGCCAGATCGAAGACTTGGTTAACGGTAGGCCGCCCTCTTCTTCGTCCTTGCTTGCCGCTTCCGTTTGGCTCATTTTGTGACTTGGTGTTTTTCTCTTCTTTCTCTTTCTTTCTTGCGCAGAGTACTTCCTTGGCTACTCTACTGCCGCCAACCAGGTCGTCGAGGCCCACCGCGAGGCACAAAGGCAGGCTGGCGCCGAGATCGCGCCGAACGCTCGCCGGTCGCTGGAGGAGCAACTCTTGGCGATTCAAGCCTGCCTCCAGACGGCTCACCGCATGCTCCGCCGGCTTCAGCGTGTTGGGGCGCAGGTGTCGGACGCTCTCTAGCCTGGTGAGGTGATTCCCCGCACCCCCTATCGGGCTGCCGACTGGCTGGAGGTGGCGGTCGGCCGCTTCGAGGCCTGGAAGGCTTCTGTGGCTCGGTCCGGCGCCTGGCGGGCGCTGCAGTTCGTCAAGGCCTGGTATCCCGAGCTGAGTCTGGACCAGCTAGCCACCTGGCGGCAGGAGGCCAACACGGAGCTGGAGCCGGCGCGGCCGGCTATCATCCAGCGGGCTTCGGCCATTACCGACTACACCGACACCAGCGCCTTCGCTCCTGAGGTGGACGACAACGGCGTTGCCCAGCCGGAGGAGTGGTTCGGGCTGAACCCGGCAGATGGCGAGGACTCGGCGGAGGAGATCGACTCCAGGGACGAGGGCGAGGGGGAGGAAGAGGAGGGTGAAGACGCCTCAGCTTGACCGTGCCTCCAGCAACAAGGCACGCGCGGGTGCACCGCCTGCAGCCGGCGATGATCAAGCCGAGACCCGCCAGCCGGCCACTCCTCCAGCCAGCGGCGCCGTCTCCACCGACCAGACCGGCTCCCCTGCTGCGCCCTTAGTCTAGTCTGCCGCCTCTACTTTCGTGTTTTACCACTCTTGGAACAGTATTTTGTTAAGTTTGCACAATTCCACCCACTGGGGGTGTATTCGAACTATATTGACTGCCGGCCTGTTGGGGGCCTTATGTGTAAATATAATTATGCATGCGTTTGGCTTTCCCATGTTCCTTGCTTTTCATCCTTCGGTTGTTTCCTTTGCCGCCCTCCCTTGGTTGCCGCCTTCCCAGCCGGGCAGTTGCTCTGCAATCTGTGGCTGGAGAAGTGCTTGGCCAGTTGGGAGGGCAAGTACTCTAGCTTTGTTGGATTATAGCGAAGTGACTGGGAGGCCGGCCAGCCGGCTGTTTTGACAGCCGGTAGGCGTGGTTGGAGGCCGTCTTTGCGTTATATAAGTTCGTTAGTCCTTAGCCGTTTTTCGTGTGGGCATCCTTTCTGCCTTTGGCTCTTGCCAGTCGATCAGTCGGTTCCTCGAGCTGCGACTTTCAACAAGAGAGGGCTCGGGTGCCGGCACACTACTTGTCTGACTTCAGGTAGAACTTTTAATATAACTTAAGGCGGCGAGTCCCCGGGCCGACTAGTCGAACCAGGTGCCAGACAAAAAATCAAATGTAATAATACGTTCATGAGTATGACACTCGTCATTCATAGATAAAGGAGGGCAGTCCCCGAGTGCGCCTCGGGGGGGCCCGTTTGTCGCATATTTAACACAAAAGCGGTAGCCTAATACATACTGCTTTCAACTGTAAAATCTTCTCAGGAGGTTTGCGTTCCATGGTCGTTCCGACTCCTTGCCGGAATCATCCCTGTTGCGTGCTCTTGGTTTTTGTGCGTCGATCAGGTAGTAGGAGTCGTTGCCTAGTGCCTTGCTGACGACGAAAGGGCCTTCCCATGGGGCCGAGAGCTTGTGCTGGTCGGCTGTTCGCTGGATCAGCCGAAGCACAAGGTCGCCTTCTTGGAAGGATCTTGGCTTGACCTTCCGGTTGTGGTAAAGGCGCAAACCCTGCTGGTAGATGGCGGACCGGCTGAGTGCTAACAGCCGGCCTTCTTCCAGCAGGTCAACGCCCTCTTCTCGCGCTTCCTTGGCCTCCGCCTCCGTTTACATGGTGATCCGAGGCGAGTCGAACTCGATGTCAGTTGGGATGACAGCCTCGGTACCATATACAAGGAAGAATGGAGTGAAGCCGGTTGACTTGTTTGGGGTAGTACGCAGACTCCAGAGGACAGCCGGCAGCTCGTCGAGCCAGCAGCCGGCCGAGCGCTCCAGTGGTACGACCAGTCGGGGCTTGATGCTGGAGAGGATGAGGCCGTTTGCTCGATCGACCTGGCCGTTTGACTACGGGTAGGCAACAGACGCTAAGTCCAGTCGGATGCCCTGTGTTGCGCAGAAACGTGCCAGTGCTCCCTTGGCAAAGTTTGTGCCGTTGTCGGTGATGATGCTGTGCGACACGTCATACCGAGTAGTGATGTCGGCAATGAATGTCAGGGCAGTCGGACCGTTCAGCTTCTTGATCGGCTTCGCTTCGATCCACTTGGTAAATTTGTCCACGGCGACAAGCAGATGTGTCAGGCCGCCGCGGGCTGTCTTGAATGGGCCCACCATGTCCAGCCCCCAGACGGCAAAGGGCCAGGTGAGGGGGATGGTCTTGAGTGCGGAAGCCGGCAGGTGTTGCTTGGAACTGAAGACTTGGCATCCTTTGCAGCATTTGACTATCTCTTTGGCATCTTCCAAAGCACTCGGCCAGAAGAAACCATGGCGGAAATCTTTGGCCACAAGTGATCTTGAGGCTGCGTGGTGGCCGCATTCGCCTTGGTGGATATCCTTGAGGATTGCTACACCCTTCTCTGGCTCGACGCGGTGTTGGAAGACTCCAGTGACGCTGCGCTTGACAAGTTCTCTGTTTATTATTGCATATGCTCCAGCTCGGCGTTGCACTAGTCTTGCCGAGATCTCATCAGTCGGCAGCTCTCTGTTGACTAGGAAGTTGAGGATGGGCTGGGCCTATGATGGAGCTGTGACTTCTTCTACTGTTAGTACGGCCACTGTGACTCGGGTGGGTGGGTTGGGTGGTGGAGAATTGGAGTCGACCACTGCTTCTTGTGTCGCTGTAGTCCCTGGGCCGGGTTCTGAAGTCCCCGAGCCGGGTGCGACTATGGCAGTCCCCGGGCCGCTTGTCGAAGTCCCCGAGCCGCCTGCTGGGTTCCTCCAGCCGGATCCGGCTGCATCGGGGGCGGGCGGTACGAAGATAGAGTCCGATTCTGGAGACGGCTTGATAGACGGTTTGAGGAGGCGTTGGAGAGAGACACCGGTTGGTATAGCCTGTCGGGTGGAGCCGATCCGTGCCAGGGCATCTGCTTTGTCCTTGTCGGCCCGTGGCACGTGAAGGAACTCGCACCCTTCGAAGTACCCACTGATCTGCTGGACGAGGAATCGATAGCTCGCCATGTTTGCATCCTTGGCGTCCCAGTCGCCAGATGACTGCTGGACCACCAAGTCTGAGTCGCCATAACACAGGATCCGGCGTATGCCGAGCTCTTTGGCTAGCCGGAGCCCGTGTATGAGCGCCTCGTATTCAGCCATGTTGTTGGAGGCGGCAAAGTGGATTTGCAGCGTGTATCTGAGCTTGTCGCCTTTGGGAGAGGTGAGGACGATGCCGGCTCCCAAGCTGGTGCGCATCTTGGACCCGTCGAAGTGCATCCGCCAATGAGTAGAGTCGGGAGCCGGTGGTAGGTACTGGGTCTCGGCCCAGTCGACGAGGAAGTCGGCCAATGCTTGGGACTTGAAGGCGGTGCGGGGCTGGTAGAAGATTGTGTAATGCGCCAGCGCAATGGCCCATTTAGCCACCCGGCCGGATGCATCCCAGCTGCCTATGATCTCGGCAAGCGGGGCGGTGCATACGACCGTGATGGGATGCTCTTGAAAGTAGGGCTTCAGTTTCTTGGCGGCAAAGTACACTCCATAGCACATCTTCTGGTAGTGTGGGTAGTTTTGCTTTGAGCTGGACAGTACTTCGCTTAGATAATATACCGGCCTCTGGACTAGCTGGGCTCGGCCTTCTTGTGGGCGCTGGACCACGATGACTGTACTGACCACTCGGCTAGTTGCGGCAATGTAGAGGAGCATGGGCTCCTTCTCAGCCGGCGCCGCCAGGACAGGTCGAGTGGTTAGCATCTTCTTCAACTCATGGAAGGCTTGGTTGCTTGGTCATTCCACTCGAAATGAGTGGATTTCTTCATGAGTCGGTACAGGGGGAGAGCCTTCTCTCCTAGCCGGCTGATAAAGCGGTTTAGGGAGGCCAGGCACCCAGTGAACTTCTGCACGTCTCGCAACTTGGTGGGAATCTCCATTCTCTCAATGGCCTTGATCTTCACAGGGTTGCACTCAATGCCGCGTTCGGAGACCAGAAAGCCTAGAAGCTGGCCGGCTGGTACTCCGAACACGCATTTCTCGGGGTTGAGCTTGATCTGGAATCGGCGCAAGTTGGCAAATGTTTCTTTGAGGTCTTCCAGCAGGGTGCCAAGCTTCTCTGTCTTCAATACAATATCGTCTATGTAGACGTGGGCATTTCCGCCGAGTTGCTTGAGGAGGCATTTCTGCATGCAACGCTGAAAAGTGGCACCGGCATTCCTCAAGCCGAATGTCATGGTCAGGTAACAGAAAGCTCCGAATGGTGTGATGAAGGTGGCCTTCAGGCGGTCTACTGGGTCCAACTTAATCTGGTGGTATCTTGAGTAGGCATCCAAGAAACTCAACAGCTCGCATCCGGCTGTGGAGTCTATTACTTGATCAATCCGTGGCAGAGCAAACGGATCTTTGGGGCAGGCCTTGTTGAGGCTAGTGTAGTCTATACACATACGCCATTTGTTGTTCTTCTTCAACACCAAGACTGGGTTGGCAAGCCACTCTGGGAAAAATACTTCCATAATAAAGCAGGCGGCAAGGAGCCGGGCTATCTCTTCTCCTACGATTCTTCTCTTCTATTCTGACAGTCGGCGGAGAGGCTACTTGACCGGCTTCGCATCCGCTCGGATGTGTAACTTGTGCTCGGCGAAATCCTTCGGAACACCCGGCATGTCCTTTCGGGTCCATGCAAAGATGTCTCAATTCTCACGGAGGAAGTCGACGAGCTCGCCTTCCTATTTACTGTCCAGGTTTTCACCAATGACTGCAAACCTCTCCGGGTTCTCCGGGTCCAGAGGTATCTTCTTCGTCTCCTTGGCCGGCTGGAAGGAGCCCTGCGCATCGTATTCCTTGGGGTTGGGGGACAAGGCCGGCTGCTTGCCGGCCATGGCCACAACTCGCTCCAGCATCTTCTTCTCTTCTGCCACTATGAGGGACTCGGCTAGCCGGCTGCTGGCTGCAGCGCACTCGATGGACTTCTTGTAGTCGCCGGCTACAGTGATGATCCCCTTCGAGCTCGGCATCTTCATCTTCAGGCAGGCATAGTGGGGCACGGCCATGAACTTGGCCAGAGCAGGTCGGCCAAGCAAAGCGTGGTAAGGGCTTTCCAGATCCACTACCTCGAACCAGATTGCTTCTCGGCGAAAGTGATCCTTGTCTCCGAAGAGAACATCCATCTTGATCTTGCCGATCAGGGAACAGGACAGGCCGGGTACGATGCCATGGAACACGGTCCGGCTTGGCATGAGCTGCTTCGCCTTGAGGTTCAACTTCTCCATGGTGTCGCGGTACAGTATGTTGATACTGCTTCCGCCATCAATCAGAACGCGGGAGAATCGGGCAGCCCGCCTCTCCGTCGCAAGGGTGACATCCAACACCAATGCGTAGGAGCCAGGGGACGGCATCACCTCTGGGTGATCGGCCCGGCTCCAGTTGATAGGCCTTTCAGACCAATGCATGAACTCTGGGTTGCTGGAGGCGACTGTTGACCTCTTGGTGCTGTCGGCGCTGGCTGCGCTTGTCTTCAACCTGGCTCATGAAGATGACGTAGGCGGCGTGCTCATCAGGGAACTCATCTTGAATGGCTCCGACTGCTGGTCGAGCAGCCGGCTGCTGGGGGGCTGGAGGCGGCGGGCCGGGAGGCGGAGGCGGCACCCGCCCCTCGCCCTTGGAGCTCCGGGTGAGCCAGTGGCACTTTCGGGTCGTGTGGTTGGACGACTTTGCGCCGCTGTGGAACTTGCAGGGGGCATCGAGAGTCTGCTCGTAGGAGAAGGCCGGCTGCCAAGCCGGCCTGCCGCCCTTCTTCTTGGGAGCGGGCCGTTCTTCGGGCTGCTCATCTTCGACTGTGGCCACCTGCCGACTGGTGGAAGGCGGCATAGGGGCCTTGCGCTTGTGGTCGTTTTGGTAGGGGTGCCGATTGGAGTCGCCAGCCGGCGTCTTAGGAGCCGGAGCGAGCACCTTCCCAGAGGCGTCCACTCGGAGCTCGGTCTTCATCGAGGAGTCGGCTGTGGCGTACTTGTCTGCAATGACCAGCAGCTCGTCAAGGGTAGCCGGCTCATCGCAGAGGAGTCGGTGCTTGAGGAGGGTGCCCTCTCGGCACCCGGCGGTGAAGTATTCGATGGCTTGAACCTCGTGCACCCCCTCGCAGGAGTTGCGGAGCTCGGCCCACCGGGTGAGGTAGTCGCGGGTCGACTCACTGGGCCCTTGGACACATAAGGAGAGCTAGCGGGGCTTGGGAGGCCGTTTGTACGTGCTGGTGAAGTTGCAGACGAAGACTTCCGTGAAGTCCAGCCAGCTGTTGACGCTGTAGGGCTTGAGGCTATTGAGCCAGGTGCGTGCCGTGCCTTGCAGCATGAGAGGGACGTACTTCACGGCTACGCGCCTGTTGCCGTTCGCTATGCTGACAGCAGTAGAGTAGTCGATGAGCCAATCTTCCGGCTTCACAGAGCTGTTGTACTTGGGCGAGTCTCTGGGGAGCGAGAACCCTTTGGGGAAGGGCTCGTCGCGGATGCGGGGGCCAAAGCATGGCGGGCCGACATCGTCTTCCTCTTCTAGCACCAGGGATCGAGCTAGGCGGTCGATCCGGTGGCGGGCGTCGTTCTCGCCGACTCCTTCGCGGCGGCCTAGTCGGCCACAGAGAGTTGGATGCGTGACAGGCGGCAGGGTGGGAAATCTCTCCCCACGAGGCGGGGGAGGAGGCGGATTGCCTTGGCGCTCCACTGCTCGAGGGCGGCCTTTCGGGTCGCGCTCGATGGTGATTCGAGTCCGGCTGCGGCTAGCAGCCGGCTCCTTGTCTTTCCTTGCGAGGGCGCCGCTCGCAGTCGGCGACTGGGATGTCGTGGCATGCTCTCGGCGTGGGGGTGGACTCTCAGGGCAGGCGCCGGCTTCATGCCGTTCTGCGGCCGCATCGATCAGCTGCTGGATGCGCCTTGTCATGTAGGGGAGCTCATCAGCCCCCAGCCCATTCAGCTCTTCTGCGGCCGCCTGAGCGGCTCGCAGATTCTCGAGCGGTGTGGCGTAGACAGGGCGGTCTGCCCCCAGCATGCTGGCGATGGCCGCGCCGTGCTTCTTGACGAGGCCTGCTCGGCTCGGCCCGCCATGCGGCAGCGTACCAAAAGTGGCGCGGTCGACTTCGCGCTGGTGGGCCTCGGTGAGGCGTCTCATGGAGGCTATCTTCCGGCTCTCCGCGATGAGGGCGAGGCGGCGTGCCTCCAGGGTCTCGGCGTCGGCGTCGGCCGGGATGGGGACGGACAAGTCATGCATCGCCGCTTGTAGGGCGTCGTGGGCGTTCTCGCCTGAGTCGACGACGTGGCTGATGACCAGCACCTCAGTGACAGCGCTGCTGCCGCTGTCAGCTCGAGGGAGAGGGTCGTCGAAGACTACCACGTCAGAGGGGTAGGCGTCGAACGATGCCGTGTCGGAGTCGACAAGCATCGGGTCGGTGGAGCCGACCGACTCCAAGTCTACAGCAAGCTCGCTGGAGACGTGAAGCTGGTCGAGGAGGCTGACGAGGCAGCTCTTCGGGTAGTCCATGCCCGCGTCGGACGTGGGCTCGTCGGAGATGCGAGTCTCGCCAAGAAGATCGGCGAGGCAGCTTGCTGCGCAGGCGTTGTCGACGCCTTGCAGCACGTCGGGGCAAGCGCCGTCGGGCGTAGCAGGCTGGCTGCGCTCGAAGGGGAGAAAAAGGGTTCCCGTCCAGAACAGGTCTCCGGACGACGGTGCACCAAGCCCCATGGTGGGCGCCAAATGTCGGGTGGTAGGTGCGACATATGCCAACGGGTGGCTTATCATTGTGGGAGCCAGTAAAACATCGCCGGTGCCTGGAAACGGGATGAGGTGAAGATATGCACGCTGGCGGATCTTACCCAGGTTCGGGGCTCTCCGTGGAGATAACACCCCTAGTCCTGCTCTGCGGGGTCTCCCCATGATCACTAGATCAATACAAGTAGCTACAAGCGCTCCTTGAGCTGTTTGGCTAGAGGAAGAAGAAGGGCGATGCTAGCTTTCCTTTTCTCTCTAGGTGGTGTGTGGAATTCTATGAGGTCAACCCTTTGCATGGGTGTCCCGGGGGGTTTATGTAGGCCTACCCCCAGGGGTACAATGGTAATTCGGCTGGGCGCGGGTCCCAGCCGTCAGCGTCTATGCTCACCGGCTTCTCTGCCGGTCATTGGGGCCCGCCGACTGGTGGGTCCCACCGGCTGCCGGCCTCTTGGCCGACAGGACGGCCCCACCGCTTGGGGGCTTTGTCGGCGGTTGGTTACTGTTGCCTCGCGTCTGATGACGAGAGCTTTGTCGAGGTAAGCGTGGCTACAGTGTCGCCGCCTGGCGGGCTCTCACTGTTGCCTTACCTCGTCTTGTCTCCTTAATGAGGCACATGTTTTGAGGGAGGAAGGTAGCCGACTATTGGGAGCCGGCCACATCCCTGGCCGACTAGAGGAGGCCAGGCCGCCTTCGGGTGTTTCTCTGGCAAAAGGGGCCCGCCGCCTACGGGCCGTACTGGCGCCTGTCGTGGGTGACATCGAGGCCAACACGGCTACAGTGCCGCGGCGGACGGGGGATGGCTGGCCCATACGGCGCCCTGTGGCCATGGCTGTTCCGGGATTCGGGGGTAGTGGGCTGTACTGTGGCCACGCCCCATCCTATCGCCGTTATGTGGGTACAGCCTTAGTGGGTGCAGTCTCGGCCGGCTTCTGGGAGTCGGCTTTCTTCATGGCCGGCTTCTGGGAGTCGGTCCTCTTGGGGCCGGTTCCCTGGAGTCGGCTATCTCGTATCTTTCTTGGGGGAGGTTTCTGAGGCCGGGTCGCCTACTGGGAGTCGGCCTGGGGATAGCCGGCCGGGGGAAGGCGGCCCTATGCTTTGTATGTTTGAAGGCTTGAATGGCCCAATAATTTTTCGAAGAGCCAGGGGGAGTCGGTTGGGCTACCCATGGCCATTTACTCCGACAGTAGTCCCCGAAGCTGGTAGCACACAAAGTGTTCCTCCGGTAAACGGGAGTTGCATAATCTCATAGTCATAGGAACATGTATAAGTCATGAAGAAAGCGATAGCAACATACTAAACGATCAAGTGCTAAGCTAACAGAATGGGTCAAGTCAATCACGTCATTCTCCTAATGATGTGATCCCGTTAATCAAATAACAACTCATGTCTATGGCTAGGAAACATAACCATCTTTGATCAACGAGCTAGTCAAGTAGAGGCATACTAGTGACACTCTGTTTGTCTATGTATTCACACAAGTATTATGTTTCCGGTTAATACAATTCTAGCATAAATAATAAACATTTATCATGAAATAAGGAAATAAATAATAACATTATTATTGCCTCTAGGGCATATTTCCTTCACGCACACGCTTGGAACAATCAACTTGTGTGTTCTAGGGTGCCCCCTGCCCCCGTATATAAAGGAGCAAGGGGGAGGCCGGCCTGGCCTTGGGGCGCGCCAAGGAGAGGGGGAGTCCTCCTCCTAGTGGGAGTAGGACTCCCCTTTCCTAGTCCAACTAGGAAGGAGGAAGGGGGAAGGAAGGAGAGGGAGAGAGGGAGGAAAGAGGGGGCGGCGCCCCCTCCTTGTCCAATTCGGACTCCCAATGGGGGGGAGGCCAGCCCTAGGCCCTCTCCTATCTCTCCCACAAGGCCCATGTTGGCCCATTATATCCCATGAGGGTTCCGATAACCCCCCGGCACTCCGATAAATATCCGGTGACCCCCGGAACTCATTTGGTGTCCGAATATAGTCGTCCAATATATCAATCTTTATGTCTCGACCATTTCGAGACACCTCGTCATGTCTGTGATCATATCCGGGACTCCGAACAACTTCGATACATCAAAACACATAAACTCATAATACCGATCGTCACCGAACGTTAAGCGTGCGGACCCTACGGGTTCGAGAACTATGTAGATATGACCGACACTCGTTTCCGGTCAATAACCAATAGCGGAACCTGGATGCTCATATTGGCTCCTACATATTCTACGAAGATCTTTATCGGTCAAACCGCATAACAACATACGTTGTTCCCTTTGTCATCGGTATGATACTTGCCCGAGTCTCGATCGTCGGTATCTCAATACCTAGTTCAATCTCGTTACTGGCAAGTCTCTTTACTCGTTTCGTAATACATCATCCTGTAGCTAACTCATTAGTTGCATTGCTTGCAAGGCTTATAGTGATGTGCATTACCAAGAGGGCCCAGAGATACCTCTCCGACAATTGGAGTGACAAATCCTAATCTTGATCTATGCGAACTCAACAAGTACCAACGGAGACACCTGTAGAGCACCTGTATAATCACCCAGTTACGTTGTGACGTTTGCATAATCTCATAGTCATAGGAACATGTGTAAGTCATGAAGAAAGCAATAGGAATATACTAAATGATCGTATGCTAAGCTAATGAAATGGGTCAAGTCAATCACATCATTCTCTAATGATGTGATCCCGTTAATCAAATGACAACTCATGTCAATGGCTAGGAAACTTAACCATCTTTGATTCAACGAGCTAGTCAAGTAGAGGCATACTAGTGACACTTAGTTTGTCTATGTATTCACACATGTACTAAGTTTCCGGTTAATACAATTCTAGCATGAATAATAAACATTTATCATGATATAAGGAAATGTAAATAACAACTTTATTGTAGCCTCTAGGGCATATTTCCTTCAGTCTCCCACTTGTACTAGAGTCAATAATCTAGATTACACAGTAATGATTCTAACACCCATGGAGTTTTGGTGTTGATCATGTTTTGCTCATGAGAGAGGCTTAGTCAATGGGTCTGCAACATTCAGATCCGTATGTATCTTGCAAATCTCTATGTCTCCCTCCTTGACTTGGTCGCGGATGGAATTGAAGCGTCTCTTGATGTGCTTGGTTCTCTTGTGAAATCTGGATTCCTTTGCCAAGGCAATTGCACTAGTATTGTCACAAAAGATTTTCATTGGACCCGATGCACTAGGTATGACACCTAGATCGGATATGAATTCCTTCATCCAGACTCCTTCATTTGCTGCTTCCGTAGCAGCTATGTATTCTGCTTCACACGTAGATCCCGCCATGACGCTTTGCTTAGAACTGCACCAACTGACAGCTCCACCGTTCAATATAAATACGTATCCGGTTTGTGACTTAGAGTCATCCGGATGAGTGTCAAAACATGCATCAACGTAACCATTTACGACGAGCTCTTTGTCACCTCCATAAACGAGAAACATATCCTTAGTCCTTTTCAGGTATTTCAGGATGTTCTTGACCGCTGTCCAGTGATCCACTCCTGGATTACTTTGGTACCTCCCTGCTAAACTAATAGCAAGGCACACATCAGGTCTGGTACACAGCATTGCATACATGATAGAGCCTATGGCTCAAGCATAGGGAACATCTTTCATTTTTCTCTCTATCTTCTTGTAACACCCACGATGCGGCTATATCTCCCACGTGTCGAGGCACGACTTAGAGGCATAACCGCATTGTGGTTTAGTCGCAAGAAGGGTCATCTTCACTCAATCCCATGTAATGAACAAGAATGGGATAAAGAGTTGGCTTACAATCGCCACTTCACACAATACATAAAAAAAACATACATCATTCAGAGATACACACATAGGTCCGACTACGGAACCAAAATAAAAGAAGACAACCCAACTGCTAGATCCCTGATCGTCCCAACTGGGCTCCACTACTGATCAACCAGAAAAGAACAACACAACGAACAAGATCTTCATCGAGCTCCCACTTGAGCTCAGTTGCGTCACCTGCACTGGTATCATCGGCACCTGCAACTGTTTGGAAGAATCTGTGAGTCACGAGGACTCAGCAATCTCACACCTGCGAGATCAAGACTATTTAAGCTTATAGGACAGAATGGGGTAGTGAGGTGGAGCTGCAGCAATCACTAGCTTATATGGTGGCTAACATACGCAAATGAGAGCGAGAAGAGAAGCAACGGAACGGTCGTGAAACTAGCAATGATCAAGAAGTGATCCTAAACTCCTACTTACGTCAAACATAACCCAGAAACCGTGTTCACCTCCTGGACTCCGCAGAGAAGAGACCATCACGGCTACACACGCGGTTGATGCGTTTTAATTAAGGTCAAGTGTCAAGTTCTCTACAACCGGATATTAACAAATTCCCATCTGCCACATAACCGCGGGCACGGCTCTCGAAAGTTTATACCCTGCAGGGGTGTCCCAACTTAGCCCATCATAAGCTCTCACGGTCAACGAAGGATAAACCTTCTCCCAGGAAGACCCGATCAGTCTCGGAATCCTGGTTTACAAGACATTTCGACAATGGTAAAACAAGACCAGCAAAGCCGCCCGAATGTGCCGACAAATCCCGATAGGAGCTGCACATATCTCGTTCTTAGGGCACACCGGATTGTCCAAGCTTCCGGTAGGCCAGCCCAGAGTTGCCCCTGGTGGCCACCGGCGACTGACAGGTTGGACCAACACTCAGAGGAGCACTGGCCCGGGGGTTTAAAATAAAGATGACCCTTGAGTCTGCAGAACCCATGGGAAAATGGCTTAGGTAGGCAAATGGTAAAACCAAGGTTGGGCCTTGCTGGAGGAGTTTTATTCAAAGCGAACTGTCAAGGGGGTCCCATAAATCACCCAACTGCGTAAGGAACGCAAAATCAAGGAACATAACACCGATATGACGGAAACTAGGGCGGCAAGAGTGGAACAAAACACCAGGCATAAGGCCGAGCCTTCCACCCTTTACCAAATATATAGATGCATTAATAATATAAGAGATATTGTGATATCCCAACATAAACATAATCCAACATGGAGCAATCTTCAACTTCACCTGCATCTAGCAACGCTATAAGAGGGGCAGAGCAAAAGCGGTAACTTAGCCAAACAATGGTTTGCTAGGAAAGGATGGTTAGGGGCTGACATGGCTAAAATGGGAGACATGATATAGCAAGTGGTAGGTAGCGGAGCATGGCAAAAGAACGAACAACTAGCATAGCAAAGATAGAAGTGATTTCAAGGGGTGGTCATCTTGCCTGAGATCCCGCAAGGAAGAAGAACGAGTCCATGAAGAAGACAAACAGACGGAGTCGAACGAATCCTCACAACTCCGGAACGAAACCGAAGCTAACGAGAGAAGCAACCCGGAAACAAACAAACAACAAAGTAAACAACCACCACATACACATGGCATGATGCAAAAACAAATATGATGCATGTCCGGTTTAATGAGGCATGGCATGGCAAAGTGCAACAAACAACACTACAAATTAAGTGGAGCTCAATATGCAACGAGTTGCATATTGAAGAAACACCACATTTAATTATTTAGTTCTCTCTCATTTATGTACCCAACAATATTAAATGTTATTAGCCATGGCAAGAGGTGAAGCATAATTAAACAACCTATCTAGGCAAGTTTAAATGAGGCCGGAAATAACAAACGACAATGCCGGAAAATCCCCATATGTCGATTAGCAATTTTAATGCAAACATCAATTTAGACATTTTAAATGTTGTTATCATGATGCGGATGACAATGCATGTTTTAATCAATTTTTATAAAACGTGGACAAGAGCATGTTATGAAGCATTTGGTCACCATGGCAGAAGGAAGGGGTGCCACGGCAACGAATCCGAAAATGGTGCCACGGCAACATATCGGTTCCGGTAGCTCACGGAGACACCGGCACAAGGAGAATTGTGCGGATGTGTGAAACGCGCAAGAGAATGGTGGGGTGCTCCCGGTTACCGGGTTCCCACGGAACGGCGGCATGGCAAACGAGGAACGTGCAAGGACCAATTTGGACATGGTGCAAACACGGGCAACTCATACATCACAATCATTCGTACACGGGCGTCGTCTCGGGGTTATACCTTCGAAGCGTGCAATTCGGGGCGGAACGCGTCCGAAGTGGAAGTAGTTGTTCACGTGTCGTAGGGGAAGTAGTGGTACACGAAGGTAGTCGGACTTGACGGTTCCGTTACACGGGTCTTCGGCGACGGTAGTGGTACACGTTTTCGTAGATGTTCGGGGTCGTCGGTAGAGGTACTTGACGTTATCCGGGACGGTCTTGGTGTATCCGGGGCTCCGGATGTCGTGGTACTTGGCAAAACTGCGTAGTCGTACACGTTCGAGAAGAAACTTATGCGGCGTCGTGGAACTTGGCGCATCCAAAATATTTGGGGATAGTCCTTGGACTTCGGTGGTCTCCTCGGGTCAACAGCGATGTGCAAAGGCCAGGACGCCCGGCGGCTTGGGCTGCTCAAGGCCATGAAGATGGCAGGCAGCAGGAGGCTGCTAGTGGAGGCAGAGACACGACGAGGAGGTCCTGCGGTGCGGCCTGGTCCTGCAGAGGGAGACGCGGTGGCCATGGCGAGGAGGCAGAGGGAGGACGCGGCGCGAGACAGAGCACTGCGGGATGGTGGAGGTCGGGGAACGACGCGACGACCAGCTCCCGGGCCACGGGGCTGGACGCGAGCAGGCGCGCGAAGCCGGCGAGGTCGGGGTCGAGCAGAGCAGCAAGCTGGTGGCGGGGCTTGACGGGTCCAGGCGAGGGGCGGCGGAGCGCCATGGCTGAGGGAGCAGAGGAGGAGGCTCGCGAGCGGCGGAGCTTGGGCGCGGGACGACAGCCGTTGTCAGAGGTGTGGAGACCGGCTCGTGGAGGATGGAGGCGAGGGGGTCGGTCCAGAGCGTGGTGAGGGCTAGGGTTAGGAAACTGGTGAGGGCGGCTGGGCCTTGGGCCATGGAGGAGAGGAGGCAGCGGAGAAGGATGGGCCGGCCTGAGAGGCTGGATGGGCTCTCTCCCTTTCTTCCTTCTTTTCTTTATTTCCTCAACCAGAACTTTAGAGAAAAGAAGGAGGTGCTAGAGGTGGAATATTTCAGAAAAGAAAATATCTCTGAAGTCCGGATAATATGCACAATTTGAATAAATTGGTTTGGCAATTTTTAGAGGAAGAAAAATAATTCAAGTTTGAATTGAATTCAAACTTGAGCCATTTTTAACCCAACCAAAACAACTTTAAAAGAGATGAGATTTGACAAAGAGGTAGTTGGCATGGTTTAAGATTCAAAACCATTTGAATTTAATTCAAATGGGTGAATAGGAAGAGGAGGTTTGGAAGGCCCAAAAATGTTGAGAATTTTAGAGGAGCCACCATAAATGGAGAAAGAATTGTTGGCAAAGTTAGAGAGATCGACTCAAAGCAAAAAAGGCATAGGATTAATTTTGCACGTGTGTTAAGGTGAACTCCAATTAATGGAATATTTATAATAGCTCCATAAATATTAGGAGGATATGTTATAAAGAGAAATCACCATGTGAATTCCCTCGATTTAAATGGATCGAAGATCCATGCAATTTATTTAGTTGAGTTTTTATGCAAAGATTTAATGACATGATGACATGAAGCAATGCAAAAATAAAAGAGCAAGCACCAAAAGAAACACGCGGCGATCACGAAAATAAGGAAGTCTTCTGAAGCGTCTGTCTCGGGGCGTTACAACACTCCACCACTACGAGAGGATCTCGTCCCGAGATCTAGGATGGCACCGTAGAAAAACGGAAGGGAAGAGGTCAGACAAATTGCTTCTTTGACAAACGAGTGAAACCAAAGAACCTTGAGAGGTTAATAATTTAAAGAAGAATACAATGGAGATGAACGTGATTGCAACCACTCCGTTAGAAAAGAGAAACAAGGAACATCGCGAGAACCTTGTAGGTTGAAGGACATGAAACAAGTGCTTAACGGATCAAAATGAATATGAAAGCACACCGGTGGAAAAGAGAAACAAGGAACACCATGTGAACCTTGAGGTTAATTGACACGATAGATATTTAAACCACTCTGGTTAAAAAAAGATAGGAAGGAATAAGAATGATATAATCTGGGCAACACTCCGACTGTAAATGGAAGGAATTGAACATGATCTTGACAAGATGAGAGGATACTCGATGAAATTAACAACACATTTTCTCCGGAACTAATGAAAGAATGGCACAAGGGGTAAGAAAGATTTCAGACAGCACTCTGGTTGAGGGAGGAGACAAAACTTGATAAGATGAGAGAACTCGAATGAAAACACGACACTCCGGCTAAACGGATAAGAAAGGAAAAAAATACATGATCTTGACAAAACAAGATGATTGGTCGAAGAGAGCAACATCACAATGCCTTTGGGACGAACGAATAGAAGATAGATCCTCGAAATAATATAACGGAGAATAAAATGATAACTTCCGCCACAAATGAGCTTGGAAAGCATCCTTCCAAGAAGGTTATAACGGAGTAGTTGGAAAAAACCAACAACAAAAAGAATAAGCTTGTAGTGGGCTTATGGAAAACTTCTCAAAATATGAGGTGAAAATTTTGCCACTAACGAAAACAATTGCTTGTTTGAGATCAACGAAGAGATGAAGTGTTCTCTCGCTGAGAGGATAGGAGAAAACTTGGATCATTGATAAACACCACAAATAGCTACATTCCTTAGGGAAGGCTGTAGGTGAAATATAACCCAATACAACTCCAACAAAAAGATTGATTGGTTGAAAAGATCTCTTGAACGAAGAGAAAATGATGGATTTAATTATCTCATTCCTGACAACTTGTGAATCATGAAACATGAAGAAAATTGTCAAAATTGACATAACACCATCCCAAAAGATAAGATAGAGAGAATTGCACTTCAGAATGCAAGATGAAGAATGCTTGAACTCCTCAAAACAAACATGTGTTGAACACCATGTTTATTTTAGAGTATAGCTTGGCGGATCATAACTTCAAGAGATATCTTGAAGAACAATTGAAAAATGAAAGGAATCCTTGACGAACCACCATGTAGAGCCTCCATGAAGAACTCCGGTAATATAAGAATGATCAAACGAAATGGAAACTTAAAAAGAACTCCGGGAGAAGCCTTGCAATGATTAGAAGAAGCTTTGAAATGATATAATTGAAATAAATTGAAGCTCCGGAAAGAAATGAACAAATGAGATCAAGAATTTTGATGAACCTCCGGAATAAGGAATTGAATTTACTCGATGAAACAAGAATAAGAATTACATTATGCTCATCCCTCACCAATTAATTGATGACAAGCAATGGATTTGTCAAACTACTTATCCCCGTAGAAAGGATTAAGATAGACATAGCGCAAACTTGGGAAGGTCTTCATCGAACCACCGGTAGGATTGAAACAATGAATAAATTGATATGATAACGAAGGAAGAGAAATCTTGAACGAACCACCGCGAGAATTGAAAACAATTGAAGAAAAGAGGACGAAACACCGTAAGAATTAAAGAACGCGCGAAAATACTCAAGGGAATTTGATACACGAGAACGAAGAGATCACGAGCTGATTAGATGATACTTGAATGATGCACCGGTAAGATTTGGAGAACAAGAGCTGAATGTTGAAAACGAATAAATCTTCTGAAATGATGGCCTTCGGAGAATCAAACTGAAAAGACTCATGAAATGCTCCGGATGGGCATGAAAAGAATTCTCACAATCGAAAACAACTATGAGAGGATGGCATGAAGCTAGAACCATGAATCTTCAAGAGAATGGACCAAGATTCAAGAGAAATTCTTCTTTGGTCTTCACATGTTGAGAATGATGACGAGAAACACCACCATGAATTATTGAGGCACTCCGGAATGAAAAATTAGAAAGGTTGAACCAACGATGAAAAGAATTTGAAAGATCTTGGAGAAAGACATTTGACTGATGATAATTCATTCTTACGTCGAACTTTGCAATGAATTTTAGAAACTCCGGGAAAATTAGAAGAGTCAGGTAAGATGCTGGAAAAGACCTGTGGGTTAGGGCCCACTCAAGAGAAACACCATTGAAATGATAAGTTGAAAAGGAGATTGCACCGGTTGAATTAAATGGCTTGAATGAGGTAACAACCTCGAACTAATTAGAATTGATGCGGAGTGGAAACACGAATCTTCAGAGATATCTTCAGCAATCCGGAAGAAATGAATGGAGAGAAGTGGATGATAAAGAGGTACACCGGCATGAGAAAAACATTTGAAACGATGAAAAGAATACGATCAACACTGAAAGCTTGAATTGAATCCACTGGAGAAGAAAAAGAACGAAGAATGATAAACTTGAAGAACAACTTCATGAGAACCACCGGATAAGAACATTGACGGAAAAGAATGGAGAGGCTTCACATCAATAAAATGATACTTGATTAAGAAATATGAGTCCCTGAGGAAAAAAAGGTGGGAGGGCGGGAAAAAACAAAGGCAGCTTGGGTCGGATGAAACAAACAGCGTTGAGAAAACTTAGAGTTGATCTTGTGGATGTTGAAAATGATTGGATCCCCTTGAAGAGAAGCACACCAGTTGGAAATAGAGTTGGGATGACACTCTTGATGACCAAGAAGAATTAATATTCACATAGCAATATGGGAACAGGGTTTAGGGAAGGTATGGATTCAACATTTGACTTCGAAGCAACTCGAATACCACAAAACAAAACAAAACAAAGGATTGGCTTGCAGAATAAGTCGGAACAAACATATGATAGATATTTCGTCCGAAGTTTTCGTGGTGGGGCCCACACGGGTTCAATCGTACAGCACCATCATGTACAAGGCTATGCACATGACATACGAAGCGTCCCCGAGTCGGCATAGCCAAGGACTCTTTAAGACACTACGAGACCACTGTAAAACCAACCGTGGAAGGCGGACCACTAGACGTCGAACCCCAATCTCATATCATGCGTCTGTCGGAAAGATATCCTAAGAGCTACTTGAATTCCCACTTATAAACTCCCGAAACTTTCTGGTTATGCAATCAGGTGTTGGGGATACAGGGGACACAAAATATATCACCCAAACTAGCAATCCCTAGATCCAGCTGTATCCATCCGTCAACACATAACCAAGAAACCTTCGGAAATCGTTTACCTCAACCTTCGAAAAACATCCGTTATACAAGTTATGGCAATACTCCCGAACTCCCGCCCCAGTACTGGGTGGCGTCGAGGTGATCTCACCAACAACTGCATAAAAGAGATTTCGATGTCGGCGAAACTCAGGTATTCCAGAACTGCAACGATAAAATTGTGACGACAACACCTCGGAGCTCAACTCCCCGGGACACTGCCACAACCCCTAAATGACAGGAGGCACCAAGAACAATGTTCTCGTCACAAAACCATCAGAACGATTCCAAGATACCCGCGTGATCCTAAATTTTTTTTTTAGTGAAATTTGAGGAGAGAAGAGTCAAAACTTCTACGTCAGGAGACCTCACCAGAGCGACGAAGGGACTGAGGAGTAAAAAGAATCCTACTCTCCGATATATATAATCCTAAGACTCAAAACATTTTTGTTCTAGACTCAACAACGCCAGTGATTCGATCAAGCAGGGGGCTCCTAAGTCGGGGATGGCTCTGATTACCAACTTGTAACACCCACGATGCGGCTATATCTCCCACGTGTCGAGGCACGACTTAGAGGCATAACCGCATTGTGGTTTAGTCGCAAGAAGGGTCATCTTCACTCAATCCCATGTAATGAACAAGAATGGGATAAAGAGTTGGCTTACAATCGCCACTTCACACAATACATAAATAAAACATACATCATTGAGAGATACACACATAGGTCCGACTACGGAACCAAAATAAAAGAAGACAACCCAACAGCTAGATCCCTGATCGTCCCAACTGGGCTCCACTACTGATCAACCAGAAAAGAACAACACAACGAACAAGATCTTCATCGAGCTCCCACTTGAGCTCAGTTGCGTCACCTGCACTGGTATCATCGGCACCTGCAACTGTTTGGAAGAATCCGTGAGTCAGGAGGACTCAGCAATCTCACACCCGCGAGATCAAAACTATTTAAGCTTATAGGAAAGAATGGGGTAGTGAGGTGGACCTGCAGCAAGCACTAGCTTATATGGTGGCAAACATATGCAAATGAGAGTGAGAAGAGAAGCAACGGAACGGTCGTGAAACTAGCAATGATCAAGAAGTGATCCTGAACTCCTACTTACGTCAAACATAACCCAGAAACCGTGTTCACCTCTCGGACTCCGCCGAGAAGAGACCATCACGGCTACACACGCGGTTGATGCGTTTTAATTAAGGTCAAGTGTCAAGTTCTCTACAACCGGATATTAACAAATTCCCATCTGCCACATAACCGCGGGCACGGCTCTCGAAAGTTTATACCCTGCAGGGGTGTCCCAACTTAGCCCATCATAAGCTCTCACGGTCAACGAAGGATAAACCTTCTCCCAGGAAGACCCGATCAGTCTCGGAATCCTGGTTTACAAGACATTTCGACAATGGTAAAACAAGACCAGCAAAGCCGCCCGAATGTGCCGACAAATCCCGATAGGAGCTGCACATATCTCGTTCTCAGGGCACACCGGATTGTCCAAGCTTCCGGTAGGCCAGCCCAGAGTTGCCCCTGGTGGCCACCGGCGACTGACAGGTTGGACCAACACTCAGAGGAGCACTGGTTGGGCCTTGCTGGAGGAGTTTTATTCAAAGCGAACTGTCAAGGGGGTCCCATAAATCACCCAACCGTGTAAGGAACGCAAAATCAAGGAACATAACACCGGTATGACGGAAACTAGGGCGGCAAGAGTGGAAGAAAACACCAGGCATAAGGCCGAGCCTTCCACCCTTTACCAAATATATAGATGTATTAATAATATAAGAGATATTGTGATATCCCAACATAAACATAATCCAACATGGAGCAATCTTCAACTTCACCTGCATCTAGCAACGCTATAAGAGGGGTTGAGCAAAAGCGGTAACTTAGCCAAACAATGGTTTGCTAGGAAAGGATGGTTAGGGGCTGCCATGGCTAAAATGGGAGACATGATATAGCAAGTGGTAGGTAGCGGAGCATGGCAAAAGAATGAACAACTAGCATAGCAAAGATAGAAGTGATTTCGAGGGGTGGTCATCTTGCCTGAGATCCCGCAAGGAAGAAGAACGAGTCCATGAAGAAGACAAACAGACGGAGTCGAACGAATCCTCACAACTCCGGAACGAAACCGAAGCTAACGAGAGAAGCAACCCGGAAACAAACAAACAACAAAGTAAACAACCACCACATACACATGGCATGATGCAAAAACAAATATGATGCATGTCCGGTTTAATGAGGCATGGCATGGCAAAGTGCAACAAACAACACTACAAATTAAGTGGAGCTCAATATGCAACGAGTTGCATATTGAAGAAACACCACATTTAATTATTTAGTTCTCTCTCATTTATGTACCCAACAATATTAAATGTTATTAGCCATGGCAAGAGGTGAAGCATAATTAAACAACCTATCTAGGCAAGTTTAAATGAGGCCGGAAATAACAAACGACAATGCCGGAAAATCCCCATATGTCGATTAGCAATTTTAATGCAAACATCAATTTAGACATTTTAAATGTTGTTATCATGATGCGGATGACAATGCATGTTTTAATCAATTTTTATAAAACGTGGACAAGAGCATGTTATGAAGCATTTGGTCACCATGGCAGAAGGAAGGGGTGCCACGGCAACGAATCCGAAAATGGTGCCACGGCAACATATCGGTTCCGGTAGCTCACGGAGACACCGGCACAAGGAGAATTGTGCGGATGTGTGAAACGCGCAAGAGAATGGTGGGGTGCTCCCGGTTACCGGGTTCCCACGGAACGGCGGCATGGCAAACGAGGAACGTGCAAGGACCAATTTGGATGTATCCGGGGCGGTCTTGGTGTATCCGGGGCTCCGGATGTCGTGGTACTTGGCAAAACTGCGTAGTCGTACACGTTCGAGAAGAAACTTATGCGGCGTCGTGGAACTTGGCGCATCCAAAATCTTTGGGGATAGTCCTTGGACTTCGGTGGTCTTCTCGGGTCAACAGCGATGCGCAAAGGCCAGGACGCCCGACGGCTTGGGCTGCTCAAGGCCATGAAGATGGCAGGCAGCAGGAGGCGGCTAGTGGAGGCAGAGACACGACGAGGAGGCTGTCGGGACCCCGATTCCAAGTCACACCGATCTAGCCTGTAACACCTCATATCACTTTGCGGCCTCACACACGGTATTCCCACGGGTGTCGCCTTACCATGGCCCGGGACCGTTTGCGCCTTTTGGCTCACGTATATGATAATGTTGCTAGCATCCATATGACAGAGAACCCGGGCCGACATGGCTAGTCGTGAACCCAAAGCGGCACTAACGTATGGGGACAGGCATACATGAATCAACATCGAACGTGTCGGTCAGCAGCGTGCGAATCCGGGCTGTAGCACTGGGCTAACAGGACTCCGGGAACCCGGGCTGTAGCAGGCTAGGCAGGACTCCGGATGTCACCGCGTGACATTTCCCCTAAGGGACAGACATAGGAACGATATGAAACACATGCCGGCCAGTCAAGTGTCCAGAGCAGTAGTGCTGGGCTAGCAGGACTCCGGTGAACCGGGCTGTAGCGGACTACTATGGCTCAAGGAGGCACTAGACTACATTTCCCCATAAGAGAGGCTGCTAAGGATAGACAACTAGATTGTCGGATCCCACACATACCAAGCATTTCAATCATACACACAATATGCTCGATATGTGCAGATACAACATGGCATCACAACAAGACTCTACGACTCAGAGTATTATTCATTAGGCCCCGAAGAGCCAGATATTACAAACATGGGTCTCATGACCCAATACTCAGAGCATACAAGTCAAACACAAGCGGAAGCTTAACATGTCTGAGTACAGACAACTATAAATGGAAAAGGCTGAGAAGCCTGACTATCTACTAGATCCTGCCGAGGGCACAAGATCGTAGCTGAGGTATCAAGCTAAACGTCGAAGTCCACGCGGAACTACTAGCGAGACTGAAGTCTCTCTGCAAAAACATAAATAAGCAAACGTGAGTACAAATGTACCCAGCAAGACTTACATCAGAACTAGCTACATATGCATCGGTATCAACAAAGGGGGGTGGTGGAGTTTGACTGCAGCAAGCCAGCTTTGACTCAGTGGCTAACCTGAACTACAACTGCAAGCAACTCTTTTGAGGTGGCGCACACGAGTCCACATATTCACCATATCAATACTCCACTATGGACCCGCTCCCGTCTCCCTACGAGAACGCCATCCATAGCACTCACGCTTATCTTGCGCATTTTAGAGTATCCACTTTCACTTGTCTATGAACTGTTATAGGCAACCCAGAAGTCCTTTACCGCGGACACGGCTATTCGAATAGATCATATTAACCCTGCAGGGGTGTACTTCGTCACACACGCTCTCGCCACTTACCACCATGTACACGTCGTGTACCTCGGCAACCTTCAAGCGGAAGCCTGGCGAGGGAGTCGGCCACAGCCTACCTAAACACTCAAGTCTCTAGTCCAGGTTTATCGCCTATTCAGGTTCCATCCGCAGGGAGTCCGGCCGAGGTTTCCACATACGGCCCCGAACGATGTGTGCAGGGTTCCCGAGACACCAAACGGGCGCCCGGTACACCGTGCCACGTGCCTACCGCATCACAGCCCACCCCTCGGTCAGCGCTGTCCACGGCCTCCAGCATACTACAAACACCAGAAACTACTTGCAACTCCTGGACAGAGGACAAGGGTGATTAAGAAGCCGAGAGGGTCCATTGGTTTCGGGCCCAATGCGTGGTAGTAACTGTATCATGGATCACAAACACAGAACTCAGTTCCTGAGGACGGCTTCAATGAGACAACCCACCATGTACTCCTACATGGCCTCTCACCGCTACCTTTACCAAATCGTGTTCACACACTTAGCTCACACACAGTAGGACATGTTCATCACCATTCCAATTCATCCCCGACGAATCAGACCCGACTTAGCTCTAAGCAGTAGCAGGCATGACAAACAAGCATGAATGAGTAGGCACATCAGGGCTCAAACAACTCCTACTCATGCTAGTGGGTTTCATCTATTTACTGTGGCAATGACAGGTCATGCAGAGGAAAAGGGGTTCAACTACCGCAACATGTAACAGTTGAATCGATGTTTGCTTGCCTGGCACTTCTGAAGATATTATAGTTCTTCATCGGTGTCATCGAACTCATCGTCGGAATCACGGCTATCTAGAGGGGACAATCACCGGCAAACAAAGAAGAACACAATCAATGCAATGCACAATATGATGCATGATGCATGATCATGACATGGCAATATGACGTGATTTGGCCTAATGTAACTAGCAACAGCAAGGTTTGGGTTGATTTGACTCAAGGTTCAAATTCAAATTCAAACTATGAATTCAAATAGTGCATTATCATGTTTTCACCTATACAGCAGGTATAACTTAGTTTGACATGCATGAAAATGATACAGATGGATAGATTGCATTTTTCTGATAATTTTTCATATATAAATTATTTCATTCTGAGCTACGGTTGATTTTATATGATTTTTAGAAGTTTATACTATTTTCTGGAATTTCCTGATTAAAAATAAATCCAGAAAATGTAATACTGCGTCAGCCTGACGTCATCACTGCGTCAGCGAGTCAACGGGCTGGCCAGGGTCAAACCTGACCAGTGGGGTCCCACTGGTCAGTGTCACGGTGCTAGTTAGGGTCACTGACATGTGGACCCAGTCAATGGCCACGTCAGCATGGTCAACGCTGACGCGTGGGGCCACTGTGATTAGTTAAAACTAAATAGAAACTAATCTATGTTTAATTAGTCAGTGGGGCCCTGCTGTCAGTGTCACTAGGTGTTGACTAAGTGCGTCATTAGCCCTAACTAATCTGCCATGTCACCCTCGCCGGGGTTACGCCGGCGGCGACCAAAACGCGGCGGAGGCGCACTGGAGTGACTCGGGTTTCGCCTACAGGCCACCGTTTGACGCGCGGAAGGGCGCGTTTGAAAGAGGGAAGCGAGGCGCATCTGTGGGTGGCCGTGGTTCGAGTGGGGGTGGACGGAGTCAACGGCGGCGAGCTCTTTTGCGGCCGCCGGAGTTCGGGTTAGCACGGGGGCGGCGTTAGGGAGCATGACAGGGGGTGCGGAGGGGTGCTATGGCCTCCTGGGGGTGCACTGAGCACGGCTACGTGCTCGGTTTAAACGGAGGCGAACCAAAACGACGACGGCGTCAAGTCCGGCGCCGGTGAGGTCTCGGTCTCGACGGAAACGAAGGCTACGCTGAGCTAATGGACATGGGAGAAGGGGGAATCGGTAGAGGAGCTCACGGCGAGTGCAGAGGTGGCCTCGGCGTGCCCGGGGAAGCACCGGAGCGAGCGGGGCGGCGAGAGGGATCTCTGGCGTTGGGAGGTTGAAGACGACGACGTGGAGGCACTCGGGGCGTCCGGCGTTGCACAGCTCGACGAGGAGGAAGAGGGATACTAGGCGGAGCTCTTGGGCATCTCAGGGCGTCGCCGGGATGGCGGTGTCCGCGGTGGTGGCGAGCGGCGGCGACGGAGGCGTTCGGGCGGGAAGAACAGAGGAGGGGGAGAGCGAGAGAGAGCCGGACGGCTCTGGGGGTCGCGTGGCATCGTCCAGACGCGTCGAGGCGGAGCCAGGCAGGCAGGGAGGGAGGAGGTGGCCGCGGCGTGTAGCTGCGCGCGTCGGGCACGCGCCCTCGCCTACTGGCGCGAGGAGGAAGGCGACAGGAGAGCGCCTGGTGGGCTGGGCCGCCAGCTGGGCCGGCCAGGTGGGCTGCACAGTAGGTAGGTCCAGGTAACTTTCTCTCCCTCTTCTGTTTTCTAATTTGTTTTTGTTTTTCTAATATTCTGTAGTCTTTAGGGCTTTATTAAAAATACTTAGACACTTCCAAAAATCATGAAACTACTCATGATCACTGTTGGGAATATATCCTACAGTAAACATTTTAGTTTATGATTATTTGAGCATTTAAAATATTTAATAGCATTTAAATGCCCAAATGCAAATAGAGTATGATTTAATCCAGAGCCCAAATATGACATGGAAAGATGTGCATCACCTCTGGTTACTGTTTCCAGCATTTTCCAAGAATGATGAACATTTTTGAAAGCCATTTGGATTTACTGGAAATATTTTTGTTGAACCTAGTGAATTCCTTTAATGCTAGGGTTTAGGCAATCCCCATTTCAAGTTTCTTTCAAAATTAAACATGATGACATGAGGAACAAGCAAAAGTCAAACAAGGGCTGATCTGGGGCTGTGACAGCTCACCCCCACTAAACAAGAATCTCGTCCCGAGATTCAAGACGTGAGGTAAGAAGACAGAGGGTACACAAAGCTAACACGATCTTCATGATCCAATTGCTCTTCGCGAAGATGTTGATCCGTTGCTTCAATTAACGTTGACGTCTTTGCTTTCGAGATCTTCATCCGACACGATGACGACAAGGGAAACTCTATAGAAATCGATCTCCTTAAAGATCGAGCAACTCACGATCAACTCACGGAATGCGACGTTGAGTATCTCTTGAGCTGAGACTCAACACATACATCGAGAGAGGGATGAAGTGAAACAGAGAACGAAGATTCAAGTTGATAAACACAGTTCCACGTTGAATAAGACGGTGCATGGTTTCAAAGTAGCGGAGAGATAATTGCCATGATTCCATAACGGCACCTTAGGGAAGGTGACTTGTAGAAATATTCCCTTAAGTGGCAAAAGGAATTACTTTTGATATGAATATCATTGAAACTCTTTATGCCAGCCTAAGGCAATCACAAACGATCGTTCGAGGGAGTTCGGGAGAACGACACACTCGGGCTAGAATGGACGATGTGGAATACCTTGTTGAAGACAACGAAATGGATGATTTTTTTATATATCATCGGAAATGAATGGGACTTATGGTAAGACCACTTGAAGATGATCTTGATCAGTAATTACTGAGAAGGGTAGTCCATAGTAGGACGACACAATGACGGTGCAAGCTGGGAACATAATGCAAATGCTGGAATGATTTTAGTAACAGGGGAGAAGCTCAACAGTAGAGGGTGAATCCACTATTTGAAAGGTTATAGCATAATCGAGGAAACTGGGGCAATCCCAGTTGGTGCCGGTGAAAACACCTAGCGCTTGTGCGTGCTCTCAAGAACTTGAGCATTTCCATATTCATCAAGGTTTTACCAACATCCGTGACGAGGATCCTGGCAACACATCATACTACCATGATGAATGGTGATGGAGGATGCAGGTGCAAAGGAGGACAACACTTTCTCAGATTTTTCCTTAGCAATGCCAAAGAAGCAGATCTGGATGATCGACCGAGAGACATTTAGCACTCCGCTTCTAATGTTCTCCTTGATGTGCTAGCGTAACCCATTTATTGATAAGGTTTGGTATCTAGAACATCAAGTAAGAGGTCGGTCTTCGGGAGCACAAGAATCCATAAGGAATAACTACGGAAGTAAATCCTACGAAATCCTTATGGGGAGGTGGCCAACTTCCTCAATCAAGATACTACAATAATAGGCCTTCCGGCTGGATGTGTTGGCCACGACATCCACTTTACCGGTTATCGAGAGGGCAATATTATAATTCTTGGGAGATGTTCCAACCATCATATCTGCCTGAGATTCAGATCTGGTTGGCGTCAGAATATTCCAGACTCGTCAAGTCTAGGAAGAAAATTAAGGTTTGCAACACAAATCGACGAGATGACGTTGCGAGATTCTCAGGGGATGAACTACGATAGCAAGCTCCAAAACATGAGCTGGTTCTGCTACAACATGTGAACACGCTGTCCCAGACAAGCATGACCACATAGTAGTCTTAGAATAAAACACTACCGAGTTCTGATTAGGAACCATCATTGCGGAGAGCGAAGTCATGCGCATGTACCTTTGGGTCCTTAAGGAATAGCACTTAAGAACTTCTTTTCCTAGAACAAATCAATCAGTGGCTTGGTGTGCTAGGAATTCATATAGAATGAAGGTTGCAAGTCTCCAGACCAAAGAATACTTCGCACGTATGCATGATTGACTTGGAATGATTCCAGAGGAAGCGAAACAAACTTTCTCAAGTTCACGGCGGCAACTTGCATCATATGCACGTGAACTAGAGGAAGTCACTTCTTCCATCAAAACATAAACTTCATGAGCTAACACGAGGAAGATGCTTTCAAAAGTTTCCAACGCTAACTTAGATGTTCAACCAAATCATGGAGGAGATAAGGATGTTGTCGATGGGCTCAACAACAAACCATCTAGGCTTCCATATAGATGGAATTCCACAATTAAGTGAACACGGTGATAGCATTGGCCAGACCAAAAGATGTAATGGTGTATGCTCGAGGAATCAACCACGAGTAAGACAACATCACGAACATCATTGGTTCTGATTTGATTTGATGATAGCCCATACCCAAATCAAAGTTTGGTTAAGCTGATAGTTCCATTAATTGATCATGAGGACCAATCGATGAAGAAATCATCTTTCTACAACACACAACACAAGATATCCCTTTGGAAATGAACTAAGTTAGACAAGTTTTTATCTTCCAACTCTCCAAGTTGTTGTTTAGCTTGACCAACTCGCTCAGGGGTATCCAACACAGGTTCTTGGAGAATGGGTGGTTTGGAGGAAAACCAACATGATCACGAACTCAACATAGCGGTCAGGTGACAACCTGGTAATACATCCGAGAAGATATTCGGAACATCACGAACCACCGATATGTTGCTAAGCTCGAGAACAATCTTGCTTTTCAGGGCAAGACTATATGACCAAGAGAGTGATGGATTGACACAATCCTATCTCATTAATCGAGGAGTGGACCAGGGAAAATGGACTAGGTCGCACGATAAATCTTAGGATGACGATTCAATAACCGGCATACTAAGGATGAGAGTATTGTCCATACCTACCAAGCAACGGAGTTGCTAGGAGTATAGATTCCACACATCACAATTCACTTGTCGGTATTCCGGTTATAATAACACGGGGACCGAGGAATGAACGATGATGGCGAGGAGTATCACTTAATCAAGAATTCATAAGAGGTGGTGCAATTCTCATGACAATTCTGACGTAAAGGGGGTAATACTCCGAGGTAGAATAGAACAAAAGCTGGTTAGGCATTTGATCTGCGGAATACAACTACTTTGACCCAATCCCAGAGATGGACGAGGTACTGGAGTTTGTTTCTCTTAGTCATTCCGGATTAGAATGGCTTGACAGACCCCAAGAATAATAGGCATCGATAACACAAATGCACAATTACTCCCGACTATCAATTGATAGATGAGGGCCAGAAAATAACTAGAGAGGGACAACCCAAAGGAACATATGTTTTTCTGAGTTGTGGATGCATGGATTAGTATGTCGAACAAATTCAACATATGGCTTCCGGATAACCCATGCAGAGGAGGAAGGACTGGCAGAGTCACAATATGAATGGAGTACTCCTCACGAGCGCCCTGGTTGTGATCTTTTGGTTAAAAGAACTTCTGCCATAATGGTTCATGGTATTTGGAAGAAGGAAATACCACGGACCTCGAGGACTAATGCAAGGTTACTAATAACCTAAAGGAACGAGCAAACACTAGCTACACGAGGTAAGTAGAGTGAATCTTGGGTTCAAGAACCCAGGAATAGAATGCCTACTAACTAAATGGCATCACGGGATGCTTTCGAGAATATTGGCCAGAATCATCACATTGGGGATGTAAGCATTGCTAGATTACTAAGTGGTCCTCTAATACACCTAGGGTCATGATAATAACTCCAACATATATGTCGAGGCAATAGAGTACCTCAACTCAACGATTAGTGTGGTTAATCTGGCCCAAAGGAACATCGAGAACGGAAAGAAGGGATTTGCAAATGCATCAGATTATTTAGAAGCCTGGGATGACTCGGATAGCATAACGACTGTAAATGCTCAAAGGATTTGAGGCATCCTACAAAATGGTGGCATAACCACTCAACATCACAATATCAAGGTTCCGAGACCAACTATGAACACACGGAAGTAGTAGAGACTGAACTGAGGCTTGAAACCAACAATCCTACGAGTCTACGGATTAGTAACACGTGATCCTGATAGAAAGATGAGAATCCTAGTTCTTAATCCCCGTCGAAGAGAAGAGGGTGACTCAGATCAGAAGGGCATAAGGTAAAGGAGTAAAAAGAGCCTTACGTTCCTTCCCACAATCAATTCCCTTACATAACTAAAGCATTTCTAGACTCAACTTCGACCAGTTTGGCTTGGTAATCCTACAGGCAGTCAGGCTCTGATACCAACGCTGTCGGGACCCCGATTCCAAGTCACACCGATCTAGCCTGTAACACCTCATATCACTTTGCGGCCTCACGCACGGTATTCCCACGGGTGTCGCCTTACCATGGCCCGGGACCGTTTGCGCCTTTTGGCTCACGTATATGATAATGTCGCTAGCATCCATATGACAGAGAACCCGGGCCGACATGGCTAGTCGTGAACCCAAAGCGGCACTAACGTATGGGGACAGGCATACATGAATCAACATCGAACGTGTCGGTCAGCAGCGTGCGAATCCGGGCTGTAGCACTGGGCTAACAGGACTCCGGGAACCCGGGCTGTAGCAGGCTAGGCAGGACTCCGGATGTCACCGCGTGACATTTCCCCTAAGGGACAGACACAGGAACGATATGAAACACATGCCGGCCAGTCAAGTGTCCAGAGCAGTAGTGCTGGGCTAGCAGAACTCCGGTGAACCGGGCTGTAGCGGACTACTATGGCTCAAGGAGGCACTAGACTACATTTCCCCATAAGAGAGGCTGCTAAGGATAGACAACTAGATTGTCGGATCCCACACATACCAAGCATTTCAATCATACACACAATATGCTCGATATGTGCAGATACAACATGGCATCACAACAAGACTCTACGACTCAGAGTATTATTCATTAGGCCCCGAAGAGCCAGATATTACAAACATGGGTCTCATGACCCAACACTCAGAGCATACAAGTCAAACACAAGCGGAAGCTTAACATGTCTGAGTACAGACAACTATAAATGGAAAAGGCTGAGAAGCCTGACTATCTACTAGATCCTGCCGAGGGCACAAGATCGTAGCTGAGGTATCAAGCTAAACGTCGAAGTCCACGCGGAACTACTAGCGAGACTGAAGTCTCTCTGCAAAAACATAAATAAGCAAACGTGAGTACAAATGTACCCAGCAAGACTTACATCAGAACTAGCTACATATGCATCGGTATCAACAAAGGGGGGTGGTGGAGTTTGACTGCAGCAAGCCAGCTTTGACTCAGTGGCTAACCTGAACTACAACTGCAAGCAACTCTTTTGAGGTGGCGCACACGAGTCCACATATTCACCATATCAATACTCCACTATGGACCCGCTCCCGTCTCCCTACGAGAACACCATCCATAGCACTCACGCTTATCTTGCGCATTTTAGAGTATCCACTTTCACTTGTCTATGAACTGTTATAGGCAACCCAGAAGTCCTTTACCGCGGACACGGCTATTCGAATAGATCATATTAACCCTGCAGGGGTGTACTTCGTCACACACGCTCTCGCCACTTACCACCATGTACACGTCGTGTACCTCGGCAACCTTCAAGCGGAAGCCTGGCGAGGGAGTCGGCCACAGCCTACCTAAACACTCAAGTCTCTAGTCCAGGTTTATCGCCTATTCAGGTTCCATCCGCAGGGAGTCCGGCCGAGGTTTCCACATACGGCCCCGAACGATGTGTGCAGGGTTCCCGAGACACCAAACGGGCACCCGGTACACCGTGCCACGTGCCTACCGCATCACAGCCCACCCCTCGGTCAGCGCTGTCCACGGCCTCCAGCATACTACAAACACCAGAAACTACTTGCAACTCCTGGACAGAGGACAAGGGTGATTAAGAAGCCGAGAGGGTCCATTGGTTTCGGGCCCAATGCGTGGTAGTAACTGTATCATGGATCACAAACACAGAACTCAGTTCCTGAGGACGGCTTCAATGAGACAACCCACCATGTACTCCTACATGGCCTCTCACCGCTACCTTTACCAAATCGTGTTCACACACTTAGCTCACACACAGTAGGACATGTTCATCACCATTCCAATTCATCCCCGACGAATCAGACCCGACTCAGCTCTAAGCAGTAGCAGGCATGACAAACAAGCATGAATGAGTAGGCACATCAGGGCTCAAACAACTCCTACTCATGCTAGTGGGTTTCATCTATTTACTGTGGCAATGACAGGTCATGCAGAGGAAAAGGGGTTCAACTACCGCAACATGTAACAGTTGAATCGATGTTTGCTTGCCTGGCACTTCTGAAGATATTATAGTTCTTCATCGGTGTCATCGAACTCATCGTCGGAATCACGGCTATCTAGAGGGGACAATCACCGGCAAACAAAGAAGAACACAATCAATGCAATGCACAATATGATGCATGATGCATGATCATGACATGGCAATATGACGTGATTTGGCCTAATGTAACTAGCAACAGCAAGGTTTGGGTTGATTTGACTCAAGGTTCAAATTCAAATTCAAACTATGAATTCAAATAGTGCATTATCATGTTTTCACCTATACAGCAGGTATAACTTAGTTTGACATGCATGAAAATGATACAGATGGATAGATTGCATTTTTCTGATAATTTTTCATATATAAATTATTTCATTCTGAGCTACGGTTGATTTTATATGATTTTTAGAAGTTTATACTATTTTCTGGAATTTCCTGATTAAAAATAAATCCAGAAAATGTAATACTGCGTCAGCCTGACGTCATCACTGCGTCAGCGAGTCAACGGGCTGGCCAGGGTCAAACCTGACCAGTGGGGTCCCACTGGTCAGTGTCACGGTGCTAGTTAGGGTCACTGACATGTGGACCCAGTCAATGGCCACGTCAGCATGGTCAACGCTGACGCGTGGGGCCACTGTGATTAGTTAAAACTAAATAGAAACTAATCTATGTTTAATTAGTCAGTGGGGCCCTGCTGTCAGTGTCACTAGGTGTTGACTAAGTGCGTCATTAGCCCTAACTAATCTGCCACGTCACCCTCGCCGGGGTTACGCCGGCGGCGACCAAAACGCGGCGGAGGCGCACTAGAGTGACTCGGGTTTCGCCTACAGGCCACCGTTTGACGCGCGGAAGGGCGCGTTTGAAAGAGGGAAGCGAGGCGCATCTGTGGGTGGCCGTGGTTCGAGTGGGGGTGGACGGAGTCAACGGCGGCGAGCTCTTTTGCGGCCGCCGGAGTTCGGGTTAGCACGGGGGCGGCGTTAGGGAGCATGACAGGGGGTGCGGAGGGGTGCTATGGCCTCCTGGGGGTGCACTGAGCACGGCTACGTGCTCGGTTTAAACGGAGGCAAACCAAAACGACGACGGCGTCAAGTCCGGCGCCGGTGAGGTCTCGGTCTCGACGGAAACGAAGGCTACGCTGAGCTAATGGACATGGGAGAAGGGGGAATCGGTAGAGGAGCTCACGGCGAGTGCAGAGGTGGCCTCGGCGTGCCCGGGGAAGCACCGGAGCGAGCGGGGCGGCGAGAGGGATCTCCGGCGTTGGGAGGTTGAAGACGACGACGTGGAGGCACTCGGGGCGTCCGGCGTTGCACAGCTCGACGAGGAGGAAGAGGGATACTAGGCGGAGCTCTTGGGCATCTCAGGGCGTCGCCGGGATGGCGGTGTCCGCGGTAGTGGCGAGCGGCGGCGACGGAGGCGTTCGGGCGGGAAGAACAGAGGAGGGGGAGAGCGAGAGAGAGCCGGACGGCTCTGGGGGTCGCGTGGCATCGTCCAGACGCGTCGAGGCGGAGCCAGGCAGGCAGGGAGGGAGGAGGTGGCCGCGGCGTGTAGCTGCGCGCATCGGGCACGCGCCCTCGCCTACTGGCGCGAGGAGGAAGGCGACAGGAGAGCGCCTGGTGGGCTGGGCCGCCAGCTGGGCCGGCCAGGTGGGCTGCACAGTAGGTAGGTCCAGGTAACTTTCTCTCCCTCTTCTGTTTTCTAATTTGTTTTTTGTTTTTCTAATATTCTGTAGTCTTTAGGGCTTTATTAAAAATACTTAGACACTTCCAAAAATCATGAAACTACTCATGATCACTGTTGGGAATATATCCTACAGTAAACATTTTAGTTTATGATTATTTGAGCATTTAAATGCCCAAATGCAAATAGAGTATGATTTAATCCAGAGCCCAAATATGACATGGAAAGATGTGCATCACCTCTGGTTACTGTTTCCAGCATTTTCCAAGAATGATGAACATTTTTGAAAGCCATTTGGATTTACTGGAAATATTTTGGTTGAACCTAGTGAATTCCTTTAATGCTAGGGTTTAGGCAATCCCCATTTCAAGTTTCTTTCAAAATTAAACATGATGACATGAGGAACAAGCAAAAGTCAATCAAGGGCTGATCTGGGGCTGTGACAGAGGTCCTGCGGTGCGGCCTGGTCCTGCAGAGGGAGACGCGGCGGCCATGGCGAGGAGGTAGAGGGAGGACGCGGCGCGAGACAGAGCACTGCGGGATGGTGGAGGTCGGGGAATGACGCGACGACCAGCTCCCGGGCCACGGGGCTAGAGGCGAGCAGGCGCGCGAAGCCGGCGAGGTCGGGGTCGAGCAGAGCAGCAAGCTGGTGGCGGGGCTTGACGGGTCCAGGTGAGGGGCGGCGGAGCGCCATGGCTGAGGGAGCAGAGGAGGAGGCGAAGCAGAGGAGGAGGCTCACGAGCGGCGGAGCTTGGGCGCGGGACGGCGGCCGTTGCCAGAGGTGGGGAGACCGGCTCGTGGAGGATGGAGGCGAGGGGATCGGTCCAGAGCGTGGTGAGGGCTAGGGTTAGGAAGCTGGTGAGGGCGGCTGGGCCTTGGGCCATGGAGGAGAGGAGGCAGCGGAGAAGGATGGGCCGTCCTGAGAGGCTGGCTGGGCTCTCTCCCTTTCTTCCTTCTTTTCTTTATTTCCTCAACCAGAACTTTAGAGAAAAGAAGGAGGTGCTAGAGGTGGAATATTTCAGAAAAGAAAATATCTCTGAAGTCTTGATAATATGCAAAATTTGAATAAATTGGTTTGGCAATTTTTAGAGGAAGAAAAATAATTCAAGTTTGGATTGAATTCAAACTTGAGCCATTTTTAACCCAACCAAAACAACTTTAAAAGAGATGAGATTTGACAAAGAGGTAGTTGGCATGGTTTAAGATTCAAAACCATTTGAATTTAATTCAAATGGGTGAATAGGAAGAGGAGGTTTGGAAGGCCCAAAAATGTTGAGAATTTTAGAGGAGCCACCATAAATGGAGAAAGAATTGTTGGCAAAGTTAGAGAGATCGACTCAAAGCAGAAAAGGCATAGGATTAATTTTGCACGTGTGTTAAGGTGAACTCCAATTAATGGAATATTTATAATAGCTCCATAAATATTAGGAGGATATGTTATAAAGAGAAATCACCATGTGAATTCCCTCGATTTAAATGGATCGAAGATCCATGCAATTTATTTAGTTGAGTTTTTATGCAAAGATTTAATGACATGATGACATGAAGCAATGCAAAAATAAAAGAGCAAGCACCAAAAGAAACACGCGGCGATCACGAAAATAAGGAAGTCTTCTGAAGCGTCGGTCTCGGGGTGTTACACTTCTGCAGGGGTCGGGCATTGAGTCTGATTCAACTTCACACCTTGTAACACAGGCAAGAACACTTTCTTTGCTGATCCATTTTGAACTTCTTCAAAACTTTATCAAGGTATGTGCTTTGTGAAAGTCCAATTAGGCGTCCTGATCTATCTTTATAGATCTTGATGCCCAATATATAAGCAGCTTCACCGAGGTCTTTCATTGAAAAACTCTTATTCAAGTATCCTTTTATGCTATCCGGAAATTCTATATCATTTACAATCAACAATATGTCATCCACATATAATATTAGAAATGCTACAGAGCTCCCACTCTATTTCTTGTAAATACAGGCTTCTCCAAAAATCTGTATAAAACCATATGCTTTGATCACACTATCAAAACGTTTATTCCAACTCCGAGATGCTTGCACCAGTCCATAGACGGATCGCTGGAGCTTGCACACTTTGTTAGCATCCTTTGGATCGATAAAACCTTCAGGCTGCATCATATACAACTCTTCTTCCAGAAATCCATTCAGGAACGCAGTCTTTACATCCATTTGCCAAATTTCATAATCATAAATGGCGGCAATTGCTAACATGATTCGGACAGAGTTAAGCATCGCTTCGGGTGAGATAGTCTCATCGTAGTCAACTCCTTATACTTGTCGAAAACCTTTCGCAACAAGTCGAGCTTTGTAGACAGTTACATTACCGTCAGCATCAGTCTTCTTCTTGAAGATCCATTTATTCTCGATGGCTTGCCGATCATCGGGCAAGTCAACCAAAGTCCACAATTTGTTCTCATACATGGATCCCATCTCAGATTGTCGGTGGTAGGTGCGACATATGCCAACGGGTGGCTTATCATTGTGGGAGGCAGTAAGACGTCGCCGGTGCCTGGAAACGGGATGAGGCGAAGACATGCTCGCCGGCGAATCGTACCCAGGTTCGGGGCTCTCCGTGGAGATAACACCCCTAGTCCTGCTCTGCGGGGTCTCCGCATGATCACTAGATCAGAAAGAGTAGCTACAAGTGCTCCCTAAGCTGTCGGGTTCAAGGGAGAAGAAGAGCAAGTCTAGCTCTCGCTTCCCTCTCTATATGGTGTGCGTGTAACTCCACAAAGCCAACCCTTTGCATGGGTGCCCCGGGGGGTTTATATAGGCCTACCCCCCGGGGGTACAACTGTAATCCGGCTGGGCGCAGGTCCCAGTCGTCAGTGTCTGCGGTCGCCGGCTTCTCCGCCGGCCATTGGGGCCCGCCTACTGGTGGGTCCCGCTGGCTGCCGGCCTCTTGGTCGACAGGCCGGCCCCACCGCCTGGGGGTCTTGTCGGCGGCTGTTTACTGTAGCCTCGCCCCTGATGACAAGGGCTTTGTTGAGGTAAGCGTGGCTAGAGTGTGCCGCCTCGAGGGCTCTCACTGTAGCCTTACCTCGTCTTGTCTCCTTAATGTGGCACATGTTTCGAGTGAGGGGGGTAGCCGGCTTCTGGGGGCCGGCTACGCCCCTGGCCGACTGGGGGAGGCCGGGCCGCCTTCGTGCCTCTCTCTGGCTAAAGGGGCCCGCTGCCCGCGAGCCTTACTGGCGTCTGTCGTGGATGACGTTGAGGCCAGCATGCCTACAGTGCCGAGCCGGACGGGAGATGGCTGACCCGTACGGCGTCCTGCGGCCATGCCTGCCTCGGGATTCGGGGGTAGTGGGCCGCACTGTAGCCAGACCCCATCTTGTCACCGTTATGGGGGCGTAGTTTTGGTGGGTGCGGTCTTGGCCGGCTTCTTGGAGTCGGCGTTCTTCATGGCCGGCTCTTGGGAGTCGGCGTTCTCCGTGGCCGGCTTCCTGGAGTCGACCATCTCGTAGTTATCTTGGGGGAGGTTTCTGAGACTGGGTCGCCTTTTGAGAGTCGGCTCCGGGGGTAGCCGGCCGGGGGAAGGCGGCCCAATGCCTTGAATGCTTGAAGGCTCAAATGGCCTGATAATTTTTGAAGAGCCAGGGGTAGTCGGTTAGGCTACCCGTGGCCATTTACTCCGACAGTAGTCCCCGAAGCTGATTGAGCTTCGAGGTTGGGTGGGAGTCAAGAAACTCGGTCAGCTTCCTATCTTGACGAGCCGGCAGCTGGGAGCCGGCTTCGGTTGGGTGCGCCGTCTCGGCGAATTTTTTTGGAGTCGGAGGGTGGGAGCCTGCCAGCGCGCGCACCGGGCCACGGGCCGGCCACTTGCCGCCTGCGAACCACGTGGCATCCCTTGGCTAAAAAGCCTGCCAGCCCATGCGCGCGACGGGACGTCGCCGTAGGTCGGGGGCCCGCCGCGCCTACGCCCGGGCCCAGGCGTGAATTCTCTGCGGCCCGAAGCCGCCCGCACATCTTCCTGCGGCGGTTTCGGCACGCCTTTAGGGCGTAATAATCGCGAGGCGTGGGGGGAGTGGGTGCAGTTAAACCCACGTCTCACCCCACGCCCTGCCTCCCCGGCTTCACCGTGCGAAGCTATAAGTAAGGGGAGGGGGGAGAGCGGCAGGCGCTCGCATGCCCCTCCCCTCTCCGCCATCTTCTTCCTTCTGCTCTTTCTTCCGACAGCGCCTCGCCGCCGCACTGCTCCACCACTCGATCCTCCGCCGCCGCGCTCAATCTCGCCAGCCCTACGCCACGATGCAGTTCCGCAGGGATTGGGACGGCTCCAACGTCCATGAGGATCACGTCGAGTTCCTCCGCAAGACGCGGCGGCTGCCCGGCACGGACAAGGTGGAGGTCCGTCTTGCGCCGGCGAAGGAGATTACGCCGGAGCCGGAGGAAGGCGAGCGGGTAGTCTTCCGCTCGCATTTCTTGCGTGGTATCGGCTTGCCCGTGAGCGCCTTCTTCAGCTCCTTTCTCGAGTTCTACTAACTCCAGCCGCACCACCTTACCCCGAACATGGTGGTGCTGCTGTCCGCCTTCGTCACCTTGTGCGAAGGCTACCTCGGCATCCTCGCCACCCTCGAGTTCTGGGGGCAGTTCTTGCAGTCCAAGCTGGGCACACGCCTGCAGGGCGTGCCGGCTCAGACTGGCGCCTTCGTCGCGATGCGGAGGGTGGCTGCCGACAACCCCTTCCCCGTCATCACGCTGATCCAGACGGTGAAGCTATGGCAGAAGTCATACTTCTACGTGAAGAACGTCGCCCCGCAGGGCGACTACGTCAATCTGCCGGCTTACGTAGCCGGCCCACCGGTGGGCAGGCGGCCCCAGTGGTCCTATCAGGCCGTGACCCTGACGCCGGCTGGAACCGCAGCTGTCGCCCGAGTGCGGGCAATGATCCAGTCGAAGGGCTTGTCGGGACCTGACCTGCTGGCCGCCTTTGTCACGCGCCGGGTGCTCCCACTCTAGAGCCGCCCTCATCTGATCTGTCAGATGAGCGGCCAGCTCGATCCGAGTCGGATGTGCACCAAAGACATGCCGCACGACGAGGTGGCCTATATGGTGAACTACCTTGCGAACTGCAAGCTCTCCGCAGAGTGGCAGTTCGGCAAGGAGCCATATTGCCGGGCCCATCCGCCGCCCACGGTATGCTCTCTTTTTCTCTTTCTCTCTTCTCAGTTTTGTCGCCGAGTTCCTTTGGCCGACTCTGACTAGTCGGCTTGTCTCAACAGAGCCCTCTTCTTCGGCCTGCAGGCGGGTTGGACGCGGAGCGCCACTTCGTCCCCGACCGGACGGAGTACGATCTGGAGGACCCCGACTTGGGGGCGGCCACTACGGACGACAACACCGAGGCGGGCGGTGGCCAAGCCGGTGGCGAGGCAGGCGGCTCCGGGCTTGGAGTCAGCTTCGACGACTGGCTGGACGATGACGAGGCTGAAGTTGTCCCACACCGCCAGCCGGCGCCTGGCCACGGTGCGGGTTTCTCCGCCGCGCCGCCTGCTCGGGGCAGCGGGCAAAAGCGTCGTGCCGCGCCGGGCTTGTTCAGCAGTCGGCCGAAAAAGCCAAGAGGCGGGGCAGCGGCGACCAGGCGGAGGAGGCGGCCGCGAAGGCGGCCCGCTTCCGCAAGGCGGTGAAGCAGCCGCAGACTGTGTCGGCGTAAGTATATACTCCTTCATGTATTCTTTTTTCTTTTCTCTGGTAGCTCCTGTGTCCTTGTCTTTTCTCCAAAAAACCGGGGCTCCATTGTCGCTCGAGCGGGCTGCTGCCGCCTCCGTCGTTGGGTCGCCGGGAGGATCTGGGAGCACTACTCGCCGCGTGGACCCCCGTGCCGATCTTCTGGCAGCGACGGAGCGGAACGCGCGGGAGGCGCGGGAATTGAGGGCGGCCGCCGCCAAGGCGGCGCAGGAGGAGGAGGCGGCGAAGGCGCGCGCTGACGCCACGGCCAAGGCCCAAGCGGAGGCTGCGGCTGCGGCGATGGCGGAGGAGGCCTTGCTGGTCACCCCACTGCGCGTTGCGGCGCCTGGGGCCCCAGAGCCCTCGCCAGAAGAAGCCGGCAGTGACCAGTCGGGGCTAGAGAGGGAAGACGACATCGTCATCTTGGAGAGGGTGGCGGCACCGGCCCCGCCGACTGGGGCGGGTCAAGGCGGCTGGCCTGAGCTGCCGCCTGCGCAGTGGGCCGGGGGCGAGCCGGCCGCGAGGACTGATCTGGCGGTCCGCTCGTCGTCGCGCCAGCGCACGGGGAAGGCCGCCTCAGAACCGTAGAAGGCTGCATCGGAGCCGCAGCCGGCCGCAGGCTCCAGCTCGTCGGCCCAGGATATGGAGGCGGCCAGCGCCAGCTCGGGGTGGACGCCAGGCTGAGGGACGGCCGTGATGAATGTGGCCGCGTAGGACGTCCGGACCCGGCTCCAAGCCCAGGCTACGGCGCTGAGGAAATGCAACGACGGGTTCCTTGCGACGCGGGCGGCCATCCGGGTTAGTCTTCTTATCTTGCTTCTTTTTGATCTTGGTTTCTTCCGTGGGGGTGCGTCAGCACACCCACTGGGTGTAGTCCCCGAGTTCCAAGTCGGCTGCTGAGCAGGCGGCTTGGAACTTCTTAGTGGATCTAGTTTTGCTATTCTTGCTCTTACTTCGCTCTTCTGCCTGTCTTGCAGGACTACCACAATCTTCGCGCGGCTTCCATCAACTCCCAGGCTCGGGAGCTGACCCAGAAGACCGCCGACCTATCTGAGAGCCGGGGTAAGTGCTTCGTCCTTTATCTCACATGGGGGCGCGTCAGCGCACCCACTGGGTGTAGTCCCCGAGATTCGGGCCGACTGCTAAGCAGTCGGGTCGGATCTTCCTTGACGACTTCTTCTTATTGCTTCTTCTTTATCTGCCGTCCCTACAGCGGCCAACGCCAGTCTAAGGGAGCAGCTGGGAGGGTCTCAGGCCGCCCTTCGTGCCAAGGAGGCCGAGTTTGCCGCCTTGGTGCAGGTACGTGACCGCCTGTCCAAGAGGTTGGCCGACCAGGAGGAGAGCCACAAGGCGGCTCTGAAGGCAGTGCAGGACAGCGAAGCCGCCCTCCAGGCCGAGTACGAGACAGAGGCGGCTGGCTGGGCCGAAGCAAAGCAGACGCTGATCAATGGCTATGGCCAGATCGAAGATTTGGTTGACGGTAAGCTGCCTACTTCTTCGTCCTTTCTTGCCGCCTGCCGCTTTTGGCTCGTTTTCTGACTTGGTGTTTTCTCTTCTTTCTCTTTCTTTCTTGCGCAGAGTACTTCCCTGGCTACTCTACCGCCGCCAACCAGATCATCGAGGCCCGCCGCGAGGCACGGAGGCAGGCTGGTGCCGAGATTGCACCAAACGCTAGCCGGTCGCTGGAGGAGCAGCTCTTGGCGATCCAGGCCCGCCTCCAGCCGGCTCACCGACTGCTCCGCCGGCTTCAACGTGCCGGGGCGCAGGTGTTGGCCACCCTCTGGCCTTGTGAAGTGGTTCCCCGCACCCCTAGTCGGATTGCCGACTGGCTGGAGGTGGCGGTCGGCCGCTTCGAAGCCTGGAAGGCTTCGGTGGCTCGGTCCGGCGCCAGGCGGGCACTGGAGTTCGTCAAGGCCTGGTATCCTGGCCTGAGTTTGGACCAGCTGGCTACCTGGCGGCAGCAGGCCGACACGGAGCTGGAGTCGGGGCGGCCAGCTATCATCCGGCGGGCTTCGGCGATCGCCGACTACACCGACACTAGCGCCTTCGCCCCTGAGCTAGATGACAACGGTGTTGCCCAGCCGGAGGAATGGTTCGGGCTGAATCCGGCAGACGGCGAAGACTCGGCGGAGGAGATCGACTCCAGCGACGAGGGCGAAGAAGAGGAGGAGGAGGGTGATGACGCCGGGCCGGATGGTGGGGCGGCCGGCCAGCCTCAGCTTCACCGTGCCTCCAGCAACACGTCACGTGCGGGTGCGTCGCCTGCCACCGGCGGTGATCAAGCCGAGACCCGCCAGCCGGCCACTCCTTCAGCCGGCGACGCCATCTCCACGGACCAACCCGGCTCCCACATCGCACCTTTAGTCTAGTCTGCTATCTTTTATTTTCCTGTCTTGTCAATTTTGGAACAATATTCTGTTAAGTTTACACAATTCCACCCACTGGGGGTGTATTCGAACTATGTCGATTGCCGGCCTATTGGGGGCTTTATATGTATATATGACTATGCAAGTGTTTGGCTTTTCCTTGTTCTTTGCTTTTCATCCTTCTGCTGTTTCCTTTGCCGCCCTCCCTTGGTTGCCGCCTCCCCAGTCAGGCAGTTGCTCAGCAATCTGTGGCTCGAGAACTGCTTGGCCGATTGGGAGGGCAAGTACTCTAGCTTGGTTGGATTATAGCGAAGTGTTTGGGAAGCCGGCCAGCCGACTGTTCTGACAGCCCGCAAGCGTGGTCGGAGGCCGTCTTTTCGTTATACAAGTTCATTAGTCCTTAGCCGTTTTTCGTGTGGGCATCCTTTCTGCCTTGGCTCTTGCTAGTCGGACAGTCGGTTCTACGAGCTGCGACTTTCAACAAGAGAGGACTCGGGAGCCGGCACACTACTTGTTTGACTTTAGGTAGAACTTTAATATAGCTTAAAGGCGGCCAGTCCCCGGGCCGACTAGTCGAACCCGGTGCCAGACAGGAAATCAAATGTAATAATACATTCATGGATATGACACTCGTCACTCATAGATAAATGAAGGCAGTCCCCAAGCGCTCCTCGGGGGGCCTGTTGTTTCGTACTTAATACAAAAGGGTAGCATGATACATACTGCTTTCAACTGTAAAATCTTCTCAGGAGGTTCGCGTTCCATGGTCGCTCCGACACCTTGCCGGAGTCATCCCTCTTGTGTGCTCTTGGTTTTTGCGCGTCGATCAAGTAGTAGGAGTCGTTGCCTAGTGCCTTGCTGATGACGAAAGGGCCTTCCCAGGGGGCCGAGAGCTTGTGCTAGCCGGCTGTTCGCTGGATCAGCCGAAGCACAAGGTCGCCCTCCTGGAAAGATCTTGGCTTGACCTTGCGGTTGTGGTAACGGCGCAACCCCTGCTGGTAGATGGCGGACCGGCTGAGTGCTAACAGCCGGCCTTCCTCCAGTAGGTCGACAACATCATCTCTTGCTTCCTTGGCCTCTGCTTCCGTGTACATGGTGATCCGAGGCGAGTCGAACTCGATGTCGGTTGGGATGACAGCCTCGGCACCTTATACAAGGAAGAATGGAGTGAAGCCGGTTGACTTGTTGGGGGTAGTACGCAGACTCCAGAGGACAGCCGGCAGCTCATCGAGCCAGCAGCCGGCCGATTGCTCCAGTGGTACAACCAGTCGGGGCTTGATGCCGGAGAGGATGAGTCCATTTGCTCGCTCGACCTGGCCGTTTGACTGCGGGTGGGCAACGGACGCTAAGTCCAGTCGGATACCCTGCGTCGCGCAGAAACGTGCCAGTGCTCCTTTGGCAAAGTTTGTGCCATTGTCGGTGATGATGCTGTGCGGTACACCGTACCGAGTAGTGATGTCGGTGATGAACGTCACGGCAGTCAGCCCGTTCAGCTTCTTGATTGGCTTCGCTTCGATCCACTTTGTGAACTTGTCCACGGCGACAAGCAGATGTGTCAAGCCGCCGCGGGCTGTCTTGAAAGGGCCCACCATGTCCAGTCCCCAGACGGCAAAGGGCCAGGTGAGGGGAATGGTCTTGAGTGCAGAAGCCGGCAGGTGTTGCTTGGAACTGAAGACTTGGCATCCTCTGCAGCTCTTGACTATCTCTTTGGCATCTTCCAAAGCAGTCGGCCAAAAGAAACCGTGGCAGAAAGCTTTGGCCACAAGTGATCTTGAGGCTGCGTGGTGGCCACATTCGCCTTGATGGATATCCTTGATTATTGCCACTCATTTTTCTGGCTCGACACAGCGCTGGAAGACTCCAGTGACGCTGCGCTTGACAAGTTCTCTGTTGATTATTGCATATGCTCCGGCTCATCGTTGCACTAGTCTTGCTGAGATCTCATCAGCCGGCAGCTCTCTGCTGACTAGGAATTTGAGGATGGGCTGGGCCCATGATGGAGCTGTGACTTCTTCTTCTGTTAGTACGGCCACCATGACTCGGGTGGGTGGGTCGGGTGGCATGGAATTGGAGTCGGCCACCGCTTCTTGTGTTGCTGCAGTCCCCGGGCCGACTGCTCCAGTCCCCGGGCCGGGTTCTGAAGTCCCCGGGCCGAGTGCGACTACAGCAGTCCCCGGGCCATTTGTCGAAGTCCCCGTGCCTCCTGCGGGGTTCCTCCAGTCGGATCCGGCTGCATCTGGCACAGGCGGTACGAAGATAGAGTCCGACTCTGGAGACGGCTTGATGGACGGCTTGAGGAGGCGCTGGAGGGAGACGCCGGTCGGTATAGCCTGTCGGGTGGAGCCGATCCGTGCCAGGGCATCTGCTTGGTCGTTGTCGGCCCTTGGCACGTGAAGGAACTCGCACCCTTCGAAGTACCCACTGATCTGCTAGACGAGGAATCGATAGCTCGCCATGTTTGCATCCTTGGCGTCCCAGTCGCCACACGACTGCTGGACCACCAAGTCTGAGTCGCCATAACACAGGATCCGGCGTATGCCGAGTTCTTTGGCTAGACGGAGCCCATGTATGAGCGCCTCGTACTCGGCCACGTTGTTGGAGGCGGCGAAGTGGATTTGCAGCGTGTATCTGAGTTTGTCGCCTTTGCGAGAGGTGAGGACAATGCCGGCTCCCAAGCCGGTGTGCATCTTGGACCCGTCGAAGTGCATCCGCCAATGGGTAGAGTCGGGAGCCGGCGGTAGGTACTGGGTCTCGGCCCAGTCGACGAGGAAGTCGGCCAATTCTTGGGACTTGATGGCGGTGCGGGGTTGGTAGAAGATTGTGTATGGTGCCAATGCAATGGCCCATTTAGCCACCCGGCCGGATGCATCCCGGTTTCCTATGATCTCGGCAAGCGGGGCGGTGCACACGACCGTGATGGGATGCTCTTGGAAGTAGGGCTTCAGCTTCTTGGCGGCGAAGTACACCCCATAGCACATCTTCTGGTAGTGCGGGTAGTTTTGCTTTGAGCTGGATAGTACTTGACTTAGATAATACACTGGCCTTTGAACTAGCTGGGCTCGGCCTTCTTCCGGGCGCTGGACCACGACAACTATACTGACCACTCGGCTGGTCGCGGCAATGTAGAGGAGCATGGGCTCCTTCTCAGTCGGTGCCGCCAGGACAGGCGGAGTGGTCAGCATATTCTTCAGCTCATGGAAGGCTTGGGCGGCTTGGTCATTCCACTCGAAGTGAGTGGACTTCTTCATGAGTCGGTACAGGGGAAGATCCTTCTCTCCTAGCCGGCTGATAAAGCGGTTTAGGGAGGCCAAGCACCCGGTGAACTTCTGCACATCTCGCAATTTGGTGGGAATCTCCATCCTCTTGATGGCCTTGATCTTCACAGGGTTGCACTCGATGCCACGTTCGGAGACCAGAAAGCCTAGCAACTGGCCGGCTGGTACTCCGAACACGCATTTCTCGGGGTTGAGCTTGATTTGGAATCGGTGCAAGTTGGCGAATGTTTCTCTGAGGTCCTCCAGCAGGGTGTCGCGCCTCTCTGTCTTCACCACAATGTCGTCTACGTAGACGTGGTCATTCCTGCCGAGTTGCTTGAGGAGGCATTTCTGCATGCAACGCTGAAAAGTGGCACCGGCATTCCTCAGGCCGAATGTCATAGTCAGGTAACAGAAAGCTCTGAATGGTGTGATGAAGGCAGTCTTCAGTCGGTCTGCTGGGTCCAACTTGATTTGATGGTACCCTGAGTAGGCATGCAAAAAACTCAACAGCTCGCATCCGGCCGTGGAGTCTATCACTTGGTCAATCTGTGGCAAAGCAAACGGATCCTTGGGGCAGGCCTTGTTGAGGCTGGTGTAGTCTATACACATACGCCACTTGTTATTCTTTTTCAAAACCAAGACTAGGTTGGCAAGCCACTCTGGAAAAAATACTTCCATAATAAAGCCAGCGGCGAGGAGCCTGGCTATCTCTTCTCCTACGATTCTTCGCTTCTCTTCTGACAGTCGGCGGGGGGGGGGGGGGGGCTGCTTGACCGGCTTCGCCTCGGCTCGGACGTGCAATTTGTGCTCGGTGAAATCCTTCGGGACACCTGGCATGTCCTTTGGGGACCATGCAAAGATGTCTCGATTCTCACGGAGGAAGTCGACGAGCTCGCCTTCCTATTTACTGGCCAGGTTTGCCTGAATGACAGCAAACCTTTCCGGATTCTCCGGGTCCAGAGGTATCTTCTTCGTCTCCTTGGCCGGCTGGAAGGAGCCCTGCGCATCATATCTTTGGGGTTGGGGGACAAAGCCGGCTGCTTGCCGGCCATGGCCACAACGCATTCCAGCATCTTCTTCTCTTTTGCCACTACGAGGGACTCGTCCAGCCGACTGCTGGCCATGGCGCACTCGATGGACTTCTTGTAGTCGCCGGCTGCGGTGATGATCCCCTTCGAGCTCGACATCTTCATCTTTAGGTAGGCGTAGTGGGGCACAGCCATGAACTTGGCCAGAGCAGGTCGGCCATGCAAAGCATGGTAGGGGCTCTCCAGATCCACTACCTCAAACCAGCTCGCTTCTCGGCGAAAATGATCCTTGTCTCCGAAGAGAACATCCATCTTGATCTTGCCGATCGGGGAACAAGACAAGCCGGGCATGATGCCATGGAACACGGTCCGGCTTGGCATGAGCTGCTTCGCCTTGATGTTCAGCTTCACCATGGTATCGCGGTACAGTATATTGATACTGCTTCCGCCATCAATTAGGACGCGGGAAAATCGGGCAGCTCGCCTTTCCGTCGCGAGGGTGACATCCAAGACTAGTGCATAGGAGCCAGGGGATGGCATCACCTTTGGGTGGTCGGCCTGGCTCCAGTTGATGGGCTTCTCGGACCAGTGCATTTACTCCGGAGCGCTAGAGGCGACTGCGTTGACCTCTTGATGCTGATGGCGCCGACTACGCTTGTCTTCGACTTGGCTTGTGAAGACGACGTAGGCGGCGTGCTCTTCAGGGAACTCATCTTGAATGGCTCCGACTGCCGGCCGAGCTACCGGCTGCTGGGGGGCTGGAGGCGGCGGGCCGGGAGGCGGAGGCGGCACCAACCCCTCGCCCTTGGAGATTCGCGTGAGCCAGTGGCACTTTCGGGTCGTGTGGTTGGACGGCTTCGCACCGCTGTGGAACTTGCAGGGGGCGTCGAGAGTCTGCTCGTAGGAGAAAGCCGGCTGCCAAGCCGGCCTGCCGCCCTTCTTCTTGGGAGCGGGCCGTTCTTCGGGTTGCTCATCTTCAACTGTGGCCACCTGCCGGCTGGTGGAAGGCGGCATAGCGGCCTTGCGTTTGTGGTCGTTCTGGTAAGGGCGCCGATTGGACTTGCTAGCCGGCGTCTTGGGAGCCGGAGCAAGCACCTTCCCAGAGGCGTCCACTCGGAGCTCGGTCTTCATCGAGGAGTCGGCCGTGGCGTACTTATCCGCGATGATTAGCAGTTCGTCGAGGGTAGCCGGCTCGTCGCAGAGGAGCCGGTGCTTGAGGAGGGTGCCCTCTCGGCACCCGGCGGTGAAGTACTCGATGGCCTGAACCTCGTGCACCCCCTCGCAGGAGTTGCGGAGCTCGGCCCACCGCGTGAGGTAGTCGCGGGTCGACTCGTTGGGCCCTTGGACGCATAGGGAGAGCTGGCGAGGCTTGGGAGGCTGCTTGTACGTGCTGGTGAAGTTGCGGACGAAGACTTCCAAGAAGTCCAGCCAGCTGTTGACGCTGTAGGGCTTGAGGCTGTTGATCCAGGTGCGCGCCGTGCCTTGCAGCATGAGGGGGACGTATTTCACGGCGACGCGTCTCTTCCCGTTGGCTATGCCGACCGCAGTAGAATAGTCGATGAGCCAATCTTCCGGCTTCACAGAGCCGTTGTACTTGGGCGTGTCTCTGGGGAGCGAGAACCCTTTGGGGAAGGGCTCGTCGCGGATGCGGGGGCCAAAGCACGGCGGGCCAACATCGTCTTCTTCTTCTAGCGCCAGGGATCGAGCTAGGCGGTCGATCCGGTGGCGGGCGTCGTTCACCCCGACTCCTTCGCGGCGGCCTAGTCGGTCACCAAGAGTCGGATGCGTGACATGCGGCGGGGTGGGACGTCTCTCCCCTCGAGGCGGGGGAGGAGGCGGATTTCCTCGGCGCTCCACCGCTCGAGGGCGGCCTTCCGCGTCGCGCTCGATGGTGATACGAGTCCGGCTACGGCTAGCAGGTGGCTCCTTGTCTTTCCTCTCGCGGGCGCCGCTCGCCGTCGGCGACCGGGACGTCGCGGCGTGCTCCCGGCGCGGGGGATGACTATCAGCGCGGGCGCCGGCTTCGTGCCGTTCTGCGGCCGCGTCGATCAGCTGCTGGATCTGCCTTGTCATGTAGGGGAGCTCATCGGCTCCCAGCCCATTTAGCTCTTCAGCGGCCGCCTGAGCGGCTCATAGATTCTTGAGCGGGGTGGCGTAGACGGGGCGATCTGCCCCCAGCATGCTGGCGATAGCCGCGTTGCGCTTCTGGACGAAGCCGGCTCGGCTCGGCCCGCTATGCAGCGGCGTACCGAAGGCGGCACGGTCGACTTCACGCTGGTGGGCCTCGGTGAGGCGTCTCATGGAGGCTATCTTCTGGCCTTCCGCGATGAGGGCGAGGTGGTGTGCCTCCAAGGTCTCGGCGTTGGCGTCGGCCGGGATGGGGACGGATAAGTCATGAATCGCCGCTTGCAGGGCGTCGTGGGCATTCTCGCCCGAGTTGGCGACGTGGCTGATGACCAACACTTCGGTGACAGTGCTGCTGCCGCTGTCAGCTCGAGGGAGAGGGTCATCGAAGACCACCACGTCGGAGGGGTAGGCGTCAAGCGATGCCGTGTCGGAACCGACAAGCATCGGGTCGGTGGAACCGACTGACTCCAAGTCTGCAGCAGGCTCGCTGGAGACATGAAGTTGGTCGAGGAGGCTGACGAGGCGGCTCTCGGGGTAGTCCGTGCCCGCGTCGGACGCGGGCTTGTCGGAGATGCGAGCCTCGCCGAGCAGATCGGCGAGGCGGCTCGTCGCGCAGGCGTCGTCGACGCCTTGCAGCGCGTCGGGGCAAACGTCATCGGGCGCAGCAGGCTGGCTGCGCTCGCGGGGGAGAAAAAGGGTTCCTGTCCAGAACAGGTCTCCGGACGATGGTGCACCAGGCCCCACGGTGGGCGCCAAATGTCAGGTGGTAGGTGTGACATATGCCAACGGGTGGCTTATCATTGTGGGAGCCAGTAAGACGTCGCCGGTGCCTGGAAACGGGATGAGGCAAAGACATGCTCGCCGGCAAATATTACCCAGGTTCGGGGCTCTCCGTGGAGATAACACCCCTAGTCCTGCTCTGCAGGGTCTCCGCATGATCACTAGATCAGAAAGAGTAGCTACAAGTGCTCCTTGAGCTGTCGGGTTCAAGGGAGAAGAAGAGCAAGTCTAGCTCTCGCTTCCCTCTGTATATGGTGTGTGTAACTCTAAGAAGCCAACCCTTTGCATGGGTGCCCCGGGGGGTTTATATAGGCCTACCCCCCGGGTGTACAATTGTAATCCGGCTGGGCGTGGGTCCCAGTCGTCAGCGTCTCCGCTCGCAGGCTTCTCCGCCGGCCATTGGGGCCCGCCGACTGGTGGATTCCGCCGGCTGCCGGCCTCTTGGTCGACAGGCCGGCCCCACCGCCTGGGGGTCTTGTTGGTGGCTGTTTACTGTAGCCTCGCCCCTGATGACGAGGGCTTTGTTGAGGTAAGCGTGGCTACAGTGTGCCGCCTCGAGGGCTCTCACTGTAGCCTTACCTCGTCTTGTCTCCTTAATGTGGCACATGTTTTGAGGGAGGGGCGTAGCCGGCTTCTGGGGGCCGGCTACGCCCCTGGTCGACTGGGGGAGGCCGGGCCGCCTTCGTGCCTCTCTCTGGCTAAAGGGGCCCGCCACCCGCGGGACTTACTGGCGTCTGTCGTGGATGACGTTGAGGCCAGCATGGCTACAGTGCCGAGCCGGACGGGAGATGGCTGACCCGTATGGCGTCCTGCGGCCATGCCTGCCTCGGGATTCGGGGGTAGTGGGCCGCACTGTAGCCACACCCCATCTTGTCACCGTTATGGGGGCGTAGTTTTGGTGGGTGCGGTCTTGGCCGGCTTCTTGGAGTCGGCGTTCTTCATGGCCGGCTCTTGGGAGTCGGCGTTCTCCGTGGCCGGCTTCCTGGAGTCGGCCATCTCGTAGTTATCTTGGGGGAGGTTTCTGAGACTGGGTCGCCTTCTGAGAGTCGGCTCCGGGGGTAGCCGGCCGGGGGAAGGCGGCCCGATGCCTTGAATGCTTGAAGGCTCAAATGGCCTGATAATTTTTGAAGAGCCAGGGGTAGTCGGTTAGGCTACCCGTGGCCATTTACTCCGACACAGATTTCATGCCCTCAAGCCATTTTGCGGAATCTGGGCTCATCATCGCTTCCTCATAGTTCGTCGGTTCGTCATGGTCTAGTAACATGACCTCCAGAATAGGATTCCCGTACCACTCTGGTGCAGATCTTACTCTGGTTGACCTACGAGGTTTAGTAGTAACTTGATCTGAAATTACATGATCATCATCATTAGCTTCCTCACTAATTGGTGTAGGAGTCACAGGAACAAATTTCTGTGATGAACTACCTTCCAATAAGGGAGCAGGTACAGTTACCTCTCATCAAGTTCTACTGTCCTCCCACTCACTTCTTTCGAGAGAAACTCCTCTAGAAAGGATCCATTCTTAGCAACGAATGTCTTGCCTTCGGATCTGTGATAGAAGGTGTACCCAACAGTCTCCTTTGGGCATCCTATGAAGACACATTTCTCTGATTTGGGTTCGAGCTTATCAGGTTGAAGCTTTTTCACATAAGGATCGCAACCCCAAACTTTAAGAAACGACAACTTTGGTTTCTTGCCAAACCACAGTTCATAAGGCGTCGTCTCAGCGGATATAGATGGTGCCCTTTTTAACATGAAAGCAACCATCTCTAAAGCATAACCCCAAAACGACAGCGGTAAATCAGTAAGAGACATCATATATCACACCATACCTAGTAAAGTACGATTACGACGTTCGGACACACCATTACGCTGTGGTGTTCCGGGTGGCGTGAGTTGCGAAACTATTCGGCATTGTTTCAAATGAAGACCAAACTCGTAACTCAAATATTCTCCTGCATGATCAGATCGTAGAAACTTTATTTTCTTGTTACGATGATTTTCCACTTCAGTCTGAAATTCTTTGAACTTTTCAAATGTTTCAGACTTATGTTTCATCAAGTAGATATACCCATATCTGCTCAAATCATCTATGAAGGTGAGAAAATAACGATACCCGCCGCGAGCCTCAATATTCATCGGACCACATACATCAGTATGTATGATTTCCAACAAATCTGTTGCTCGCTCCATAGTTCCGGAGAACGGCGTTTTAGTCATCTTGCCCATGAGGCATGGTTTGCAAGTACCAAGTGATTCATAATCAAGTGATTCCAAAAGTCCATCCGAATGGAGTTTCTTCATGCGCTTTACACCAATATGACCTAAACAGCAGTGCCACAAATAAGTTGCACTATCATTATCAACTCTGCATCTTTTAGCTTCAATATTATGAATGTGTGTATCACTACTATCGAGATTCATCAAAAATAGACCACTCTTCAAGGGTGCATGACCATAAAAGATATTACTCATATAAATAGAACAACCATTATTCTCAGATTTAAATGAATAACCGTCTCGCATCAAACAAGATCCAGATATAATGTTCATGCTCAATGCTGGCACCAAATAACAATTATTTAGGTCTGAATCTAATCCCGAAGGTAGATGTAGAGGTAGCGTGCCGACCGCGATCACATCGATTTTGGAACCATTTCACACGCGCATCATCACCTCGTCCTTAGCCAATCTTCTCTTAATCCGTAGTCCCTGTTTCGGGTTGCAAATATTAGCAACCGAACCATTATCAAATACCCAGGTGCTACTGCGAGCATTAGTAAGGTACACATCAATAACATGTATATCACATATACCTTTGTTCACCTTGCCATCCTTCTTATCCGCCAAATACTTGGGGCAGTTCCGCTTCCAGTGGCCAGTCCCTTTGCAGTAGAAGCACTCAGTCTTAGGCTTAGGTCCAGACTTGGGCTTCTTCACTTGAGCAGCAACTTGCTTGCCGTTCTTCTTGAAGTTCCCCTTCTTCCCTTTACCCTTTTTCTTGAAACTGGTGGTCTTGTTGACCATCAACACTTGATGCTCCTTCTTGATTTCTACCTCCGCAGCCTTTAGCATCGCGAAGAGCTCGGGAATTGTCTTATCCATCCCTTGCACATTATAGTTCATCACGAAGCTCTTGTAGCTTGGTGGTAGTGATTGAAGAATTCTGTCAATGAGACTATCATCCGGAAGATTAACTCCCAGTTGAATCAAGTGATTATTATACCCAGACATTTTGAGTATATGTTCACTGACAGAACTATTCTCCTCGATCTTGCAGCTGTAGAACTTATTGGAGACTTCATATCTCTCAATCTGGGCATTTGCTTGAAAAATATAACTTCAACTCCTGGAACATCTCATATGCTCCAGGACATTCAAAACATCGTTGAAGTCCCGGTTCTAAGCCGTAAAGCATGGCACACTGAACTATCGAGTAGTCATCAGCTTTGCTCTGCCAGACGTTCATAACATCTGGCATTGCTCCTGCAGCGGGTTTGGCACCCAGCGGTGCTCCAGGACATAATTCTTCTATGCAGCAATGAAGATAATCCTCAAGTTACGGACCCAGTCCATGTAATTGCTACCATCATCTTTCAACTTTGCTTTCTCAAGAACGCATTAAAATTCAACGAAACAACAGCACGGGTGTCGGGGGAAATCAATACCTATGGAATCACTGGGATCCCTTCTACGGTTGGCGGGCCCGGGGTTGTGCAAAGAGCGGGTCTGACAGGAAGCACACAGGTCGTTTACCCAGGTTCGGGCCGCGGAGATGTGTAATACCCTAGTCCTGCTTTGGTGGATGTATTTGAGTGTTCTTGTGTTCTTGAGCTAGCTACGGGGTGTGACTTGCCCAAAAGATCCGAATCCTTCTCCTGGTCGCCTCGGGCCTCCTTTTATAGACAAAAAGGGGTTGCCACAATGGCACAAAGGAGGTGGAAAGGTGTACAGTGGATGAGTCTATCCTCTGGCACCGTCGGACAAACACATTAATGCGCTGCCGACGTGCCCCTCTCGCTTTATCGGGGACGACAAGGAAGCACGTCCCAGCTGTCACCGCCTCGCCTGGCTTCGACACGCGTTCGAGCTGACGAGGCGTTGTGGCGCCACGTTGGCTAGCTGCTGGGCTGGCGCGGTGGTGGAGCCTTCATGAAGATCTGCATGTCACCACGCAGGTGCTTGCTGGGTCAGTGTAGAGGCCGCTCGCCGCCACGCAGGTGTCTGCCCAGCTGGTTGAGCTAGCAGCTGCATGGGGACGGCGGTGCCGTCTTGGCGGGCGTGGGCCTGGCTATGGTCCCGCTGATGCCCTCGGCGAGGGCCTTGCCGGGGCCCCGACAAGGGTCTTGCCATGGCGTTGCGGTCGTCCCCGGCAAGGCGCTCGCCGGGGGTCTCGTGGATTTTCTCGGCTAGGATCCCGCCGAGGGTCGTCATCTTTTGGTCGTCATCTGATCTTGTGTGTTTATGATCTTGACAAAGATCTGCATGCCGTCATAGAGGTGTCTCCCGAGCCTTGGTCCCAATGTTGTCGTTGGCAGCGCTTGGAACTCCTAGGCTCAAGGGTGGCTCGCTCTGCTGGTGTTGGGCAAGCTGCCCCGGCAAGGCTCTTGCCGGGGCCGCGGAGACCGCCCTGGCAAGGGCCTTGCCGGGGGAGTCCACCTCGCCCCTTTTCTCTTCGTAGTTTCTGGGTCTTGGCGTTGCCTTGTTTGTCTTGTGCTCCGGCTCCCCTCTTCTGCCTTGCTTGGTGTGGCCGTGGGCGCGGCTCCGACTGCCCGTGCACAAGTAAGGGGGTCGAAAGGAGAGCCCCTACTTTTGTACACCGACAGGAGCCCCCGGGCCTGGGCCACACATAAGCGCGACGCGTTGTTGGGCCAGGCCCAGAATGGTGCGCGGGCAGGTGGGGCAGATTTTACCACAGTAACTTTCCGTCCGTTGCGCTTCCCCACGACCCGCGTTGAACGCGCGACATGGAGGGTCATGCATGACGTGGGGGTCATGCATGGGGCGGTCTCTGCACGCATGTGTCACATCGTAGTTAATGGGGAAAGAGGCAACTCGCGCCTTCCCCTAAAATGGAATAACCGCGGGCACGCTGCTCATTTACCCCCTGCGCCTTCTCCAATCTTGGAAACGCCGTCCCCTTCTTCCTCCCTCTCAAGCTCTTGCTCCCGCTCGCTGCCGCCGCGCCTTTGTCCTCCTCAACCGCCATGGCACCCAAAACCAACAGAGGCAAGGGGGCGACCAAGGATGCCGGGGTGAAGGAGCCGCCGGAGAGCGAGTTGGCAGTGCGGCGGACGCAGCACGCCTACTTTCCATCGACGGTCGACGCGGTCAAACTCCGGGACTACTTCAAACACCTGTGGGGGTGCAAGACGGGGGGAGAGACGACGGGGCATCCGGCCACACGCGTCATCCCCGCCGCTTTCGCCGAAGCCGACCCAAATCAGTACCCATTCTTCGTCGACTAATTTTCCTGCGGCCTCTGCCCCCCTTCTTTGATTTCTTTAGCAACGTCATGCACACCTACGGCTTCCACCTTCTGGATTTTACACCAAATGCCGTGGTGTGCATGGCTCTTTTTGCGCACCTCTCCGAGGGTTTCGCCGGGGTGCATCCCAACACGGCGCTCTTCCGCCACTACTTCTTCCCTCGAATCCAAAAGGTGGCGCCATTTCCGGTTGTGTCGCCTGGATCCCAAGGTCCAAGGGGACATACCCGGAGGGCGCTCAGAAGGAGAGGTGGGAGGAGTGGCAGGGCCGGTGGTGCTCGATCGAGGAGAATGATCCACAGGATTTCTGCCGGGTTCGCCGGGCGCCGCCGGTTCGCAGAAATGACTGGAGCAATGTTGACGCCGCTAGGATTCTTCGCCTCACCGAGGCCGGGCTCACCCTTGAGATGATCTGGGCGGATTTCATCCACCGCCGAACCGCTCCGCTGCACAACAAGGTGAGGCCGGCCTGGCTCTTTACAAATGTGGCCGACATCATGAGGCTTCACCCCGGTCTCGAACACAACCTCACGGTGATGGGGCATGCCCACTTCTGCCAGCGGCTCTTCCAGCACGACGTGAACCGCTGATACGTCTCCGTCGTATCTACTTTTCCAAACACTTTTGCCCTTGTTTTGGACACTAACTTCCATGATTTGAATGGAACTAACCCAGACTGACGCTGTTTTCAGCAGAATTGCCATGGTGTTATTTATGTGCAGAAACAAAAGTTCTCGGAATAACTTGAAACTCCACGGAACTTATTTTTGGAAAATAATAAAAACACAGGAAGAAGAATCCACGTCAGGGGGGCTTCCACCTGTCCACGAGGGTGGGGGCGCGCCTGCCCCCCTGGGCGCGCCCCCTGCCTCGTGGGCCCCCTGTTGCTCTACCGACCTCAACTCCAACTCCATATATTCGTGTTCGGAGAGAAAAAAAATCAGGGATAAGGATTCATTGCGTTTTACGATATGGAGCCGCCGCCAAGCCCTAAAACCTCTCGGGAGGGCTGATCGGGAGTCCGTTAGGGGCTCCGGAGAGGGGAATCCGTCGCCGTCGTCATCATCAACCATCCTCCATCACCAATTTCATGATGCTCACCGTCGTGCATGAGTAATTCCATCATAGGCTTGCTGGACGGTGATGGGTTGGATGAGATTTATCATGTAATCTAGTTAGTTTTGTTAGGGTTTGATCCCTAGTATCCACTATGTTCTGAGATTGATGTTGCTATGACTTTGCTATGCTTAATGCTTGTCACTAGGGCCCGAGTGCCATGATTTCAGATCTGAACCTATTATGTTTTGATGAATATATGTGAGTTCGTGATCCTATCTTGCAAGTCTATAGTCACCTACTATGTGTTATGATCCGGCAACCCCGAAGTGACAATAATCGGGACCACTCCCGGTGATGACCAGAGTTTGAGGAGTTCATGTATTCACTATGTGTTAATGCTTTGGTCTGGTACTCTATTAAAAGGAGGCCTTAATATCCCTTAGTTTCCGCTAGGACCCCGCTGGCACGGGAGGGTAGGACAAAAGATGTCATGCAAGTTCTTTTCCATAAGCACGTATGACTATATTCGGAATACATGCCTACATTACATTGATGAATTGGAGCTAGTTCTGAGTCACCCTATGTTATGACTGTTACATGATGAACCGCATCCGGCATAATTTTCCATCACCGATCCAATGCCTACGAGCTTTTCATATATTGTTCTTCGCTTATTTACTTTTCCGTTGCTACTGTCGTGGTATTCTCATGGGGGGCTTGCGAGTCGACAGTAGGACTGCTGCTGATAGGACAGGGAGCGGGTAAGCGAGTAGCACGCGCTAGTTTACCCAAGTTCGGGGCTCTCCGGAGAGATAATACCCCTACTACTGCATGTATGAGTATATATCTGAGGTGTACATCGGGTAGTACAAAGTGATCCTGGAGCTGTATCTGAAGTCAGTGCCATAGGCATCTGAATTGGTATATATGCGTATGAGCACAAGTGTGTGCTTGGCCGAATGGATATGTGTGTGTGCTAGCTAGCTTGCTTGCTAACTAGTATGCATGCGTGGAGTGTGTGAGAGTGTCCAGGGAGCCATCGTGTTCGTGGTGGATGGATGAATGCTAGCTATATATAGTCTGGGCTAGCTTACTACCTAAGCTAGGTAGTGGCGTGGGGGACAAGTGGGCATGGGGCACCATGCCCATGTACGTGATGTGCATGCCTCCTTGTCCCTGGAGCACTTTATAAAATAGTGCCCAGGGACAGATACACTATAGATGACGTCGTCACGGTACAGCCGTCTCGTCCGCGGTATGGCCGTCACGTCGGTGTCTTATCGGTGTCGGGTCAGGCTGCAGTCGGCAGCCGGCTGGTTGACGCAGTCGGCAGCCGGGCAGTCGGACTGAGGGGCTTTGCTAGCCCCGATGTCTTGAACTATTGTCTCGCCGTCTTCGGGGTATCCGTGGCCAATTACTCCGACAGTAGCCCCCAAGCCTCCGGGCAACTTGGCAAAGTTGGGCGGAGGTTTTTTTTGGCGGGTGATCATGGAAATGATCATGCAAAAAGACAAAGTTAGTCCACGCAGGTATATCAAATGATTAATTTTAGCATTGCAAGTTTTATGCGGAGGGTGTCGACTGGGTTTCGTCCGAGCCCCCTTCAATCTTTTTCGTGTTCCCTCCGCTCTTTGGCTTGTGCTCTCACTTGCCGGACAGCCGCTCTGCGGTCTGTGGCTGAGAGTGGGCCGCGGAGTGGAGTGTACAATACTTAGACTCTGGGAGCGAATTCAACCGAGTAGATACTCGTAAAGGAAACAGCCGGGTCGCCCGAACCGTTTTTCTTCCCGGACGTTTTTCGCGTGGGTGGCCTCCAACGTTCACTCTTGCTAGCCGGACAGCCGCTCTGCGGTCTGTGACTAAGAGTGGGCCTTTGGTACCGCGCACGCTACTAAGCCGTCTGCGGGAACTAACGTCTCAGGCCAAGCGGTCATCCCCCGGGCCATCTCTGGCTGGCGTCGGGGCGAACAGTGCTGCAACTGTAATAAAATGCGGAGATAGCCCCCGAGCATCGCTCGGGGTTATTCGTGCTCTCGCGGTGAAAAAATATGCGGGTGAGGAGCTCACATTGATTTTCGTGTAGCCGAGGCGGAGGTCGTCGAAGACAGCCGGCGCGGCTCGGCGCTCGCAGAGCGCGTCGGCGCACCCGCTGGGTGTAGCCCTCGAGCCTCTAGGCGCTCGAGGAGGGGTCCCGGCCGGTCAGGCTCGACCGGCCAGGCGGCGAGGCATCTTGCAGCGCCCTTTTTCTTCTTCTGCCGGCTGCTGGCAGCTGGACGAAACTCCTCTCTTGTCTGCAATCTTCCGTGGGGGCGCGCCTGCGCACCCACTGGGTGTAGCCCCCGAGATTCGGGACGACTGCTGACCAGTCGGGCCGGATCTTCCGGCAACTATTTTGTCTTCTTCCCCGCGGGGGCGCGTCAGCGCACCCGCTGGGTGTAGCCCCCGAGAATCGGGCCGACTGTTGAGCAGTCGGGCCGGATCTTCCGGCGACTACTTTGTCTTCTTCTTCGCGGGGGCTCGTCAGCGTACACGCTGGGTGTAGCCCCCGAGATTCGGGCCGATTGCTGAGCAGTCGGGCCGGATCTCCCGACGACTACTTTGTCTTCTTCTTCGCGGGGGCGCGTCAGCGCACCCGCTGGGTGTAGCCCCCGAGCCTCTGGGCGCTCGAGGAGGGTCTAGCCGGTCGGGCTTGACCGGCCAGGGGGCAAGCGGGACGCGGCCGAGCCGGCGCTCTTGCCGGCCAGACGTTGAAGCTGGCAGGTAGGCCAGGTCGCATCTAGCCGTCCGAGTGGCGAAGCAGGCGGACGGACAGACGGACGTTTTTTCTTTGGATACATTTTTTCTAAGTCAACTTGAGAAGTCGGCCACATTTCTTTTTCTCTTGATGTCGGATGGGCAGTCGACCCTTCTTCTGCACGAGCAGCCGGCTGGATGCCTCTCTTTGTTTTGCTGAGCAGTCGGGACGCATTTTCTTCTAAAAGCAGCCGGCGCCACTTTATCTTTCTCTTCTCTGCTTCTGGTAGTCGGCGACAGAGGGTGCGGGCACAGCCAGCCACGGCGCTCGATCCGGCTGAGCAATCGGCCGGATGCGGGGAAGGGTGGAGCCGGCCCCGGAGCGGGAGGCAGGGCAAGCGACGAGGCAAGGGCGCAGGCGGAGCCGCAAGCCGGCATCGAGCGGAGGAGGCCTGGGGCCGAGCTGGCGGGGCCGGTGAGAGGCGAGGCGGCCCGGGGAAGTGCAGCGCGGGGTAGGCGGCCCAAGGAGGCAGAGCGAGCCGGAAGGCGGCCGGGCGCTGGGGAGACGCAGCCGACCGCAGCGCGGGCAAAGCCGGCTGGGCGATGCAGAAGCTGGCACGGGTCGGACGGGCTCGCGGGAGCCGGCCGGCGCAGTTGGTCTGTCGAGGAACACGCCCGAGGAGCTGGCGGGGCCAGACGGCGCAGGACGGCCGGGTCGACGCGAGGAGCCGGGGCAGAGGACGCGGCGTTGGGGACCCGGCGCGGGAACAGGCGGCGCGAGGCTGTAGCCGGACACGGGCTCTGAGCAGGCGGCCACGGGCGAGGCAGACCCGATGGGAGGCAGACGAGCTAGTGTGCGCGGCGCAGTCGGCCGGCTGTGGGCAGGGTTGCCAGGCGGAGCCAGTGAGCGGGCGACTCGGCAGATGGGCACGTGGGCGCAGCGCTAACACAGAGCCAGCAAGCGGGCGAAGGCGTGGCTGCAACGACCGCGTGGGAGGCCGGCCTCAGCAGTCCGCCTGCAACCAGCGCAGGTGAGGAGGAGCGACAGGGCGTCGCCGGCCCACTGGGGTGGAGCGGAGGCGAGCCAGGCTGGCGGCGCGTATGCGTGGGCGGGGGAGCCAGGCCGGGGACGACCTGCAGTGCCGCGATAGTGTGAGGACGCACGGGCATGGGCCGAGTAGCAAAGCTGTAGCAGCATGCGGAGCGGCGGGCAAGCGTGCAGGGCAGGGCTGTAGCAACCTGAGGCTGCGGGGCTGACGCCATATCCCTGACGGGGCTCGCGAGGGTGCAGCAGTTAGCTAGAGCGAGCCTCTGCATAGCTAGAGTCCGGGCAGCATCCGACTCACATCCGACCAATGTCCTGGTAGTGTATGGGGCATATCTGGCCATTATATGGGTAGTACTTGACCATGGTTGACTTGCATCTAGCTAGCTTGCAAGCAGGTGCAAGTGAGCGGGACGAGCGTGAGTAGGCTTAGCGGTGGCGAGGCCGACGACGCGGACGCGCCGTCTCGTGCGGCCGCCCCGCGGGCGTGTCGATGTCGAGCCCTCGAGCGCGGCCGGAGAGGCGACAGCGACGCGATGGAGGTGACGAGGATGGCGAGGCCGCCAATGAAGGTGCGCCGTCTCGCGCGGCCACCACGGGGGCGAGTTGATGTCGGGCCCTAGTGCGCGGCCGGAGAGAAGGCGACGACGTCACGGCGGAGTTGATGAAGATGGCGAAAAAAGGGTCCCGCCCGGACAGCGAAACCAGCAGCAGTGTGGTAGCATAGTAGTAGTACCGCCCCATGGTGGGCGCCAACTGTCGTGGTATTCTCACGGGGGGTTTTGCGAGTCGACAGATGCCACAAGGGCTTAGTGTGAGGGTAAGACTACTGCTAATAGGACCGGGAGCGGGTGTGCGAGTAGCACGTGCTAGTTTACCCAGGTTCGGGGCTCTCCGGAGAGATAATACCCCTACTCCTGCATGTATGAGTATATATCTGAGGTGTATATCAGGCAGTACAAAGTGCTCCTGGAGCTGTATCTGAAGTCAGTGCCATAGGCATCTGACTTGGTATATATGCGTATGAGCACAAGTGTGTGCTTGGCCGAATGGATATGTGTGTGTGCTAGCTAGCTTGCTTGCTAACTAGTATGCATGCGTGGAGTGTGTGAGAGTGTCCAGGGAGCCATCGTGTCCGTGGTGGATGGTTGAATGCTAGCTATATATAGTGTGGGGTAGCTTACTACCAAAGCTAGGTAGTGGTGTGGGGGACAAGTGGGCATGGGGCACCATGCCCATGTACGTGATGTGCATGCCTCCTTGTCCCTGGAGCACTTTATAAAATAGTGCCCAGGGACAGATACACTATAGATGATGTCGTCGCGGTACAGCCGTCTCGTCCGCGGTATGGCCATCACGTCGGTGTCTTATCGGTGTCGGGTCAGGCTGCAGTCGGCAGCCGGGCAATCGGACTAAGGGGCTTTGCTAGCCCCGATGTCTTGGATTATTGTCTCGCCGTCTTCAGGGTATCCGTGGCCAATTACTCCGACAGCTACTGTTACAATCACTACAAAACCCAAAAATATTACTTTTGCTACTGTTACCGTTACTTCCACATTGTTTTGCCACTAAATATTCTGCTGCAGATACTAAGTTATCCAGGTGTGGTTGAATTGACAACTCAACTGCTAATAGTTGAGAATATTCTTTGGCTCCCCTTGTGTCGAATCAATAAATTTGGGTTGAATACTCTACCCTTGAAAACTGTTGCGATCCCCTATACTTGTGGGTTATCAAGACTATTTTCTGGCGCCGTTGCCGGGGAGCATACCTCTATTCTTTGAGTCTCTTGGGATTTGTATCTGCTGGTCACTATGAAGAACTTGAAAGACGCGAAAACAAAAATTTAGCCCTCAACTACGAGGGGAGGTAAGGAACTGCCATCTAGCTCTGCACTTGATTAACCCTCTGTTTTGAGTAAGCTTGCGACACCTAAACCTGCTTCTGCTATTAATTCTGATATGTCGCATGTTATTGATGATGCCACTTCTGCTATGCATGATACTTATGATGAAACTACTTCTATGCTTGATACTACTATGCCACTTGGTGAATTTCTTGATGAACAACTTGCTAGGGCTAGAGAGAATGAAATTCTTGAAACTGATAATATTGATGATAGTGATGATGAAGACTCTGCCCCTAATAAATATGAATTGCCTGTTGTGCCTGAGGGTTATGTTCTGGATGAAGAATCTTCTAGAGCCATTCTTGCTTGCAATAATAGAAGTGATCTTAAGAAGTTATTAGCTAAATGGAAGCAGCAATCTCTTAATGCTAGAATGAAACCTGACCCTGCTTTTGCTACTTCACCTATCTGTGTTACTGATAAGGATTATGAATTCTCCATTCATCCTGATATAATTACTTTGGTTGAATCTGATCCTTTTTATGGCTATGAATCTGAAACTGTTGTGGCACATCTTACTAAATTAAATGATATAGCCACCCTATTCACTAATGATGAGAGAGATCGTTACTTTTATATCCTTAAAATATTTCCGTTCTCATTAAAGGGTGATGCTAAGACATGGTTTAATTCTCTTGATCCTGGTTGTGTGCGTAGTCCCCAGGATATGATTTATTACTTCTCTGCTAAATATTTCCCTGCTCATAAGAAACAAGCTGCTTTAAGGGATATATATAATTTTGTGCAAATTGAAGAAGAGAATCTCCCACAAGCTTGGGGGAGGCTTCTCCATTTACTTAATGCTTTGCCTGATCATCCTCTTAAGAAAAATGAAATACTTGATATCTTTTATAATGGACTAACCGATGCTTCCAGAGATTACCTTGATAGTTGTGCTGGTTCTATTTTCAGGGAAAGAACACCGGATGAAGCTGAAATTTTATTGAATAATATGTTGACAAATGAAAATAATTGGACACTTCCTGAGCCAATTCCTGAGCCTATTCCTAAACCAAGTCCGAAGAAGAGGGGTGTTCTATTTCTCAGTCCTGAAGATATGCAAGAGGCAAAGAAATCTATGAAAGAAAAAGGTATTAAAGCTGAAGATGTTAAGAATTTACCTCCTATTGAAGAAATACATGGTCTTAATTTACCGCCTATTGAAGAAACTTATGATCTTAATCCATCACCTATTGAAGAAACTCACGGTCTTGATAACCCGACACAGGTAGTAAAGGTAAATTCTCTCTATAGATATGATAAAGCTGAAATCCCTCCTACTAAGTTTGCTAGCCAGTGTTTGGATGAGTTTGATAACTTTATGGTTAAGCAAGAAGATTTTAATGCTTATTTTGGTAGACAATTGAAACAAAATGCTTATATGATTGAACACTTGGGTGATTATATGTCTAGAGTTAAAGGTGAACTTAAACTCATTTGTAAACATGCTTCTATGGTTACCACTCAAGTAGAACAAGTACTTAAAGCTCAGAATGATTTGCTCAATGAATTGAATAGTAAGAATAATGATTATGCTGTTAGAGTGGCTACTAGAACTGGTAAAATGACTCAGGAACCTTTGTATCCTAAAGGCCATCCTAAGAGAATTGAGCAAGATTCTCAGAGAAATAATATAGATGCACCTAGTCCTTCTAAAAGGAAGAAAAAGAAAAATGATAGGACTTTGCATGCTTCTAGTGAACCTATTGCTGAACCACCTAAAAATCCAAATGATATTTCTATTTCTGGTGCTGAAACACAATCTGGTAATGAACATGAACCTAGCGATAATATTAATGATAATGTTCATGATGATGCTCAACCTAGCAATGATAATGATGTAGAAATTGAACCTGTTGTTGATCTTGATAACCCACAATCAAAGAATCAACGTTATGATAAGAGAAACTTTGTTGCTAGGAAGCACGGTAAAGAAAGAGAACCATGGGTTCAGAAACCCATGCCTTTTTCTCCCAAACCATCCAAGAAAAAGGATGATGAGGATTTTGAGCGCTTTGCTGAAATGATTAGACCTATCTTTTTGCGTATGCGATTAACTGATATGCTCAAAATGAATCCTTATGCTAAGTATATGAAAGAAATTGTTACTAATAAAAGAAAGATACCGGAAGCTGAAATTTTCACCATGCTTGCTAATTATACTTTCAAGGGTGGAATACCTAACAAACTTGGAGATCCAGGAGTACCCACTATACCATGCTCCATTAAAAGAAATTATGTTAAAACTGCTTTATGTGATCTTTAAGCCGGTGTTAGTGTTATGCCTCTCTCTTTATATCGTAGACTTGATTTGAATAAGTTGACACCTACTGAAATGTCTTTGCAAATGGCTGATAAATAAACTGCCATACCAATCGTTATTTGTGAGGACGTGCCTGTTGTAGTTGCAAATTTTACTATTTTAACAGACTTTGTTATTCTTGATATTCCCGAGGACGATAGTATGTCTATTATTCTTGGAAGACCTTTTGAATACTGCAGGGGCTGTTATTGATTGCAACAAAGGCAATGTCACTTTTCATATTAATGGTAATGAGCATACGGTACACTTTCCGAGGAAACAACCTCAAGTTCATAGTATCAATTCTATTGGAAAAATTCCATCTTTATTTTTGGAGGTTTTGAATTTCCTCTTCCTACTGTCAAGAAGAAATATGACATTCTTATTATCGGGGATGTGCTTATCCCTGTTGAGGTAACATAGTGTTATTCGAAATTTCTCCGGTTCCATGTTATTCGGAATGAGTTTGTTAACAAGACTTGATCAACCTTGTTAGTGGATTCCTTTTGATGAGCATGAGATGGATGAAACTAGAAGGCACAACCTTCTGTACCCTCCTTTTACTTTCTGTTATTTAGTTGAAATAAAGCAAAAATAGTATTTTCCTGTCAGTTTTCTGAATTATCCGTGCAATATAAAAATACCCCGAAAATAAAAGTTCTCCAAATGCCCTGAAATTGGAATATGATTTTTTCTAGAATATTTGAGAATATCTGGCACTGAGAACACATCAGGGGGAGCAAACACCTGGCCACGAGGGTCCAGGGCGCGCCCACCCCTACAGGGCGCGCCCCCTGCCTCGTTGGCCCATGGTGGATCCCCTCCACTTATTCCTGCACCCACACACTTCTTCTTCCTCCCAAAAAAATCACCATCCAGCTCAAGCACGAGTGCTAGCTCATTTTGCTGTGATTTTCGATCTCCTTGCTCAAAGCACCTCTCACAAAACTGCTTTGGGAGATTGTTCCTTGGTATGTGACTCCTCCATTGGTCCAATTAGTTTTTGTTCTAGTGCTTTATTCATTGCAAATTTGTGCTGCCTAGGTGACCATGTTCTTGAGCTTGCATGTCAAATTTATATGGTTCCAAGTAGTTCTAATGCATGATATAGGCTCTACGCACTTGCAGGAGTAGTTGCTATCAATTTTGTTGAGCTTGGCTCACTTTTATTTGAAGTTACTAAAAATTTCAGAATTTTTCAGAAAATAATGAAGAGATTTTTGAGGGGCTCATCGAGCCGATGCTCAGAGGAAAAGCAAAGTGAAGAAGCAGAGAGGCCCAAATATAATCTGCCTCGCACCACAGAGGTTCGGCCGTGTGAATGGCCTTCCAATGATTTCTTGAGAGCAGCCGGGATTTATGATGATTTCTATGAATTGGCTGAGAATGCAGGCCTCACCGACTTCCTCCGCGACCAACGCGAATAGTATCACTTACTAACCAATACTTTTGTGCAAAACTTCTACTATTATCCTAAGGAATCACCTCCTTCAGTAGAGTTTCATTTATATGATGTGGTTAAGAAGATGTCACTAGATGAATTTTGCAAGGTTTGCAAAATACCTTTTGAGGGTAGCTTAGAGGAACCACATCGTAAAGATGTGGACGGGTTTATTGACACTATTACTGTAGGGGAAACTAGGAAGGTTTCCGATGCAAGAATCACTAGCATACATTTTCCTATTTTACGCTACTTTGCTATATTTGCTAGTCGTTGCTTAATTGGTCGTGGAAACTGTGGAAACCTTAGTGTTCCTGATATTATTATTTTGTTCCATGGTTTATTCTTTGATAATAATGTTAGTATGGGCGGTATTATTGCCAAACGGTTAAGTCTGAACCGTATGAAGGGCCCCATCTTTGGAGGTGTCAATGCTTCACGCCTTGCTGCATATTATAACATACCTATTAGGCACTATGAAAAAGAAGAAAAATTGTTGCCCACTGTTTATTTAGATTATAAGAGTATGGTAGCACATGACTTTATTGTTAAGAATAGGGAAGGGGCGCTTTAATACAAATTGTTCTTTGATAAACATCACCCCGAGACTATTACCTTGCCTGCTCCTTCCTTGTTTGATTTATCTGCAGGTCCGTATCTTGTTCCGCTGGCAGCCATTCACGCCTACCAAAACCCTACATCAACCACAGGGCCGGAGCCGGAACCACAATTTGAACCTCCATGACAGTCTAATTACCAGTGCGATCCGGAGATGATTGCCAACCAGTGGCAATCAGAGTCTTCTTCATCTCAGTACGAGCCCAACTACAACTATGGATATCCGCCAGGCCATCCGTGGCAATAAACCAACTTAGGCCAAAAGCCTAAGCTTGGGGGAGTACGTATTTCTCACCGACATTACATTTATGTTCACACACTCATTGCTAGATGTCGGTGCTCATACTCTTTCACTATAATATCCATGCTAGTTTATTTTCCTTTTTCTTGCTTTCTTCTTGTGTGTATAATAAACCTTAAGAAAAACCAAAAAAAATAGTGTAGCTTTTAGTTAGTTTACTTTTCTTGCTGTAGTAGTAATAATTAAAAAGAAAACCCAAAAAGATTTCCCGTTCTTCTTTTGCTTGTTGGGAGCTTTCCCATGTAAATAATATTATTTCTTTTCTTTTCTTTGGGGGTCGATAGGAGAAGACCATGATTAAATTGTTAAGTGGTTCTTATATGCATTATTGTTGATTTAACCAAGAGCCCATATTGCCTTGTCTTCTCCTGTTTATTGAATGCTCGCAGATTCCAGCTTAGTCCAATGCACGTGCACTATTATTATTTTTCACATCGTTCGGTCGTGCAAGTGAATGGCAATTATGACGATATATGATGGACTGACTGAGATGAGAGAAGCTGGTATGAACTCGACCTCTCTTGTTTTTGTAAATATGATTAGTTCATCGTTCCTGATTCAGCCTATTATGAATAAACATGTTTGCAATGACAATTAGAGATCATAGTTGCTCGTGCCATGCTTGATTAGCTATGAGTTATAATGGTTTACCTTGTGTGCCAACATGCTATTAAAATGGTTGTGATGTGGTATGATGGGGTGGTATCCTCCTTTGAATGATTTAAGTGACTCGACTTGGCACATGTTCACACATGTAGTTGAAACAAACCAACATAGCCTTCACGATATTTATGTTCATGGTGGATTATATCCTACTCATGCTTGTACTCAATGTTTATTAATTTTAATGCATGTTCATGACTGTTGTCGCTCTCTAGTTGGTCGCTTCCCAGTCTTTTGCTAGCCTTCACTTGTACTAAGCGAGAATACTGCTTGGGCATCCAATCCCTTAAACCCCAAAGTTATTCCATATGAGTCCACCAATACCTTCCTATATGCGGTATCTACCTGCCGTTCCAAGTAAATTATTATGTGCCAAACTCTAAACCTTCAAATGAAATTTTGTTTTCTATGCTCGAATAGCTCATGTATCAACTAGGGCTGTCCGTATCTTCCATGCTAGGCGGGTTATTCTCAAGAGGAGTGGACTCCGCTCCTCACTCACGAGAAAATGGCTGGTTACCGGGATGCCCAGTCCCATGCTTTATGCGAACTAAATCAAAATAATTTCAAATAAAACTCCCCCTGGGACTGTTGTTAGTTGGAGGCACTCGTTGTTTTGAGCAAGCCATGGATTGATGCTTGTTGGTGGAGGGGGAGTATAAACTTTACCATTCTGTTTGGGAACCACCTATAATGTGTGTAGCATGGAAGATATCGCCATCTCTTGGTTGTTATGTTGACAATGAAAGTATGCCACTCAAAATATTATTTATCTCGGCTTTAAAATCGAGCTCTGGCACCTCTACAAATCCCTGCTTCCCTCTGCGAAGGGCCTATCTATTTAGTTTTATGTTGAGTCATCACCCTCTTATTAAAAGCACTAGCTGGAGAGCGCTGCTGTCATTTGCATCCATTACTAGTAATTTATATTGGGTATGACTATGATTGGATCTCTTTTGCCATGAATTACAATGTCTAGTCAGTCCTTGATCTTTAAAGGTGCTCTGCATTTATGTTTTGCGGTCTTAGAAAGGGCTAGCGAGATACGATCCTGTTATATCATATTATGATTGTTTTGAGAAAGTGTTGTCATCCGAGATTTATTATTATTGCTCGCTAGTTGATTATGCCATTGATATAAGTAAACATGAGACCTAAGAGTTATTGTGAATGTGGTTAGTCATAATCTTTGCTGAAAACTTGAATGTTGGCGTTACATATTTACAACAACAAGAGCAAACAGAGTTTGTAAAAGTTTTTCTTTATCACTTTCAGTTTATCAACTGAATTGCTTGAGGACAAGCAAATGTTTAAGCTTGGGGGAGTTGATACGTCTCCATCGTATCTACTTTTCCAAACACTTTTGCCCTTGTTTTGGACTCTAACTTGCATGATTTGAATGGAACTAACCCGGACTGACGCTGTTTTCAGCAGAATTGCCATGGTGTTATTTATGTGCAGAAACAAAAGTTCTCGGAATGACCTGAAACTCCACGGAACTTATTTTTGGAAAATAATAAAAACACTGGAAGAAGAATCCACGTCAGGGGGGTCTCCACCTGTCCACGAGGGTGGGGGCGCGCCTGCCCCCCTGGGTGCGCCCCCTGCCTCGTGGGCCCCCTGTTGCTCCACCGACCTCAATTCCAACTCCATATATTCGTGTTCGGAGAGAAAAAAATCAGGGAAAAGGATTCATTGCGTTTTACGATACGGAGCCGCCACCAAGCCCTAAAACCTCTCGGGAGGGCTGATCGGGAGTCCGTTCGGGGCTCCGGAGAGGGGAATCAGTCGCCGTCGTCATCATCAACCATCCTCCATCACCAATTTCATGATGCTCACCGGCGTGCGTGAGTAATTCCATCGTAGGCTTGCTAGACAGTGATCAGTTGGATGCTATTTATCATGTAATCGAGTTAGTTTTGTTAGGGTTTGATCCCTAGTATCCACTATGTTCTGAGATTGATGTTGCTATGACTTTGCTATGCTTAATGCTTGTCACTAGGGCCTGAGTGCCATGGTTTCAGATCTGAACCTATTATGTTTTCATGAATATATGTGAGTTCTTGATCCTATCTTGCAAGTCTATAGTCACCTACTATGTGTTATGATCCGGCAACCCCGAAGTGACAATAATCGGGACCACTCCCGGTGATGACCAGAGTTTGAGGAGTTCATGTATTCACTATGTGTTAATGCTTTGGTCCGGTACTCTATTAAAAGGAGGCCTTAATATCCCTTAGTTTCCGCTAGGACCCCGCTGCCACGGGAGGGTAGGACAAAAGATGTCATGCAAGTTCTTTTCCATAAGCACGTATGACTATATTCGGAATACATGCCTACATTACATTGATGAATTGGAGCTAGTTCTGAGTCACCCTATGTTATGACTGTTACATGATGAACCGCATCCGGCATAATTTTCCATGACCGATCCAATGCCTATGAGCTTTTCATATATTGTTCTTCGCTTATTTACTTTTCCGTTGCTACTGTTACAATCACTACAAAACCCAAAAATATTACTTTTGCTACTGTTACCGTTACTTCCACATTATATTGCTACTAAATACTTTGCTGCAGATACTAAGTTATCCAGGTGTGGTTGAATTGACAACTCAACTCCTAATACTTGAGACAATTCTTTGGCTCCCCTTGTGTCGAATCAATAAATTTGGGTTGAATACTCTACCCTCGAAAACGGTTGCGATCCCCTATAATTGTGGGTTATCAACCGCCACGGCAAGGTCGAGCAGTCCGGCAAGGCTGCCAAAACAGGCAAGGTTGCCAAGGGGCCGTTGTTCGGGTTGCCGGCAGGGGTGGTCCCGCTGATCAATAACTCGCGCTGAAACGACATCATCGACATGATGCCGGAGTTCAACGCGCACGGCCTCGTCTCTACTTGGGCCGAGCCAACAGAGGATCAAGTGCAGGAGTTTTTTGACACCTTGGAGGAGAAGTACGTCCGCACCGAACCGCGGCTCGTCCAGGACACCACCCCGGCAGAGCTGGACTTCATCGCCCCCAGGGCGGCGGAGGCGGAGCTCGCCAGGGAGGCCGGCAGCGCCGGCGGCGTGGAGGACAAGGCCACGGCGGAGGCGGAGGAAAAGGAGCTCGCCCAGTGGGCGGAGGCCGCTGGGGAGGCCAGCAGCGCCAGCACTGGGGCCCCACTCATGGAAGATGTGGTCGACGAGCCGTCGGAGGAGGAGGTCGAGACTGTCGACCCCCCGGCAACGAGGAGAGGGCGAGTCCTGCGGCGGGCTAGCTCTGGCGAGCCGGTCCGGCCTGGTAGGGCCGTGCAGCCGCAACAAACCCAGGAGGCGTCCGTGCGCTAGACGAGGGCCGTGGCGGCGAGGAAAGTGGTGAAGGCCGCGGTGGCGAAGAAGAAGGCAACTGCCTCTACTTCGTCCAAGCGTCCACGGACCCCATCTGCTTCTCCTCCTCCCACAGATGACGACGCAGAGGTTGTCTTCGATTTTGGGTCCCTCAGCCCATGGAGGAAGAGGAAGGCAACAGAGGAGGAGGTGGAGGACGAGTAAGTATCTTGTTCCTTTTTTTCTCATCTCTGTCTCCTCAAACTGTGCCGCTTATCTTGATTTGTTTCTTTCATTGCAGGGATGCGGAGACACTGGCCAAGAGGGTGAAGAGGGCTAGGGCTTCGGCGAGCGGCCAGCCCCCGGCAGGTACTTCTGGTACGCCGCTGGTGGTGTTGAGCAGTCGGGATAGCAGCCCCCGGCACAGCCCCCAGTGTAAGCTCCTCACTCACCCCTCGTCGACGTGTGTTGGGGGTATGATCCCCTGGCGCTGACCTTGCCGTGGTTCCAGGAGGAGGACAACAGCAGGAGGAGCCGCTGAGGGCTACCCTCAACACGCCGCCCCCATCGACCACGCCGCCCCGAGGGGCGTCCCCGGCAAGGGCGCCGGGCACTGAGCCCATGCACACGGAAGAGGAGGAGGCAAACTCGGGCGCTGGTGGCTTCGCCTCGGTGCCAGATGTTGGCGGGGAGGGGGCCTCTTCTTCGCAGCCTGGCACGGGTAAGTCACTCGCCTTCCGTCCCTGTTCTTTTTCTTCTTGAATCTTGGTCTTGGCTTCGCCTCACCCCCTTCTCGATATCCAGATCCTCCCTTGGCGTACCGGGAGGACATAGACACTGTCATCGAGGATGTCGCCAAGGATGCCGCGGGGGAGGCCGAGAAGATCGCCACCGAGGAGGCCGCCAAGGATGCTGCTGAGGGCGCTGCCAAGGGGTCCGCCGGGGAGCCTGGCAAGGCTGCTGCCGAGGAGGCCGGCAAGGCCGCTGTCGAGGAGGAGGTGGTTGATGACCAAACTTCCTCTGTTGGGGAACGTAGTAATTTCAAAAAAATTCTACGCACACGCAAGATCATGGTGATGCATAGCAACGAGAGGGGAGAGTGTTGTCCACGTACCCTCGTAGACCGAAAGCAGAAGCATTATGACAACGCGGTTGATGTAGTCGTACGTCTTCACGATCCGACCGATCAAGTACCGAACGCACGGCACCTCCGAGTTCAGCACACGTTCAGCTCGATGACGTCCCTCGAACTCCGATCCAGCCGAGTGTTGAGGGAGAGTTTCATCAGCACGACGGCGTGGTGACGATGATGATGTTCTACCGACGCAGGGCTTCGCCTAAGCTCCGCTACGATATTATCGAGGTGTAATATGGTGGAGGGGGGCACCGCACACGGCTAAAAGATCGTTGATCAATTGTTGTGTCTAGAGGTGCCCCCTGCCCCCGTATATAAAGGTGCAAGTGGGTGGCCACCGGCCTAGGAGGTAGAGGCGCGCCAGGAGGAGTCCTACTCCTACCGGGAGTAGGACTCCCCCCTTTCCATGTTGGACTAGGAGTGGAAGGGGGAAGAGGTGGAGGGGAGGAAGGAAGGGGGGGCGCCGCACCCCTCTCCTTGTCCTATTCAGACTAGGGGGGAAGGGGGGCGCGGACCTGCCCTAGCCTCCTCTCCTCTCTTCCACCTAGGCCCAATAAGGCCAATTAAGTTACCGGGGGGTTCCGGTAACCTCCCGGTACTCCGGAAAAATCCCGATTTCACCCGGAACACTTCCGATGTCCAAACATAGGCTTCCAATATATCAATCTTTATGTCTCGACCATTTCGAGACTCCTCGTCATGTCCATGATCACATCCGGGACTCTGAACAACCTTCGGTACATCAAAACATATAAACTCATAATATAAGTGTCATCGTAACGTTAAGCGTGCGGACCCTACGGGTTCGAGAACTATGTAGACATGACCGAGACACCTCTCCAGTCAATAACCAATTGCGGAACCTGGATGCTCATATTGGTTCCCACATATTCTACGAAGATCTTTATCGGTCATACCGCATAACAACATACGTTGTTCCCTTTGTCATCGGTATGTTACTTGCCCGAGATTCGATCGTCGGTATCTCGATACCTAGTTCAATCTTGTTACCGGCAAGTCTCTTTACTCGTTCCGTAATACATCATCCCGCAACTAACTCATTAGTTACAATGCTTGCAAGGCTTATAGTGATGTGCATTACCGAGTGGGCCCAGGGATACCTCTCCGACAATCGGAGTGACAAATCCTAATCTCGAAATACGCCAACCCAACAAGTACCTTTGGAGACACCTGTAGAGCACCTTTATAATCACCCAGTTACGTTGTGACGTTTGGTAGCACACAAAGTGTTCCTCCGGGAAACGGGAGTTGCATAATCTCATAGTCATAGGAACATGTATAAGTCATGAAGAAAGCAATAGCAACATACTAAATGATCAAGTGCTAAGCTAACGGAATGGGTCAAGTCAATCACGTCATTCTCCTAATGAAGTGATCCCGTTAATCAAATGACAACTCATGTCTATGGCTAGGAAACATAACCATCTTTGATTAACGAGCTAGTCAAGTAGAGGCATACTAGTGACACTCTGTTTGTCAATGTATTCACACATGTATTATGTTTCCGGTTAATACAATTCTAGCATGAATAATAAACATTTATCATGATATAAGGAAATAAATAATACTTTATTATTGCCTCTAGGGCATATTTCCTTCAGTCTCCCACTTGCACTAGAGTCAATAATCTAGATTACACAGTAATAATTCTTACACCCATGGAGCCTTGATGCTGATCATTTTTGCTCGTGGAAGAGGCTTAGTCAACGGGTCTGCAACATTCAGATCCGTATGTATCTTGCAAATTTCTATGTCTCCCACCTGGACTAAATCCCGGATGGAATTGAAGCGTCTTTTGATGTGCTTGGTTCTTTTGTGAAATCTGGATTCCTTTGCTAAGGCAATTGCACCAGTATTGTCACAAAAGATTTTCATTGGTCCCGATGCACTACGTATGACACCTAGATCGGATATGAACTCCTTCATCCAGACTCCTTCATTTGCTGCTTCCGAAGCAGCTATGTACTCCGCTTCACACGTAGATCCCGCCATGACACTTTGCTTAGAACTGCACCAACTGACAGCTCCACCGTTCAATGTAAATACGTATCCGGTTTGCAATTTAGAATCGTCCGGATCAGTGTCAAAGCTTGCATCAACGTAACCATTTACGATGAGCTCTTTGTCACCTCCATAAACGAGAAACATATCCTTAGTCCTTTTCAGGTATTTCAGGATGTTCTTGACCGCTGTCCAGTGATCCACTCCTGGATTACTTTGGTACCTCCCTGCTAAACTTATAGCAAGGCACACATCAGGTCTGGTACACAGCATTGCATACATGATAGAGCCTATGGCTGAAGCATAGGGAACATCTTTCATCTTCTCTCTATCTTCTGCAGTGGTCGGGCATTGAGTCTTACTCAATCTCACACCTTGTAGTACAGGCAAGAACCCTTTCTTTGCTTGATCCATTTTGAACTTCTTCAAAACTTTGTCAAGGTATGTGCTTTGTGAAAGTCCAATTAAGCGTCTTGATCTATCTCTATAGATCTTAATGCCTAATATATATGCAGCTTCACCGAGGTCTTTCATTGAAAAACTCTTATTCAAGTATCCCTTTATGCTATCCAGAAATTCTATATCATTTCCAATCAGCAATATGCCATCCACATATAATATCAGAAATGCTACTGAGCTCCCACTCACTTTCTTGTAAATACAGGCTTCTCCAAAAGTCTGTATAAAACCAAATGCTTTGATCACACTATCAAAGCGTTTATTCCAACTCCGAGAGGCTTGCACCAGTCCATAAATGGATCCCTGGAGCTTGCACACTTTGTTAGCTCCCTTTGGATCGGCAAAACCATCCGGTTGCATCATATACAACTCTTCTTCCAGAAATCCATTCAGGAATGCAGTTTTGACATCCATTTGCCAAATTTCATAATCATAAAATGCGGCAATTGCTAACATGATTCGGACAGACTTAAGCATCGCTACAGGTGAGAAGGTCTCATCGTAGTCTATCCCTTGAACTTGTCGAAAACCTTTTGCAACAAGTCGAGCTCTTTAGACAGCAACATTACCGTCAGCGTCAGTCTTCTTCTTAAAGATCCATTTATTTTCAATGGCTTGCCGATCATCGGGCAAGTCAACCAAAGTCCATACTTTGTTCTCATACATGGATCCCATCTCGGATTTCATGGCCTCAAGCCATTTTGCGGAATCTGGGCTCACCATCGCTTCTTCATAGTTCGTAGGTTCGTCATGGTCTAGTAACATAACCTCCAGAACAGGATTACCGTACCACTCTGGTGCGGATCTTAATCTGGTTGACCTACGAGGTTCAATAATAACTTGATCTGAAGTTTCATGATCATTATCATTAACTTCCCCACTAATTGGTGTAGGTGTCGCAGAAACTGGTTTCTGTGATGATCTACTTTCCCATAAGGGAGCAGGTACAGTTACCTCATCAAGTTCTACTTTCCTCCCACTCACTTCTTTCGAGAGAAACTCCTTCTCTAGAAAGGATCCATTCTTAGCAACGAATGTCTTGCCTTCGGATCTGTGATAGAAGGTGTACCCAACGGTCTCCTTTGGGTATCCTATGAAGACACATTTCTCCGATTTAGGTTCGAGCTTATCAGGTTGAAGTTTCTTCACATAAGCATCGCAACCCCAAACTTTAAGATACGACAACTTTGGTTTCTTGCCAAACCATAGTTCATAAGGTGTCGTTTCAATGGATTTTGATGGTGCCCTATTTAGAGTGAATGCAGCCGTCTCTAAAGCATAACCCCAAAACGACAGCGGTAAATCAGTAAGAGACATCATAGATCGCACCATATCTAGTAAAGTACGATTACGACGTTCGGACACACCATTACGCTGTGGTGTTCCGGGTGGCGTGAGTTGCGAAACTATTCCGCATTGTCTCAAATGAAGACCAAACTCGTAACTCAAATATTCTCCTCCACGATCAGATCGTAGAAATTTTATTTTCTTGTTATGATGATTTTCAACTTCACTCTGAAATTCTTTGAACTTTTCAAATGTTTCAACTTATGTTTATTAAGTAGATATACCCATATCTGCTCAAATCATCTGTGAAGGTGAGAAAATAACGATATCCGCCACGAGCTTCAATATTCATCGGACCACATACATCTGTATGTATGATTTCCAATAAATCTGTTGCTCTCTCCATAGTTCCGGAGAACGGTGTTTTAGTCATCTTGCCCATGAGGCACGGTTCGCAAGTACCAAGTGATTCATAATCAAGTGATTCCAAAAGTCCATCAGTATGGAGTTTCTTCATGCGCTTTACACCGATATGACCTAAACGGCAGTGCCACAAATAAGTTGCACTGTCATTATCAACTCTGCATCTTTTGGCTTCAACATTATGAATATGTGTATCACTACTATCGAGATTCAACAAAAATAGACCACTCTTCAAGGGTGCATGACCATAAAAGATATTATTCATATAAATAGAACAACCATTATTCTCTGATTTAAATGAATAACCGTCTCGCATCAAACAAGATCCAGATATAATGTTCATGCTTAACGCTGGCACCAAATAACAATTATTTAGGTCTAAAACTAATCCCGAAGGTAGATGTAGAGGTAGTGTGCCGACCACGATCACATCGACTTTGGAACCATTTCCCACGCGCATCGTCACCTCGTCCTTAGCCAATCTTCACTTAATCCGTAGCCCCTGTTTCGAGTTGCAAATATTAGCAACAGAACCAGTATCAAATACCCAGGTGCTACTGCGAGCATTAGTAAGGTACACATCAATAACATGTATATCACATATACCTTTGTTAACCTTGCCATCCTTCTGATCCGCCAAATACTTGGGGCAGTTCCACTTCCAGTGACCAGTCTGCTTGCAGTAGAAGCACCCAGTTTCAGGCTTAGGTCCAAACTTGGGTTTCTTCTCCTGAACAGCAACTTGCTTGCTGTTCTTCTTGAAGTTCCCCTTCTTCTTCCCTTTGCCCTTTTTCTTGAAACTAGAGGTCTTACTGACCATCAACACTTGATGCTCCTTTTTGATTTCTACCTCCGCTGCCTTTAGCATTGCGAAGAGCTCGGGATGGGTCAAGTGCTAAGCTAACGGAATGGGTCAAGTCAATCACGTCATTCTCCTAATGAAGTGATCCCGTTAATCAAACGACAACTCATGTCTATGGCTAGGAAACTTAACCATCTTTGATTCAACGAGCTAGTCAAGTAGAGGCATACTAGTGACACTTAGTTTGTCTATGTATTCACACATGTACTAAGTTTCTGGTAAATACAATTCTAGAATGAATAATAAACATTTATCATGATATAAGGAAATATAAAGAACAACTTTATTATTGCCTCTAGGGCATATTTCCTTCACAACATACACTTCTTCTTCAATCTTGCCATTGAGAAAAGCTCTCTTTACATCAATTTGGTATAGGAGGATGTTGTGATGGTTGGCATAGGCTAACAATATGCAAATTTCTTCAAGCCTAGCCACCGGAGCAAATGTTTCATCGAACTCAATCCCTTCAACTTGAGTGTAACCTTGGGAAACTAAACGAGCCTTGTTTCTGACAACTTGACCATGCTCATCTTGTTTGTTATGATAGATCCATTTGGTGCCTATGATATTTTGCTTGTGAGGATCAGGACGCTTAACCAATTCCCAGACAATGTTCAGCTCGAACTATTGAAGCTCTTCTTGCATAGCTTGAATCCATTTAGGTTCCATGAAGGCTTCAGCAACTTTCTTCTGTTCAGATATAGAGACAAAAGCAAAGTGCCCACAGAAAATTGCTAGTTGTGTTGCTCTTGAACGAGTGAGTGGACCAGGTGCATTGATGCTATCAATTATATTCTCAATCTGCACTTCATTTGCAACACGAGGATGAACTGGACAAAGATTTTGCCCTTGCTGATCATTTTCTTCATTTTCAGCGTTGGCTTCAGGCTGAGCATTGGCTTCAGGCTGAGCATTGTCTTCAGGTTGACTTGGTGCAACGATGATTTCTTCTTTAGCCTGAGCTTCTGAAGGTATGATTTCTCCAGTACCCATCAGCTTGATAGATTCACTGGTTGGACTTCATCTAGCACATTTGGCAGGTGCTCTCTTTGCGAGCCGTTAGTTTCATCGAACCGCACATCCACAGTTTCTACCACTTTATAGTGAAAGAGGTTGAAGACTCTGTAGGAGTGCGACCTTTCCGTAGCCAAGCATAAAACCTTCATGTGCTTTTGGTGCAAATTTGGAAGTGTGATGTGGATCCTTGATCCAGCACCTGGCACCGAATACTCTGAAGTAACTTACATTTGGCTTCTTACCAGTTAGTAGCTAATAGGATGTCTTCTTTAGAAGCTTGTGAAGATAAACACGATTGATGAAGTGGCATGCAGTATCAATGGCTTCAGGCCAGAACTTCCTTGGAGTCTTGTACTCATCGAGCATCGTCCGAGCCATCTCAATGAGGGTTCTGTTCTTGCGCTCCATGATGCCATTCTGCTTAGGTGTCTAAGGAGCTGAGAACTCATGAGTGATGCCCAATCTATCCAGATAAGTGTCGTGGCCGGTGTTCTTGAACTCTGTGCCGCTGTCACTTCTGATGTGCTTGATCTTGATGCCATAGTTTGTCATGGCATGATTGGCGAATCGTCTGAAGACGTCCTGCACTTCATTCTTGTAGAGGATTATATGCACCCATGTATATCTCGAGTAATCATCAACAATGATGAAGCCATATAGGCAAGAAGTGGTAGTAAGGGTAGAGTAGTGAGTAGGACCAAATAAGTCCATGTGAAGCAGCTCTAAGGGACGTTGTATCATCATGATTGTCTTCGAGGGATGCTTGGCCCTAGTCATCTTTCCAGCTTCGCACGGACCACACAGATGATCCTTCTTGAACTTGACGCCCTCGATGCCAATGACATGTTTCTTCTTCGTGAGAGTGTACAGGTTCCTCATGCCAGCATGCCCTAGCCTGCGATGCCAGAGCCAGCACTCTGAAGCTTTTGCTAGAAGACATACGACCAACTATGGTCCTACTGAGAAATCTACCATGTATAGATGATCTTTTTGATACCCTTCAAAGACTAGAGATTTGTCAGATTCCATTAGCACAAGGCAATGATATATTCCAAATATCACAATCATGTTTTTAAGTCACAAAGCATTGAGACAGACGTTAAGTTGAAACCAAGGGATTCAACAAGCATCACTTTGTCCATGTGCTGATCCTTTGAGATTGCAAATCTACCTAGACCCAATACCTTGATTTTACCAGTGTCAGCAAATGTGATGTGACTCTTGTCAGATGGACGTAGGGCTGAATCCATCAGAAGACTTCGATCACCGGTCATCTGGTTAGTGCATCCACTGTCCATAATCCATTCTGAAGCATTTGGTGTCATACCCTACAGTGCAGTTAGGGGGATAGGCTTCACCAAGGATATTGTGAAGCATAAACATTTGACGAACAAGCGGATTATGAAAGTTCAGATCTTGGTTAGGATAGATAGGATGATTGTCAAGAAATCCTGGGACTAAATACATAGTAAGACCATTTTGACATTTTATCTTGCGTCCCACAAGATGTTTTAGGTCCCCAGCATGAGCATCAGACACCTTTGATTTCCGGCTGGAGACCTTTCCCTGCAAAAGAGAGTTAATTTTTCTTAGCCACCCACATCTTCAGGGATGGCTTAGAAGCAATGAGTCTAAGTGCAGCATCTGAGAACTTCGGCTTTGGAGCCCTAGCAAATAGCCTTGCAGCAGGTGAATAATACTCATATGAATAAGCAGAAAAGTTCTTGGTCTTATGAACATAGCGGTTTGACGCAACATGCTCATATTCAAAAGTCTGAGTATGGTTTCCCTGCAAAACATTGGCGTTAGGGTGACTCTGTTGAGTCCTCTATCTGTATGAAGCCTTTGGACCGTATGAAGCCTTTGGTCTGGGGTTTTTCTTCTTCCCAGGTCGTGTCATGATGACATTCATAGGAAGTTTGTTAAGACAACTTTTGGGCACCCAGATCTTCTTCAAAGGTGGCCCATTCCTGAAGTTAGTACCAATATACCTGGCAAACACTTCACCATTCTGATTCTTAAACATTTTATAGTTTGCATCAAAGGATTCATCAATGATAATCGGGTTAGCACAGGTGAAGCCAGATAAGGTAGATGGATCCACTGAAGGTCCCTTTGCAGCAACCCATGTGGTTTTGGGGTACTGCTCAGGCTTCCAGTAAGAACCATCAACATTGATTTTCCTCTCGAACCCAATAGCCTCTTTCCTAGGGTTTCAGTTCAGAATCTGTTTCTTGAGGACATCACATAGTGTCTGATGCCCTTTGAGACTTTTGTACATTCCTGTCTCAAGCAATGTGTTCAACCTGACATTCTCATCAGTAATAGTAGTGGCATCCTCAGTGGAGGGGTTAGTTACCACATCAGTAGTTGAAGATATTGCAACAGTAGCAGTAGTAGAACATTCAGCAATAGAGGTAGCGTTATCATGCTCAAGAAATTTTAGACATGGTGGTTCAAATCCTTCCTGAGTGGGACTGATCTATTGAGCGCGGAGTGACTCGTTCTCCTTTTGAAGATCTTCATGAGACGATCTCAAGTTCTCAAGCTCTTGCTTCCTTTGAAGATAATCATAGGAGAGCTTTTCATGAGTAGTTGAGAGTGTTTCATGACGACTTTCAAGTTCCTCATACTTAACATGAAGATTTTTTATGTCTTCAGTTAAGGACTGAGATTGGGTCATTTCCGCGTCCAACAGGTCATCGCTTTTGTCTAGCAATTTTTTAAAATGTTCCATAGCTTTTTGTTGTTCAGTTGCAATTTTAGCAAGTGTTTTGTAGCTAGGTTTGGATTCACAATCAGAGTCATCTTCACTTGATGTTTGAAAGTAAGCATCGCGTGAGTTTACCTTGGCACCACGTGCCATGAAGCAGTAGGTGGGAGCAGAGTCATCCTCATCATTAGCATCAGTGTTGGTGACGAGGCCATTGTCTTCAGTGTTGAAGACGGACTTGGCGACATACGCTGAAGCTAGAGCTAGGCTTGCCACGCCAGAATCGGACTCCTCCTCAGACTCTACCTCCGCCTCCTCAGAAGCAGACTCCTCCTCTGAATCCATATCCTTGCCAACAAATGCACGAGCCTTGCTTGATGAGCTCTTCTTGTCTGATGAAGACTTCGACAAAGACTTGCAAGAAGACTTTGAGGATTTCTTCTTCTTCTTGTCATCAGAATCATATTCCTTGCTCTTCTCACTGGTGCGTGTCGGTCCTAAACAAATGGTTTAAAACCCCTTTCCGCGACGGCATTTGGAACCGTCGCCAAGTGAGTGTAGGTGATAGGGGGGTCCTTCCCACACGACCTAGAAACCGTCGGGGATAGGGCCCCTGCAGTACTCCTACTCGTTTCTACTCGCATTACCATCGTAGTCGGTATTATGTGGTGCTACGTTTATGATGCGCGGCCCATCACAAACGGTTCACTATTATAGAACGTGTATGATGCGCGGCCCATCACAAACGGTTCACCGTTAAGAAGATTAGCTAATCGTCGTACGAGTGTCGGACAGGATTATGAAACGCCGGTCCATCGTAACATCGTCGTACACGACAACTATCGCACACGCTATTCTGTGGTGCAACGTTTACGATGCATACTTCATCAGAAACGTGTACGATAAGGCAACTAACACAAGTTTGCCCGCACCGTTTGTGATATTGTCTGACATCGCACACGCTTTGCAAACGGCAACTGTGTCCATGCTTGCACATGTTTCCCCTTTGTGAACCGTCTCGGATTATGGTGCATATCGCAAACGTTTGTGTTTTACCAACCGTGTGTGCCATAACAACCTGGAGAGTGTAATTTCACCGTAATTTAATTGCTATTTTTCCAAATTGTACCGGATTTGGATTTGAATTTGAATGCATGCTACAGCTTTATTCATATCCATCAGGTTCAAACAACTGATGCATTATTCGATTCATAGGTACATATGTTCAAGAATTACATAAGAACCAAATAAAGAATGATGAACCACAGTTGTATACTTGTACTATTAAAGATGGTAAAGAAAGAGGCGAAATATATTCTGGTTGCTGAACAAGGTGAAGCGGAATGCCCATATTGTGCCCTCCTCCATGCAGAAGGCACGCACGACTCTAGTCCAACCCCTTTGATGGCCGACCGCCCATCCTTCACGGTCTTCATGAAAACATCTAGATAATCATCGTGTTCTGGTAGAAATACTTTAACCTTTGCATGCCCACCAATCATGTAGTTTGAGAGTTAATCTTGAGTAAACTGCTTTGGCAACCACTGCAAAGGAATAAGATTTCAGACATTGTCATCTAACACAACTCATTATGGGCAGTAAAAAGAAGGCTGCAGAATTCTTACTTACCATCCTGCAGTTCGCTGTTGTCCTGGATAAAGTGTAAACAAATAGTTTAATTGCCATCTTTGGACCCATTTTACTAACAATCTTTATCAGCTTCCTCACTTGATGTTGGTTCATCGATATCTCGTTGCCCCATATGCAGAAAGGGTCTAAACGTGGATCTTTACCAATGATATATGTACCTAAAAGCACCAAGTTAATATTAGAAGCTAAACAGCAATGGCACAATGATGTAGTACAATGCTCTTTTATAATATGTCTATATACATCCGTATGTGGTAGTCCATTTGAAATCTCTAAAAACACAAATATTTAGGAACGGAGGGAGTATCTTATAACATCCAATATACTCACATATTAGATGAATTAACATCTTATATTATGGGCCGGAAGGAGTTTAGTTCGTTCTTAAAAATTATCTGCTGCTGTCCACGTGTTATAGTTAGTTTGAGCTAGTTCGGGCTCAAATATCCCTAAAGTATATCTAAACATGAGGGCTAGTCTGAGCTAGTTGCATCTTTAACCCACCCAAAAAAACTAGTATCCAACCCAAGAGGTGCTAATTGGAGCTAGTTCTCCTAGTGCATTTATTGTCAATCTAACCCTGCCATCCAAACAAATCTTTGGATGGAGTTAGTTCAGAATTAGTAATGAGCTAGAAACTAACACTAACCTCTAGCTAAGTTGAGTATCCAAACAGGAATGTGTTGTTGTTGTTGCTGTTGCTGCTCTTCTACGTATTTCTAGACATCATTAGAACATTAATGTAACACTCTCCCTTGTTGCTATGTAGCCTAGGATTGCATATTTAGACATTAAGTACAGAGCATGTTGCTATGTAGCCTCAGATATATTACATATGGCCCTAGTTAACCTAAGGAAAAAAGGGTTGCGGATATATTCAGTTCAAAGTCCGATTCACCAATTAGTCCCTTATCAGCCGCCGGCCTATATGGTACCAGCTACGGATATCCTGAACAGTGAGCAAATATAAGCCATGGGATGAAACTAACCTCGATGGAAAACAACAGTAGTTCCCAAAATTGTCCTGTGTAGGTACATCAAGAAGCATGTTAAGCACAACAGGCTAAACATCAATCAAAATTACACATGGCAAACAAAATAATCTCCAAAAGATAGCTTTAGTGTGCAGGTTTAAGCACGCTAGTAAAGCAAAACAAGTGGAAAGGTGTGCGAACTGCAACAGGCCTAACGTTTAACAACAAGCAAACATGGTCATTCAAACTGGTATTGTGCCGGTCTAAGTACACTGGTTATGGTTAAAAAATTGGAAAGGCGTCTTAACTACAAGATGCAGCAACCAAATGTAGTCATTCATAGTGGTATTGTTGAAACTGGTACTGATGAAATTGAACTGCATAGTTCATACTTGCACATATAGAACATCACGTTGTGAATAACTGGAATAAATAAGGCATACTACGAACAACCAAAGATAGCATTTGAAACTGAACATATGCTAACTACAAACAACCGAACAATCAAAAAACTTTAAAAGAGGCATATGCTAGATATATCAGGCTTAACAGCAAGCAAATATATGCATTCCTATCGGTATGTTTAAAAATGGATTGATGAAATGTACTACACAGTAAATAATTGCAAATATAGAGCATCACATTGTGAACAACTGAAATAAACATATCATGGGTTTCCTCACTTGTCACAGATGGGCTCGTTCCCGTGGGAAGAGCACGGACCCTGGATGCGCTCCATGTTGTCGCAGATGGGCTCCTTCCCCTTGGAAGAGCATAGCTGTAGGGTGCCCTCCCTGGTGTCGCAGACGGGCACTTTCCCCTTGGAAGAGCAGATGGGCTCTTTCCTCTTGGAAGAGCCGGAGAGGGTGCCCTCCTCGTGGTCGCCGTCGATGAGGTCTAACTTGGAAGCTGTGGATCCCAAGCCAGCGTCACAGAACGTGTTCTTCAGAAATGACAAAAGGGGCTCGATGGCGATGTAGAATGGCAAATTGTTGACAGTGAGCCAGAGGAGATCACCGGCAGGGTCATGGATGAGATCGACGGGGGTTGAATCCGAGGGGTTGGGGGTGGGCCACTTAACCTGTGACACAACCCGTCCCAGGGCGTCGCTGTCGATGACCTTGATGTCGTAGCCGACGGACGAGACATGCCCGCATACTCTAGCCCGCTGCCAGTAAGGGTCGTCAGCTTCCTTGGCGATGTCGGGCGAAGAGACCGCTATACACCTCTTTTGGGCCAGTCGCTCCTCGAGCTCCACGGGAAGCGTAGTCGGGCTTAGGCTGCGACGCTCTGGAGTGGGGGATGGGGATGGGGATCTGTGGGAAAGGGGGCGTTTGGCAGGTGTCATCTAAGAAACTCAGGGCGGCCTGGGTATGGAGATCGGTGGGTAAGCTGCCCGGGCAAACCGGCAGATGTTGACAATGGAGGCCTTGCGGCGGCGGCAGGGGGGACTTTGCTAGGGGGAGGGTGTGTGTGTGTGTGCGCGCGCGCACACCCGAGGAGATTTTGGTGTGTTTGTGTGTGTGTGTGTGTGTGTGGAGGGGGGCGCGGGGTGTTTAAGGAAATGACGCGGGTACTGAAAATTTTACTACGCGGGAGTCAAACGCGGGAGTGCAATGCCGGGCTATTGAAAATTTTGATGATAGTGCATCGCACACGGTCCAGAGATAACAACCGCGTGTTATGAAAAAGAAAAACCCTCGAGGCGGGCAGATATTTTCGATGCGGGCGGGATTGGGAACAAGAAACATCGCACACGGTCCGGAGATAACAACCGTGTGTTATGAAATAGAAAAACCCTCGAAGCGGGCAGATATTTTTGAGAGGGGGAGCCTCGTGGAGCCCCATGTACTGTGCGGATGTGTGCGTGACAGGTGCACCGGCGTGGCACACGGTTAGTTTGAGCGGACCGTGTCTGTTGCATCATCCGACTTTTCTAATGTTCATAAATTTGGCGAAAAATGACGCGGGAGAGGGTCAGAACACGAACACACTTGCATGTGGACCAAATTTATGTATCAAAAGGGTGGTTTGATTTTCAAATACCAAATGCAACTTCAATGTGGCACCTCTCTCGCAAAGCGCATGGTATTGCTTGCTCCCACCCTCTCGTGTCGGCACGAAGGGAATCCTAAGCTATGAATGCATGCCCCCTCCCCCTCAACCGAGGTTTACCAAGCAAAGTGCGAAGTAGCTAACAGCCCCCCTCCTCCCTCGTGTCGGCACGAAGGTAATCTCGAGCTATATATGAATGCATGCCCCTCCTTCTCAACCGAGGTTCACCTAGCAAAGTGCGAAGTAGCTAGCAGCCCCTCCCCCTCGTGTCGGCACGAAGGGAATCCTAAGCTATATATGTATGCATGCCCCCCCCCCAACCGAGGTTCACCGTAGCAAAGTGCGAAGTAGCTAGCAGCCCCCCTCCCTCGTGTCGGCACGAAGGGAATCCTAAGCTATGAATGCATGCCCCCTAACCAAGGTTCACCTAGAAAAGTGTGAAGTAGAGCTAGCAGCCCCCCTCCCTTGTGTCGGCACGAAGGGATTCCTAAGCTATGAATGCATGCCCTCCAACCAAGGTTCACCTAGCAAAGTGCGAAGTAGCTAGCAGCCCCCTCCCTCGTGTCGGCACGAAGGGAATCCTAGCTAAGCTATGAATGCATGCCCTCCCCCCCAACCGAGGTTCACCCTAGCAAAGTGTGAAGTAGTAGCAGCCACCCCTCCCTCGGTTCGGCACGAAGGGAATCCTAAGCTATGAATGCACATGCCCCCCAACCGAGGCTCACCTAGCAAAGTGCGAAGTAGCTAGCAGCCCCTGTCGTGTCGGCACGAAGGGAATCCTAAGCTCTGAGCATGCCCCCCTCCCCCCCCAACCGAGGTTCACCTAGCAAAGAGCGAAGTAGCTAGCAGCCCCACCCCCCTCGTGTCGCCACGAAGGGAATCCTAACTAAGCTATGAATGCATGCCCCCCCCAACCGAGGTTCACCTAGCAAAGTGCGATGTAGCAACCCCCCCCCCCCCCACACACACACTTTCAGTTGGCGGGCCAGAGAGGCATATATCTCACCAAGATGGATCGTAAAACGGACCAAGAATAATCCACCTTGGTTGTACAACCTCTTTCTTGTTGTTGGTCAAAGTGATGTCCGTCCATGCGACCCCGGAGATGGGCTAGCTCGCCAATAATCACGCAAGTAGCTAGTGCCCGAAGACAACCACTGCATGCGTGTGGCCCAAACATATGTATGGAGAGGTGTGTTTTTGAGTAACAATGAACAACTTTGATGTGGCACCGTGATTTTGAACTAGAAATCCCCACACTAAGTGAGGGTTAGGTTGACGATGCATATGTATGTTACACCACACTTCAAGCCAATGACGGGGATTCATATATGCATGCATGGGTGCATAGTATATGCGCTCAAACTTAATTAGGTCTGAATCTCACCATGACCTATACTACGATAACACTAACCAAATGAAGAATCCGCCATGGTAACCTATCTTGTTGTTGGTCAAGGTGATCATGGATGTCCACGCGGGCCCACCAATATATAGGCTTGTCGCCGATAACCACGCGAGGGAGTGTATCGTTCGAAGGCAACCACTACATGCATATGTATGGAGGTGATGCATGCATGCATGTTTACATACACAACATTGATCTGGCGCGTGTGTCAAAAATCGTACACTAGCTCCCCACATAGAGCGAGATCGGTTCTTGATGGTGTCGTTGTACTAGCCACTTCGACTGGATGGGAGGGATTCATGCGTACACATGCATATGTGTGTGCTCAAAGTGTATCATGCATGTCAGCCCAGAGCAAAAATAATAATCCCCTCCTAAGTCAAATTAACCTCTCTTGTTGTCAGGCAAAAAGAAGTGATGGACCAAGCGGGCCCATAGATGGAAAGCATCGATATCGCTGATAACCGCTTAAGTGGGTACGAGAGGACAACCACCACCGCTTTGCATGTGGGCCAAACATATATACGTTGAATACCCAAAATGCACAACTTTGATGTGCCACATGCCTCAAAAACCGTAAACCATGCACCCACAGAGAGCGAGGTTCATACCAAGCGTACTACATATGATGGTCCCCTTCCCCCCTCTTCACCGCATACTATATGCTCCTGCCGTAATATATGTACATCCCAAAAGAATCCTCATCAGTGATGAAATTAATTAACCTCTCCCGAGGTAGGTCAAAGCGATGCATGCATGCATGCATCGATGATGGCCTCGCAGGCCCACAGATGGAAGCATCACACGTGAGTGTCCTAGCTAGGATATATATGCATGTGGCCCAAAATGGTGTTGTGTCATGTTTGAATAACCAATTTCACAATTTTGATGTGGCACGTGCCACGATAACCAAAAAGTCCCGACACTGAGTGAGGTGTACTTGTTCACGGACGCATACGTATAGTATATATGCTTGTCCCCTCCCACCACTTCGACATGTACTATATACCACCATAACACAATCAAAAAAGATTATACCTTGCTGGTCAAATTAACCTCACTGTCGGCTGTTCATCAAAGTGATGGACGACGACCTCGCGGGCCCACAGAAAGCGTCACACGTGAGTATCGAGTGTCGTGTAGGACAACCATCGACTGCATGTGGCCAAAACATTTATGTATGAAAGGGTTGTGTAATGTTTTAAATAATGATTTCATGACTCTGATGTGGCACCAGCCTGCCTAAGAAAACGGCCAACCCACACGGTGGCTCACAACTCGTAGTGTACTGCGAGCCACCCGCCACCCCCAGACACACACACCCACATACACACCGCGAATCCACCGCAACTACGATGCATGTTAAATTAATTATCCCGCGATGAACATACATGTTACCAAAGGAGGGAGTTTTAATTTCAAAAAATTCACAGAGATCATTAAGACGTTTTAGTACATTGATTGACTTTCTATGGGTATAATATGCAAAAATCAAATTTGAGCTACATGCACACGTGACAGTGCACCTAAATGGATTGCAAAAACACATGTGTCTCACTTGGTGCATGTTTACTCCCCGTGCAACAAATTCCAAACATTGAGAATCTTCATTTTTAAATTCTAGTATATCCAAAACTTATTTGAAGTTCATGAAACTTATCGTGTTGTCATATGGACACCAATACAAAGTGGCATTGTACTTTTTTTTGTCAAATTTGAGACCAGTTTTGATGTAATCTTTATCTAGTTACAGACGGGAGATTATTATTAATTGGGAACCAATATCCCAAACGTATTATTTATTTGAACCGTGAGCGTTAGACCAACAATGGATATGTGCCATGCTTCGGTTAAGCAATAAAGCGGCAGCATTAATCATCCAAATAAAAAACAATATACGGGTCGCGCGCGTGCGAGCAGGCGTGAGTTGGCGGGATGCAGGCGAGCAGTCCGCCGCGCAGGCAGGCAGGGAGGTGTGCGTGCAGGTGTGTGAATTGACGGAGGCATGCTCGCTACGCAGTGTCATCGGGAGGTGTGCGAGTAGCTGTGTGAATCTTTGGTAGGCATGTCAGCAGTCCGGTGCACAGGCTCACCGGGAGGCGAGCCATCGGTTTGACCGCCGCCCGCCTCTCTCCCACTACTCCATATTAGTGGTGCGCCCGAGCGGCCGCACCCCCATCCTCGCTACGCACACACAATCCTCTCTCTCCACTTGCAACCTCGACGCCGCTCTCAGTCCTCAAAGCCGTCAGTGTATGAGGATGCCGCCGAAGCGCCCCATCGGAGGGAGTGGCGATGACGGGGCTGCTAAAGCACTGGAGCACGGTGTGGAGATGGAGACAGAGGTTGCCGTCACCGCTGGCGAGTTATCGCTGCACCCTGACGTCGTCGATGGTGTCGAGCTTCCACAGCCGGAGGCGGAGTTCCACACCGACTCCGACGACCACTCCGGCGACGACTCCGACGACCACTCCGGTGACGACTCCGACAACGACGGACAGCTGGTTAGTCATCTATACCCATTTATGTGTCAAATAGATCATAGGGTTTCTCTGGTTACTCCTGCCTTCCCCTTTTTGGAATAGAAATCATGTGGTTATGTTCTCCCAATCCATGAAATCTGAGTAAGTTTTGTTAGATCCGTGTAGTGTATTGATTGTTTGAATGGTACAAGTGATAAGTGATTAGTTGTTTCATCTGTGCAAATGATTTCTGCTAGTAATCCGACTAGGGTTAGTGTTCGTGCTAATAATTCCTAGCGAGGACTTGACAATTCATTTTGAATGACCTACATATGTTTGTGCCATTGTTTTCTGCAAGATTGGTCTGTACATAGATGACTTTGCTTAAAAATCGAACCATAATCTCTGAATATGTATAAATAAATAGCCATAAATTCCTAATCCTACTTCACGACATGTAATCAGTGATTTGATACCAAATTTGTTTTGCTATATGTATAGGTGCTGTCTGACGATGTGGACAGCGAGGATGAAGATGCCCAGAGGAGGTACAAGAGGCGAATCCTGAGGGAGCTTTATGCGGGAATGCATAACAGGCATATTAGGACCTGGAACGACGACTATGGATGCCCATTTTGCAACCACAAGATTCATGACGCGTATCTAAGTGTTCTTGCGCATGCAATAGGACGGGTCGTTGGCTCCTTCAAGCAGAAGTATTCTCGCAGGGTGGCGCACGGCGCGTACGCCGAGTACCTGGAGAAGCTTCAGGATCGTGCTGGCCGCATGTGAGATGAGATGTGGGATGGATCGAACTATGTACGCTTGAGTATGCTTAATGACGGTTGAACTATGTACTTATGGTTGAACTATGCTTATGTACGTGTACGCTTATTATCTATGTCTGAGTATGTTAAATATTTCGCCAAATTTTGGTAAAAATTACAACGGGAGACCAATAAACCAGGACCGAGGTAGTACGTCAATCACACACGGTTCCCAAAATTGGAGCTGTGTGCAGTGGCTATCATTTTGCCTGCTGCGTCAATCACACAAGTTTCGCTCTAGCAAACCGTCGCCCCCAAAATTCTTTGTGGGACAGAAAACCCTCAGCACCCAATTAAAAAAAGATAAAAGAAAACCCTCACCATCCCTACGTCACGAAAACCCTCACCCCGCCCACCACCCACCTCGGCCCCTCCGGTACGTTCCCCATTCAAACCTGCACAAGCTCCTCCGCGTCTATGCCATGGCACCGCCTATCGCGACGGTAAACACTTAGTTCGACGCCTGCCGCCGCCGCCAGGCCGCCGGCAAAGCCCACCGCATTTCGCCACTTCCGCTTGCCGCCGCCTATCGCCATCGACTTTCTCGACGCTCCTTGCTGTCGACCCAGCTCCACTCGGTTGAGGAATCTGCCGTACTGAGGGTTCTTTCTCATGGACAACAAGGTAACTAATTTAACGAGATATTATCTCTTCTCTTATCCCAGTTCATCTGCCTCCTTTAATCACCCGGCGGAAATCACCGTGAATTCCTTTTTATTCGAGCTGATTTGAGGGTTTCCTTTCATTCATAGAATGTACAGTGCGCCGATACTTCAGGACTTGGCGACCGCCGCCAGAGATTCCATCTCATCGTACCAGATAACTTGAGGACGCGCGCGGTATGTTCAATCTCACCCTAAATCGGTTGGCATGGCCTACTTTCCTAAACATATTCTAAATATTGCTACATTTGGGTAAAAGGTGCCACATGCACCATATACGTCAAAGAGGATTTTTTCCCCCTCTTCTTTCTATATTAGGCAAATTAATGATGTATTGTTCTTTTGATTACTCTCATATTTCCATGACATCATGTTTACCCTATCTGTTTAATTACAGACTTTTGTCCTTCGATTTCAACTGCTATACAGTTCTTTCAATTTGGGCCCATATTTGCATGTTACCATATTTTCTTTAACAACCCTACCATTTTCTGCAGGACATCCCTCGCTATGCAACAGATTATGTAGTGCACACTTTTTCCCTTTACATACATCAAGGCTCCACGAATGTCATACTTCCCACAAACCATGGATTTACAATCGTTGCTACTGTAAGACATGATGAACGTGGTGACTCCTATTTTGGCACTGGCTTTTGGAATGAAATTGAAAAGTTTTATGTACTGAAAGCTGGCACTAAAATTGCACTGCACATAGAAGGGCCTGGTCATGAGATATATGCTAACTTCCCCGACAAAATCATCCATCCAGACTTTGTTCGAAGTAAGTTTTCTTTTCAACTATCTGCATATGTTGACTTACCCAGCAATGTCAAATGAATTATGTAGTATTTAAGCAACCAATTGTCATTCCCTTATCTTACTATATTCCTACCTAATAACGTCTAGTTACCAATACACTTTTCTATTGCCATGTTTTAACTAAATATTCCCTGTACTCCCATTTCTATCAGAAAGCGCCGCTGACAAGGAGACTCCGGAGGTGGAGAACGGGGCTGCCAACAAGCGAAGGCGGGGCGAGCTAGAACCGCAAGCGACTCCAATAGGCCTAGACTTAATCAGCAGCCTCCCCGTGATATGTAGAGAGTCATCATCTCCCTCCTCCCAATCAAATATGGGGCGCGGACAACCCTCCTTTCCCGGCGGTGGCGCCCCCTATGGAACTCTAGCCCTCTCGACCTCATCGACACCCATGACCTCTGCTATGGCTATCGCAAAAGCTTGGATGCGTTCTCCAAGATCCTCGGCAGTCAGCTTGGCCCAACCAAAGGCCTTAGAATAGGCAAGTTCTGTTCCAACGGCGAGGACCGAGCCAAGCTTGACGACTGGTTCCGATCCCCCGCCCTAGATCAGCTCGAGGAGCTCACTTTTGATGATGGGCATATGCGGTCGCTGCCAACGTCCACACTCCGCCTCGCGCCCACGCTGCACATCGCCAAGTTAGGAACTGCCATTTCCCGCCCCTTAATGACGCGCCCGCTCTTATTCTACCACGACTGAAGCACCTCGAGCTCGTCGTCGTCTGCCTCTGAAAGGGTGACATGGAGCGCTTGCTCCGTGGCTGTACTGCACTCGAGTACCTTCGTCTTCAGGCGATCAATGGGTTGAGTACCTTCCACATCACCTCCATGACTCTCCAGACTATTTATGTGTGTTGCTGGTGCGGCAGGAAGACATCACAAAAGGTGGACCATGGTATGGTCATCCAGGACACACCTGCACTTGAGAGATTACTTGTAGTTGATCAAGAAGGTCCAGCAAGAATCAATGTCATTTCTGCGCCGAAATTGACAGTGGTGGGCTACTCGTCTGACAAATACTCCGAACTTATTATTGGATCCACACCTGTTCAGGTACAACAGCCGCCTTCTACCTCTCCTTCTACAAATTAACATTATTTCTAATTTTGAAGATGTTTGTTCGTCTGTCATTCAGAAAATTATTCCGACAAGCTTGACCCCGAAACTGCGCACAGTGAATGTCTTGGCACTAGAATCTATCGGGCCCGACCTGGAGCAAGTTTTCAGTTTCCTGAGATGCTTTCCGTGCCTGGAGAAGCTATATATCGAGGTGATGTTCCTTTCCTATTAAATGTTAACCATAAGGGAGTTCAATTTGTGACACCATTTTCCAAGTTTACAATGACAATGTACTAAGATTTCTGAAGGTTCTTTTGGAGGATTTTAGTACATACATGCCCCCCATATTGGTTGCTTGATCCATATGGTCAAATTCAATCAGCATTTCTCCTTTGGTTTCATCTGTACTAGTTTTCTTAGGGAACTTTTCATCCACTCCAACCTCTTGTGAAGAAGGCTACATATTTCTAGAATGTAATCAAATGCCCATGTTAATCATGTCAGATCGAAGATGGCATGTTAGTGCATTTTACAAATCTTGCAAACCAAATAGCTAGGCCTGTAGTAATGTTCAAAACTGCATGTAGGCACTAACACGTTTTCTTCTTTTGCAGATAAGATTAGGCCCAGTGGTGGATAATGTGATACAATATAAGAATCACGTCGAATGCCTAGATCTACATCTCTAAGAAATTACTTTGAACTCCTACCGAGGAACCTTACCGGAGATTATATTCGCCAGGTTTTTTATTCTCAGAGCAAGGGTGCTGAAGGAAATGAGGTTTCCCTACATTTATTTCGCAAGAATGAATGGTTTGTTGATCAGCGCCAGCGCCTGCGACAGAATGGAGTAGGCTCCAAAAATGCTGAATTTCATTTTGGAACTTCAGATAACAGAGTAATCGGAAGTCATCGGGTCAACCCATACATGACTTCTCAGTGGCTGACCCCTTTGCAAAAATTGTGAGGTTTCGAAGCCAGACATAGAAGCGGTGATATTAGTTTGAACCTCTCTGATATCCATGTTCAGCGCATCAGCGCGAACATTTGCAGCTGATGAGCTGAATTTCATTTCTAATATCAGTTTGAACCTTGTAATCTTCGAATTTGAGCCATATAACTCTCGAATTTGAACCTTGTAACATTTCATGCTTTTGTGGTACAATCGTTGAAATGGCATCGTATGAGACTCGTATATTGCTAGCACTATTTTGACCTTAATATGCAATGGTCTTAGATTTTATTAACCATTCTTGAATCAGTTTACCTTGTCATTCTCACAGCACATGATCTGTATAGCTAACTCGACAGCAATCTTCGACAACATTGCACACAGTTAGTTTCTTCCATCGTGTGCACTTAGAGCGTAGAATTAATTATCGCACTCGAGTGTCCGTCATCACCCTTCTGTGTAACTTTGACCTCATCACACAAGGGTAAACTTATGGCCGAAGTCATTCCACGCACTTCGTTTTTACAAAGCTTTTTGCCAATAAACGCCCACGATTTGTCCCTCTTCTAGCCGACGCGTGGCCAAACTAGCCGGGCGGGAAGCTTGCGCGGTAAACAGCGCGGTAGCGCGGGAACAGGCTCTTCGAGCCCACGCCTGGGGTGCGGTGTTGTCAAGCGTGCACTGGATTCTGGAATCCTCCACTATGAACGTCGTGACAAGACGTGACGATTACAGGCCGGCCGGCTCCCATTTATTACAGCGGCCATTTAACCTACCCTTGTGTCTCTTCAACCTTTCAATCGCGCCCCACCATTGCAAGAAGCACGCCCACCACAAGAAATTCTTTGAGGGTATCCTGCGCGGCTCCAATGGCGCTCCGAGCGGCTGCCGACGACGAGCAGCAGTTCACCACACTTGCTGTGGTGGACACCCACAGAAAGTTCATGGACTTCTCGGTGGTGTACACCAACGACCCGGTCTGGGCGGAGCACTCCATCCACATCATGGAGCTGTTGCTTGCCGAGGAGAAGTACAAGGTGGTCAGGTTCGACCTCGAGCACACCCGCGCTTGTGCCAGGTCTTGTCCCAAGGTCGCCGTCGCCTAGATGTGCGTGTGCCACCACGTCCTCGTCTACCACTACTGCCTGGCCACAAGGCCTTGCGAGCGTTTCGCCAAGTTTGTCAACAAACCCCACTACATTTTCGCTACAGTGGACATCACCAACGATGTAAAGTCGCTCGAGAATTCGGGCATCGCCTGCCAGAATCTTGTCGACATCCAAGGCCAATACAAGATCAGGGGTAGCAAGGAGCATGAGAAGGACTCACTGGTTCACCTCGCCGAGGCCATCATCGACCCCTACTACAGCGACATGAAGGATTCGTGCAACAAGGACAAGCGTGCCTGGCACTCGGCCTGGATGGAGAAACTCGACAAAGCTCATGTCGTGTACGCGGCCAAGGAGGCCTACATGAGCTACGACATGTACAGGCAGATCATTGACCTGAGGAAGTCCCTCCTTCCCCAAAACGGCCAGGGATCCAGCCGGAAGCAGAGCAATGGCAAGCGTCGTTGCAACAATAAGTAGATGATTAGATCCTCGTTTCTCCTACTTTAGTATGCATGCAATTGCTTTCTTTGGTGTGTGGAAATGTTATGTGTGTAGTCAATTGTGTAATTGTATGCTTAATTTGGTTATGCAATGCTGTATTTTGAAGTATATATGTTGATGTTGTAGACAGGGCGTAGATGTTGTGCGGACAAAGAAAATCACATCGCTCACGGACTAATCAATGGAACCCATCGGTGATGTTTTCATCAATCACTCACAATTGTATACCAGCAATCGTTTGCTCACAACACACATGGCTTGTTAGCAGTAATCGTCTGTGTTGTTATCGGTCTTCGAACACATCTCCGATTATAGACCTATTTGCCTCGTATCACACACATCTTGTTCATTTGAACCATTTCTATTCTCATGTCTCAATGCAAACAGTTCATCCGAGTGAACCACATGTCATATATCGCACACACCTTTGATCTAGCTAACCGTTTCTTTTGTGTTGCCTAATCACAAACAGTTCATCCGAGTGAACCGTATGCTGTGTATCGCACACGCCTTCATCTGGCCGCCCGTTTCTTTTGTTCCTCCTCATCTCAAACAATTCATTTAACTAAACCATATGCCCTTCATCGCACAAGCAAATAAAACCTGAACCGAGATTGATGCATCGATCATCGCAAATATTTTATACATTTCTGATAGTTTTCAAACAGCACCGGTTGCGATTATTGCATCATACACAGTTTCTCGAAGGGTCTCTGATCGTAGTGCCATGTTAGCAGCATCCTGCAGTAGTGTCTTCTTCTTCCTGTTCTCATTGTCCCACTGTGGACACTCAAAGATGTAGTGACTTGGTTTCTTGCACTTGTGGCATGTTCTCTTCTTGTGGTCATGAGTAGAAGCTTCATCATTTCTCGAGCTGGATCTTGAAGACTTTCTGAAGCCTTTCTTCTTAGTGAATTTCCGGAACTTCTTCACAAGCATAGCAAGCTCCTTTCCAATGTCTTCAGGATCCCCAGAACTGCAGTCAGATTCTTCTTCAGATGAGGAAACAACCTTTGCATTCAAAGCACGAGTTCGGCCATAGTTGGGACCATAGATATCTCCTTTCTCAGATAACTAGAACTCATGTGTGTTGAGCCTCTCAAGTATGTCAGACGGATCGAGAGTCTTAAAGTCAGGGCGTTCTTGAATTATCAGGGCCAGGGTGTCAAATGAGCTGTCGAGCGATTTCAAGAGTGTCTTGACGATTTCATGCTTGGTGATATCAGTGGTGCCGAGTGCATGAAGCTCATTTGTGATATCAGTGAGGCGGTTAAATGTGAGCTGGACATTCTCATTGTCATTTCTCTTGAAGCGGTTGCGAAGAACACTGATGCTTGAGTCTCTCTGGCTTGAGACGCCTTCGTTGACCTTGGAGAGCCAGTCCCAGACTAGCTTCGCAGTTTCCAGAGCACTCACGCGACCATACTGTCCTTTGGTCAGATGACCACAGATGATGTTCTTGGCAGTCGAGTCGAGTTGAATGAACCTCTTGACATCAGTAGCAGTGACACCTTCACTGACCTTGGGAATGCTGTTCTTGACGACATACCAGAGGTCGACATCAATGGATTCAAGATGTATACGCATCTTATTCTTCTAGTAGGGGTAATCATTGCCATCGAAGACAGGGCACGCAGCAGAGACTTTGATTTTCCCTGCAGTCGACATAGCTAAAACTCCAGGTGGTTAACCCGAATCACACAGAACAAGGGAGCACCTTGCTCTGATACCAATTGAAAGTGCTAGTTATCGACTAGAGGGGGGGTGAATAGGCGATTTTCATGGAAGTCTTCAAAACACGGGGCTTTGAAGACAAACACTAGATATGAGCCTACTGATATGCACCTGAAGGTAGACTACACTAGACAAGCCATAGTCAAGTAAGCAATGAAGTGAAAGCACGAAGACTATTAGCAGCTTGGTAGTATGGATCAGGATGGAAGATAGTATGAAGCCAAACAATAATAGTCGTCACACACTGAAGTCAATCTGATTAAGCAAGCAGGCAATGACTTCACGAAGACAAACTATAAGTAAAGAGAGGTAAGACATAGAACAAGTTGCTTGGTGAGGACAGGGATTTGTTGGACCAGTTCCAGTTGCTGTGACAGCTGTACGTCTGGTTAGGGAGGCTGAGATTCAACTCAGAAGACCGCGTCTTCACCTTATTCCCCTTGAGCTAAGGACACTTAGTCCTCACCCAATCACTCTGGCTTCAAGGTAGACTTCCAAACCTTCACATACTTTGTTCACCGGCAATCCACAATGACTCTTGGATGCAGAGAACGCGACGCCTAATCGGCTGGAGGATTCACAGTCCTCAAGTGTAACAAGACTTCAGATCACGCGGACAGAAAGACTTCAATGATGCCTAACACTCTTTGGCTCTGGATGTTTTGGGCTTTGTCCTCGCAAGGATCTCTCTCTCAAATGCTTCGGAGGTGGGTTGCTCTCAAACGACAAAAACTTTTTACTAACTCTCAGCAGCCACCAATTTATGGTGTAGGGGGTGGGCTATTTATAGCCAGGAGGCAACCCGACCTGATTTGTCCAAAATGACCCTGGGTCACTAAGGAACTGACACATGTCCAACGGTCAGATTTCAAACACGCACGGTAGCTTGACTTGGGCTACAAGTAAAGCTGACTCATCCAACTCTGGATAAGATTTGCTCTCACTGTCTTCGCTCGAAGACATAGGATTTGGTTGAGCATCACATCAGTCACTCTGACTTTGTTCACATGGACCCCACTTAACAGTGTGGTGGTTCCTATGACTCAAAAAAGAAGAAAAGGAAACTATGAAACAACCATGTCTTCGCACTCCATAGTCTTCACGTGAATGTCTTCTCGAGTCATAATCTTCGTTGTGAATATCTTCACAACCACCATTGTCTTCAATGTCTTCACACATTTTTAGGGGTCATCTCTGATAGGTACACCGAATCAATGAGGGACTACTACTTGTGTTATCATGCAGTTCTCACAAACGCATTAGTCCCTCAACCAAGTTTGTCGTCAATACTCCAAAACCAAATAGGGGTGGCACTAGATGCACTTACAATGTGCTTTCGGTGCAAATTTTGAAGTGTAATGTGGATCCTTGATCCAGCACCTAGCACCAAATACTCTGCATTAACTGATGTTTGGCTTCTTACCGGTTAGTAGCTTATATGATGTCTTCTTTAGAAGGTTGTGATAAACACGGTTGATGACGTGACATGTAGTGTCAATGGCTTCAGGCCAGAATTTTGTTGGAGTCTTGTACTCATCGAGCATCATCCGTGCCATCTCAATGAGGGTTCTGTTCTTGCGCTCCATGATGCAATTCTGCTGAGGTGTGTATGGAGCTGAGAGCTCATGAGTGATGCCCAATGTATCAAGATAAGTGTCGAGGCCGGTGTTCTTGACCTTTGTGCCGTTGTCACTTCTGACGTGCTTGATCTTGATGCCATATTTTGTCATGGCACGGTTGGCGAATCTTCTGAAGACATCCTGCACTTCATTCTTATAGAGGATTATGTGCACCCACGGGTATCTTGAGTAATCATCAACAATGACGAAGCCATAGAGGCAAGAAGTTGTAGTAAGAGTAGAGTAGTGAGTAGGGCCAAATAAGTCCATGTGAAGCAGCTTGAAAGGACATGATGTCGTCATGATTGTCTTCGAGGGATGCTTGGCCCTAGTCATCTTTCCAGCTTCGCAGGCACCACACAGATGATCCTTCTTGAACTTGATGCCCTTGATGCCTGCGACACGCTTCTTCTTCTCGAGAGTGTACAAGTTCCTCATGCCAGCATGCCCTAGCCTGCGATGCTAGAGCCAGCACTCTGAAGCTTTTGCTAGAAGACATACTCCCAACTGTGGTCCTGCTAAGAAATCTACCATGTACAAATCATCTTTTCGATATCCTTCAAAGAATAGAGATTTGTCAGATTCCATAAGAACAAGGCAACGATATTTTCCAAATTTCACAATCATGTTCAGATGACAAAGCATTGAGACAGACATTAAGTTGAAACCAAGGGATTCAACAAGCATCACTTTATCCATGTGCTGATCCTTTGAGATTGCAACTCTACCTAGACCCAATACCTTGCTTTTACCAATGTCAGCAAATGTGATGTGACTCTTGTCAGGTGGACGTAAGGTTGAGTCCATGAGAAGACTTCGATCACCAGTCATGTGGTTAGTGCATCCACTGTCCATAATCCACTCAGAAGCCTTTGGTATCGTACCCTACAGTGCAGTTAGGGGGATAGGCTTCACCAAGGGAATTGTGAAGCATAAACATTTGACGAACAAGCATATTATCAAAGTTCAGATCCTGGTTAGGGTAGATGGGATGATTGTCCAGGAATCCAAGAACAAAATACATAGTAAGACCATTTGGTCATTTTATCTTGCGCCCCACAAGATGTTTTAGGTCCCCAGCATAAGCATCAGACGCCTTTGATTTCCGGCTGGAGACCTTTCCCTGCAAGAGAGAGTTAATTTTTCGTAACCACCCACATCTTCAGGGGTGGCTTAGAAGCAATGAGTCTAAGTGCAGCATCTGAGAACTTCGGCTTTGGAGCCCTAGAAAATAGCCTTGCAGAAAAGTTCTTGGTATTATGAACATAGGGGTTTGACGAAACACGCTCATATTCATAAGTTTGAGTATGGTTTCCCTACAAAACAATGGCGTTAGGGTGACTCTGGTGAGTCCTCTGTCTGTATGAAGCCTTTGGTCTGGGATTTGTCTTCTTCCCAGGTGGTGTCATGATGACATTCATGGGAAGATTCTCAAGAAAACTCTTGGGTACCCAGATCTTCTTCAATGGTAGTCCATTCCTACAGTTAGTACCAATATACCTGGCAAACACTTCACCATTCTGATTCTTAAACAGTTTATAGTTTGCAGCAAAGGATTTATCAATGATAATTGGGTTAGCACAAGTGAAGCCATATAAGGTAGATGGATCCACTGAAGGTTCCTTTGCAGCAACCCATGTGGTTTTGGGGTACTGCTCAGGCTTCTAGTAAGAACCATCAACATTCATTTTCCTCTCGAACCCAACACCCTCTTTCCTAGGGTTTTGGTTCAGAATCTGTTTCTTGAGGACATCACATAGTGTCTGATGCCCTTTGAGACTTTTGTACATTCCTGTCTCAAGCAATGTCTTCAACCTGGCATTCTCATCAGCAATAGTAATGGTATCCTCAACAGAGGGGTTAGTCACCACATCAGTAGTTGAAGATATTGCAATAGTAGCAGAGTAGAACATTCAACAACAGAGACTACATAATCACGCTCAAGACATTTTAGACATGGTGGTTCAAATCCTTCCTGAGCGGAACTGATCTGTTGAGCGTGAAGTGACTCATTCTCCTTTTGAAGATCTTCACGAGACACTCTCAGGTTCTCAAGTTCTTGCTTCCTTTGAAGATAATCATAGGAGAGCTTCTCATGAGTAGCTAATAGAGTCTCATGACGACTTTCAAGTTCCTCGTAATTAACATGAAGATTTTTGATGTCTTCAATTAAGGACTGAGATTGGGTCATTTCCACGTCCAACAGGTCATCGCTTTTGTCTAGAAATTTTTGAATATGTTCCATACCATTCTGTTGTTCAGTTGCAATTTTAGCAAGTGTTTTGTAGCTAGGTTTAGATTCACATTCAGAGTCATCTTCACTTGATGATTGAAAGTAAGCGTCGCGTGAGTTTACCTTGGCACCACGTGCCATGAAGGAGTAGGTCGGAGCTGAGTCATCCTCCTCATTAGCATCAATGTTGGTGACGAGGCCATTATCTTCAGTGTTGAAGATGGACTTGGCGACATACGCTGAAGCTAGAGCCAGGCTTGCCACGCCTGAATCAGATTCCTCTTCAGACTCCACCTCTGCCTCCTTAGATGCAGACTCCTCGTCTAAATCCATCTCCTTGCCAACAAACGCATGAGCCTTGCTGGATGAGCTCTTCTTGTGTGATGAAGACTTTGACGAAGACTTGGAAGAAGACTTTGAGGATTTCTTCTTCTTGTTGTCATCAGAATCATATTCCTTTCTCTTCTTCTTCTTCTTCTTGGTCTCATTGTCCCACTGTGGACACTCAGAGATGTAGTGACTAGGTTTCTTGCTCTTGTGGCATGTTCTCTTCTTGTGATCACGAGTGGAAGCTTCATCGTTTCTTGAGATGGATCTTGAAGACTCTGTGAAGCCTTTCTTCTTGGTGAACTTCTGGAACATTTTCACAAGCATAGCAAGCTCCTTTCCAATTTTTTCAGGATCCTCAGAACTGCAGTCAGATTCTTCTTCAGATGAGGAAGCAACCTTTGCCTTCAAAGCGCGAGTTCGGCAGTAGTTGGGACCATAGATATCTCTTTTCCCAGATTGCTGGAACTCATGTGTGTTGAGCCTCTCGAGTATGTCAGACGGATCGAGAGTCTTGAAGTCAGGGCATTCTTGAATCATCAGGGCCAGGGTGTTGAATGAGCTGTCAAGCGATCTCAGAAGCGTCTTGACGATTTCGTGCTTGGTGATCTCAGTGGCACCGAGTGCGCGAAGCTCATTTGTGATATCAGTGAGGCGATCAAATCTGAGCTGGACTTTCTCATTGTCATTTCTCTTGAAGCGGTTGAAGAGGTTGTGAAGAACACTAATCCTTGAGTCTCTCTGGGTTGAGACGCCTTCGTTGACCTTGGAGAGCCAGTCCCAGACTTGCTTCGCAGTTTCCAGAGCACTCACACAACGATACTGTCCTTTGGTCAAATGACCACAGATGATGTTCTTGGCAGTCGAGTCCAGTTGAATGAACCTCTTGACATTAGCAGTAGTGACACCTTCACCGACTTTGGGAACACCGTTCTTGACGACATACCAGAGGTCAACATCAATGGCTTCAAGATGCATACGCATCTTATTCTTCCAGTAGGGGTAATCAGTGCCATCGAAGACAAGGCACGCAGTGGAGACTTTGATTATCCCTGCAGTCGACATAGCTAAAACTCCAGGTGGTTAAACTGAATCACACAGAACAAGGGAGCACCATGCTCTGATACCAATTGAAAGTGCTAGTTATCAACTAGCGGGGGGGGGGGTGGGGGTGAATAGGCGATTTTTAGGTAAGTCTTCAAAACAAGGGGGCTTTGAAGACAAATAGTAGAAATAAACCTATTAATATGCAGCGGACGGTAGACTACAATAGACAGGCCATAGTCAAGTAAGCGAGTAAGCAATGAAGTGAAAGACAAAGACTATTAGCAGCTGGGTAGTATGGATCAGGATGGAAGATAGTATGAAGCAAAACAACAACAGTCTTCACACAGTGAAGACTATCAGATCATGCAGGCAGGCTATGACTTCACGAAGACAAACTATAAGTAAAGAGAGGTAAAGGTTAGAACCAGTTGCTTGGAGAGGACAATGCTTTGTTGGACTAGTTCCAGTTGCTGTGACAACTGTACGTCTGGTTACGGAGGCTGAGATTCAACTCAGAAGACCGCGTCTTCACCTTATTCCCCTTGAGCTAAGGACACACAGTCCTCGCCCAATCACTCTGGCAAGTCTTCAAGGTAGACTTCCAAACCATCACAGACTTTGTTCACCGGCAATCCACAATGACTCTTGGATGCTCAGAACGCAACGCCTAACCGGCTGGAGGATTCACAATCCTCAAGTGTAACAAGTCTTATGATTACGCGGACAGAAAGACTTCAGTGATGCCTAACACTCTTTGGCTCTGGGTGTTTTGGGCTTTGTCCTTGCAAGGATCTCTCTCTCAAATGCTTTGTAGGTGGGTTGCTCTCAAACGACAAAAGCCATGCACTAACTCTGAGCGGCCACCAATTTATGGTGTAGGGGTGGGCTATTTATAGCCAGGAGGCAACCCGACCCGATTTGTCCGAAATGACCCTGGGTCACTAAGGAACTGACACGTGTCCAACGGTCAGATTTCGAACGCGCGCGGCAGCTTGACTTGGGCTACAAGTAAAGCTGACTCATCCAGCTCTGGATAAGATTTTCTCTCATTGTCTTCGCTCAAAGACATAGGATTTGGTTGAGCATCACATTAGTCACTCTGACTTTGTTCACTTGGACCCCACTTAACAGTACGGTGGTTCCTATGACTCAATAAAGAAGAAAAGGAAACTACGAAACAACTATGTCTTCGCACTCCATAGTCTTCACGTGAATGTCTTCTCATGTCATAATCTTCAATGTGAATATCTTCACAAACCACCATTGTCTTCAATGTCTTCACACAGTTTTAGGGGTCATCTCTGGTAGGTAAACCAAGTCAATATGGGACTACTACCTGTATTATCTTGCAATTCTCACAAACACATTAGTCCCTCAACCAAGTTTGTCATCAATACTCCAAAACCAACTAGGAGTGGCACTAGATGCACTTACACTGGTCGATCGGTCGCGCTGCAAAGATGAACCGCAGCCGAGTAAGTAGCGGCTCATGTCATAGTAGAGCCCCCCACGCAGCTGTTCAGGCTGTCCCGTCAAAACCGTGTACACGTACATACAGCCACACGCCAAAAAATACGGTCACGTACGTACATATGAGTGGGGTCTTGAAATGCGTACGCGCGCATACGGACGTCCAGGGCTCGTGTACATGGAGATGCAACGGACGGCAGCGACGTCATCCTGTTCATCGGCGGCTAACCGACTGGGTCGCAATGGAGGAAATATCATCGTGGTCACCAGGAGCCAAGTGACTGGGTCAGAACGCGTCCTATTCATCGGGAGCGAAGCCACTTGGTTAGAATGGGTCGTGTTCAATGGGAGCCGACTGGCTTGGATGGAATAGCCAGAACGGGGTCTGGCGTACCACAAAATAGAGGAAAGCAACCTTCTTTCGACCGTGTAGGGTCGAAACGGGGTCCCTGTTCATCGGGAAGGGTCTGGCATACCACACAACGGAGGAAACGTACTTGTGTTCGAGTGCCTGTGATCGAAATGGGGTGCTGTTGATCGGGAGGGGTGTGGAGTACCGCAAAACGGAGGAAACGAACTTGTGTTGGAGCACCTATGGTCGAAACGGGGGTCCTGTTCAACGGGAGGGGTGTGGCGTACTGCAAAACAAGACTCCACGGGCTACTGTTCATCCATCGTCGACTTCCTCCAGCCTCCACCTGCTACTGTTCATCCACCGTCGACTTCCTCCAGCCTCCACCAGCTACTGTTCACCACGGGGGTCCTGTTGATCCAGCCTCCACCGACTACTGTTCAACCAGCCCTCCACACGGGGTCCTATTCAACCAACCCTCCATGGGGACCTGTTCATCCACCCCCAACCGGCTCGGGTGTGTGGCGGCCTCCTCTCGATCGGGGTCCTGTTCATCCAGCGGCAACGGCCTCTACTACCACGGGGTCCTGTTCATCCAACCCCCATCGGGAATGGTTCATCCAACCCCCAACAACGCTCACTATTCAACAAGAGGCAGCAGGTTCGATCGGCTTCAGTTAGCAGCAGTAGTGAAGGAATCGCTCGATTAGGTTCAGTTAACAACCAGGGATTGATCGATCGCTCGGGTTCAGTAACGTGTAGCCAGTGCAATCGCTCGGGTTCAGTAAGCGAACGCCTCGCTCGGGTTCGGTTAGAGCCCAACGCCTCACACACACGCCCGTACGTGTACGAGAGAAACGTGCAATCCCTCCGTGCATCGCTCGACCCGAACCAGCCACCGTAACTGGGAACTCCCTGATATTTTCCTCGCCCTCACTTCTACCACGATTTTTTTCGTCATGGATGGCCCAAAGAATGTCATGTAGGTGCGTCCCCGGCCCGCCTATGATGAAAAGCCCATTTTCTGTCATGATTTTTTGTCATAGAAGTAGGAGCCCACCACTGAGGGAGTCCTGGATTAGGGGGTCCCCGGGTGTCCAGGCTATGTGATGTGGGCCGGACTGGTGGGCCGTGAAGATACAAGATAGAAGGCTTTCCCCCGTGTCCGGATGGGACTCAACTTTGCGTGGATGGCAAGCTTGGCGTTTGGATATGAAGATTCCTTTCTCTATAAACCGACTCTGTACAACCCTAGGCCCCTCCGGTGTCTATATAAACCCGAGGGTTTAGTCCGTAGAGACAATCACAATCTTACAGGCTAGACATCTAGGGTTTATCCATTATGATCTTGAGGTAGGTCAACTCTTGTAACCCCTATACTCATCAAAGTCAATCAAGCAGGAAGTAGGGTATTACCTCCATTAAGAGGGCCCGAACCTGGGTAAAACATCGTGTCCCCTGCCTCCTGTTACCTTCGATCCTTAGACGCACAGTTCAGGACTCCCTACCCGAGATCGGCCGGTTTTGACACCGACATTGGTGGTTTCATTGAGAGCTCCTCTGTGTTGTTGATAGAAGGTTCAATGGCTTATTCGATCATCTACAATGATGTTGTTTCTGGGTAGACTCCCCCCTGGGCCAAATCCTTGTATTCGGCGGCTTCGCACTACGTGCCAACTCGATCGGCCACCTTGAGCAGATCGACAGCTACGCCTCTTGTCACCAGATCAGTTCCGGGAACCTAAATTATGTCACCAATATCTGAGGAGACTTGATCTTCAAAGGATTTGCGGCCTCGACCGCCTCTCTGGCCTTAGATCCAGAGCGGACTACCAGGTCCGAAGACGGGAGTTTAGAGCCCGCCGGTGTCGGCATTCTGGGAACGGGGGTCCCCAGACTTGCCTGACTGCGGCCCACGGTGTGGCTAAGTCAGCGGGCCGTACGGCCCATCTTCATCAACAAGGCATCCAAGACCCTCGTGAGGGGCCAAGCCTCGCGAGGCGGATGACGCAAGACCCCCTCAGGAGTGGCCTGGCCAGTCAGGCTCACGAGGAGCGGAGATATCAAGGCGGGGCAAACCTCACGAGGCTCCCGTGACGTGAGCCATGACGATCAAGACCAGGCAGGCGCCAGGCGAGCGCCAGCGCGCCCAGCATCCTTGTTTCCTCTTTGGTGCTAAGGAGGCCAGCGCAGGCGAGGAGTACCGAGGCATGAGGCAAAGGTTGCCACATCGGTGCAACGAGACCAAGACCAGAAGGACGGCAGGACGGAGGTCATCGTGGAGCCCAAGGCGGCGTCACCACCAGAGCTTTTCGCAGGCGAAGACCACTTTTGTGTGGATAGCTTGTACTAGCTGTCCCCCTTCAAATTCGCCCGCCGTTGTTGGCTCCCTTCCCACTCAATATTTGGGAAGAGGACCAGGGCCTATATAAGTAGAGCTAGCTACCACAGTAGAGACACCGGGTACAGACTCACAGGGGGTATAGACTCAGACAAGTTCGGCAAGCACAAGAACACCTCAACCTCAGGAGGCTGTTCTTCCCCTTGTACTGTTCATCATCAGCCCAAGAGGCAATCCACCACCACACACACTGGAGTAGGGTATTACACCACCACGGTGGCCCAAACCAGTATAAATCTCGTGTCTTTCTGTGTTGCGAGTACGTCGACTTCGTATGCGAGATCTTAGCAAGCTAGGGCGTAGATCGGTAGGAGGGAAAGACTTCGCGCGCACCCCAGAGTTCAAACCTCAAGGGTTTGCCAGAACCCCACATCCGACATTTGGCGCGCCTGGTAGGGGTGCACCATAGCTTCCCTTCCATCAATTCGTCGTTCCGTCGCTCCGTCGTCTCCATGGCGGATGCTCGCCATGCCCGAGCTGAGCGCCGGGCTGCCCTCACCGCCTACGTTGCTCAGACGGCTCCCGTCGGCGGTCCACCTCGTCGTTCTCCGTCCCCCGCCGCCAACGCCGCCACCGGCCCGACGGGGAACGAGCAGCAAGCGTCCTCGCTGCAACCATCGGTGCAGCAAGACGGCCGCACCGCCACCCCGTCGCTGACCCCGGCCGGTTCTTCGTCTCATGCACGCCGCGCTCCCATGGAGGCGCGGGCCGCACTCCTCACCGCAAACGAGCTCCTGCGCTATCGCCCGGTTGACGACCTCTACGAGGAGTGGCTCGACCGCGTCGCCGCGCTCGTCCGCGCCGCAGGGGGCTCCCCGACGCCGTCCCCCTCTCTGCCTCACCCTCCGCCAGCAACAAGTGACGTGGCTCATGGTGCGCCTCCACCACCTTTGCCCCAAGAATGCGCCTTGGTGCCAAGGTGCGCGGCCCCACGGCGTGATCCGCCACGTCCGGCGCCCGCGCGTGAGGAGAGAAGCTGTCAAGAAATCCCTCGGCCGTGAGAAGCTGCAACTGCGCTCCCCGTGCCGCCTCGTCAAGACCGCGCGCCGCCTTCAGCGGCGCCGCGCGGACCTCATCAAGACCAAGTTCCACCTCCGAGGCGGGCCCCGGCAACCACGGCCGGCTGCCGCGCCTTCACCCTCGAGCTGCGTAGCGTCGCCTGGCTAGACAAGTTCAAGCCGGATCTGCCTCCTCGCTAGGATGGCACCGCCGACCCCGCGGAGTTCCTGCAGCTCTATGAGCTGAGCATCGAAGCAGCCAATGGCGATGAGAAAGTCATGGTGAACTGGTTTCCCATGGCTCTCAAGGATGGAGCCTGCTGCTGGCTCCTGAACCTACAGCACGGCTCGATCTCCTGCTGGGATGAGATGCGCGACCGCTTCATCGCCAACTTCTAGGGCACTCGCGACCGCCTGCCAGCCCCAGGTGACCTGCGATGCATCAAGCAACAGCCAGGAGAGACCCTCCAGAAGTACATCCAGTGCTTCAACAACACTCGCCTCAAGATCCCCAAGGTCACGGACGAGGCCATCATCTCCGCGTTCTCAGACGGCGTCCGTGACGTCAAGACGAAGGAAGAGCTCGCTATCCATGAGGAGTTGTGCATGTCTCAGGAGCTGTTCAACCTGACGACCAAGTGCGCAAGAGCTGAGGAGGGGCGCCTCTCCCTCCTCGAGCTGCCGGCCGCGGGCACAGAAGAGAAGAAGGCCAAGGCCAAGGACGTGAAGCGCAAGGAAGCGGCAGTGCTAGCAGCGGAGCCCGACACCAAGCGGGGCAGAGATCAGCCCGAGTCGTCCAAGAACAGCCGACCATTCTGCGCCTTCCACAATCTGAACACCCACAACACCAGTGACTGTCAAGAGCTCAGAGCCATTCGCGAAGGACGTTTCGGTCGACACCCCGAGCGCAGCGACCGGGGCTATGGCCGAGGAGGAGGACATGGAGGTGGACGCTGGGACGACCGTGGCCCGCGCCAGGAGTGGCGCGACAGGCCTCGTGAGGACCGCTGGCAGGACCATCCTCGCGAGGGCGCCTGGAGGGACTAGCCTCGTGAGGATCGCCCCAGGGCAACATCGGTCATCCCCCGCTGCCGACACCAAGAAGGAACGACGATCATCATCAGGATGAGGGGGCTGGGGGCTTCCAGGAGCCGCGTGCAATCGCCTGCATCTTAGGCGGCACCCAGGCCCCACCCTCTCAGTGCATCTTCAAACAGTTCGCTCGCGAAGTGAACGCGGTGCTCCCCAAGCTCGAGGCCACGCGCCCGCTCAAGTGGTCCCAATGCGCTATCACTTTCAACTCGGCAGATCAGCTCTAGTGCGCAGCCACCACTGGCGCCCTCTCGATGCTGTGCTCCCCAGTCATCAGCAATGTGCAAGTTACCAAGACCCTCATTGACGGCGGCGCTGGGCTCAATGTCCTGTCCATCGACACGTTCGACAACCTCCAAGTGCGATATGAGCAGCTTCAGCCTACCAAGCCTTTCTCAGGGGTGGCCGACGGTTCCACCACACCGATAGGGCAGGTACGCCTGCCCGTCACCTTCGGGGAGTGCAAGAACTACCGCACCGAGCTCATCGACTTCGATGTCGCGCACATGCGCCTGCCGTACAACGCCATCCTCGGGTATCTAGCCCTAGCCAAGTTCATGGCAGTCACCCACCATGGCTACAACGTCCTCAAGATGCCAGGAAGCGGCGGAATCATCACGGTCCCATGTGATGAGAGAGATGCGGTGTGCTCCCTCGAGCGCGCCTTCCAGGCTGCAGCAATCAACGACCCCGACAGCAGAAGCGAGGGCCCTCCGGAGGCCATCCCCAAGAAGCAGCTGCTGCGCCATGCTGAGCCTCAGGAGGGTGGCATCACAGCTGGAGCCTCGTCAGGATCAGCGCCTGCTCCAGGGGCGCCTCCCTCTGTCGCATAGGAAGGCCTGCCCCGCGCCCTCCTCGAGCAGGGCTCGAGGGCTCTCTTCTGGAGGGCCTCAGACCTTGCCAACCTCACGAGGGAGGCGCTTGGGCACCACTTGGAGGCATGCTTCGTGGCATGTTTCCCTCAGGAGAACACAGGGCAAGGAGTGCCCACCACTCAGGAGTTCATCACCAAGACCACTCAGCAACTGCAAGACGCAAGAGCCATGCGCGGCGACAGTCGCTCACGAGGCGTAGCTCCCCATCCAGGCGAGGATGCTGGGCTGCAGGTCTGCATCGACGTCCCAAGTCTCAACAGGGCCGCATCTCAGGAGCATTTCTGGCCTTCGCGTGTGGGCCGTTGCGAGGGTCAGCCACACAGCTACGTTCGCATGCCCTTCGGCTTGCCGAGCGTGGCGTCAGCCTATCAGCGCAACATGCGGCATGTCCTGGCGGCTCAGGAGGCCAGGTACCTCGCCGTCCTGGAAGAGATGGAGACGGTCTTCAGGGAACCTCCCGAGCCCCCAGAGCCTCCCGATGCTCAGGGCCCCGGTGGCTCGTAAAGAGTCGTTCCTTCAACGCACGCCTTCAGCTGCACCAACTCTACTTCGTCTACAGAAATAGATGACACTTTCCAAGATCGTTTAGCTGGGAGCGCCCCTCGGGCTGCATTATTCCCAGGCCGCATGGGTCTGTCCCTTGTTGGGGGCGCCCCTCGGGCTGCATCATCCCCAAGCTGCTCGGGCCGGACCCAGTGGCATGTATCTTCCTGCATTTACCCAAGCTGATTTGCCTTCCCTGCTTAACCTGCCTACAGTTATTGTCGGTGTCAAAACCAGTGGATCTCGGGTAGGGGGTCCCGAACTGTGCGTCTAAGGCGGATGGTAACAGGAGGCGGGGGACACGATGTTTACCCAGGTTCGGGCCCTCTCGATGGAGGTAATACCCTACTTCCTGCTTGATTGATCCTGATGATATGAGTATTACAAGAGTTGATCTACCACGAGATCGTAGAGGCTAAACCCTAGAAGCTAGCCTATGGTTATGATTTTTTTGTTTTATGGACTAAACCCTCTGGTTTATATAGACACCGGAGGGGGCTAGGGTTACACAGAGTCGGTTACAAGGGAGGAGATCTACATATCCGAATTGCCAAGCTTGCCTTCCACGCCAAGGAGAGTCCCATCCGGACACGGGACGAAGTCTTCAATCTTGTATCTTCATAGTCCAACAGTTCGGCCAAAGTATATAGTCCGGCAGTCTGAGGACCACCTAATCCAGGACTCCCTCAGTAGCCCCTGAACCAGGCTTCAATGACGTTGAGTCCGGCGTGCAGATTGTGTTCGGCATTGCAAGGCGGGTTCCTCCTCCGAATACTCCATAGAGGATTTTGAACACAAGGATCGTGTCCGGCTCTGTAAAATAAATTCCACATACCACCGTAGAGAGTATAATATTTTCACAAATCTAATCTGCTGACAACTTTTCATAGCATGACGTTCTGCCGTAGTCTGGTTATGACGAACCGTTTTCCCAGCCTGCCACTGCACGTGTTGCGAGGCGGTTTTATTGGCACGTCTTGTCGAAGCAGAGATCGTGTTTCACGGGATTCTCATTAATACGGGTGTGGGTAACCCAATCGTGCCTGTTGGTATGACTCCTCGATTTAGGCAAGTTCCAAACGGCCACGCGGAGGACGCTCGATATTCACCTCCTTTATAAAGGGGCCAAGGCCTGTCCTTTTCTTCTCGCGCTCGATCCTTCCCTTCCCCCACCTTGAATTCCAACACCTGAGGCTCCGGCTAAGCGCTTCAGACCTTCAATCATGTCCGGATCCAACCCTCAAGGCCGGTGGATGGCCTCCTCTGTCACAGAGGAGGACATCAAGAAGCTAAGAGAAGCCAGATATCTGACCGCTGAAATCTCGCACAGGCTGCCTGCTCCAGGGCAGGTCCTCCCTACTCCCGAATCCAACGAGAGTGTCATATTTGTTTCCCACCTCCTCCGAGGGCTAGGCTTTAGTCTTGATCCCTTTGTTAGAGGGCTTATGTTCTTCTACGGGCTCGATTTCCATGATCTGGCTCCGGATTCCATCCTTCACATCTCGTCGTTCATCGTCGTGTGCGAAGCCTTCCTCCGCATCACCCCACACTTCGGCTTATGGCTTAAGACCTTCAATGTGAAGCCGAGGATGATCGATGGGCAACACACAGAGTGCGGAGGTGCCATAATAAGCAAAGGCGCCGATGCTCCATGGCCGGAGGGTTCCTTCCCGAAGATGTCCAACTTATGGCAGCGAGAGTGGTTTTACATCACGGCTCCCCGAAGTACTAAGTGGGCAGCTGCCCCCGCCTTCCGTTCGGGCCCCCCACCACAACCGGCATCGTGGGTCAACAAGGGGCTGGACTGGGGGCCGGTTAACGACGTGCCGATACTGCAGAGTCGCTTCCGAGATCTCCTCGAGAGAGATGTCAGCCTTGTCAAGGTAATGCAAGTCATGCTAGTTCGTCGGGTCCTGCCATGCCAACGTCGACCTCTCTGTATGTGGGAGTTCAACCCGGAAGGACCGCGAACTATTCAGGAATTCTTCGGCGTGACGCTCAAAGGGATGTATGGATTGTTCTTCGGACCACGAATAAAGTGTCCGGACACCATCGAGGATGCGGGTCTAAACTGCAATTGTCCAGATACCCACGTAAGTAATTATGCGGCCGAACACGCTATCTTTTTATTTATCACAACATAATTCTGAAAAGTCGCTCTTCGACCAGGACTGGATAAAAAGGCGAAGATGATCAGGTGCTCGGCTCCCCTTCCCGAAGGCTCACTGGATCCTGTACTAGCCAGGATGCTTGAGTATGCACCTCACCAGGTGCCATCAGAGGAAGATAAAGGGAGGAATAAGGAAGCCGAAAGCGGGCCTCACGCATTACTCATCCGAACCGGGGGAATTAGTGTCTCCACGAAGGAGGATAATCGGGGAGAAGAATCTAAAATTCCCTCTCCCCAAGGACGAAAGAGGACTGCCTCTGAAGATTTGGAAACAAGGGTTTCCAAACGAGGGAAGAAACCTTCGCTAGGGGGTCCTGCCCCAGAGGGCATCCTTACCGCACAGTGCCCGCAAGGGGATCAGCCCTCCACCGAGCTGTAAGAGAACAAGAGTACTTTTGGTTAATATATCCTGCTTCATCTCTGAGGACAATAATCGAGACGTATGTCTTGCAGTTCGGATCATAGCCCTTCTCGACAGAGTTCGTCTTTGGGGGATCTTCTTCCGGAGATGATGGAGAGCGAAACGCCCCCTGTCTCCTCGCCTCATGAGGCGGACGACCCTGAGGTGTCGTCGTGGAGAATTTCTCCTGATCCGCCAAGGCCGGAAGCTAACCCCCCAGCCACCCGAAGTCCGGAGTATTCAACTCCTAAGGAGAGCAACAGAAAGAGTCTGGGACTGTCCGGTGCATGACCGGACGCGCTGATGAGTCTTCTGGACCAACCGGCTATCTCAGAGGCGCATCGTACTTTAACGGGTACGGTGGTTGAGAGGAACTCATCCGCCGAAAGTGGGTTGCATGAGGCTTTTATGAGCCTAATAAAAGGTTTTGAGGTACGCAAAGTAATATATATATATTTTTTGACGGTACCGCACACGCTATGTGTGCCCTATGCAGACAGTAGCCCCTGAGACCCTGGTTGCTGCCCAAAGGCGGCAAACAGCGGATCATAGTCCCAGGTAATGATCATGCTGCTTTTATGTGCAGGCGGCTGAGGGTCCGGTGGCTAGCCGGACTGGTGAGTTTACCGAACTGAAGCGGCAACTTGATGCAGCAGATGCCGACATCCTGCTTGTAAACAAGCGGCTTGACGAGACACAGGGTATGTATTCTCCGATGGTCAACAGATATGTAAGAGGAGCATGATGCTAGTATCTATAATTTGCTGTGACTGCAGATGGAGCTGCCGCCGTGGAGACCCTTCGGGCGGAGCTTGCCCGAGCCAAGGAACAAGCCAGGAGAAGTGATGCGGCCGCCCTAAAGGCGGTCGAAGAATTAAGAGCCGAACAGGCTGCTCATCACCAGAGCGAAGATAAAATAGCCAAGATGGCTGCTCAGCTGAAGGATGCCGCCGACCGGTATGAGCTTCTCGAAAAGGAAAGTCAAGCGAAAGCGGAGGACCTGGAGAAAGCCATGGTAGTAGCCAAGGAGACCCGCTCGAAAATCAGACCGGCGAAGGAGGAGCTTCGTCAAGCCGGAGATATCATGGCTGGGAAGCCCTTTTTTTTGCGGACGAAGTTCGGAGATCCAAAGTATGCCCCTCTAGATCAATTATGGAGTGCTGCAGACGCATACGTGGACTTGGCAACGAGTGCTGCTGATGCGACTAAATTTTTCATAGATCAAAAAGATCATGAAGTGGAAAAGTTGTTCTGGTCGCAGTTCAGTGCTCCAACGCGTGCGCTGCTGCTGAATGAGCAAATGGCCGAGTGGGCTGAGCTCCATAGATTGTCCGGGCTTGCCATGAGGTCTGTCGTGGATCATCTTTGGCCGGAAGGACCAAGGCCAAATAGTTATTTTGGTTTAGTGCAACGATTCCTTGGTGCTGTGCCGCATATCGACGCTGCAAAGAGGTCGGCGTGCATAGAGGGTGCGCGGATGGCTCTTGCCCGTGTTAAGACATACTGGGCAGAGATGGAGGCCACTGCTATTGCAACCCAGAGTCCGGCCGTAGGCTAGGCATCGGCCGAGCACTATTTTGAAGAAGTCATAGAAGGCGCTCGTTTAAGAGAGGCTCAGTGCTCGAAGAGTATCATGTTCTAGTTACATGTAACCCGATTGTAAAAACAATGCTATTAGGATTATGAAGGCTGTGTTTATACTTTTGCCTAAAAGTATTATGATGCCTCCTGTGCGGCCCTTTATGTATGTATATAACCTGAAAGTTTGCAGTCGTCGGCTTCAGCCCCCACGCATATAATGCGGGGGTGTTCGGAAAAGCGCGTATTCACACTTGATCCAACGTCTTGGTCCATTAAGGAGGTGATAGCGCGGCGAACAAGGCAATCAGACTATATTGCTTTAACACTTTCACTTAGCCATAGGAGTTTGACGGTGGGGCTACTATATAGCCCCCGGTACTTCCGCGTCTATCCGAAGACGGTGCGCATACATACATGACCGGGAAACCGGTCCTTCGTTAATGCGGAGGAATCGCGAAGATTCCGATGAGTCATCGAGTGGTTGACCAGTCTCGCGTTGTATCATGACAGTCAGTTTTCGGCTTTCTCTACTGAGGTGTTCGTCCGGATGAACCATGGCACTGTGCGGATCCGCATCGAGAGGGCCCGCCTGATGGCTCCTTCGATCATCGGCAACGATGCGGTCCAGGGTGAGATTTTTCTCCCCCGACAGATCTTCGTATTCGGCGGCTTCGTACCGCGGGCCAACTCCCTTGGCCATCTGGAGCAGATCTCGCGTAGGGGGTCCCGAACTGTGCGTCTAAGGCGGATGGTAACAGGAGGCGGGGGACACGATGTTTACCCAGCTTCGGGCCCTCTCGATGGAGGTAATACCCTACTTCATGCTTGATTGATCTTGATGATATGAGTATTACAAGAGCTGATCTACCACGAGATCATAGAGGCTAAACCCTGGAAGCTAGCCTATGGTTATGATTGTTGTTGTCCTACAAACTAAACCCTCCGACTTATATAGACACCAGAGGGGGCTAGGGTTTCACAGAGTCGGTTACAAGGGAGGAGATCTACATATCCGGATTGCGAAGCTTGCCTTCCACGCAAAGGAGAGTCCCACCCAGACATGGGACGAAGTCTTCAATCTTGTATCTTCATAGTCCAACAGTCCGGCAGAAGTATATAGTCCGGCTGTCCGAGGACCCCCTAATCCAGGACTCCCTCAGTAGCCCCCGAACCAGGCTTCAATGACGATGAGTCCGGCGCGCAGATTGTCTTCGGCATTGCAAGGCGGGTTCTTCTCCAAATTCTGAGTACCTGTCGAGTAGTGTCCGGCTTCCCATGAATGTTGCACTTCTTGGCTTCTGCGCCTAATAATGGCTATTCTCCACGTGTCGAGCGAATGCGAGAAATCGGGGCATTTTTACACTTGCCACCGTAACCATGTAAGTAAATCGTCTATTTAAAGAGGCGGGGATCCTCAGATCCAGATCACACCGTCCTCCCACAGCGAGTATCCATCGGAGCGCGCCCAGAAAAGTCCATCCCATCATGGCCGGCCATCGCAGCTCCTCCTCTCGCTCCCGTAGCCCTAAGCCAGGCAATTGGAAGAAGTGTTCCGTCCCTCACAGCCAGTTAGTAGAGTTACAGACCCAGGGATTCCTCGCTCCAGCGTATATTGTCCCCGTTCGAGCCGGACTAGCCACTTATAATGGCGGGGAGCAAGCGGAGAGCTTTCCCAACCCATCTGTGGGGGAGCGGGTATGCCTTGTCCCTTACTTATTAAGGGGACTTGGATTTCCAATCCATCGATTCCTCCGCGGGCTCCTGGAGTTCTATGGCCTCCAGCTGCATAATTTTACTCCCACCTTCATATTACACATCGCTGGCTATGTCGCCCTTTGCGAGCTGTTTTTGGGCTGCGAAGCTCATTTCGAGCTATGGAAGAGGCTATTCTACCTTGTACCCCGTACACAGGAGGGGTCAATATATCAAGTGGGCGGAGCCGAAATATGGCGCATCGCCGGGACCGGATACCTGTCCAGTACTCCGAAGAAGACATCCGAAGACTGGCCTTCGGAGTGGTTTTATATGGAGGACGTCCCCCTTCCGGACCCTGTTCGGATGGGCCTTCCCGAGTTTAATAACGCCCCTTTGAAGAAACGCCACAGCTGGCGCCCTCGGAGCCCCCTGGAGGAAGATAACAGAGAGGTCCTCTACCTGATGGGCCGGATACGAACGCTGGCCAAATCAGGATTGACAATAATCGAGGTTATGTCAATATGTATAATGCGGGGAGTGCAACCACTTCAATATCGGAGACAACCCATGTGGTACTTCAATGGAGAAGACGATGCCACCCGCTGCGGTTGTAAAGGTCCGGACTCCATCGCTGCTCTAGCGAAAATACTGTCCAAATTGTAGAAAGGAGAGGAAGAGGAGTTCATCCGCATCAAGCCACGGGATGGATTCTCCATGTACAACCCCCCAAGCAGGGTGAGCTGCTACTTTTTACTCCAAACCTTCCCGCATTCTTTGTCATAAGTATTTACCTTGCCATTTCATAGCAGGAACTGCGAAAAGCTATGAGGGAGGTCCACAGCCCGCCTCCACAACCAGAGGACCCTGACCGGGCCCTCGACCCCGGACTTAAAGAAGAACCGGACACATTTGTGGAGCTTATTGACAGGATGTTCTATCAATTAAGCTGCGACGGTGCCATGGTGGCCATCGTAGCCGATTATCCTGGACTACTCCCTGCATCGCATGTAAGTAAAACCGGAGTCCCAACTTCCGAGAAGGATCCCTTTTTCTGCACTTCACCTACCGCACACATATGGTGTCTTACAGGGAAGGCCCTCGGGACGCCATGCCGAACCCGCAGTGACTCACCAACAAGGGGCACCGAAGCCGGGTAGGCTTAAAAGGAAGGCGGTCAGGACTGAGACGCCATCGCAGAGGTATGAAAAAGAACCCCGCTCCGTGGTCGTTGTCTTTTAAAATATAATAACGCCCATGTTTCCTTGTAGGAAAAACGCTCGCCGGACTATATCCGGAGAGGTTGCCCGCCACGCCTCCACCAGTCGGGCTCCAGAGCCGGACTCAGAGGCGGGCGCTAACATGGGGCCCACACCGGATGTTCCTCCTACAGAGGATGCGGATACGCTATCCACTACGAATTCCGAAGTGGAGAGCGCCATGAATCACAGGCATCGTCAGGCCGTACTCCGTGACGCTTGTTTCTCCTAAGAGGCGTTCGATGCCTTGAACTCAGGAGACGCGTACATCCGAGCTGCTCAAAATGGTCTTGCCAGATCCACGGACCAGTATGTAAAGGATATACGAGTAAGAAAATCTAATAATTATGTATACCAGTAGCCCCTGAGACTTGAAACAGCTGACACAACTGATTTAAGGATCATTATTTGTGTAGGTTCTTACGGAGAAGAATACCCAGTTGTCTCAAGAGCTGGAGGAGTGTAAAGCCCAGCTTCAGGCCACAGTTGCTGCAGTGAAGGAGTCCGAGAAGGCCCCATCTGGTAACACTTGTTTCTATTGCAAAGAATGACATGTACTCGGTAGTATGCGGCATGTATGCAAATCTAACAATAGATTCCGCAGATGACCCCGGAGTGAATCCGGTGGTCATGCGAGGAGATGAGCAACATGCTCAACGACAGCTAAAGGCTGGCGAGCGCGTGCTTAAGAAGGTTAGGCAGGAGAAAAACGATCTCCAAGATGCCAATATCCGGCTGAGTGTTGAACTGAAAGATGTTCGGGCCCAGCTTGCTGACTCCGTAAAGGAGAATAAGAGGCTTCGACGCGACATTTTTAGTAAGTGCTTGAACGAACTTTTATAGAGTTCGGCGAAGAAACCGACTAACAGAGGTATATCTGTAGGTATGCTGACGGGTCGTCCCGCAGAAGAGATGCCCGGGTCTGCAGGTGATCTTCTACCCGAGCTCTCACGACTTCACGAACAAGTTCGACAGGTGATGCAGGGCATTGCCTAGGCCTTGTGGCTATCCGCCTCCCTGCCAGGAGGCATGGGGGAGCTCGCAAAGATGCTCAAGGGAGCACGGCGGCGCTTCCGATTATGGAAGATATCTGCCTGCCGACAAGGTGCGAGGGAAGCCTGGGCCATGGTGAAGACTCGATATAACAAGGCTGACCCGAACCATATGGCCGAAGTCGGACCTGTGGGGTCTGATGGGAAAGAAATCCCCGTCAGTTTGGTGTATGACCAGGTGAAATTAGCCGCAAAGTATTCCCAACAGGATTGTAGGCTAGACAGCCTGTTGGATGGTATAGAAGAAGAATTAGTCAGTCTAAGTGACTGTGTACTTCAATTGACATATATTGTGCCTAGCCGGATTGTAAATCATTTGTCATGGCAGACCTTTTCGCTTCGACCTCCGGACCCGACAGTCCGGAGTGAATCCGAATACCCTCTCAGTTATGTAAAAACCGGGGTATGCGTGGAAACCAGGCGTAGGGGTCATAAGTGCTTGAACAGACAAGTACCCAATTAGCTATGTTATATTACATGGATAGTAAGAAACATCTTCTAGGGAGAATAGTTCCGTTAGGGGTTCCTTTCCCTGGGTATGCTTGCATTAATGTGCATGTCCGAACTGCAAAAGGAGACGCAGTATATAAACATCTGGGGGCATGTATTACAATAGATAAAAGTCGTCTTTTGTTCACCGACCAAATATTCCCTTAAGAACGCTAGCTTTCGGCTTCACCCAGTCTGAGGTACACATCCGGCTGACCCGGCAGTAACAATCGCAGAGGTTCTCCCCTTATGCCCTAGCCGAATTAACGGGAACGTAGGGCATAAACACAAGAGCCAGGCAACCCAGCTTGGCCAAAACTTAAGTCATATCGATGCATATAATGGCAAAGAAAAGGTACATGTGAAAAAGTAACACATGTGCGGGGGGGGGGGGATAAAGCCCGGAACATAATTATATTAAGCTTCTGTATAAGAAGCCCCCAGGTATAATGAGCACGCCTAGCGCGTCAAGATTGTGTAGTCAAGACACATTTTAACCTTGTAAGGCTGTGAAGAAAAAAGGGAAGAAAGAAAGAAAAGACAGATAGCTGATATATAAAAAATTGATGGAGGTAAGGAGACGAACACATAGTCCGGAGCTAGGCGTAGAACCTTTGGACTCTGGCTACGTTCCATGGGTTTGGCTCGAGTCGATTGTCCGATGCATCCTGCAGACGATACGCTCCACCGGTCAGAACTTGGTCGATAACGAAGCGACCTTCCCATTTGGGCTCGAGTTTGTTCTTTTTCTTCTCTGGGAGGCATAGAACTAGTTTGCCAAGATTATAAGTATTGGCCCGTACTTCTCTGCTTTGATACCGTCGAGCCTGTTGCTGTTAGAATGCGGAGCGGGCTTTTGCCACGTCACGCTCCTCCTCCAGGGCGTCCAAACTGTCCTGCCGATCAAGCTCGGCTTCTTTCTCTTCATACATGTGCACTCGAGGTGAGTCATGAATGATGTCGCAGGGCAGTACCGCCTCTGCGCCGTACACCATGAAAAACGGTGTGTATCCGGTAGTGCGATTCGGCGTGGTCCGCAGCCCCCATTGTACGGAGTCGAGCTCCTCTACCCAGTGCATATCCGATTACTTTAAGGATCGCACTAATCTGGGTTTAATGCCGCTCATGATAAGAACATTTGCCCGTTCGACCTGACCGTTTGTTTGGGGGTGATAGACGGAGGCATAATCGAGCTTAATGCCCATGTTGCTACACCATGTTTTTACCTCTTCGGTTGTAAAGTTTGAGCCGTTATCAGTGATGATGCTGTGGGGGACGCCGCAGCGGTGTACAACCCCGGATATGAAGTCTATCACTGGTCCGGATTCAGCCGTTTTAACTGGTTTGGCTTCTATCCATTTGGTGAATTTATCCACCATGACCAATACGTATTTTTTCTTATGGCTTCCCCCTTTAAGGGGTACGACCATATCAAGCCCCCAGACCGCAAAGGGCCAAGTAATGGGGATTGTTTGGAGAGCGGTAGGTGGCATATGGCTTTGGTTTGCAAAAAGCTGGCAGCCGACGCAACATTGAACGAGGTCCTGTGCGTCTGCTTGGGCCGTCGGCCAGTAAAAACCTGTTCGGAAGGCCTTGCTTACCAGGGCCCGGGCTGCGGCGTGATGGCCGCCAAGTCGAGCATGAATTTCTGCCAATAGCTGCTGTCCTTCCTCTTCGGAGATGCACCTTTAATGTACTCCGGTAGCGCTTTCCTTATCAAGCTCTCCCTCGTGGACCTTGTAGGCTTTAGACTGCCGCACAATGCAACGTGCCTCGTTTGGGTCCTCGGGGAGTTCTTGCCTAGTTAGGTAAGCCAAGAAGGGTTCAGTCCACGGGGCGATGACGACCATAATCACATGGGCCGAAGGTGTTATTTCGGTGGCTGAGCCTCCGTTTATGTCAGAGTGTTCGGGATCTGGCGTTGTGGCCGGGTCCGGACAATTGTGGCCGGTCTCTCCTTCCCAAACCATGGATGGCTTAAACAGCCTTTCGAAGAAGATATTAGGTGGGACAGGGTCGCGCTTAGCGCCGATGCGGGCGAGGATATCCGCCGCCTGATTGTTTTCCCGGACCACATGGTGGAATTCAAGTCCCTCGAACCGAGCTGACATCTTGAGGATGGCGTTGCGGTAAGCCGCCATTTTCGGATCCTTGGCGTCGAAGTCTCCATTTATTTGAGATATTGCGAGGTTCGAATCCCCACGCACCTCTAGGCGTTGAATGCCCATGGAGACTGCCATCCGGAGACCATGTAACAGGGCCTCATATTCTGCTGCGTTGTTGGAGTCTGTGTATAGTATTTGGAGTACGTATTGGACCGTGTCTCCGGTGGGGGATGTCAGGACGACACCAGCCCCCAGACCAGCCAGCATTTTAGAGCCGTCAAAATGCATGATCCAATTGGAGTATGCGCCGTACTCTCTAGGGAGTTCGGCTTCTGTCCATTCGGTGACGAAATCAGCCAGTACTTGTGACTTAATGGCTCACCGTGGTTTGTATATTATGTCGAACGGGAGGAGCTCAATAGCCCATTTGGCAATCCGGCCTGTGGCATCGCGGTTGTTTATTATGTCGTTGAGTGGTACTGCAGAGGCCACCATAATTGAACACTCTTGAAAGTAGTGTCGTAGTTTTCGGAATGCCATGAAGACCGCGTATGGTATCTTTTGATAATGTGGGTACCGTGATTTGCATGGAGTGAGGACAGTGGATACGTAGTATACCGGCTTTTGAAGCGGGAACTTATGTCCTTCCGTCTCTCGTTCGACGACGAGCACTGCGCTTACAACTTGGTGTGTTGCCGCTATATATAACAGCATTGGTTCGCCGACATTTGGCGCAGCCAGGATGGCTTTTATTTCTTCCAACCCGGCCGTCGCCGCATCCGTCCACTCAAAGTGTTCGGTGCGTTGAAGAGGCGATAAAGCGGTAGTGCCTTTTCTCCTAATCGTGAGATAAAGCGGCTTAAGGCAGCCACGCATCTAGTTAATTTCTAGATGTGCTTGAGGTCTGTTGGGATGGCCAACTGTGACAGAGGTCGGATTTTAGCCGGATTTGCTTTAATTCCTCTACTGGAGACGATGAAGCCCAGGAGCTTTCCGGCGGGCATGCCGAAAACGCATTTTTCCGGATTGAGCTTGATGTCGTATGTTCAGAGATTGTCGAACGTGAGCCTCAAGTCGTCTATTAAGGATTTGACGTGTCTGGTTTTGATGACCACGTCGTCTACGTATGCCTCCACTGTCTTCCCGATTTGTGTTTCCAGGCATGTCTGAATCATGCGTTGATAGGTTGCACCAGCGTTTTTGAGCCCGAAGGGCATGGTGTTGAAACAGAAGGGGCCGTATGGAGTGATAAATGTCGTTGCAGCTTTATTGTACTCCGCCATCTTAATTTGATGGTATCTGGAGTATGCGTCGAGGAAACACAATGAGTCGTGTCCTGCGGTAGCGTCGATAATTTGATCGATGCGAGGGAGGGGGAAGGGATCCTTGGGGCAAGCCTTGTTAAGGTCCTTGAAATCGACACATAGGCGCCAATATTTATCCTTCTTTGGTACCATCACCTGGTTTGCTAGCCAGTCCAGATGTTTTATTTCTCAAATGAATCCGGCGTCAAGTAACTTGGCTAGCTCCTCTCCCATGGCTTGTCGCTTAGGCTCAGAGAAACGCCGAAGAGTTTGCTTGACTGGCTTGAACCCCTTTAGAATGTTGAGGCTATGCTCGGCCAGCCTGCGTGGGATTCCTGGCATGTCTGAAGGATGCCAGGCGAAGATGTCCCAATTCTCGCGCAAGAACTCCCGTAGTGCGGCATCTACTGTGGGGTTTAACTGTGCCCCGATGGATGCTGTTTTTGTAGGGTCCGTTGGGTGGACTTGGAATTTGACTATTTCGTCCGCTGGTTTAAAAGAGGTGGACTTGGGTATTTTGTCGAGTATCACGCCGTCCCTGTCCACTTTGGAGCGCAGCGCGGTTAGTTCTTCGGCCGCAAGGGTTTCGGATAACGCCTCGAGGGCTAGTGCGGCGGTTTTATTTTCGGCATGGAGTGCTATGTCTGGGTCACTAGCTAGAGTGATGATTCCATTAGGGGCGGGCATTTTGAGCTTCATGTAACAATAATGGGGTATAGCTTGGAAGATCGTGAATGCCTCCCGCCCTAGAAGGTCGTGGTACCCGCTACTGAACGGGGCCACTTGGAATGTGATTTCTTCACACCTATAATTTTTCGGCGTGCCGAATACCACATCTAGTGTGATTTTTCCTGCACATCATGCCTCCTGACTAGGGATGATCCCTCTGAAGGTCATGCTGCTTTGCTCAATGCGGCTCCTATCTATTTCCATTTTTCGAAGAGTATCCTCATAGATGAGGTTTAATCCGCTGCCACCGTCCAAGAGCACTTTAGTAAGCCGGAAGCCGTCCACAATTGGACTAAGGACCAAGGCGGCTGGTGCTCGGGCTGTTCGGAATTTAGGTTCGTCACTGGCATTGAAGGTTATAGCCGTATTGCTCCATGGATTTATTGCTGCCATGTAGCAGACTTCGGCAAGGCTGCGGAGTGCTCGCTTACGCCTATTATTTGAGGCGAAGGTCTCGAAGACTGTCAATACTGTATAGTTATTGTCCATGGGATGGTGCTCTGCGGTATTGTTGATGAGGAGATCCTCACCGCTCTTGGCCACCTGCGGGAGTATCCAACATGCTCTAAGGCTATGAGTTGGCGTGGTATCCCTTGTACTGTGAATTTTGCATGGCCCGTTGAGCCATCCCTCTAGTATAGTTCCACGCCCTGCAGTGGGCTTTTGTTTCTTTGTAATTAGATCGGGTGACGTACGAGAGTACACCCTTTTAGTTCGAATGGGGGGTTTAGTGAGAACCGGAGGATTCCAGAATTTTGTTTGGGTTTTCCAGGCGCTTTCCATCGCACAATACTTCTGTACTATGGCCGCCAAGTCAGCGAAGTGTGCTATGTCACGGCGACTTATGGCGTTGAGGATTCCCTTGTCCGTGCAGTTTTTGCAAAAGAACGAAATTGCGTCTTCCTCGCGACAGTCCTTGACCTTGTTCATTACAAGGAGGAATCTGGCCCAATAGAGATGTACTGTCTCTTGGGGCTCTTGTCTAATGTGGGAAAGATCACTTATATCTGGGTGGGTGGGTAGATTTAAGGCCGAACCCTGACACGGTCTGAGACCCAGGGGCGGGGGAGTTTCCGATCTTAGAAGTTCAGGCTCCGGGATGTTGCCCAATAGGTCTGGCCCACTGTCTGATTCTAGGTTCAAAGCGTGGGCCATGTCCTCCCGTAGACGGGTATCCAGCTCAGAGAGCTCGGGAATCCAGACATAGTTTGTCCTCAAGATAGAGGAAGAATCGCTGCTTTGCTCCTCCACCACTACCATCTGATGGGTGACCGGCGGAGAGTTAATCTCCCTTTGGTCGGGTTTAAGCCTGATCCGATCATAGTCCGTAGCGACTCCCAAGGCAGCGATGCGATCCAAGAGCTCGTTCAAGGAAAAGAGCTCGATTGGATCCATCTGCTCGGCGAATTTCGAGCCGACGCGGAGGCTGTTTTCGATGACCCGAGAAGTCATCGTCGGCGCAACGGCTGAACGGGCGGTCATGACGAAGCCTCCTAGTCGGAGAGTTTGGCCTATAGCCAAGGCTCCCCCAGAGGTGATATTGTCCTTGACAACGTGATGAGCCATCAAGCCTTATGATGACGACACCGTGGAACTCTCAATGAAAGCACCAATGTCGGTGTCAAAACTGGGGGATATCGGGTAGGGGGTCCCGAACTGTGCGTCTAAGGAGGATGGTAACAGGAGGCGGGGGACACGATGTTTACCCAGGTTCGGGCCCTCTCGATGGAGGTAATACCCTACTTCCTGCTTGATTGATCTTCAATTTGTTCGTCGTCCGCCTCCCGCTCCAGCCGGACATAGTTCGGCCAAGGGTCTCCTGACAAGGAGAGAGACCTTAATGAGTTTAGCACGTCGCCCAGTGGTGAGTGCTGAAAGATATCCGCGGAGGAAAACTCCATGATCGGTGCCCAATTAGATTCGTTAGGCACGGATGTAGGCGGTTTGGAGCCCGTGACCGGGGATGAATCCAAGTGTCCGGCCACACGGGTCTCATAGGAGGTGAAGTCAGTATTCGGCTCTATCGCCGCTGCGTGCGGGGCCTCCGTGGCGGGGTCTATCCACCCGTCCTCGAACGGCACGATCTGCTCCGGATTGAGGGCCGGAGTAGCTGCGGGTGTGATCTCCCGAACACTGTCCGACGGCAGAGCTAGGTCATGCTCGTCGTGATTGTGCGGCGCACCTGACATGGGCTCGAATCCGTCGAAGATCAAGTCTCCGCGGATGTCGGCAGTATAGTTCAAGCTTCCAAACCTGACCTGATGGCCAGGGGTGTAGCTTTCAATCTGCTCCAGATGGCCCGCAGTACGAAGCCGCCGAATACGAAGATTTGTCCGGGGAGGAAAGGCTCGCCCTGGATCGCATCGTTGCCGATGATCGAAGGAGCCATCAAGCCTTTATCGTGATGGCACAGTGGAACTGTGTCAAAACCGGCAGATCTCGGCTAGGGGGTCCCGAACTCTGCGTCTAAGGCAGATGGTAACAGGAGGCGGGGGACACGATGTTTACCCAGGTTCGGGCCCTCTCGATGGAGGTAATACCCTACTTCCTGCTTGATTGATCTTGATGATATGAGTATTACATGAGTTGATCTACCACGAGATCGTAGAGGCTAAACCCTAGGATCTAGCCTATGGTTATGATTGTTCTTTTGTCCTACGGACTACACCCTCCGGTTTATATAGACATCGGAGGGGGCTAGGATTACACAAAGTCGGTTACAAGGTAGGAGATCTACATATCCGAATTGCCAAGCTTTCCTTCCAGGCCAAGGAGAGTCCCATCCGGACACGGGACGAAGTCTTCAATCTTGTATCTTCATAGTCTAACAGTCCGGCCAAAGTATATAGTCCGGCAGTCCGAGGACCCCCTAATCCAGGACTACCTCAGTTATCACCTGCTCAATCATCGCCTCCCACGAGGCCTCCCCACAGGCACGACGCTGGTGCATGGGTCCGTCCCTGCCACATCGACAAATCTGAGCGGTCGAGCTCTGGCTCGCGGCACGCCCCGCGCACGTCACCTCACCAGGCCCTCGGTGCCTTCACCTCATCTCAGAGCAACCAGCGGCTGGCTGGCAGCTGTAACGGCAAACCGTGTTTCTTCTTGTGCCTGTTCATAGGGATCCCACGAGGAGGATAGCGGGCGGCACCGCGAGTCTCCTTTTCCCCCGTGCAATTCGCTTGCGCGTTAAAAGGGGGGCTCTTGAGCATCGCGACTCAGGAGCTCTTACTGGCTCTCCAGCCCTCACCCCATGGCCTTGACCACGACATCGCGACCTGGCATACTAGCGGCGGCTGAGCTCGCTCGAGGGCCAGGACCTGAGGACGTAGAGCACTAAGGAGAGCATGGGAGGAGGGAAACTCGTATGGGTCCGACCTGGCTATGCCGCACAAGCTGGCGCGCAGGCCTAGCGCACCGTCAGGAATCGCCACGAAACCGACAAGATAAGTCCCGCTCTCGGATCGGCTAAATGTTGGGGCCTAAGGGTCACCCTCGCCTTGCCGCAGCCCCGTTGCGGCCACGTCAACTCCCTTTCTTGCCTTACCATGGCTGCTTGAGCGCTAAGGGGGACCTCCTGAGCATCGCACCTCAGGGTCTCTTACTGGACCTCGGGCCGCAAACCTCCTGGCCTTCACCACGGCACGCGACCTGGCATACCAGCGACGGCTGTAGCCTGCCTGGGGACCGGGACCTGTCAGCGTAGAGCAACAAGCTATTGCGAGGGAAGAAAGGGGGGACCGAGCCTTAACGAGACATGCGTTCACAAATTTTTGCAACAGGGAAGATAAGCGCAAAAGACATTACAGACCCTTTACACGCACCCACGGGGTACTTCATGATCCTTCGCAGGGAACAAAAGCTAGAACTAAGAGGGGTCCTATCTACACCCTCACGCGGCGGACACCATCACCAACAGTGGGCCACGGGAGGCCGTCGCCAACCCCATCCAGATCAGCGGCGGCGACGGCCGGACGCCGCAGCTCTACTCCGAGCACGCGAGAGCTCGGGGGCACGTAGCTGTCGTCGCTCATCTCCGGAGTCTCGTAGGGCTCGGGAGAGCTGCTGGACTCCCAAGGGCTGCTGCTGGAGTGGCCGCGAGAGGGGCTCGCGTCAACCTGACGGTCCTCTCCGGAGCAGCACTCCAGGCGGCGGCCCTCCGCATGAAAGACCTTGAGGAAGAGCGTGGAGGCGCCGTCGTACTCAAAGTGGGTCGCGAGGGCGCCCTTCTCGCAACAGACCCGCACGACCTGGCCCCAGCCGCGAGTCATGAAGATCTTGCCGGTGGGGATCGCTTCGATCTCTGCTCCGGTCGCCGGAGTGTCGCAGTCGGCGTGTTGCAACCAAAGCTCGAGAGGCCCCCTCGGCGGCATCACATCGGAGAAGAACCGCGGGAAGCAGATCCAAGAGCTTGGGGGCATCGGCGCCCACAGCACAAGCTCGCGCGAGGAGTCCGCGGCGTGGATTCTAGGGGCGACAGCGCGTGTCGCCGTGGCGCGGCGACCACGGGCACGGCACGGGTGGCGCCGTTCGTCGCTCCGTCCTCCTGAGCCCTCAACTCGGGCATACAAGGGTAGCGGATACCCTGGAGGAGGCCGCTCGCACCAAGGCCTCGTCACCACCTGCATCGCCGCTTCATCACGGCAGTGGACCGACCTCTTCTTCGTCGAAAGCGGCCCTGGATCATCGCACGGGGCCTTTCCCTTCTCTTCAGCGGAGAATCTTCTGATAGGCGCCATTGTCACTGGCAGTGGAGCGAGGAGGAGGAAGCAAGCAAGCAAGGAAGAGATGGGCGGCGGGGCCTCCGCCCCCTCCCCATTTATAGCGGAAGAAGGCCAACGGCGCCCCCCACGACCACAAGTAATGATGGCTTTCCTTGCATGTCGCGGGGACTTGTCAAGTTGAGCAGTTGCCAAGGCAGCGTGGGGAAGCGGAGACGCCCACGTCCAATCAACCGCCACGCGTCAACCGAGGCCGCAGGCTTTTGGGGCCCGCGGCGCTCCATACTAGACCCTTGGCTTCGCCGCGAAGCCAAGCCCGAGCGCACCTTGGGCCCGGGGGCTACTGTCGGTGTTCTAGGAACGGGGGTCCCCAGACTTGCCTGCCCGCGGCCCACGGCGTGGCTAAGTAAGCGGGCCGTACGGCCCATCTTCATCAACAAGGCATCCAAGACCCTCGCGACAGGCCAAGCCTCGCGAGGCGGATGACGCAAGACCCCCTCAGGAGTGGCCTGGCCAGGCAGGCTCACGAGGAGCGGATATATCAAGGCGGGGCAAACCTCACAAGGCTCCCATGACGTGAGCCATGACGATCGAGACCAGGCGGGCGCCAGGCGAGCGCCAGCGTGCACAGCGCACTTGTTTCCTCTTTGGTGCTAAGGAGGCCAGCGCAGGCGGGGAGTACCGAGGCATCAGGCAAAGGTTGCCACATCGGTGCAACGAGACCAAGACCAGAAGGACGGTAGGACGGAGGTCATCGTGGAGCCCAAGACGGTGTCACCACCAGAGCTTTTCCCAGGCGAAGACCACTTTTGTCAGGATAGCTTGTACTAGTTGTCCCCCTTCAAATTCGCCCGCCGTTGTTGGCTCCCTTCCCGCTCAATATTTGGGAAGAGGATCAAGGCCTATATAAGTAGAGCTAGCTACCACAATAGAGACAACGGGTACACACTCACAGGGGTACAGACTCACACAAGTTTGGCAAGCACAAGAACACCTCAACCTCAGGAGGCTATTCTTCCCCTTGTACTGTTCATCATCAGCCCAAGAGGCAATCCACCACCACACACACTGGAGTAGGGTATTACACCACAACGGTGGCCCGAACCATTATAAATCTCGTGTCTTTCTGTGTTGCGAGTTCGTCCGTGAGATCTTAGCGAGCTAGGGCGTAGATCGGTAGGAGGGAAAGACTTCGGGCGCACGCCAGAGTTTGAACCTCAAGGGTTTGCCAGAACCCCACATCCGACAGCCGGACCCCCAGCAATTATGGAACTTGCTATCAGAGATATGGATGGGACAGCATCATCGGCAAGCCCCAAAGGCGAACCGAGCTCCCTTGTCGCTAAAGTGCCGGACTCTCCCTCGGACTCTAAATCCGAACTGTCGAGGTCCGTGTCGAGTGGGCGCGGCCAGGAGGCTCTCGCCCCGGTCAGCCCTGCGGACCCTCGCTTTTCTGTACAAACCTCTCTTCTAAACGAGGCTCTGTAATTAATGCGATCACTAGCCATTACGGAAGAATCGCTTCCAAGTTATGCCCAGCTCGGACTAGGGGCTGAGAGCAGGGAATTTTACATCCCACCACCACCCACTTCATAGCCACTGTCGAAGATCTAACCGACTTGCTGGATTACGCCTCCGAAGACATCGACGGTATGGACGACGATGCGGGATACGAACAAAGCCACGACCGTCCGTTTACCGGACTATGGACGGCCACCTCCACATACGACGTGTACATGTTGGACATACCCAAAGAGGATGGCGACGACGGCAAGGAGGATTCGGTTGAGGACGAGCCTGATGAAGCACCTCTGAAGCGCCGACGTCAGCGGCGCCGCTCAAAATTGCGTCACGACAAAGACAACAATACCGGCACCGGAGACAATAATACTCCGGAGAATGCCGAAGACCCGGAAGCCCCTGTCAAGCCAACATCCGAATAGGACGATTGGGAGGATGGGCAAGTTAACCCCGACGACCCTATCGGGAACGAGGACTCGGAGGATAGTAACTATCTACCGATCTCCGAAGAGGATGTGAGGCTCGGCGACGAAGACTTCATCATGCCAGAGGAACCCCTCGAACAAGAGTGCTTTAAGCGCCAGCTAATCGCCACCGCGAGAAGCCTAAAAAAGAAGCAGCAACAGCTTCAAGCTGAACAGGATTTACTCAATGACAGATGGACTAATGTCCTGGCAGCCGAGGAATACGGCCTCGAATGCCCAATTAAGAGTTACCAGAAGTGCAAGCTACTACCACAATTCGATGACGAGGCCCTTGAGCCAATGCCGCCAAAGAATAAAGCTGCTGACGAACCTGACCGACCACCACGTGGACGGGACAGACCAGCTACTTACGCTGAACACCAGCCCGCGCCACCTCACCGTCGAGGCAAGGAGGCAACAGCCCCGGGCTATCCCTACGACCTACGCAAGGACATGGACAATAGAGCAGGTCAGACAAGATCAATCTACGGATCGAGGGGACGTGCTCCAATGCGGGAGGACGGCCATCAGGCCTAGCGCGATAGGCACAATCTCACATGGGCCAAAAACCACGGACTTCATCGGAACTGCACCGCGATATCGCCCGATACAGAGGCGCTGCACACCCCTTATGGTTCACCGATGAGGTGATGGAGCACCAATTCCCAGAAGGGTTTAAACCCATAAACATTGAATCATATGATGGTAGGACGGATCCCGCAGTATGGATCGAAGATTTTCTTCTCCATATCCACATGGCCTGCGGTGTTGACCTCCATGCCATCTAATACCTCTTGCTCAAATTAAGGAGACCAGCACGGCACTGGTTAAATAGCCTCCCAGAAAATTCTATTGGCAGCTGGGAAGACTTGGAGGATGCCTTTAGAGACAACTTTCAAGGTACCTATATTCGGCCTCCAGACGCCGATGACCTTAGTCACATAGTCCAGCAACCCGGAGAATCAGCCCGGAAACTCTGGACCAGGTTCTTAGTTAAAAAGAACCAAATTGTGGATTGTCCGGACGCCGAAGCCCTCGCGGCCTTTAAACACAGCGTCCGAGATGAGTGGCTCGCCCGACACCTCGGCCAAGAAAAGCCGAAGTCCATGGAAGCCCTTACCGCACTTATGACCCGCTTTTGCGCGGGAGAAGATAGCTGGCTAGCTCGTAGAAGCAATAGCACCAGTGACCCTGGCACCTCCGAGGCCAGGGACGACAATGGCAAGCCACGACACAACAAGCACAAGTGTTGTAGCAATAATGAAGGTACCGAAGACACGGCGGTCAACGCCGAATTTAGTGGCTCTAAATCTGGTCAACGGAAAAAGCCATTCAAAGGAAACAGATATGCTCCATCTTGTTTGGACAGAATACTCGATCGGCCTTGCTAGATTTATGGCACCCCCAACAAGCCTGCCGATCATACCAACATAAACTGTTGGGTCTTTAAAGAGGATGGCAAGCTCAACGCCGAACCCAAGGGGAAAGGGCCGCCCAGCGAGGACAACGATGAAGAACCTCGCCCACGAACACAGTGGGCCAGAAGAAATTTCCCCCATAGGTCAAGACGGTGAACATGATCTATGTTACTCATATCCCCAAGCGGGAGCACAAACGCGTGTTAAGGGACGTCTACACCATAGAGCCAGTCGCCCCAAAATTTAATCCGTGGTCAGCTTGTCCGATCACCTTTGATCGCAGAGACCATCCGACCAGTATCCATAATGGGGGTTTGGCTGCATTGGTCCTTGATACAATTATTGACGGATTCCACCTCACGTGAGTCCTTATGGACGGCGGCAGCAGTCTCAATCTGCTCTATCAAGACACCGTCTGTAAAATGGGCATTGATCCATCAAGAATCAAGCCCACCAAAATCACCTTCAAAGGGGTAATACTCAACATCGAGGCCTGTTGCACAGGATCCATAACGCTGGATGTTGTCTTCGGCTCACCGGATAACTTCCGGAGTGAAGACCTGATTTTTCACATCGTCCCGTTGTGTAGTTGCTATCATGCACTACTTGGACGTACCGCTTTCGCCCGTTTCAATGCAGTCCCGCACTACACTTATCTTAAGCTCAGATGCCTGGACCACGTGGCGTTATAACAGTCAAGGGAAACATGGAGCGCTCCCTCCGTACAGAGGAGCATACCGCGGCCCTCGTAGCCGAGATGCAGGGCGGCCTCCCTAAGCCAAATGCTACACTGGCAGTCAAGCCACCGGACACTGTTAAACAAGTCTGGTCTACCCTGTAGAACGACAGTCCGGCTCATCCAGAGCTCGATTAGCAATTCGGCAGCCATCAATGTCCTAGTCTAACAGAGGCATACGTACCGCGTACATAACTATGCGTTAAAGGTACCATGGGCAAGGACGGAAGCAGGCCACACATACGGTCCACGATATGGCTTGACCCTATCCGGACCTCCACATTGTTCCACATTTTTCTTCTTGTTTTTATTTTCTAGGTTCTCTACAACCCACATCAATTTCTGGTGGTAACATGGGCCTCCTTCTAGGCCCCTTATGCATTCTCAATTGTTGATCCTCTCAAAGGATCATACACCAAGGCGAAAAGCGGCGCATGAAGAAAATATGCCCTAGAGGCAATAATAAAGTTGTTATTTATATTTCCTTATATCATGATAAATGTTTATTATTCATGCTAGAATTGTATTAACCGGAAACTTAGTACATGTGTGAATACATAGACAAACTAAGTGTCACTAGTAGGCCTCTACTTGACTAGCTCGTTGAATCAAAGATGGTTAAGTTTCCTAGCCATAGACATGAGTTGTCATTTGATTAACGGGATCACATCATTAGATAATGATCTGATTGACTTGACCCATTCCGTTAGCTTAGCATACGATCGTTTAGTATATTGCTATTGCTTTCTTCATGACTTATACATGTTCCTATGACTATGAGATTATGTAACTCCCGAATACCGGAAGAACACTTTGTGTGCTACCAAACGTCACAACGTGACTGGGTGATTATAAAGGTGCTCTACAGGTGTCTTCGATGGTACTTGATGAGTTGGCATAGATCAAGATTAGGATTTGTCACTCCGATTGTCGGAGAGGTATCTCTGGGCCCTCTCGGTAATGCACATCACTATAAGCCTTGCAAGCAATGTAACTAATGAGTTAGTTGCGGGAAGATGTATTACGGAATGAGTAAAGAGACTTGCCGGTAACGAGATTGAAGTAGGTATTGAGATACCGATGATCGAATCTCGGGCGAGTAACATACCGATGACAAAGGGAACAACATATGTTGTTATGCGGTTTGACCGATAAAGATCTTCGTAGAATATGTAGGAGCAAATATGAGAATCTAGGTTCCACTATTTGTTATTGACCGGAAATGAGTCTCGGTCATGTCTACCTAGTTCTCGAACCCGTAGGGTTCGCACGCTTAAAGTTCGGTGACGATCGATATTATGACTTTATGTGATTTGATGTACCGAAGGTAGTTCGGAGTCCCGGATGTGATCACGGACATGACGAGGAGTCTCTAAATGGTCGAGACGTAAAGATTGATATATTGGACGGCTATATTCGGACACCGGAAGTGTTCCGGGTGGTTTCGTAGAAAACCGGAGTGCCGGAGGGATTAGCGGAACCCCCCGGGGAAGTGTTGGGCCTTAGTGGGCCTGAGGGGAGAGAGAGGGCAGCAGCCCAGGAGGTGGCGCGCCCCCTCCCATGAGGAGTCCGAATTGGACTAGGGGAGGGGGGCGCGGCCCCTCTTTCGCTCTCCCTCTCCCTCTCTTTCCTTCCCCCTTCCCTCTTCCTAGTTGGACACTAGGAGGAGGACTCCCCCCTCCTTGGCGCGCCCCAAGGGCCGGCCGGCCTCCCCCTTGCTCCTTTATATATGGGGGCAGGGGCACCCTAGAACACACAAGTTGATTGTTTCAAGCTGTGTGCGGTGCCCCCCCACCATAATGCACCTCGATCATATCGTAGTGGTGCTTAGGCGAAGCCCTGCGTCGGTAGCAACATCATCACCGTCATCACGCCGTGGTGCGGACGGAACTCTCCTGTGAAGCTCTGCTGGATCGGAGTTCGTGGGACGTCATCGAGCTGAACGTGTGCTGAACTCGGAGTGCCGTGCGTTCGGTACTTGGATCGGTCGGATCGTGAAGATGTACGACTACATCAACCGCGATCTCATAACGCTTCCTCTTACGGTCTACGAGGGTACGTGGACGACACTCTCCCCTCCCGTTGTTATGCATCACCATGATCTTGCGTGTGCGTAGGATTTTTTTTGAAATTACTACATTCCCCAAGAGTGGCATCCGAGCCAGGTTTATGCATAGATGGTATATGCACGAGTAGAACACAAGTGAGTTCTGGGCGATACAAGTCATACTGCTTACCAGCATGTCATACTTTGATTCGGCGGTGTTGTTGGATGAAGCGGCCCGGACCAACACTACGCGTACGCTTACGCGAGACTGGTTCTACCGACATGCTTCGCACACAGGTGGCCGGCGGGTGTCAGTTTCTCCAACTTTAGTTGAATCGAGTGTGGCTACGCCCGGTCCTTGTAAAGGTTAAAATAGCACATACTTGACGAAATATCGTTGTGGTTTTGATGCGTAGGTAAGAACTGTTCTTGCTCAACCTGTAGCAGCCACGTAAAACTTGCAACAACAAAGTAGAGGACGTCTAACTTGTTTTTGCAGGGCATGCTATGATGTGATATGGTCAAGACATGATGCTAAATTTTATTGTATGAGATGATCATGTTTTGTAACAGAGTTATCGGCAACTGGCAGGAGCCATATGGTTGTCACTTTATTGTATGAAATGCAATCGCATGTAATTGTTGTACTTTATCACTAAGCGGTAGCGATAGTCATAGAAGAAATAGTTCGCGAGACGACAACGATGCTACGATGGAGATCAAGGTGTCGCGCCGGTGACGATGGTGATCATGACGGTGCTTTGGAGATGGAGATCAAAGGCACAAGATGATGATGGCCATATCATATCACTTATATTGATTGCATGTGATGTTTATCTTTTATGCAACTTATTTTGCTTAGATCGATGGTAGCATTATAAGATGATCTCTCACTAAATTTCAAGGTATAAGTGTTCTCCCTGAGTATGCACCATTGCGAAAGTTCATCGTGCCGAGACACCACGTGATGATCGGGTGTGATAAGCTCTACATTCAAACACAACGGGTGCAAGCCAGTTTTGCACACGCAGAATACTCGGGTTAAACTTGACGAGCCTAGCATATGCAGATATGGCCTCAGAACACTGAGACCGAAAGGTCGAGCATGAATCATATAGTAGATATGATCAACATAGTGATGTTCACCATTGAAAACTACTCCATCTCACGTGATGATCGGACATGGTTTAGTTGATATGGATCACGTGATCACTTAGATGATTAGATGGATGTCTATCTAAGTGGGAGTTCTTAAGAAATATGATTAATTGAACTTTAATTTATCATGAACTTAATACCTGATAGTATTTTGCATGTCTATGTTGTTGTAGATAGATGGCCCGTGCTGTTGTTCCGTTGAATTTTAATGCGTTCCTTGAGAAAGCAAAGTTGAAAGATGATGGAAGCAATTACATGGACTGGGTCTGTAACTTGAGGATTATCCTCATTGCTGCATAGAAGAATTACGTCCTGGAAGCACCGCTGGGTGCCAAACCCGCTGCAGGAGCAACACCAGATGTTATGAACGTCTGGCAGAGCAAAGCTGATGACTACTCGATAGTTCAGTGTGCCATGCTTTACGGCTTAGAACCGGGACTTCAATGACGTTTTGAACGTCATGGAGCATATGAGATGTTCCAGGAGTTGAAGTTAATATTTCAAGCAAATGCCCGGATTGAGAGATATGAAGTCTCCAATAAGTTCTATAGCTGCAAGATGGAGGATAATAGTTCTGTCAGTGAACATATACTCAAAATGTCTGGGTATAGTAATCACTTGATTCAACTGGGAGTTAATCTTCCGAATGATAGTGTCATTGACAGAATTCTTCAATCACTGCCACCAAGCTACAAGAGCTTTGTGATGAACTATAATATGCAAGGGATGGATAAGACAATTCCCGAGCTCTTCGCGATGCTAAAGGCTGCGGAGTAGAAATCAAGAAGGAGCATCAAGTGTTGATGGTCAACAAGACCACCAGTTTCAAGAAAAAGGGTAAAGGGAAGAAGGGGAACTTCAAGAAGAACGGCAAGCAAGTTGCTGCTCAAGAGAAGAAACCCAAGTCTGGACCTAAGCCTGAGACTGAGTGCTTCTACTGCAAAGGAACTGGCCACTGGAAGCGGAACTGCCCCAAGTATTTGGTGGATAAGAAGGATGGCAAGGTGAACAAAGGTATATGTGATATACATGTTATTGATGTGTACCTTACTAATGCTCGCAGTAGCACTTGGGTATTTGATACTGGTTCTGTTGCTAATATTTGCAACTCGAAATAGGGACTACGGATTAACCGAAGATTGGCTAAGGACGAGGTGACGATGCGCGTGGGAAATGGTTCCAAAGTCGATGTGATCGCGGTCGGCACGGTACCTCTACATCTACCTTCGGGATTAGTTTTAGACCTGAATAATTGTTATTTGGTGCCAGCATCGAGCATGAACATTATATCTGGATCTTGTTTGATGCGAGACGGTTATTCATTTAAATCTGAGAATAATGGTTGTTCTATTTATATGAGTAATATCTTTTATGGTCATGCACCCTTGAAGGGTGTTCTATTTTTGATGAATCTCGATAGTAGTGGACGACACTCTCCCCTCTCATTGCTATGCATCACCATGATCTTGCGTGTGCGTAGGAATTTTTTTGAAATTACTACGTTCCTCAACAGCGCAAACGTGCGGCAGAGTGTCCAAAGGATCTTCAAGATCATCTTTTTACTTTTAGGACCTGTATACAGTTTTCCCTTGTCTTCGGCATGCAAAATAGCCGTGATGCTTATCGCATCTTCTGTAAAATAAGTTTTTATGTACTAATCAGATTATAATGGAAACAGTTTTTCGCCCAACCCTGTTTGGTGTTGGCTTCTTTTTTAATCTGTTTTTCCACTTCACGTCCAAATCGGCATATACACCTTGGTGCGACTTAAATCGCTAGGGGCTCTATTCAAGCCATATATATATATATATATATATATATATATATATATATATATATATATCTTCAACACAATAGTAAGTCTGAACACTCTCAGAGTACACTTCGACGTCCCGAATACTGCATTATATGCATCGGCTCCAAATCACGTCTTTGGTCAATAGTTGGGTTGCCCGGCTCCTGTGCTTGCTAGCTTACATTCCGTTTTCGGCAAAGGTAGTAAAGGGAGAACTACTGCGATTGTGTTTCCGTCTATCCCGGTCAAGCACCTCAATAGAGAAAGCCGAAAACTGATTGTCGTGATACGACGAGAGCTGGTCAGCAATTCGGTGACTTATTAAATCTCCAGCAATTTCTTCCGTATTACACAAAGGGCTGGCTTTTCTTTTTAAGTCACGCATCTAAGGCATCTAAAGTTCGATCGCCGCATACGCAGTAGGGGTTATTTTACAACCCCATTGTCAAACTCCTATGGCTAATTGAGAGTGTAAAGCCACATAGTCCGATTGCCTCGTTCGCTGCACTGACACCTCCCTTACAGACCAAGACGTTGGGTTAACATGTGGTCATGTGCTATTTCGAACACCCCCGTAGTACCTACGTGGGGGCTGAAGCTGACGACTAGCAAACTCTCAGGGATATAAACGGCCGCACAGGAGGTACACTACTTTTAAAGGCAAACAACACAAATATATTACAAAAGCCTCGGTTTATAATACAATGTCTGGGTAGCTCGGATACATTTACTTGAACATAATATCCTTTGAGCATTGACCCTCTATCAAACGAGCACCCTCAAGGACATCGTCGAAGTAGCGCTCCGGCGTACGGTGGACCTTGTCTCCGGGCGAACCTTCAACAGCTACGTTGGCGGCCTTCATCTTTGCCCAGTGCATCTTGACTCGGGCAAAGGCCATCCGCGCGCCCTCAATGCATGCCGAGCGCTTTACTGCCTCTATATGGGGCAATGCGTCGCCGGGTCGCTTGACCAGGCCAAAGTAGCTGCTCGGAATGGGTCCGGCTAGCCATAGCCGGACTATGATGTCCTTCGTGGCCAAACCGGACATCTTGTGCAGCTCCGTCAGCTGCATCATCTGATTATTCAGTAGCGTTGGTCGCTCCGGCACCAAATACTGCGACCAGAAGAGCTTCTCTGTCGCGTTCCCGTCTTGGGCCCGGAAATATTGGGCGGCATCAGCAGCACTCCTCGGGAGATCCACAAAAGCGTCTGGAGCACTCCACAGTCGATTCAGCAAAGCATATCTTCGACCGCCGAATATACTCTGTAAAAGAAAAGGCTTACCAACCGCTATTTGTTCGGCTTGCTTGATCTCCTCACGAGCCGCCCGGGATTCAGATCGCGCCTCCTTCGCCTCTTGAAGAGCCTTGGAGAGTTCGGCTGCTTGAGCCTTGTTACTCTCGTCCAAGGACTCACACTTGTTGGCGGCCTCTTGGAGTGCTTGCTCTACTTCGGTCACCCTCATCTCAAACTGAAGGCGGGCGGCCTTTTCGGCCTCCGCATCCGCAGCCGTTTTCTCTGTGGCCGCTTTGCTTGCCCTCGCCTCCTCCTTGGCTTCGGCAAGGGCCTTCTTGAGGGCCTCGACCTTGGTCGCGTTGCCTACAACCATTTGCATAGCAGCGCGCAAGCTTAAACTTTGAGTTTGCATTATAACGCAGGCTTGTAAGAGGTCTCTTTAAAAAGTGTACCTTGGGTCTCATCGAACCGCTTGTTAATGCGGTCGATCTCCTCATCCGCCAGCTTCAGTTTCCGCTGGAGCTCAGACACTTCAGCATCTTGGCTGAAGCTGCTAGCAGTGAAGCCTATTTATCAACATAGATAAGTACGTTATCTCCAGAATATTTGATCCTCTGTCCGGCCCTTTTTCAATAAACCGAACAGAGTCTCAGGGGCTACTATCTATACACGGGCATATTTTTCACACACGCAAATGCAACTAAAGATATTACATCACATACCTCGAAGCCTGTTAGCAGGCTAGTGAACGCTTCATTCAGTCCACTTTTACCGGACTGAACCTTTTCAACCACCATACCCATCAGGGCACGGTGTTCATCCACGATGGAAGCATGGTGAAGTGCTTCCCTCAAGGTGTCTGGTGCCTCCGATTTGCTAGAGGTCGCCGATGGGGTCGGCACTCCCCCATCTTTCGAAGGAGGCTGCTCGCTCGGGTCCGGAGCCGTGTGGGACTCCGGAGCAGTGTTTGGCTGGGGGTCGGACTGGTCAAGGCCCCTGCCGTCAGTCTCCATGGGGATTCCGGCCCCCATGTTTCCGGCAGCCGAGGCATTGCCCTCTGGCGCCATTTCTGCGGCCTTCAGCACCTCACCCTGGCCCGGAGAGGTCCTCTGGGACAACACCTTGGTGTCGTCTGTGGCATGAGGCGGAGAGGCTCGCGGAGTTGTTTCGCTCTCCATCATCTCCGGTGCCAGAGAATTCCCCGAATACAATGATTGTTGGGGGAGATCACGGGCCGGACTGAAACACATAGATGATATGTCATCCTACAATTTGTTAAAAGAAGGATGTATACAGTATCTTTGAATACTTATGATTCGGCCAGGGGCTTCGGCCTAGGGTGCCACCCAGGGACGGCTTCGGTGTCCAACTACAAATCGTCCGAAAGGGAGAGCTTCCCCTTCTTGGACGCCTCCGCCTCCAGGTCCGCAGAAGCCCCCCTTTTATTCTTCCCCCTTAAGGGGAGAATTGCTCTCCTCCTCATCCTCCTCGTCTTATCTCCCTCGTGCAGGGGATTTTTGGGGTATTTATAGAGCAAAGTGGCGGTCCGGGGGCACCTGAGGTGGGCAGAACCCACTAGGGCATGTCTGGGCCTCCTGGCGCACCCTGGTGGGTTGTTCCCCCCTCGGGGCACCCCCCAGGTGCAACTAGGGCCCATTGCCTTCCTTCCGGCCCATAAAAAATCATCATGGAGTTTCGTGGCATTTGGACTTCGTCTGATATTGATTTCCTGCAATGTAAAAAACATGGAAAAAACAACAACTGGCACTTGGCACCATGTCAATAGGTTAGTACCAAAAAATGATATAAAATGACTATAAAATGATTATAAAACATCCAAGATTGATAATAAAACAGCATGGAACAATCAAAAATTAAAGATACGTTGGAGACGTATCAATGACGTCCTCGCCTTGTTGATCCAGCAAGACAGGCGAAGTAGTAAATGAGTTCCGGCAGCACACCGGCGTGGTGACGGTGGTGGTGATGCTATCTGTGAAAATATGACCGAGGGAAAAACTGGGGAGAGGGGAGCCGCACACGGCTAAGTGATTGTTGTGGTCTTGCACTACAGAAAAAATACACTTCCGTGATGATACGTGTTTGTCACAGTAGGTCACGTTTTCTGTCATGCATGTGCATCCATGATGATTTGTGACAGAATCAAGATAGTCATACCTGTGCTGTCGTAGAAGTGTTCCATGACATTACCAAAATTATCACCACGGAAGTGTCCACTTCCATGACGATAAATCACACGTCATCGAAGTGCTTTCGTCAAGGGTGACCGACACGTGGCATCCACCGTAACGGGTCGCCGTTAAGCTATCGGGTCCGGTTCTGGATCCGATAACCCGTTAACAGCCCAGACAAATGAGGGTTTTCCACGTGTAAAATTGTCATTGGCCGGAGGAAACACGTGTTGGCTCACCGTTGGGACAGATGTCATCCATTCATTGGACAGGTGGCGCCTATGATAGGTCGACACATGGCACGGCCCAACAGAGGCCCATTCCGGTGAAAAGGCTAGCCCGTTTGACTTGGTCAAAAGGTAACGGGCTAGCCCACAGAAAGCCTGTTAACGGCATGTTCGTATATAGCCCATTTGTGGCCCGCTAACTCACGGCCCGTTACGGCCTATCAGAATTAAGCCCGGTAGCATCATATGGGCCGTCCAATATGATTACAGCGCATTGTAACTATCGACCCATGTATGGCCCATGATGTCTTTTGGCCCATAAAAGGCCAATTGTAACTCTTGGCCCATTAACGGCCCGTGGTGAATCTGGCCCGCAATGAACAATGTATCGCTTTATACCCATTAACGGCCTATTATTCCATTGGGCCGTTTCCAACCCGTGTTATCTTTCGGCCTTCTCAGGGCCCATTTATTCTTGGGCTTATTTCCAGCATTCGGTTACTTACGGCCCGTTACTGGCCTTTTCTGCTTGTGGGTCAAATTCAGCCCATGGTTACAATAGGCCCGTAAATCCATTGGGCCATTTTCATAGCATCATCAAATACGGCCGATTAACGACGGCCCATTATGGTCGACCCATTAACGGACGATTCCACATCTGGCCCATTTATGGCCCATAATGCGGTCTGTTATTGGCCCATGTTTGGCCGATCGATCATACGACCCGTAGAAGGACCATTGATGCTACGGCCCGTAGAAGGCCCATTGTTTCTACAGCCCTTAGAAGGCGCATTGTTTGTACGGACCATAGGAGGCCCATGGTAACTACAGTAAATATGTAGCCCATGGTTATTGTGGCCTAGTTTTAAAAAATAGGTTATTCCGGCCACTAGCAAACCGCGGAAAAAGAACTGCACCGACTACAAGCAAACAAATAAACAAGACAACAAGGAAATAAATAAGCAAGCAACTTACGCTAGGCTATCATGGCTATTACACATATTACATCCACTGGGCATCAAAGTTCGCCACCAGTGCAAATATAGGGAACAAAGCCGCATATCATATATGCTGGTTGTCAAAGTTGGCGACGAGTGCAAATAAACGCCGCAGCAAAACAAGTCCAGAATTGAAACCACTTCAGAAGAGCCCAAGAAACAATATCCTGGGTACCCATAATGCTGGCAAGATGCTTAGCAAGCTCATTAACTTTCTCTCGTTTCGCGCTTAAATCCTCCAGCGCTTGCTGTTGCACCAGAAAGTATGCATCTGAATTTTGCAGGGACTTCCTCAATCCTTCGGCTTCCTATCGCAGCACATCTGATCGATGTCTTTCAACATGAAGTTGAGACTCAAGAAGACGACCTGATTCACACAACGATTTCGAAGAGCATGTGCCAGAAGTAGTGGCCAGTAACTCGAACACTACATCAAGACATGACTTTTGGGTTCTCTCACTGTCGTCAAGATAGTTTTTATCAGCTTTCTTGGAGACCAACATGGATGTCTCACTATCTTGAACCTTATATGCATTACTTCCTTTACCATTGCATAACGGGGTACTGTTCTCCAATATTTTGTCCGCATTCTAAAAGAGAAACAAGCGGACACATCACAGGTTTACTATGTGGTATATGAAACTCATTTTGGTAAATCAGTTCAGTAGTAAACTGGACAGGATAACAACATGAAACAAACATATATCTATGTATCATGGTCACTTTATGGTCTATATCGTTCTAGTTTTTGTTGCCAAATCAAGATAGAGACACAATTCAAATAATATTTGTTCAAGACAAAGCAGAACAGACAGAATATAAGTGTGGGAAACTATATAGCAATAACAACACTTGTAATGTGCATGACATGAGAACATAACTGTTTACTTAATTGAAACTGAAATCAACATAGAGCAAGGTACAACAGCAAACCAGTTAAAGAAACAGGTTTAAAACATACCTGTTGCGCCATTGGAGTTTCAATTCCATCCTTCAAATTTGAAAATAGTTGCTATGAGTAAATACAGTGATGCAAGAGCAAAGGAGTATGAACCATAGCTACAAAACCTGACCTGAGAACCATTCTACTTCTCCATTAAGCATTGAGTTGGGATTCGGAGTGGTGGTCCTCGTGCTTTGGGCACTGCAGTTCCCTTACTAACTGCTCGTGTTTGCGTGCTATGTGGTGGAGACGGTGCTGTGTCAACTGGAACTGGGTTACTATCTACTGGGGTTGGGGTTAGAAGGGGTGTAGCTAGTTCTTTGTCCAACTGGGTAGGGGTACAATCTGCGAGAGTCTTGGTTATGTGTGGTGGGGCTGGTTCTTGGGCAAGTACAACCGTGGTTCTATCTGCATCAACTGGTAGCACTATCTTTTCTGAAGACCGTGTTGTTACTCCCTTAGATACTGCCATCACACTCTCCAATTCAAATAGTTGATAAACATGAAAAGTAATTGAATGTACATATATTGTATGATAGACCTGTGCAATGGATAGTGGGGAATAAAATAGGGCATGAAATAATTCACATTTATGTTGTCTAACCAAACAGGATAGCATGACACTATTTCACATAGATGATGGCTAACTAAACAGGATAGCATGACACAATTTCACATTATGATGGCTAACTAAAAAAGATGGAAAGGCATAGTTCAAAATATGATGACTATGTAAACAGGATGCCATGATATAACTATATAACGTGTTTATTAAATAGGTTGGCATGCCATAATTCACATAAATGCCGCCTATGGAAACATGATAGCATGATATAATTCATGGATAGAATGACATAATTCAAAATATGATGACTGTAAACACTCAACAGGATGAGATGACATAACTATATGATGTCTTTATTAAATGGGTTGCCATGCCATAATTCAGATAGATGCTGTGGATGTAAACATGATGGCATGATATAATTCAAATATATGATTTATATAGTAAGCAAGTAAGCAGATGGGAATCCATATATGATGCAAAAACTAAGCAATGCAAGACAACATGCATGACATGGGTGATATAACCCTGCCAAGTTTGAGCATAGACCTCAGGGGGGAAATAGGACTGGTCATCAGTCTCTAAATCCTCCTCTGAGGAGCTCTCTCTAACCAGCAAGATGTCTGCTTCAGCAGGTAGCATTGTCTGCTCTGAATACCTTGTTTTCACTCTAGATACTTCCATCACCGCTTCAAATGGCTGATGCACAGGAAGAGTAGTTGAATATGCAAACATTGTCGACAAATGGAACACGGAATACAAAAAAATGATAGCATGATATAATTCACATACATGACGATTGGCTAAACAACATGGCATTGCATAATTCACATATATAATGCCTTTGCAAGAAGATAGTATTGCAAAATTCACATATATGATGCCTGGCTAAACAAGATGGGGTTGGATAATTCACATAAACGATGAATAAACTAAACAGATGGCATTCACACAAAGCATGTCTAAACTAAGCAGATGACATATTGATGTATAAAGTTAGCAATGCAAGGCACCATATGCATGATATAACCAACATCAGCATGCCAAGTTAGAGCGAAGACCTCAGGGGGTAAATAGGAGTGGTCTTCTCCTCCTGAACCCCCCTCAGAACAGATATCTTCCTCTCGATTACAATCCGAAATGGGTGGAGGGGGGAGGCTGCCTTTGCGCCTACCATGGAGTGATGTCTGCATGAAATTTTATTGCCATGCAAGGCTCGTCTCTTCTGCTCTACATGTTCAGTTCCATTGTGTACAATAACTGACATGCATAGGAATAAAACATAGTGAGATTATGTAAGGAGTGCATGCAGAAATCCAGAGTGATGGTAGCAACCTGTGGATAGACCCAAAACCAATGATAGCAGGCAAATAATGGCTTCAGTTAAAAAATACAGATAATGGCTTCTTTACTATTTGTTTCCCACCCAACATGAAACTCATAGTAGACACCAGAGATTAACCAGATAGTAGATAGATACTATTGATTGCGGCCCCGATATGTACCCCACAACCATTAGTTTGGAGCTGACTCAGAGTCTAATCGGTGAACAGGACGATAAAGTAGCATGTAATATTAAGCGATGCATAACGTAAGCAGACACGAAAGAGTGCGACCTCTCTTGCGGACCCGTGTAGTCCTCGAGGTCATCTGCTTGGTTGATGATGGTAATGCAGTTGTCATGGCTGCCGGTAGTGGGGAAGAAGATCTGAGGCGGCGAAAGACAGTCTGGAGGCCGGATCCCTGCTGTGCTGGACCCTTTTGTCATGGGAGCAGCTGAGCTAGGGTGGACGACGACACAGCAGGAGCGGGACAAACCATACAAGGTTTTCTTTGACAACTATTTGTAAGAGAAGTAATTCTATAAGGGCTTGTTTGAATTGGAGGATTCTAACAACGCAGGGATAGGAAATACACAGTAATAGGATAGGAATGCATGTGCAAAACAGAGAATTTGAAAACACAGGATTTCTGCCAATCTGGGTGTTTGGTTCACAGGAATTGGAAGATCACTGGATGCAAAGAAGCATGGTGAGATTAAGTCAAACCACAAGAAAATGTACGGTTATAATGCTATTATGCAACTATCTCTTAGTCTTGTGCTTCATGAATAGGAATTTGAAAAGGAGGACAAGTGGATATTAAAATTCCTACGGTTTTTCTTTCAAGGAGACACTAAAGGAACAAATCCTATAGTTTTCCTTTGCTCCATTGCTTTGAACCAAATGCATGAATAGTAGTACCATAGGAAACTTTCCAATTCCTATGTTTTTCCTTCACTTTTCCTTTCAAGCACTGGTGATTCTAGTAGGCAGGCTTGAGCAAGGAAAAGCCTACACTCAAAAAATGTTTTTGTGATACTTCTACTACTTTGGACCCAGGCCACTGCCCTACTAGCTCAACTCCTAGGCCCATCGACAAATGCTCAACTCAAACGCGCAGAGAAAAATAATGATGGCGTTAAAGAGAGTCCATCACAGATAGCTAAGTTGCCTGGTACCTGCCTGCTTGTCATATAGTAGGAGAAACTAATCGTATTTCACGTTACTACATGTGCTCAATGGACAATATATATATCATGTAGAGTAAAAAAGAGATGCAACAAGTGTACAACCTCTTTGGCGAAGCCATGTCGATCTCAGCGTGAATGGTTGGTCGGTGAGGATGATCCAACTGACTTGGCTGTCGGAGGAGTGGAAGAAGATGTTAGGCATCTTGAGATGGAGCCCGGGGTACTGCTCCGCTGTGATGGTCGTTGGACCAGCTCCGGTGAGTTGTACGACGCCGAGGCTATATCAGGACAAGAGAGACAACGTTAACCTGAGTGGAATTCTAATAGCATCTCCAATAGATGACGTAAAATACATAACCACAAAGTGCTAGATGTAAAATACATCAGCCGCGCATCTCTGAACTTAACTGTCGAAACTGAATTTAACTATTGAAACTGAACTTAACTATCGAAACTGAATTTTGCCGTCGAAATTGAATTTTACTATCGAAACTGAACGCACTAGTAGCAGAAAAGCAGTACCACCAGCGTGTGCGAGAGCCGATGCAGCTGGTCGTGTAGCAGTTCATCTTCAACCTCCACCCCCCTGAGCCGCCAGCCACCACCAGCCAAACCGCCACCCCCCGCCGCCCGCGGCCGGCGGTTCACCGCCCCGCCCGCCTCGAAATCACTCCCCACCGTCGGTCTGCCGCTGCCCCGTCCATCCCTCTAGGCCCACCCGTGCCGAGCTTTTTCTCGGCGATCCCCATGCCACCGCCCCCACCCTGAACCCTAAGATAGATAGTGGGGTACCTTTCCGATGGGCCCCCTCCCCGTTGCGGCTGGTTCTTCCTTAACTCCGGCGAGCCCCCCCACCCCCTGAAAATCGACTGACCCAAAAGTTGGTTCTGCCGACTGAAGTGTAGCTAAATAGGAGCAGCATCGCAAGCAAGAGCAAGAGCGAGAGCAGCAGCAAGAGCAAGAGCAAGAGCAGAACAAGCAGGGGACCGAGAGCAACAGCAGAGCAGCAGCACGAGCGAGAGCTAAAGTAGTAGCAGCTCCAACTGATGTGGACGTCGCTGCCGAGGGAGCAACGCCGTGGAGGAAGTGGGCCGGAGACACCGCCATGGATGGAGCCGCGCCATGTCGGCTCAGGACCGAGTGCCGACAGCACCGTGAGATCGAATCAAGAAGAAAATATGGCCATTAGCGTACACCCTCTTTGGAGGCGCCGATTAGGCCTCAGCTTCATTCGAGGAAACGATGATGATGCTGCTCTTCCGGTGGTGCAGGTGAATACGGTGGTGTGGGAATGGAGGTGGCGCAAAAGACGAGGGGAACGTCGGGGCAACTCCTTCGAGGTGGAGGACGGGGTGGCTGAACCGGCGGGACGACGAGATCGACGACGGATCCTCAGCTGGTACGATGGATGAGGGACGTCGAGGTGTTGTTGTGGACGACGTCGTCGGGGAAGAGGCTCCGGCTGGGTGGCGGACGGAGGAGGGTGTGGGGCTCCGCGGGTTTTCGCGGCCTCGGTGTACGAATAGGTGGGATGATGGGATGGGAGTGGGGAAACATGGCTTAGGGACGCGCTTGTCTGAAATGTGGGGTAAGTTACGAAAGTACCCCCACCGATTTGAGCTAGGCAGTTCTTTCGGTTCAGGGGTATCACGGGCATTTCGCGTGTCGGGATCTGTCAAAAAAGAACAGTCTGTAGTAATCTGTAACTAACGCAAATTTCTGGAACTCCAAAAATGCAGCCAAAATAGGAAGACCTAGAAAATTTGTTTATTGATCAGCAGCAATTGGAATCAATATTTTATCACGTTCTGGTGATTTTTAACAATTATTTTCGTGAACAGAAAGTTTCTGCAATTTTCAGCAAGATCAAATAACTATCATCCAAGAAGATCCTATAGGTTAAACTTGGCACAAACACTAATTAAAACATAAAAACAAATCTAACCAGAGGCTAGATCAAATATTTATTCCTAAACAGAAGCAAAAAGCAAAAAAAACTAAAAAATAAAATTGGGGTTGCCTCCAAACAAGCGCTATCGTTTAACGCCCCTAGCTAGGCATAATAGCAAGGATAGATCTAGGTATTGCCATCTTTGGTAGGCAATCCATAAGTGGCTCTCATGATAGATTCATATGGTAATATTTCCTTCCTTCATATCAATAATTGCACGAATCGTTCTAAGGAAAGGTCTACCAAGAATAATAGGACATGAAGGATTGCAATCTATATCAAGAACAATAAAATCTACGGGCACATAATTCCTATTTGCAATAATAAGAACATCATTAATTCTTCCCATAGGTTTCTTAATGGTGGAATCCGCAAGGTGCAAGTTTAAAGAGCAATCATCAAAATCACGGAAACCTAGCAAATCGCACAAAGTTTTTGGGATCGTGGAAACATTAGCACCCAAATCACATAAAGCATAGCAGTCATGATCTTTAATTTTAATTTTAATAGTAGGTTCCCACTCATCATAAAGTTTTCTAGGGATAGAAACTTCCAACTCATGTTTTTCTTCATAAGATTGCATCAAAGCATCAACGATATGTTTAGTAAAAGCTTTATGTTGCTATAAGCATGTGGAGAATTTAGCACTGATTGCAACAAGGAAATACAATCTATCAAAGAGCAATTATCATAATTAAATTCCTTGAAATCCAAAATAGTGGGTTCATTAATATCTAGAGTTTTGATCTCTTCAATCCCACTTTTACCAATTTTTGCATCAAGATCTAAAGATTCCGAATTTTTGGAAAGCCTTCTAGGTAAAGGTGAATCATATTCAGTCCCATCATTATCAAGATTCATATTGCAAAACAAAGATTTAATAGGGGACACATCAATAACTTTTAGATCTTCATCTTTATTTTCATAGAAATTAGAAGAACACGCTTTCACAAAGCAATCTTTCTTAGCACGCATCCTAGCGGTTCTTTCTTTGCACTCATCAATGGAAATTCTCATGGCTTTGAGAGACTCATTGATATCATGCTTAGGTGGAATAGATCTAAGTTTCAAAGAATCAACATCAAGAGAAATTCTATCAACGTTCCTAGCCAATTCATCAACTTTAAGCAATTTTTCTTCAAGCAAAGCATTGAAATTCTTTTGTGAGTTCATAAATTCTTTAACACTAGTCTCAAATTCAAAAGGCATCTTATTAAAATTTCCATAAGAATTTTTGTAGGAATTACCATAATTATTGGAGGAGTTACTAGGGTATGGCCTAGGATTAAAGTTTCCTCTATACACATTGTTACCAAAATTATTCCTACCAAAAAAATTCACATCCATAGATTCATTATTATTCTCAATCAAAGTAGACAAAGGCATGTCATTAGGATCAGAAGAAACATTTTTACTAGCAAATAATTTCATAAGTTCATCCATCTTTCCACTCAAAACATTAATTTCTTCTATCGCATGCACTTTTTTATTAGTAGATCTTTCAGTGTGCCATTGAGAATAATTAACCATAATATTATCTAGGAGTTTAGTAGCTTCTCCTAAAGTGATTTCCATAAAAGTGCCACCCGCGGCCGAATCTAAAAGATTTCTAGAAGCAAAATTCAATCTGGCATAAAAAAATTGTATGATCATCCACAAATTCAAACCATGTGTAGGACAATTATGTATCATTAATTTCATCCTCTCCCAAGATTGTGCAACATGTTCATGATCAAGTTGCTTAAAATTCATAATATCATTTCTAATAGAGATGATCTTAGCGGGAGGAAAATACTTAGAGATAGAAGCATCTTTGCACTTATTCCAAGAATCAATACTATTTTTAGGCAAAGATGAAAACCAAGCTTTAGCACGATCTCTAAGCGAAAAAGGAAATAACTTCAATTTAACAATATCATTATCCACATCTTTCTTCTTTTGCATATCACACAAATCAACGAAGCTATTTAGATGGGTAGCGGCATCTTCACTAGGAAGGCCGGCAAATTGATCTTTCATGACAAGATTCAACAAAGCAACATTGATTTCACAAGATTCAGTATCGGTAAGAGGAGCAATCGGATTGCTAAGAAAATCATTATTGTTGGTATTGGTAAAGTCACACAATTTAGTATTATCTTGAGCCATCGTGACAAGCAAGCAATCCAACACACGAGCAAACAAGAAGCAAGCGAGAAAAAAAGTGAACGGAAAAAAGAGGGCGAATAAAACGGCAAGGGTGAAGTGGGGGAGAGGAAAACGAGAGGCAAATGGCAAATAATGTAATGCGGGAGATAAGGGTTTGTGATGGGTACTTGGTATGTTGACTTCTGCGTAGACTCCCCGGCAACGGCGTCGGAAATCCTTCTTGCTACCTCTTGAGCACTGCGTTGGTTTTCCCTTGAAGAGGAAAGGGTGATGCAACAAAGTAGCGTAAGTATTTCCCTCAGTTTATGAGAACCAAGGTATCAATCTAGTAGGAGGCCACGCACGAGTCCCTCGCACCTACACAAACAAATAAATCCTCACAGCCAACGCGATAAGGGGTTCTCAATCCCTACACGGTCACTTACGAGAGTGAGATCTGATAGAAATGATAAGATAATATTTTTGGTATTTTTGTGATTAAGATGCAAAGTAAAGAAAGTAAGATAAAAATTGCTCCAGAAATAGCTTGTTGTCGGGAGATTAAATATGATGGAAAATAGACCCGGGGGCCATAGGTTTCACTAGTGGCTTCTCTCAAGAGCATAAGTATTACGGTGGGTGAACAAATTACTGTTGAGAAATTGACAGAATTGAGCATAATTATGAGAATATCTAGGTATGATCATGTATATAGGCATCACGTCCGAGACAAGTAGACCGACTCCTGCCTGCTTCTACTACTATTACTCCACACATCGACCGCTATCCAGCATGCATCTAAAGTATTAAGTTCATAAGCACAGAGTAACGCTTTAAGTAAGATGAAATGATGTAGAGGGATAAACTCATGCAATATGATATAAAACCCATCTTGTTATCCTCGATGGCAACAATTCATCGGTCTCAAGATTGAACCCAAAGCTAAGCACTACTCCCATTGCAAGAAAGATCAATCTAGTAGGACAAACCAAACTGATAATTCGAAGATACTAGCAAAGATAACCAATCATACATAAAAGAATTCAGAGAAGATTCAAATATTGTTCATAGATAAACTTGATCATAAACCCACAATTCATCGGTCTCAACAAACACACCGCAAAAGAAGATTACATCGAATAGATCTCCACAAGAGAGGGGGAGAACATTGTATTGAGATCCAAAAAGAGAGAAGAAGCCATCTAGCTAATAACTATGGACCCGAAGGTCTGAGGTAAACTACTCACACATCATCGGAGAGGCTATGGTGTTGATGTAGAGGCCCTCCGTGATCGATGCCCCCTCTGGCGGAGCTCCGGAAAAGGCCCTAAGATGGGATCTCACGGGTACAGAAGGTTGCGGCGGTGGAATTAGGTTTTTGGCTCTGTCTCTGGTAGTTTGGGGGTACGTAGGTATATATAAGAGGAAGAAGTACGTCGGTGGAGCAACGTGGGGCCCACGAGGGTGGAGGGCGCGCCCAGGGGGGTAGGCGTGCCCCCCTACCTCGTGCCCTCCTGGTTGATGTCTTGACGTAGGGTCCAAGTCCTCTGGATCACGTTCGTTCCGAAAATCACGTTCCCGAAGGTTTCATTCCGTTTGGACTCCGTTTGATATTCTTTTTCTACGAAACTCTGAAGTAGGCAAAAAAACAGCAATTCTGGGCTGGGCCTCCGTTTAATAGGTTAGTCCAAAAAATAATATAAAAGTGTATAATAAAGCCCATTAATGTCCAAAACAGAATATAATATAGCATGGAAAAATCAAAAATTATAGATACATTGGAGACGTATCAGTCATCACCTCGTCGGATGACGCCCAATCTAGGCCCTCATAGATCTGTGATGCGAGCCGCATTGGAGGACCGGATGTGAACTCCGGAGTGGCGGCCCATGTGGCGTCATGGGGCTCCATGATGTAGAACCACTCCTATTGCCATCCCTTCACGGTTTCTACGAAGGTGCCCTTTGGCCAGGTGACATTGGGGAGTTTACTCACCATAGCGCTGCCGCACTCCGTGTGTTGACCTTCGACCACTTTCGGCTTCACGTTGAAGACCTTGAGCCATAGGCCGAAGTGGGGGGGGGGGAATGCGGAGGAAAGCCTCACACAGGACGATGAACACCGAGATATTGAGGAAGGAATTCGGTGATAGATCGTTGAAATCTAGCCCCTAATAGAACATGAGCCCGCGGACGAAGGGGTGGAGAGGAAACCCTAGCCCGCGAAGGAAGTGGGGGATGAACACTATCCTCTCATTGGGCTCTGGGGTGGGAATGATCTGCTTTTTGGCAGGGAGCTGGTGGGCGATTTCCTTGGCTAAATACCCCACTTCCCGGAGTTCCTTGATATTCCCCTCCGTGACAGAGGAGGCCATCCACTTGCCCTGCGCTCTAGATCCGGACATGGCTGGAGTGTTTGCTAGGGATGGAAGGGATTGAAACTTGGGCGTTGGAGCTCGAGGGCAGATGGGCTGAGGAGGAAGAAGGCGTGGGGTAAAAAGATGGATCCTTATCTTCTTATAAAGGCAGTAAATATCAAGCATCCCCCCACAAGCCTTAAAACTTGCCTATTCCCAAGGGGTTGTGCGAACGGCACAGTTTGATTACCCAAGCCCGTATTGATGAGAATCCCGCAATAAGGGGACACGATCTCTACTTTGACAAGACGCGTCAATGAAGACTGCGCCTTGAAACGTGAAGCGGGAGGCTGAAAAACGGTTCGAAATAATAATAAAGCTGGAACACAATGCCTCACCGAAAAAGCTGTCAGAAGACACAACCTATTTTTGTTTAAGTATTATGCCCTCGTGTTTCAGGGTTGTGACTATTATACAGAGCCGGCTATAGTGCTTTTGATCAACTACTTTGAAGTGTTCGGAGGAGGAACCCGCCTTGCAATGCCGAAGACAATCTGCGCGCCGGACACATCGTCATTGAAGCCTGGTTCAGGGGCTACTGAGGGAGTCGTGGATTAGGGGGTCCCCGGGCATCCGGGCTATGTGATGTGGGCCAGACTGGTGGGCCGTGAAGATACAAGATAGAAGGCTTTCCCCCATGTCCGGATGGGACTCTCCTTTGCATGGATGGCAAGCTTGGCATTTGGATATGAAGATTCGTTTCTCTGTAAACCAACTATGTACAACCCTAGGCCCCTACGGTGTCTATATAAACCGGAGGGTTTAGTCCGTAGAGGCAATCACAATCTTACAGGCTAGACATCTAGGGTCTAGCCATTACGATCTCGAGGTAGATCAACTCTTGTAACCCCTATACTCATCAAAGCCAATCAAGCAGGAAGTGGGGTATTACCTCCATTAAGAGGGCCCGAACATGGGTAAAAGATCGTGTCCCATGCCTCCTGTTACCTTCGATCCTTAGACGCACAGTTCGTGACTCCTTACCAGAGATCGGCCGGTTTTGACACCGACAACCACATCTATGATGATACGTGCTTTTGTCACAATTATTGTCATAGAAGTGTCATAAGTATGACAGAAAAGATTCGTTTGGCCCAAAATGTCATGGATGTGTCTTTTCTTTGTATTGGCTAGGGACAACTTTCTTTAGTGTTGATATTTTGAAAGACATGGTTGCTTGTTGATATGCTTGAGTATTGAAATTTTCTTGTCAAAACTGGACTATTGCTTCAAACCATATAAATGTCCAAATGTCCATGCTACAAAAGACAAGAATATGCGATGAACATGTTAGGCAGCATTCCACATAAAAAAATATTTTTTTTAATTTACCTACTCAAGGATGAGTAGGAATTAAGCTTGGAGATGCTGATACGTCTCCAACGTATCTATAATTTTTGCTTGTTCCATGCTGTTATATTATCATTCTTGGATGTTTTATATTCATTTTATAACAACTTTATATCATTTTTTGGGACTAACCTATTGACATAGTGCCTAGTTCCAGTTGCTATGTTTTTGCTTGTTTTTTACTTCGCAGAATATCAGTACCAAACGGAGTACAAACGCAGTGAAACTTTTTGGAGATTTTTTCTGGAGCAGAAGACACCTTGTGGACCAAGAAAGCACCAGAGGGGAGGCCCGTGGGGAGCACAACCCACCATGGAGCCCTCCTGCACTGCCTCTTCGCCCTATAAATTCCCAAATATTCCAGAAACCCTAGGGGAGTCGACGAAACACAATTCCAGCCGCCGCAAGTTCCAGAACCATGAGATCCAATCTAACACCATCACAGAGGGGTTCATCATCCTCATTGGTGCCTCTCCGATGATGCGTGAGTAGTCCGCCATAGACCTAAGGGTCCGTTGGCAGTAGCTAAATGGCTTCCTCTCTCTCTTTTGATTCTCAATACAATGGTCTCTTGGAGATCTATTTGATGTAACTCTTTTTTCGGTGTGTTTGTTGGGATCCGATGAACTTTGAGTTTATGGTCAGATCTATATCCATGTATATTATTTGAGTCTTAATTGATCTCTTATATGCATGATTATTTATAGCCCCATATTTCTTTTTCGAGTCTTTCATTTAGTTAGGCCAACTAGTTCGATTTTTCTTGCCATGGGAAGAGGTGCTTTGTGATGGGTTCGATCTTGCGGTGTTCTTTCCCAGCGACAGAAGGGGCAGCAAGACACACATGTATCATTGCTATTAAGGATAATAAGATGGGGGCTATTCCTACATGAATACATCTCATCTACATCATGTCATCATTCTTATTGCATTACTCCGTTTCTCCATGAACTTAATTCACTAGATGCATGATGGATAGCGGTCGATGTGTGGAGTAATAGTAATAGATGCAGGCAGGAGTTGGTCTACTAATCTTGGACGTGATGCCTATATATTAATCATTTCCTTGGATATCGTCATAATTATTCGATCTTCTATCAATTGCCCAATAGTAATTTGTTTACCCACCATGTGCTATTTCTTGAGAGAAGCCACTAGTGAAATCTACGGCCCCCGGGTCTATTCTTTATCATATTTGCTTTGAGATCTATTTTTATTTGCTTTTATTTTCAGATCTATTATTCCAAAAACCCTAAAATACCTTGCTCACTTTTTTATTACTTATTTTATTTTGTGTTTTATCGAGAGCTATTTATCCAACCTACAACAAATTTATCTATCTTTTTACCGTGGAGGGATTGATAACCCCTCTTACGCATCGGGTTGCAAGTATTTGTTCTTTGTGTGCATGTACCATTTATATAGTGTTGCTTGGTTCTCCAACTGGATTGATACCTTGGTTTCACAACTGAGGGAAATACCTACCGTAGCTGTACTACATCATCCCTTCCTCTTTGGGGAAATGCTGACATAGTTTCAAGCGACATCACTCCCACACATTATTGAGCTCAAATTGTTGAAGCTCTTCTTGTATAGCTTGAATCCATTTTGGTTCCATAAAGGCTTCATTAAATTTCTTGGGTTCGGATACGGAGACGAATTCGAAATGCCCACAGAAATTTGCTAGTTGCATAGCTCTTGATCGAGTAAGTGGACCAGGTTGATGCTATCAATTATCTTCTCAATTTGAACTCCATTAGCAACATGAGAATGCACAGGGCAAAGACTATGCTATTGCTGATCATTATCTTCATCTTCATCATTATCTTCACGCCGATTAGGAGCAGGAAAGCCAACTTCCTCTTCTATGTGTTCCTCGGTGGGTATGATTTCTCCAGTACCCATTAGCTTGATAGATTACCTAGGAGAAGTTGCATCTAGCACATTTGGCGGGTGCTCTCTTTGCGAGCCGTTAGTCTCATCGAATCGCACATTTACAGTTTCAACCACTTTATAGTGAAAGAGGTTGAAGACTATGTAGGTGTGCGAATAGTTTCTGTAACCAAGCATAAAACCTTCATGTGTTTTCGGTGCAAATTTGAAAGTGTGATGTGGATCTTTGATGAAGCACCTAGTGATGGGGAACGTTGCATGGAAAACAAAAAAAATTACGCACATGCAAGATCTATCCATGGAGATGCATAGCAACGAGAGCGGAGAGTGTGTGTGCGTAACCTCGTAGACCGTAAGCAGATCAAGTACCGAACGTACGACACCTGCGTTCAGCACATGTTCATCTCGGTGACTGATGTCGCTTGAAGCTATGTCGTTATTTCCCCAAAGAGGAAGGGATGATGCAGCACAGCGGCGGTAGGTATTTCCCTCAAATATGAAACTAAGGTTGTCGAACCAGTAGGAGAACCAAGCAACACAACGTAAACAGCCCCTGCACACAAATAACAACACCTCGCAACCCGACGTGTTAAAGGGGTTGTCAATCCCTTTCGGGGTACGGCGCCAGAAATTGCGTGTTGGCGGGGTAAAATTGTGATAGATTGAAATAATAGATCTCAAATAAAATAAAGTGCAGCAAAGTATTTTTGTATTTTTGGTTTAAGAGATCTGAATAAAAAGAGCAAATAAAATAGATCACAAAGCAAATGTATGAGAAAGGAGACCCGGGGGCCGTAGGTTTCACTAGTGGCTTCTCTCGAGAAAGATAGCAAACGGTGGGTAAAAATTACTGTTGGGAAATTGATAGAACTTCAAATACTCATGACGATATCCAGGCAATGATCATTACATAGGCATCACGTCCAAGATTAGTAGACCGACTCCTGCCTGCATCTACTACTATTACTCCACACATCGACCGCTATCCAGCATGCATCTAGTGTATTAAGTTCATGGAAAAATGGAGTAATGCAATAAGAACGATGACATGATGTAGACAATATCCGTTTATCTATGGCGGTAGATATAGATCCCGTCTTTTTATCCTTAGTAGCGACGATACATACATGTCGGTTCCCTTTCTGTCACTGGGATCAAGCACCGTAAGATCGAACCCACTACCGGGCACCTCTTCCCATTGCAAGATAAATAGATCAAGTTGGCCAAACAAAACACAAATATCGGAGAAAAATACGAGGCTATAAGTGATCATGCATATAAGAGATCAAAGAAACTCAAATAACTTTCATGGATATAAAAAGATATAACTGATCGTAAACTCGAAGTTCATGAGATCCCAACAAACACACCGCAAAAAGAGTTGCATCATATGGATCTCCAAGAGACCATTGTATTGAGAATTCAGCGAGAGAGAGAAAGCCATCTAGCTACTAACTACGGACCCGAAGGTCTACAAAGAACTACTCACGCATCATCGGAGAGGCACCAATGGAAGTGGTGAACCCCTCGGTGATGGTGTCTAGACTGGATCTGGTGGTTCTGGACTCTACGGCGGCTGGATGAATATTTCGTCGATGCTTCTAGGGTTCTGGGATTTTTGGGGTATTTATAGAGCAAAGAGGCGGTCCGGGGGGGGGCATCTGAGGTGGGCAGAACCCACTAGGGCGCGCCTGGGCCTCCTGGCGCGCCCTGGTGGGTTGTTCCCCCCTCGGGGCACCCCCCAGGTGCAACTAGGGCCCATTGCCTTCCTTCTGGCCCATAAAAAATCATCATGGAGTTTCGTGGCATTTGGACTTTGTCTGATATTGATTTCCTGCGATGTAAAAAACAGGGAAAAAACAGCAACTGGCACTTGGCACCATGTCAATAGGTTAGTGCGAAAAAATGATATAAAATGACTATAAAATGATTATAAAACATCCAAGATTGATAATAAAACAGCATCGAACAATCAAAAATTATAGATACGTTGGAGACGTATCAGTGACGTCCTCGCCTTGTTGATCCAGGAAGACGGGCGAAGTAGTACATGAGTTCCAGTAGCACACCGGCGTGGTGACGGTGGTGGTGATGCTATCTCCATAGGGCTTCGCCTAAGCACTCTGAAAATATGACCGAGGGACAAAACTGTGGAGAGGGGAGTCGCACACGGCTAAGTGATTGTTGTGGTCTTGCACTACAGAAAAAAATACACTTCCGTGATGATACGTGTTTGTCACAGTAGGTCACGTTTTCTGTCATCCATGTACATCCATGACGATTTTATGATAGAATCAAGATAGTCATACCTGTGCTGTCGTAGAAGTGTTCCATGACATTACCAAAATTATCATCACGGAAGTATGCACTTCCATGACGATAAATCACGCGTCATAGAACTGCTTTCGTCAAGGGTGACCGACACGTGGCATCCACCGTAACGGGTCACCGTTAAGCTATCAGGTCCGATTCTGGATCCGATAACCCGTTAACAGCCCAGACCAATGAGGATTTTCCACGTGTAAAATTGTCATTGGCCGGAGGAAACACGTGTTGGCTCACCGTTGGGACAGATGTCATCCATTCATTGGACAGGAGGCGCATATGATAGGTCGACACGTGGCACGGCCCAACAGAGGCCCATTCCGTTGAAAAGGCTGGCCCGTTTGACTTGGTCAAAAGGTAATGGGCCGACCCACGGAAAGCCTGTTAACGGCATGTCCGTATATAGCCCATTTGCGGCCCGCTAACTCGCGGCCCGTATAGCCTATCGGAATTAAGCCCAGTAGCTTCATCTGGGCCGTCCAATATGATTCCAGCCCATTGTAACTTTCGGCCCATGTATGGCCCATGATGTCTTTCGGCCCATACAAGGACATTTGTAACTCTTGGCCCATTAACGGCCCATGGTGAATCTGGCCCGCAATGAACAATGTATCGCTTTCTACCCATTAACGGCCTATTATTCCATTGGGCTGTTTCCAACCCGTGTTATCTTTCGGCCTTCTCAGGGCCCATTTATTCTTGGGCTTATTTCCAGCATTCGGTTACTTACGGCCCGTTACTGCCCTTTTCTGCTTGTGGGCCAAATTCAGCCCGTGTTTACAATCGGCCCGTTAATCCATTGGGTCATTTTCATAGCATCATCAAATACGGCCGATTAACGACGGCCCATTATGGTCGGCCCATGAACGGACGATTCCAAATCTAGCCCGTTTATGGCCCATAATGCGGTCTGTTATTGGCCCATGTTTGGCCGATCGATCATACGGCCCGTAGAAGGACCATTGATGCTACGGCCCGTAGAAGGCCCATTGTTTCTACAGCCCTTAGAAGGCGCATTGTTTGTACGGACCATAGGAGGCCCATGGTAACTATAGTAAATATGTAGCCCATGGTTATTGTGGCCTAGTTTTAAAAAATAGGTTATTTCGGCCACTAGCAAACCGCGGAAAAAGAACTGCACTGACTACAAGCAAACAAATAAACAAGACAACAAGGAAATAAATAATCAAGCAACTTACGCTAGGCTATCAAGGCTATTACACATATTACATCCACTGGGCATCAAAGTTCGCCACCAGTGCAAATATAGGGAAGAAAGCCGCATATCATATATGCTGGTTGTCAAAGTTGGCGACGAGTGCAAATAAACACCGCAGCAAAACAAGTCCAGAATTGAAACCACTTCAGAAGAGCCCAAGAAACAATATCCTGGGTACCCATAATGCTGGCAAGATGCTTAGCAAGCTTATTAACTTTCTCTTGTTTGGCGCTTAAATCCTCCAGCGCTTGCTGTTCCACCAGAAAGTATGCATCTGAATTCTGCAGGGACTTCCTCAGTCCTTCAGCTTCCTATCGCAGCACATCTGATCGATGTCTTTCAACTTGAAGTTGAGACTCAAGAAGACGAACTGATTCACAGCAAGTTCGAAGAGCATGTGCCAGCAGTAGTGGCCAGTAACTCGAACACTACATCAAGACAGGACTTTTGGGTTCTCTCACTGTCGTCAAGATAGTTTTTATCAGCTTTCTTGGAGACCAACATGGATGTCTCACTATCTTGAACCTTATATGCATTACTTCCTGTACCATTGCATAACGGGGTACTGTTCTGCAATATTTTGTTCGCATTCTAAAAGAGAAACAAGAAGACACATCACAGATTTACCATGTGGTATATGAAACTCATTTTGGTAAATCAGTTCAGTACTAAAGTGGACAGGATAACAGCATGAAACAAACATATATCTATGTATCATGGTCACTTTATGGTCTATATCATTCTAGTTTTTGTTGCCAAATCAAGATAGAGACACAGTTCAAATAATATTTCTTCAAGAAAAAGCAGAACAGATAGAATATAAGTGTGGGAAACTATAGAGCAATAACAACACTTGTAATGTCCATGACATGAGAACATAACTGTTTACTTAATTGAAACTGAAATCAATATAGAGCAAGTTACAACAGCAAACCAGTTAAAGAAACAGGTTTAAAACATACCTGTTGTGCCATTGGAGTTTCAATTCCATCCTTCAAATTTGAAAATAGTTGCTATGAGTAAATACAGTGATGCAAGAGCAAAGGAGTATGAACCATAGCTACAGAACCTGACCTGAGAACCATTCTTCTTCTCCTTTAAGCATTGAGTTGGGATTCGGAGTGGTGGTCCTCGTGCTTTGGGCACTGCAGTTCCCTAACTAACTGCTTGTGTTTGGGTGCTCTGTGGTGGAGACGGTGCTATGTCAACTGGAACTGGGTTACTATCTACTGGGGTTGGGGTTAGAAGGGGTGTAGCTGGTTCATTGTCCAACTGGGTAGGGGTACAATCTGCGAGAGTCTTGGTTATGTGTGGTGGGGCTGGTTCATGGGCAAGTACAACCGTGGTTCTATCTGGATCCACTGGTAGCACTATCTTTTCTGAAGACCGTGTTGTTACTCCCTTAGATACTGCCATCACACTCTCCAATTCAAATAGTTGATAAACATGAAAAGTAATTGAATGTACATATATTGTATGATAGACCTGTGCAATGGATAGTGGGGAATAAAATAGGGCATGAAATAATTCACATTTATGTTGTCTAACCAAACAGGATAGCATGACACTATTTCACATAGATGATGGCTAACTAAACAGGATAGCATGACACAATTTCACATTATGATGGCTAACTAAAAAAGATGGAACGGCATGGTTCAAAATACGATGACTATGTAAACAGGATGCCATGATATAACTATAACGTGTTTATTAAATAGGTTGGCATGCCATAATTCACATACATGCCGCCTATGGAAACATGATAGCATGATATAATTCATGGATAGAATGACATAATTCAAAATATGATGACTGTAAACACTCAACGGGATGAGATGACATAACTATATGATGTCTTTATTAAATGGGTTGCCATGCCATAATTCAGATAGATGATGTGGATGTAAACATGATGGCATGATATAATTCAAATATATGATTTATATAGTAAGGAAGTAAGTAGATGGGAATCCATATATGATGCAAAAACTAAGCAATGCAAGACAACATGCATGACATGGGTAATATAACCCTGCCAAGTTTGAGCATAGACCTCTGAGGAGCTCTCTCTAACCAGCAAGATATCTGCTTCAGCAGGTAGCATTGTCTGCTCTGAATACCTTGTTTTCACTCTAGATACTTCCGTCACTGCTTCAAATGGTTGATGCACAGGAAGAGTAGTTGAATATGCAAACGTTGTCGACAATTGGAACACGTAATACAAAAAAATGATAGCATGATATAATTCACATACATGATGATTGGCTAAACAACATGGCATTGCATAATTCACATATATAATGCCTTTGCAAGAAGATAGCATTGCAAAATTCACATATATGATGCCTGGCTAAACAAGATGGGGTTGGATAATTCACATAAACGATGAATAAACTAAACAGATGGCATTCACACAAAGCATGTCTAAACTAAGCAGATGACATATTGATGTATAAAGTAAGCAATGCAAGGCACCATATGCATGATATAACCAACATCAGCATGCCAAGTTAGAGCGAAGACCTCAGGGGGTAAATAGGAGTGGTCTTCTCCGTCTGAACCCCCCTCAGAACAGATATCATCCTCTCGATTACAATCCGAAATGGGTGGAGGGGGGAGGCTGCCTTTGCACCTACCATGGAGCGACATCTGCATGAAATTTTGTTGCCACGCAGGGCTCGTCTCTTCTGCTCTACATGTTCAGTTCCATTGTGTACAATAACTGACATGCATAGGAATAAAACATAGTGAGATTATGTAAGGAGTGCATGCAGAAATCCAGAGTGATGGTAGCAACCTGTGGATAGACCCAAAACCAATGATAGCAGGCAAATAATGCCTTCAGTTAAAAAATACAGATAATGGCTTCTTTACTATTTGTTTCCCACCCAACATGAAACTCATAGTAGATACCAGAGATTAGCCAGATAGTAGATAGATACTATTGATTGCGGCCCCGATATGTACCCCACAACCATTAGTTTGGAGCTGACTCAGAGTCTAATCGGTGAACAGGACGATAAAGTAGCATGTAATATTAAGCGATGCATAACGTAAGCAGACACGAAAGAGTGGGACCTCTCTTGCGGACCCGTGTAGTCCTCGAGGTCATCTGCTTGGTTGATGATGGTAATGCAGTTGTCATGGCTGCCGGCAGCGGGGAAGAAGATCTGGGGCAGCGAAAGACAGTCTGGAGGCCGGATCCCTACTGTGCTGGACCCTTTTGTCATGGGAGCAGCTGAGCTGGGGTGGACGACGGCGCAGCAGGAGCGGGACAAACCATACAAGGTTTTCTTTGACAACTATTTGTAAGAGAAGTAATTCTGTAAGGGCTTGTTTGAATTGAAGGATTCTAACAACGCGGGGATAGGAAATACACAGTAATAGAACAGGAATGCATGTGCAAAACAGAGAATTTGAAAACACAGCATTTCTGCCAATCTGGGTGTTTGGTTCACAAGAATTGGAAGATCACTAGATGCAAAGAAGCATGGTGAGATTACGTCAAACCACAAGAAAATGTACGGTTATAATGCTATTATGCAACTATCTCTTAGTCTTGTGCTTCATGAATAGGAATTTGAAAAGGAGGACAAGTGGATATTAAAATTCCTACGGTTTTTCTTTCAAGGAGACACTAAAGGAACAAATCCTATAGCTTTCCTTTGCTCCATTCCTTTGAACCAAATGCATGAATAGTAGTACCATAGGAAACTTTCGAATTCCTATGTTTTTCTTTCACTTTTCCTTTCATGCACTGGCGATTCTAGTAGGCAGGCTTGAGCAAGGAAAAGACTACACTCAAAAAATGTGTTTGTGCTACTTCTACTACTTTGGACCCAGGCCACTGCCCTACTAGCTCAACTCCCAGGCCCATCGACAAATGCACAGCTCAAACGCGCAGAGATGAATAATGATGGCATTCAAGAGAGTCCATCACAGATAGCTAAGTTGCCTGGTGCCTGCCTGCTTGTCATATAGTGGGAGAAACTAATCGTATTTCACGTTACTACGTGTGCTCAATGGACAATATATATATCATGTAGAGTAAAAAAGAGATGCAACAAGTGTACAACCTCTTTGGCGAAGCCATGTCGATCTCAGCGTGAATGGGTTGGTCGGTGAGGATGATCCGGCTGACTTGGCTGTCGGAGGAGGGGAAGAAGATCTTAGGAATCTTGAGATGGAGCCCGGGGTACTGCTCCACTGTGATGGAGGGTTTCGTCGTTGGACCAGGTCCGGTGAGTTGTAGGACGCCGAGGCTATAGCAGGACAAGAGAGACAACGTTAACCTGAGTGGAATTCTAATAGCATCTCCAATAGATGACGTAAAATACATAACCACAAAGTGCTAGATGTAAAATACATCAGCCGCTCATCTCTGAACTTAACTGTCGAAACTGAATTTAACTGTTGAAACTGAACTTAACTATCGAAACTGAATTTTGTTGTCGAAACTGAATTTTACTATCGAAACTGAACGCACTAGTAGCAGAAAAGCAGTAGCACCAGTGTGTGCGAGAGCTGGTGCAGCTGGTCGTGTAGCAGTTCATCTTCACCCTCCACCCCTCTGAGCCGCCAGCCACCACCAGCCAAACCGCCGCCCCCCGCCACCCGCGGCCGGCGGTGCGCCGCCCCGCCTGCCACGAAATCACTCCCCACCGCCGGTCCGCCGCCGCCCCGTCCATCCCTCTAGGCCCAACCCGTGCCAAGCTTTTTCTCGGCGATCCCCACGCCACCGCTCCCACCCTGAACCCTAAGATAGATAGTGGGGTACCTCTCAGGTGAGCCCCCTCCCCATTGCGCCTTGTTCTTCCTTAACTCCGGCGAGCCCCCCCACCACCCCCTGAAAATCGACTAACCCAAAAGTCGGTTCAGTCGACTGAAGTGTAGCTAAATAGGAGCAGCATCGCAAGCAAGAGCAATAGCGAGAGCAGCAGCAAGACCAAGAGCAAGAGCAAACCAAGCAGGGGACCGAGAGCAAGAGCATAGCAGCAGCGAGAGCGAGAGCTAAAGTAGTAGCAGCTCCAACTGATGTGGACGTCGCCGCCAAGGGAGCAACGCCGTGGAGGAAGTGGGCCGGAGACACCGCCGTGGATGGAGCCGCGCCATGTCGGCTCAGGACCGAGTGCCGAAAGCACCGTGAGATCGAATCAAGAAGAAAATGCGGCGATTAGTGTACACCCTCTTTGGAGGCACCGATTAGGCCTCAGCTTCATTCAAGGAAACGGTGATGATGCTGATCTTCCGGTGGTGCAGGTGAATACGGTGGTGTGGGAATGGAGGTGGCGCGAAAGACGAGGGGAACGTCGGGGCAGCTCCTTGGAGGTGGAGGACGGGGTGGCTGAACCAGCGGGACGACGAGATCGACGACGGATCCTCAGCTGGTACGGTGGATGAGGGACGTCGAGGTGTTGCTATGGACGACGTCATCAGGGAAGAGGCTCCGGATTGGTGGCGGACGGAGGAAGGTGTGGGGCTTCGCGGGTTTTCGCGGCCTCGGTGTACGAATAGGTGGGCTGATGGGATGGGAGTGGGGAAACATGGCTTAGGGACGCCCTTGTCTAAAATGTGGGGTAAGTTACGAAAGTACCCCCACCGATTTGTGCTAGGCAGTTCTTTCGGTTCAGGGGTATCACGGGCATTTCGCGTGTCGGGATTTCGCAGGAGGTGGGAGTTTTTGCGCGCGTTGTAATTTTGGGATAGCAAGGCGCGGGTTGAGATGGTGGGACTTTTCGGAGCACAACGAGACAAAGATATATCTTAAATATTTTGGGGTAACAAGGCGCGGGTTGAAATTTCCGGACAAGCCTAACTTGTACTTTACCAAATCAATTCGCACTTCCGTCGAAGAAAAACAAAAAGAAATCAATTCGCACCACACAAGAGAGTCTAGTCCCGTGTACGGTACCAAATCAATTCGCACTACAAATGCCATTCAAAACTTTGAATTCATGTTATGTTCAATTAAAATATTTTCCTACGTGTATAATGCATGCAACTTGCTACTCAAATAAATGTTTTAGTGCATTCCAAATGTATATACTACCGCTTCAATATGAACTAAATTTGAATTCGTTTCTCTATTTGAATAAGATCTACGATAATGATTGTTGAGAAGTCAAACCATTTGAATTCGTTTCTCTATTTTAATAAGATCTACAATCATCATTATTGTCAAGTTAAACCATCGTTTGTGTATTATCTTCACATCACACCACATGATTACTGTCGAGTTAGATATGGACTATGTGTACTATATGAACTCAAACTCGATTTTTTGAATCCACTTTATGTTGATTTCAAATCACTGTACATTTCAAGGTCTAGCTAGATCTTCATAATCTAAACCATGTCTCATATGTATAATGTGTTTATCACATAATGTATGGTGCCCCACCCCTACGCCTACAAGTACTTAGATGTGAGTTGCAAACGCCACATGCACATTACCACAAATTCAAATAAAATGTGAGATTGTTCGATATATAGTATTGTTTAGATTGTTCGATATTTAGTTGTAAGCTGCAAATGCCACACGTTATCACAAATTCAAATAAAATGTGAGATTGTTCGATGTATAGTATGGTTTAGATTGTTCGGCATTTAGCTGTGAGTTGCAAACGCCATGCATTATCACATTATGGTATAACATGTGCAAAACTACAGCACGCGTATCACCGCTATATTCATGCATGCATATGTTTATAACACTACGATCTCCTATTAAAATATATGAATCCACTTTCATATCAAGTTATGATCTTTGTTAGTCTCTTACACCCACACAATCCTCTAACCTTTGTAGCTAGCACTAACTTTCTCTCGTGCATGCACACGCCCTCCTCGCCCTCCCCCTCCCCCAGCATTCTATCCATCGCGCACATTCATTTTTTCTTTAGGTCGTTCTCCCACTGTCTCCACAACTCCTTTCCGACACACACCGATCGATAAACATATCCAGCGATGTCTGCCTACAACATACACACGCACCTTCCATCTCCACCTTTCTATGTCCATGCCTCATGTCTCTCATACGGCCCCACACACGTTTAAACTCTCACCCCCTCTTTTCATCGATCTCACAATTGCACACTCCTCCCCTATCTAGCTAGTAGCTCGGCCTCTCGCACCACCTCCTAGCTCCATTCTCTCTGTCTATCCGTCTTGCTGGGCCTTCTTTGCCTCTAACAAATGGATGTACACCGACCGATCTCCCGCTATACATATAGCTAGCTAGGTCCTTATAACTCATTTTTCCCCATGCGTCGATCGATCTACCTCATTAGTTATGTGTCTCCCTTCCTCCGACAAACAACAATTGATCTACCGATCTAGTTAGGTTTGCTTACCAAACACATGGTTCCCCTTCATCAGCCATGCATGCATCCCCACACATCTATCACGCACAGGCACACACAGAAACACATCCCACTCTTATTGATAATATTGCAGTTCTACCCTCAGTTTGTCTAGTAGGCCTCTCCCACCATCTTCGAGAAGCAACTCCATCACCCATCCAGCACTCTACCCCTCTCCCTCCCTCTATCTCTCCTCTCTCTCTCTCTCTCTCTCTCTCTCTCTTTCCCAACCTATTTCCTGTCCTTCAGTTATGTATGGATGTCGACCGATCTCCCTCAAGACATAGCTGGGTCTCTCCTTGTCAACACATATACGAGTCGTTCTACCTCTCTAGTTAGGCCTCTGCCTCCCCGCTCCCCCCCACACACACCGATACATCGAGCGCTCTAGTCATGTCTCCCTGCCACACACCCACACACACACTTGCCCTATGCCCTCTGACGTTCCGGTAGGTCAGTCTCCCTATCTTTGACTTCCACACACACAATTTCGATGGCTCTCTTCATCGATCTCGCACCCACCCACTTGATCCTCTCTTCGACTCTATCAATATCTATGACCCCTCCCTCTCTTCTCGTGGACCGCCCCCTCTATATATGATATAGATAGGCCTCTATTTCACACACATTGCATGTGTCAAATTTTTGTTTGAGATGTCATCGACACATATTCCCACAAATATATTCACGAAATCATGCCCCAAACAAAAAACACTCACGAACGCACACGCCATCTGTCTAGGTTTGTATCTCTCTCTCACACACCCACGTAGGTGGGGGACGTGCACGAGGAGAAGAGGTGCACGCACGGCGCACGTACTCCCGTCTCTTTCCCAACCACATTCGCGCGGGTACACGGTGGAGCTCATTTCTGTGCGAAAAGGCAGCCACGTGGTAATTTGACATGTGTACTGGTTGTCCACTTCATGGAGGATCGTCTACCACGGGTGAACAAACAAATTGCGACTTGACGTGTTATGTTAAAAAAGAGGCAAACCATGTGGGCCCTACCTTAGAGGCAAGGCTTTATACACTCGAGATGCTCTGTACGTATTACTTTTGATGTGTCCCGCCAACTCACAGAACGAGGAGAAGCTTACTTAGTACGCCGTCTCCCCGGCCCACGGGCGCGGTGGCTCGCAGGACGAGGTGAAGCTTGCTTACTACGCCTTACGCCCGCTCCCTCGCCCACGCGCGCGGTGGCTCGCAAGACGAGGAGAAAATTTTACTACTCCCTCCGTTTACTCCTTATCCCTACCTTGGTTAGAGAGATTATCATATTGTTTGGAATATATGTCCTTTAGTACATTTCAATATGAACTACTAGTACGTACTCCAAACACTGATGTATATAGACGTATTTTAGAGTGTAGATTCACTCATTTTGCTCCGTATGTAGTCCATATTGAAACGGACGTAATAGTACGCACTCTCCCTCACCCCTCGACCCTCGCCCACGTGGTGCACGTGTAGCAATTCATTCGGTCTCATTTAGGCAGAATGATATATAGTGCAGTACCATTATTGCTCGACTTCCCGAAGAGGCGAAGAGCCAATCGTAAGGTTATTTTGGAGATGCCAAGCGCAAGGTTTATAGGAGAACGAGTAGTAGTAGTGGTACTAGTAGTACTAGTAGTACGTACTAGTGGTACATACTATATGAGGAAGAAGGCAACAAGATGAATGTTTTGCGTGACAGTCTGTTCTTACAGGACGTGCTAGACCTAGTGAACCTCATTGTTGCAATGGGACTACTCCCTATCATAGATGGCACGATTCAGAGTGGTGGGCAGCGAGCATAATTCGGAGCTGCTTAGTCTTAAACCCCATGAAGAAGTCCCATCAAAAGGAATAGCCATCCTCTACATGTGCTCCTATGTAAAATGGGTAAATGAAACAAAAAGAGAAAGAGACAAAGTAAAAAAATCACCAGCCTTAGATCCAGCCCTATTGTATCAGTGAATGATATTTCTACGTCGTGAATGACATGGCTATATTATTAACCATGCTACGGAGGTAGAAGCGGATTTTTATTTATTCGCGGAGGTAGCAGCGGATGGGTATTCAACGAGGAGTGAAATGATGGCTGCTTCCTCGGTCAAACATAGAGAAAGGCGGGCCTCGTGATTTCACGGGTTATTAGTCATTATTACTACCTATACTCTTTTCCCATATATATAACCGCATGGTAGTACAGTAGTGGGATATACTTTTAATAACCATGCTCGAAGAGAAGAGGTGCATGCACCCATGCACGTTGTGTACTAGTAGCACTCTTTGCGTCTTCCCCAACCACACACGTGACACGGTGGAGCTCATTTCTATAAGATGATGCGGCCCACGTGATAACTTGACGTGTCTAGTAGTAGCTACTCACTTATAAATAATGGAGGGTCGGGAACCACGCATGAACGGCGCCACGTCATTTATAAATAAAGTTTTTTTCTTTAGTGGCACGTACACAATATAATTAGGTTCATATGGAGAGAAAAGGAAACCGCTCCACTATATACATAGCCAGGAAGAGCCTATACGGTTGCTTGCTGGGGTTGCTCTCTTCACATTCTCTCACACAAAACGACTGTGGCCACATCTCTAACATCCGGGCGGATCACGTCCGCCGGGGGAAGGGGTGGATGTTTAGTGTAGATGCGGTCGCCTCCGCCGACGGCGAAAACCCACTGTCGGCACGTACCCGATCAGTGGTCCCCACCGTTCTCTCTCACAAAGCCGGTGAGGTTGCCTTCGTCCCTTGCTCACTGCCGCGACGTGGGCAGTTGCCACCTCCCGCCGCCCTCCTCTAGGTTGAGCTACGTCTCGACATCCCCAAGGTACAACTTCCTTTACAGCCGGCTTGCACCACTGCTCCAGCTCCCCACATCACTCCATGTGGATATTTCTCTACTTCTTTGCCCCGCACATACCTCTACAAGCTTCTACATACTATATTTGTGATGAGTTTATGTCCCATCAACTAGTCCCAGTAATATTATTCTAATCACGCTTCTTCCATTTCTTTGCCACAGGGATGCTCATCTCGATTTTGGTGAAACTGCACAAAATGATCTGATGGTCAAAGGGTTGCAAACTTCATTTCGTGGGAAGCTCCAACGTTACCAGCAAATTAAAGCCTGGTTAGGGTTTACGGTTCAAGGGCTAGGGACTGCATGGATCATTTTTTTCTTTACACTACAAAAAAATACACTTCTGTGATGATACGTGTTTGTCATAGTAGGTCGCGTTTTCTGTCATGCATGTACATCCATGACAAATTTATGACAGAATCAAGATAGTCATACATGTGCTATCGTAGAAGTGTTCCATGACATTGCCAAAATTATCATCACGGAAGTGTCCACTTCCATGCGATAAATCGCGTGTCACAGAAGTGCTTTCGTCAAGGGTGACCGACACATGGCATCCACCGTAACGGAACGACGTTAAGCTATCGGTCGGGTTTTGGATCCAATAACCCGTTAACAGCCCCGACCAATGGGGATTTTCCACGTGTAAAATCATCATTGGCTGGAGGAAACACGTGTCGGCTCATCGTTGGGACAGATGTCATCCACTCATTGGACGGAATGCGCCTATGATACGTCGACTCGTGGCACGGCCCAACAGAGGCCCATTCCTGTGAAAAGGCCGGCCCGTTTGACTTGGTCAAAAGGTGGCGGGCCGGCCCATGGAAAGCCTGTTAACGGCCTGTTCGCATATAGCCCATTTACAGCCCGCTAACCCAAGGCTCGTTATGCCCTATCCGAATTAGGCCCAGTAGCGTCATCTGGGCCATCCAATATGATTCCAGCCCGTTTTCACTTCTGGCCCATGTATGGCCCATGACGTCTTTCAGCCCATATGAGGCCTTATGTAACTCTTGGCCTATTAACGGCCCGTGGTGAAACTGGCCCGTAATGAACAGTGTATCACTTTACACCCATTAACGGCCTGTGGTGAAACTGGCCCGTAATGAACAGTGTATCACTTTATACCCATTAACGGCCCGTGGTGAAACTGGCCCGTAATGAACAGTGTATCACTTTATACCCATTAACGGCCCGTTATTCCGTTGGGCCCTTTCCAGCCCATGTTATCTTTCGGCCTTCTCAGAGCCCATTTATTCTTGGGCTCATTTCCAGCATTCGTTTACTTACGGCCCGTTACTGTCATTTTCTGCTTGTGGGCCAAATTCAGCCCGTGGTTACAGTCGGCCCGTTTGGGGTCCGTTAATACGTTGGGCCGTTTTCATAGCGTCATCAAATACGGCCTATTAACGATGGCCCGTTATGGTCGGCCCATGAACGGACGATTCCAACTCTAGCCTGTTTACGGCCATAATGTGGCTTGTTATTGGCCCATGTTTGGCCAATCGATCATACGACCCGTATAAGGCCCATTGATGATACGACCTGTAGAAGGCCCATTGTTTCTACGGCCCGTAGAAGGCCTACTGTTTCTACGGCCCGTAGAAGGCCCACTGTTTCTACGGCCTGTAGGAGGCCTAGTGTCACTATAGTAAATATTAGCCCATGGTTATTGTGGCCTAGTTTTAAAAAATAGGTTATTGCAGCCACTAGCAAACCGCGGAAAAAGAACTTCACTGACTACAAGCAAACAAATAAACTAGACAACAAGGAAATAAATAAGCAAGCAACTTATGCTAGGCTATCACGGCTATTACACATATTACATCCACTAGGCATCAAAGTTCGCTACCAGTGCAAATATAGGGAACAAAGCAGCATATAAACGCCGCGGCAAAACAAATCCAGAACTGAAACCACTTTAGAAGAGTTCAAGAAACAATATCCTGGGCACCCATAATGTCACGCCCAATATGCGACCCTATCCGAGAGGAACTCGAAGGTCCCACCAAGGATAGACCCGCGTATTCAAACGCTTTTGCAAGGTGGATATCATTACATCAACATTACATAATAGATGGGGATACATACAAGGCATACAACTGCCGCAAGAATACATCAATACATCATACATAAGATCAATATCCGACTATGGATGAATCACAAACAGAAACTCAAACGACATCCACCCTGCTAGCCCAGGCTGCCGACCTGGAACCTATCCCCTGATCGAAGAAGAAGCAGAAGAAGAACTCCAAAACAAATAACATCGCTCTCGCGTCATGATCATCGCATAACCTGTACCTACAACTGGTGTTGTAGTAATCTGTGAGCCACGAGGACTCAGCAATCCCATAACCATGGGTATCAAGACTAGCAAAGCTTAATGGGTAAGGAAGGGGTAAAGTGGTGAGGTTGCAGCAGCGACTAAGCAATGTATGGTGGCTAACATACGCAAATAAGAGCGAGAAGAGAAGCAACGGAATGGTCGTGAAACTAGCAATGATCAAGAAGTGATCTTGAACTCCTACTTATGTCAAACATAACCCAAAAACCGTGTTCACTAACCGGACTCCGCTGAAAAGAGACTATCACGGTTACACACGCGGTTGATGCGTTTTAATTAAGTCAAGTGTCAAGTTCTCTACAATCAGACATTAACAAATTCCCATCTGCCACATAACCGCGGGCACGGCTCACAAAAGTTTATACCCTGCAGGGGTGTCCCAACTTAGCCCATTATAAGCTCTCACGATCAACGAAGGATATTCCTTCTCCCAGGAAGACCAGATCAGTCTCGGAATCCCAGTTTACAAGACATTTCGACAATGGTAAAACAAGACCAGTAAAGCCGCCCGATGCGCCGACAATCCCGATAGGAGCTGCACATATCTCGTTCTCAGGGCAACACCAAATGAGACTAGCTACGAGTAAAACCAGACTTCGAGTTTCCCCGAGCTGACCCCGCGGGCAGCTCGGTTCGGACCAACACTTAGAGAAGCACTGGCCCGGGGGGTTAAAATAAAGATGACCCTCGGGATGCGCGACTCCCAAGGGAAAAAGGCTAGCTGAGGCAAATGTGAAACCAAGGTTGGGCCTTGCTGGAAAAGTTTTATTCAAAGCGAACTGTCAAGGGGGTCCCATAAATCACCCGACCGCGTAAGGGACGCAAAATCAAGGAACATAACACCGGTATGACGGAAACTAGGGCGGCAAGAGTGGAACAAAACACCAGGCATAAGGCTGACCCTTCCACCCTTTACCAAGTATATAGATGCTTTAATTAAATAACAGATATTGTGATATCCCAACAAAATTCATGATATCCATGTTCCAACATGGAACAAACTTCTTCATCTTCACCTGCAACTAGCAACGCTATAAGAGGGGCTGAGCAAAAGCGGTAACATAGCCAAACAATGGTTTGCTAGGAAGGGTGACAAAGGTTAGACGTTCATGGAAATTTGGGAGGCTTGATAAGCAAGTGGTAGGTAACGCATCATAGCGATAGAATGAAGCAACCGGCATAGCAATGAGAGTAGTGAGATCCAAGGTGACAGTCATCTTGCCTGAAATCCCGCTAGGAAGAAGAACGAGTCCATGAAGAAGATGAAGCCACGAAGACGAACGAATCCTCACGATCGCAACGACACGGGAACTATCGAGAAGAAGCACACAACATGGTAAACACACCACACATGAACAAGGCATGATGCTCAACCAAATATGATGCATGACAAGGCTACATGAAGCTACTCATGGCAAGAGATGATGCATACAAGAACAACACATCAAAGCAAGTTTAAATGAGGCCGGAAACAACATATGACAATTCCGGTAAGTCCTCATATACAAATTTCAAAATTGGTCCAGATCTGAATAAACCTTATGTTCAAGTTGTTAAACAACAATTTAAGATGCACAAAGATTATCTACACGAAATTCTAGTCAAGTTACATATAAAGTTCATTTAGTTCGGAGTTACGGCCTACAAGATATGAGCAAAACAAGTTAAACATGGCATTGATGCAAAATGCATTCAAACATCAAGAAAACACCTCAAAACAAATATGCAACAAGGTAATAAGAAACTACATGCAAAACTAAGCAAGTTTCATATAGAGCATGCTCAAAACGGAGCAACGGTGCAACACATACACTCCAAACAAGATATAGCAACAATCTGTCCAAAACAGCAACTAGGCATATTGTAAGCATCATCAAAATATGCTACAACACCCCAACATGATAACAAAAGGCATGGATGTGATGTACAGGTAAAGCATGACAAAACATGAACACTGAGATATCTCCATAAATCACTAGAACCAGCTCAAAAGGACATGGCAATATTGATAATAATAACAGTTTAACACACTTCGCAGAAATCACTGGACATGGCGGAAATAACATCAGGTTGAAAAGTTTAGAGCTATCAAACAACATGCTACAGGAACGGATCATAGCAAACAAAGTCATTGCATGAATCTACTAATTGCTTAGAACAAAAGTCCCTTACTGATCACGAGCCAAAAAGGCATAGAAGATATGATGGCACCCATGTAAACATAGCAAGTTTCATAAACAGATTCAGACTCTGCAGAAAAACTGAGCATGGCATAAACAGAATTATGAAGGCATCTTTGTGAGCTCAAATCACACATCACAAAGCATTTCATGGCATGTGAAGGTAACTCACAGTAAGATGGCATAATTATGAAGCTACGAATGGCAAGAGCAAGACCATAGGGTACATGGATCACTAGCAAAACACATGTCAAAACTGAACTTCATGTTAACAGGCTGACAACAACATTATTTAGCAAGTTGAGAGCAATATTACAACAAGCTACAGAAGGCTATAAATGCAAACAAGGGCATGGATGGGTAGAGCATAACATTTATAACAAAACACCCTTAGTGAATATCTACAGATGGTGCATAGAACTCATGGTGACAGCAGGTTAACATGGCATCACAATGTTACAGCTACAGACTGAAATGACCAAGTCACAGAAATCAGCAACATCATGGAGGCTACTTTGCATGCTTGTTCTAGTCGCGACATAGATCACAAAAATACAATACAAGCACCTCTGTAAATATGGCATGATGTAGTTCAAAACTCATGTAGAGATCATGCTCATAGGATGCACACACAAAATGCAATGAAAAAGACAAATCACCAAGTTCTGATACAGACAGCAGTTAACGGCATATAGCACCCTTGCAACGATGATTAGGGCATCAAGATCAACTCAAACAAGCATGGCAAAATGGAATGAATTGACTAGAATGTCGTGTTGAACATTTTGACATATTACACGCACAAAACGGACCACCGAGCACAAAGTTATGACATTGCAAAGATGCACACATAATGTAACCGTCTCAGGGACTTGGTGTAAATAACAACCTCTGGGAAAGTCAACGCGGGACGAGGTGGATCCGGGACGGGAAGATCCGGTTCGCGGGCGACGTGTTTGGATGAAGGGGCGGGTGGATCTCATCCACCCGCGGTGGATCTGGCCGGAGTGGAACTCCGGCGAGCGGCGGGGCGGCTCTAGCGAGCTGGGGCGTGGAGGAGGAGGCGGGACGCCGGCGACGGGACGCGCGGGGCGACCGGCGGCGGGGCGGAGGGAGCCGGGCGGCGCTGGGGTCGGGCTCGGGCGGCGTCGGAGCGGGGTCCGGTGGTGGCGGAGCCGGTGGTGAAGTCCGGTGACGGTGAGGCGGCGGGAGGCGCGCTGGCGGGGCTGCGGCGGTGCACGCCGGTGAGGGCGCGGCAGCGGAGAGGAAGGGCGCGGCGGCGGCGCGCGCTCGGTCCCCGATGGGCTCGGGCCGGCCCCGGATGGGCTTCGCGGGCCGCGGCGCGGTGGGGAGCTGGCCGGAACACGTGGCGCGCCGGGATTGGGCGAGGAGGCGGCGGAGGACGCGTCCGGCGCGGAGGCGGACATGTCCGGCGAAGGAGGTTTCGGGGGAGAAGGCATATTTATAGGTAGAGGGAGCTAGGAGAGTCCAAATGAGGTGCGGTTTTCGCCCACACAATCGTGATCGAGCGACCGAGAGCATGGAGGGGGTTTTGCTGGGTTAGTGGGCTGATTTGGAGGGGTGTTGGGCTGCAAGACAAAAGGGGCTTTCGGGGTACATGGTTAACCGTTGGGGCGTCAAACGACCTCCAAATGGAACGAAATTTGACGGGCGGTCTACCGGTGATATACCAAGGCCACTCGGCAAATCTCGGCCCATTCCGAGAACGTTTTTCTCCCGCTCACGAAACTAGGTCTGAGAGGGGCGATGGGCGCGTGTGGGAGTGTCGGATCGCGAAATGGACAACGGGGAAAAGGACCGGATGCACGTTTTGAAAAACATGCAGATGAAATGCAGATGATGACATGACAAAATGCAATACGCAAGCAAATGACATGGCAACAATGACGAATAACTAGCGGACACCTGGCGCATCGAATCCGGGGCGTTACACATAATGCTGGCAAGATGCTTAGCAAGCTTATTAACTTTCTCTTGTTTGGCGCTTAAATCCTCCAGCGCTTGTTGTTGCACTAGAAAGTACGCATCTGAATTCTGCAGGGACTTCCTCAGTCCTTTGGCTAATTGCCGCAGCATAGCTGACTGATGCCTTTCAGCTTGTAGCTGAGACTGAAGAAGCCGAAGTGATTCAGGCAGTGAGTTCGAAGAGCTTGTGCCAGCGGTACTGGCCAGTAACTCAAACACTACATCAACGCAGGATTGTGGGGTTTTCTCACTATCTACAAGATCGTTTTTATGACCTTTCTTGGAGACCAACATGGTTGTCTCACTATCTTGAACCTTATCTGCATTAATTTCTCTACCATTGCATAGTGGGGAGCTCTTCTCTAATATTCGGTTTGCATACTACAAGAGAAACAAGCAGACACATCACAGGTTTAGCTTGTAGTATACGAAACTCATTTTGGTAAACCGGTTCAGTAGTAAGGTGGACAGGATAACAGCATGAAACAAACATATATCTATGTACTATGGTCACTGTATTCTCCATATCATTCTAGTTTATGTTCCCTAATCAAGATAGAGACACAGTTCAACTCATATATTTTTAAGACACAGCAGCATAGACAGAATATAAGTGTGAGAAACTACACAACATTGGCAGCACTTGTAATGTGCATCACATGAGAACATAACTGTTTATACAACTTAAACTGAAATCAACATAGAGCAAAAAGTTAGAAACACAATCCAGTTAAAGAAATAGGTTTAAAACATACCTATTGCGCCATTGGAGTTTCAATTGGATCCTTCAAATTCGAAAGTAGTTGGTATGAGTAAATACAGTAATGCAACAACAAAGGAGTATGGACCATAGCTACGGAATCTGACCTGAGAACAGTTGCTCTTCTCCTTTAAACGTGGAGTTTGGGTTAGCTGTGGTGGTCTTCGGGCTTTGGGCACTGCAGTAGCTTTACAAACTGCTCGTGTGGGGGTACTCTGTGGTGGACATGGTGCTTTGTCAACTATAAGTGGGTTACTATCCGCTGGGGTTGCGGTTAGATGGGTTGTAGCTGGTTCTCTGCCCAACGGTGTAAGTGTGCAATCTGGAAGAGTCTAGATTATGTGTGGTGGGGCTAGTTTGTGGGCCAGTACAACCATGGTTCTATCTGCATCGACGGGTAGCACTGTCTTTTGTGAAGAACGGGTTTTTGCTCCCTTAGATACTGCCATCACCCCCTCCAATTCAAATGGCTGATAAACAAGAAAAGAAATTGAACGTACAGACATTGTATGATAGACAGATGTGGTAATTCACATATATGTTGTCTAACCAAACAGGACAGCATGACACAATTTCATATATATGATGCCTAACTAAACAGGATAGCATGACACAGTTTCAGATATATGATGGATAACTTAACAGGATATAATGGCATAATTCAACATATGATGAGTACCTAAACAGGATGACATGACAAAACTATATGATGTCTTTCTAAAATAGGTTGGGATGAAATAATTCACATACATGTTGTCTAAGTATACAGGATGGCAGGATATAATTGACATAATTGATTCATATACTAAGCAGCTGGCACTCGCATGTATGATCTCTAAACTCAGCAGATAGAATTCAATATTGTGCATATGGTGTCTAAACTAAGCAATGCAAGACACCATATGCATCATATGAGAAATATAAACATTGCAACTTAGAGCATACACCTCAGGTGGGATATAGGACTAGTCATCTGTCTTTGAATCCTCCTCTGAGGAACTCCCTGTAACCGTCGAGATATATGCTTCAACAGATACCATTGCCTGCTCTGAAGACCTTGTTTTCACTCCAGATTTTTCCATAACCGGCTCAAATGGCTGATACACATGAAGAGTGGTTGAATATACACAGATTGTCAACAAATGGAATATGTAATGAAAAAAAAGATGGCATGAGATAATTCACATATATGATGCCTGGCTCCATGGCGGTGCATAATTCACATATATGATAACTGGCTGAAAAACATGGCATTGCATAATTCACATATCTGATATAGAAAGCAAACAGGAGGCATTCACACAAAGCATGCCTAATCTAAGCAGATGGCATGGCAATGCAAGACACCATATGCATGATATGAGCAATATAACCCAGACAAGTTAGAGCATGCACCTCGGGGGGGGGGGCAATACGATTGGTCATCTCTCTATGAATCCTCCTCTGAGGAGCTATCTGTAACCAGCACGAAATCTGCATCAACAGGTAGTACTGACTGCTCAGAATACCTTGTTTCCACTCCAGATTTTCCCATGACCGACTCAAATGGCTGATGCACAGGAAGAGTAGATGAATGTATAAACATTGTTGACAAATGGAATACATTATGGAAAAAAATATGGCACAATACAATTCACATATACGATGACTGGCTAAACAGGATGGCATTGCATGATTCACGTATATGATGCCTGGCTAAAGAAGATGGCATTGCATAATTCCCATATACTCCCTCCGTTCCTAAATATTTGTCTTTTTAGAGATTTCAAATGGACTACCACATACGGATGTATATAGACATATTTTAGAGTGTAGATTCACTCATTTTGTTCCGTATGTAGTCACTTGTTGAAATCTCTAAAAGACAAATATTTAGGAATGGTGGGAGTATGATACAGAAACCAAACAGGTGGCATTCACAAAACAGGTGGCATTCACACAAAGCAAATCTAAACTAAGCTGATGACATATAAGATGTATAATGTAAGCAATGCAAGGCGCCATATGCAAGATATGACCAACATCAGCATGCCAGGTTAGAGCAACCACCTCAGGTGGTAAATAGGCGTGGTCGGCTCCTTCTGAATGTCCATCTGAACAGTTATCTTCCTCTGGAATACAATCTGGAAATGCAGGAGGGGGCCACTTCGCCCACCATGGAGCGGCGTCTGCATGACATTATATTCGCACGCAACGGTCTTCTCTTTTTCTCTACATGTTCAGTACGATTGTGTACAATATCTGACATGCATAATAAAAAAATAGTTAGATTTTGTAAGGCCTAAGGGGTGCATGCAAAAATCAAGACTGATGGTAGCAAACGAGTGGATGGATCCAAAACTAATGATAGCAGGTAGATTATAGCTTCAGTTTAAAAAGATAGACAATGGATCATCTATTGTTTGTTGCCCACCCAACATGAACCACATAGAAGACCCCAGATGAACCAGATAGTAGACATATACTATTCGTTGCTGGCTCGATATGAGACCCATGGGCAATTCAAAACTCAAGATTGAACGATAAAGTAGCAGGTAATAATAACCGATGTATAACGTAAGCAAACACGAAAGACTGCGACCTCTCTTCCGGAACTGTGTAGTCCTCAGGTTCATCTGCTCAGTCGATGATGGTAATGCAGTTGGCGTGGCTACCGGCAATGGGGAAGATGATCTGAGGCGGCGAAAGGAAGTCCGCAGGGTGGATATCTGCTGCAGTGAACGCTTCTGTCGATGGTGCACCTCAGGTGGGGTGGATGACGGCACGGCAGGAGCAGGACATCACACACAGAGTTTTCTTTGACGCCTATCTGAAAATGAAGTAAGTCTGTAAGGGCTCCTTAGAATTGGAGGAGTCTATAAATGCAGGGACAGGAAAAACACAGGAATAGGATAGGAATGCACATGCAAAACAGAGCATTTGGAAACATAGGATTTCAGTCAACCTGGGTGTTTGGCTCACATCAATTGGAAGAACAGAGGAATGGAGAAACAAACTGATGCGACGAGTGTACAACCTCTTTGGCATAGCCTTGTGGACCTCAGCATCATTGGGTTGGACGTGGAGGATGGTGATGATGCTGGTGTGACTGTCCGAGGCGGGGAAGAAGATCTGAGGCCTCTGGAAATGGCGCCGAGGTACTGCTCCGCTGTGATGGACGATTCCGTCGTTGGAGCAGCTCCGCTAAGGTGTACGGCGACGAGGCTGAAGCATGACAAGACAGACAACATTAATTTGAAGTGGGTCCCTAATATCATCTGCAATAGATGATGTAAAATACATCACCAAAAAGTGCTAGATGTAGAACGCATCAGCTGCGCCACGGCTGCTCCGACAGATGTTGTAAGTACTGTTCACTCTGAACTTAACTGAAGAAAATGAAGTTCACAGTCGAAACTGAATTTTACTGTCGAAACTGATTGAACTAGTAACAGAGCATTGCAATAGATGTTTAGGGCGTTCGAGCACTAGTAGCAGAGAAGCAGTGATCTAAATCAGCAGACGCTCGAGCAGGGAACGCACTAGCAGAGAGCAAGTCGTGCAGTAGCACCGCGAGCGAGTGCTAAAGCAGCAACTCATGTAGCTGGCGGAGGTCGTGCAGCAGCAGCGCAAGTGAGAGCAAGAGCAGAGCAGCAGCATGAACGAAAGCAGGAGCAGTGCAGCAGCGTGACCGACAGCAAGAACAGAGCCGCAGCGCGAGCGAGAGCCGGAGCAGCTGCAGCTAGTGCCGTTGTGGAAGTCGCCGCCGAGGAAGCAACGACATGAGGGAGAGACGCCATGGATAATGTGGCCGGCGACGGTGCCGTCGATGGAGACACGCCATGTCTGCTCGGTATCGAGCACCGGCAGCCCCGTGAGATTGAATAAAAGATAAAATGCAGCGGTGAGTGCGGAACCTCCTTGGTGGCGCCGAGTTGGCCTCGGCTTCATCGGAGGAATTGGTGAGGGTGCTGCGGTTCCGGTGGGGCAGGTCAAGACGGTGCTGTGGGGATTGAGGTGGCGCGATAGATGAGGCGAACGTCGGGAAAGCTCCTTGGAGGTGGAGGACGGGGCGGCTGATCCGGTGGGACGACGAGATCGACAAGGATCCTCATCCGGTGCGGTGGATGAGGGACGGCGAGCTGTTGCGGTGGATGATGTAGTCGGGGAAGAGTCTCCGGTTGGGCGGCGGTCGGGAGGCCGACGGAGGAGCGTGGGGTTTTGCGGGTTTTGGTGGCCTCGGTGTACGAATGGGGGGACGAAGGGGGAGGGGGAGCCAAGCTTAGGGACGCGCTTGTCCGAAATGTAGGGTAAGTTGCCAGCGTACCCCCACCGGTTTTGACACCGCGACGTGGAGCTTCATTTCCGGCTCAGGGGTAGAAGGGGGATTTCGCGTGTCTGGGCTGCGGGAGCGATTTGGGATGAGGAGGGAGTTCTCGCGCGCGTCCAAATTTCGGGATAACAAGGCGCGGCGCGGGTTGAAGAAGCGGGAGTTTCAAAGCAGGTGAGACAAAAGATACTCGAGCTTGAAAATTTTGGGATAACAAGGTGCGGATTCCTTGTTCGGCAGAACAAACTTAATGTGTAAAAAAAACAATTCATACAAGACACAAGAGAGTCATGTCCCCTTTTACTATATTGCTATAGATGCCATTGAAAAAACTACAAGAAAAATGTAAAAAAAATCGGGAGAACAAGATTACCCTGCACAGTACCAAATCGATTCGCACTTCCCTCAACAACAACAAAAAACAAATCAATTCCCAACGAAGAAAGAGTAATGTCCCTTTTTATATGATTATAGATGCCATGATCTCGAATTTCAATTTTTGAATCCACGTTATGTTGAATTCAAATATACCGTTAGGTGACCTTGCGGTTTATAATTGATGTAGTCGTCCATTTTGATCTTCCATCATATATGAACATTTTACTCCACCATGTGAACATATATATTGTCGTCTACCATATGGACTAAATTTGAATCAATTTTCCTTATTTGAATACGACTGTTGTCAAGTTATACAATAATTTAAATATTATCTTGATAACAAAACACATACATATAGCGGTAATCATATTTCACTATGAACTACATGTACCATACGCTCTCCAATTCAAATATTCGTATCCATTTTATGTTGAATTCAAATCATAGTACATTATTGGTCTAGGTAGCGAGATGTTTGGGATAATCAAAACCCTGTTTTCATACATATAATTTTTGGCTGAATTGGGACAAGTTTTGGTATAAGCCTCTTGCAAAACCGAAGATTCTCTCAACAAGCCTCGTGGTTCCGAGAGGGCACGTGCCACCTTTGTGTGCGAAACGATATACGCTGCCCCCCTGATTTTATTTACAGAGGCAACATAGAACTATATGAGTGCCCTGTTAAATTTTGGAATTATTTCAGGTTCATTTGGCCTTTTTATACATTAATTGAGTTTCTGGACATTTAATGTGCATAATATAAATATTAATTGCATGCACGTGCTCCGGTGCACCAAAGTGGGTTGAAAAATCACATGTATGTCCTTGGTTGAATTTATAGGTCCCATGGAAGAAATGAGAATGAAATTCAAACATCTGGGTGTCATGACTCGGCCGAGAACATCCAGAAACTTTGATTTTAAATTCATGTAAATCCAAAACTCGCCTGGAAATCATGAAACTTGGCATGGTGTCATGTCATGGCACTAACATGTTGTGTTAAAAAATTGGGCCGATTTGGAAGCTCATGGTTCTAAGAGGGAACGTGCCACCTTTGAGTGTGAAACAATATACGCTGCCCCCCCCCTTGAGTTTCTTAACAAAGGCAACATAGAACTACATTAGTGTCCTGTTAAATTTTGGAATTATTCCGGGTTCGTTTGTAATTTTTTATACATTAATTGAGTTTCTGGTCATTTAACGTGCATAAGTCAAATTTGAACTACAAGCACATGCTCTCGTGCACCAAAGTTGGTTGAAAAAACACATTTGTGTCCTCGGGTGAATTTCTAGGTCCCATACAAGAAATGAGAATAAAATTAAAACATCTCGGCATCGTGGCTCGGCCGAGAACATTGAGAAACTTGGTTTTAAAATTCTTGTAAATCCAAAACACGTATGAAAATCACGAAACTTGGCATGGATGTCATGTCATGGTACTACCATGTTGTGGTAAAAAAATTGGCTGAATAGGAACAATTTTTGGTATAAGCTTCTTGCAAACCGAAGCTTCTCTCAAGAAGGCTCGTGGTTCTGAGAGGGAACGTGCCACCTTTGAGTGCGAAACGATATTCGTTGTCCCCCTTGAGTTTATTTACAAAGGCAACATAGAACTACATGAGTGCCCTGTTAAATTTTGGAATTATTCCGGCTTCGTTTGGCCTTATTTACACATTAATTGAGTTTTTGGTCATTTAATGTGCATAATTCAAATTTGAACTACAAGCACATGCTCCCGTGCACCAAAGTTGGTTGAAAAATCACATCTCTATCCTCGGGTGAATTTCTACTCCCTCCTTCCATCTATATAGGTCCTAATGTGTTTTTCGAGGCTAACTTTGACCAAATGTTAGAGCAATAATATATGACATGCAACTTACACTAAGCATACCTTCAAATTTGTATGTCAAAGGAGCTTCCAATAATATAATTTTCATAGTATACATCTCATGTGCTATTAATCTTGTCAATAGTCAAAGGCTGTCTTGAAAAAAACAATCGGTGTGAGATGGCCAGAAGCGTACTGTAGTACTCCTCCACTGCAGTAGTACTCCATAATTGTTCAACTTCCCGAAGAGGCGAAGAGCCAAGCGCAGCACGGACGCTCGTGTGGCAGTTTCATGTGTAGAGTAGTCTAGGATAGCGTGTACCGTGCCTATAAGCTTAAAATCGTTGGGGTTGGCTCCATGCTATGTGGCCGTCTCGAAGTTTTAAAAATATATTAAAATAGTCTTCTGGCCCTACCTGACACCCTGGTGATTGTAGTTTGCACGCTCATCTGGTCAAGACAGTAATATATTTTTTAATTTGTTTTTTTCGAAAAGGGGGGACTCCCCGGCCTCTGCATCAGAACGATGCGTACGGCCACATATATTTTAATTTGTGGTGGGTAAATGTTAGAGGTTGCAGCAAATGTATTGTACACTGCGGGTCTTTCAGCCAAGTTTAGAGGCAAGCATGTGGGGCCAGTGCTATGATGTGTCGCCTCAAATCGTACAACGAGGAGAAGCTTGATTTTACTACACGCCTTCTCCCTCACCCATGCACGCGGTTGCTCAAGAACGAGGACAGGCTTTTGCTTAGTAGTACTTCTACAACAAGTTATCCGTCCCGCTCGCGGTGGACGGACATGCAGTAGTGGATTCGACACTGTAGAAGGAGTAGTAGTAACATCATTGTTCGTCTTCTCGAAGAGGCGAAGAACCAAGCGCAAACCGAACGTTGCAGTTGCGAACATTGGAGCACGCATATAGCCAGGCTCTTGCATGAGACAAAATTGCTATGTGAGCCCACTATTGTACTAGTACGTACAACTACTTGCTAGTATAGCCCTGTAAACCAGAAAGGAGTATTTGCCCTTCTAGAGATTTCAACAGTGACTAGACTACACCGAGACGAAGTACATATGGAGCAAAATGAGTGAATCTGCACCGTAAATAAATACGTACTAGTTCTATCGTTTTCGTCTCCGAGGTGCACAATATTGAGTATACTGACTAGTCTCTTTTTGACACGCATTTACGTTTTTTACACAGTACAGACGCAAGCACTCATATACACGCGCATACACTCACCCCTATGAACGCACACACGCACGGCACTATCATCTTGAAATTTACGAAGTCACCATAGGCACCTCGTCGTCGACGGGTCCATAGGTGCTTGAATGCCAAGGAGGGAGAGGGTAGCGGTTCCCGAGACGTTGAACGGTCAATGATGCATCCTAAATTACACGCAGAGGGAATTAATTGGAGAAGCAGAATAGAGCCAACACGATGTGAATGCAACACAGTTTGGACTCTCATATAATAAAGGTGCCCCACCACTCCAATCCATCTACTCCCAAGTCTCTGCGCAACACTGCTCACTCCAATCCAAGACCAAGTGACCAGAAGCCACAAGCACCTATGGAGGCGTTGGACGCGAGCGGCAGTCGGCTGTGGCAAATCATCTAAGGCGCCGGCCTGCGGTCCCGCACCGCGCAGCGTTTCCAGATGGTGCTAGCGACCGCAGGCATCGTAGCCCTCGCCGACGCCGGCTTCGCCTCTCGCATGGACGACATGATGGTCAACTCCATCCGCAAGTTCACCGCCGTCAAGAAGCGCGCAGACGACCTTGCGGTACTGCTCCAGCCCGCGCGCCCAGGCTCCTCATTGCCTGCCACCCTCATCGGCCTCCATGGTGACGAACTCTTTCAAGCCCTGGTGGCCCTGCAGGTGCCGGAGGTCGCGACGAAGACTGTGCACCTCGAGGCCGCGCTCGCCGCGCAACACCTCGCCATGCAAGAAACCGTCGACCTGCACATCCATGTCTACGAGGAAATCGTTTACATAGGCCACTACAAGGCAAGCGAGGACAGAAAGACGTTGGCCTTCTTCCAGTGGCTGGAATCTTTGGACGCCATTGTTCAGAAGCACGTCGACCTGGCCACAAAAGCCGCTGCTACTTAGGCGCCGTTCGGTGGGCCGGCGCCCTGAGTCGAGGAGGTGGACGTCGTCGATGGATGCATCTCTTCTTGCCTCCTATAACCAGCACTGCATCGCCTCGTGGCCTTAATGTTTTATTAGTATAGTACTCCCTCCATTCCCAAATATAAGTCTTTCTAAAGATTCCAGCAAGTGACTACTACATACAGAGCAAAATGAGTGAATCTACACTCTAAACTATGTCTACATACATCTGTATGTTGTATTCCATTTGAAATAGTATCTAAAAAGGCTTATATTTATGAACGGAGGGAGTATATGGCATTTTTATTCCAGTCGTAACGTTTTCACTGTGAGGTGGGGTCGTAGTTGAGCAAACCCACCCCGCCCACCGGGTGTCGGCCGAGTTTAGAATTAGAAGAAGGAAACGAGGGAGGAGAGCTAGCTGTAGCACGGACGCTGTTGTCAGATGGGACTCGTGTTTATAGAATACGAGTACTGAGCACTCGTGCCTCTTTTTTTGAGGGAAAAATTAGTCGATTGTCTAGTACCACTAGTTGGGTGCGTGCGACCTATAGCTGTCATCACTCTAGGTCTCCTTTTCGAACCGTGGCTACGCTTCACAGTACATATTATTTCACGCATTTATCCTCCTATATGTACTCCTAGGCTATTTCTACGTGCTCCCATTCGCCGACATGTGGGACATAAAGCATCTGGGTCATCGTGCATGCACGACTCGGAGCATATGCCGGGGTACTTTACATTTCAGACCTCACGAATTACATGCAAAGCCCCCGCAGAAGAATAAATAAATGAATGAATTACTACATGAAACCGGATTATTTTCATGGAAACAGGAGCACGTTCATTAAATTTTGGACATAACATGTTTATAAAAAATGACCGGACCGAAACCAGTCTAAGGGCCTCTTTGATTTTTCCCGCAAAAAAGGGCCTCTTTGATTCGCAGGATACTGAAACATAGGAATGGGGAAAGTATGATGGCGATGAACCGAGACGAGGAGAATTCTAACTCAGTTAGAGGTTAGAGTTAGATTCTAACCCTGAACTAACTCTAAACCAAAGAGGTGTATGGATGGCAGGGTTAGATTGACAATAAATGCTCTATCTCAATCATTTGACTACTTTGGACCCTATTTCCTGCCGGATTTGGAGGGTGCTTGGATACGTTTTAGTTCCATGACTAAAAGTAGTGGGACTAAAACTTGCTAGCCTCACCCATGCTTGGATCCAAATACTAAAGAGACTAAAATCAAGTTAATGAGCATTTATTATCCTCCAAACCCTCCAATCTAGAACTCGCCTCTGTTAAAGGAGAGGAGTTAAATGAGGAGAGAGAGGACTAATCCACATTTTAGTAGGGGTACCCCTGACTAAAATTTTTTAGTCTCAAGACTAGTTTTAGCCCCTCTTTAGTCTGGGGTGCTTGGAACTTTAGCCTCTTAAAGAGACTATTTTTAGTCAGACTAAAATAAGTCCCTTGGATCCAAGCACCCTCTTGGTGTGGCCGGCTCTTCTGTGGCCTCGTCCCGCTCACAATTGACATAAACGGACCATCTATACAAATCAAGCATGCAAAACATGATAATTTTTACTTTGTCCATACAAATGAGATATCCCACTTAAACATACAAGTCGTCAATCAAGCTTCACAAAATAAAAAAACACTTCATGAAACAAAGAATGAGCTAACTCATCACGGAAGTCATTCATGATAGGGAGGGAGCCCGGAGCCCCTCACGCACCGAGGGAGGAGCTCGCCATCGTCGCTCTGGAGGAAGGCTCTGTAGAGCCCAAGCCCCGGGAAACCCTCCGACGCCGGCCCTTGCGAGTTGAGGTCGACACCGGCATGGGTAGCAGGGCCACTTGCCGCCGATTGGGAACTTAATCTTTGGGCCTCTAGAAATAACGCAAGCCTGTAACTAAAATACCTAGAAAGGTGAACTGAATCTTTGGGCCTCTAGAAATAATGCAAGCCTGAAACTGAAATACCTAGAAAGGTGAACTGAATCTTTGGGCCTCTAGAAATAATGCAAGCCTGAAAGTGAAATACCTAGAAAGGTGAACTGAATCTTTGGGCCTCTAGAAATAATGCAAGCCTGAAACTGAAATACCTAGAAAGGTGAACTGAATCTTTGGGCCTCTAGAAATAATGCAAGCCTGAAATTGAAATACCTAGAAAGGTGAACTGAATCTTTGGGCCTCTAGAAATAATGCAAGCCTGAAATTGAAATACCTAGAAAGGTGACCTGAACCTTTGGGCCTCTAGAAAGATTTATTACCTCCTCAAGCAGCATGAAACAATTCCATGCATGCACCACAAATCTATACCAAGTTTGATCAGGATCTACTTTCTCAAATCAGAATTAGCGCTAGAGCAAGCAAGATCAATGATATGGCCGTGAGACAGAGAAGGAACGAACAAACTCACCCCTCTCGCGACCTCCCTGGTAGATGCGCCTCTGCCGCGCACGACAGAGGGAGAAAAACGACTGGTGAAGGGGGAGCGGGGTGACCTTCGAAGGCCGGAGGGAGAGGGCGGCCGGAGTAGGGCGGCGGAGGCCGGAAGGAGAGGACGGCCGGAGGAGAGAGAGGGCGAGCGGCCCTATGGGGAACAGAGAGGAGTCGTGCGAGAGGGGGGAGCGATCTGGTGTGGGCAGGGGAGATTTTTTTAGTTCTCTTTTAGTGGGCCCGAGGATAACTAACCAAATTAGAACCTCTCCACCGGGCTAGTTTTTTTAGCTGGGTTAGAGCAAACTAGCTCAAACTAACCCCTCTTGTTTCGATAATTTGAGGCTATTTCAACCCAAACTAGCTCTAACTCAGGGATCCAAACAAAGAGGAGTGTTACTGTACATGCTACAGTGTGGATCGTAGCACATTGTTTTTTATGGCCATATGACCACATTGTTTTCTACTTCTGGTTCACTGGGCTACCGTGGTTCGCACTGCTGGTTCACTAGGCTGCCGTGGTTCGCAGTCCTCTGACCTGAGTAGTACTCTAGTATAGTACTAGTATATACTACCACATCATTCTTTGCTCCTTCTTACTTCTCCGACATGTGGGAGAGCCAGCATCCGGGTCGACGTGCCATGCACCAGATTAGAGCGCGGAACGGAAGGGGGGATCACCCCGGTCGGAGCGCCAGTAATTCATGACTATAGTGAGTGGTCATATCACAAGTCTTTCCAGCAGTAACGCGCCGTCAAATCGCACAGCCCCACTCGCTCACCCTCCTCGCCTCTCTGTCAAACCGCCTACCTAAAAACTGCCGCGCGTACTACCCGGGAAAAGCCCCGGCCTCAACTTTTAACTACGCGAAAATAGTTCGAGCTTGTTTGTTTTATATAAATACAGTACTTACTGTATGTTTATTCACCCGTGGGGTTGTTCAATGAATGGAGGGGCGGGGAGCACAAGTGAACAATACTGTAGTACTACTAGTAGTAAGTAGGAGTGGTACAGTAGTTACCTTAAATAGAGAGTTTCTTTTCTTTAATGCCACGTACACAAATTGAAACGCTTGTTGTGGAGAGAAAAAAGATAATCACTCCACTATATATGGAAGCAGGGGCCTGAGCGCTTGCTTTACTAGGGTTGCTCTCTTCATTCTCTCATCCTCTCCAAATATAAACAAGACAGCGGTAGCGACATTTTATCTCTGCTCACAGCTGGTCACAGATCCGGCCGGATCCCTTTGGCCAGTGTGTGTAGAGGACTAAAAGGTGCATTGTTCATGCGGTCATCGCCGCCGAGGGAGGAAACCCACAGCTGCCGGAGGGGCCTGATCCTCTGCCCGTTCCGTTCTCTCCGACACAGCGCCGGCTCGGGAGGTCCTCCGACCCTTCTTCCTCCCTGCCGTATTGTACGCAGATCTGACCTGCCACCGCCGACATCCCGGCGACCCTCAGGTATAAGTTCTTCGAAAGCGGCCTTGCTCTACTGCCCCAGCTCCCCACGTGTCTGCATGTGCATCTTTTTCTACTCCCATCAGCTCTTCTAAAGCCACCTAAATTTTTAGTATTATTAGAGGTAAAGCTACTTCATGCATTCGAATCTAGGGCTTTGTTCAAACAACGAAGAAAGGGGGTAAAGTTGTAGCATGAATCTAGGACTTGATTCAAAGAAGAAATAATATGGTGAAAGTAGTAGAGACCGGATACCCAATCGGTCTCTTGGTTGAAAAGGGAAATAATGGGAAAACGCAGTACAAACTGGATAAGGAACATATCTATTATTGGTTGAAAAAAGGAGAGAAAGTGGCGGCTGGTGGACAAGTCTACAGAGTATGTCCAGGATTAGATTTGCTGCCATCACATAGTAAAAGGTCTCCAGGATTAGATTTGCTCCCCTCACATAGTAAAAGGTCTCAGGATTAGATTTGCTGCCCTCACATAGTAAAAGGTCTCAGGATTAGATTTGCTGCCCTCACATAGTAAACGGTCTCCAGGATTAGATTTGCTGCCCTCACATAGTAAAAGGTCTCCAGGATTAGATTTGCTGCCCTCACATAGTACAAGGTCTCCAGGATTAGGTTTGCTGCCCTCACATAGCATGAACAAACTCGGCATCACCACTTTATGCCTCCTTGTAGGTACATTGTGCTGATGCGTCCACTGTCGCATGTCCTTATACCAACCTTTTGCTGTTGTTAATGTAAGGGCGCATGCAAAATGAAGCGATCACACTGTTACCTTAGGGACATGTCTAACCAGTGTTATTGTTATCTAATGCCTCCAGTGATAAGATGCAATTAAACTGTGTTACAAATGGCACTCCTGCTGTTTTCCCCAGTATGATAAGTAAGTTGCTCCTTTACGCTACTGAGCGTCCTGGTGTCCCCACGGTCCCATGCCCTTAAACAAACTCTTTAGCTGTTGTTGATTTACTGTGTCTGGTAAACAAGCAATGCCATCGTTAAAGTAATCCCATATTTGAGGAATCTCATTGTTGATCGTAATGCTTCTGGTAACATGAAGCATTGCTGACGTTTTAAAATTTCTACTGTCCTTGCGTGATTGCCATGAACATAATTAAGATGCTTCTTTTCATTTTGTATATGTTTCGTATATTCTTATTGACCAGCAACTGTTTACTTTCTATCTTTTTGTGCAGATAGGGATATCCATTTCACCTTGTTGCTATTGTGACCTTTTGGTGAACTGCACAAAACACTTTTTTGGAATGAGTGTCTTGTGCAGTTCAACTAAAATGTTACATGGGCAACATCTCTCAATTTTGGTGGAACTGCACAAAATGGTGATTGGAGTTTCCAAAATCTCCGTCAAATTCTGCTGGTAATCTCGTGCAACATTTTATTAGCCTTTGGAAGATGAGCCGTAGCTGAATGATGCAATCTTTGCTTCATTTCAGGCGAACTGCAGAAAAAGTAGCATGAATTGAATCATCGGGTGGAGCTGCAGGTTGACTTCCACTAGTGCCACTATTATAGTAATCATGCTCTTTATTATCTGCGCTGTGCAAACAGGTACAGATGTTGTGACGGTCAAGAGCATTCGCCAAGTTCTTCGATTGTATGACATGGCTAGCCAAGATGGATTTAATCCCGATATTCACTTTATCAAAAGACTCTAATGGGTTGGTTCTGAATCTTGCAAGCTGGGAATCAGTGAGATGTGTAGGCATCTTTGTTGTACTTATTATTTGAATCTTATTTGTTGGTTCTGAATCTTGCAAGCTAGGAATCAATGAGATGTGTAGGCATCTTTGTTGTACTTATTATTTGGATCTTATTTGTTGGTTCTGAATCTTGCAAGCTGGGAAACACGGCATGATGATGCAGAGGACAACAACCATAACAAACAGTTCAAACTTGGTAGTATTATCTTTGTGAAAGTGCGACAAATGTGCTGATCGTGAGCGTCCTGAGAATAATAATTCTAATTGTTGTGCATGTTGATCCTGTGGCACTGATAGAACGAGCGAATGCATTGCTTGTTTTAAGTATAAATTTCTATTAAAGCTAATTAAATTTATGTAAAGTGACCACTAACTCCTGTTATTACAGTACCAATACAGACCCGCTCGTGAACCGACGTGTGGCCGAGGGTGCATCTTCTGCTGGGCGTGCAGCGGACGAGGGAGGGGTAGTAACTGTTGTCGCCTGTACACACTCAGCTTACTGTTGAATCCAGTTCCCCAAGAGCTAAAAATGAACTGCTGCCGCCGCCTACACACTCGTTCACTCGACGAGACTCCAATGGCGATCCGAGGGGTGAGCCTGCAGGATATGGACTTCAGCAAGGAGTTCCCCTTTGAGTTTGCCGTTCAGTCCTATGGATGCACCAAATTGAATGTGATGTACACCAACGATACGGACTCGGTGAAGCTCTGCCTCGCCTCAGTCCAATGGCTGCACCAGGTTCTGGAGCATTCGCCCGTTTCATCGGCAGCGTCGACTGCACCTTCGCTATGGTGGAGAGAAGGAAGAAGGCGACGATTCGGCCATCTAGTGCAACAAGCTTGTCGACATCCAGAAGCAATACAAGATCATCAGCAACGGGCAGGAGAAGGACTCCGCGGTTGATCTCGCTGAGACCATCATCGACCCTGATATGCCAACATGAAAGAAGACGACCTGAACACGTGGGAGGTACCTCTGAATCTAGCCTACATAACCTACGCGGCCAAGGACGCATACGCATGCTATGACATGTACAGGCAGATCTTGGACATGAGGGCGTGTCTGCTTCCCGTAACCGACGAGTACACGGACAGCCGCAGCGTCATGATCAAGCGTGCCAGGAAGGTCTAGATGTTGTGCTTTATCTGTTTATAAGCACCTTTATCATCTGAGTGTTTCATGCATTAGCCTATGTGTCTTAATTATCTGTTTTGTCCGAAATATTTCTTTTAAGAACCCATTAATCTGATTGCTTTTTTTAGTGGCTATTTGCTTATGTATGTAAACTAGTTCACTTGTCCGTAAAAAAAACTAGTTCACTCAGCTACCGTGCTTTGAATCTCCGTCCTCCCAACATATTCCCCTCCTCAGGTGGACCCAGCAGGTCTCTGAATTTTCTCCCACTTTCTTTTTCGATGTAAACAGAGTTTTCTCCCAGCACTTTCCCCTAGAACCAACTCAACTATCCCACGTCTAGCCTAAAAAGTAATAATACCCCACGTACTATTAACTCATCAAATTAAAATGATATTTTATTTCGTAAGTTGAAAGTTCTTACAAAATAAAAATAATAATTGTTTATATATAACTTGGCAAGTTAACTCCTAGTGATTGCATACATAAGCTTGCAAAGATTTTACTGACGTGCAATCATGTGTTTATGTTTTTATAACATTTCTCCGTCTAGCCCAACATGATATTTTCACCTAGCCCAGCAAGTCCGCGGATTTCGAGAAAAATGCAAATGGGATTTAAACGAGTTGCATAGGTGCTACATCATTGTTTCACCCAGCCCACCAAATGGACTAAAAAACAAATGGACTGGCTGACATGTGGGCCAGTAGGTCGAAGCCTAAGAAGGCGTTGGATTTACATCCAACGGCCCGCATTCTTCTTCAATCTCTCGTCTTCTTCCCCCAGCGCTGCCGGAACCACCTGCTCCAGCCTTCGGCGTCCAGCGGCGTTGTTTTGCGCTCCTCAGCGAAACACTACCCCGCCGACGGCCAGGCCATCCCTCCACTCCACACCTCCTGTTATTCTCTGCCGAGTGTAGGCTCACCCCGCACCCGAACCAGTCAAGTTTCCCACTCCTCTCCGTCTGCGACTCCACTGCCGCGTCTTCCCCATATCCGGGTCATTCCAGTCTGGGGCCTCGCCGTCGTCCACCGCCTCGGTGCACTCGGCACGGTGTGGTCAACATACGAGAGTCATCGGAAGAGGACTGTACGTGGAGAGCCTGACGGCTGGGACCCACAAGGTCCATGGTCGCACGCAAGGAAAGTTCCTCCTTATTACGCACTGTACGTGCACTGTACATGGGAAGGGCTTCTGTATTTCGCGATAAAAACATTCCCCCCGCTGACAGGTCGGACCCACCAGCTATATCTTCGCACGCAAGGAAGTGCCTCCTTATTACGCACCAAAAAATGAATACCCCCTGCTAGCTGGGACCCACCATAGTAGGTGGCTGACTTCTGGGCCTACTAAGTTGACGAGGATAGAGGGCTTTGTCAACTTAGTCAATATGAACGATTCTAGCTCCAGTGACCGTACGATGTCCATCCAACGGCCATAGTGCTTCTTCAACCTCTGGTCTTCTTGCTCCAGCCGCCCAACGCAGCGCCGGTTGTGCCGCGTGCTCCTGCCTCCCGTGGCCGGCTGTGATGCCGCGGAGGCCTCACCGCCCCTACTACTCCCACCGCTGGCCCAGGGTAGGCGACGGCAGCCTCACGCCGCAGCCGAACCAGTGAACCCTCGTACTCCTCTCCGCATGGGCATCCACTGCCGCATCTTCCTCGGCTCTGCGTCGTCCCCTTCCTAGGCCTCGCTGTCGTCCAACGCCTTGGTGCTCTCGGCGCGGCGTGGTCAATGTGGTCAACGACCGACTTCCATCGAAAGAGTATTGTACGTGGAGAGGCTGACAGCTGGGTCCACGACCACAACCCTGTTTTTTTGTGATTTGCCATGTAAGTCGCTTTGTCAGGCCTGTTGGGCTGCAAATCTTTCAAGACGAGGAGAGCTTCATTCGGTGGCTAGAAAATGGCCTATCAATAATGAGAAATGGGCTGTACATTTTTAAAACACATCAAACCGGCAATTAGTTTCAAATATCTTTTTTTCATTTCGAGATTTTAAATTACATTAATTTTTATGCGTGGATAATTTGTTGGATTTTATATTGATATACATTTATTTTTAAAATCAGTTTGAATGTGAGTCAAAATTTCGGGATTAAAAACAGTTCGGACCGCACCGAAATATGCAAAATTTCGTATAATTTTTTAACCGTGGCCACAATATGGGCTGTAATGCTAACAAAAAGAATATGGGCTCCAAAAAAACCTTAAGAATTAGCAAATGGGCTGTAAGTTATTAGAAATAATGGCAGATGGGCTGTATGCTATTTTCCATAGATTTGAGTCTTCCCTAAAAAAAAGGTTGACGCACAAGCAGTGACTGTTGGATGTCCATCGAACGGCCGTCGTGCTTCTTCAATCTCTGCTCTTCCTGCTCCAGCCGCTCAAACAAGCGCCGGCGGGACTGCCTGCTCCCTCCTCCCCGTGGTCGGCTGTGCTGCCGCGCAGGCCTCACCGCCCCACCGTACTCGCATCACTGGCCTAGCCATCTCTCTACTCACCCACACCTGCTGTTATTCTCCGGCGACGGCAGACGAACCAGTAAACCCTCGTACAGTCGTACTCCCCTCCGCGTGGGAAACAACTGCCGAGTCTTCCCTGCCTCCGTGTCGTTCCCTTCCTAGGCCTCGCGGGTCGTCCACTGCCCTGGTGCTCTCGGCGCGGCCTGGTCAACGTGGTCAACGACCGACATGCATCTGAAGAGGACTGTACGTCGAGAGGCCGACAGCTGGGTCCACGGCCGCACGCAAGGAATGCCTCCTTATTACGCGCAAAATAATGATTCCTCCACCTGACATCAGGGACCCACCGAAAGGGCCTCTGTATTTAGCGAAAAAACGTTACCGCCGCTGATAGCTCGGACCCACCAGCTATATCTTCGCATGCAAGGAAGTGCCTCCTTATTACGCACAAAAAAATGAATACTCCCCCTATTAGCTGGGACCCAGTATAGGGGCAGGCTGACTTGTGGGCCTACTAAGTTGACGGGGAAGGAGGGATTTTTCAACTTAGTCAATACTCCAGTGACCGTATGATGTCCATCCAACGGCCATAGTGCTTCTTCAACCTCTGGTCTTCTTGCTCCAGCCGCCCAAAGCAGCGCTGGTCGTGCCGCCTGCTCCTGCCTCCCGTGGCCGGCTGTGCTACCGCGGAGGCCTCACCGCCCCCATACTACTCCCACCACTGGCCAGGCCATCCCTCCACTCACCCACACCCCCTGTTATTCTGCGGCGACGGCAGCCTCACACCGTAGCCGAACCAGTAAATGTTCGTACTCCTCTCCGCGTGGGCATCCACTGCCGCGTCTTGCCCGGCTCCGCGTCGTCCCCTTCCTAGGCCTCGCCATCGTCCATCGCCGTGGTGCTCTCGGTGCGGCGTGGTCAATGTGGTCAACGACCGACTTCCATCGAAAGAGTACTGTACGTGGAGAGGCTGACAGCTAGGTCCACGGTAGCCGCAAGGAAGTGCCTCCTTATTATACGGAAAATAATTATTCCTCCACCTGACAGCGGGGACCCACCGGACGGGCCACCAGTATTTTGCGAAAAAATTCGTTTCCCCCTGACTGCTGGGACCCATCGGACGGGCCACCGTATTTCGCGAAAAAAACGTTCCCCCCGCTGTCAGCTCGGACCCACCGGAAGTGCCTCCTTATTACGCACAAAAAAGAATAATCCCCCGGCTAGCTGGGACCCACCTTGGTGGGAGGCTGACTTGTGGGCCTACTAAGTTGACGGGGACGAAGGGCTTTGTCAACTTAGTCAATATGAACTATTCTAGCTCCAATGAACGTACGATGTCCATCCAACGGCCGTAGTGCTTCTTCAACCTCTGGTCTTCTTGCTCTAGCCGCCCAAAGCAGCGTCGGTCGTGCCGCATGCTCCTGCCTCCCGTGGCCGGCTGTGTTGCCGCAGAGGCATCACCGCCCCTACTATTCCCACCGCTGGCCAGGCCCTGCGACGCCAGCCTCACACCGCAGCCGAACCAGTGAACCCTCATACTCCTCTCCGCGCGGGCTTCCACTGCCGCGTCTTCCCTGGCTCCGCGTAGTCCCCTTCCTAGGCCTCGCTGTCGTCCACCGCCGTGGTGCTCTCCGCGCGGCGTGATCAACGTGGTCAAGGAACGACTTCCATCGGAAGAGTACTGTACGTGGAGAGGCTGACAGCTGGGTCCACGGCCACAACCCATTTTTTTGTGATTTGCCAAGTAAGTCGCTTTGTCAGCCCTGTTGGGCTGCAAATCTTTCAAGACGAGGAGAGCTTTCATTCGGCTGGCCGAGAAAATGGCCCATCAGTAATGAGAAATGGGCTGTACATTTTTAAAACACATCAAACCGGCAATTTGTTTCAAATATCTTTTTTTTTTCATTTTAAGATTTTAAATTACATTAATTTTTATGCGTGGAGAATTTGTTGGATTTTATATTGATATACATTTATTTTAAAATCAGTTTGAATGTGAGTCGAAATTTCGGGATTAAAAACAGTTCGGACCGCACCGAAATATGCAAAATTTCGTATAATTTTTTAACCATGGCCACAATATGGGCTCTAATGCTAAAAAAAGAATATGGGCTCCAAAAAAACCTTAAGAATTAGCAAATGGGTTGTAAATTATTAGAAATAATGGCAGATGGGCTGTATGCTGTTTTCCACAGATTTGAGGCTTTCGTAAAAAAAGGTTGACGCACAAGCACTGACTGTTGGATGTCCATCCAATGGCCGTCGTGCTTCTTCAATCTCTGCTCTTCCTGCTCCAGCCGCTCAAACAAGCGCCGGCGGGACTGCCTGCTTCCTCCTCCCTGCGGCCGGCTGTGCTGCCGCGCAGCCCTCACTGCCCCACCGTACTCCCATCGCTGGCCTAGCCATCCCTCTACTCACCCACACCTGCTGTTATTCTCTGGCGACGGCAGACGAACCAGTAAACCCCCGTACAGTCATACTCCCCTCCACGTGGGAAACAACTGCTGAGTCTTCCCTACCTCCGTGTCGTCCCTTTCCTAGGCCTCACCGTCGTCCACCGCCGTGGTGCTCTCAGCGCGGCGTGGTCAATGTGGTCAACGACCGACTTCCATCGGAAGAGTACTGTGTCTGGAGACGCTGACAGCTGGGTCCACGGCCGCAGCAAGGAAGTGCCTCCTTATTACGCGCAAAATAATTATTCCTCCACCTGACAGCGGGGACCCACCGGACGGGCCACTGTATTTCGCGAAAAAATGTTTCCCCCTTGACTGCTGGGATCCACCAGCTACACCTTCGCACGCAAGGAAGTGCGTCCGGGCAAAAATACACGAAATGATTCGCCCCACTGACTGCTGAGACCCACCAGCGACATCTTCGCACGCAAGTGCCTCACAGTCGGGACCCACCTGGTCGAAGCGTACGTAGCGTTGTCATTCTGGTCGCGAACGTGTACGTACATATATACTGGTGGATGTAGAGGCGCGCACGTGTCGTAGTAGAGGCGCGCACGGAGCATGTACACGTACATACAGCGGCCAGGGTGCAAGAAAGAAAATACGGCCACGTATGTGTACATACGGGTGGGGTCTCGAACGCCTACTCACGCATATGTACGGCGAGGGCTCGTTGACATGGCTGGGTCGGAACGGAGAAACAGCATCGTCGTCGTGTTCATGGGGAGGCAACAGAATGCGTCGTGTTCATGGGGAGGCAACGGAATGCGTCGTGTTCATCGGGAGGCAACGGAACGCGTGGGAGCCAACCGGCTGGGTCGGAACGGAATGTGTGGTCGTGTTCATCGGGAGGGCTTGGACGGAACAGGCGATGGAAACGAGGCCTCGCGTACCGCAGAACGGAGGAAACGACCTTGTGTTCGACCGGCCACGTTCGAAACGGGATCCTGTTCATCGGGAGGGGTCTGGCGTACCGCAAAACGGATGAAACGGACCTCCTACTGTCGAAACGGGAGTCCTGTTGATCGGGAGGGGTGTGGCGTACCACAAAACGGACGAAACGGACCTCCTACGGTCGAAACGGGGGTCCTGTTGATCGGGAGGGGTGTGGCGTACCGCAAAACAGACGAAACGGACCTCCTATGGTCAAAACGGGGGTCCTGTTCATCGGGAGGGGTGTGGCGTACCGCAAAACGGGACTCCACGAGATACTGTTCATCTCCACCGTCGACCTCCTCCAGCCTCCACGGGCTATCGTCGACCTGCTCCAGCCTCCACGGGCTCCTGTTCATCCAGCCTCCACCGCGCGCTACTCCACCGGCTACTGTTCAACCACCCCTCCACGGGCACCCCTCCACCGTCTACTGTTCATCCAGCCCTCCACACCACGGTGTCCTGTTCAACCACCCCTCCACGGGCACCCCTCCACCGTCTACTGTTCATCCAGCCCTCCACACCACGGGGTCTTGTTCATCCAGAGGCAACGCCACCGCTCACTGTTCATCCAACCTCCCCCCCCTCCCGCAACGCTCACTGTTCATCCAATCGATCGGCTTCAGTTAGTAGCAGTAGCGAAGGAATCGCTCGATCGGGTTCAGTTAACAGCCATCGATCGATTGCTCGGGTTCAGTAACGCGTAGCCTGCAGTGCAATCGCTCGGGTTCAGTTAGAGCCCAACGCCTCGCTCGGGTTCAGTTAGAGCCAACGCCTCGCACACACGCGCGTACGTGTACGAGAGAAACGTGCATCGCTCGGCCCCCGACCTCCCACCGTAACCGGGAACTCCCCGAAATTTTCCTCCCCCTCGCTTCTACCACAGTTTTTTCCGTCATGGACGGCCCAAAGAATGTCATGCAGTTGCGTCTCCGGCCCGCCCAGGACGAAAAACCCATTTTCTGTCATGATTTTTTGTCATAGAAGTAGGAGCCCACCACATCTATGATGATACTGGGTTTTGTCACAATTATCGTCATAGAAGTGTCATATGTATGACAGAAAAAAATTTCGTTCGGCCCAAAATGTCACGGTTGCGTCTTTTTTTTGTAGTGTTAAATGTCTCTATTCCAAAATAAGTGTCAACTTTAGTAGTAGTACAACTTTGTACTAAAGTTTGCATAAAGTTGAGACACTTATTTTGGAACGGAGGGAGTACATATTGGCTATGATTTGTCAATCATTGAGATGCAATAGCATGCATGTTAGTCTCCTTTGTATTTGATGAAATGTTGCAACGGGCAACCTTGGACGCAAGATACATGAAACAGAAGCTGGAAGCTTCATAGCATTGTACAAATTTATCTCGCTGAGAAATTACAGTATGTACTATACTAGTACTATGTAAAGAGTTAGGTGTCGCACGGTGTCCAAAAAATATGCTGATAGTGTGAGGTGGGCCTTGTAATCACTGAGCCTCCGTGTTTTCACTGCTTTCGCACTCCTCCAGTGTAAGAATGAAGAAAAATTGTAATCTAGTAGTACCTCCTTTTGCCGAAAGCATGGGACATCCAGGAGTCGTACCACCTTAGTAATAATGACCAATGAGCCATCAAATCACATAGACCCAGTAGTAAGTTGGACGGACGAAGCAACCATCACTCTTGAATCCACTTCTCCCTTGAACGCAAGCGCCTGTGAGAGGTCGTGTCTGCTCTGCCTGGGCATGAATGCGGCACCGATTCTTTGGAGCAGCGCTGACCGTTTCAGGCGGGACGCACGCGCGAGCGATGGAGGGGCTTTGGGTGGGCCAAGCTGGTCAGGAGCGGACATGGCAGCTATCCGCCTGTCCCGACTGGACGCCCGGAAACGAGAGGATGCACCGACTCTCGCGGCTAAATCGTACACTACACACCATCTCTCTGTAGGAGTAGGTCGATGTGTCGCTCTCTCTAACACACACATGCTGTTAAACACACACACACACACACGCACACACATGTTCATAGAATAGGAATATCGTGTGAGTGCGAAGTCACAGGAAGTGAGATACAAATGGAGTATTACAAGAAGAGAAGAGGTGACGAATATTCCATCAAACCTGGACTGAGGAGTAGTACTCCCTCCGTCTAGGTGTTAAGTCATCTTACGAAAATCAGATATTCCCAAAATGAGTCTATATCTCAATTAATGATGACTTGCATGTTACCATGCATATGTTACTACCCACTATGAAGGTAGTAACATAGACTAGTAACATAGACTAGTAACATATGCATGTTACTAGTCCAAGTTACTCACCACTATGACCAGCCTAAGCAATATGACCAAACGCTCCTTACTCTGCCTTGTTATCTCCCCCGGAAACCCAATGCATGGAGCGCAATTACGCGTTAATCAGTCAAGAAATCAAAGTCGGCTTGCATGTGAGTTAATACATGGCCCTACATGGTAACTAAAACGGCATCTCTTATTTGTTGTGATTAATTGTTGCGTTTAGAGACAGAAATCAGGGCTTTGATTGGAGGAAGGACCGGTCAAGTTTCTCCTTCTCGTCCAATCTGCTTGCACCTTGGTCCCGCTGCACCTTCTAACGTGACTTATTACACCTAGCACTACAAAAAAACACTTCGGTGATGATACGTGTTTGTCATAGTAGGTCACGTTTTCTGTCATGCATGTACATCCATGACGATTTTATGACAGAATCAAGATAGTCATACCTGTGCTGTCGTAGAAGTGTTCCATGACATTACCAAAATTATCATCACAGAAGTGTCCACTTCCATGACGATAAATCGCGCGTCATAGAAGTGCTTTCGTCAAGGGTGACCGACACATGGCATCCACCGTAACGGGTCGCCGTTAAGCTATCGGGCCCGGTTTTGGATCCGATAACCCGTTAACAGCCCGGACCAATGGGAATTTTCCACATGTAAAATTCTCATTGGCCGGAGGAAACGCGTGTTTGGTCACCGTTGGGACAGATGTCATCCACTCATTGGACAGGAGGCGCCTATGATACGTCGACACATGGCACGGCCCAACAGAGGCCCATTCCGGTGAAAAGACCGGCCCGTTTGACTTGGTCAAAAGGTAACGGGCCGGCCCACGGAAAGCCTGTTAACGGCCTGTTCGTATATAGCCCATTTTCGGCCCACTAACTCCCTTCCTCTTACGGCCTATCGGAATAAGCCCAGTAGCTTCATCTGGGCCGTCCAATATGATTCCAGCCCATTGCAACTTTCGGCCCATGTATGGCCCATGATGTCTTTCGACCCATATGAGGCCCTTTGTAACTCTGGGCCCATTAAAGGCCCAAGATGAAACTGGCCTATAATGAATAGTGTCTCGCTTTATACCCATTAATGGCCCATTATTCCATTGGGCCCTTTCAAGCCCATGTTATATTTCAGCCTTCTTAGGGCCCATTTATTCTTGGGCTCATTTCCAGCATTCGGTTACTTACGGCCGTTACTGGCCTTTTCTGATTGTGGGCCAAATTCAGCCCGTGGTTACAGTCGGCCCATTTGGGGCCCGTTAATCCGTTAGGCCATTTTCATAGCGTCATCAAATACGGCCGATTAACAACGGCCCGTTATGGTTGGCCCATGAACGGACGATTCCAACTCTAGCCCGTTTGAGTCCCATAATGCGGTCCGTTGTCGGCCCATGTTTGGCCGATCAATCATGCGGCCCGCAGAAGCCCATTGATGCTACGGCCGGTAGAAGGCCCATTGTTTCTACGACCCTTAGAAGTCCCATTGTTTCTACGGCCCGTAGGAGGCCCATCGTAACTACAGTAAATATGTAGCCCATGGTTATTATGGCCCAGTTTAAAAAAATAGGTTATTGCGGCCACTAACAAACCGTGAAAAAAACTACACTAACTACAAGCAAACAAATAAACAAGACAACAAGGAAATAAATAAGCAAGCAACTTACGCTAGGCTATCACGGCTATTACACATATTACATCCACTAGGCATCAAAGTTCGCAACCAGTGCAAATATAGGGAACAAAGCAGCCTATCATATACATTGGTTGTCAAAGTTGGCGACCAGTGCAAATAAACGCCACAACAAAACAAGTCCAGAACTGAAACCACTTCAGAAGAGCTCAAGAAACAATATCCTGGGTACCCATAATGCTGGCAAGATGCTTAGCAAGCTTATTAACTTTCTCTTGTTTGGTGCTTAAATCCTCCAGCACTTGCTGTTGCACAAGAAAGTATGCATCTGAATTATGCAGGGACTTCCTCAGTCCTTCGGCTTCTTGTCGTAGCACAGCTGACTGATGCCTTTCAGCTTGTAGCTGAGACTAAAGAAGCCAAAGTGATTCAGGCAGCGAGTTCGAAGAGCTTGTGCCAGCGGTACTGGCCAGTAACTCGAACACTACATAATGCAGGACTGTGGGGTTTTCTCACTGTCTTAAAGATCATTTTATCATCTTGGAGACCAACAAGGATGTCTCACTATCTTGAACCTTATCTGCATTACTTTCTCTACCATTGCATAGTGGGGTGCTCTTCTCCAATATTCTGTTCGCATACTACAAGAGAAACAAGCAGACACATCACAGCTTTAAAATATAGTATACGAAACTCATTTTGGTAAACCGGTTCAGTAGTAAGGTGGATAGGATAACAACATGAAACAAACATATTCTATGTACTATGGTCACTGTATTGTCCATAACATTCTAGTTTATGTTGCCAAATCAAGATAGAGACACAGTTCAACCACAACAACATAGACAAAATATAAGTGTGAGAAACTACACAACATTGGCAACACTTTTAGTGTGCATCACATGAGAACATAACTATTTATACAACTGAAACTGAAATCAACACAGTGCAAGAAGTTAGAATAGCAATCCAGTTAAAGAAATAGGTTTAAAACATACCTATTGCGCCATTGGAGTTTCAATTGGATCCTTCAAATTCGAAAGTAGTTAGTATGAGTAAATACAGTGATGCAACAACAAAGGAGTATGGACCATAGCTACGGATTCTGACCTAAGAACAGTTGCTCTTCTGCTTTAAACGTGGAGTTTGGGTTCGCTGTGGTGGTTTTCGTGATTTGGGCACTGCCGTTGCTTTACAAACTGCTCGTGTGGGGGTACTCTGTGGTGGACATGGTGCTTTGTCAACTAGAAGTGGGTTACTATCCGCTGGGGTTGGGGTTAGATGGGTTGTAGCTGGTTCTCTGCCCAACGGTGTAAGTGTGCACTCTGGAAGAGTCTCGATTATGTGTGGTGGGGCTAGTTTGTGGGCCAGTACAACCATGATTCTATCTGCATCGACGGGTAGCACTGTCTTTTGTGAAGAATGGGTTTTTGCTCCCTTAGATACTGCCATCACACCTCCAATTCAAATGGCTGATAAACAAGAAAAGAAATTGAACGTACATACATTGTATGATAAACAGATGTGGTAATTCACATATATGTTGTCTAACCAAAAAGGACAGCATGACACAATTTCACATATATGATGCTTAACTAAACAGGATAGCATGACACAGTGTTAGATATATAATGGATAATTTAACAAGATATAATGGCATAATTCAACATATGATGAGTATCTAAACAGGATGACATGACAAAACTATATGATGTCTTTCTAAAATAGGTTGGGATGAAATAATTCACATACATGTTGTCTAAGTATATAGGATGGCATGATATAATTGACATAATTGATTCATATACTAAGCAGCTGGCACTCGCATGTATGCTCTCTAAACTAAGCAGATGGAATTCAATATTGTGCATATGATGTCTAAACTAAGCAATGCAAGACACCATATGCATGATATGAGAAATATAAACATTGCAACTTAGAGCATACACCTCAGGTGGGATATAGGACTGGTCATCTGTCTCTGAATCCTCCTCTGAGGAGCTCCTTGTAACCATCGAGATATATGCTTCAACAGGTACCATTGCCTACTCTGAAGACCTTGTTTTCACTCCTAATTTTTCCATAACCGGCTCAAATGGCTGATACACATGAAGAGTAGTTCAATATACACAGATTGCCGACAAATGGAATACGTACTAAAAAAAGATGGCATGAGATAATTCACATATATGATGCCTGGCTACATCGCGGTGCATAATTCACATATATGATAACTGGCTGAAAAACATGGCATTGCATAATTCACATATCTGATATAGAAAGCAAACAAGAGGCATTCACACAAAGCATGTCTAATCTAAGCAGATGGCATGGCAATGCAAGACACCATATGCATGATATGAGCAATATAACCCTGCTCACCTCTGGGGGGGGATACGACTGGTCATCTGTCTCTGAATCCTCCTCCGAGGAGCTATCTGTAACCAGCAAGAAATCTGCATCGATAGGTAGCACTGACTGCCCAGAAGACCTTGTTTTCACTCCAGATTTTCCCATGACTGACTCAAATGGCTGATGCACAGGAAGAGTAGATGAATGTATAAATATTGTTGACAAATGGAATACACTATGAAAAAAATATGGCACAATACAATTCACATATACGATGACTGGCTAAACAGGATGGCATTACATGATTTACGTATATGATGCCTGGCTAAAGAAGATGGCATTGCATAATTCTCATATACTCCCTCTGTTCCTAATTTTTTTTCTTTTTAGAGATTCCAAATGGACTACCACATACGGATGTATATAGACATATTTTAGTGTAGGTTCACTCATTTTGCTCCATATGTAGTCACTTGTTGAAATCTCTAAAAAGACAAATATTTAGGAACGGTGGGAGTATGATATAGAAACCAAACAGGTGGCATTCACACAAAGCAAATCTAAACTAAGCTGATGACATATAAGATGTATAATGTAAGCAATGCGAGGCGCCATATGCATGATATGACCAACATCAGCATGCCAGGTTAGAGCAAACACCTCGGGTAGTAAACAGGAGTGGTCGGCTCCCTCTGAATCCCCATCTGAACAGTTATCTTCCTCTGGAATACAATCTGAATGGCGGGAGTGGGCCCACTTCGCCCACCATGGAGCGGCATCTGCATGACATTATATTCCCACGCAACGGTCTTCTCTTTTCTCTACATGTTCAGTATGATTGTGTACAATAACTGACATGCATAATCAAAAAATTAGTTAGATTTTGTAAGGCCTAAGGGGTGCATGCAGAAATCAAGACTGATGGTAGCAAACAAGTGGATAGATCCAAAACTAATGATATTAGGTAGATTATAGCTTCAGTTTAAAAAGATAGACAATGGATCATCTACTGTTTTTTGCCCACATGAACCACATAGAAGACCCCAGATGAACCAGATAATAGAGAGATACTATTCGTTGCTGCCTCGATATGAGACCCACGGGCATTTCAAAACTCAAGTTTGAGCGATAAAGTAGCAGGTAACAATAACCGATGTATAACGTAAGCAAACATGAAAGACTGCGACCTATCTTCCGGAACTGTGTAGTCTTCAGGTTCATCTGCTCAGTCGATGATGGTAATGCAGTTGGCGTGGCTGCCGGCAACGGGGAAGATGATCTGAGGTGGCGAAAGAACGTCTGCAGGGGGAATCTCTGCTGAAGTGAACGCTTCTGTCGATGGTGCACCTTAGATGGGGTGGATGACGGCACGGCAGGAGCAGGACATAACACACAGAGTTTTCTTTGATGCCTATCTGAAAATAAAATAAATCTGTAAGGGCTCCTTAGAATTGGAGGATCTATAAACGCAGGGACAGGAAAAAATACAGGAATAGGATAGGAATGCACGTGCAAAACATAGCATTTGGAAACATAGGATTTCTGTCAACCCAGGTGTTTGGTTCACATGAATTGGAAGAACACAGGAATGGAGAAAGATGGTCAAATTAAAGTCAAACCACGTGAAAATGAAAAAAAATCTTATTATGACAATAATGCAATTAGTCCTGTTCTTCATGCATATTAATTTGAAAAGGACGTCCAAGTGGATATTAAAATTCCTACGTTTTTTCTTTGAAAGAGACACCAAAGGAAAAAAATCCTCTAGTTTTGCTTTGCTCCACTCCTAACCAAATGCACGAATAGTAGTACCATAGTAGTTCCATAGCAAAGGATCCCTGAGGGCTCGACATGAATGCAGAGTAACAAAGTGATGCAACGAGTGTACAACCTCTTTGGCATAGCCTTGTCGACCTCAGCATCATTGGGCTGGACGTGGAGGATTGTGATGCTGGTGTGACTGTCGGAGGCGGGGAAGAAGAGGCCTCTAGAAACGGCGCCGAGGGTACTGCTCCGCTGTGATGGACGGTTCCGTCGTTGGAGCAGCTCCAGTGAGGTGTACGGCGGCGAGGCTGAAGCAGGAGAAGACAGACAATGTTAATCTAAAGTGGGACTCTAATATCATCTGCAATAGATGATGTAAAATACATCACCAAAAAGTGCTAGATGTAAAACGCATCAGCCATGCCATGGCCACTCCGACAGATGCTGTAAATACTGTTTACTCTGAACTTAACTGAAGAAACTGAACTTTAAACTTGAAACTGAATTTTACTGTCAAAACTGATTGAACTAGTAGAAGAGCATTGCAATAGATGTTTAAGGCGTTCGAGCACTAGTAGTAGAGAAGCAGTGATCTAAATCAGCAGACACTCGAGCAGGGAACGCACTAGCAGAGAGCAAGTCATGCAGCAACACCACGAGCGAGTGCTAAAGTAGCAACTCCTGTAGCTACCGGAGGTCGTGCAGCAGCAGCAGCAGCACGAGCGAGAGCAAGAGCAGAGCAGCAGCACGAACGAGAGCAAGAGCGGAGCAGCAGCGTGACCGACAGCAATAGCAGAGCAGAGCAGCAGCACGAACGAAAGAAAGAGTAGTGCAACAACGCAGCAAGAACAAAGCCGCAGTGTGAGCGAGAGCCGGAGCAGCAGCAGCAGCAGCGTGAGCGAGAGCCAGAGCAGCTGCAGCTAGTGCCGGTGTGGAAGTCGCCGTCAAGGAAGCAACAACATGGGGGAGAGGCGTCGCGGATGAAGTGGCCGGCGACGGTGCCGTCGATGGACACCCGCCATGGCTGCTCAGTATCGAGCACCGGCAGCCCCGTGCGATCGAATAAAAGATAAAATGCAGCGGTGAGTGCAGAACCTCCTTGGTGGTGCCGAGTTGGCCTCGGCTTCATCGGAGGAATTGGTGAGGGTGCTGATACGTCCATTATGCATCATGCTTTTATATCGATATTTATTGCATTATGGGCTGTTATTACACATTATGTCACAATACTTATGGCTATTCTCTTTTATTTTAGAAGGTTTACATGAAGAGGGAGAATGCCGGCAGCTAGAAAAGGAGCAAATATTAGAGACCTATTATGCACAACTCCAAAAGTCCTGAAACTCCACGGAAGTTATTTTTGGAAATAATAAAAAATACTGAGCGAAGAAAATACCAGAGGGGGCCCACACCCTGGCCATGAGGGTGGGGGGCGCGCCCTACCCCCTTGGGCGCGCCCCCTACCTCGTGGGCCCCCTGGTGGCCCTCCGGTGCCCATCTTCTGGTATATGAAGTCTTTCGACCGAGAAAAAATCATAAGCAAGCTTTCGGGACGAGACTCCGCCGCCACGAGGCGGAACCTTGGCGGAACCAATCTAGGGCTCTGGCGAAGCTGTTCTGCCGGGGACACTTCCCTCCGGGAGGGGGAAATCATCGCTATCATCATGACCAACGCTCCTCTCATCGGGAGGGGGCCAATCTCCATCAACATCTTCACCAGCACCATCTCCTCTCAAACCCTAGTTCATCTCTTGTATCCAATTCTTGTCTCTAAGTCTGAGATTGGTACCTGTAGGTTGCTAGTAGTGTTGATTACTCCTTGTAGTTGATGCTAGTTGGTTTATTTGGTGGAAGATCATATGTTCAGATCCATTATGCATATTTATAACCCTCTGATTATGAGTAGTTATGTTTGTTCCTGAGGACATGGGAGAGGTCTTGCTATTAGTAGTCATGAGAATTTGGTATTCGTTCGATATTTTGATGAGATGTATGTTGTCTCTCCTCTAGTGGTGTTATGTGAACACCGACTAAATGACACTTCACCATTATTTGGGCCTAGAGGAAGGCATTGGGAAGTAATAAGTAGATGATGGGTTGCTAGAGTGACAGAAGCTTAAACCTCGTTTATGCGTTGCTTCGTAAGGGGCTTATTTGGATCCATATGTTTCATGCTATGGTTAGGTTTACCTTAATACTTATTTTGTAGTTGTGGATTCTTGCAATAGGAGTTAATCATAAGTGGGATGCTTGTCCAAGTAAGGACAGCACCCAAGCACCGGTCCTCCCACATATCAAATTATCAAAGTACCGAACGTGAATCATATGAACGTGATGAAAACTAGCTTGAGGATAATTCCCATGTGTCCTCGGGAGCGCTTTTCTCTATATAATAGTTTGTCCAGGCTTGTGCTTTGCTACAAAAAGGATTGGGCCACCTTGCTGCACCTTATTTACGTTCATTACTTGTTACCCGTTACAAATTATCTGATCACGAAACTATCTGTTACCTATAATTTCAGTGCTTGCAGAGAATACCTTGCTGAAAACCGCTTATCATTTCCTTCTGCTCCTCGTTGGGTTCGACACTCTTACTTATCGAAAGGACTACGATAGATCCCCTATACTTGTGGGTCATCAAGACTCTTTTCTGGCGCCGTTGCCGGGGAGCTTGTTCGGGGTATATAGTGTGCTGAAATTTACTGTCACTTGTTACTATGGAAAGCAATCCTTTGAGGAGCTTGTTCGGGGTATCTTCAACTCGACAAGTAGAGCAAAGAGTTTCTCCTCAACCCACTGAACCCACTGAAAATGAAAATGTCTACTTTGAAATTCCTTCGGGTATGATAGAGAAACCGCTAGCTAATCCTTTTGCGGGAGATGGAACATTGCATCCCGATTTACACTCAATCTATGTGGATGAAGTTTGTGGATTATTTAAGCTTGCAGGAATGCCCGATGATGTTATCAAGAAGAAGGTCTTCCCTTTAACTTTGAAGGGAGATGCATTGACATGGTATAGGCTATGTGATGATATGGGATCATGGGACTACAAACGGTTGAAATTAGAATTCCACCAGAAGTTTTATCCTATGCATCTTGTTCATCGTGATCGTAATTATATATATAATTTTTGGCCTCACGAAGGAGAAAGCATCGCTCAAGCTTGGGGGAGGCCTAAGTCAATTTTATATTCATGCCCCAATCATGAGCTCTCAACATAGATGATTATTCAAAAAATTTATGCTTGGCTTTTTGACAACAATCGCTCCATGCACGATACTTCTTGTACAGGTTCCTCTATGATGAAGATTATTGAATTCAAATGAGATTTATTGGAAAATAATTAAACGCAACTTTGAAGATTGGGATCTCGACGAAGGTAAGGAGTCAGGTATAACACCTAAATTTGATTGTGTTAAAACTTTTATGGATACCGATGTTTTCCGTAAATTTAGCCCTAAATATGGACTTGACTCTGAGATAGTAGCTTCTTTTTGTGAATCTTTTGCTGCTCATGTTGATCTCCCTAAGGAGAAGTGGTTTAAATATAACCCTCCCATTGAAGTAAAAGTAGTTGCACCTATTAAAGTTGAAGAAAAGACTATCACTTATAATGATCCTATTGTTCCTACTGCTTATGTTGAGAAACCACCTTTCCTTGTTAGAATTAAGAATCATGCTAAAGCTTCAACTGTAGTCAACAAAAGTAATATTAGGACACACAAACCCCCTGAGCAAGTTAAAGTTGAACCTAATATTGCTATGGTTAAACATCTCTTGGTTGACAATATCGATGGGCATGTTATTTACTTCTGTGATGAGGCTGCTAGAATTGCTAAACCTAGTGCTAAAGATAAACATAGACCTATGGTAGGCATGCCTATTATTTCTGTTAAAATAGGAGATCATTGCTATCATGGCTTGTGTGATATGGTGCTAGTGCTAGTGCAATACCTATTTCCTTATACAAAGAAATTATCCATGATATTGCACCTGCTGAGTTAGAAGATATTGATGTCACCATTAAACTTGCCAATAGAGATACAATTTCACAAATTGGGTTTGTTAGAGATGTTGAAGTCTTGTGTGGGAAGGTTAAATATCCTACTGATTTTCTTGTTCTTGGTTCCCCACAAGATAGCTTTTGTCCCATTATATTTGGTAGACCCTTCTTGAACACTGTTAATGCTAAGATAGATTGCAAGAAGGATGTTGTTACTATTGGCTTGGATGATATGTCTCATGAGTTTAATTTCTCTAAATTTTGTAGACAACCTCGTGATGAGGAATTGCCTAGTAAAGATGAAATTATTGTTCTTGCTTCTATTGCCGCAGCTCCTAGTGATCCTTTAGAACAATATTTGCTAGACCATGAAAATGATATGTTTATGAATGAAAGAAGGGAAAAGATGAAGTATTCTTTAAACAAGGACCTATTCTGAAAAACAACTTGCCTGTTGAAATCATAGGGGATCCTCCACCACCCAAGGGTGATCCCGTGTTTGAGCTTAAAAATTACCTGATACTCTTAAATATGCTTATCTTGATGAAAGGAAGATATATCCTGTTATTATTAGTGATAACCTTTCAGAGCATGAAGAAGAGAAATTATTGAAAACTCTGAAGAAGCACCATGCTGCTATTGGATATACTCTTGATGATCTTAAGGGCATTAGTCCCACCCTATGTCAACACAAAATAAATTTGGAGAAAGACGCCAAACCAGTTAATGATCATCAACGACGGCTGAATCCTAAGATGAAAGAAGTGGTGAGAAAGGAAATACTAAAGCTCCTTGAAGCAGGTATAATCTATCCCGTTGCTGATAGTCAGTGGGTAAGTCCTGTCCATTGTGTCCCTAAGAAGGGAGGTATTACTGTCGTTCCTAACGATAAAGATGAATTGATTCCGCAAAGAATTATTACGGGTTATAGGATGATAATTGATTTCCGCAAATTAATTAAGGCTAATAAAAAAGATGATTACCCCTTACCTTTTATTGATCAAATGCTAGAAAGATTATCCAAACATACACATTTTTGCTTTCTAGATGGTTATTCTGGTTTCTCTCAAATACCTGTGTCAGCTGATGATCAAGAAAAGACCACTTTTACTTGCCCTTTCGGTACTTTTGCTTATAGACGTATGCCTTTTGGTTTATGTAATGCACCTGCTACCTTTCAAAGATGCATGATGGCTATATTCTCTGATTTTTGTGAAAAGATATGTGAGGTTTTCATGGACGATTTCTCCGTTTATGGATCCTCTTTTGATGATTGCTTGAGCAACCTTGATCGAGTTTTGCAGAGATGTGAATAAACTAACCTTGTCTTGAACTGGGAGAAATGCCACTTTATGGTTAATGAAGGCATTGTTTTGGGGCATAAAATTTCTGAAAGAGGTATTGAAGTTGATAAAGCCAAAGTTGATGCTATTGAAAAGATGCCATGTCCCAAGGACATCAAAGGTATAAGAAGTTTCCTTGGTCATGCCGGTTTTTATAGGAGGTTCATTAAGGACTTCTCAAAAATTTCTCGGCCTCTGACTAATCTCTTACAAAAAGATATACCTTTCATTTTTGATGATGATTGTGTAGAAGCATTTGAAATACTTAAGAAAGCATTAATTTCTGCACCTATCGTTCAGCCACCTGATTGGAATTTACCTTTTGAAATTGTGTGTGATGCTAGTTATTATGCTGTAGGTGCTGTGCTAGGGCAAAGAGTTGATAAGAAATTAAATGTTATTCAATATGCTAGTAAAACTCTAGACAATGCCCAGAGAAATTATGCCACTACTGAAAAAGAATTCTTAGCAGTTGTATTTGCTTGTGATAAGTTCAGACCTTATATTGTTGATTCTAAAGTAACTATTCACACTGATCATGTTGCTATTAAATACCTTATGGAAAAGAAAGATGCTAAACCTAGACTTATTAGATGGGTTCTCTTACTACAAGAATTTGATTTACATATTATTCATAGAAAGGGAGCTGAGAACCCCGTTGCAGATAACTTGTCTAGGTTAGAAAATGTTCTTGATGACCCACTATCTATTGATGATAGCTTTCCTGATGAACAATTAAATGTCATAAATGCTTCTCGTACTGCTCCATGGTATGCTGATTATGCTAATTACATTGTTGCTAAATTTATACCACCTAGTTTCACATACCAGCAAAAGAAAACGTTTTTTCTATGATTTAAGACATTACTTCTGGGATGACCCACATCTTTATAAAGAAGGAGTAGATGGTGTTATTAGGCGTTGTGTACCTGAGCATGAACATGAACAGATCCTACGCAAGTGTCACTCCGAGGCTTATGGAGGACACCACGCTGGAGATAGAACTGCACATAAGGTATTGCAATCTGGTTTTTATTGGCCTACTCTCTTCAAGGATGCCCATAAGTTTGTCTTATCTTGTGATGAATGTCAAAGAATTGGTAATATTAGTAGACATCAAGAAATGCCTATGAATTATTCACTTATTATTGAACCATTTGATGTTTGGGGCTTTGATTATATGGGACCGTTTCCCACCTCTAATGGATATACACATATTTTAATTGCTGTTTATTACGTTACTAAGTGGGTAGAAGCTATTCCAACTAGTAGTGCTCATCATAACACCTCTATTAAGATGCTTAAAGAAGTTACTTTTCTGAGGTTTGGAGTCCCTAGATATTTAATGACTGATGGTGGTTCACATTTTATTCATGGTGCTTTTCGTAAAATGCTTGCTAAGTATGATGTTAATCATAGGATTGCATCCCCTTATCACCCACAATCTAGTGGTCAAGTAGAATTGAGTAATAGAGAGCTCAAATTAATTTTGCAAAAGACTGTTAATAGATCTAAAAAGAATTGGTCCAAGAAACTTGATGATGCATTATGGGCCTATAGAACTGCATATAAAAATTCTATGGGTATGTCTCCGTATAAAATGGTTTATGGAAAAGCATGCCACTTACCTCTCGAACTAGAACATAAGGCATATTGGGCTATTAAAGAGCTCAACTATGATTTCAAAATTGCCAATGAGAAGAGGTTATTTGACATAAGCTCACTTGATGAATGGAGAACCCAAGCCTATGAGAATGCCAAGTTGTTTAAAGAAAAAGTTAAAAGATGGCATGACAAAAGGATACAAAAGCGTGAGTTTAATGTAGGTGATTATGTGTTGCTATTCAACTCTCGTTTAAGATTTTTTGCAGGAAAACTTCTCTCTAAATGGGAAGGTCCTTACGTTATCGAGGAGGTCTATCGTTCTGGTGCCATAAAAATCAACAACTTCGAAGGCACAAATCCGAAGGTGGTGAATGGTCAAAGAATCAAACATTATATCTCAGGTAATCCTATAAACGTTGAAACTAATGTTATTGAAACCGTAACACCGGAGGAATACATAAGGGACACTTTCCAGAACATTTCAGACTCCGAAAAGGAATAGGTACGTGGTACGGTAAGTAAACCGACTCCAAAACAGTTCTAATGGCAATTTTTCTCCGTTTTGGAATATTTAGAAAAATAGGAAAATAAGAAGCAGTCCAGGAAGGACACGAGGCCTCCACGAGGGTGGAGGGTGCGGCCTACCCCCCTGGGCGCGCCCCCTACCTCGTGGGCACCTCGTGCGCTCCCGGGACTCCATTTTATTGCACTATACTTCTTTCGGTCGGTAAAAATTCATTATATAATCTCCCGAAGGTTTTGACCACCGTATCACGCAATTATCCTCTATTCTTGTTTCGAGCTGTTTTCTGTCAGGGTTGTCAAAGCCAGGCATCATGTCGTCCCCCTCCCCCAACAATGGTGACAATGATGCTTGGCTAATGAAGATAGAGCCGAAGAGGGAAGAACCCATGGAGATCAACAAGGATGAAGGGATCAAGAAGGCCACGGAGGACCAAGCTCCGGCAGTAGAAGACATCCTTCAACTTGATCACAATCTTCTTACCCCAACTCAGATCGAAGCTTTCAAGATGATTGAGTTAGCTCGTTGTAACACCCACGATGCGGCTATATCTCCCACGTGTCGAGGCACGACTTATAGGCATAACCGCATTGTGGTTTTGTCGCAAGAAGGGTCATCTTCACACAATCCCATGTAATGAACAAGAATGGGATAAAGAGTTGGCTTACAGTCGCCACTTCACACAATACATAAATAAAACATACATCATTCAAGATAGACACATAGGTCCGACTATGGAACCAAAATAAACAAAGACAACCCAACTGCTAGATCCCTGATCGTCCCAACTGGGCACCACTACTGATCAACATGAAACGAAACAACACAACGAACAAGAGCTTCATCGAGCTCCCACTTGAGCTCAGTTGCGTCACCTGCACTGGTATCCTCGACACCTGCAACTGTTTTGGAAGTATCTGTGAGTCACGAGGACTCAGCAATCTCACACCCACGAGATCAAGACTATTTAAGCTTAAGGGTAGGAAAGGGTAAGGTAGTGAGGTTGCAGCAGCGACTAAGCATATATGGTGGCTAACATACGCAAATAAGAGCGAGAAGAGGAGCAACGGAACGGTCGTCAACTAGTAATGATCAAGAAGTGATCCGGAACTCCTACTTCCGTCAAACATAACCCAAAAGCCGTGTTCACTTCTCGGACTCCGCCGAAAAGAGACCATCACGGCTACACACGCGGTTGATGCGTTTTAATTAAGTCAAGTGTCAAGTTCTCTACAACCGGAAATTAACAAATTCCCATCTGCCACATAACCGTGGGCACGCCTTTCGAAAGATAATACCCTGCAGGGGTGTCCCAACTTAGCCCATTATAAGCTCTCACGATCAACGAAGGATAAACCTTCTCCCAGGAAGACCCGAACAGTCTCGGAATCCCGGTTTACAAGACATTTCGACAATGGTAAAACAAGACCAGAAAAGCCGCCTGATGTGCCGACAAATCCCGATAGGAGCTGCACATATCTCGTTCTCAGGGCACACCGGATAAGTCAAGCTACGAGTAAAACCAGAACTCGAGTTTCCCCGAGGTGGCCCCGGAGGCTGCTCGGTTCGGACCAACACTCGAAGGAGCACTGGCCCGGGGGGGTCTAAAATAAAGATGACCCTTGAGTCTGCAGAACCCAAGGGAAAAGGGGATAGGTGGTAGCAAATGGTAAAACCAAGGTTGGGCCTTGCTGGAGGAGTTTTATTCAAAGCGAACTGTCAAGGGGGTCCCATAAATCACCCAATCGCGTAAGGAACGCAAAAATCAAGGAACATAACACCGGTATGACGGAAACTAGGGCGGCAAGAGTGGAACAAAACACCAGGCATAAGGCCGAGCCTTCCACCCTTTACCAAGTATATAGATGCATTAATTAAATAAGAGATATTGTGATATCCCAACAATATCCATGTCCCAACATGGAACAAACTTCAACTTCACCTGCAACTAGCAACGCTATAAGAGGGGCTGAGCAAAAGCGATAACATAGCCAAACAACGGTTTGCTAGGAAAGGTGGGTTAGAGGCTTTACATGGCAATATGGGAGGCAAGATAAACAAGTCGTAGGTAGCGCGATAAAGCGATAGAGCGAACAACTAGCAAGCAAATATAGAAGTGATTTCGAGGGTATGGTCATCTTGCCTGAAATCTCGCAGGGAAGAAGAACGAGTCCATGAAGAAGACAAGCGGACGTAGTCGAACGAATCCTCACAAATCCGGAACGAAACCGAAGGTAACGAGAGAAGCAACCCGGAAAGAAACAAACAACATAGTAAACAACCACCACATACACATGGCATGATGCGCAAACAAGTATGATGCATGTCCGATTTAATGAGCATGGCATGGCAAAGTGCAACAAACAACACTACAAATTAAGTGGAGCTCAATATGCAACGATTTGCATATTGACGAAACACCACATCAATTATTTAGTTCTCCCTCATCTATGTACCCAACAATATTAAATGTTATTAAACATGGCAAGGGGTGAAGCATAAGTAAACTAACTATTTAGGCAAGATTAAATGAGGCCGAAACAACAAACAATAATTCCGAAAAATCCTCATGTCATTTCGCAATTTTAATGCAAACATCAATTGTAAACATTTAAATGTTGTTATCATGATGCGAATGACATATGCAAGTTTTTAAGCAATTTGTTGAAAACGTGGACATGAGCATGTTATGAAGCATTTGACACCGTGGTGGAAAGAAAAGGGTGCCACGGCGGCGAATCCGAAAATGATGCCACGGCAACATATCGGTTCCGGTAGCTCATGGAGATACCGGGGCAAAAGGAAGCGTGGCGTGAGCGTGTCATGCAAGATAGTGGGGGTGGTCCCGATTACCGGGTTCCCACGGGTTAGTGGTATGGAAACGAGGAACGTGCAAAGACCTCTTTCGGACACGGTGCAAACCCGAGCATCTCATACAACACATGCATTCGGTCCACGGACGTCGTCTCGGGGTTATACCTTCGAAGCGTGCATTCGGGGCGGAACGCGTTCGAAGTGGAAGTAGCTGTTCACGTGACGGTGGTGGAAGTAGTGGCACACGTTTTCGTAGTCGTACACATTCCATAGATGTTCGGGTTCACGGCGAGGAACTTGACGTCCACGGAGTCTTCAAGGGACGACGGTAGTGGTACACACGTTGTCGGGGTACTTGTCGGTCCGGTCTTGGCGACGGTAGTTGTACACAAGTCGTAGAGGACCTTGATGCATCCACGCGTAGGGGTACTTGGCGATTGACGGACGTCGTGGTACTTGTCGGTCCGGGTCTTGCAAATCCAAAGTGCTCATGTGCGGGGACGTCTCGGTCATTCAACAAAGAGGCCGTGTAGATGAACCAAAGTGGCAGTAGCTGAGTTACACGGCCACAGCAGTCTTGAGACTTGGAGTTTCGTGTAGTCGAACTTGAGGATGTTTTGGTGCGGCACTTGGCGAACCAAAACAAGGCAGCACCAAACGGTCTTCTAGGGACTTGGCGCGGCTCAACGTGAGCTAGGCAGGGATGCTCTGGTCCCAGCGAGCGAAGCAGAGGGCGGGGTCGACGGAGGTGATGCAGGGGGCGTGGTTCAGGCGAAGCGGAGGCAGCGGAGGCGAGGCTTGGGGCTGGCGACGAGGATCCGGGCGAGGACGACATCCTCCAGCGAGGCTTGCTCGCCGGCAACGGCTTGAGGCGGAGGTCGTCGGCGCAGGCGCAGGAGGACGATGCAGGCGAGCAGAGACGCGTACTCCACCCCGCTCGAACGAAGCAGAGGCGGGGCAGGGGCTTGCAGCGGCGCGAAATCCGCCGAAGATGGAGACGGCGGCCACGGGAAAACGACTGGGTCTGCGGGAACCAGCCGGATCTGAGGCCAGGGAGGTCGATGGCGCGGGCACGGTGGCGGCGCGGGAACGACGGCTCCAGCGCGGGGCGGGCAGAGCAGCTCCGGCGGTGGCGGGGTATAAGGCGAGGAGAGATGGCCGCGGCAGGGTCAGGAGAAGCCGGCGCAGCACGGCTGCAAGGCGGCGGCGGCTGCAGGGCGCCGGCGATGGGCGTGGGGGGCGACGCCATGGGAGCAAGGAGGAGGTCAGGTACGTGTAGGAGGTGCGGGCGCCGGGGCCATGGGGATCGGCACGAGGAAGAGAGCGGGAGGAGGGAGAGATGGGATCGGGCGCGAGGAGAGGGAGAGGGGGTCGGGCACTGGCGGCGGTGCGGGAGGAGATGGGGATGGAGAGAGACTAGGGTTAGGATGGGTTTTAGTGGGCTGCGGCTACAGGAGGCCCAAGTGGCCGGCTGGGGGTCTCTCTCTTCTCTCTCCCTTATTTCTTTGGCAGAAAAGAATTAGAGAAAAGGAAAAGGAAGAGAGGGTTAGAGAAAGAATTTGCGCATGCAGACAATTTTCCCGGACTCATAAAAATGTGCTTGTTCTTAGAAAATAGAAAAGGCCAGATTCAAAAATATAAATTTAAATGCATTTGAATTTAATTCAAATGATTTGAATAGGAAGTGAGGGTTGGGAAAATCCAAAAATGTCCGGATTTTTGGTGGAGCTCCGGAATATGATGAAAAAATATATATGGCGAGGTTGGAGACCAAGAATTAAGATAACAAAGGCATTGGGATATTTGCAAGTGTGTTATGGTGAACTCCTATTAATGAAATCACCATGTGCATTTCCCTCAATTTAAATGGATCGAAGATCCATGCAATTTTACTTGGTTGAGTTTTTTTTGAAAATTAATGACATGATGGCATGATGACATGATGCAATGCAAAAATAAAAGAGCAAGCACAAATGAAACACACAACGATCACGAAAATATGGAAGTCTTCTGAAGCGTCGGTCTCGGGGCGTTACAACACTCCACCACTACAAGAGGATCTCGTCCCGAGATCTAGGATGGCACCGGAGAAAAACGGGAGAGGAAGAGAAGAGGTAAAACAAAGTTGCTCCTTTGACAAACGAGTGAAACCAAAGAACCTTGAGAGGTTAAACAATTTTGAGAAAAGAATACAACAAAGATGAACGAGATTACAAACACTCCGGTTGGAAAAATGGAAGAGATAGAATATGAACTTGGCAAAATGAAAGCACTTGGATGAGACTCCGGTTAAAAGAGGAATGATCGACACAACACTCCGATTAAAACAAGATAAAGAAGGAATAAGAATGATATAATTTGGGCAGCACTCCGACTGTAAATGGAAGGAATTGAACATGATCTTGACAAGATGAGAGGATACTCGATGAATTTAACAACACACTGCCTCCGTAACTAATGAAAGAATGGCAGAAGGGGTAAGAAAGATTTCAGACAGCCCTCCTGTTGAGGAAGGAGACAAAACTTGATAAGATGAGAGAACTCGAATGAAAACATGACACTCTGGCTAAACGGATAAAAAAGATTACATGATCTTGACAAAACAAGATGATTAGTTGAAGAGAGCAACATCACAAAGCCTCCGGAAACAATGCATGATAGATAGACAGTTGGATTGAATAGAACGAACAATGAAACAAACATCTCCTACCATAAATGAATTTTTAAAGAGCATCCTTACGAAGTAGGATTGAACGGAGTTGTTAAAACCAACAACGAAAAGAATAAGTTGGAGTGGGCTTATGGAAAACTTCTCAAAATTATGAGGTGATATTTTTTCCACTAACGAAAACAATTGCTTGTTTGAGATCAACGAAGAGATGAAATGTTCTCTCGCCGAGAGGATAGGATAAAACTTGGATCATTGTTAGACACCACAACTAGCAACATTCCTTAGGGACGGCTGTAGGTGAAATATAACCCAAGATAATTCCAACAAAGAGATTGATTGGTCGAAAAGATCTCTTGAACGAAGAGAAAATGATGGATTTAATTATCTCATTCCTGACAACTTGTGAATCATGAAACCTGAAGGAAATTATCAAGAAGGACATAACACCACCTCAAAAGATAAGAGAGAAAGAATTGCACTTCGGAATGCAAGATGAAGAATGCTTGAACTCCTCAAAACAAACATGTGTTGAGCACCATGTTTATTTTAGAGTATAGCTTGACGGATCTTGACTCCGAGAGAAATCTTGAAGAACAATTGAAGAATGAAAAGAATCCTTGACGAAGCACCATGTTGATCCTCCATGAAGAACTACGATAATAAAAGAATGATCAAACGAAGGGGAAGTTGAAAAGAACTCTGGGAGAAGCCTTGCAATGATTAGATGAAGCTTTGAAATGATATAATTGAAATAACTTGGAGCTCCGAAAAGAAAAATGAACAACTTGGAACCGAGATTTTGATGAACCTCCGGAATAAGGAATTTAATTTTACTCGATGAAACAAAATAAGAATTACAATATGCGTATCCTTCACCAATTTAGATTGATGACAAGCAACGGATTTTGCATACTACTTATTCTCATAGAAAAGATTAAGATAGATATTGCGCAATCTTGTGAAGGTCTTCATCGAACCACCGGTAGGATTGAAACAACGAATAAATTGATATGATAACGAAGGGAGAGAAAATCTTGAATGAACCACCGTGAGAATTGAAAACAATTGAAGAAAAGAGGACGAAACACTGTAAAAATTAAAGAACGCGCGAAAATACTCGAGGGAAAATTAGATACATGAGAACGAATAGATCACGAGCTGACTAGAGGATATTTGAGTGATGCACTGGTATGATTTGGAGAACGAGAGCTGAAAGCTTAAATGAATAATTCTGAGATGATTGGCTCCGAAGAATCAAACTGAAAAGACTTCTGAAATGCTCCGGGTGGGTGAAAAGAACTACGCGATTGGAAACAATTTGAGAGGATGGCAACCAGTAAGAACCATGAATCTTCAAGAGAACGGACCAAGATTCAAGAGAAATTCTTCTTCATTCTTCAAAACCCGAGAATGACGATGAGAAACCACACCATGAATTGTTGAGGCACTCCGGAATGAAAATTAGAAATGTTGAACCAACGATTAAAAGAATTTGAAAACAACCTTGGAGAAGGCATATGACTGATGACAATTCATTCTTATGTCAAACTTTGAAATGAATTTGAGAATAACTCGAGAAAAATTTGAAGAGTCAGGTAAGATCCTAGAAAAAGACCTGTGAGTTAGGGCCCACACAAAAGAAACACCGTTGAAATGATTACTTGAAAATGAGATTGCACCGGTTGAATTAAATGGCTTGAATGAGGTAACAACCTCGAAATAGTTAGAATTGATGCGGAGTGGAAACACGGATCTTCAGAGATATCTTCAGCACTCCGGAACAATTGAATAGCAAGCGGGGAATGATTAAGAGATGCACCAACATACGAAAACAATTGAAACGAGGAAGGGAATATGATCAACACCAAAAGCTTGAATTTAGTCCACTGGAGAAGAAAGAGAACGAATAAAGATGAAGTTAAGGCTCCGTTAGTATCTTCCCGAGAATCACCGGATAAGAACATTGATTGAAAAGAATGGAGAGACTTCGCATCAATAAAAAGGATACTTGATTAAGAAATCTGAGTCCTTGAAGAAAAAGGGTGGGAGGGCGGGAAAACAAAGGCAACTTGGGGCAGATGAAACAAACAACGTTGAGAAAACTTATTATTGATCTTCCGAATGGGGAGAATGATGGGATCATCTCGAAGAGAAACGCACCGGTTGGAGATAGAATTAAGATGGCAAACTCGATGATCAAGAAGGATTAGTATCCACATAGCAATATGAGAACACCGTTTAGGAAAAATATGGATTCAACATTTGACTTCGAAGCAACTCGAATACCACAAATAAAACAAAACAAAGGATTTGGCTTGCAGAATAAGCCGGAACAAACATATGATAGAGATTTCGTCCGAAGTTTTCATGGTGGGGCCCACACGGGCTCGATCGTACAACACCATCATGTACAAGGCAGTGCACATGACATACGAAGCGTCCCCGAGTCGGCATAGCCAAGGACTCTTTAAGACACTACGAGACCACTGTAAAACCAACCGTGGAAAGGCGGACCACTAGACGTCGAACCCCAATCTCATATCATGCATCTGTCGAAAAGATATCCTAGGAGCTACTTGAATTCCCACTTATAAACTCCCGAAACTTTCTGGTTATGCAATCGGGTGTTGGGGATACAGGGGACACAAAATATATCACCCAAACTAACAATCCCTAGATCCAGCTGTATCCATCTGTCAACACATAACGAAGAAACCTTCGGAAATCGTTTACCTCAACCTTCGAAAAGCATCCGTTATACGAGTTATGGCAATACTCCCGAACTCCCGCCCCAGTACTGGGTGGCGTCGAGGTGATCTCACCAACAACTGCATAAAAGAGATTTTCGATGTCGGCGAAACTCAGGTATACCAGAACTGCAACGATAAAATTGTGACGACAACACCTCGGAGCTCAACTCCCCGGGACACTGCCACAACCCCTAAATGTCAAGAGGCACCAAGAACAATGTTCTCGTCACAAAACCATCGGAATGATTCCAAGATACCCGCGTGATCCTAAAAATTTTTAGTGAAATTCGAGGAGATAAAAGTCAAAACTTCTACGTCAGGAGGCCTCACCAGAGCGACGAATGGACTGGGGAGTAAAAAGAATCCTACTCTCCGATATATATAATCCTAAGACTCAAAACATTTTTGTTCTAGACTCAACAACGTCAGCGATTCGATCAAGCAGGGGGCTCCTAAGTCGGGGATGGCTCTGATTACCAACTTGTAACACCCACGATGCGGCTATATCTCCCACGTGTCGAGGCACGACTTAGAGGCATAACCGCATTGTGGTTTTGTCGCAGGAAGGGTCATCTTCACACAATCCCATGTAATGAACAAGAATGGGATAAAGAGATGGCTTACAGTCGCCACTTCACACAATACATAAATAAAACATACATCATTCAAGATACACACATAGGTCCAACTACGGAACCAAAATAAATGAAGACAACCCAACTGCTAGATCCCTGATCGTCCCAACTGGGCACCACTACTGATCAACATGAAACGAAACAACACAACAAACAAGAGCTTCATCGAGCTCCCACTTGAGCTCAGTTGCGTCACCTGCACTGGTATCCTCGACACCTGCAACTGTTTTGGAAGTATCTTGAGTCATGAGGACTCAGCAATCTCACACCCACGAGATCAAGACTATTTAAGCTTAAGGGTAGGAAAGGGTAAGGTGGTGAGGTTGCAGCAGCAGCAAATATGGTGGCTAACATACGCAAATAAGAGCGAGGAGAGGAGCAACGGAACGGTCGTCAACTAGTAATGATCAAGAAGTGATCCTGAACTCCTACTTACGTCAAACATCACCCAAAAGTCGTGTTCACTTCCCGGACTCCGCCGAAAAGAGACCATCACGGCTACACATGCGGTTGATGCGTTTTAATTAAGTCAAGTGTCAAGTTCTCTACAACCGGATATTAACAAATTCCCATCTGCCACACAACCGCGGGCACGGCTTTCGAAAGATAATACCCTGCAGGGGAGTCCCAACTTAGCCCATTATAAGCTCTCATGGTCAACGAAGGATAAACCTTCTCCCAGGAAGACCCGATCAGTCTCTGAATCCCGGTTTACAAGACATTTTGACAATGGTAAAACAAGACCAGCAAAGCCGCCCGATGTGCCGACAAATCCCGATAGGAGCTGCACATATCTCGTTCTCAGGGCACACCGGATAAGTCAAGCTATGAGTAAAACCAGACCTCGAGTTTCCCCGAGGTGGCCCCGCAGGCTACTCGGTTCGGCCCAACACTCGAAGGAGCACTGGCCCGGGGGGGTTCTAAAATAAAGATGACCCTTGAGTCTGCAGAACCCAAGGGAAAAGGGGATAGGTGGTAGCAAATGGTAAAACCAAGGTTGGGCCTTGCTGGAGGAGTTTTATTCAAAACGAACTGTCAAGGGGGTCCCATAAATCACCCAACCGCGTAAGGAACGCAAAAATCAAGGAACATAAAACCGGTATGACGGAAACTAGGGCGGCAAGAGTGGAACAAAACACCAGGCATAAGGCCGAGCCTTCCACCCTTTACCAAGTATATAGATGCATTAATTAAATAAGAGATATTGTGATATCCCAACAATATCCATGTCCCAACATGGAACAAACTTCAACTTCACCTGCAACTAGCAATGCTATAAGAGGGGCTGAGCAAAAGCGGTAACATAGCCAAACAACGGTTTGCTAGGAAAGGTGGGTTAGAGGCTTTACATGGCAATATGGGAGGCAAGATAAACAAGTGGTTGGTAGCGCGATAAAGCAATAGAGCGAACAACTAGCAAGCAAAGATAGAAGTTATTTCGAGGGTATGTTCATCTTGCCTGAAATCCCGCAAGGAAGAAGAACGAGTCCATGAAGAAGACAGGCGGACGTAGTCAACGAATCCTCACAACTCCGGAACGAAGCCGAAGGTAACGAGAGAAGCAACCCGGAAAGAAACAAACAACATAGTAAACAACCACCACATACACATGGCATGATGCGCAAACAAGTATGATGCATGTCCAATTTAATGAGCATGGCATGGCAAAGTGCAACAAACAACACTACAAATTAAGTGGAGCTCAACATGCAACGAGTTGCATATTGACGAAACACCACATCAATTATTTAGTTCTCCCTCATCTATGTACCCAACAATATTAAATGTTATTAAACATGGCAAGGGGTGAAGCATAAGTAAACTAAATATTTAGGCAAGATTAAATGAGGCCAGAACAACAAACAATAATTCCAGAAAATCCTCTTGCCATTTCACAATTTTAATGCAAACATCAATTGTAAACATTTAAATGTTGTTATCATGATGCGAATGACATATGCAAGTTTTGAAGCAATTTTATGAAAACGTGGACATGAGCATGTTATGAAGCATTTGACACCGTGTGTCGTAGTAAATGGCCACGGGTAGCCTAACCGACTGCCCCTGGTTCTTCTGAAAAAATTATCCGACCTTCGGGCCTCCAAGCACTCCGAGCGTTGGGCCGCCTTCCCTGGCCGGCTACCTCTGAAGCCGACTCCCGGAAGGCAACCCAGCCTCACCAACTCCTCCCCAGGACGACTACGGGGTGGCCGACTCCAAGAAGCCGGCCAAGAAGGACGCCGACTCCTAGGAGCCGGCCGAGACCATAACCACCAAAACTGTTCCCATATAACGGCGACACGACGGGGCGTGGCCACAGTGCGGCCCACTACCCCCAAAGCCCAAGGCGGGCATGGCTATAGGAGGCCGTACGGGACGGCCGTCTCCCGTGCGGCTCGGCACTGTAGCCATGCTGGCCTCGACGTCACCCACGACCGACTCCCGTACGGCCCACGGGCGGCGGGCCCCTTCAGCCAGAGAGAGGCGTGAAGGCGGCCCGGCCTTTCCCAGTCGGCCAAGAGCGTAGCCGGCCTCCAGAAGCCGGCTACTCCCTTCCTCGAAGCAGGAGCCCCATTAAGGAGACAAGACGAGGTAAGGCTACAGTGAGAGCCCCCGAGGCGGCCCACTGTAGCCACGCTTACCTCGACAAAGCCCTCGTCATCAGAGGCGCGGCTACAGTAAGCAGCCGCCGACAAGACCCTAGGCGGTGGGGCCGCCCTGTCGACCAAGTAGCCGGCAGCCGGGGGGACCCACCAGCCGGCGGGACCCAGCAGCCGGCGGAGAAGCCGGCGAGCATAGACACTGACGGCTGGGACCAGAGCCCAGCCGGATTACCATTGTATCCCCGGGGGGTAGGCCTATATAAACCCCCCGGAGCACCCATGCAAAGGGTAGGCCTATATTACCGACCCGATGCTCATCGACTCCGACACCGCGTCGCTTGACGCCTACCCCTCCGACATGGTGGTCTTCGACGACCCCCTACCTCGAGCTGACAGCGGCAGCAGCGCTGTCACCGAAGTGCTGGTCATCAGCCACGTCTCCAACTCGGGCAAGAATGCCCGCGACGCTCAGCAAGTGGCGATGCACGACCTCTCCGTCCCCATCCCGGCCGACGCCGACGCCGAGACCCTGGAGGCACGCCGCCTTGCCCTCATCGCGGAGGGCCAGAAGATAGCCTCGATGAGACGCTTCACCGAGGCCCACCAGCGCGAAGTCGACCGCGCCGCCTACGGCACGCCGCCGCCTAGCGGCCCGAGCCGAGCCGGCTTCGTCCAGAAGCGCGGCGCAGCCGTCGCCAGCATGTTGGGCGCAGATCGCCCCGTCTACGCCACCCCGCTCGAGAATCTGCGAGCCGCTCAGGCGGCTGCAGAAGAGCTCAATAGGCTAAGAGCCGATGAGCTCCCCTACATGACGAGACGGATCCAACAGCTGCTCGACGCGGCTGCAGAACGGCACGAAGCCGGCGCCCGTGCTGATAGTCATCCCCCGCGCCGGGAGCACGCCGCGTCATCCCGCTCGCCGACTGCGAGCGGCGCGCGCCAGAAGAAAGACAAGGAGCCGGCTGCCAGCCGCAGCCGGACTCGCATCACCATCGAGCGCGACGCGGATGGCCGCCCTCGAGCTGTAGAGCACCAAGGAAATCTGCCTCCTCCCCCGCCTCGAAGAGAAAGACGCCTCACTCCGCCGCCTATTACACACCCGACTCTTGGCGACCGACTCGGCCGCCGAGAACGAGTCGGCGAGGACGACGCCCGCCACAGGATCGACCGCCTTGCTCGATCCTTGGCGTTAGAAGAAGAAGACGATGTCGGCCCGCCATGCTTTGGCCCCCGCATCCGCGACGAGCCCTTCCCCAAAGGGTTCTCGCTCCCCAGAGACACGCCCAAGTACAACGGCTCGGTGAAGCCGGAAGATTGGCTCATCGACTACTCCACGGCCGTCAGCATAGCCAACGGCAATCGGCGCGTCGCCGTGAAGTACGTCCCCCTGATGCTGCAAGGCACGGCACGCACATGGCTCAACAGCCTCAAGCCTTACAGCATCAACAGTTGGCTGGAGTTCACCGAAGTTTTCGTCCGCAACTTCACCAGCACCTACAAGCGGCCTCCCAAGCCTCGCCAGCTCTCCCTCTGCGTCCAAGGGCCCAACGAGTCGACCCGCGACTACCTCACGCGATGGGCCGAGCTCCGCAACTCCTGCGAGGGGGTGCACGAGGTCCAGGCCATCGAGTACTTCACCGCCGGGTGCCGAGAGGGCACCCTCCTCAAGCACCGATTCCTCTGCGATGAGCCGGCTACCCTCGACGAGTTACTAGTCACCGCCGACAAATACGCAACCGCTGACTCCTCAATGAAGACTGAGCTCCGAGTGGATGCCTCGGGGAAAGTACTTGCTCCGGCTCCCAAAACGCCGGCTGGCGACCCTAATCGGCGCCCCTACCAGAACGACCACAAGCGCAAGGGCCCCATGCCGACTTCCACCAGTCGGCAGGTGGCCACAGTTGAAGACGAGCAGCCTAAAGAACGGCCCGCTCCCAAGAAGAAGGGTGGAAGGCCGGCTTGGCAGCCGTCTTTCTCCTACGAACAAGCACTCGATGCCCCCTGCAAGTTCAACAGCGGCGCGAAGCCATCCTACCACACAACCCGGAAATGCCACTGGCTCACCCGCATCACCAAGGGTGAGGGAATGTTGCCGCCTCCGCCTCCCGGCCAGCCGCCTCCAGCCCCCCAGCAGCCGGCGGCTCGGTCGGCAGTCGGCGCCATCCAAGACGAATTCCCCGAAGAGCATGCCACCTACGTCGTCTTCACAAGTCAAGCCGACGACAAGCGCAGCCGACGCCGACAGCACCAAGAAGTGAATGCAGTCGCCTCTAGCACCGCCGAGTTCATGCACTGGTCAGAAAAGCCAATCAGCTGGAGCCAGGCCGACCACCCAGAGGTGATGCCCTCGCCTGGCTCCTATGCAATGGTCTTGGACGTCACCCTCGCGACGGAGAGGCGAGCTGCCAGATTTTCCCGCGTCTTGATAGACGGCGGAAGCAGTATCAACATACTGTACCGCGATACCATGGAGAAGCTTAATATCAAAGCAAAGCAGCTCATGCCGAGCCGCACCGTCTTCCATGGTATCGTACCCGGCCTGTCTTGCTCTCCAATCGGCAAATCAAAATGGATGTTCTCTTCGGAGACAAAGATCATTTTCGTCGGGAAGCACTATGGTTCGAGGTAGTGGATTAGGAGAGCCCCTATCATGCATTGCTTGGCCGGCCTGCTTTGGCCAAGTTCATGGCTGTGCCCCACTACGCCTACCTGAAGATGAAGATGCCGAGCTCGAAGGGGATCATCACGGTAGCCGGCAACTACAAGAAGTCCATCGAGTGCGCCATGGCCAGTAGCCGGCTGGCCGAGTCCCTCGTGGTGGTAGAAGAGAAGAAGATGTTGGAACGGGTTGTGGCCATGGCCGGCAAGCAGCCGGCCTTGTCCCCCAACCCCAAGGATGTGATGCGCAGGGCTCCTTCCAGCCTGCCAAAGAGACGAAGAAGATACCTCTGGACCCGGAGAACCCGGAGAGGTTCGCTGTCATTGGGGCGAACTTGGACAGTAAATAGGAAGGCGAGCTCGTCGACTTCCTCCGTGAGAATCGAGACATCTTTGCATGGTCCCCAAAGGACATGCCGGGTGTCCCGAAGGATTTCGCCGAGCACAAGCTACATGTCCGAGATGATGCGAAGCCAGTCAAGCAGCCCCTCCGCCGACTGTCAGAAGAGAAGCGAAGAATTGTGGGAGAAGAGATAGCCCGGCTCCTTGCAGCCGGCTTTATCATGGAAGTGTTCTTTCCAGAATGGCTTGCCAACCTAGTTCTGGTTCTGAAGAAGAATAACAAGTGGCGTATGTGTATAGACTACACTAGTCTAAACAAGGCCTGCCCAAAGGATCCGTTTGCTCTGCCACGGATTGACCAAGTGATAGACTCCACAGCCGGATGCGAGCTGTTAAGTTTTTTGGATGCATACTCAGGGTATCATCAGATCAAGTTGGACCCGGCCGACCGCCTGAAGACTACCTTCATCACACCCTTTGGAGCTTTCTGCTACCTGACAATGACATTCGGCTTGAGAAATGCCGGTGCCACTTTTCAGCGTTGCATGCAGAAATGTCTCTTGAAACAACTCGGCAGAAATGCCCACGTCTACGTAGACGACATTGTGGTGAAGACAGAGAAGCACGGTACCTTGCTGGAAGACCTGAAAGAAACGTTTGCCAACTTGCACCGATTCCAAATCAAGCTCGATCCCGAGAAGTGCGTGTTCGGAGTGCCAGCCGGCCAGCTGCTAGGCTTCCTGGTCTCCGAACGCGGCATTGAGTGCAACCCCGTCAAGATCAAGGCCATCGAGAGGATGGATATTCCCACCAAGCTTCGGGATGTGCAGAACTTCACTGGCTGCTTAGCCTCCCTGAATCGTTTTATCAGCCGACTAGGAGAAAAGGCTCTCCCCCTGTACCGACTCATGAAGAAGTCCACTCACTTCGAGTGGAATGATCAAGCCGACCAAGCCTTCCATGAGTTGAAGAAAATGTTGACCACTCCGCCTGTCCTGGCAGCGCCGACTGAGAAGGAGCCCATGCTCCTCTACATCGCCGTGACTAGCCGAGTCGTCAGCACTGTTGTTGTGGTCAAGCGCCCGGAGGAAGGCCGAGCGCAGCTGGTCCAGAGGCCGGTGTACTATCTCAGCGAAGTACTGTCCAGCTCAAAGCAAAACTACCCGCACTACCAAAAGATGTGCTATGGGGTGTACTTCGCTGCCAAGAAACTGAAGCCCTACTTCCAAGAGCACCCCATCACGGTCGTGTGCACTGCCCTGCTCGCCGAGATCATAGGCAACCGGGATGCATCCGGCCGGGTGCCCAAATGGGCTATTGCGTTGGCGCCCTACACAATTTTCTATCAACCCCGCACCGCCATCAATCGCAAGCATTGGCCGACTTCCTCGTCGACTGGGCCGAGACCCAGTACTTACCGCCGGCTCCCGACTCTACCCATTGGCGGATGCACTTTGATGGGTCCAAGATGCGCACCGGCTTGGGAGCCGGAATCGTCCTCACCTCTCCCAAAGGCGACAAGCTCAAGTACACGCTGCAGATCCACTTCGCCGCCTCCAACAATGTGGCTGAGTACGAGGCGCTCGTACACGGGCTCCGGCTAGCCAAAGAGCTTGGCATACGCCGGATCCTGTGCTACGACGACTCAGACTTGGTGGTCCAGCAATCATCTGGCGATTGGGACGCCAAGGACGCGAACATGGCGAGCTATCGTTTCCTCGTCCAGCAGATAAGCGGATACTTCGAAGGGTGGGAGTTCCTTCACGTGCCAAGGGCCGACAACGACCAAGCAGATGCCCTAGCACGGATCGGCTCCACCCGACAAGCCATACCGACTGGCGTCTCCCTCCAGCGCCTCCTCAAGCCGTCCATCAAGCCATCTCCAGAGTCGGATTCCATCGTCGTACCGCCTGCGCCAGAAACAGCCGAATCCGACTGGAGAAACCCCGCAGGCGGCACGGGGACTTCGACAACCGGCCCGGGGACTGCCGTAGTCGCACCCGACCCGGGGACTTCAGAACCCGGCCCGGGGACTGCAGCAGTCGGCTCGGGGACTGCAGCGGCACAAGAAGCGGTGGCCGACTCCAACGCAACACCCAACCCACCCACCCGAGTCATGGTGGCCACATTAACAGAAGAAGAAGTCACAGCTCCCTCATGGGCCCAGCCCATCCTCAAGTTCCTAGTCAGCAGAGAGCTGCCGGCTGATGAGATCTCAGCAAGATTAGTGCAACGACGAGCCGCAGCATACACAATAATCAACAAAGAGCTTGTGAAGCGCAGCGTCACTGGAGTCTTCCAGCCAGAAAAAGGAGTGGTAATCCTCAAAGACATCCACCAAGGCGAATGCGGCCATCACGCAGCCTCAAGATCCCTCGTGGCCAAGGCTTTCCGCCACGGTTTCTTCTGGCCGACTGCCTTGGAGGATGCTAAAGAAATAGTCAAGAGCTGCAGAGGATGTCAAGTTTTTAGTTCCAAGCAACACCTGTCGGCTTCTGCCCTCAAAACCATTCCCCTCACTTGGCCTTTTGCCGTCTGGGGACTGGACATGGTGGGCCCTTTCAAGACAGCCCGCGGCGGCCTGACACATCTACTTGTTGCTGTGGACAAGTTCACAAAGTGGATTGAAGCAAAGCCAATCAAGAAGCTCAATGGGCCGACTGCCGTAACATTCATCACCGACATCACTACTCGGTACGGCATGCCACACAGCATCATCACCGACAACGGCACGAACTTCGCCAACGGAGCACTGGCACGTTTCTGCGCGACGCAGGGCATCCGACTGGACTTAGCGTCCGTTGCCCACCCGCAGTCAAACGGCCAGGTCGAGCGAGCAAATGGACTCATCCTCTCCGGCATCAAGCCCCGACTGGTTGTACCACTGGAGCGATCGGCCGGCTGCTGGCTCGAAGAGCTTCCGGCTGTCCTCTGGAGTCTGCGCACTACACCCAACAAGTCAACCGGCTTCACTCCATTCTTCCTCGTGTACGGTGCCGAGGCTGTCATCCCAACAGACATCGAGTTCGACTCGCCTCGGATCACCATGTACACGGAGGAGGAAGCCAAAGAAGCAAGAGAAGACGGCGTCGACTTACTGGAAGAAGGCTGACTGTTAATCCTCAGCCGGTCCGCCATCTACCAGCAAGGGCTGCGCCGCTACTACAACCGCAAGGTCAAGCCAAGATCCTTTCAAGAGGGCGACCTTGTGCTCCGGCTGATCCAGCGAACAGCCGGCCAGCACAAGCTCTCGGCCCCTTGGGAAGACACCTTCGTCGTCAGCAAGGCACTCGGCAACGACTCCTACTACTTGATCGACGCGCAAAAACTAAGAGCTCGCAAGAGAGACGACTCCGGCAAGGAGTCGGAGCGACCATGGAACGCAAACCTCCTAAGACGATTTTACAGCTGAAATGCAGTATGTATCACGCTCCCCTTTTGTATTAAGTACAAACCAACAGGCCCCCCGAACAGTACTCGGGGACTGCCTTTTATTTTTGTATGAATGACGAGTGTCATATCCATCAATGTATTATTACATTTTGAATTTTTGTCCGGCACCGGGTTCGACTAGTCGGCCCGGGGACTGGCCGCCTTGAGCTATATCAAAAGTTTTTCCTAAAGTCAGAAAAGTAGTGCGCCGGCTCCCGAGTCCTCTCTTGTTGATAGTCGCAGCTCAAAGAACTGACTGTCCGACTAGCAAGAGAAAAGACAGAAAGGACGCCCACATGAAAAATGGCTAAGGAACAACGAACCTATATAGCAAAGAGACGGCCTCCAAACATGCCTGCCGGCTACCAGAGCAGCCGGCTGGCCGGCTTCCTAAAAAACTTAGCTTTAGTCCAGCAGAGCTAAAGTACTTCCCCCTCCCCAATCGGCCAGGCACTCCCCCGGCTACAGATTGCAGAGCAACTGTTTGACTGGGGAGGCGGCAACCAAGGGAGGGCGGCAAAGGAAAAAGAAGAAGGACAAAAAGCAAAAAGTACAAGGAAAGGCCAAATGCATAAGTCATATATATACATAAAGCCGCCGACAGGCCGGCAACAGACATAAGTTCGAATACACCCAGTGGGTGGAATTGTGCGAATTTAACCAAAAATTGTTCTAAAGAGTAACAAGACAGGAAAAGCAAAAGACGGCCGACTAGGGCGCGACATGGAGGCCGAGCTGGTCGGTGAAGGCAGCCTCGCCGGCTGAAGGAGTGGCCGACTAGCGGGCCCCGGCTTGACCACCACCTGCGGCAGGAGCCGTGGAGGCGCGCGACGTAGTGCTGGAGGCGCGGTCAGACTGAGGCTGGCCGGCTACTCCACCAGCCGGCTCGGCGTCTTCACCCTCCTCCTCCTCCTCTTCGCCCTCGTCGCTGGAGTCGATCTCCGCCGAGTCCTCACCATACGCCGGGTCCAGCCCGAACCACTCTTCCGGCTGGGCAACTCCATTGTCGTCCACCTCGGGGGCGATGACGCTGGTGTCGGTGTAGTCGGCGATCGCCGAAGCCCGCCGAATGATGGCAGCCGCGCTGGCTCTAGCTCCGTGTCGGCTTGCTGCCGCCAGGTAGCCAGCTGGTCCAGGTCCAGGCCGGGATACCAGGCCTTGACGAACTCCAGCGCCCGCCTGGCGCCGGAGCGAGCCGCCGAGGCCTTCCAAGCCTCGAAGCGGCCGACTGCCACCTCCAGCCAGTCGGCGGTCCGACTGGGGGTGCGAGGGACCGCTTGGCCGGGCCAGAGGGCGGCCAAGACCTGCGCCGCGGCACGCTGAAGCCGGTGGAGCAGCCGGTGAGCCGACTGGATGCGAGCCTGGATCGCCAGGAGCTGCTCCTCCAGCGAGCGGCCGACGGTTGGCGAGATTTCAAAGCCGGCTTGCCTCCACGCCTGGCGACGGGCCTCGATGGTCTGGTTGGCGGCAGTCGAATAGCCAGGGAAATACTCTGCGTAAAGAAGAAGAAAGGAAGAGAAGAACACCAAAATCAGAAAGCAAGCCAAAGTGGCAGACGGCAAGAAAGGACGGAGAGGTAGGCGGCTTACCGTCAACCAGATCTTCGATCTGGCCGTAGCCAGAGACCAGAGTCTGCCTGGCCTCAGCCCAGCCAGCCGCCTCCGTCTCGAACTCGGCCTGGAGAGTGGCTTCGCGATCCTGCGCAGCCTTCAGCGCCGCCTTGTGGCCTTCCTCCTGGTTGGCCAGCTTCTTGACCAGGCGGTCGCGCTCCTGCACCAAGGCGGCGAGCTCGGCATCCTTGGCACGAAGAGCAGTCTGGGACTCCCCCAGCTGTGCCCTCAGACTGGCGTTGGCCGCTGCAAAGTCGGAAGAAGAAGAAGAACAGTAAGAAATCGTCCAGGAAGATCCGACCCGACTGCTCAGCAGTCGGCCCGAATCTCGGGGACTACACCCAGTGGGTGCGCTGACGCGCCCCCACATGAGATAAAGATCAAGTCACGTACCTCGGCTCTCAGTAAGGTCGGCGGTCTTCTGAGTCAGCTCCCGAGCCTGGGAGTTGAAGGCGGCCGCTCGAAGGTTGTGGTAGTCCTGCAAGATGGACAGAAGACCGAAGTGAGAACAAAAACAGCAAAGACAAAGCCTCCAAGAAGTTCCAAGCCGCCTGCTCAGCAGCCGACTCGGAACTCGGGGACTACACCCAGTGGGTGCGCTGACGCGCCCCCACGGAAGAAAATCAAGATCAAGAAGAGAAATCAAGATCAAGAAAAAAACAAGACGGGAGTACTAACCCGGATGGCCGCCCGCGTTGCGAGGAACTCGTCGGTGAACTGCCTCAGCGCCGCGGCTTGGCTTTGGAGCCGGGTCCGGACGTCTTGTGCAGCCACGTTCACTACGGCTGTTCCTCCGCCTGGCGTCCACCCCGAGGTAGCGCTGGCCGCCTCCGCGTCTCGGGCCGACGAGCTGGAGCCCACGGCCGGCTGTGGCTCCGACGCGGCCTTCTGTGGCTCCGACGCGGCCTTCCCCGCGCGCCGGCTCGGCGGCACCCGGACCGTCACCTCAGCCCCCGCGGCCGGCTCGCCCTCCGCCGACTGTGCAGGCGGCGGATCAGGCTGGCCGCCTTGGGCCGCCCCAGTTGGCGGGGTCGGCTCCAGCGCCTTCTCCAAAATGATGACGTCGTTGCCGCTTCCCCCCAGCCCCGGCTGGTCGCCGCTGGCTCCCCCTGGCGAAGGCTCCATGTCCCTAGGCGCCATGCCACACGGCGGGGTGACCATCAAAACCTCCCCCGCCGCCGCCGTGGCCTCAGCCTCTGCCTGGGCCCTGGCTGCGGCCTCGGCGAGTGCCTTCGCCGCCTCCTGCTCCCGTGCCGCCTGGGCGGCGGCCGCCTTCCGTTCCTCCGCCTCCTGTGCCTCCTGCTCCTCCCACGCCTCCCGCGCGTTCCTTTCCGTCGCCTCCTGGAGGTCGGCGCGGGGGTCCACGCGGCGGGTGGTGCTCCCAGAGCCCCTTGGCGACTCGACGACGGAGCCGGCAGCCGCCCGCTCAAGTGACAACGGAGCTCTGATCATTGAAGAAAAAGACGAGAGTTCAAGAACCACAAAAGAAAAGAGAGAAAGAGAGTACACAAAGAAAGATTCGGACTTACGCCGACACGGTCTGCGATTGCTTCACCACCTTGCGGAAACGAGCCGCCTTCGCGGCCGCCTCCTCCCGCCTGGTGGGTGCCGCCCCGCCTCTGGGTTTCTTCGTTCGGCTGCCGAACAAGCCCTGGGCAGCGCGACGCTTCTGACCTCCACCCCGAGCAGGCTGCGCGGCGGACGAGCCCGCGCCGTGTCCAGATGCTGGCTGGCGGCGCGGGACGGCTTCGGCTTCATCCTCGTCCGGCCAGTCGTCAAAGGTGGCAGTGAACCCGGAGCCGCCTGTTTCGCCGCCGGCTTGGCCTCCGCCCGGCTCGACATCGTCGTCCATATGGACCGCCCCCAGGTCGGGGTCCTCCAGGTCATGTTCGGTCCGGTCGGGGATGAAGCGGCGCTCTGCGTCTGACCCGCCGGCTGGCCGAAGCAGAGGGCTCTGTCGAAGAACAAGCCGGCTAAGTTAGAGTCGGCCTAGAGGAACTCGGCAACAAAGAGAGAGAAAAAGACACAGGGAGAGCATACCGTAGGCGGCGGATTGGCTCGGCTATACGGCTCCTTGCCAAACTGCCACGCTTCGGCAAGTTCGCAGTTCGCAAGGTAGTTCACCATGTAGGCCACCTCATGGCGCGGTATCTCCTTGGTGCACATTCGGCTCGGATCGAGCTGGCCGCTCATCTGACAGATCAGATGAGGCCGGCTCTGGAGCGGAAGGACCCGGCGCGTGACGAACGCGGCCAGAAGGTCGGGCCCCGTCAGGCCCTCCGACTGGACCATCACCCGCAGTCGGGCGATGGCGGCGTTTCCCGCCGGTGACAGCGTCACAGCCCGGAAGGACCACTGGGGCAGCCTGCCCGCCGGTGGGCCGGCTACGTAAGCCGGCAGGTTGATGTAGTCGCCCCGTGAAGCGATGTTCCGCACGTAGAAGTACGACTTCTGCCACTTCTTCACCGATTGGATCAGCGTGATGACGGGGAAGGGGTTGTCGGCAGCCGATTTCCGCGACGCGATGAAGGCGCCAGTATGAGCCGGCACGCCCTTACTGCACGTGCCCAGCTTCGACTGGAAGAACTCCCCCTAGAGCTCAAGGGTGGGGAGGACGCCGACATAGCCCTCGCACAGGGTGACGAAGGCGGACAGCAGCACCACCGCGTTGGGGGTGAGATGGTGCGGCTGGAGCTGATAGAAGTCGAGCCAGGAGCGGAAGAAGGCGCTCACTGGCAGGCCGAAGTCGCGCAAGAAGTGCGAGCGGAAGACCACCCGCTCGCCCTCCTGCGGCCTCGGCGAGGTTTCCTTCTCTGGCGCGAGGCGGACCTCCACTTTGTCCGCGCTGGGCAGCCATCGCGTGTCGCGGAGGAAGTCGACGTGGTCGTCATGGACGTTGGAGCCGTCCCAATCCCCGCCAAGCCGCTCTACGGTGGGAGGCATGGCGAAAGCTAGCACAGCGGCGGAGGAGCGTGCGGTGGAAGAGCGCGGCGGCGAGGCGCTGTTGCAAGAACTGGCAAGAGGAAGAAGACGGTGGAAGTAGGAGGAGCGTGCGAGGGCCTGCCGCCCTCCACCTCCCCCTAATTATAGCCTCACGAGGCCGAAGAGGCCGGACGTGGGGGGGAGACGTGGGATTAACTACGCCCACTCCCCCCACGTCTCGCGATTATTGCGCTTAAATGCGAGCCGAAACTGCCGCACGGAACGTGCGGGCGGTTTCGGGATACAAAGGATCCGCGCCTAGGCCGGGGCGCGGACGTGGCGGGCCCCCTCCCTGCGGCGACGTCCCGTCACGCGCGTGGGCTGGCAGGCTTTCCGGCCACGTGGTTCGCCGACGGCCCATGGCCGGCCCGCGGCCCGGTGCACGTGCAAGCGGGCTCCCGCCCTCCGACTCCAGAAGATTTCGACTCAGGCGGCGCGCCTGACCAAGGCCGGCTCCCAGCTGCCGGCTTGTCACGATAGGAAGCTGATCGAGCTTCTCAAACCCCACTCCACCTCGAAGCCCAATCAGCTTCGGGGACTACTGTCGGAGTAAATGGCCACGGGTAGCGTAACCGACTGCCCCTGGTTCTTCTGAAAAAATTATCAGGCCTTCGGGCCTCCAAGCACTCCGAGCGTTGGGCCGCCTTCCCTGGCTGGCTACCTCTGAAGCCGACTCCCGGAAGGCGACCCAGCCTCACCAACTCCTCCCCAGGACGACTACGGGGTGGCCGACTCCAAGAAGCCGGCCAAGAAGGACGCCGACTCCTAGGAGCCGGCCGAGACCATAACCACCAAAGCTGTTCCCAGATAACGGCGACACGACGGGGTGTGGCTACAGTGCGGGCCACTACCCACAAAGCCCGAGGCGGGCATGGCTACAGGAGGCCGTACGGGACGGCCGTCTCCCGTGCGGCTCGGCACTGTAGCCATGCTGGCCTCGACGTCACCCACGACCGACTCCCGTACGGCCCGCGGGCGGCGGGCCCCTTCAGCCAGAGAGAGGCGTGAAGGCGGCCCGGCCTTTCCCAGTCGGCCAAGAGCGTAGCTGGCCTCCAGAAGCCGGCTACTCCCTACCTCGAAGCAGGAGCCCCATTAAGGAGACAAGACGAGGTAAGGCTACAGTGAGAGCCCTCGAGGCGGCCCACTGTAGCCACGCTTACCTCGACAAAGCCCTCGTCATCAGAGGCGCGGCTACAGGAAGCAGCCGCCGACAAGACCCTAGGCGGTGGGGCCGGCCTGTCGACCAAGTAGCCGGCAGCCGGCGGGACCCAGCAGCCGGCGGGACCCAGCAGCCGGCGGAGAAGCCGGCGAGCGTAGACACTGACGGCTGGGACCAGAGCCCAGCCGGATTACCATTGTATCCCCGGGGGGTAGGCCTATATAAACCCCCCCGGAGCACCGATGCAAAGGGTTGGCCTCTGAGCATAGTTTGCTTCTAAGCATAGCACACACACACACCATAGATAGAGAGAAGCAAGAGCTAGCCTTGTTCTTCTTCTCCCTTGATCTCAACAGCTCTAGGAGCGATTGTAGCTACCTTTCATCGATCTAGTGATCATGCGGAGACCCCGCAGAGCAGGACTAGGGGTGTTATCTCCTCGGAGAGCCCCGAACCTGGGTAAGATCCGCCGGCGTGCATGTCTTCGCCTCATCCCGTTTCCAGGCACCGACGATGTTTTATTGGCTCCCACAATGATAAGCCATCCCTTGGCATATGTCGCACCAACCACCCGACACCGTGGTGGAAAGAAAAGGGTGCCACGACGGCGAATCCGAAAATGATGCCACAGCAACATATCGATTCCGGTAGCTCATGGAGATACCGGCACAAAAGGAAGTGTGGCATGAGCGTGTCATGCAAGATGGTGGGGGTGCTCCCGACTACCGGGTTCCCACGGGTTAGTGGTATGGAAACAAGGAACGTGCAAAGACCTCTCTCGGACACGGTGCAAACACGAGCATCTCATACAACACATGCATTCGGTCCACGGACGTCGTCTCGGGGTTATACCTTCGAAGCGTGCATTCGGGGCGGAACGCGTTCGAAGTGGAAGTAGTTGTTCACGTGACGGTGGTGGAAGTAGTGGCACACGTTTTCGTAGTCGTACACATTCCATAGATGTTTGGGTTCACGGCGAGGAACTTGACGTCCACGGAGTCTTCAAGGGACGACGGTAGTGGTACACACGTTGTCGGGGTACTTGTCGGTCCGGTCTTGGCGACGGTAGTTGTACACAAGTCGTAGAGGAACTTGATGCATCCACGCGTAGGGGTACTTGGCGATCGACGGACGTCGTGGTACTTGTCGGTCCGGGTCTTGCAAATCCAAAGTGCTCATGTGCGGCGACGTCTCGGTCATTCAACGAAGAGGCCGTGTAGACGAACCAAAGTGGCAGTAGTCGAGTTACGCGGCCACGACAGTCTTGAGACTTGGAGTTTCGTGTAGTCGAACTTGAGGATGTTTCGGCACTTGGCGAACCAAAACAAGGCAGCACCAAACGGTCTTCTAGGGACTTGGCGCGGCTCAACGGGAGCTAGGCAGGGATGCTCTGGTCCCAGCGAGCGAAGCAGAGGGCGGGGTCGACGGAGGTGATGCAGGGGGCGCGGTTCAGGCGAAGCGGAGGCAGCGGCGGCGAGGCTTGGGGCTGGCGACGAGGATCCGGGCGAGGACGATGTCCTCCAGCGAGGCTTGCTCGCCGGCAACAGCTTGAGGCGGAGGTCGTCGGCGCAGGCGCAGGAGGACGATGCGGGCGAGCAGAGACGCGTCCTCCACCCCGCTCGAACGAAGCAGAGGCGGGGCAGGGGCTTGCAGCGGCGCGAAATCCGCCAAAGATGAAGACGGCGGCCACGGGACAGCGACTGGGTCAGCGGGAACCAGCCAGAACCGAGGCCAGGGAGGTCGATTGCGCGGGTACGGCGGCGGCGCGGGAACGACGGCTCCAGCACGGGGCGGGCGAAGCAGCGCCGGCGGTGGCGGGGTATAAGACGAGGAGAGGTGGCCGCGGCAGGGTCAGGAGAGGCCGGCGCAGCACGGCTGCAAGACGGCGGCGGCTGCAGGGCGCCGGCGGTGGGTGTGGGTGGCGACGCCATGGGAGCGAGGAGGAGGTCAGGTGCGTGTAGGAGGTGCGGGCGTCGGGGCCATGGCGATCGGCACGAGGAAGAGAGTGAGAGGAGGGAGAGATGGGGATCGGGCGCGAGGAGAGGGAGAGGGGGTCGGGCACTGGCGGCGGTGCGGGAGGAGATGGGGATGGAGAGAGACTAGGGTTAGGATGGGTTTTAGTGGGCTGCGGCTACAGGAGGCCCAAGTGGCCGGCTGGGGGTCTCTCTCTTCTCTCTCCCTTATTTCTTTGGCAGAAAAGAATTAGAGAAAAGGAAAAGAAAGAGAGGGTTAGAGAAAGAATGTGCGCATGCGGACAATTTTCCCGGACTCATAAAAATGTGCTTGTTCCGAGAAAATAGAAAAGGCCAGATTGAAAAATATAAATTCAAATGCATTTGAATTTAATTCAAATGATTTGAATAGGAAGTGAGGGTTGGGATCCAAAAATGTTCAGATTTTTGGTGGAGCTCCGGAATATGATGAAAAAATATATATGGCGAGGTTGGAGACCAGGAATTAAGATAACAAAGGCATTGGGATATTTGCAAGTGTGTTATGGTGAACTCCAATTAATGGAATATTTTAATATAGCTTCCTAATAATATTGGGAGGATATATGTTATAAAGAGAAATCACCATGTGCATTTCCCTCGATTTAAATGGATCAAAGATCCATGCAATTTTACTTGGTTGAGTTTTTTTTGAAAATTAATGACATGATGGCATGATGACATGATGCAATGCAAAAATAAAAGAGCAAGCACAAATGAAACACACAACTATCACGAAAATATGGAAGTCTTCTGAAGTGTCAGTCTCGGGGCGTTACACTCGTATACAAAACAAGTATCTCACACGTGAAAATATTTTGTTGAAGGAGCATATCATCGCACTCAAGGGCATTATACGCAAGTTGGAGGACCTCTTACGCTCGATGTCGACTATCCATCATCATCTCCATCTTCTTCACCAGCAAACGAGATATAATCATATGGGTATGGGCACTCCCCTTGGCAACTGCCAAGCTTGGGGGAGGTGCCCCGGTATCGTATCACCATCACACTCCTATCTTTACCGTTTTCTTAGTTCGATCCTTTTGGTAATATCTTGATCTAGTAGAATAAACTTTTAGTACGACTTAGCTTTGAGTTTTGACTTTGGCTTTATGATCCCTCTATGTAATTGAGTCCGTGAGCTATATAATAGAAAATATTAGTGTTGAGTCAAGGGCTTGATTATTTTGCTATGATCTTGAGTGAATAAAAGAAAAAGAAAGAATAAAAAGAAATAAAAAGAGATCATATTGATCTTATGGAGAGTAATGACTTCACATATAAAGAGTATGATGATTAAAAATTGTTGAGAGTTGACAAACATAGTTTTGGTCATCGTTGCAATTAATAGGAAGTAATAAAGAAAGTGAGGTTTCACATGTAAATATACTATCTTGGACATCTTTTATGATTGTGAGCACACATTAAAATATGACATGCTAAAGAGTTGATGTTGGACAAGGAAGACAACGTAATGGGCTATATTTTCTTATATATGAGATAAAGTATATTGTCATGGATCATCCAACATGTTGAGTTTGCCTTTCTCCCCCATGCTAGCCAAATTCTTTGCACCAAGTAGAGATACTACTTGTGCTTCCAAATATCCTTAAACCCAGTTTTGCCATGAGACATATCTACCTATGGATTGAGTAAGATCCTTCAAGTAAGTTGTCATCAGTGCAAGCAATAAAATTTTCTCTCTAAATATGTATGATTGATTAGTGTGGAGGAAATAAGCTTTATACGATCTTGTGATGTGGAAGAAATAAAAGCGACGGACTGCATAATAAAGTCCATATCACAAGTGGCAATATAAAGTGACGTTCTTTCGCATTAAGATTTTGTGCATCCAACCCTGAAAGCGAATGACAACCTCTGCTTCCCTCTGCGAAGGGCCTATCTTTTACTTTTATCTTCTACCTTATGCAAGAGTCATGGTGACCTTCACCTTTCCTTTTTACATGTTATCCTTTGGCAAGCATAGTGTGTTGGAATGATCCTGATATATATATCTAATTGGATGTAAGTTAGCATGAACTATTATTGTTGACATTACCGTTGAGGTAAAAGGTTGGGAGGCGAAACTATAAGCCCCTATCTTTCTCTCTGTCTGATTAAAATCCGTAACCACAAGTATTGCGTGAGTGTTAGCAATTGTGAAAGACCAAATGATAGTTGAGTATGTCGACTTGTTGAAAAGCCCTTACATAGACTATTTCTAATGTTATGATAAATTGCAATTGCTTCAGTGACTGAGGTTATTGTTGTTGGTTCTCAATAAAGGTTCTGATTCATACTTTACATTGTGAATAGATTATTACTTGAGCATAAGAAATCATATGACAATATATATATATATATATATATTGCTGTTATAAGAATGATCATGATGCCCTCATGTCCGTATTTTATTTTATCGACACCTCTATCTCTAAACATGTGGACATATTTATCGTTATCGGCTTTCGCTTAAGGACAAGCGAGGTCTAAGCTTGGGGGAGTTGATACGTCCATTTCGCATCATGCTTTTATGTCAATATTTATTGCATTATGGGGTGTTATTACACATTATGTCACAATACTTATGCCTATTCTATGTTATTTTACAAGGTTTACATGAAGAGGGAGAATGCCGGCAGCTGGAAAAGGAGCAAATATTAGAGACCTATTCTACACAACTCCAAAAGTCCTGAAACTCCATGGAAGTTATTTTTGGAAATAATAAAAAATACTGAGCGAAGAAAATACCATAGGGGGCCCACACCCTGGCCACGACGGTGGGGGGTGCGCCCTACCCCCTGGGTGCGCCCCCTGCCTCGTGGGCCCCCTGGTGGCCCTCCGGTGCCCATGTTCTGCTATATGAAGTCTTTCGTCTAAGAAAAAATCATAAGCAAGATTTCAGGACGAGACTCCGCCGCCACGAGGCGGAACCTTGGCGGAACCAATCTAGGGCTCTGGCGGAGTTGTTCTGCCGGGGACACTTCCCTCTGGGAGGAGGAAATCATCGCCATCGTCATCACCAACGCTCCTCTCATCGGGAGGGGGCCAATCTCCATCAACATCTTCACCAGCACCATCTCCTCTCAAACCCTAGTTCATGTCTTGTATCCAATTCTTGTCTCTAAGTCTGAGATTGGTACCTGTAGGTTGCTAGTAGTGTTGATTACTCCTTGTAGTTGATGCTAGTTGGTTTATTTGGTGGAAGATCATATGTTCAAATCCATTATGCATATTAATACCCCTCTGATTCTGAACATGAATATGCTTTGTCAGTAGTTACGTTTGTTCCTGAGGACATGGGAGAAGTCTTGCTATTAGTATTCATGTGAATTTGGTATCCATTCGATTTTTGATTAGATGTATGTTGTCTCTGATGACCCACAAGTATAGGGGATCTATCATAGTCCTTTTGATAAGTAAGAGTGTCGAACCCAACGAGGAGCAGAAGGAAATGATAAGCGGTTTTCAGCAAGGTATTCTCTGCAAGCACTGAAATTATAGGTAACAGATAGTTTTGTGATCAGATAATTTGTAACGAGCAACAAGTAACAAAAGTAAATAAAGTGCAGCAAGGTGGCCCAATCCTTTTTGTAGCAAAGGACAAGCCTGGACAAACTCTTATATAGAGAAAAGCGCTCCCGACGACACATGGGAATTATCGTCAAGCTAGTTTTCACCACGTTCATATGATTCGCGTTCGGTACTTTGATAATTTGATATGTGGGTGGACCGGTGCTTGGGTGCTGCCCTTACTTGGACAAACATCCCACTTATGATTAACTCCTATTGCAAGCATCAGCAACTACAAAAGAAGGTATTAAGGTAAACCTAACCATAGCATGAAACATATGGATCCAAATCAGCCCCTTACGAAGCAACGCATAAACTAGGGTTTAAGCTTCTGTCACTCTAGCAACCCATCATCTACTTATTACTTCCCAATGCCTTCCTCTAGGCCGAAACAATGGTGAAGTGTCATGTAGTCGACGTTCACATAACACCACTAGAGGAGAGACAACGTACATCTCATCAAAATATCGAACGAATACCAAATTCACATGACTACTAATAGCAAGACTTCTCCCATGTCCTCAGGAACAAACGTAACTACCCACAAAGCATATTCATGTTCATAATCAGAGGGGTATTAATATGCATAAAGGATCTGAACATATGATCTTCCACCAAATAAACCAACTAGCATCAACTACAAGGAGTAATCAACACTACTAGCAACCTACAAGTACCAATCCCAGACTTAGAGACAAGAATTGGATACAAGAGATGAACTAGGGTTTGAGAGGAGATGGTGCTGGTGAAGACGTTGATGGAGATTGCCCCCCTCCCGATGAGAGGAGCGTTGGTGATGACGATGGCGATGATTTCCCCCTCCCGGAGGGAAGTGTCCCCGGCAGAACAGCCCCGCCAGAGCCCTAGATTGGTTCCGCCAAGGTTCCGCCTCGTGGTGGCGAGTCTCGTCCCGAAAGCTTGCTTCTGATTTTTCTTCGGACGACAGACTTCATATAGCAGAAGATGGGCACCGGAGGGCCAACAGGGGGCCCACGAGGCAGGGGCGCGCCCAGGGGATAGGGGGCGCCCCCCACCCTCGTGGCTAGGGTGTGGGCCCCCTCTGGTATTTCTTCCACTCAGTATGTTTCATTATTTCCAAAAATAACATCTGTGGAGTTTCAAGACTTTTGGAGTTGTGCAGAATAGGTCTCTAATATTTGCTCCTTTTCTAGCCCAGAATTCCAGCTGCCGGCATTCTCCCTCATGTAAACCTTGTAAAATAAGAGAGAATAGGCATAAGTATTGTGACATAAAGTGTAATCACAGCCCATAATCCAATAAATATCGATATAAAAGCATCATGCAAAATGGACGTATCAACTCCCCCAAGCTTAGACCTAGCTTGTCCTCAAGCGGAAGCCGATAACGATAAATATGTCCACATGTTTAGAGGTAGAGGTGTTGATAAAATAAAATACGGACATGAGGGCATCATGATTCTTCTCATAACAGCAACATATATGGATAATGTCATATGATTTCTTATGCTCAAGTAATAATCTATTCACAATGCAAAGTATGAATCAGAAACTTTATTGAGAACTAACAAACTATAATCTCAGTCATTGAAGCAATTGCAATTTATCATAACATCAGAAAGAGTCTATGTCAGAGCTTTTCAGCAAGTCCACATATTCAACTATCATTTAGTCTTTCACAATTGCTAACACTCACGCAATACTTGTGGTTACGGAGTTTTAATCAAACACAGAGAAAGATAGGGGCTTATAGTTTCGCCTCCCAACCTTTTACCTCAAGCGTAATGTCAACAATAATAGTTCATGCTAACTTACATCCAATTAAATATATGTATCATGATCTTTCCAACACACTGTGCTTGCGAAAGGATAAAATGTAAAAAGGAAAGGTGAAAATCACCATGACTCTTACATAAGGTAGAAGATAGAAGTAAAAGATAGGCCCTTCGCAGAGGGAAGCAGAGGTTGCCATGCGCTTTCAGAGTTGGATGCAATAAATCTTAATGCGAAAGAACGTCACTTTATATTGCCACTTGTGATATGGACCTTTATTATGGAGTCCGTCGCTTTTATTTCTTCCACATCACAAGATCGTATAAAGCTTATTTCCTCCACACTAATCAATCATACATATTTAGAGAGCAATTTTTATTGCTTGCACCAATGGAAACTTACTTGAAGGATCTTACTCAATCCATAGGTAGATATGGTGGACTCTCATGGCAAAACTGGGTTTAAGGGTTTTTGGAAGGACAAGTAGTATCTCTACTTGGTGCAAAGAATTTGGCTAGCATGATGGGGAAAGGCAAGCTCAACATGTTGGATGATCCATAACAATATACTTTATTTCAGATATAAGAAAACATAGCCCATTATATTGTCTTCCTTGTCCAACATCAACTCTTTAGCATGTCATATTTTAATGAGTGCTCACAATCATAAAAGATGTCCAAGACAGTATATTTATATGTGAAACCTCTCTTTCTTTATTACTTCCTATTAATTGCAACGATGACCAAATCTATGTTTGTCAACTCTCAACAACTTTTCATCATCATACTCTTTCTATGTGAAGTCATTACTCTCCATAAGATCAATATGATCTCTTTATTTCTTTTTATTCTTTTCTCTTTTCTTTTATTCACTCAAGATCATAGCAAGATAATCAAGCCCTTGACTCAACACTAATCTTTATTATGTAGCTCATGAACTCGATTACATAGAGGGATCATAAAGCAAAACTCAAAACTAGATCATACTAAAACTTTTATTCTACTAGATCAAGATACTAATAAAAGGATCGGACTAAGAAAAATGGTAAAGAGAGAGATGTGATGGTGATACGATACCGGGGCACCTCCCCCAAGCTTGGCAGTCGCCAAGGTTAGTGCCCATACCCATATGATTATGTCTCCTTTTTCGAGGTGGTGATGATGGAGTTGTTGATGATGACAGTTGTGCCTTTAGCTTCTTCATACTGTAATTGAGAAAGGGCAATTTCCTCATTTAAATCATCGACCTCCGATTCCAGCTTCAAGATCTTGTCACATAAATCTCCGTTGCTTTTCTGCCGAAAAAGAGAAGGAATAAATCGACTGTTAGATAGTTTAGCCCTCTTAGGGAGACTAGATTTCTTGAACTTCAGGTGCATATCCCTAGGTTGAGGTAGAGGGACATCCTCCTCCTCCGAACTTGAATCATTGATCCTCATCAAATGAGCATCCTCCTCCTCATCCGTAGTTCGACCACAAGGGGATAGATCCCCATAGGTCTTTGGGTCAGCAATGAGGTGCGAGACATAGCTCTCTCCGTCGGAATCCTAAGATGACATCTTGCTCCAAATCTCCTACAGAAATAACTCGAAACGAAAATAGAAGATAATTGTGTGATACAGTGGTCAAAACCTTCGAGAGATTATATAATGAATTTTTACTGACCAAAATACGTATCGTGCAAGAAAATGGAGTCCGGAGAGCGCACGAGGTGCCCACGAGGCAGGGGGCGCGCCCAGGGGGTAGGGCACGCCCTCCACCCTCGTGGAGCCCTCGTGTCCTTTCTGGGCTGCTTCTTATTTTTTTTATTTTTCTAAAAATTCCAAAACAGAGAAAAATTGCCATTAGAACTCTTTTGGAGTCGGTTTACTTACCGTAGCACATACTGTCGTGGAATTGTCACGGCAGATGTCCTCGAGCTAGGACTTAGTCGTGGAGCCATCGCAGCTAGGAAGCTTGAAGGGGTTAATGCGGGACAAGGAACACGAGGGTTTATACTGGTTCGGCCCCTTACGGTGAAGGTAAAAGCCTACGTCCAGTTTGAGGTGGTATTGATTAGGGTTTCGATAACCAGGGAGCTAAACCGCTATGCCCGGCTCTCGATGAGATTGTTCTCTGCACTAAACTGCTGCCGGGTCGTCCCTTTATATAGGGAGGCTGACGCCCTGCAGCTCTCAGAGTCCCGGCCGGCTCATAAGAGTGTCCGGCTCGGACTCTTAACTATTCTTGCCTTACACTACAAGTTCTACCATAATAATAATTGTAACTACGGGCCTTAAGCCATATCCAGGTCTTAAGCCCATCTTTGGCCCACCGTCTTTAAGCTTGGCGTCGGGCTTCTGGCAATGACCATTAGGGTAACCCGGCCCCTCCTGGCGGGTGACTCTAAGGTCTATACCCTCAACATTAGGCCCCAGATTAATTTGAGCCGGCTCATGTCAATCTTCCATTCTTTCAACAAAAAACCTCCGGCTTACAATCGTGTGAAGGCCATAACCCGGCGTGACGTCATCCTCTGGACTCCGGATAATCCGCCGTGACGTCATCTTCCATGAAACCCTTTTTTACTCCGCCAGATCCGCAACGGATCTTTGCATTTACTGTCATCCCGAAAATCGAGGCATTTCGTGAGGAGATAACCACGTCGTGGACTCCTTGATCCTCGCGCCCACTCATGAGCTCGCCCTTATAAATAGGCCGGCCCGACGGGCTTCTTTGCCACCCTTCTTCCTCCTCGCGCCACTGCTCCTCGACCCGAGCTCAAACTCTGTCGCCGTCGCCTTGCTCCCGGTCTTCGTCAACCTTGGCCGCTGCATCACCCTGACTCGGTCCAGACAAACGGCGGCGACCCCCGCACCTCTTCAGCACCGGTAAGTCCTCACTACCCCGTAGAGCAGATCTGCAGTAGGGTTCATCCGTGTTCGTCCATGTTCGTCGCCATTGCCACAAACTCCGGTAGTTTCTTTCTTACTGCTCCTTTTGATCTTAGATCTACATAGAACCAGTGCGGCGGTTGTTCGGTACTTATTTCAAATGCCAGTAGATCTCTTTCCACTGCATAACGGCTTCGTTCGAGCTCAAGAACATCCGCACGTCTGTTTCTAGGTCTAGAAACTTTTTATTTTACCCGACCATTTTGATACAAAAGTTTTACTGCGATGTGTGAAACCTGTTTTACCACACTTAGTAAAAAACTGCAATCATTGAATCTCGGCGGTTTACAGTTCCGCCTTAAAGAAACCACGCGCCATAGAACCGTCCGGCTTAAAGAAACCACGCACCATAAAATTTTCCGGCTTAGCTGTGATAAGGCCTATAGACGATCAAATTACTCTCAATCCCTCGGCGGCTTAAATAGCCCGATGCACTTAAGTGTATACCATTAGTCCCCTTCATAAGCCGCCACCTTGACCGTAGATTTCCTCCGGCTCATAATTAACCCAGACATTTTTCCTTTTATCATAGACTGCCGACTTTCACCATGCCTCCCAAGGCTCCCAAAGCTTCCATCACTTGCAACTGGATGAGGTCCAATGTCACCAGTGAGACACTAGCAGATTTTGTTAAGTCCGGATACCTGCCCAAGAAGGACGTCATGTCCTACCGTGCCCCCGACCCGTCAGAAGAGAGACCACAGCCAAAGGACGGGGAGGTAGTGATTTTTGCGGATCATATGAGCCGGGGCTTCGCACCGCCCGGTTCAAAGTTTTTCAGAGACGTCCTGAACTTCTTCGACCTGCGGCCTCAGGACATAGGACCCAACTCAGTGTCCAACATCTGCAATTTCCAAGTGTTCTGCGAGGTTTACCTTGGAGAAGAACCTAGTCTGCTGCTCTTCAGAGAGCTTTTTTATTTGAACCGTCAGAATGAGTGCGCCAATGGGCCAAGTCTGGAGTTAGGTGGCATCTCCATCCAGCGGCGTAGGGACTGCCTTTTCCCTTACGCAGAGCCGCCCAGCCACCCCAAGGACTGGAATCTGACGTGGTTTTACTGCCAAGACACGTCGCCGGCTGACGAGAGTCCGTTGCCCGGCTTTCGCCCCTCGCGTCTGGAGCCGACTCACCCACTGTCAGACAAGCTAACCCAAGCGGAGCGCCAACCTCTGCTCCCCACCATCAACAAGATCAAGGCTCTCCTGGGCAATGGTCTGAATGGAATCGATCTGGTCCGGGTCTGGATATCATGGCGGGTGATCCAATTGAGCCACCGCCCCGGCTTAATGTGCGAGTACACAGGACGAAAGGACGACCCTCAGAGACATAGCCGCAACGATCTTCCTGAAGACGTTGCAGAGGAGATGACCAAGGCTCTCTTGAACGAGAGCCTGGCAGACTGCGGAAGGACCGGGCTAGCCCCCTTCTGCAAGACCAACCCAGCCCCAGCGGTAAGCCGCTGATCTGAAAAATTTATCTGTACATGACTTTCATCTGAATTGTTTTAAGAAAACCTCATTGCATTTTTCAGGCTGATGATAAGTTCTGGCGGGTCAAATACGACCATGAGGCGGCCAAGAAGGCCAGGAAGGCGAAGAAAGCCGCCAAGAAAGCCGCTCCTCGCAAGAAAGGAAGCAGGCCTACTGCTTCAGAGCTGATGCAACTAAGCGACAGCTCCGAGTCAGAGGTAACCCCTGAGCCTTTAAATCCTTGCTGTATTTGTTATTTGTTGCTGTCCGCCTTATCAATACTTGCTCATTGACAGGATGACACCGGCGCAAGTAACCCGGTGGTTGAAGAGGTAATGTCACTTTCCTCCGACTCGGAGCCCTTGCCAAAGCTGAAAGTCCGAAGGGTAACCGGAAAGTAAGCTTTTCACATCCTTTAGCTTACCAAGACCCTCAATTTATTTTGAAGCGACAGGTTCATGAAAGCCGGCGTCACACCCGGACCAACAAGGACACCGACCTCTCAGGCGGGTTACCCGACGCAACAAGGAAGCGACGAACTGAGGTTATTTCCCACTTGTACCCTTTTCATCCGTTGGCGGGTGTTATCCGTCAGCCACTCAATTCTTCTGACTCCAATTATCAGGAGACCTCCCCTTCTTCGGGCGACTCTATGCAGTCGAGTCTTCCGGCCTTCAAGACCGTGCCCGGGTAATGATAACCCTCTTATATTTGTTCTGGTCCTTGCTCATACTTTTTATATTAACCTTTGTTGTTCTTTCAGTGCCCAGGCAAAGCTCACCAAGAGGGCAAAGAAAACCAAGTCGGCCGGAGTGCCGGATTTGCCTGAGCCGGAGGTGACGGTCCAAGAAGCGCCAGCTGCCTCCGCCCCTGAAGCCACCACTCCAATAGACACGGCACCTGTAGAAGCTTCTGCTGACCCGGAGGCCTCCGACTCGGGTCAACCAACAAATGACCCGGACGTGGTAATCACCCGGACGACATTTGTTGAGCCGGGGAGACCTACCGCATTGGCTAAGTGCTCCGCGAAGGGGGAGTTGCTGCAGCCTCACCGGGTGAACCTGGACCTCTCCGACCACACCAACCTGAGCATTGGAGAGCTCGGCTCTGGCTACATCAGCCAAGTGCACAAGAGCCGGGACGCAGAGGTTGCCATGGTGAACCAGATCCAGCAAAAATCTGAGGTATCCTTCTGCTATCCTCTTACTTACTACATAGTTACTTTTATCATGCTAGCCCCCAAGTCGGCGACTTATGACTAAATATGTTGTAGACTTAGGTTCCGGCTTACTCAACTGAGCCGGCAGCTTGTAGATAGATACGTTCAATATGCATTAGCCCCCAAGTGCCAAGTGTCTTTGCTTGGAAAATGCTTGGGACTTAAAATTTATATAGTAACTGTTCATGTCATAACCCGGAAATGTATGCAGGCTGCTGGCAAGAAGCTAGAGGCGGACATGGCTGATCTCAAGAGCCGGCTGCAGATGCAAGAGATGGAGACCCGGAAGGCAAACACCAAGTTCGTGTCCAGCATCGCCGCGCAAGAAAAGCTGAAGACGGAGTTCGACGCTGAGCGGAAGGCATGGGCCGAAGAAAAGGCTGCATTGGTGACCCGGGCTGAACAGGCGGAGAAGACTCTCTCCGAGAAGACCGCCGAGCTCTCCAGCCTAAAGCGCCAGGTGTCCCAGATGGTTGCTGCAATCTTCGGTAAGTCGTCTCACCGTATTTCATCAAGCGTAGAATTTTCATATCTCATAATTCATCCATGTCGGCGGCTTATCTGACTCTATTAAACAGGTCCCAGAAGTGCCAACCTCAACCAGAGCGTGGTAACCAAGCGGAAGGCCGTGTATACCCTGGTGGAGCAACTCTACACTGGGTCTCAGCGTGCCTTGGCTGTGGTGGCCCTCTCTAGCGAGGTGCCGACTCACCTGGCGGAAGTCCTTCGCCGACTCGCCGTTCTGCCTCAGCGGATCCAAGAGCTGCGACGGGCCTCTGCAAGAGCCAGAGCAATCGCTGCGCTGAGCCGGGCTAAGGCGTTCTTGCCAGAGCTAGACCCGGCGGACATCGCCCTCGGCTACCCAAGTCTGAAGGAAGATGGCACGGCTTTCGACCAAAAAGACTTAGCCGCCTGCGTGAAGATCGTGCGCCCAGTCGCGACTCTTATTGGCAACGACACGGATCTAACCAAGTACCAGCCGGGTTACAACGCAGAAAATCAGAGTATTCCAACCCCTCGCTATGAAGCTCTGAGTTTAATTCCGCCGGCTCGTCAGCACACCTTTGCCCCAGAGATTGACCCGGCCGGGTTAATTGACGAGGAAGCCTAATTCGAGGCGCTGAGCGGCATCGACTGGAAGTCATCGACTTTCCAGACCTTGGGGACAGCCGGAGGAGAAGAAGGAGACGAGCCAAAGACATCAACCCAGCAAGCGTCGTAATTCTGCTGGCGGTTTACCAAACAATGCCTCACCCTTTTGGACTCAACGAGTCTTGTAATAGAGTAGGACCAACATTTTATCTTTGCCGTGCCATCGTGCACGCCTTAAATGCTTGAAGTTTTATTGAAGTTGTCTCCTTTATATTTCTCCGGGTCATTCATTCTCCTGAGTCTCAAATAATTGTCTTTAACTATCCTGCATAGAAAGACGAATCACAAGTCTCGAGGCGGCTTACCGCCCTGAGAATCATAAGTTTTAGATAACCCGGAATATGAATCAAAAAGGACTTGTCTTCAATGATATCCTGAATACAGCCGTAAGAACAGACTTAACGGCCTGCAAGCATACTTCCGGTTTAGATAACCCGGGTAATAAGGTTGGTACCTTAATTCCGATTTACTTGTCTTGATGACACCCATTGTGTTCAAGTGACACTGTAAACCAAAGTTAAGCCGGCAAAGTGAGACCCGGCCGTACACACTTTGAAATAATCAGAAGAAACTTGCTATAAAGCAGAGGAACTTAGGGGCTTCCGGTTCGGATACGACCAGAGACCCGGCCCAAAGGGGTTATGCTAGGATTCGAATGCGATCATATAGCCCCCAGTGGGTGTGGCGATGCCAATCAAGAGGGTATCGACAGCTATGTTCTCTTTGGTTTGAATACGACCCATGTTTGAACAGGAAGCCCCCAAATGACTTTAAGAATTGTTTAACGACGCTGATTCGAATACGATCCACGTCGGTTCTCAAGGGTTTAAACTAAGATTCAAATATGATCAAAGAAAAACTCCTCAATGAGCTCGGCACTTTGCCAATCAAATGGGTATCGACAGCTATGTTCTCTTTGGTTTGAATACGACCCATGTTTGAACAGGAAGCCCCCAAGTGACCTTACTATCTACGGCTAGATTCGAATACAATCATAAGCCGGATCCTCCTTCAAGCTATCATGTAATCTTGCAATGAAAACAACACGTGCACATATCGAGGAGAAAAAAGGACAGAGGTCCTGCTTTATTGCTTATCATAATATATACATGGCTGAGAGAAATATGTACATCAAGAGAACCGGTGGCTCAAGTGTAGTAAGGCCGAAGCTGAGCTATGTTCCACGGCCGTCGGGTCTCTTCCTCCGACTTACGTGAATCTTTGTGCTCCCGAATGTCAATGAGGTAATATGACCCGTTGTGCAAGTTCTTGCTGACCACAAAGGGCCCTTCCCAAGGCGGGGATAACTTGTGTGCATCTGTTTGATCCTGGATGAGCCGGAGCACGAGATCGCCTTCCTGGAAGACCCGGGATTTAACCCGGCGGCTATGATAACGGCGCAGGTCTTGTTGGTAAATCGCTGAACGGGCTGCTGCCACATCACGCTGTTCGTCCAACAAATCAAGAGCATCTTGGCGCGCCTGTTCATTATCCGCCTCAACGTAAGCGGCCACTAGAGGTGAGTCATGACGGATGTCACTGGGGAGGACTGCTTCTGCCCCATAAACCATGAAAAAAGGCGTGAAGCCTGTAGATCTGTTAGGAATAGTGTTGATGCTCCATAACACGGAGGGCAACTCCTCCACCCAACAACCCGGCATCCGTTGCAAAGGGACCAAAAGCCGGGGCTTGATGCCCTTCAGAATCTCCTGATTAGCTCTCTCAGCTTGACCATTGGATTGAGGATGAGCCACTGAGGAAACATCAAGTCGGATATGCTCTCGTTGACAAAACTCTTCCATGGCGCCTTTGGAGAGATTGGTGCCATTGTCAGTTATAATGCTGTGTGGAAAGCCAAAGTGGAAAATCACCTTTTTCATAAATTGAACCGCCGTGGCTGCATCGCACTTGCTAACTGGCTCAGCTTCCACCCACTTTGTGAATTTGTCAACTGCCACCAAGAGGTGGGTCTTCTTATCTTTGGACCTCTTAAAAGGCCCAACCATATCAAGCCCCCAGACCGCAAAGGGCCAAGTGATTGGGATCATCCTCAGCTCCTGAGCCGGCACGTGAGCCCGTCGCGAGAACCTTTGGCAACCATCGCACTTACATGGGTCGTATTCGTTGAGCCACCAAGTCTGAGTCGCCGAAGCACCTTACCCGGCTTAAGCTCATCTCTTTAGCCATCCGAAGACCATGGAGCAAGGCCTCGTACTCAGCCGCGTTGTTAGTGCAAGGAAACAGCAACTGTAGCACATAATGGAACTTGTCACCCTTAGGGGAAGCCAATACAACTCCAGCTCCCGAGCCCTCCAACTGCCTGGACCCATCGAAGTGAATAGTCCAATATGTGTTATCCGGCTTTTGCTCGGGCACTTGTGACTCTGTCCAATCATTTATGAAATCCACCAGGGCCTGAGATTTAACAGCAGTGCGTGGCACATATTTGAGACCATGAGGTCCGAGCTCGATAGCCCACTTAGCCACTCTCCCTGTGGCCTCTCTGTTTTGAATGATATCACCAAGAGGGGCAGAACTGACCACAGTGATGGGATGACCCTGAAAATAATGCTTAAGTTTCCGGCTCGCCATGAACACACCATAAACAAGCTTCTGCCAATGCGGATATCGCTGCTTGGACTCAATGAGTACTTCGCTGACATAATAAACCGGCCGCTGAACCGGATGCTCCTTACCCTCCTCCTTGCGCTCCACCACCATAGCCACACTGACGGCTCGTGTGTTCGCCGCCACATATAATAATAAGGCTCCTTATCAACCGGAGCAGCAAGGACTGGAGGCTCTGCCAGCTGCTTCTTCAAATCCTCAAAGGCAGTATCAGCTGCATCATTCCAGACAAAGTTATCAGTTTTCTTCATCAACTGATATAAAGGCATGGCCTTCTCACCCAAACGGCTTATGAACCGGCTTAAAGCAGCGATGCGACCCGCCAAGCGCTGAACGTCATTTATACACGCCGGCTTAGCCAGGGAGGTGATGGCCTTGATCTTCTCCGGGTTAGCTTCAATGCCTCTGTCAGAAACCAAAAAACCCAAGAGTTTGCCTGTAGGAACACCAAAAACACACTTGGCCGGGTTAAGCATCATCTTGTAGACCCGGAGGTTATCAAAGGTCTCCCTTAAATCATCTATCGGGGTTTCCTCTTTTATGGACTTAACCACAATATCGTCCACATAAGCGTGAACATTGCGCCCAATCTGTTTATGAAGACAGTTATGTACACAATGCTGGTAAATCGCCTGTGCACACTTGAGTCCAAAGGGCATAGACACATAGCAGAAGGCTCCAAAGGGAGTGATGAACGCCGTCTTCTCCTGGTCCTTAACTGCCATCTTAATATGATGATATCCAGAATAAGCATCCAAGAAACTTAAGCGTGCACAACCTTCCATAGCATCAATGATTTGATCAATACGGGGGAGGGCAAAAGGATCAGCCGGACACGCCTTGTTTAAGTCCGTGTAGACCACACACATCCGCCAGGTGCCGTTCTTCTTGAGTACGAGCACCGGGTTAGCCAACCACTCTGGGTGAAAGACTTCAACAATAAACCCGGCCGCCAAGAGCCGGGCCACCTCTTCACCAATAGCTTTCCGCCTCTCTTCATTAAACCGCCGAAGGAACTGCCTGACCGGCTTAAATTTTGGATCAACGTTGAGAGTGTGCTCAGCGAGTTCTCTAGGTACACCTGGCATGTCAGAAGGTTTCCATGCGAAGATGTCCCTATTCTCACGGATGAACTCAATGAGCGCACCTTCCTATTTTGGATCCAGATTGGCACTGATGCTAAATTGCTGAGATGAGTCTCTTGGAACGAAATCAACAAGTTTAGTCTCATCAGCTGACTTAAATTTCATCGCCGGCTCATGCTCCGTAGTCGGCTTTTTCAGAGAGGTCATATCAGTTGGGTCGACATTGTCCTTGTAAAACTTCAACTCCTCTGTTGCACAAACAGATTCTGCATAAGCTGCATCGCCTTCCTCACACTCCAGGGCCACTTTCCGTCTGCCGTGAACCGTAATGGTCCCGTTGTGACCCGGCATCTTGAGCTGTAAGTACACATAACACGGCCGAGCCATGAACTTGGCGTAAGCCGGCCGTGCAAATATAGCATGGTATGGACTTCTTATCTTGACCACCTCAAAGGTCAATTTCTTCACCCTGTAGTTGTTCTCATCACCAAAGGCCACTTCCAACTCAATCTTGCCGACTGGATAAGCCGACTTACCAGGTACCACACCGTGGAAAATAGTGTTGGACTGGCTAAGATTCTTATCAATCAACCCCATACGACGGAATGTCTCATAATAGAGGATGTTAATGCTGCTGCCTCCATCCATGAGCACCTTAGTGAACTTATATCCTCCCACCTGAGGAGCCACTACCAGGGCCAAGTGACCCGGATTATCCACCCGTGGAGGGTGATCCTCCCTGCTCCACACTATAGGCTGCTCAGACCACCGCAAGTAGCGTGGAACCGCCGGCTCAACAGCATTCACAGCCCTCTTATGAAGCTTCTGATCTCGCTTACACAGGCTGGTGGTAAACACATGGTACTGTCCACCGCTAAGCTGCTTTGGATTGGTCTGATAACCCCCTGCTGCTGTTGATGACCCTGGCCAGACTGTTGATTGAAGCCCCCTTGACCGTTCTGAGGATTAGAATTTGAGCCGCCGCCCGGGCCATGAAAGCCGCCGGCGCCTGAGCCGCCGCCCGGGCCATTGTAATTCTTAAAGGCCTTCATGATTGCACAATCCTTCCACAGATGAGTCGCTGGCTTCTCTCTAGAGCCATGCCTTGGACAAGGCTCATTCAACAGCTGCTCCAGCGTCGGACCTGACCCGCCGCCTCGGGGAGGGGGCCTCCCCTTACGTCGCTGGTTATTCCCTTGTGAGCTGGCGTTGGCCACAAACTCTAGGCTGTCGTCGGCCTTGCGCTTGCCTCCTCCTTGGTTCCCTGGGTTATGCTGAAGACCCTTGCCGTTGTCGTTCTTCTTTCCCTTCCCTGCCCTTTCAACATCTGAAGGGGGATCCTTGGTACCATCAGAATCGGCGTACTTAACAAGAGCCGCCATTAGTGTACCCATATCACTGCAGTCGCGCTTAAGCCGCCCAAGTTTCATCTTCAGGGGCACGAAACGACAATTCGGTTCCAGCATTAAGACTGCAGAGCCGGCATCCATCTTATCTGACGAATGTATGATCTCCTTGACCTGGCGAACCCAATGTGTCGTAGACTCACCCTCCTGCTGCTTACAGTTAGTCAAATCCACAATTGACATAGACTGCCTACAGGTATCCTTGAAGTTTTGGATGAACCGGGCTTTCAGCTCCGCCCAAGACCCAATGGAATTCGGTGGTAGCCCTTTCAACCAAGTGCGGGCAGTCCCATCTAACATCATGGTGAAATACTTAGCCATGGCCGCCTCACTGACCTCCAGCAGCTCCATAGCCATCTCATAACTCTCGATCCAGGCTGCAGGCTGTAAGTCTGCTGTGTAATTAGGCACCTTCCTAGGGCCTTTGAAGTCCTTGGGTAGACGCTCATTGCGGATAGCTGGTACTAAACAAGGGACACCCCCAGTCCTGGTGGGGATACCCACGTTGACGGAAGTCGTCGGATAAGCCGGGGGGTCTGGTAAGCCGTCAATTGAGGCACCTGCTCCGCCTCTTGCCGCGCTCTGTCCTGGTCTGCTGCGTGAAAGGCTCCATTATGAACCAGGCCATGGCCAGGGGGCGGGTCATGGCGTCGGACGTTACTTGAACCGGTCGCTGAGACCATGTGTCTGCTGTAACTCGGGCTCTGGCCTGGACGAGGGGTCGAGTGGATCTTGTCCCGGCTGTAGGAGTACGCCTCTTGCTGCACCAGTGCTGTCTGAAGGAGTTCCCTGACCCGGCGGGTTTCAATAGCCGTCGGAGAGTCGCCGTCAACTGGAAGAGCCGCCAGCCGTGCTGCCGCAGCGACCATGTTCTCCAGTGGGTTATTATAATGACCCGGGGGTATTGGCACGTACTGAGGCGGGGTAGGGGGCACCTGGGGAGGCCCCATCACTCGTGGCTGAATAGGGGTTCCAGACCCGGGCACTATGACCCCTGGCGGGTTACTAGACCCTGCACCTGGCGTGTTGAAGAGGTTGCGTGGATCGTAAACCGGAGGGAGTCGAGATTGGGTCTTTTGATACCTCCTTCTCATGACCTCATTGGACGCGTTCTGATCCATCGTGAGTTGGAAGGACTGCGCCTGGATCAGCTGAGTTTGGGCATCGAGAGCCGCCCTCTCTGCAGCCATCCTGATCCCTTCTGCTGCAAGCTCCTCCTTAGCTTTCACTAGATCCAATTTTAACTATGCCACCTCCGCATCATGCTGAGCTTGATCCGCCGGGTCAACCGTGGCGGTTAACAGGGCCGTCATCTTGTCCGTGAGATCCATCAGCACCTGAGCCGGAGAAGGCTCCGGGTTTCCCGCTCTAGCAGCGGGGTTCTGAACAGGTTGCGCGCCAGCCATAAAGACTCCAACCTGACTTGGCGGCTCAAACGGGTCCGGAATACTGTCACCATCAGAACAACCCATGAGCCTGCCATCTTGAAGCTGATACAACGAGTTTGACTCATCGGTGGCCGACTCGCCGTCAGAGCCGGCGGCCGCCTCATCACCAGACCCAGATGGATCAGAGGGCCCTCCATGGATACATCCCACAAAAGCGCGCCTTAAGGCAGGCCGGGCCCGAGCGGGTCATGCACGCTGAGCCGTTTCGATGAGATCGGGGCAGAGATCCGGCTCAGGCCCGGCTCACCGATCTTGCCAATGAAAACATGAATTCCGCCGAAGGGGACCCGGTACCCGTACTCAATTGAGCCGGCGTCGGGGCCCCAGTTTGCATCGTCGATGTAGAGCTTGCCGCGATGACTCTTGGTCATCCGGCCCACAGCGTATCCCTTGAGCCCTTCGAAGCTGCCCTTCAAGAACTCAAATCCACCGTGCGTTGGCCCCACGGTGGGCGCCAACTGTCGTGGAATTGTCACGGCAGATGTCCTCGAGCTAGGACTTAGTCGTGGAGCCATCGCAACTAGGAAGCTTGAAGGGGTTAATGCGGGACAAGGAACACGAGGGTTTATACTGGTTCTGCCCCTTACGGTGAAGGTAAAAGCCTACGTCCAGTTTGAGGTGGTATTGATTAGGGTTTCGATAACCAGGGAGCTAAACCGCTATGCCCGGCTCTTGATGAGATTGTTCTCTGCACTAAACTGCTGCCGGGTCGTCCCTTTATATAGGGAGGCTGACGCCCTGCAGCTCTCAGAGTCCCGGCCGGCTCATAAGAGTGTCCGGCTCGGACTCTTAACTATTCTTGCCTTACACTACAAGTTCTACCATAATAATAATTGTAACTACGGGCCTTAAGCCATATCCGGGTCTTAAGCCCATCTTTGGCCCACCGTCTTTAAGCTTGGCGTCGGGCTTCTGGCAATGACCATTAGGGTAACCCGGCCCCTCCTGGCGGGTGACTCTAAGGTCTATATCCTCAACACATACCTATTCCTTTTCGGAGTCTGAAACGTTCTGGAAAGTGTCTCTTATGTATTCCTCCGGTGTTACGATTTCAATAACATTGGTTTCAACATTTATAGGATTACCTGAGATATAATGTTTGATTCTTTGACCGTTCACCACCTTCGGATTTGTGCCTTCAAAGTTGTTAATTTTTATGGCACCGAACGATAGACCTCCTCGATAACGTAAGGACCTTCCCATTTAGAGAGAAGTTTTCCTGCAAAAAATCTTAAACGAGAGTTGTATAGCAATACATAATCACCTACATTAAACTCACACTTTTGTATTCTTTTGTCATGCCATCTTTTAACTTTTTCTTTAAACAATTTGGCATTCTCATAGGCTTGGGTTCTCCATTCATCAAGTGAGCTAATGTCAAATAACCTCTTTTCACCAGCAAGTTTGAAATCATAGTTGAGCTCTTTAATGGCCCAATATGCCTTATGTTCTAGTTCGAGAGGTAAATGTCATGCTTTTCCATAAACCATTTTATACGGAGACATTCCCATAGGATTTTTATATGCAGTTCTATAAGCCCATAATTCATCATCAAGTTTCTTGGACCAATTCTTTCTAGATCTATTAACAATCTTTTGCAAAATTAATTTGAGTTCTCTATTACTCAATTCTACTTGGCCACTAGACTGTGGGTGATAAGGAGATGCAATTCTATGATTAACATCATACTTGGCAAGCATTTTACGGAAAGCACCATGAATAAAGTGTGAACCACCATCAGTCATTAAATATCTAGGGACTCCAAACCTCGGAAAAATAACTTCTTTAAGCATCTTAATAGAAGTGTTATGATCAGCACTACTGGTTGGAATAGGTTCTACCCACTTAGTAACGTAATCAACAGCAACTAAAATATGTGTATACCCATTAGAGGCAGGAAACGGTCCCATATAATCAAAGCCCCAAACATCGAATGGTTCAATAACAAGTGAATAAATCATAGGCATTTCTTAACGTCTACTAATATTACCAATTCTTTGACATTCATCACAAGATAAGACAAACTTACGGGAATCCTTAAAGAGCGTAGGCCAATAAAAACCGGATTGCAATACCTTATGTGTAGTTCTATCTCCAGCATGGTGTCTTCCATAAGCCTCGGAGTGACACTTGCGTAGGATCTGTTCATGTTCATGCTCAGGCACACAACGTCTAATAACACCATGTACTCCTTCTTTATAAAGATGCGGGTCGTCCCAGAAGTAATGTCTCAAATCATAGAAAAACTTTTTCTTTTGCTGGTATGTGAGACTAGGTGGTATGAATTTAGCAACAATGTAATTAGCATAATCAGCATACCATGGAGCAGTACGAGAAGCATTTATGACATTAGTTGTTCATCAGGAAAGCTATCATCAATAGGTAGTGGGTCATCAAGAACATTCTCTAACCAAGACAAGTTGTCTGCAACGGCGTTCTCAGCTCCCTTTCTACCAATAATATGCAAATCAAATTCTTGTAGCAAGAGAACCCATCTAATAAGTCTAGGTTTAGCATCTTTCTTTTCCATAAGATATTTAATAGCAGCATGATCAGTGTGAATAGTTACTTTAGAATCAAGCAAATACAACTACTAAGAAATTCTTTTTCAGTAGTAGCTTAATTTCTCTGAGCATTGTCTAGAGTTTTACTAGCATATTGAATAACATTTAATTTCTTATCAACTCTTTGCCCTAGAACCGCACCTACAGCATAATCGCTAGAATCACACATAATTTCAAAGGGTAAATTCCAATCAGGTGGCTGAAGAATAGGTGCAGAAATCAATGCTTTCTTCAGTATTTCAAATGCTTCTACACAATCATCATCAAAGACAAATGGTATATCTTTTTGTAATAGATTAGTCAGAGGCCGAGATATTTTTGAGAAGTCCTTAATGAACCTACTATAAAACCCGGCATGACCAAGAAAACTTCTTATACCTTTGATGTCCTTGGGACATGGCATCTTTTCAATAGCATGAACTTTAGCTTTATCAACTTCAATACCTCTTACAGAAATTTTATGCCCCAAGACAATACCTTCATTAACCATAAAGTGGCACTTCTCGCAATTCAAGACAAGATTAGTTTCTTCACATCTCTGCAAAACTCGATCAAGGTTGCTTAAGCAAACATCAAAAGAGGATCCATAAACGGAGAAATCGTCCATGAAAACCTCACAAATCTTTTCACAAAAGTCAGAGAATATAGCCATCATGCATCTTTAAAGGTAGCAGGTGCATTACATAAACCAAAAGGCATATGCCTATAAGCAAAAGTATCGAAAGGGCAAGTAAAAGTGTTCTTAGCTTGATCATCAGCTGACACAGGTATTTGAGAGAAACCAGAATAACCATCTAGAAAGCAAAAATGTGTATGTTTGGATAATCTTTCTAGCATTTGATCAATAAAAGGTAATGGGGTAATGATCTTTTTTAGTAGGCTTATTTAATTTGTGGAAATCAATTACCATCCTATAACCTGTAATAATTCTTTGCGGAATCAATTCATCTTTATCATTAGGAACGATAGTAATATCTCCCTTCTTAGGGACACAATGGACAGAACTTACCCACTGACTATCAGCAACGGGATAGATTATACCTGCCTCAAGGAGCTTTAGTATTTCCTTTCTTACCACTTCTTTCATTTTAGGATTCAGCCGTCATTGATGATCAATAACTGGTTTGGCATCTTTCTCCAAATTTATTTTGTGTTGGCATAGAGTGGGACTAATGCCCTGAAGATCATCAAGAGTATATCCAATAGCAGTATGGTGCTTCTTCAGAGTTTTCAATAATTTTTCTTCCTCCTTCTCTGAAAGGTAAGCACTAATAATAACAAGGTATATCTTCTTTTCATCAAGATAAGCATATTTAAGGGTATCAGGCAATGGTTTAAGCTCAAACACGGGATCACCCTTGGGTGGAGGAGGATCCCCTAGGATTTCAACAGGCAAGTTGTGTTTCAGAATAGGTCCCTATTTAAAGAATACTTCATCTATTTCCCTTCTTTCATTCATAAACATATCATTTTCATGGTCTAGCAAATATTGTTCTAAAGGATCACTAGGAGGTACGGCAATAGAAGCAAGACCAATAATTTCATCTTTACTAGGCAGTTCCTCTTCGCGGTGTTGCCTACGAAATTTAGAGAAGTTGAACTCATGAGACATATCACCTAAAACAATAGTAACAACATCCTTTTCGTAGTCTGTCCTAGCATTAACAGTGTTTAAGAAGGGTCTATCAAATATAATGGGACAAAAGCTATCTTGTGGGGAACCAAGAATGAGAAAATCAGCCGGATATTTAGTTTTCCCACACAAGACTTCAACATCTCTAACAATTCCAATTGGTGATATAGTATCTCTATTGGCAAGTTTAATTGTGACATTAGTTTCTTCTAACTCAGTAGGTGCAATATCATGCATAATTTCTTTATATAAGTCAATAGGTATTGCACTAGCACCCATGTCACATAAGCCATGATAACAATGATCTCCTATTTTAACAGAAATAACGGGCATGCCTACCACAAGTCTATGTTTATCTTTAGCACAAGGTTTAGCAATTCTAGCAGTCTCATCACAGAAATAAATAACATGCCCATCAATATTATCAGCCAAGAGATCTTTAACAATAGCAATATTAGCTTCAACTTTAACTTGCTCAGGAGGTGTATAAGTTGTAATATTGCTTTTATGAACCACAGTTGAAGCTTTAGCATGATCCTTTATTCTAACAGGGAAAGGTGGTTTCTCAACATAGGCAGTAGGAAGAATAGGATCATTATAAGTGATAGTCTTTTCTTCAACTTTAATAGGTGCAGCTACTTTTACTTCTATGGGAGGATGATATTTAAACCACTTCTCCTTAGGGAGATCAACATGAGTAGCAAAAGATTCACAGAAAGAAGCTACTATCTCTGAGTCAAGTCCATATTTAGTGCTAAATTTATGGAAAACTTCGGTATCCATAAAAGATTTAACACAATCAAACTTAGGTGTCATACCTGACTCCTTACCTTCGTCGAGATCCCAATCTTCAGAGTTTTGTTTAATTCTTTCCAATAAATCCCATTTGAATTCAATAGTCTTCATAATAAAAGAGCCAGCACAAGAAGTATCGAGCATGGTGCGATTGTTGTCAGAAAGCCGAGCATAAAAATTTTGAATAATCATTTCTCTTGAGAGCTCATGATTGGGGCATGAATATAACATTGACTTAAGCCTCCCCCAATCTTGAGCGATGCTTTCTCCTTCGCGAGGCCAAAAATTATATTTATAGTTACGATCACGATGAACAAGATGCATAGGATAAAACTTCTGATGAAATTCCAATTTCAATCGTTTGTAGTTCCATGATCCCATATCATCACATAGCCTATACCATGTCAATGCATCTCCCTTCAAAGATAAAGGGAAGACCTTCTTCTTGATAACATCATCGGGCATACCTGCAAGCTTAAATAATGCACAAACTTCATCCACATATATTAGGTGCTCATCAGGATGTAATGTTCCATCTCCTGCAAAAGGATTAGCTAGCAGTTTTTATATCATACCCGAAGGAATTTCAAAGTAGACATTTTCATTTTCAGTAGGTTCAGTAGGTTGAGGAGCAACTCTTTGCTCTACTGGTCGGGGTGAAGATACCCCGAACAAGCCCCTCAGAGGATTACTTTCCATAGTAACAAGTGACAATAAATTTTAGCACACTATATAAATTTTTCCTTACCAAATTCCACCTACCAAAGGCACTTCACTCCCCGGAAACGGCGCCAGAAAAGTCTTGATGACCCACAAGTATAGGGGATCTATCGTAGCCTTTTGATAAGTAAGAGTATCAAACCCAACGAGGAGCAGAAGGAAATCATAAGCGGTTTTCAGCAAGGTATTCTCTGCAAGCACTGAAATTATAGGTAACAGATAGTTTTGTGATAAGATAATTTGTAAAGAGCAACAAGTAACAAAATTAAATAAAGTGCAGAAAGGTGGCCCAATCCTTTTTGTAGCAAAGGACAAGCCTGGACAAACTCTTATATAGAGAAAAGCGCTCCCGAGGGCACATGGGAATTATCATCAAGCTAGTTTTCACCACGTTCATCTGATTCGCGTTCGGTACTTTGATAATTTGATATGTGGGTGGACCGGTGCTTGGGTGCTGCCCTTACTTGGACAAACAGTCCAATTATGATTAACTCCTATTGCAAGCATCCGCAACTAGAAAAGAAGTATTAAGGTAAACCTAACAATAGCATGAAACATATGGATCCAAATCAGCCCCTTACGAAGCAATGCATAAACTAGGGTTTAATCTTCTGTCACTCTAGCAACCCATCATCTACTTATTACTTCCCAATGCCTTCCTCTAGGCCCAAACAATGGTGAAGTGTCATGTAGTCGACGTTCACATAACACCACTAGAGGAGAGACAACATACTATACATCTCATCAAAATATCGAACGAATACCAAATTCACATGACTACTAATAGCAAGACTTCTCCCATATCCTCAGGAACAAACGTAACTACTCACAAAGCATATTCATGTTCATAATCAGAGGGGTATTAATATGCATAAAGAATCTGAACATATGATCTTCCACCAAATAAACCAACTAGCATCAACTACAAGGAGTAATCAACACTACTAGCAACCTACAAGTACCAATCCCAGACTTAGAGACAAGAATTGGATATAAGAGATGAACTAGGGTTTGAGAGGAGATGGTGCTGGTGAAGATGTTGATGGAGATTGGCCCCCTCTCGATGATAGGAGCGTTGGTGATGACGATGGCGATGATTTCCCACTCCCGGAGGTAAGTGTCCCTGGCAGAACAGCTCCGCTAGAGCCCTAGATTGGTTGCGCCAAGGTTCCGCCTCTTGGCGGCGGAGTCTCGTCCGAAAGCTTGCTTTTGATTTTTCTACGGACGAAAGACTTCATATAGCAGAAGATGGGCACCGGAGGGCCAACAGGGGGCCCATGAGGCAGGGGCGCGCCCCCACCCTCGTGGCCAGGGTGTGGACCCCCTCTGGTATTTCTTCCGCTCAGTATTTTTCATATTTCCAAAAATAGCTTCCGTGGAGTTTCAGGACTTTTGGAGTTGTGCAGAAGAGGTCTCTAATATTTTCTCCTTTTCCAGCCCAGAATTCCAGCTGTCGGCATTCTCCCTCCTTATGTAAACCTTGTAAAATAAGAGTGAATAGGCATAAGTATTGTGACATAAAGTGTAATAACAGCCCATAATGCAATAAATATCGATATAAAAGCATGATGCAAAATGGACGTATTAGTCTCTCCTCTAGAGGTGTTATGTGAACGTCGGCTACATGATACTTCACCATTATTTAGGCCTAGAGAAAGGCATTGGGAAGTAATAAGTAGATGATGGGTTGCTAGAGTGACAGAAGCTTAAACCCTAGTTTATGTGTTGCTTCGTAAGGGGCATATTTGGATCCATATGTTTCATGCTATGCGTAGGTTTACCTTAATACTTCTTTTGTACTTGCGGATGCTTGCAAGAGGAGTTAATCGTAAGTGGGATGCTTGTCCAAGTAAGGACAGCACCCAAGCACCGGTCCTCCCACATATCAAATTATCAAAGTACCGAACGCGAATCATATGAACGTGATGAAAACTAGCTTGACGATAATTCCCATGTGTCCTCGGGAACGCTTTTCTCTATATAAGAGTTTTTCCAGGCTTGTCCTTTGCTACAAAAAGGATTGGACCACCTTGCTGCACCTTATTTACTTTCATTACTTGTTACCTGTTACAAATTATCTTAGCACAAAACTATCTGTTACCTATAATTTTAGTGCTTGGAACCGCTTATCATTTGCTTCTGCTCCTCGTTGGGTTCGACACTCTTACTTATCGAAAGGACTACGATAGATCCCCTATACTTGTGGGTCATCAGGTGTGCGGTTCCGGTGGGGCAGGTCAAGACGGCCCTGTGGGGATGGAGGTGGCGCGATACACAAGGCGAAAGTCGGGGCAGCTCCTTGGAGGTGGAGGACGGGGCGGCTGATCCGGCGTGACGACGAGATCGACGTTGGATTGTCATCCAGTGCAGTGGATGAGGGACGGCGAGCTGTTGCGGTGGACGACATCGTAGGGGAAGAGTCTTCGGTTGGGCGGCGATCGAGAGGCCGACGGAGGAGCGTGGGGTTTCGTGGGTTTTGGCGGCCTCGGTGTACGAATGGGGGGGACGAAGGGGAAGGTAGGTGGGAGCCATGGCTTAGGGACGCTCTTGTCCGAAATGTGGGGTAAGTTACAAGCGTACCCCCACCAGTTTTGACACTGCGACGTCGAGTCGGCATTTCTGGCTGAGGGGTAGAATGGGGATTTCGCGTGTCTCGGCTGCGGGACCGATTTCGAATGAGGAGGGAGTTTTCGCGCGCGTTGAAATTTCGGGATAACAAGGCGCGGTGCGGGTTGAAGAGGCGGGCGTTTCAAAGCAGATGAGACAAAAGATAGTCGAGCTTGAAAATTTCGGGATAACAAGGCCCGGATTCCTTGTTCGGTAGAACAAACTTAACCTGTACAAAAAAACAATTCATACAAGACACAAGAGAGTCATGTCCCCTTTTACTATATTGCTATAAATGTCATTGAAAAAATACAAGAAAAATGTAAAAAAATTGGGAGAAGAAGATTACCCTGTACAGTACCAAATCGATTCGCACTTCCCTCAACAATAACAAAAAACAAATCAATTCCCACCAAAGGAAAGAGTCATGTCCCTTTTTATATGATTACAAATGCCAGGATCTAAAATTTCAATTTTTGAATCCACGTTATGTTGAATTCCAATATATCGTTAGGTGACCTTGCGGTTTATAATGGATGTAGTCCTACATTTTGATCTTCCATCATATATGAACATTTTACTCCACCCTATGAACATATATATTGTCGTCTACCATATAGACTAAATTTGAATCAATTTTCTTATTTGAATAAGATTCTTGTCAAGTTATACAATCATTTAAATATTATCTTGATAACAAAAAACATGCATATAGCAGTAATCATATTTCACTATGAACTACATGTACCGGATACGTCTCCAACATATCTATAATTTATGAGGTATTCATGTTGTTATTTTATCATTCTTGGATGTTTTACAATCATTTTATAGCAACTTTATATCATTTTTTGGGACTAACCTATTGACCCAGTGCCCAGTGCCAGTTTCTGTTTTTTGCTTTTTTTTACATCATAGAAAATCAATATCAAACGGAGTCCAAACGCAACGAAACTCCACGGGGATTTTTTATGGACCAGAAGGAACCCAATGGGCCAGAGCTGCACCTGGGGGGTGCCCCGAGGGGGGAAAACCCACCAGGGCGCGCCAGGCCCCCCTGGCGTACCCAGGTGGGTTGTGCCCACCTCGGTGGCCTCCCGCACACCTTCTTTGCACTATAAATTCACAAATATTCCGAAACCCATCAGGGTTAACCTAGATCAGAAGTTTCACCGCCGCAAGGCTCTGTAGCCACCAAAAACCAATCTAGACCAGTTCTAACACCCTGCCGGAGGGGGAAATCATCTCCGGTGGCCATCTTCATCATCCCGGCGGCCACCACGATGAGGAGGGAGTAGTCCACCCTCGGGGCTGAGGGTTTGTACTAGTAGCTATGTGATAAATCTCTCTCTCTCATGACCTCTATCATGGGCTTTGATAATATAGTCGGATCATATGATGTTTCTACCCTCTATACTCTTGTTATGATGAATTGAATCTTTACCCTTGGAAGTTTTATCTTGTCGGATTGAATATTCAGAGATGAGAACACATGATATATATATCTTGTGGTATGAATACTTGAGGTGACAATTGGGGTATCATATTGATTCACTTGATATGTGTCTTGGCATTCAACTCGCGGATTCCCGCGGTGATATTGGGGTAATCTATGCATAGGGGTTGATGCACGTTTTTCTCCGGTAGAAACTTTGGGGTCCCCTCATAGTTCCTTGTGATGGATTGAGTATTATGAATATGAATTTGCTTTGGTGTTATTCTAGTACGAACTCTAGGATTGATCGAACGGAAAAAATAGCTTTGTGTTATTTTAGTACGAACTCTTGAGTAGATCTAACGGAAAGAATAGCTTTGAGGTGGTCTCGTGCCCTACAAACAATATCTGTCTTTTGTTCTCCGCTAATAGGAACTCGGGAGTGATTCTTTATTACACTTTGAGGGATAATCATATGATCCAACTATGTTAGCATTGTTGAGAGGTTGCACTAGCGAAAGTACGGACCCTAGGACTCATTTTTTAGCATTGCAATACCTTTGTTGTGCCCGTTTACTATTTGCTACCTTGCTGTTTTTATTTATTCAGATTATAAAAATATATTTCTACCATCCATATTACACTTTTATCACCATCTCTTCGCCGAACTAGTGCACCTATATAATTTGCCATTGTATTGGGTGTGTTGGGGACACAAGAGATTTCTTATATTTGGTTGCAGGGTCGTTTGAGGGAGACCATCTTCATCCTACACCTCTCATGGATCGATAAACCTTAGGTCATCCACTTGAGGGAAAACTGCTACTGTCCTACAAAACTCTGCGCTTGGAGGCCCAACACGTGTCTACAAGAATAAAGTTACGTAGTAGACACAAGCTCTTTTCTAGCACTATTGCCGGGGAGGTTAGGAAAGCGGCACTCGCATCCCGTCAACGAAGCTCTTTTCTGGCGCCGTTGCTGGGGAGGTGAGTGCTTGAGGGTATATCTTTAGATCTTGCAATTGAATCTTTTAGTTCCTTGTTTTATCACTAGTTTTGGTTATAAAGGAAAACCACAAAAATATGGAATTGAGGTTGCATCATATTATTCATCTTTATAATGTCTTTTGTGAAAATGATGGAAACGAAAATTGTGCTCAATTGTTAGAAGAAGAAGTCAATAAAATGTTTGGCACAAAATATTTGAATGGTGAGCATGATTGCAATGTTGTTAGTATGAATTCTTTGAATATCCATGATGCTAATGATATGCAAAGCCATAAGCTTGGGGATGCTATGTATGATGAATATGATATTTTTAGTCCCCCAAGTTTTGATGAGAAAATTTATTATGATGATTGCACACCTCCTATTTATGAGGATTATATTGATGAAAGTGGATTCAGAGATGTCATGACTTTATTTGATGATGAATCCACTATTTTGGAAGAGGTTGCAATTGATTATGATAACAAGGTTGCTCTCTATGATGATTATGGTGATGAGATGTATAATATAAAGAATAATGATAACCATGAAACTTGTCATCATGATTTTAATATTCACTCTCATGATAGTTATTTTGTTGAGTTTGCTCGCACTACTATTGATGGGAAGAAATTTTCTTATGTGCAGATTAATAAAATCTCTATGCTTGTGGATCATGAAAAGAATTATTTATGTGATAGCTATATTTTTGAATTCATTCATGATGCTACTGAAAATTATTATGAGGGACGAACATATGCTTGTAGGAATTGCAATAATATCGACTTTCCTCTCTATGTGTTGAAAATATTGAAGTTATGCGTATTTTGCCTTCCTATGCTAGTTGATTCTTGTTCACATAAGTTGTTTGCTCACAAGATCCCTATGCATAGGAAGTGGGTTAGACTTAAATGTGCTTGCCATGTGATTCATGATGCTCTTCTTATGTTTCAATTCTTATCTTTTAGGCGAGCATCTTTGAAATCATCATGCCTAGCTAAAAGGCATTAATGAAAAGTGCTTGTTGGGAGACAACCCAACACTTTTACTTACTGTTTTTGTGTGTTTACATGATTTTTATACTGTATTGATCATGTTTTATTGATTTTGTTTCAATAAACTGCCAAGTAAAGCCTTTGGGACCATGTTGGGTGATAGTTGATTTGACCCTGCTGAAAAACAGAAACTTTTGCGCTCACGAAAATAAGTCTCATTTTAACAGAAGAGTGCTTTTGAGTTGATTCTTTTTGTAGAAGTTTAATATACAAATTGCTCACGTGGTCCAATTTTTTTCATAATATTTGGAGTAGCAGAAGTATGGTAGTTATCCAGATCATTACAGGCTGTTCTGTTTTTGACAGATTCTGTTTTCAATGCATAGTTTGCTTGTTTTCTAGTTTCTATGGCTTATATTGCTCAATATAAATTGTGTAAATGATATGCTACAGTAGGAATTGTGTGCAAACAATTATGAATCTTGTCTTTGACAGTACCAAAGTGAAATGGTTTGCTCTTTATCGTACTAACCTATCTCACGAAGTTTTGTTAAGTTTTGTGTGATTGAAGTTTTCAAGTTTTGGGTGAGATATCGATATGAGGAGAATAAGGAGTGACAAGACCCTAATATTGGGGATGCCCAAGGAACCCCAAGTTAATACCCAAGGAATATCCAAGCAACTAAGCTTGGGGATGCCCCGGAAGGCATCCCCTCTTTCGTCTCCAACATTATCGGTAACCCCACTCGGAGCTATGTTTTAATTCGTCACATGATATGTGTTTTTCTTGGAGCGTCATTTTATTTTGTTAGGATTTTCTTGCTGTTATTTATAATAATGTTTTGCATCTTTTATTTAAATAAAAATTTCAACGATAGCCTTTACCATGCTTATTTTACAAGTCTACATGTTGCTGTTTGAAAACAGAAAGTTTACCGCTGTTGCAAAAATTCCCTAGAAAAGTCAGAGTGTGATAAAATGTTGAAACTTTTTGCATAATAAGCTCCGATAAATTTTCTACAGTGTGGTAAAATTTTCATAATTTTTAGAGTTAGGGAAGTATGAGGAAACCTGCATTCTTTACAGACTGTAATGTTTTGTAAGATTGCTGTTATGTTTGCATTGTTTGCATATGTTTGCTTATTTAATGATTCTATTTGAGGATAGGAGTATTAAATATGCAGAGTCATTTATTATGCAATGTAGAATAATAATTTTAGTGATTTGCTACAGTATAGAAAGATAAGGTTTTTGCATTGGTTTATACTAACTTATCTCACAAGTTCCTGTTGAGTTTTGTGTGGTTGAAGCTTTTGAGATATAGGAAAACCGTGATATAAAACTAATTAAGGAGACACAAAAGCTCAAGCTTGGGGATGCCCAAGGCATCCCAAGATAATATTTCAAGGAGTCTCAAGCATCTAAGCTTGGGGATGCCCCGGTAGGCATCCCGCCTTTCTTCTTCAACAATTATCAGTTAGTATCGGTTGAGCCTAAGTTTTTGGTTCTTCACATGATGTGTGCTGTCCTTGAAATGTTATTTTGCTTTGTTTTGCTTTCTGTTTTAATAAATTACTTAGATCTGAAAGTTTTAAATAAGAGAGAGTCCTCACATAGCTATCTATTTACTTAACTACTCGCATGATCTTCACTTATATCTTTTTGGAGTAGTTTGTCATTTACTCTTGTGCTTCACTTATATCCTATGAGTAAATTGTTGAATAAATTGAATGTCATGAAGTTGAAATCATATCATGCCTAGTGGTAGCTTCACATTGGGTTTAGAAAGTGAAATCTTTTGAGGCTTGACAATCACAATATTGGTCATACAAGCAATTCACGAAAAATTAGTATAAGGAAGAGAACTTTCACATGAAAATAAACTATCCTAGAAATTTTTTGTGATTGTGAGCCCCCATCAAAATATTATATGCCAAAATTGTTAACGTTGGACAAGGAAGACAGCGTAATGATTTATGTTTGCTCATATTCACACAGAAGTCATATTGTCATAGATCCTTTAACATGTGGTGCTTGCCCCCCATCTTTGCTAGCCAAAAATTCCGCACCAAGTAGAGATACTACTTGTGCATCCAAAAACCATTAAACCCAAATCTTATTTTCAAGAGTCCACCATACCTACCTAAGGATTGAGCAAGATACTTCAAGTAAGTTGTCATCGGTGCAATAAAGGTAATACAAATTGCTTCTAAAAGTGTGAGATCATTTAGTGTAAGAGAAAATTGGGTGTAGTACGAACTTATGATGGCAAATCAATAAAAGCGACGGACTGCATAATAAAGGTTGCTATCATAAGGGGCAATATAATGTGACGTTCTTTTGCACTAAGGGATTGAGCATACAAACAAATAAGCGCATGGCAACCTCTGCTTCCCTCTGCGAAGGGCCTAAGTTTTAAATTTTCAGTATTTATTTTTATGCAAAGAGTCAAAGTTATTCTCTCTATTCCTTTTTATTTTTCTCTTTTGGCAAGCATCATGTGGTGAGGAAAGATCTAGGCACATATGTCCAGTTGAATATGAGTAGCATGAGTTATTATTGTTGACATCACCCTTGAGGTGAATATGTTGGGAGGCAAAACAATAAGCCCCTATCTTTCTATGTGTCCGGTTGAAACGCTTTGCTCATGTGTATGCGGTGAGTGTTAGCAATCATGGAAGACTATATGATGGTCGAGTATGTGGTGCTCTTACTTAGACTCCGTTGAATAAGTTGAATTGCAATTGCTTGGTGACTAAGAACATAGGTTGTTGGGTTTCAAGAGAGTTCATTGTTTAAACCTTAACATGTGAATTGGTTGCCACTACAACATGAGAAATTTTATGAGAAAGAATTGTTGTTATGATGCTGGAGAAAGTGATTGAAACTGTCATCGATCAAACTTATGCACTTTCCTAGCATTCACACTTCATAAATTATTTCTTTTATCATTTACCTAATCGAGGACGAGTAGGAATTAAGCTTGGGGATGCTGATACGTCTCCAACATATCTATAATTTATGAAGTATTCATGCTGTTATTTTATAATTCTTGGATGTTTTACAATCATTTTATAGCAACTTTATATCATTTTTTGGGACTACCCTATTGACCCAGTGCCCAATGCTAGTTGCCATTTTTTGCTTGTTTTTTACATCGCAGGAAATCAATATCAAACGGAGTCCAAACACAACGAAACTCCACGGGGATTTTTAATAGACCAGAAGGAACCCAATGGGCCAGAGCTGCACCTGGGGGGTGCCTCGAGGGGGGCACAACCCACCAGGGCGCACCAGGCCCCCAGGTGCGCCCAGGTGGGTTATTCCCACCTCGGTGGCCTCCCGCACCCCTTCTTTGCACTATAAATTCCCAAATATTCCGAAACCCATCGGGGTTAACCTAGATCAGAAGTTTCACCGCCGCAAGGCTCTGTAGCCACCAAAAACCAATCTAGACCCGTTCCGGCACACTGCCGGAGGGGGGAATCATCTCCGGTGGCCATCTTCATCATCCCGGCGGCCACCACGATGAGGAGGGAGTAGTCCACCCTCGGGGCTGACGGTTTGTACTAGTAGCTATGTGATAAATCTCTCTCTCTCTCTCGTGATCTCTATCATGGGCTTTGTTAATATAGTCAGATCATATGATGTTTCTACCCTCTATACTCTTGTTATGATGAATTGAATCTTTACACTTTGAAGTTTTATCATGTCGGATTGAATATTCAGAGATGAGAACACATGCTATATATCTTGCGGTATGAATACTTGAGGTGACAATTGCGGTATCATATTGATTCACTTGATATGTGTCTTGGCATTCAACTCGCGGATTCCCGCGGTGATATTGGGGTAATCTATGCATAGGGGTTGATGCACGTTTTTCTCCGGTAGAAACTTTGGGGTCCCCTCATAGTTCCTTGTCATGGATTGAGTATTATGAAAATGAATTTGCTTTGGTGTTATTCTAGTACGAACTCTAGGATAGCTCGAACGGAAAAAATAGCTTTGTGTTATTTTAGTACGAACTCTTGAGTAGATATAACGGAAAGAATAGCTTTGAGGTGGTCTCGTGCCCTACAAACAATATCTATCTTTTGTTCTCCGCTAATAGGAACTCAGGAGTGAATGTTTATTACACTTTGAGGATAATCATATGATCCAACTATGTTAGCATTGTTGAGAGGTTGCACTAGCGAAAGTACGGACTCTAGGCCTCATTTTTAAGCATTGCAATACCGTTTTTGTGCCCGTTTACTATTTGCTACCTTGCTGTTTTTATTTATTCAGATTTTAAAAATATATTTCTACCATCCATATTACACTTTTATCACCATCTCTTCGCCGTACTAGTGCACCTATACAATTTCCCATTGTATTGGGTGTGTTGGGGACACAAGAGATTTCTTGTATTTGGTTGCAGGGTCATTTGGGAGAGACCATCTTCATCCTACACCTCTCATGGATTGATAAACCTTAGGTCATCCACTTGAGGTAAAATTGCTACTGTCCTTCAAAACTCTGTTTTTGGAGGCCCAACACGTGACTAAAAGAATAAAGTTGCATAGTAGACATCAGTAAAATACGATCTCCAATTTAAATATTTATATCCATTTTATGTTGAATTCAAATCAGAGTACATTTTCATATGTATAATTTAAACCTTGTTTTCATATGCATAATTTTTGGCAGAATTGGGACAAGTTTTGGTATAAGCTTCTTGCAAAACAAGAGATTCTCTCAACAAGCCTCGTGGTTCCGAGAGGGAATGTGTCACCTTTGTGTGCGAAACGATATACGCTGCCTCCCCCGTGATTTTCTTTACAGAGGCAACTTAGAACTATATGAGTGCCCTGTTAAATTTTGGAATTATTCCAGGTTCATTTGGCCTTTTTATACATTAAATGAGTTTCTGGACATTTAATGTGCATAATCCAAATTTGAACTGCAAGCACATGCTCCGGTGCACCAAAGTTTGTTGAAAAATCACATGTGTGTCCTTGGGTGAATTTCTAGGTCCCATGCAAGAAATGGGAATGAAATTCAAACATCTGGGTGTCGTGACTCAGCCGAGAACATCGAGAAACTTGGTTTTTAAATGCATGTAAATCCAAAACTCGCCTGGAAATCATGAAACCTTGCATGGTGTCATGTCATGGCACTAATATGTTGTGGTAAAAAATTGGGCCGATCTGGAACAAGTTTTGGTATAAGCTTCTTGCAAACCGGAGCTTCTCTCAAGAAGGCTCATGGTTCTGAGAGGGAACTTGTCACCTTTGAGTGTGAAACGATATACGCTGCCCCCCTTGAGTTTCTTTACAGAGGCAACATAGAACTACATGAGTGCCCCTTTAAATTTTGGAATTATTCCGGGTTCGTTTGGCCTTTTTTATACATTAATTGAGTTTCTGGTCATTTAATGTGCATAATTCAAATTTCAACTACAAGCACATGCTTCCGTGCACCAAAGTTGGTTGAAAAATCACATGTGTGTCCTCAGGTGAATTTCTAAGTCCCATGCAAGAAATGGGAATGAAATTCAAACATGTGGGCATCGTGGCTCGGCCGAGAACATTGAGAAACTTGGTTTCAAAATTCTTGTAAATCCAAAACATGCCTGAAAATCATGTAACTTGGCATGGTGTCATGCCATGGTACTCCCATGCTGTGGTAAAAAAATTGGCAGAATAGGAACAAGTTTTGGTATAAGCTTCTTGCAAACCGGAACTTCTCTCAAGAAGACTCGTGGTTCTGAGAGGGAACGTGTCACCTTTGAGTGCGAAACAATATACGCTGCCCCCCTTGAGTTTCTTTATAGAGGCAAAATAGAACTACATGAGTGCCCTGTTAAATTTTGTAATTATTCCGGGTTCGTTTGGCCTTTTTTATACATTAATTGAGTTTCTGGTCATTTAATGTGCATAATTCAAATTTGAACTACAAGCACATGCTCCCGTGCATCAAAGTTGGTTGAAAATCACATGTGTGTCCTCGGGTGAATTTCTAGGTCCCATGCAAGAAATGGGGAATGAAATTCAAACATCTAGGCATCGTGGCTCGGCCGAGAACATTGAGAAACTTGGTTTTAAAATTCTTGTAAATCCAAAACACACCGAAAATCATGAAACTTGGCATGGTGTCATGTCATGGTACTACCATGTTGTCGTAAAAAAATTTGGCAGAATAGGAACAAGTTTTGGTATAAGCTTCCTGCAAACCGGAGCTTCTGTCAAGAAGGCTCGTGGTTTTGAGAGGGAACGTGTCACCTTTGTGTGCATAATTCAAATTTGAAATACAAGCACATGCTCCAGTGCACCAATGTTGGTTTAAAAATCACATGTCTGTCCTCGGGTAAATTTCTAGGTCCCATGAAAGAAATGGGAATGAAATTCAAACATCTGGGCGTCGTGGCTCGGCTGGAAACATTGAGAAACTTTGTTTTTTAATTCCTGTAAATCCAAAACACGCATGAAAATCATGAAACTTTGCTTGGTGTCATGACATGGCACCAACATGCTGCGGTAATTTTGCTGTCCGATTTGCGAAGGCGCACACATTAACAATCAACAAAGTCATTTTGGAACAAGTGTTGTCACGTTACAATCGGAAACACAAGTGTTATTGAAACCGTGGGCGTTCTATTTACCATTTACGTGTCGCCATGCGTCCCTTTTTTTATTAGCTAGGAGGCGCCGTGCAGGGTAGCTATCTGAGTACGGGAGGCGTGCGATCAGACCCCTGCGCGTGCTTATCGGGAGGAGAGCCCTTTGACCTTCATCTGCCGTCCACCTCTCTCCCAACGTCTCCATTAATGGCGCACGAGCCTCTGTTTAATGGTGTGGCTATGTTTCACTCGACTGAGATTTAAGAGAGAAAAAGAAAATCTGAAAAGAAAATTATGCACGGATGTTGATGTAAGACCCGACGGACCTATATAGCATCTACTGCGACTTATAGCAAGACTGATGAATATATAAGGACGACAGTGCATCATAATTGTCTTATATAATTAGGAAGATAATTAAAATAGCCACATGCGGCTACGTCCGAAATACACAAGGGAAAAAGAAGAAGGAAGACAATGATCTCGCTCGCTGATCTCTACTTTCTTGATGCGTTGCGGCAGGCCGCGGGAGCTAGTCTCCGCGGCGAGCGGCGATGAGCTCTGTCATGTCCTCAAGACGCCGCTTGAGAGCATCCGTGGATCCTCCACCAGCCTCTGGCGCTCGATGCGGAGCATGTCATTCTCGTCCATAAGTTTCTTGACGATGACACCGGTCCTCTTCAACAAGGCACTGGTCTCCTCCTGCTACTCTGCACTTTGGACGATCTTCGCCCTCAGCAGGTCGTGCTCGGCCCGGAGCCTCTCATTGCCCTCCCTTAGTTGCTGGATGACGCCGGTAGACTGTTCAAACAAGGCTTTCCTGTCATCCTGCAACCTCGCCCAAACAGAGATCTGATCCATCTGGCTATGGACGATCGCATGCATGCGCCTGTAAGAGTCGCCGCCTGCCTGCGAGACATTTTCCGAGGCCGCCGCGGCGCGGCGAGACATCTCTGTTGCATTCGCGGTGTGGCGGGACATCTCTGTTGCATTCGCGGTGTGGCGGGACATCTCTGCTGCTTCCGTGGCACGGCCGGACCAGTCTGCTGCATCGACGGCGCGTCTGACCTCCGTGCTGCTTCGGCGGCGCGGCAGGTCCTCCGTGCTGCTACTTCCGCGCGGCGGGACATGTCGGCTGCTTTCGCGGCGAGGCGGGACATCTCTCGTGCTTCCGCTTCCATGCTCGCCTCTCCCTGGTGGTAATCTCTCGACCCAGAACTCACGTTGGCCATGGCAGACGCAAGGGAAGGATGCTGAATGACTTGTTTGTTTATGTGGATGAGGAGTTGAGGAGGAATGTGCAGTCATCTTGGCATAGTAGTATTTACAACCGAGTACTAATACGCTCCCAAGTGGGAAACGGTTTAGGTTGTGATCGGTGTGAACAGGTTTGCAATTAAATATAGCGTGGTAGTAGTAATTTGGAATGTGACGGCACGCAAGCTCAAAATTTATTGACGGTTCTAGTTTCGAAGTGCGGCACTATGGCGTAATGTGGGCACCTATTCTCGGCAGTGGTGTAGCATATGCCATGGTAGTTCTCTTTCTACTGCTGTGTACGTGCAATAACTGGCACCGTCGGATACATATCTTACGGTTATTGGGGCATTCGACAAGAATAGCCTCGTGGCGAGCTATAGACTAGTCTTTTTTTGAGACGCACTACACCTATCTCTCGGGACTTCTCGCGCGCACGATCTCTAGCTCCCTAGGTCGATGCCACCCACATACACTTGTACTCTGAGTTTAGTACATTATACAGGAAGAGAAGAGGTGCACGCACGCAGTCATCCTCTCTCACACACGCATCTGTAGCTACGAATTGTAGTGTTCTCAACCATCCGATTGGCTCTATCATAGGTTTCATGTTGCTCCTTGGCCTTGAGATTGAGAAGTTTAAAACGCGGAGGCAAAGCTGGAGGTGCGAGGTTTATTTTAATGTGCGGGCTGCACACGGCACCAACACGACACGAGCTTCGTCTGCCTGGTGCGCATGCAGTTGGGTGAGTTGTCCAAGTATAGACACAACCAGGCCCTCCTTGGTATCTGCGCCTCGACTTAGGCTGGTCATAGTGGGAGTAACTTAGACAGTAACATAACGCACCTCAAGATAAATTGGCTTATGTGGCATGTAATTAATGAAGAGAGAGGCGTTTAGAGTACCATAATATGTTACCATCACATGACACTTCTCAAGACAAAATGAGTCTACAAGCTAATAAATGCAACCATATATGACACTACCTCTATGTTACTCCCCACTATGAAGGTAGTAACATAGAGTAGTGTCATATGCATGACACTACTCTAAGTTACTCCCCACTATGACTAGCCTTAGGCTGGTCAGACCCTTCCCAGTGCTCCAAGATGTACAGGTGCTAAGGACGCCACATAGGCAAAAAAGTGATGTGGCAAAGCAATTAAAGAGGAGAGAGAGCATTATGGTGACCCCAGGAAGAAACGGTGCTAAGCGCATGAACCTATGTAAAGTGACTACCAACCATTGTCGGATTTCGGGTTCTGGCAAAACCCTTGAGGTTCGAACACTGGGGTGCGCACGAAGATCTCTCCTCCCCCTAGCTCACGCCCTCACCGCGATCTCAAAGCTCACCACGTCGAACTCACAGAACAAGAGACACAAGGTTTATACTGGTTCGGGCCACCGTTGTGGTGTAATACCCTACTCCAGTGTGGTGTGGTGGATTGCCTCTCGGGCTCAGGATGAACAGTTACAAGGGAAGAACAGCCTCCTAAGGAGAGGTGCTCTTGTGCTTGGTGAGCTTGTGTGGAAGAGGATTATCTGAATGGCTCGAGATCAGTTGCCTCCTGCTGTGGTGGCTAGCCCTATTTATAGAGGCCCTGGTCCTCTTCCCAAATGCTCGCGGGAAGCGATGCCACAACGGCCAAATTTTAAGGGAGACAACTAGTACATGTTATCCTGACTAAAGGTGGTCTTCGCCTGCCAAAGGCTCTGGTGGTGACGCAATCTTGGGCTCCATGGTGACCTCCTTCCTGCCGTCCTGCTGGTCTTGGTCTCGTTGCACCGATATGGCAACCTTTGCCCGATTCCTCAGGACTCCTCGCCTGTGCTTGCCTCTTTAGCACCAAAGAGGAAACGAGGACACTGCGCTGGCGCCCGCCTGGCCCTCGTCGTCATGGCTTACGTTACCGGAACCTCGCAAGGTGCCCCTTGCCTTGATCTCTCCGCCCCTCGCGAGCCAGCCTAGTGAGGCCGCCCCCAAGGAGGTCTTGCGTCGTCCGCCTCGCGAGGCTTGGCCCCTCGCGAGGGTCTTGAGTGTTTGCTGGTGAAGATGGGTCGTACAGGGCCACTGATGGAGCCACGCCGTGGGCCGCAGGCAGGCAAGTCTGGGGACCCCCGTTCCCAGGACACCGACAGTAGCCCTCGAGCCCAAGGCGCGCTCGGACTTGGCTTGGAGGCGAAGCTAAGGGGCAAGTGTGGAGCGCCGCGGGCCCCAACGGCCTACGGCCTTGGTTGACGCATGACGATTGATGGGACGTGGGCGGCCCCGCTTCCCCACGCAGCCTCGATACCCGCCTGGCTTAGGCGGCCACGGTGTCCCACACAGTTTTTCCCCATTGTTGGCGGCGCACTCCCCCAACTCTTCCGCCTCCTCGAAACTCAGCCTCTTCTCCCAATCTGACCCAAGCTCAGTCCTTCCCATCGCCATGGCGCCGAATCGAACGGAGACAGGAAAGAAGTCCCTGTCCTCTGCCGAGCCACCTCCGGCCATTGAGCCTGCCGTCGGTCGATCGCTGGTGCTCAACCAGGGGCCATGGACAAGTTCCGCCCGGCGCTCGCCACCAGCTTCAACGAATGGGGAGGAACAGTTGCCTGGCCTGCATCCCGAGCTTCCGTCGACAGGACAGCCACTGAGGTCCAATTCTTCATTGACGCCCTGTGGGCCGGCCTGGTTCCTCCCTTCTCCGCCTTCTTCAACGTCGTGCTCTCCCACTATCAGATCCATATGTTGCACCTAGATCCCAAATCCGCCGCCCTTCTTCCCGTCTTTGCCTTTGTCTGCGAGGCCATGGTGAGCATTGCCCCCTCCGTGGCCCTCCTGCGCCATTTCTTCTCGCTGCACCTGACCGACCCTCGGCAGTGCTCGGGGTGCCTGAGCTTCCAGGTTGTGGCGGCGGCGGCCGGCTCGGGGATTGACTTTGAACTCCCGCCGTAAGTGAGCGGGTTTCGGACACGGCGGGTGTATGTGGATGCTGGAGTGCTCAGCCCCCTGCTCTCACCTACGTCGGCGCCCGCCGTTCCTAGCTCTGGCTGGGGCCACGAGAAGCTCGCGGACCCCTGCCTTGCCTTCATTTGGCTCCGGTTGAAGAGGCTGAAATATCTTGGCATGACAGCGCCCATGGTGGTGAAGGAGTTCCTCCGACGCCACGTCACCACACTCCAGCACCATTCCCAGCCGATGTGGGCCCTGTCCGGCGGCCAGGATCGCATGAGGCTTCAGGAGTCAGGGCTTCCGCCCGAGGCGCGAAGAACGGTGCTCGAGGTCCTGACGGGCAACCCCTCGCCAGCCGACATGCCGCTGGAAGGTTGTCTTCTATAGTGCTGCTTGAACAGGGTGGAGTTCGTGAGGCAGATACCCTGTCTCCGTGGTCCCCCTCCTTGCCGCCAGCGCCGAACTTACCCCAAGAGTGGATGCAGGGGGCGATCACCGCTCGAGGCCGGAGGCGCGGGTGCTGAGGCGTCGACACCACTCGAGGCTCCCGAGGTGTCATCCCAGGGAGCCCGTGACTCTTGCCCTGGGGTGACAGCTGAGGGGGCGACGCAATCTGCTGCCCCTGAGGCCGAAGCCCCCGAGGTCTCAGCAGGTCATCATGAGTTGGAGCCCGAGGGCTCCCCTCAGGCCCGCACTCCTAGGGTCGTCTCCTCGGGCGCCTCACCAGCCGCGCCCTGCGCTTGTTGTCGCGTCCAACTCTTCGGCCGGCTCCGTCTAGACTTCGATGCGCTCCGGAAGAGGAAAGGGTCTCCAAACTGCAGCAGTGATGCCTTCCGGCCGTTGAAGTAGAGGAAGTATATCACCATAGACGAGTGAGTACCTTATCTTTGTAGTTTCTCTCGTGCTGCTTCTCCTCCTGACAGTGGCTCCTCAGGGTCCCTTCTGCTAAGGCGGCGAAGTCTCCCAGGAAGCAACCTCCTCCTGCGTCGAATCCCCCGTTGGCCTTGAGCGCCCCAAGCCAACATGCCGCCCCCGGCGCGAGCTCGGCCGGAGAGGCAAACACGCTAGCCTGGCGCCTCGAGCCCGCGCCTTTGTCGTCTCTCCTTCGTGGCCTCGCCTGGGGTGCGGAAAGCGTGCAAGGGCTCCTCCTCTGGTTATGGACGGCGGCTGGATGGCTTCGATCCTTGCTTCTTCTTCGAGCAATGAGCCTCAACCCATCCGGGCCCCTGCCGAAGCCCGTTCGGCGACCCGGGAGGCGCCAGCCCCCAGCCCCCTGCTGAAAGGGGGTGAGCCGCTTCAGATCCCATCGACGACCCCCGCTGTGGAGGACGGACCGGGTCGCGCGCTTAAGCTTGCGCACGAGCGGAGTGTCGTCCGCCACGAGCTCTTCCAAGAGGCAATGGACGCGCTGAGCCGACTCGGTGGAGAACTCGTGGATGTTGACGCGCGCCTTGAGGCCGAGGGTCTCCAGCTGGTGGAGGAGTGGCGTCAACTGAAGGTGGCTATCAACCTCGAGCGCCTTCAGCGTGAGCATGCCAATGCAAAGGCCGAGGCATCCCTGGCAACCTCGTGCGAGGCCAGCGCCCGAGCCTTGGAGGAGGCCAGGGAGGCAGGCCGTCATCGCGCGGTCGCCGACGAGCGCTGGCGGGAGCTCCAGGCCTTGAACGCCTCCTTGGAGCAGCAGGTGGAGGTGCGCAGAGCCGCCTTAGCATCGATGAAGGGCGCACCATCCGACGAAGAGGAGATCTTGAGGCGCGAGGAAGCACTGTTGCTGGAGACCACAGAGTGCAGCCTCGAGCTAGAGCGTTGGAGACGAGGGAGTGCCTGGTCGCCCAAGCGGAGGACGCCGTCGGTGCGCGCGAGGCCAAGGCCCAGGAGGAGGTTGACCGCTGGGTGGCCGAGGCTCGCGTGGACCTCGTTGGCAGGTACAACCGGAAGCTGAAGCTCGTGGAAGCCGAAGCTGTGGGCAGGACCACTACCCTCAGGTCAGGGCTGGCCAAGGCGGAATAGCGCGAGAAAGCCACCACAGCCGCCCTGATCTCAGTGCAGGCTGAGCTGGCCTCCGCCTGTGCCGAGCTGCTTTCTCTTCAGCAGCGGGTCGCCAGCGCCGAGTCCTTCGTGGAGCAGAGCAGGGAGGAGGCGCTTCGCTGATAGAGGCTGCTGCACGAGCATGTTCCCATGCTTCGTGGCCTCAGGACGAGGGCCAACGAGGCGCTTGGCACCATCTGCGATGGGAGCGCCCCCACCCTCACGCCGAGGACTATGCCGGCCATCTTCGCTTCTTCACCGACGTGATGATGCGCCTGGAGAGCCGAGCTGAGAGGGCTCACGAGCTTGTGGACGAAAAGAGCCGGGGCCTCCTTGGGCGCGCGTTCTCTCGCGTCTTCAGCCCCCTTCTGAACACCAATCCTGACTTCGATTTCGACGCCGCCATTGCCCCAGTGCCTGAGGTCACCCGGGGCAACCTAGCGTGCTGGGTGGACGACAATGTGGATGCCCTTGTTAGGGCCTTTGCTTCTGATGACGATGCGGTGGTGGTCGCAGTGGATGAGGGCGACGTGGTTGACGGCGGTGGAGACAACGATAACGACGGCGCCAGCAGCCTGTCCAGAAGCGATTCAGGAGATGAAGCGAGCGACATGTTCGACTGAGCCTGTGCTCCCTTATTTTGAACCTGCACGCAAAAGCTTGGGTACGGCCCCTCACGATGTAAGAGCATTTTGTGGAGGGGAGCCCCTCATGCAAATAGACCACCGCTTCATTCCCTAGGCTAGGCTTAAAGTGTGCTTTCGTGTGCTCGCGACACCCCTTGCGGGCTTGCTGCCGTAACTTACCTTGGTCCAGTCGAGCTTCAAAGTAGTTCAATGGCTGCGAACGTGCATTCCTTCTGAGGGGAGCCCCTCACGAGCTCGCGAGGTTTCGGTTTCCTGAGGGGTCCGCCATTCCACCCGAGAGGGCCTCGCGAGAAGCGAGCACTAGATATGGCGAGGTGCGCGCATAGCGTGTGGACGCTGCCGCCAGCCCCCGCTCGTGAGGCGCTAGGAAGGAGGGAAATAGCGGATGCAAATACCAACCAAAACACAAATCCAGAAACTCATGAAATCAACAAGAACAAGAAAGAATACCCTCCCCACGACTGCTAATGGAAACACGGCTTCAAGTTCAAGGTCAAAAGCTGCAAGTCCGAGCTATAGAAAAGGGAGCAAAAGCAAATGGCCGCGTCCGGCGCCTATCTAGTCTTCTTGTCTTCCCACCAGCGCGGAGCTAAGTGCTTTCACTGGCTGTGAGCATAGTCATTGGGGGACAGTGTCGACGGCCAGCGCGGAGCATGGTGCTTCCATTAGGACGTGGGTGGGAGCCCCCGAGGCCCGAGGGCGGCACTCCCGAGACTCCGGGGCGTGTACATCCCCACTCATTATTACGTGAGAGTGTTACGAGCGGAGATCTTCATAGGCGTGAGCTTTGCTTCATATCGCCAGACAAGGGCACCGCCTTGCGCCACCCTTGACCACCGTTGTGGGCGTCCAGAAACTAGGACAACGCCAAGTGGCAAAGGGGACGCTAGTGGCACCCTCGGCGATCACGGGCCCTCTGCCGGGGGGAAGGCTCGCCAGCGCCTACCCGACAGAGGCCTACCTCCGGGCGACGCCTTGCTCCGTGCGATGCGGGGAGGGGCCTTGCTCCTGGCTCCTCCCACGCAGCCCCTAGTGTGCTTCGCCTGGTGGAAGGGGGACTGCCGTGCTGGGGCCGTCGTCCACCGCTGTGACCTGATTCACTTGCGACCCATGGTTACCGTAAGCCTGCTCCTGAGAGATTAGTGGTACCCTGTAGCTGTTGTCGCCGGCGTGGTCGGCGAGGCCCCCTGCTGGCTCTTGGAAGGCCTCAACTTCGAGTGTCTCCTCTTCCCAACCCGGGCCGAGGAATGAGTCGGGGTCCTCTGACGGTGTGTACTCCTGGTCCATCATGCGGGGCACATAGGCCCCCGGAGCCTTCGCCCCGGAAACCTCGCAGCACTGCCCCGTGCTCCACGCCGCCCGGCCCGGCGTGCCGCTCTGAGGATGGTAGGGCGGCATCCTGCCGGGACCGTTGGTGGCAACGCTCACGCCCACGCCCATCGGGGAAGGCACAGGTGCAGTTAGGTGGCCGGCGCCGCTGGCTGCGCCGGTACCGATGAAACCTCCTGGTGCGCCCGGGGGCGCGTGGGCGCGTCGAGGCCCACCGTGCGATCGGGCCGCAGCCTGAGGTGTAAGCAAGGAGCAGAAAGGTGGCGTACCCCTGGCTGCGGCGTCCAATAGCTCGGCAACACGCTCCAGCAATGCATCTCGGCTGCTCTCCATCAGTCGGCACCGCACCAGCTCTCGCGCCACTGTGAGCGCGTCCCTCATGTTCGCTTGTTCCCGTCGGGTGTGTGGTGCCGTTGCCGCGGCGTAGCTTGAGGCCCTTGTGGCGGCCCGCGCGCGCCGCGGGGTAAGGGTGGACGGCGTCGGACAGCGCTGCCCGCGTGCCGCAGCGTTTGGCGGCACACCTGTCGCCTGAAATGCGGAGTTGAGGTCTTCTTGGGCGGTCGACGCCGCCCGGGCTGGCCAAGCCGCCCAGTGGTCGGCATCGGCCTTCTGGTCACCGGACATCGGCGTCACAGAGCGCTGGCGGGTCTGCTGTTGGAAGAGAGGCTTCGGCGCACCCCTACCTGGCGCGCCAAATGTCAGATTTCGAGTTCCGGCAAAACACTTGAGGTTCGAACACTGGGGTGCGCATGAAGATCTCTCCTCCCCCTAGCTCACGCCCTCACCGCGATCTCAAAGCTCAGCGCGTCGAACTCACAGAACAAGAGACACAAGGTTTATACTGGTTCGAGCCATCGATGTGGTGTAATACCTTACTCCAGTGTGGTATGGTGGATTGCCTCTCGGGCTCAGGATGAACAATACAAGGGGAGAACAGCCTCCTGAGGAGAGGTGCTCCTATGCTTGGTGTGCTTGTGTGGATGAGGATGATCTGAATGGCTCGAGATCAGTTGCCTCTTTTTGTGGTGGTAGCCCTATTTATAGAGGCCCTTGTCCTCTTCCCAAATGCTCGTGGGAAGGGATGCCACAACAGCCAAATTTGAACGGAGACAACTAGTACAAGTTATCCTGACTAAAGGTGGTCTTCGCCTACCAAAGGCTCTGGTGGTGACGCCGTCTTGGGCTCCACGGTGACCTCCGTCCTGCCATCCTACTGGTCTTGGTCTCGTTGCACCGATATGGAAACCTTTGCCTGATGCCTCGGGACTCCTCGTCTGTGCTTGCCTCTTTAGCACCGAAGAGGAAACAAGGACACTACGCGCGCTGGCGCCCGTCTGGCCTTGGTCATCATGGCTTACGTCACCCAAACCTCGTGAGGTGCCCCTTGCGTTGATCTCTCCGCACCTCGCGAGCCAGCCTGGTGAGGCCGCCCCCGAGGAGGTCTTGCATCGTCCGCCTCGCAAGGCTTGGCCCCTTGCGAGGGTCTTGAGTGTTTGCTGGTGAAGATGGGTCGTACAGGGCCGCTGATGGAGCCACGCCGTGGGCCGCAGGCAGGCAAGTCTGGGGACCCCCATACCCAGGACGCCGACAACCAATACATGAGAAGGAGATTAACTATTAAACAAATTATGATGGAAGCTTAGCTTCAAAAGCTAAGCACCTATGCATTTTGGGGACTAGTTTCTAAGATTTTTAATGCACTTAGCACCTTATCTAAGTACCAATGCATTGGAAGAGACCTAATAGTCGATAGTAACATAGACTAGTACTAACATGCATATGTTACTAGTCTATGTTACTACTATCTCCGTCCTGGTTTATTGGTCCCCATTGTAATTTGTGTCAAATTTTGACCAAATATTTAACTAACAAAATGTTAATTCAACAAAAATTATATCATTGGATTCATATTTGAACATAGTTTTTAGTGATATAATTTTTTATGACATGCATGAACATTTTGTTAGTTAAAATTATGGTCAAACTTTGGCAATAAATACAATGAGGACCAATAAACCAGGACGGAGGTAGTACCTTCATAGTATGTGATAACATAGATGTCTTCATTTATTACTTTGTAGACTCATTTTGCATTGGAAAGCGCTATGTGATGGTAACATATTTATATTACTCTATTTGCCTCTCTCCTCATTAATTACTTGCCACCTCATCATTTTTGAGTATGTGGCGGCTATGTTACTACCTATGTTACTCCCACTATGACCAGCCTTATGCGCAGAGAAATTAGGATCGGAGGGAGTACTACTAGTAGTAGTACTACTTTGATGTGTCGCGTCAACTCGCACAAGTATGCAACACTCCTTAAACAAACAAGCATATAAGCTGTTATAATTCTTACCCAAAGGACTTTATATCCAACAGACACAAATTATCCATTCAACTGTTGGAAATTACTTTAACTGCTGATCTGATGTCGAAGTAATTGCTGCATCACCACCGAAACCCACCATCTCTTAAGCTAAAGTAGACCGAGCTAACCCCTATATTAGCATATTACTAAGATAAACATAAGGCACTGTAGAATCATTTAGGACGTGAGCTTGTCAATCTGAATGTGGAGGGACACTAGCTTAGCCCCGGCCAGCAGCTTGGGCGGAACTGTGTAGAAGGTCAGCTCCTACACGGTAACGTCGCCGGGATCCTTGCTACTTGTCACCTCTATTTCCACCTTGACGGTGTCGGTCCTTCCTTTGGGCTCCCCGACGGCCCGTTCGCCCACAGCTTGGCCACATAGTGCGGTAGTGGGGACGACCCCGCTCTGATGCAGATGACCGACACGGCGATTGGCGCACCGATGTCGAGCACGCATCCGACCAAGAAAAACGCGCGGCCGTCCTCCTTCACGAACAGCAAAAGCCGTGGCTCCGACAGTGACACTTATAGCTGGAGCACCTTGCCGTACTAGATCCTGTGCACGAGCATGGGATGCACGGTGCTGATGTGGTGGGTGAGCGCCGACGGTGGGCCTCCGTAGCCGCAGACGGGCACGGGGCATTTGTAGGCCGCGAGCGGACACACGCTTTGGTGATTGGCGAGCTTGTGGTAACTGACGTAGAGCCCACAGCCTTTGTGCAGGCACTCCACCCTCACCGAGGAGAGGACGGCGTCCACCGCCGTGTTTCGCATGTCGAAGCCACCGTCGCACTCACACTTCTAGCACTGCCCCTGGTTCCCGGGGCACTCGACGCGGCAGTCCGCGCAGGCCAGGTGCCCTCCCTTGCACTGCACAAATCAATCGAACAACACATCAATCAAGAAACCTGCACCTTGCTCGATCAGCCAAATAGACGAGGTGTATTCGAACGTCATACACTGGAGGCTTCAAGGGGCGGAGGCACAAGGGGCAGTGGAGCAAGGTGAGGTCCATCGAGACCATAGAGAGCTCCATCGTCGGGTCCTGTTTCGTCTGCATGATCTCTCCCTCCTCGTGCACAAGCATTTCTCGCTTTAGGACCTGGGCATTACATAGCTTTACCGTCACATATTCATACTACTTGAAGGTGCATTAAATTAACACATGCAAGTATCAAAAGGAGAGTCACGGCATGCATGCATGCGTTGTAATTAATGCATCGGTAAACGCAAATTATTGAAATATATCGAGTGCAGTGCTTTGATGTGTCGCATCAACTCGTACAACAACGAGAAGTTTTATTACTACAACGCCCCCTCCCTCGCGGACTGAGCTCCTGTGCCTTAACTGCACCTACCTTTGGCTGCATGACAGGCGGGCCACCCACCTGTTGGGCCCACCTAACATACATGCAAAGGCAGGAGCAGTAAGTCAATGAAGCTGCGTCCCTCCCTCGTCCATGAGCGTGGTGCCTGGCAGGACTAGGAGAAGCTTTTGCTACATGCTCTCCCTCCCGCACGCGGTGGACATGCAGAAGTTCATTCAGTGTCAGATGGCCAGAAGCATACTGTCGTACTCCTCCACTGCAGTAGTACTCCATCATTGTTCGACTTCCCGAAGAGGCGAAGAGCCAAGCGCAGCCCGGACGCTCGTGTGGCAGTTTCATGTCTAGAGTAGTCTAGGATAGCATGTACCGTGCCTGTAAGCTTAAAATCATTGGGGTCGGCTCCATGCTATGAGGCCGTCTCAAAGCTTTTTTTTACTAAAATAATCTTCTGACCCTACCTGTCATCCTGGTGATTATACTTTGCATGCTCAGCTGGTCATGACAGGAATATATATTTTAATTTGTGGTGGTGTAAATGTTAGAGGTTGCAGCAAATATATTGTACACTGCGGGTCTTTCAGCCAAGTTTAGAGGCAACCATGTGGGGCCAGTGCTATGATGTGTCGCGTCAACTCGTACAACAAGGAGAAGCTTGATTTTACTACTACACGCCTTCTCCCTCGCCCATGCGCGCGATGGCTCATAGACGAGGACAGTCTTTTGCTTATACTACAACAAGCTATCCCTCCCGCTCGCGGTGGATGGACATGCAACACTGGATTCGATACTGTAGAAGTAGTAGCAGTAACATCATTGTTCGTCTTCTCGAAGAGGCGAAGAGCCAAGCGCAACCCGAACGTGGCAGTTGCGAACCTTGGAGCACGCATATAGCCAGGCTCTTGCATGAGACAAAATTGCTATGTGAGCCTACTATTGTAGTACTTGCTAGTATAGCCATGTAAACCAGAAAGGAGTATTTGCCTTCCTAGAGATTTCAACAAGTGACTAGACTACACCGAGACGGAGTACATATGGAGCAAAATGAGTGAATCTACACCGTAAATAAATACGTAGTTCTCTCGTTTTCCACTCCGCCTTGGTGGTGGTGCACAATATTGAGTATACTAGTACTGACTAGTCTCTTTTTGACACGCATTTATGTTTTTTTAACACATTACAGACGCAAGCACTCATATACACGCGCATACACTCACCCCTATGAACGCACACATGCACACCCTACCCCTATGAGCACCTCCGAAAGACTAAGCCGGCATATTACTATCATCTTGAAATTTACGAAGTCACCATAGGCACCTCGTCGTCGACGGGAACGTCAAGTGACACGCTATAGACGCGAGCGGCAGTCGCCTCCATAGGTGCTTGAATGCCAAGGAGGGAGAGGGTAGTGGTTCCCGAGACGTTGAACGGTCAATGATGCATCCTCAATTACATGCAGAGGGAATTAATTGGAGAAGCAGAATAGAGCCAGCACGATGTGAATGCAACAGAGTTTGGACTCTCATATAAAGGCGCCCCACCACTCCAATCCATCTACTCCTAGTCTCTGTGCAACACTGTTCACTCCAATCCAAGACCAAGTGACCAGAAGCCACAAGCACCTATGGAGGCGATGGACGCGAGCGGCAGTTGGCTGTGCCAAATCATCCAAGGCGACGGACTGCGGCCCCGCACCATGCAGTGTTTGCACATGGTGCTGGCGACCGCAGGCGTCGTAGCCCTCGCTGATGCCGGCTTCGCCTCTCGCATGGATGACATGATGGTCAACTCCATCCGCAAATTCACCGCCATCAAGAAGCACGCGGACGACCTTGCCGTACTGCTCCAGCCCGCGCGCCCAGGCTCCTCATTGCCTGCCACCCTCATCGGCCACCATAGTGACGAACTCTTTCAAGCCCTCATGGCCCTGCAGGTGTCGGAGGTCGCGACGAAGAATGTGCACCTCGAGGCCGCGCTCGTCATGCAGCGCCTCGCCATGCAAGAAACCGTCGACCTGCACATCCACGTCTACGAGGAAATCGTCTAGATAGGCCACTACAAGGCCAGCAAGGACAGAAAGACGTTGGCCTTCTTCCAACGGCTGGATACTTTGGATGCCATTGTTCAGAAGCACGTCGACCTGGCCACGAAAGTCACTGCTACTTAGCTGCCATTCGGTGGGTCGGCGCCCTGAGTCGAGGAGGTGGACGTCATCGATGGATGCATCTCTTCTTCTTGCCTCCTGTAACCAACACTGCATCGCCTTGTGGCCTTAATGTTTTATTAGTATAGTACTCCCTTCGTTCCCAAATATAAGTCTTTCTAGAGATTCCAGCAAGTGACTACATACGGAGCAAAATGAGAGAATCTACACTCTAAAATATGTCTACATACATCCGTATGTTGTATTCCATTTGAAATATCTAAAATGGCTTATATTTAGGAACGGAGGGAGTATATGGCATTTTTATTCCAGTCGTAACGTTTTCACTGTGAGCTAGGGCCGCAGTTGAGCAAACTAACCATCGGCAAATCCCCACCCCGCCCACCGGGCGTCGGCTGAGTTTAGAATTAGAAGAGAGAAACGAGGGAGAAGAGCTAGCTGTAGCATGGACGTTGTTGTCAGATGGGACTCGTGTTGATAGAATAGGAGTACTGAGCACTCATACCTCTTTTTTTTACGAAAAAAGTAGTCGTATGTCTAGTACCACTAGTTGGGTGCGTGCGACCTATACCTATCATCACTTTAGGTCTCCTTTTCGAACCGCAGCTACGCCTCACCGTACATATTTTTTCACGCATTTATCCTCCTATATGTACTCCTAGGCTATTTCCACGTGCCCCCTTTCACCGACATGTGGGACATAGAGCATCTGGGTCGTAGTGCATGCACGACTCGGAGCATATGCCGGGGTACTTTACACATCAGACCTCACGAATTACATGCAACCCCACCCCCACAGAAGAATAAATAAATAAATGAATTACTACATGAAACCGGATTATTTTCGTAAAAACCGGAGCATGTTCATTATAACACGTTTATAAAAAACGACCGGACCTAAACCAGTCTAAGGGCCTCTTTGATTCACAGGATACTGAAAACACAGGGATGGGGAAAGTATGATGGCGATGAACTGAGACGAGGAGAACTCTAACTCAGTTAGAGGTTAAAGTTAGATTCTAACCCTGAACTAACCCTGAACTAACTCTAAACCAAAGAGGTGTATGGATGGCAGGGTTAGATTGACAATAAATGCTCTTTCTCAATCATTTGACTACTTTGGACCCTATTTGCTGCCGGATTTGGTGTGGCCGGCTCTTGTGTGGCCTCCTCCTGCTCACAATTGACATAAACGAACAATCTTTACAAATCAAGCATGCAAAACATGATAAATTTTACTTTGTCCATACAAATGAGATATCCCACTTAAACATACAAGTCGTCAATCAAGCTTCACAAAAAATACACTCCATGAAACAAAGCATGAGTTAACTCATCACGGAAGTCATTCACGATAGGGAGGAAGCCGGGAGCCCCTCACCCCTCATGCACCCAGGGAGGAGCTCGTCATCGTCGCTCTGGAGGAAGGCTCTGTAGGGCCCAAGCCCCGGGAACCCCTCCGACGCAGGCGCTTGCGAGTTGAGGTCGACAGCGGCATGGGTAGCAGGGCCGCTTGCTGACCACTGCGAACCGAATCTTTGGGCCTCTAGAAATAATGCAAGCCTGAAACTGAAATACCTAGAAAGGTAAACTGAATCTTTGGGCCTCTAGGAATAATGCAAGCCTGAAACTAAAATACCTAGAAAGGTGAACTGAATCTTTGGGCCTCTAGAAGTAATGCAAGCCTGAAACTGAAATTCCTAGAAAGGTGAACTGAATCTTTGGGCCTCTAGAAAGATTTATTACCTCCTCAAGCAGAATCAAACAATTCCATGCATGCACCACAAATCTATACCAAGTTTAATCAGGATCTACTTTTCCAAATCAGAATTTGTGCTAGATCGAGCAAGATCAATGATATGGCTATGAGACAGAGAAGGAACAAACAAACTCACCCCTCTCGCAACCTCCCTGGTAGATGCGCCGCCGCTGTCGGCGTCCTGGGAACGGGGGTCCCCGGACTTGCCTGCCTGCGGCCCACGCTGTGGCTCTACCAGTGGCCCTGTACGGCCCATCTTCACCACCAAACACTCAAGACCCTCGCGAGGGGCCAAGCCTCGTGAGGCGGATGACGCAAGACCTCCTCGGGGAGGCCTCACCAGGCTGGCTCGCGAGGGGCGGAGAGATCAAGGCCAGGGGCACCTCGCGAGGTTCCTGTGACGTAAGCCATGATGACCGGGGCCAGGCTGGCGCCAGCACGCGCAGTGTCCTCGTTTCCTCTTTGGTGCTAAAGAGGCAAGTGCAGGCGAGGAGTCCCGAGGCATCAGGCAAAGGTTTCTATATCAGTGCAACGAGACCAAGACCAGCAGGACGACAGGACGGAGGTCACCGTGGAGCCCAAGACGGCGACACAACCAGAGCCCTTGGCAGCCGAAGACCACCTTTAGTCAGGATAACTTGTACTAGTTGTATCCGTTCAAATTTGGCCATTGTGGCATCCCTTCCCGCTTAATATTTGGGAAGAGGACCGGGGCCTCTATAAATAGGGCTAGCCACCACAGTAGGATGAGAGGACGGATGACGGATCATTGATATCAGCCCCAACCACACAAGCTCACTGAGCACAAGAGCACCTCTCCTCTGGAGGTTGTTCTTCCCTTGTAACTGTTCATCCTTAGCCTGAGAGGCAATCCACCACACCACACTGGAGTAGGGTATTACACCACATCAGTGGCCCGAACCAGTATAAACCTTGTGTCCCTTGTTCTGTGAGTTTGACGTGCTGAGCTTTGACATGTCGGTGAGGGCGTGAGCTAGGGGGAGGAGAGATCTTTGTGTGCACCCCAGTGTTCGAACCTCGAGGGTTTTGCCGGAACCAGAAATCCGACATTTGGCACGCCAGGTAGGGGTGCGTTGAAGCCTTCCTCCCGCCAATCCGTGTTCCATCGCTCCACCGCATCCATGGCGGACGTGCGTCGAGCCCGTGCAGAGCACCAGGCCGCCCTCGCCGCCTGTGTAGCTCAGACAGCTCCTGTCGGCGGGCCTCCCCGTCGTTCCCCGTCACCTGCCGCCAACGCCGCCACCGGTCTGGCGAGAAACGAGCAACAAGCGTCCTCGCTGCATCCTTCTGTGCGGCGGGACGGCCGCACCGCCACTCCATCGCTGACCCCAGCCGGCTCATCGTCTCATGCTCGTCGCGCTCCCACAGACGCGCAGGCCGCGCTGCTAATGGCATGCGAGCTCCTGTGCTACCGCCCGGTCGACGACCTCTACGAGAACTGGTTGGACCGCATCGCCGAGCTCGTTAGCGCTGCTAGGGGCTCCCCCGCACCCTCCCTCTTGCTACCTCGCCCTCCGCCAGCTGTGGGCGACGTAGCTCACGGAGCACCTCCACCACCTCCCCACCAAGACGGTGCTCTGGAGCCAAGGAGCACGGCCCCCCGGCGTGACCCACCGCATCGGGTGCCCACGCGAGAAGAAGGAAGCTGCCAAGAAGTTCCCCGGCCGCAACACCGCTCCTGCACTCCCGGCGCCACCACGACAAGACCGTGCGCCGCCCGCGGCGGTGGTGCGCGGACGTCAAGGGCAGGCCCCACCTCTGCAAAGGGCCCCGGTGGCCATGGCAGGCTGTCGCGCCTTCACTTCTGAGCTGTGTAGCGTCGTCTGGCCGGGCAAGTTCAAGCCGGACCTGCCTCCTCGCTACGACGGCACCCCCGACCCTGCAGAGTTCTTTAGCTCTACGAGCTGAGCATCGAGGCGGCAAATGGCGATGAGAAAATCATGGAAAACTGGTTTCCCATGGCTCTCAAGGATGGTGCTCGCTTGTGGCTCCTGAACCTGCCTCCAGGCTCGATTTCCTCCTGGGATGAGATGCGCAACCGCTTCATCGCCAACTTCCAGGGCACTCGCGACCTCCCTCCGGCCGCGGGTGACCTGCGCCGCATCAAGCAATAGCCAGGAGAGACCTTGCAGAAGTACATCTAGCGCTTCAACAACGTTCGTCTCAAGATCCCCAAGGTGACAGATGAGGCCATCATTTCAGCGTTTTCTGATGGCCTCCACGACGTCAAGATGAAGGAGGAGCTCGCCATCCATGAGGAGCTATGCACGGCTCTAAAACTGTTCAAACTGGCGACCAAATGCGCAAGAGCTCAGAAAGGGCACCTTTCCCTCCTCGAGCTCCCTGCTACCGACCCAGAGGAGAAGAAAGCCAAGGGCAAGTATGTGAAGAGCAAGGGAGTGGCCGTGCTCGCAGTGGAGCCAGATACGAAACGCGGCCGGGACCATCCCAAGTCGTCCAAGTGCAGCCGTCCGTTCTGCGCCTTCCACAAAGTACACAGCCACAACACCAACGACTATCAAGAGCTCAGGGCCATTCGAGATGGACCCTTCGGTTGACGCCCCGAGCGCAATGACTATGGCTACGGCCGAGGAGGAGAACGAGGCGGAGGACGTTGGGACGATCGAGGCCCCCGCTAGGAGTGGCACGACCGGCCTCGCGAGGACCGCTGGTAGGACGAGCCTCGTGAGGGCGCCTGGAGGGATCAGCCTCGCGAGGACCGCCCTCAGGGCAATGCTGTTCATCCTCCACTGTCGCCGCCACCAAGAAGGAACGACGACCACCATCAGGACGAGGGGGCTGGTGGCTTCCAGGAACCGCGTGTTATCTCCTGCATCTTGGGTGGAGCTCAGGCCCCAGCATCTCAGCGTATCTTCAAGCAGTTTGCTCGCGAGGTGAATGCAGCCCTTCCCAGGCATGAGGCCACGCGTCCGCTCAGGTGGTCCAAGTGCGCCATCACTTTCAGCTCGGCGGACCAGCTCAAGTGCACAGCCACCCCTGGCGCCCTCCCGATGCTCTGCTCACCCGTCATCAGCAACGTACAAGTCACCAAGACCCTCATTGACGGTGGTGCAGGGATTAACGTCCTGTCCGTCGAGACATTCGACAGCATCCAAGTGCCATACGATCAGCTTTAGCCTACCAAGCCCTTCTCAGGAGTGACTGACGGCTCCACCACCCCGATAGGGTAGGTCTGCCTCCCTATCACCTTCGGACAGCGTGACAACCACCGCACCAAGCTCATCGACTTTGACGTTGCTCACATCTGTCTGCCGTACAATGCCATCCCCGGGTATCCAGCCCTGGCCATGTTCATGGCAGTGACCCACCAAGGCTACAACGTCCTCAAGATGCCAGGAACTGGCAGGATCATCACGGTCCCCTGCGAAGAAAGAGATGCGGTGTGCTCCCTCGAGCTCGCCTTCCAAGCCGCAGCAATCGAAGACCCCGACAACGATGGTGCCCAGTACCCTCCTGAGGCCATCCCCAAGAAGAAGAAGCAACTACTCCATACAGGGCCTAAGGGGAGCGGCGCCTCTAGCGGTGCCACATCAGGATCGACACCCGCACCTGGGGCGCCTCCCTCCCTCGCATAGGAAGGCGCGGCCGGCGCCTTCCTCGGGCAAGGCTCGGGGGCTCTCTTCTGGAGGGCCTCAGACCTAGCCAACATCACGAGGGAGGTGCTCGGGCACCACATGGAGGCGTGCTTTGCGGCACGTTTCCCTCAGGAGGACCCCGGGCAAGGAGCGCCTGGCGCTCAGGAGTCCATCGCCAAGACCACTCAGGAGCTGCAGGACGCAAGGGCCATGCGCGGTGACCGCCGCCCACCAGGCCTAACTTCCCATCCAGGCGAGGATGGCGGGCCGCGTGCCTGCATCGACAACCTAGGGCTCAACAGGGCCGCATCTCAGGAGCGTTTCTGGCCTTCACGCGTGGGACGTTGCGAGGGCCCACCTCACAGCTATGTTTGCATGCCATTCGGCCTGCCGAGCATGGCGGCCGCCTACCAGTGCAACCTGCGGAGCGTCCTGGCAACCTAGGAGGCCAGGCATCACGCGGTCCTGGCGGAGATGGAGATGGTCCTGATGGAACCGCCTAGACCCCCAGAGCCTCCCGAGGCTCGGGGCCTCGGTGGCTCATGAGGAGCAACCCCTTTGCCACGCATCTTCAGCTACCCCAATATCCTACGGCAACGGAACCAGGTGACATTTTCCAAGTTTATTTAGCTGGGAGCGCCCCCCGGGCTGCATCATTTCCAGGCCGCGTGGGCCTGTCCCTGCGGCATGTATCTTTTCATGTCTTTAGCTGACTCTGCTGGGGGCACCCCTCGGGCTGCACCATCCCCAGGCCGCTCGGGTCCAACCCAGTGGCATATATCGTTCTCGCATTTACCTAAGCTAATTCCCTTTCCATGCATAAGCTATCTATGGTTATTACCTGCTTGATTACCACCCACCACGGGAGCTACTCACGCTGGCATGGCGTTTGTGCTCGGGTCCGTCCCTGCAACGCTGACAAATCTGAGCGGTCGAGCTCTGACTCGCGGCATGCCCCGCGCATGTCACGTCACCAAGCCCTCGGTGCGTTCATCTTCTTGCGGAGCGACCAGTGGCAGACCGACAATCATAGTTGCAATTTGTGTCCCTCCTCGCGCTAACCTGCAGGAACCTCCTGAGGACAACAGCAGGCGGCACCGCGGGCTCCCTCTTTTCCCATGCAATTCGCTTACACGTTAAAAGGGGGGCTCCTGAGCATAGCGACTCAGGAGCTCTTACTGGCTCTCCAGCCCTCACCCCCTGGCCTTGACCACGGCATCGCGACCTGGCATACCAGCGGCAGCTGAGCTCGCTCGAGGGCCGGGACCTGAGGACGTATAGCACATAGAAGAGCGTGGAGAAGGGGGAGGCCCGCATGGGCCCAACCTAGCTACACTACGGCCGCCGACGCACGAATCTGGAGCAGCACAAGGAACCGACCCTCGATTGCCAATATAAGTTTCACGCCCGGGTCGACCAAGCGCTATGGCATAAGATTCTCAGTTGTGCAGCCTTGTTATGGCAACGTGGCCTCCCTTTCCTATTTCTCGGTGGCTACTTGCGCGCTAAAGGGGACCTCTTGAGCATCGCGCCTCAGGAGCTCTTACTGGACCTCGGGCCGCTCACCTCCTGGCCTTGACCACGGCATCGCGACCTGGCATACCAGCGACGGCTGCAGCCTGCCTGGGGACTGGGACCTGTCGGCGTAGAGCACCAAGCTGCCGCGGGGTTGGAAAGGGGAGACTGAGCCGAAATAGGACATGTGTTCGCGAATTTTCATGATAAGGATAATATCAACAAAAGACATTACAGACCCTTTACACACCCCCGCGGGGTCCATCTCAATTCCTTGCAGGGAACAAAAGAAGTGAGTTTCTAGGAGCCCTATCTACATGCGCCAGCGCGGCCGACGCCATCACCAATAGTGGGCCACGGGAGGCCGGCACCAACCCCATCCAGATCAGCGATAGCGGCGGCCGGACGCTGCGGCCTTGCTCCGAGCGCGGCAAGAGCTCGGGGGCACATAGCTGTCGTCGCTCGTCTCCGGGGTCTCGTAGGGCTCAGGCGAGTCGCTGGACTCCCAAGCGTCGCCGCTGCTGCTGGAGGAGTTGCTGGCGAAGCCAGCAGCAGGCCCGTCGATGGCCGCTGCGCCGCCCCGACGACCCCCTCTGGGGCAGCACTCCAGGCGACGGCCTTCCTCGTTGAAGACCTTGAAGAACATGGTGGAAGCGCCATCGTACTCGAAATGGATGGCGAGGGCACCTTCCGAGCGGCAGACTCGAGCAACCTCGCCCCAGCCAGGGGTCATGAAGATCTTGCCTGGGGAGACACCTTCAACTTCTGCTCCAGTCGCTAGGGCGTCGCAGTCGGTGTGCTGCAGCCAAAGCTCGAGGGGGCCCCTCGGCGGCATCTCGGTGGAGAAGAACTGCGGGAAGCGAATCCAAGTGCGCGGAGGCATCGCCGCCCACATCACGAGTTCCCGCGAGGAGTTATCGGCGTGGGCTCCTAGTACGACAGCGTGTGTCACCACGGCGCGGCGACCACGGCCGTGGCGTGGGCGGCACCGCTCACCTCCTCTCCCTCCGAAGCCCTCAGCTTGGGCGTACAGAGGCAGCGGATACCTGGGAGGAGGCCGCTCGCACCAAGTCCTTGACACCTCCAGCCTCACGGCTGCGTCGCGGCGGTGGGCCAGCCTCTTCTTCGGCGGAAGTGGCCCGGGCTCGTCGCGGGGGGGTTCTCCCTTCTCTACGGCCGAGAACCTCCGAATCGGCGCCATGAGTGACGATACTAGCGATGAAGCAGGGGAGAAGAAACAAGCAGAGCAGGAAGAGATGAGCGACGGGGGCTCCGCCCCCCCTCCTCATTTATAGCGGGAGAAGGCCAACCGGCGATCCCCACGATCACAGGTAATGATGATTTTTCTTTGCATGCAACAGGGACTCGTCAAGTCGGGCAGTTGCCGAGGCAGCGTGGGGAAGCGGAGTCGCCCACGTCCAATCAATCACCACGCGTCAAGCGAGGCCGTGGGCTATTGGGGCCCGCGGTGCTCCACACTTGCCCTTTGGCTTCGCCTCGAAGCCAAGTCCGAGCACGCCCTTGGGCCCAGGGGCTACTGTCGGCATCCTGGGAATGGGGGTCCCCAGACTTGCCTGCATGCGGCCCACGGCGTGGCTCCACCAGCGGCCCTGTACAGCCCATCTTCACCAGCAAACACTCAAGACCCTCACGAGGGGCCAAGCCTCGCGAGGCGGACGACGCAAGACCTCCTCGGGGGCGGTCTCACCAGGCTGGCTCGTGAGGGGTGGAGAGATCAAGGCCAGGGGCACCTCGCGAGGTTCCTCTAACGTAAGCCATGATGGCCGCGGCCAGGCGGGCGCCAGCGTGCAGTGTCCTCATTTCCTCTTTGGTGCTAAAGAGGCAAGCGCATGCGAGGAGTCCCGAGGCATCAGGCAAAGGTTTCCATATCAGTGCAATGAGACCAAGACCAGCAGGACGGTAGGACGGAGGTCACCGTGGAGCCCAAGACGGTGTCACCACCAGAGCCTTTGGTAGGCGAAGACCACCTTTAGTGAGGATTGAGGGAGTCCTGGACAAAAGGGTCCTCGGGCGTCTGATACGTCTCCAACGTATCTATAATTTTTTATTGTTCCATGTTATTATATTATCTGTTTTGGATGTTTATGGGCTTTATTTTACACTTTTATATTATTTTTGGGACTAACCTATTAACCCAGAGCCCGGTGCGAGGTCCTGTTTTCTCCCTTGTTTCAGTGTTTCAAAGAAAAGGAATATCAAACGGAGTCCAAACGGAATGAAACCTTCGGGAGAGTTATTTTTGGAACAGAAGCAATCCAGGAGACTTGGAGTGCACGTTAGGGAATCAACGAGGAGAGCACGGGGCAGGGGGCGCGCCTACCTGTAACGCCCACAATGCGGCTATATCTCTCACGTGTCGAGGCACGACTTAGAGGCATAACCGCATTGTGGTTTTGTCGCAAGAAGGGTCATCTTCACACAATCCCATGTAATGAACAAGAATGGGATAAAGAGTTGGCTTACAATCGCCACTTCACACAATACATAAATATAATCCATACATCATCCAAAATAGACACATAGACCGACTACGGTCAAGATCCAAATAAAAAAAGATAACCCCAAATGCTAGATCCCCGATCGTCCCAACTGGGCTCCACTACTGATCATCAGGAAAAGACACATAGTAACGACCACGTTCCTCATCGAACTCCCACTTGAGATCGATCCCATCATCTGCACTGGCATCGTCGGCACCTGGTAGAATCTGTGAGTCACGAGGACTCAGCAATCTCACACCCGCGAGATCAAGACTATTTAAGCTTATCGGAAAGGATGGTGTAATGAGGTGGAGCTGCAGCAGGCAATAAGCATATATGGTGGCTAACATACGCAAAAGAGAGCGAGAAAAGAAGCAATGGAACGGTCGTCATCTAGCAATGACCAAGAAGTGATCCCGAACTCCTACTTAGTTCATGCATAACTCAAACCGTGTTCACTTCCCGGACTCCGCCGAGAAGAGACCATCACGGCTACACACACGGTTGATGTATTTTAATTGGGTCAAGTGACAAGTTCTCTACAACCGGACATTAACAAATTCCCATCTGCCTCATAACCGCGGGCACCGCTTTCGAAAGATAATACCCTGCAGGGGTGTCCCAACTTAGCCCATCATAAGCGCTCACGGTCAACGAAGGATAAACCTTCTCCCGGAAAGATCCGATCAGTCTCGGAATCCCGATTTACAAGACATTTCGACAATGGTAAAACAAGACCAGCAAAGCCACCCGAATGTGCCGACAAAATCCCGATAGGAGCTGCACATATGTGACGCCCCGAAACCGACGCTCCGTCTGCCTTCCTTGTTTTGCGAGTCAGCTGTGTTTTATTTGTTTGTTGCATTCTTCATTGCATCATTTGCATTGCATCGGCACTTCGTTGCCGCCATGTTTTAAAACTTGCATCCCCTCGTAGTGGCCGCGCCCCCCCTTGCTTCCGCTGACCCTTCCGAGACCAACCTCGTTCTTCGTTTTCCCTCTTGCTTAATGTCGGGACCCCGATTCTAAGTCACACCGATCTAGCCTGTAACACCTCATATCACTTTGCGGCTTCACGCACGGTATTCCCACGGGTGTTGCCTTAGCATGGCCCGGAACCGTTTGCGCCTTTTGGCTCACGTATATGATAATGTCGCTAGCATCCATATGACAGAGAACCCGGGCCGACATGGCTAGTCGTGAACCCAAAGCGGCACTAACGTATGGGGACAGGCATACATGAATCAACATCGAACGTGTCGGTCAGCAGCGTGCGAATCCGGGCTGTAGCACTGGGCTAACAGGACTCTGGGAACCCGGGCTGTAGCAGGCTAGGCAGGACTCCGGATGTCACCGCGTGACATTTCCCCTAAGGGACAGACACAGGAACGATATGAAACACATGCCGGTCAGTCAAGTGTCCAGAGCAGTAGTGCTGGGCTAGCAGGACTCCGGTGAACCGGGCTGTAGCGGACTACTATGGCTCAAGGAGGCACTAGACTACATTTCCCCATAAGAGAGGCTGCTAAGGATAGACAACTAGATTGTCGGATCCCACACATACCAAGCATTTCAATGATACACACAATATGCTCGATATGTGCAGATACAACATGGCATCACAACAAGACTCTACGACTCAGAGTATTTATTCATTAGGCCCCGAAGAGCCAGATATTACAAACATGGGTCTCATGACCCAACATTCAGAGCATACAAGTCAAAGCACATGCGGAAGCTTAACATGTCTGAGTACAGACATCTACAAAAGAAAAAGGCTGCGAAGGCTGACTATCTCCCAGATCCTGCCGAGGGCACAAGATCGTAGCTGAGGTAACAAGCTAAACGTCGAAGTCCACACGGAACTACTAGCGAGACCGACGTCTCTCTCGGCAAAACATAAATAAGCAAACGTGAGTACAAATGTACCCAGCAAGACTTACATCAGGACTATCTATATATGCATCGGTATCAACAAAGGGGGTGGTGGAGTTTAACTGCAGCAAGCCAGCTTTGACTCGGTGGCTATCCTGAACTATGACTGCAAGTAACTCTTTTGAGGTGGCGCACACGAGTCCACATATTCACCATATCAATACACCACTATGGATCCGCTCCCGTCTCCCTACGAGAACGCCATCCATAGCACTCACGCTTATCTTGCGCATTTTAGAGTATCCACTTTCACTTGTCTATGAACTGTTATAGGCAACCCAGAAGTCCATTTCCGCGGACACGGCTATTCGAATAGATGATGTTAACCCTGCAGGGGTGTACTTCGTCACACACGCTCTCGCCACTTACCACCATGTACACTTCGTGTACCTCGGCAACCTTCAAGCGGAAGCCTGGCGAGGGAGTCGGCCACAGCCTACCTAAACACTCAAGTCTCTAGTCCAGGTTTATCGCCTATTCAGGTTCCATCCGCAGGGAGTCCGGTCGAGGTTTCCACATACGGCCCCGAACGATGTGTGCAGGGTTCCGAGACACCAAACGGGCGCCCGGCATGCCCGGCCACGTGCCTACCGCATCACAGCCCACCCCTCCGGTCAGCGCTGCCCACGGCCTCTAGCATACAACAAACACCAGAAACTACTTGCAACTCCTGGACAGAGGACAAGGGTGATTAAGAAGCCAAGAGGGTCCATTGGTTTCGGGCCCAATGCGTGGTAGTAACTGTATCATGGATCACAAACACAGAACTCAGTTCCTGAGGACGGCTGCAATGAGAGAACCCACCATGTACTCCTACATGGCCTCTCACCGCTACCTTTACCAAATCGTGTTCACACACTTAGCTCACACACAGTAGGACATGTTCATCACCATTCCAATTCATCCCCGACGAATCAGACCCGACTCAACTCTAAGCAGTAGCAGGCATGACAAACAGGCATGAATGAGTAGGCACATCAGGGCTCAAACAACTCCTACTCATGCTAGTGGGTTTCATCTATTTACTGTGGCAATGACAGGTCATGCAGAGGATAAGGGGTTCAACTACCGCAACAAGTAACAGTTGAATCGTTGTTGTCCTAATGCAGTAAAGAGAGCAGGAGCGAGAGAGTGGGATTGCATCGGAATGAACAAGGGGTTTATGCTTGCCTGACACTTCCGAAGATAGTATAGCTCTTCATCGGTGTCATCGATCTCATCGTCGGAATCACGGCTATCGAGAGGGGACAATCACCGGCAGACAAGGAAGAACACAATCAATGCAATGCACAATATGATGCATGATCATGACATGGCAATATGACGTGATTTGGCCTAATGCAACTAGCAACAGAAAGGTTTGGGTTGATTTGAACTCAAGGTTCAAATTCAAATTCAAACTATGAATTCAAATAGTGCATTATTATGTTTTCACCTATACAGCATGTATAACTTAGTTTGACATGCATGAAAATGATACAGATGGATAGATTGCATTTTTCTGATAATTTTGCATATATAAATTATTTCATTCTGAGCTACGGTTGATTTTATATGATTTTTAGAGGTTTGCACTATTTTCTGGAATTTTCTGAATTATTTTAAATCCAGACAATCTATTACTGCGTCAGCGTTGCGTCATGCTGACCTCAGCAGGTCAACAGGCGCCGTCCAGGTCAAACCTGACGTGTGGGGTCCACACGTCAGTGACTAACTCACTAACCTAAGTTAATTAGTGTTAAACTAATACTAACTAGAGTGTCAGTGGGGGTTGGCCCACGCGTCAGTGATAGAGGGGAGGTCAAACCCCCTGGTCGGCGGGGTCAAACCCACCGGCGTCGTGACGCCGGCACGGCCAGACGCGGCGGCGGCTGCGGGATTCCTCCTCCGGCGACCAAATGGCCGGCGGAGGGCATCTGCGGGACGCGGGCACTCGTCCGCATCGAGTGGTGGCAGCGGTTGGGCCTGGGATGGCCGGAGTCATCACCGGCATCGATCTTGGCGGTCGCCGGAGCTCGGGTGAGCTCGGGGTCGACGCTACGGTGGCCAGGGTGGCCCGTGCGGGGCACCTACGTGCTCTACGCGGCGCGGGGAGGGAGCTGAGCACGACGGCCGGACCGATAGGTGGCCGGAGATACGTCGGCGGCGAGCACAAGCGGTGGCCCGTGCGGGCGAGCAAGGTGCGGTGGCTACGGTGCACAAGAGCGAGAACGGTGAGGGGGGAGAGGATCAGTGGCTCACGGCGAGTGCAGAGAAGCGAACGGCGAGCTCGGGGGAGAACCGGAGCAGTCGGGGTGGCGGAGGCGATCTCGTCGGCGGGAGGTTGGGGACGAGCTCGGTGAGGACGTTTGGGGGCTTTCGGTGGGGCGTGGCTTGGTGAGGGGGCGGAGGACGGAGTGGCGGAGCTTCTGGGCGTCGAGGCGAGGCGTGGGGTGGCCGGTGGCCATGGCTACGGCGAGCGGCGTCGACGAGCTCCGCTCGGGTGTGCTCGGGAGAGGGAGCAGAGGGCGAGGGAGAGAGCAGAGAGTGAGGGAGAGGAGCGAGGAGCTTCGGGGCGTCGTCGTGGCATCGCCAGGAGGGGCCGGGGAAGCAGGAGGTGGCGCGGGCGCGTGCTCGGCGGCGGTGCGCTGTCCCCCTCCTCTGCCTACTGGCAAAGGTAGGTGGTGACTGGCATGGGCCAGGTGGGCCGGCCCAGTCCAGGTAAGCGCCAGGTAATACTCCTTTCTCTCTCTTTTCTTTAATTGTTTCTGTTTTCTATTTATTTTGATCTGTTTTGAATTAGTAAAAATACTAACTCATTTTGTAAAATCCTGATAAAAATTGTGGGCACTTTTGAAAATATTTCCAACAGCCCTCAACTAGTTTCAGAATTATTAGAGCATTTAAAATATTTATAGGATTTAAATGCCCCAATTCAAATACAATATGAGTTAATTCAAAAATCCAAAAATGACCTAGAAATATGTTTATCATTTTTGGCAGAGGTTTTTACCTTTATCAAAAATCATGAACTTTTCTAAAGGGCATTTGGGTTCATTGAAAATGTTTTTAAGTTGAACCTAGTTGAGTTCTTTTGGGTGCTAGGGATTGATCACCCCTATTTCAAGTTTAAGCAAAATTTAAACATGATGCATCAGGAACAAGCAAAGTCAGACAAGGGCTGATCTGGGGCTGTGACAGCTCACCCCCACTAAACAAGAATCTCGTCCCGAGATTCAAGACGTGAGGTAAGAAGACAGAGGGTACACAAAGCTAACACGATCTTCATGATCCAATTGCTCTTCGCGAAGATGTTGATCCGTTGCTTCAATTAACATTGACGTCTTTGCTTTCGAGATCTTCATCCGACACGATGATGACAAGGGAAAACTCTATAGAAATCGCTCTCCTTAAAGATCGAGCAACTCAAGATCAACTCATGGAGTGAGACGTTGAAACATCTCAAGTTGAGACACAAAACACATCGAGAGGGATGGAAGAACAAACGATGAGATTTGATTTGGTGGGCAACAATCCCACGCTTAGGTAGGATGGTGCATGGTTTCAAAGTAGCGAGGAGATAATTGTCACGATTCCATAACGGGGCACCTTGGAAAAGGTGACTCGCAGAACTATTCCTTAAGTGGCAAAAAGAATTACTTTTGATATAAAGATCATTGAAACTCTTTATACCAACTTAAGGCAAATCACAGCAATGGTTTGGCGGATTTCGAAGGAATGGCATACTCGGACTAGAATGGATGATGTGAACTACCTTATTGAAGACAATGCAAGGGATGATGTGCTTGCGCGTGCTCTCAAGAACTTGAGCATTTCCATATTCATCAAGGTTCTACCAACATCCGTGCCGAGGATCTTGGCAACACATCATACTACCATGATGAACGGTGATGGAGGATGCAGGTGCAAAGGAGGACATCACTTTCTCAGATTTTTCCTTAGCAATGCCAAAGAGGCAAATCTGGATGATCGACCGAGAGACATTTAGCACTCCGCTTCTAATGTTCTCCTTGATGTTCTAGCGTAACCCATTACATGTGGTTTGGTATCTAGAACATCAAGTAAAAGGTCGGACTTCAGGAGCACAAGAATCCATAAGGAATAACTACGGAGGTAAGTCCTACGAAATCCTTATGGGGAGGTGGCCAACTTTATCAATCAAGATACTACAATAATAGGCCTTCCGGCTGGATGTGTTGGCCACGACATCCACTTTACCGGTTATCGAGAGGGCAATATTATAATTCTTGGAGAATGTTCCAACCATCATATCTGCCTGAGATTCAGATCTAGTTGGTTTCAGTATATTCCAGACTCATCAAGTCTAGAAAGAAAATTAAGGTTTGCAACACAAATCGACGAGAGGACGTTGCAAGATTCTCGGGAGATGGATTACGGTAGTAAGCTCCAAAACATGAGCTGGTTCTGCTACAAACATGTGAGCACGTTGTCCCAGACAAGCATGCCCACATGGTAGTCTCACAATGAAACACTACCGAGTTCTGGTTGGGAACCATCAACGAGGATATCGAAGTTCTTTCATAAGTCCGGATTAGCTCTTATGAAGGAACTCCTTCTCCTTGAACAAATCAATCAGTGGCTTGGTGTGCTAGGGATACATATAGAATGAAGGTTGCAAGTCTCCAAACCGCGGTATACTTCGCACATATGCATGACTGACTTGGGACGATTCCAGAGGAGGCAAAACAAACTTTCTCGAATTCACGACGGCAACTTGCATCTAATGCACATGAATTAGAGTAAGTCACTTCTTCCATCCAACATATGCTTCATAACGGAACACGAAGATAATGCTTATAAAGTTTCCAATACTAGCTGGATGTTCAACACGAGTCATGGAGAAGGTAGCAGTGTTGCTGATGGGCTCAACAACAATGCATCCAGGTTTCCATGGAGATGGAATTCCATAATTATGTGAACAAGTGATAGCATTGGTCAGACCCAAAAGATATAATGGTGTATGCTCGAGGGATCAACCACGAGTAAGACAACATTATGAACATCGTTGGTTCTGATTTGATTTGATGATAGCCCATACTCAAATCAAAGTCTTGATACGACAATAGGTCCAACAACTGATCACAGGGACCAATCGATGAAGATATCATCTATCTTCAACACACGCAAATATATCCCTTGAAATGAACTAAGCTGGCAAGCTTTTATCTTCCAACTCTCCAAGTTGTTGTTTAGCTTGACCAACTAGCTCAGGGGTATCCAACACGGATTCTTGGAGAAGGGGTGGTTTACAGGAAACCGACTTGATCACGAATTCAACATAGCGGTCAGGTGACAACCTGGTGATACTCCCGAGAAGATATTCGGAAAATCACGTACCACCGACATGTTATTAAGATCGAGAACAATCTTGCTTTTCAGGGCAAGACGATATGACCGAACAAGCAAGGACTGACACTATCCTAACCCATTGATCGAAAAGTGCACCGGAAATAAGGACTAGGTAGCACGATCAATCTTAGGATGATGATTTAATAACCAACACGCTAAGAGTGAGAGTATTGTCCATTAACTACCAAGCAAAAAGTTGCTCGGATTATTGATTTCACACACCACAATTCACTTGTCGGCATTTCGGTTACAATAACACGGGAACCGAGGAATGAACAATGATGGCAAGAAGTATTACTGCGTCAAGAATTCATAGGAGGTGGTGCAATTCTCATGACACTCTTGACATAAAGATGGTAACACTCCCAGGTAGAACAGAACAAAAGCTGGATTGGCATTTTGATCTGCGAGTTACAGCTACTTTGACCCAATCTCTGGATATGGTTGAGGTACTGGAGTTTGTTTCTCCTAGTCATTCTGAATAGAACGGCTTGACGGACCACAAGGATAATAAGCACCGATAACACGAATGCACAATTACTCCTGACTATCAATTGATAGACGAGGGCCAGAAAATAACTAAAGAGGGACAACCCAAAGGAACATATGTTTTTTCTGAGTTGTGGATGCATGGATTAGTATGTCGAACAAATTCAACATATTTCTTCCCGATAACCCATGCAGAGGAGGAAGGACTGGCAGAGTCACAATATGAATGGAGTACTCCTCAAGAGCGCCCTGGTTGTGATCTTTTGGTTAAAAGAACTTCTGCCATAATGGTTCATGGTATTGGAAGAAGGAGATACCACGGACCTCGAGGACTATCGCAAGGTTACTAATAACCTAAAGGAACGAGCAAACACTATCAACAGGAGGTAAGTGGAGTGAATCTTGGGTTCAAGAACCCAGAAATAGAATGCCTACTAACTAAATGGCATCACGGGATGCTTTCAAGAATAGTGGCCAGAATCATCACACTGGGGATGCAAGCATTGCTAGATTACTAAGTGGTCCTCTAAGACACCTAGGGTCATAATAATAACTACAACATATATGTCAAGGCAGCAGAGTACCTCAACTCAACGATTAGTGTGGTTAATCTGGCCCAAAGGGAACATCGGGAACGGAAAGGAGGGATTTGCAAATGCATCAGATTATTTAGAAACCTGGGATGACTCGGACAGCATAACGGCTGTAAATGCTCAAAGGATTTGAGACATCCTACAAAAAATGATGGCATAACCACCTAACATTACAATATCAATGTTCTGAGATCAACTAAGAACACATGGAAGTAGTAGGAACCGAACTGAGGCTTGAGACCATCAATCCTACGAGTCTACGGATTAGTAACACGTGATCCTGATAGAAAGATGAGAAGGCCAAGTTCTTAATCCCCGTAGAAGAGAAGAGGGTGACTCAGATCAGAAGGGCATAAGGTAAAGGAGTAAAAAGAGCCTTACGTTCCCTTCCACAATCAATTCCCTTATATAACTAAAGCATTTCTAGACTCAACTTCGACCAGTTTGGCTTGGTAATCCTACAGGCAGTCAGGCTCTGATACCAACGCTGTCGGCACCCCGATTCTAAGTCACACCGATCTAGCCTGTAACACCTCATATCACTTTGCGGCTTCACGCATGGTATTCCCACGGGTGTCGCCTTACCATGGCCCGGAACCGTTTGCGCCTTTTGGCTCACGTATATGATAATGTCGCTAGCATCCATATGACAGAGAACCCGGGCCGACATGGCTAGTCGTGAACCCAAAGCGGCACTAACGTATGGGGACAGGCATACATGAATCAACATCGAACGTGTCGGTCAGCAGCGTGCGAATCCGGGCTGTAGCACTGGGCTAACAGGACTCCGGGAACCCGGGCTGTAGCAGGCTAGCCAGGACTCCGGATGTCACCGCGTGACATTTTCCCCTAAGGGACAGACACAGGAACGATATGAAACACATGCCGGCCAGTCAAGTGTCCAGAGCAGTAGTGCTGGGCTAGCAGGACTCTGGTGAACCGGGCTGTAGCGGACTACTATGGCTCAAGGAGGCACTAGACTACATTTCCCCATAAGAGAGGCTGCTAAGGATAGACAACTAGATTGTCGGATCCCACACATACCAAGCATTTCAATGATACACACAATATGCTCGATATGTGCAGATACAACATGGCATCACAACAAGACTCTACGACTCAGAGTATTTATTCATTAGGCCCCGAAGAGCCAGATATTACAAACATGGGTCTCATGACCCAACATTCAGAGCATACAAGTCAAAGCACATGCGGAAGCTTAACATGTCTGAGTACAGACATCTACAAAAGAAAAAGGCTGCGAAGGCTGACTATCTCCCAGATCCTGCCGAGGGCACAAGATCGTAGCTGAGGTAACAAGCTAAACGTCGAAGTCCACACGGAACTACTAGCGAGACCGACGTCTCTCTCGGCAAAACATAAATAAGCAAACGTGAGTACAAATGTACCCAGCAAGACTTACATCAGGACTATCTATATATGCATCGGTATCAACAAAGGGGGTGGTGGAGTTTAACTGCAGCAAGCCAGCTTTGACTCGGTGGCTATCCTGAACTATGACTGCAAGTAACTCTTTTGAGGTGGCGCACACGAGTCCACATATTCACCATATCAATACACCACTATGGATCCGCTCCCGTCTCCCTATGAGAACGCCATCCATAGCACTCACGCTTATCTTGCGCATTTTAGAGTATCCACTTTCACTTGTCTATGAACTGTTATAGGCAACCCAGAAGTCCATTTCCGTGGACACGGCTATTCGAATAGATGATGTTAACCCTGCAGGGGTGTACTTCGTCACACACGCTCTCGCCACTTACCACCATGTACACGTCGTGTACCTCGGCAACCTTCAAGCGGAAGCCTGGCGAGGGAGTTGGCCATAACCTACCTAAACACTCAAGTCTCTAGTCCAGGTTTATCGCCTATTCAGGTTCCATCCGCAGGGAGTCCGGCCAAGGTTTCCACATACGGCCCCGAACGATGTGTGCAGGGTTCCGAGACACCAAACGGGCGCCCGGCATGCCCGGCCACGTGCCTACCGCATCACAGCCCACCCCTCCGGTCAGCGCTGCCCACGGCCTCCAGCATACTACAAACACCAGAAACTACATGCAACTCCTGGACAGAGCACAAGGGTGATTAAGAAGCCAAGAGGGTCCATTGGTTTCGGGCCCAATGTGTGGTAGTAACTGTATCATGGATCACAAACACAGAACTCAGTTCCTGAGGACGGCTGCAATGAGACAACCCACCATGTACTCCTACATGGCCTCTCACCGCTACCTTTACCAAATCATGTTCACACACTTAGCTCACACACAGTAGGACATGTTCATCACCATTCCAATTCATCCCCGACGAATCAGACCCGACTCAACTCTAAGCAGTAGCAGGCATGACAAACAGGCATGAATGAGTAGGCACATCAAGGCTCAAACAACTCCTACTCATGCTAGTGGGTTTCATCTATTTACTGTGGCAATGACAGGTCATGCAGAGGATAAGGGGTTCAAGTACCGCAACAAGTAACAGTTGAATCGTTGTTGTCCTAATGCAGTAAAGAGAGCAGGAGCGAGAGAGTGGGATTGCATCAGAATGAACAAGGGGGTTATGCTTGCCTGACACTTCCGAAGATAGTATAGCTCTTCATCGGTGTCATCGATCTCATCGTCGGAATCACGGCTATCGAGAGGGGACAATCACCGGCAGACAAGGAAGAACACAATCAATGCAATGCACAATATGATGCATGATCATGACATGGCAATATGACGTGATTTGGCCTAATGCAACTAGCAACAGAAAGGTTTGGGTTGATTTGAAGTCAAGGTTCAAATTCAAATTCAAACTATGAATTCAAATAGTGCATTATCATGTTTTCACCTATACAGCAGGTATAACTTAGTTTGACATGCATGAAAATGATACAGATGGATAGATTGCATTTTTCTGATAACTTTTCATATATACATTATTTCATTCTGAGCTACGGTTGATTTTATATGATTTTTAGAAGTTTGCACTATTTTCTAGAATTTTCTGAATTATTTTAAATCCAGAAAATCTATTACTGCGTCAGCGTTGCGTCATGCTGACCTCAGCAGGTCAACAGGCGCCGTCCAGGTCAAACCTGACGTGTGGGGTCCACACGTCAGTGACTAACTCACTAACCTAAGTTAATTAGTGTTAAACTAATACTAACTAGAGTGTCAGTGGGGGTTGGCCCACGCGTCAGTGACAGAGGGGAGGTCAAACCCCCTGGTCGGCGGGGTCAAACCCACCGGCGTCGTGACGCCGGCGAGGCCAGACGCGGCGGCGGCTGCGGGATTTCTCCTCCGGCGACCAAATGGCCGGCGGAGGGCATCTGCAGGACGCGGGCACTCGTCCGCGTCGAGTGGTGGCAGCGGTTGGGCCTGGGATGGCCGGAGTCATCACCGGCATCGATCTTGGCGGTCGCCGAAGCTCGGGTGAGCTCGAGGTCGACGCTACGGTGGCCAGGGTGGCCCGTGCGGGGCACCTACGTGCTCTACGCGGCGCAGGGAGGGAGCTGAGCACGACGGCCGGACCGATAGGTGGCCGGAGATACGTCGGCGGCGAGCACAAGTGGTGGCCCGTGCGGGCAAGCAAGGTGCGGTGGCTACGGTGCACAAGAGCGAGAACGGTGAGGGGGGAGAGGATCAGTGGCTCACGGCGAGTGCAGAGAAGCGAACGGCGAGCTCGGGGGAGAACCGGAGCAGTCGGGGTGGCGGAGGCGATCTCGTCGGCGGGAGGTTGGGGACGAGCTCGGTGAGGACGTTCGGGGGCTTTCGGCGGGGCGTGGCTTGGTGAGGGGGCGGAGGACGGAGTGGCGGAGCTTCTGGGCGTCGAGGCGAGGCGTGGGGTGGCCGGTGGCCATGGCTACGGCGAGCGGCGTCGACGAGCTCCGCTCGGGTGTGCTCGGGAGAGGGAGCAGAGGGCGAGGGAGAGAGCAGAGAGTGAGGGAGAGGAGCGAGGAGCTTCGGGGCGTCGTCGTGGCATCGCCAGGAGGGGCCGGGGAAGCAGGAGGTGGCGCGGGCGCGTGCTCGGCGGCGGTGCGCTGTCCCCCTCCTCTGCCTACTGGCAAAGGTAGGTGGTGACTGGCATGGGCCAGGTGGGCCGGCCCAGTCCAGGTAAGCGCCAGGTAATACTCCTTTCTCTCTCTTTTCTTTAATTGTTTCTGTTTTCTATTTATTTTGATCTGTTTTGAATTAGTAAAAATACTAACTCATTTTGTAAAATCCTGATAAAAATTGTGGGCACTTTTGAAAATATTTCCAACAGCCCTCAACTAGTTTCAGAATTATTAGAGCATTTAAAATATTTATAGGATTTAAATGCCCCAATTCAAATACAATATGAGTTAATTCAAAAATCCAAAAATGACCTAGAAATATGTTTATCATTTTTGGCAGAGGTTTTTACCTTTATCAAAAATCATGAACTTTTCTAAAGGGCATTTGGGTTCATTGAAAATGTTTTTAAGTTGAACCTAGTTGAGTTCTTTTGGGTGCTAGGGATTGATCACCCCTATTTCAAGTTTAAGCAAAATTTAAACATGATGCATGAGGAACAAGCAAAGTCAGACAAGGGCTGATCTGGGGCTGTGACACTTAAACCGGAGTCCCTCTTTGCACAGTGCATCGCCCCCTAGCGCGCGTCCGAAATTTGTCCCGAACCCGAACCGGACTTTCGTTACCGTTGGGTCCGGATCATCCCCTAACATCTACGAAACATCACCGTTTTCTTCATTGGACATCCTAACCTATATTTTTCCCAGCCGTCCGTTTACGATCGTACGGACCGAGTTAATCCCTACCCTAATCCCCTACCTATTTAAATAGACTAACCCTAAAACCTAGGGACCTTGTCCCATCCACCCGTCGCCTCCGCCGCCACTCCACCCAAATTCCCCTCGGGATCCATCCCCAATCAGCCTAGCTACCTTCCTCCTACCCGCACCCGCAGCCATCCAACCCGCGCCCGAGCCCGAGGTCCTTCGATCGGAGCCACCAAGAGATCCCTGCTGCCCCGACCGAGAGCAAGCTTCTCCCGTTTGCTCCTCTCTCCATGGCGCCGTCGCCGCCGGCGAACCCAGCCACCCCGAGTTCCTCTCGTGCTCCTCCCATGGCGCCCTCGTTCCCGAGCACGTCGACCCCGCCGCCTCGAACTCCCGTGCGTGCATCCACTTGTTCTCGTCGCCCTCCGTCTTCTTCACAGCACCACAGGACCAGCAGCTCCACCGCGCGTGCCCGTCTCCGGCGACCCCGTCCTTCACGTGCTGCCGGTCAAGTCCCTCTCCTTCCCTTTTCTCTCTTCTCCCATGGCCACTCTGTTTCCCCGTCTCCCTCACCTCTCTCTCCTCTTTAGGAACCCCACGACGCTGCCGTAGACCCAGCCATGGCGCCCATGGAGTCCCAAGCAGCAGCCGTCCGCCTCCGGCGAGAACCGACCGTCTCCGACCGGATCCGCTGCGGATCCAGCCCTCCCGCTGCTGCCTCGCCAGCCTCGCTCACGCCCCTGCTCGCCGGCGCCAAGTCCCTGTCGCCGCTGCTCTGCTTCCTTGTCGAGCAGAGGACGCCCGTCCCAGCCGCGTTGACCGCACCGATCCACGACACCTGAACACCCGCGGGTCGGCCTCCTCCGCGCCAAGGCCAAGCGCGCCCCTTCGCGGCCTGCCCAGCCTCCTCCCCACTGAACTGGGCCTGGCCCATGGTGAGGCCCCCAGCTCCCTTTGTTTTTTTCCTCTGTTGGGCTTCCTATTCACTTTCGGCCCATGTGATGTTCTTTTCAGGATCTGCGAATTTCTCTATTATCCAGAGAATTACTGTTTTACAGAAAACCCCTTGCACTTCATGCATTTAATAACTCCACAACCGTGCATCGGATTAAAACAAACTAAATATGTAAAAAGCTTAGAATTTTGTGTAGTTTAACAATATGCTGCTCTCATCCATGTTTAAGATGTTTAAGTTGCTGTTTACATTTATTTTACTTAAATAACATGCTAAAATGATTTATTTCATCACTAAATAACCGTAACTCGGATTTTAATAAACTATATATGTAAATGGGGTAGAAAAATGCCTAGTTTAACTTGGTGCACTTCATTTTGCTGTTTAACAATATTAAAATTGCGTTTATGGCAGAACAGTACCAATCCCAATATATGGACATGAGGATTTTCCGGAATTGTTGTTGTTTCTTTCCGGCCTCATTTAACTTGCTTAAATAGTTAGTTTACTTATGCTTCACCCCTTGCCATGTTTAATAACATTTAATATTGTTGGGTACATAAACAAGAGCGAACTAAATAATTGGAATGTGGTGTTTCGTCAATTTCCAACTCGTTGCATATTGAGCTCCACTTAATTTGTACTCTTGTTTGTTGCACTTTGCCTTGCCTTGAATCATTAAACCGGACATGCATCATACTTGATTGTGCATCATGCCATGTTTCTGTGTTTGTTGTTTTACTATGTTGTTTGTTTCTTTCCGGTTTGCTTCTCCCGTTAGCTTCGGTTTCGTTCCGGAGTTGTGAGGATTTGTTCGACTTCGTCCGTTTGTCGTCTTCATGGACTCGTTTTTCTTCCTTGCGGGATCTCAGGCAAGATGACCACCCCTCTAAATCACTTCTATCTTTGCTTTGCTAGTTTCTCGTTCTATTGCCATGCTGCGCTACCTACCACTTGCTATATCATGCCTCTCATACTGCCATGTCAGCCTCTAACCTTTGTCACCTTCCTAGCAAACCGTTGTTTGGCTATGTTACCGCTTTGCTCAACCTCTCTTATAGCGTTGCTAGCTGCAGGTGAAGATGAAGATTGCTCCATGTTGGATTATGTTTATGTTGGGATATCACAATATCTCTTATTTAATTAATGCATCTATATATTTGGTAAAGGGTGGAAGGCTCGTCCTTATGCCTGGTGTTTTGTTCCACTCTTGCCGCCCTAGTTTCCGTCATACCGGTGTTATGTTCCTTGATTTTGCGTTCCTTACGCGGTTGGGTGATTTATGGGACCCCCTTGACAGTTCGCTTTGAATAAAACTCCTCCAGCAAGGCCCAACCTTGGTTTTACCATTTGCCTACCTAAGCCTTTTTCCCTTGGGTTCTGCAGACTCAAGGGTCATCTTATTTTAACCCCCGGGCCAGTGTTCCTCTGAGTGCTTGTCCAAACTAGAGCACCGTGCGGGACCATCCCTTGGGAACTTGGGTTATGTTGGTACCTGTACGCTTCGCTTATCCAGTGTGCCCTGAGAACGAGATATGTGCAGCTCCTATCGGGATTTGTCGGCACATTCGGGCAGCTTTGCTGGTCTTGTTTTACCATTGTCGAAATGTCTTGTAAACCGGGATTCCGAGACTGATCGGGTCTTTTCGGGAGAAGGTTTATCCTTCGTTGACCGTGAGAGCTTATGATGGGCTAAGTTGGGACACCCCTGGAGGGTAATATCTTTCGAAAGCCGTGCCCGCGGTTATGAGGCAGATGGGAATTTGTTAATATCCGGTTGTAGAGAACTTGACACTTGACCTTAATTAAAACGCATCAACCGCGTGTGTAGCCGTGATGGTCTCTTCTCGGCGGAGTCCGGGAAGTGAACACGGTTTCTGGGTTATGTTTGACGTAAGTAGGAGTTCAGGATCACTTCTTGATCATTGCTAGTTCACGTCCGTTCCTTTGCTTCTCTTCTCGCTCTTGTTTGCGTAAGTTAGCCACCATACTTGCTTAGTCGCGGCTGCAACCTCACCACTTTACCCCATCCTTTCCTTTAAGCTTAAATAGTCTTGATCTCGCGGGTGTGAGATTGCTGATTCCTCGTGACTCACAGATACTTCCCAAACAGTTGCAGGTGCCGATGATACCAGTGCAGGTGACGCAACTGAGCTCAAGTGGGAGCTCAATGAAGATCTTGTTCGTTGTGTTTGTTTCTTTTCATATTGATCAGTAGTGGTGCCTAGTTGGGACGATCAGGGATCTAGCAATCGGGTTGTCTTCTTTTCTTTTGGTTCCGTAGTCGGACCTATGTGTGTACTCTGATTGATGTATGATTTATTTATGTATTGTGTGAAGTGGCGATTGTAAGCCAACTCTTTATCCCATTCTTGTTCATTACATGGGATTGTGTGAAGATGACCCTTCTTGCGACAAAACCACAATGCGGTTATGCCTCTAAGTCGTGCCTCGACACGTGGGAGATATAGCCGCATCGTGGGTGTTACAAGTTGGTAATCAGAGCCATCCCCGACTTAGGAGCCCCCTGCTTGATCGAATCGTTGGCGTTGTTGAGTCTAGAACGAAAATGTTTTGAGTCTTAGGATTATATATATCAGAGAGTAGGATTCTTTTTACTCCTCAGTCCCTTCGTCGCTCTGGTGAGGTCTCCTGACGTAGAAGTTTTGACTTTTCTCTCCTCAAATTTCACTAAAAAAAATTTTAGGATCACGCGGGTATCTTGGAATCGTTCCGATGGTTTTGTGACGAGAACATTGTTCTTGGTGCCTCCTGACATTTAGGGGTTGTGGCAGTGTCCCGGGGAGTTGAGCTCCGAGGTGTTGTCGTCACAATTTTATCGTTGCAGTTCTGGAATACCTGAGTTTCGCCGACATCGAAATCTCTTTTATGCAGTTGTTGGTGAGATCACCTTGACGCCACCCAGTACTAGGGCGGGAGTTCGGGAGTATTGCCATAACTAGTATAACGGATGCTTTTCGAAGGTTGAGGTAAACGATTTCCGAAGGTTTCTTGGTTATGTGTTGACGGATGGATACAGCTGGATCTAGGTATTGTTAGTTTGGGTGATATATTTTGTGTCCCCTGTATCCCCAACACCTGATTGCATAACCAGAAAGTTTCGGGAGTTTATAAGTGGGAATTCAAGTAGATTTTAGGATATCTTTCCGACAGATGCATGATATGAGATTGGGGTTCGACGTCTAGTGGTCCGCCTTTCCACGGTTGGTTTTACAGTGGTCTCGTAGTGTCTTAAAGAGTCCTTGGCTATGCCGACTCGGGGACGCTTCGTATGTCATCTGCACAGCCTTGTACATGATGGTGTTGTACGATTGAGCCCGTGTTTGCCCCACCACGAAAACTTCGGACGAAATCTCTATCATATGTTTGTTCTGGCTTATTTTGCAAGCCAAATCCTTTGTTTTGTTTTATTTCTGGTATTCGAGTTGCTTCGAAGTCAAATGTTGAATCCATACCTTTCCTAAACGGTGTTCTCATATTGCTATGTGAATGCTAATCCTTCTTGATCATCGAGGTCGTCATGGTAATTTCTTTTTCTACCGGCGTGTTTCTCTTCAAGTGCATCCAGTCATTCCAACGTTCGCAAGATCAATTCTAAGCTTTTCTCAACGGTGTTCGTTTCATCCGACCCAAGTTGTCTTTGTTTTCCCACCCTCCCACCCTTTTTCTTTAAGGACTCAGATTTCTTAATCAAGTATCCTTTTTATTGATGCGAAGTCCCTTCATTCTTTTCAATCAATGTGCTTACCCGGTGGTTCTCATGAAGTTGTTCTTCAAGTTTATCATTCTTCATTCTTTTCTTCTCCGGCGGACTCAAGTCAAGCTTTCAGTGTTGATCGTATTCTTTTCTCATTTCAAATGTTTTCTCATGTCGGTGCATCTGTTAATCATCCACCTCTTGCTATTCATGTTATATGGAGTGCTGAAGATATCTCTGAAGATTCGCATTTCCATTCCAAATTCGTTCAAGTTCTTTTGAGGATGCTATCTCATTCAAGCCATTTAATTCAACCGGTGCAATCTCCTTTTCAAGTAATCATTTCAACGGTGTTTCTTTTCAGTGGGCCCTAACCCACAGGTCTTTTCCCAGGATCTTACCTGACTCTTCTAATTTTTCTGGAGTTATTCCCAAATTCTTTTCGAAGTTTGACGTAAGAATGAATTATCATCAGTCAAATGTCTTTCTCCAAGATCTTTTTAATTCTTTCATTGTTGGTTCATCATTTTTATTATCCATTGTTCCAGAGTGCCTCAACAATTCTTGGTGGTGTTTCGCATCATCATTCTCAACATTTGAAGACCGAAGAAGAATTTCTCCTAAATCTTGATCCTTTCTCTTGAAGATTCATAGTTCTAGCTTATGGCATCCTCTCATAATTGTTTTCGATTGTGAGAATTCTTTTCTTACCCATCCGGAGCATTTCAGAGTTGTTTGCATTTCTTGATCATCCAAAGGCCATCATTTCAGAAGATTTCTTCGTTCTAAGTTTTCAGCTCTCGTTCTCCAAATCTTACCGGTGCATCATTCAATATCCTCTAATCAGTTCGTGATCTCTTCGTTCTCATATATTTATATTCCGTCAAGTATCTTTATTCATTTTTCTAAATCTTCTTGGTGAATTGTGCCTTTGCTACTTTGATTTTTAATTCTTACGGTGGTTCGTTCAAGATTTCTCTTCCTTCGGTATCATATCAATTTATTCGTTGTTTCAATCCTACCGGTGTTTCGATGAAGACCTTCACTAGTTTGCGCAATATCTATGTTAATCCTTTCTACGAGAATAAGTAGTATGCCAAATCCGTTGCTTTTCATCAATTTAAATTGGTGAAGGATACGCGTAATGTAATTATTATTCTTCTTTCCTCCAAGTGATTTATTCCTTCTTTCGGAGTTCGTTCATGATATCAAATTTTCGGCTTCAAGTTGTTCATCTTTTCTTTCCGGAGCTCCAAGTTATTTCAATTATATCATTTCAAAGCTTCATCTAATCATTGCAAGGCTTCTCCCGGAGTTCTTTTCAACTTGCCTGCAAAGTTGAACTAGCAAAGCAGAGATAGAAGTGATTTCGAGGGGTGGTCATCTTGCCTGCAAGGTTCTCAGAGTTGTCGAAAGCTTGATCCTCGTAAGCGTACTCAACAGGTTCCTTATTCACGAACTCGTCTCCCGGCTCTACCCAAGACAAGAACACAAGCAACGGAACCACAATCAATCACGAGAAATGCACAAGCAACATGATGCAAAACATGTATCATATGCGAGATATGATATGCGATGCATATGCGTGCTCCGGAAGGAAAATGATGAACAAGGCAGTAACTTGGCAAACCAAGCATTCCACTGGAAAGATGAGATGATTTCGGTCGAAATCGATATAAAGATCACCGGAAACGGATGCACGGTTTGCAAATGGCAAGCAAAACAAGAATGACACAAATCTGCGATTAACAGCATGACAGCACTTTAAATGCAACAAGTAACAATGCTACAGCACTCCAACGTAGCAACAAAGCATATGACAGTAATTACAGGAGATGCTTGACAAAAGATGGATACTGAGCTACGGCTAGATCACAACATAACAAGCTCAAACAAGCATGGAAAAAGTGCAAAATATATCAGGGTCACAGACTTTGTGAAATTACTGGACATGCCTGAAACAGCATCAGGTAGCAATGTTCAGAGCACGAAATCAACATGCTACAGGAAGTTAACATAGGAAGACAAGGCATTGCAGTCTTCTACTAAATGCATATGACAAAAGTTCCTTACTGACCATAAGCCAAAAAGAACCAGAAGATATGATGGCAACCATGTAAACATAGCAGGTTTCGTTAACAGGTTTCAGATAGCAGAAAACAGAGCATAGCAGATACAGTAATATGAAGGCATCTTTGTGAGCTTGATTCACTCAACACAAAGCAATGCATGACAAAACAAGCATACATACAGCAAGATGGCATGTTTATGAAGCTAACCATGGCAAGAGAAAATACATAGCATGAAAGGATCAACTACAACAACCTTGGCAAAATTGAATAACACGTAAACAATCTGCCAAGAACATTTTATAGCAAAAGTAGAGCAAGATTGCGTCATGCTAGGGCACTCCATAATTGTAAACAGGGGCATGGATGGATAGAGCACAACTATATCTACAAAACATCCTTACTGAACATCTCCAAAAGTGGCATGGATCTCACTATAGACACATGGCAGAAAACAGAGCATGGCAGAAACAATAATATGAAGGCATGTTGGTGAGCTTGATGCACTCACCACAAAGCAATACATGACAAAACAAGCATACCTACAGCAATATGGCAAGTTTATGAGGCTATCCATGGCAAGAACAAAAGCATAGCATGTATGGATCAACTACAACAAGCTTGGCAAAAATGAATATCATGTTAAGAATCTGCCAGAAATATTTTATAGCAAACGTAGAGCAAGATTGAGTCATGCTATGGCACTCCATAATTGCAAAAAGGGCTGGAATGGATCAATTACAACAATATCTACAAAACATCCTTACTGAACATCTCCAAAATATGCACGGATCTCTCTGTAGCATCATGTTTGCATGACAACAAAATAACAGCAGACAAGGACTCATGCCCAGTTTGCATGCTTGTGCTAGTCAGCACAGAGAACACAAAAATACATGGCATACACCTCTGGAAAGATGGAATGGCATACAACAAAACACATGTAGAGCTCATGCCCATAAGATGCACAGATTAAATGATACAAAAATGACAAATCTCCAAGTTCTGCTAAGAACCAGCAGATAACAGCAACTAGCACTCTTGCAACAGAGATTTGGGCATCAAGATGGCCTCAAATGAACATGGTGCAATTGAACAAAATGTAGAGCATCACGAGACGAACATTTCGATATATTACACGTGCGAAGCGGAGCTATATGCAGAGAGTTACGATGCTATGAACATGGGCACATATCGTAAATAAAATGACTTAGAGAAAAACTCTGGGGTCTCGGGAAAGTCCACGTCCTCGGTCTTCCAGATCGGATCGGCTAGGGTTCCCGACGGTGGTGCGACTCGCCGGAGTTGCGGGGCAGCCGGAGACGGAGGGAGGAGGCCCGGCGGTCGGAGGAGAAGGCCGGAGGAGGCGCGGGCGACGAGGGGCGCCGGGCGCGCGGGGCGGCGTCCGCGGTGGCGGGTCGCGACGGCGAGGCGCGAAGCATGAGGCGGCGGCGAGTGCGGGGGCGAGTGCGGCGGTGCCGGCGAAGAGGCAGGCGGCGGCGCGTGGAGGCGGAGGCGCAAGGAGGCAGGCGGCTGGATCTGGGCCGGGAGGGCCCAGTACGGGCTCTCCGGGCCGGCGGCGCGGCGAAGGCGGCGGTGACACGTGGCGCGAGGCGAGTGGACGGGGGCGGCGGCGCAGCTGTGTCCGGCCCCGGGCGGACACGTCCGGCGGCGCGGAGGAGCGGGTTAGGGTTTTGGACTGCGGGAATTTCGGGGGGTCTCACATATTTATAGGTAGAAGGGGCTAGGAGGCTCCAAATGAGGTGCGATTTTCGCCCACACCATCGTGATCGAACGACATAGAGCATGGAAGAGAGTTTGGTGGGTTTTGGGCTGTTTAGAGAGGGGTTTTGCTGCAACACACAAATGGACTTTGCGGTTACCCGGTTAACCGTTGTAGTACCAAACGACCTCCAAATGGAACGAAACTTGACCGGTGGTCTACCGGTGGTATACCAAAGCCACTTGACAAGCCTCGGTCCATTCCGAGAATGTTTGACACCCGCTCACGAAAGAAAACAAGAGGGGTGCACCAGAGGAGATGGGAGCGCCGGATTGCAAAACAGACAACGGGGAAAATGTTCGAATGCAAGAGACGAACACGTATGCAAATGCAATGCACATGCTGACAAGATATGAAATGCAAGACATGGACAAAATGCAAAACGAAAGACAAAACCCGACCACGGAGGGAATATCATAACACATAGCCGAAAATGGCAAGAGTTGGAGTTACAAATATGGAAAGTTACATCCGGGGTGTTACAACACTCCACCACTACGAGAGGATCTCGTCCCGAGATCTAGGACTGAAATAACTCCGGATATTCGGAACGGAAATGGTCCTCGCGTTCCCAGGTGGCTTCCCGGTCAGAATGGTGCGACCACTTCACTTTCAGGAATTTGATAGACTTGTTGCGAGTCTTGCGCTCAGTTTCTTCAAGAATAGCAACGGGGTGCTCATGATAAGACAGATCTTCTTGGAGGTCAATCTCTTCGAAGTTGATAGTGCGCTCAGGCGTCTTGAAGCACTTGCAGAGCTGTGACACGTGGAACACATCGTGCACGTTCGCGAAGTTGGAAGGAAGCTCAAGTTGATAGGCGAGGTCGCCTCTTTTGCCAGTGATCTTGAAAGGACCCACGTATCTAGGGGCAAGCTTCCCTTTGATACCGAAGCGACGAGTGCCTTTCATTGGAGAGACGCGGAGGTAGACATGGTCTCCGATCTCGAAAGCCAAATCACGATGCTTACTATCATAGTAGCTCTTCTGACGCAATTGCGCGGCTTTGAGATTATCACGGATGACTTTACACATTTCTTCAGCTTCAGTGATTAAGTCATTGCCAAGAAGTTGGCGTTCACCAGTCTCTGACCAATTGAGAGGAGTACGACACTTTCTGCCATAGAGAATCTCGAATGGGGCCTTGCCCGAACTCGCTTGGAAGCTGTTGTTGTAGGAGAATTCAGCATAAGGAAGACAATCTTCCTATTTCATGCCAAAAGAAATGACACAAGCCCTGAGCATATCTTCAAGAATTTGATTGACTCGCTCGACTTGGCCACTAGTTTGAGGGTGGAAAGCTGTGCTGAAGCGAATGTTTGTGCCCATGGCCTTCTGGAAGGAGTCCCAGAACTTAGAGGTGAAGATGCTTCCATGATCTGAAGAAATCAATTGTGGAATGCCGTGCAAGGAGACAATTCTGGAGGTGTATAGCTCTGCCAACTGAGCTGCTGTGATGGATTCTTTGATTGGAAGGAAATGAGCCACTTTAGAAAGCTTGTCGATGACAACGAAGATGGCATCATTTCCGCGCTTGGACTTTGGAAAACCAGTCACGAAGTCCATTTCGATAAGATCAAACTTCCATTCTGGGATAGTAAGAGGTTGGAGGAGACCAGCTGGTCGTTGGTGTTCTGCTTTCACTCTTCGGCAGACATCACATTCATTCACGAATTGAGCAATTTCTCGCTTCATTCGAGTCCACCAATACGACTGCTTGAGGTCATGGTACATCTTCGTACTTCCAGGATGAATGGACAGAAGAGAATTGTGCGCCTTGTTCATAATGACTTTCCTTAGATCACCTTTAGGAACCACAATCCGGTCCTCGAAGAATAAAGTGTCTCTGTCATCAATGCGATAAGACTTGTATTTGGAAAGACCCTTGTCGATACCACGTTTCACCTTCTTCACCATGGTATCCAGGAGTTGTGCCTCACGAATTTGATCTTCCAAAGTAGGAGAGACTATGAGGTTGGCAAGAAAGCCTTGAGGAACAACTTGGAGATTCAGCTTGCGGAAAGCTTCACAAATATCCGGTTGGAAAGGCTTGAGAATTAAGCTGTTGCAATAAGCCTTCCTGCTTAAAGCATCTGCAATGACATTGGCCTTGCCTGGAGTATATTCAATACTCGGATTGTACTCTTGAATCATTTCGACCCATCGAGTCTGCCTGAGGTTGAGGTTGGGCTAAGTGAAGATGTACTTGAGGCTCTTGTGATCGGTGAATATGTCCACTTGTCTTCCCAACAAGAGATGTCTCCACGTTATTAATGCATGGACAACTGCCGCCAACTCAAGATCGTGAGTGGGGTAGTTCTTCTCATTGGGCTTCAACTGACGAGAGGTATAGGCCACAACTTTCTTCTCTTGCATTAACACAGCACCGAGACCTTGGAGAGAAGCATCACAGAAAACTTCAAATGGCTTGGATTCATCAGGAGGAGTCAAGACAGGAGCTGTGACTAGTTTCTCTTTGAGAGTGTTGAAAGCAACGTCACACTCAGGAGACCAGAAATACTTCACATGCTTCTGGAGGTGGTTGGAAAGAGGCTTTGCAATCTTAGAGAAATTCTCAACGAATCTTCGGCAATAGCTTGCAAGACCCAGAAAACTGCGGAGCTGCTTGACATTCTGAGGAGGTTCCCAATTCACAATTGTGGACACCTTCTCGGGATTAACAGCGATGCCCTTGGCAGAGATGATGTGACCAAGGAAAAGAACTTCATCGAGCCAAAACTCACATTTGGAGAACTTCGCATAGAATTGATACTCTCTGAGCTTGTCGAGCGCCAATCGCAAATGTTTGGCATGATCCTTCTTATTCTTGGAGAAGACCAAGATATCATCGAGATACACCAGGACGAATTCATTGGTATAGGGGTTGAAGATGAAATTCATCATCCGAGAGAATACTGGAGGAGCATTGACAAGGCCGAACGACACGACAGTATATTCATAAGAACCAAAGCTTGTTCTGAATGCTGTCTTGGGAATATCTTCTTGACGAATGCGAATCTGATGATAACCCATACGAAGGTCAAGCTTGGAGAATACTTTAGCACCTTTGAGTTGCTCAAATAGCTCATTGATGTTGGGAAGTGGATACTTGTTCTTGATTGTCTTCTTGTTCAATGGACAGTAGTCGACACAAAGTCGGTCCGTGCCATCCTTCTTCTTTACAAAAAGAACACCACAACCCCATGGAGATGAACTCGGTCTGATCAAACCCAGACGCTCTTGTTCATCGAGCTGTTTCTTCAATTCCTTCATCTTGTTGGGTCCAAGCTTGTATGGACGCTTGCAAATGGGTTCAGTGCCTGGCTCAAGATCGATAACGAGCTCAACTGGCCGATGAGGAGGCATACCCGGAAGCTCTTTTGGAAAGACATCTTGATACTCACAAACGACTGGAATTTGAGAGATGGCATTCAATTCGCCCTTCTCATTGAGAGAAAACAACCGAATGGTTTCATCACGAGCGGCATAAATAATCACATCCTCAGAAGAGTGTGTCAATTGAATTTCCCTGGCAGCACAATCAAGTTGAGCCTTGTGTTTAGAAAGCCAGTCCTTCCCGAGAATTAGATCAATATCCGAGTCACCAAGAACAACTGGAGAAGATAGAAATTTATAGTTTCCCATCTTGATGGAAACATCCAGAACCATGGAACTTGCATTCATGCATTTTCCCGGAGAGACAACTGCTAACGGTCTAGGCAATCCTTGGAAATGCAATTCATGCTTGGATGCAAATGGTCTTGATATGAAAGAAAGCGATGCACCAGTATCAAAAAGAACTTTTGCAGGAATATCATTAACAGGAAGATTACCTATTATCACATCAGTAGATTCCTCCGCTTGAGCTGCACTCATCATGTTCACCTTTGCAGACTTTGGATTATGCTTGACCACTGTATTGCTGGAAGATCTGACAGGAGGAGGCGGAAGACGCCTTTGGTTGAAGCACTTGTTCGCATAGTGACCTTTCTGCTGACACTTGTTGCAAGTCACCTCTGAGAGTGGACGGTGATAAGGAGCATTGGACTTAGGAGCTTGATTCTGAGACTTGTTCTGATAGCCAGAGTTGGAAGAGTTGGAAGAACCATGGCCACCTTTGTTCTTCTGCTGGTAAGGCTGACGAAACGGAGGAGGAGGAGGCAACCAAAACTTCTGTTGCTTAGCTGCCACAAGTGAGGAAGAAGAAGACTGAACTGCGTCTCTGACTCTCTTCTTAGAAGCCTCACACTTGAGCTGAGCAGCCTCTTGCTTCAGTGCCATGTTATAGAATTGATCAAACTGAGTAGGCTCAACAAGAACGAGAGCTAACTGCAGATCCTCTCTAAGGCCACCTCTGAAGTGATAGATCATGCTCTTTTCATTAGGAACGTCTTGTTTAGCGAAGCGAGCAAGTTTCTGAAACTGGATGTTGAATTGATACACAGACATGTTGCCTTGCTTGAGATTGCGGAACTCCTCACGCTTGCTCTCGACAACACTTTGTGGAATGTGGTGCGCTTTGAAGTCCCGACAGAAGTCAGTCCAAGTGATCACACGACCTCCTCTGGAATCTTTGTATTGCTGAAACCAATCAGCAGCTTGGTCCTTGAGCTGAAAAGAAGCGAACTTGACATAGTCCTCAGGCCCGACATTGCTACATTCAAAATGCTTGTTGATGTCCACGAGCCAATCATCGGCATCCGTGGCCTCGGCACAGTAGCTGAAAGACTTGGGCTGATTTGCGAGAAACTGGTTGAGTGTAGCGAAGTGAAACTGATTGTTGCCTTGACCTTGATTTCCTTGATTGCCTTTCCCTTGGGTGCCTTCTTGCAAAGAGTTGCAGAATCATCTGAGCATTGGCGTTGGTGGCTGCCATGATAGCTTGCCATGCCTCCGGAGGCGGAGGTGGTGGCGGAGGGTTCGCTTGACTCCCTTCATTGCGATCCGGATTCTGACGCGTTGGCGCAGCCATCCTGAAGAGGGTAAAATCCGTTAGAATCTTGATAGACAAATAGATAAGTAGAATCAACGGATAGAAATTGCAACATGTAGTCTTCACAATAAACATTCGAACGAAGATGAACGAATGAATTCCATAGTAAATCATCACACTTCCATAAGTTGAGAAGCCACTTAGAAAAAGGTATGGAATCAACATTTGATTTCGAAGCAACTCGAATACCACAATTCAGAACAAAAATAAGTATTGGCTTGCAGAGTAAGCCGGAACAAACATATGATAGAGATTTCGTCCGAAGTTTTCGTGGTGGGGCCCACACGGGTTCAATCGTACAGCACCATCATGTACAAGGCTGTGCACATGACATACGAAGCGTCCCCGAGTCGGCATAGCCAAGGACTCTTTAAGACACTACGAGACCACTGCAAAACCAACCGTGTACAGGCGGACCACTAGACGTCGAACCCCAATCTCATATCATGCGTCTGTCGGAAAGATATCCTAAGAGCTACTTGAATTCCCACTTATAAACTCCCGAAACTTTCTGGTTATGCAATCTGGTGTTGGGGATACAGGGGACACAAAATATATCACCCAAACTAACAATCCCTAGATCCAGCTGTATCCATCCGTCAACACATGACCAAGAAACCTTCAGAAATCGTTTACCTCAACCTTTGAAAAACATCCGTTATACGAGTTATGGCAATACTCCCGAACTCCCGCCCCAGTACTGGGTGGCGTCGAGGTGATCTCACCAACAACTGCATAAAAGAGATTTCGATGTCGGCGAAACTCAGGTATTCCAGAACTGCAACGATAAAATTGTGACGACAACACCTCGGAGCTCAACTCCCCGGGACACTGCCACAACCCCTAAATGTCAGGAGGCACCAAGAACAATGTTCTCGTCACAAAACCATCGGAACGATTCCAAGATACCCGCGTAATCCTAAAAAAAAATTTAGCGAAATTTGAGGAGAGAAGAGTCAAAACTTCTACGTCAGGAGACCTCACCAGAGCGACGAAGGGACTGAGGAGTAAAAAGAATCCTACTCTCCGATATATATAATCCTAAGACTCAAAACATTTTTGTTCTAGACTCAACAACGCCAGCGATTCGATCAAGCAGGGGGCTCCTAAGTCGGGGATGGCTCTGATTACCAACTTGTAACGCCCATGATGCGGCTATATCTCCCACGTGTCGAGGCACGACTTAGAGGCATAACCGCATTGTGGTTTTGTCGCAAGAAGGGTCATCTTCACACAATCCGTTGTAATGAACCAGAATGGGATAAAGAGTTGGCTTACAATCGCCACTTCACACAATACATAAATATAATCCATACATCATCCAAAATACACACATAGACCGACTACGGTCAAGATCCAAATGATAATAAGATAACCCCAAATGCTAGATCCCCGATCATCCCAACTGGGCTCCACTACTGATCATCAGGAAAAGACACATAGTAACGACCACGTTCCTCATCGAACTCCCACTTGAGATCGATCCCATCATCTGCACTAGCATCATCGGCACCTGCAACTGTGTTGGTAGAATCTGTGAGTCACGAGGACTCAGCAATCTCACACCCGCGAGATCAAGACTATTTAAGCTTATCGGAAAGGATGGTGTAATGAGGTGGAGCTGCAGCAGGCAATAAGCATATATGGTGGCCAACATACACAAAAGAGAGCGAGAAGAGAAGCAACAGAACGGTCGTCATCTAGCAATGACCAATAAGTGATCCTGAACTCCTACTTACGTCATGCATAACTCAAACCGTGTTCACTTCCCGGACTGCGCCGAGAAGAGACCATCACGGCTACACACACGGTTGATGTATTTTAATTGGGTCAAGTGACAAGTTCTCTACAACCGGACATTAACAAATTCCCATCTGCCTCATAACCGCGGGCACGACTTTCGAAAGATTATACCCTGCAGGGGTGTCCCAACTTAGCCCATCATAAGTTCTCATGGTCAACGAAGGATAAACCTTCTCCCGGAAAGACTCGATCAGTCTCGGAATCCCGGTTTACAAGACATTTCGACAATGGTAAAACAAGACCAGCAAAGCCACCCGAATGTGCCGACAAAATCCCGATAGGAGCTGCACATATCTCGTTCTCAGGGCACACCGGATTGTCCAAGCTTCTGGTAGGCCAGCCCAGAGTTGCCCCTGGTGGCCACCGGCGGCTGACAGGTTGGACCAACACTCAGAGAGGCACTGGCCCGGGGGTTTTAACAAAGATGACCCTCGGGCTCGCGAAAACCGGGGGGAAAAGGCTTAGGTCGCAAATGGTAAAACCAAAGTCGGGCCTTGCTGGAGGAGTTTTATTCAAGGCGAACTGTCAAGGGGGTCCCATAAATCACCCAACAGCGTAAGGAACGCAAACTCAAGGAACATAATACCGGTATGACTGAAACTAGGGTGGCAAGAGTGGAACAAAACACCAGGCATTAGGCCGAGCCTTCCACCCTTTACCAAAATATATAGATGCATTAATATAATAAGAGATATTGTGATATCCCAACATATCCATGTTCCAACATGGAACCAACTTCAACTTCACCTGCAATTAGCAATGCTATAAGAAGGGCTGAGCAAAAGCGGTAACTTAGCGAAACAACAGTTTGCTAGGAAAGGATGGTTAGAGGCTGACATGGCAATAAGGGAGGCATGATATAGCAAGTGGTAGGTAGCGCCGCATGTCAATAGAACAAACAACTAGCAAAGCAAAGATAGAAGTGATTTCGAGGGGTGGTCATCTTGCCTGCAAGGTTCTCAGAGTTGTCGAAAGCTTGATCCTCGTAAGCATAATCAACAGGTTCCTCGTTCACGAACTTGTCTCCCAGCTCTACCCAAGACAATAACACAAGCAACGGAACCACAATCAATCACGAGAAATGCACAAGCAACATAATGCAAAACATGTATGATATGCGAGATATGATATGCGATGCATATGCGTGCTCCGGAAGGAAAATGATGAACAAGGCAGTAACTTGGCAAACCAAGCATTCCACCGGAAAGATGAGATGATTTCGGTCGAAATCGATATAAAGATCACCGGAAACGGATGCACGGTTTGCAAATGGCAAGCAAAACAAGAATGACACGAATCTGCGATTAACAGCATGATAGCACTTTAAATGCAACAAGTAACAATGCTACAGCACTCCAACGTAGCAACAAAGCATATGACAGTAATCTACATGAGATGCTTGAAAAAAGATGGACAGTGAGCTACGGCTAGATCACAACATAACAAGCTCAGACAAGCATGGCAAAAGTGCAAAAGATATCAGGTTCACAGACTTTGTGAAATTACTGGACATGCCTGAAACAGCATCAGGTAGCAATGTTCAGAGCACGAAACCAACATGCTATAGGAAGTTAACATAGCAAGACAAGGCACGGAAGTGTTCTACTAAATGCATATGACAAAAGTCCCTTAATGACCATAAGCCAAAAAGGAGCAGAAGATATGATGGCAACCATGTAAACATAGCAAGTTTCGTTAACAGGTTTCAGACTTGGCAGAAAACAGAGCATGGCAGAAACAATAATATGAAGGCATGTGGGTGAGCTTGATGCACTCACCACAAAGAAATAAATGACAAAACAAGCATACCTACAGCAAGATGGCAAGTTTATGAGGCTATCCATGGCAAGAACAAAAGCATAGCATGTATGGATCAACTACAACAAGCTTGGCAAAAATGAATATCATGTTAAGAATCTGCCAGAAATATTTTATAGCAAAAGTAGAGCACGATTGAGTCATGCTATGGCACTCCATAATTGCAAAAAGGGCAGGAATGGATCAATTACAACAATATCTGCAAAACATCCTTACTGAATATCTCCAAAATATGCACGGATCTCTCTGTAGCATCAAGTTTGCATGGCAACAAAATAAAAGCAGACAAGGAGAAATTACCAAGTCCCTGAAATCAGAAACATTACGGAGCCTAGTTTGCATGCTTGTGCTAGTCACCACAGAGATCACAAAACTATATGGCATACACCTCTGGAAAGATGGAATGGCATACAACAAAACACATGTAGAGCTCATTCCCATAAGATGCACAGATTAAATGATACAAAAATGACAAATCTCCAAGTTCTGCTAAGAACCAGCAGATAACAGCAACTAGCACTCTTGCAACAGAGATTTCGGCATCAAGATGGCCTCAAATGAACATGGTGAAATTGGACAAAATGTAGAGCATCACGAGGCGAACATTTCGATATATTACACGCGCGAAACGGAGCTATATGCAGAGAGTTGCGATACTATGAACATGGGCACCTATCGTAAATAAAATGACTTGGAGAAAAACTCGGGGGTCTCGGGAAGTCAACCTCCTCGGTCTTCCAGATCGGATCGGCTAGGGTTTCCGATGGTGGCGCGACTCGCCGGAGTTGCGGGGCAGCCGGAGACGGAGGGAGGAGGCCCGGCGGTCGGAGGAGAAGGCCGGAGGAGGCGCGGGCGACGAGGGGCGCCGGGCGCGCGGGGCGGCGTCCGCGGCGGCGGGTCGCGACGGCGAGGCGCGAGGCGAGGGGCGAAGCACGAGGCGGCGGCGAGTGCGGCGGCGCCGGCGGAGAGGCAGGCGGCGGCGCGTGGAGGCGGAGGCGCAAGGAGGCAGGCAGCTGGATCTGGGCCGGGAGGGCCTCGTACGGGCTCTCCGGGCCGGCGGCGCGGCGAAGGCGGCGGTGAGACGTGGCGCGAAGCGAGTGGACGGGAGCGGCGGCGCAGCTGTTCCGGCCCTGGGCAGACACGTCCGGCGGCGCGGAGGAGCGGGTTAGGGTTTTGGACTGCGGGAATTTCGGGGGGTCTCACATATTTATAGGTAGAGGGGGCTAGGAGGCTCCAAATGAGGTGCGGTTTTCGCCCACACGATCGTGATCGAACGACCTAGAGCATGGAAGAGAGTTTGGTGGGTTTTGGGCTGTTTAGAGAGGGGGTTTTGCTGCAACACACAAATGGACTTTGCGGTTACCCGGTTAACCGTTGGAGTACCAAACGACCTCCAAATGGAACGAAACTTGACCGGTGGTCTACCGGTGGTATACCAAAGCCACTTGACAAGCCTCGGTCCATTCCGAGAACCTTTGGCACCCGCTCACGAAAGAAAACAAGAGGGGTGCACCGGAGGAGATGGGAGCCCCGGATTGCAAAACGGACAACGGGGAAATGTTCGGATGCAAGAGACGAACACGTATGCAAATGCAATGCACATGCTGACAAGATATGAAATGCAAGACATGGACAAAATGCAAAACGAAAGACAAAACCCGACCACGGAGGGAATATCATAACACATAGCCGAAAATGGCAAGAGTTGGAGTTACAAATATGGAAAGTTACATCCGGGGTGTTACACTACCCCCCCTTGGCACGCCCTCCACCCTCGTGGGCCCCTCTTGGCTCCCCTGACCGACTTCTTTCGCGTATATGTATCCATATACCCTTAAACCTTCGGGGAACAGTATAAATCGGGAGTTCCACCGCCGCAAGCCTCTGTAGCCACCAAAAACAAATCGGGACCCTGTTCCGGCACCCTGACGGAGGGGGGAATCCCTCACCGGTGGCCATCTTTATCATCCCGGCGCTCTCCATGACGAGGAGGGAGTAGTTCACCCTCGGGGCTAAGGGTATGTACCAGTAGCTATGTGTTTTATCTCTCTCTCTGTCTCGTGTTCTTGAGGTGGTACAATCTTGATGTATCGCGAGCTTTGCTATTATAGTTGGATCTTATGATGTTTCTCCCCCTCTACTCTCATGTAATGGATTGAGTTTTCCCTTTGAAGTTATCTTGTCGGATTGAGTCTTTAAGGATTTGAGAACACTTGATGTATGTCTTGCCGTGCTTATCTATGGTGACAATGGGATATCACGTGATCCACTTGGTGTATGTTTTGGTGATCAACTTGCGGGTTCCGCCCATGAACCTATGCATAGGCGTTGTCACACGTTTTCGTCTTGACTCTCCGGTAGAAACTTTGGGGCACTCTTTGAAGTACTTTTGTGTTGGTTGAATAGATGAATCTAAGATTGTGTGATGCATATCGTATAATCATACCCACGGATACTTGAGGTGACATTGGAGTATCTAGGTGACATTAGGGTTTTGGTTGATTTGTGTCTTAAGGTGTTATTCTAGTACGAACTCTATGATAGATCGAACGTAAAGAATAGCTTCGTGTTATTTTACTACGGACTCTTGAATAGATCGATCAGAAAGAATAACTTTGAGGTGGTTTTGTACCCTACAATAATCTCTTCGTTTGTTCTCCGTTATTAGTGACTTTGGAGCGACTCTTTGTTGCATGTTGAGGGATAGTTATATGATGCAATTATGTTATTATTGTTGAGAGAACTTGCACTAGTGAAAGTATGAACCCTATGCCTTGTTTCCTAGCATTGCAATACCGTTTGTGCTCCCTTTTATCATTAGTTAAATTGCTGTTTTTATATTTTCAGATTACAAAAACCTATATCTACCATCCATATTGCACTTGTATCACCATCTCTTCGCCAAACTAGTGCACCTATACAATTTACCATTGTATTGGGTGTGTTGGGGACACAAGAGACTCTTTGTTATTTGGTTGCAGGGTTGATTGAGAGAGACCATCTTCATCCTACGCCTCCCACGGATTGATAAACCTTAGGTCATCCACGCGAGGGAAATTTGCTACTGTCCTACAAACCTCTGCACTTGGAGGCCCAACAACGTCTACAAGAAGAAGGTTGTGTAGTAGACATCAAGCTCTTTTCTGGCGCCGTTGCCGGGGAGGCTAGGTAAGCGGCACTCACACCCCGTCAACTAAGCTCTTTTCTGGCGCCGTTGCTGGGGAGGTGAGTGCTTGAAGGTATATCTCTAGATCTTGCAATCAAATATTTTAGTTTCTTGTTTTATCACTAGTTTATTTTATAAAAGAAAACTACAAAAAAATGGAATTGAGGGTACCTCATATGCTTCATCTTTTTAATATCTTTCATGAAAATAAGGATTCCGATAATTGTGCCAAAATGTTAGAAGAAGAATGCATTAGAATGTTTGGCATTAAATATTTGAATAATCAGCATTATTGCAATGTTGTTAGTATGAATTCTTTGAATACCCATGATGCTAATGATATGCAAAGCCACAAGCTTGGGGAAGCTATGTTTGATGAAGATGATATTTTTTGTCCCCCAAGTTTTGATGAGCAAATTTATTATGATGATATGCCTCCTATTTATGATGATTATTGTGATGACACGTATGCTATAAAGAATAAAGATAACCATGAAACTTGTCATCATGATTTTAATTTTCAATTGGATTATGCTTCACATGATAGTTATTTTGTTGAGTTTGCTCCCACTATTCCGAATGAGAAGAATTTTGCTTATGTGGAGAGTAGTAAAATTTCTATGCAAGTAGATCATGAAACTCGGGCAGCTCGCTGGGAACTGTCAGTCCCAACCGAACTCCCTCTACAGGCGAAAAGGGCGCACCCTCGTGGCACGCCCAGTCCAACAGTCAAGAAACACAAAGCCGCTATACGGCACGGCACCGTTCTGGAGGGGTGGCTCGATGACCCATGCAAAATACATACAACACCAGATATCATGGCAACCCACAGCCTTAGAGCATGTTGGATACTACGATAGGTAGCCAAGAGCGGTGAGAACATCCTTATAAAGGACACCCCAGAACAGCATCCCCCAGAAGACGACGACTCAAGAGTATTGACGGTCTTTGAGACATTGGCTTCAAATAACAAGCGCAAAAGGGCACTTCGCGAGCTCGACGAAGTTTGCCAAATTACTACAATAAACCCATGGAATGACATGGCTATAACATTCAACGCCAGTGACGAACCAAAGTACAGAACAGTACGAGCGCCAGCCGCGTTAGTCCTCAGTCCCATCATGGACGGGTTTCGACTCACCAAGGTCCTCATGGGCGGCGGCAGCGGACTAAACCTCATTTATAAGGACACACTCCATAAAATGGAAATAGACAGGAGCCGCATCAAGAAAAGTAACACAACCTTCCGAGGAATTATTCCCAGTCGGGAGGCGCGGTGCGCGGGCAAAATCACACTTGACGTGGTATTCGGCACGCCGGAGAACTATCGGTCCGAAGAAATAACTTTCCAAGTGGCCCCTTTCAGCAGCGGATATCACGCCCTGTTGGGGCGGGATGCTTTTACACACTTCCAAGCTATACCTCATTACGGGTATATGAAGCTCAAAATGCCCGGACCAAACGGTATAATCACTCTCGTCAGTGATCCGAACATAGCACTACGCGCTGAAAACAAAACCACATCCCTAGCCCTGGAGGCGCTATCCGAAGCCCTCGCGGCCGAAGAATTAACCGCACCATGCTCCACGGTGGACAGGGACGATGTGATCCTTGACAAACGCCCCAAATCCACCTCCTTCAAACCAGCAGAAGAAATAGTCAAATTCCAGGTCCACCCGACGGACCCCAAGAAGACATCATCTATCGGAGCACAACTGAACCCAACAGTTGACGCCGCACTACGAGAATTCCTGTGCGAAAACTGGGACATATTTGCCTGGCACCCTTCGGATATGCCAAGGATCCCACACAAGTTGGCCGAACATAGCCTCAATATATTAAAGGGATTTAAACCAGTCAAGCAAACACTACGGTGCTTTTCCGAACCCAAGCGACAAGCCATGGGGGAGGAGCTGGCCAAGCTTATCGAGTCCGGATTCATTAGAGAAATCAACACCCGGACTGGCTGGCAAACCTGGTGATGGTACCAAAGAAGGATAAATCCTGGCGCCTGTGTGTCGATTTCATGGATCTCAACAAGGCTTGCCCTAAGGATCCCTTTCCCCTTCCCCGCATTGATCAAATGATTGACGCCACCGCAGGACACGACTCACTGTGTTTCCTCGATGCATATACCGGATACCATCAAATCAAAATGAAGGAATCCGATCAAGCTGCAACGGCATTTATTACCCCATACGGGCCATTCTGCTTCAACACTATGCCCTTCGGGCTCAAGAACGCCGGCGCGGCATACCAACGCATGATTCAAACATGCCTGGAGAAACAGATCGGCAAAACGGTAGAAGCTTACGTCGATGACGTCGTCATCAACACTAGAAATGTCGAAACACTAATAGACGACTTACGTCTCACGTTCGACAACCTCTGGGCATATGACATTAAGCTTAACTCGGAAAAGTGTGTCTTCGGCGTCCCCGCTGGAAAACTGCTAGGCTTCATCATTTCCAATAGAGGAATCGAAGCAAATCCGGCTAAAATCCGAGCTCTGTCACAGTTGGATACACCAACAGACCTCAAACAGGTCCAAAAACTAGCGGGATGCGTGGCAGCACTAAGCCGCTTTATCTCCAGATTGGGAGAAAAGGCACTACCACTCTATCGCCTCTTACGGCGCACTGATAACTTCTAATGGACAGACGCGGCGACTGTCGGATTGGAGGAAATAAAGACCCTCCTAGCAAGCAATCCAATCCTGGCCGCACCAAACGCGGGTGAACCCATGTTGCTATACATATCGGCAACACATCAAGTGGTGAGCGCCGTGCTCGTCGTCGAACGAGAACAGGACGGACACAAATTCCCACTTCAAAAACCAGTATACTACGTATCCACTGTCCTCACACCATGCAAATCCCGGTACCCCACTACCAAAAGATAGCATACGCGGTCTTCATGGCATCCCGCAAGCTACGACACTACTTCCAGGAGTGTTCAATCACGGTGGCTTCCGAGGTCCCACTCAATGACATAATAAACAACCGCGATGCCACGGGACGAATCACCAAATGGACCATAGAGCTACTTCCATTCGACATAACATACAAGCCACGTCGAGCCATCAAATCTCAAGTACTGGCCGACTTCGTCGCCGAATGGACAGAGGCCGAACTCCCTAAAGAGTATGGCGCATACTCCAATTGGGTCATGTATTTTGACGGCTCCAAAATGTTGGCAGGGCTTGGAGCGGGAATCGTATTAACATCCCCCACTGGAGATGTCGTCCAGTATGTACTCTAGATATTATACACAGACTCCAACAACGCAGCCGAATACAAGGCCCTACTGCATGGTCTTCGGATGGCCGTATCCATGGGCATACAACGCCTGGAGGTGCGCAGGGACTCGAACCTCGCGATATCTCAGATAAACGGCGGCTTTGACGCCAAAGATCCAAAGATGGCAGCTTATCGCAATGCCGTATTAAAAATGCCGGCTCGGTTCGAGGGTCTTGAATTTCATCATGTTGCCCGAGAAAGCAATCAAGCGGCGGACGTCCTTGCTCGCATCGGCGCTAAGCGCGACCCCATCCCACCTAACATCTTCCTGGAAAGGCTTTTCAAGCCATCCGTGGTGTGGCCACGGGAAGGTGGCGACAACAGTTCAGATCCGAACACAACCTCAAATCCCGAACATACAGACAGTGTCGGGGGCTCAGCCACCGAAATAACACCGTCGGCCCATCTCATTATGGCAGTCATTGCCCCATGGACCGAACCCTTCTTGGCCTACATTAATAGGAAGGAGCTTCCCGATGACCAGAATGAGGCTCGCCGAATTGTCAGCCATTCGAAGGCCTATAAGGTTCACGACGGAGAGCTCTACAAGAAAAGCACTACCGGAGTACTTCAAAGATGTATCTCCGAAGAAGAGGGGCGGCAGCTTTTAGCGGAAATTCAAGCTGGCCTCGGCGGACACCACGCCGCAGCTCGGGCCCTCGTTAGCAAGGCCTTCCGCACTGGGTTTTATTGGCCGACAGCCCGAGCAGACGCGCAGGACCTTGTCCAACGCTGCGTCGGATGCCAGCTCTTCGCCAATCAAAGCCACATGCCCCCAACTGCCTTGCAAACTATCCCCATTACTTGGCCTTTGACGGTCTGGGGCCTGGATATGGTTGGACCCCTTAAAGGGGGAAGCCATAATAAAAAATATCTGCTGGTTATGGTGGACAAATTCACTAAGTGGATAGAGGCTAAACCGGTCAAAACGGCTGAGTCCGGCCCGGTGATTGACTTCATATCCGGTGTTGTGCACCGTTATGGTGTCCCACACAACATCATCACCGACAACGGCTCTAATTTCACAGCCGACGAGGTAAAAACCTGGTGTACTAATCTGGGTATTAAACTCGATTACACCTCCGTCTACCACCCACAAACCAACGGTCAAGTCGAACGAGCCAACGGTCTTATTATGAGCGGCATCAAGCCCAGACTAGTGCGGTCTTTGAAAGAATCAGACAAGCACTGGGTGGAGGAGCTCGACTCCGTACTCTGGGGGCTGCGGACCACGCCCAACCGTACTGCCGGATACACACCTTTCTTCATGGTGTATGGCGCAGAGGCCATATTACCCTGTGATATTATTCACGACTCACCTCGAGTGCGTATGTACGAAGAGAGAGAAGCCGAGCTTGATCGGCAGGACAGCCTATATGCCCTGGAGGAGGAATGCAATGTCGCAAAAGCCCGTTCAGCATTCTACCAACAGCAGGCTCGAAGATACCAAAGCAGAGAAGTACGGGCCAAGACTTAACAATGTTGGCGAACTCGTTTTACGCTTGCCGGAGAAGAAAAAGGACAAACTCAAGACCAAATGGGAGGGTCCCTTCATAATTGACGAAGTTCTCATCGGAGGAGTGTACCGTCTTCGTGACGCATCAGACAACCACCTCGAGCCGAACCCCTGGAACTCGGCCAGACTCCGAAGATTCTATGCCTAGCGCCAAACCCCTTGTCCGTCTCCTTCTCCCCTGTAGTTTCCATTATTTTCTCTCTCTTTTCCGATTACTTTTTCATTCTTCACTTTAAAGTTTTGGTACGGCTAGACCGCACACCCCTAACACATACATATTTAAAATACGTATGTCCATTATACCCGGCGGCTTCTTGGACAGAAGCTTTTTATCATTATTCCTCGAGTATCAAGCCCTTCACATATGAGTTCTTCCATATGTACCTTTTCTTCGCCACTATATGCGTCGATATGACTTAAGTTTTGGCCAAGCTGGGTTGCCTGGCTCTGTGCTTATGCCCTACGTTCCCGTTAGTTTGGCTAGGGCATAAAGGGAGCACCTCTGCGATTGTTACTGCCGGTTCATCCGGATGTGTACCCTCAGACTGGGTGAAGCCAAAAGCTAGCGTTCTTAAGGGAATATTCGATCGGTGACTTAAAGACGTTTTTGCAATTACTCCATTGGTAACCCCCATAAGTTACATACACTATGATCTTTCCATCACAATTCGGACATGTACATTAATACATGCACACCCAGGGAAAGGAACCCTTAACGGAACTATTCTCTCTAGAAGATGTTTCTTACGATCCCAATGTAATATAAGATAACTAGCTGAATACAATTTGTCTGTTCAAGCAACTATGACCCCTATGCCTAGTTTTCTAGGCATACCCCGGTCTATTTGGCCGTGAGGGTATTCGGAAACACTCCGCACCCTTGGGTCCGGAGGTTGAAGCGAAAAGGTCTGCCATGACAAATGCTAGACAATTTAGCTAGAATTAGATAGGGTAAGGAAAGTACATAGTCACTTGGACTCAAACACTTCCCCCTCTATACCGTCCAACAGGCGGTCCAACTTACAATCCTGTTGGGAATATTTGGTAGCCACCTCTACTTAGTCATATACTAAACTAACGGGAATTTCTTCCCCATTTGACCCTAGCGGTCCAACCCAGGCCATGTGATTCGGATCCAGCTTGGTATATCGCATTTTCACCATGGCACAGGCCTCTCGTGCACCCTCTCGGCAGGCCGATATCTTCCATAGTCGGATACGCCGCCACGCTCCCTTGAACAGCTCTACAAGCTCCTCCATACTTCCTAGAGGGGAGGCGGATGGCCATAAGGCCTTGGCCACGCTCCGCATGGCTAGCCGAGCATGCTCATGCACTTGTGACAGCCTTTGCAGCAGATCACTTGATGATCCGGACACCCCCTCTTCAGGACGGCCCGTCAATATACCTGCAAACATGACTATATCAGTCCCATTTATCTCTGAGCTACTTCCAAAATAGTTCGAAGACATACTGAAGATACCGCCCCGCTGCTTTTTGTTCTCCTTCACGGAATCGGCTAGCTGGGCTCAAACATCTTTCAACTCTTCACCTAATGCAGTGTTGGAATCCTGTAGCTTGTTTCTCGTCTTTGAAGCGGGTCAGCACATGCTCGCCTGCGGCGTGTAGCCTTTTCGCCTCTTTTTCTCCCTCTTGGGCGATCTTCAACTTCTCTTCAAGTTGATCAGACGACCCTATTATGCGATCAGCAGCAGCATTAGCACAGTTGGTACACAATTATTGTTCCTCGGTGGAGGGGAACATTACTATAAGACGACTTCTTGACGTTTTCCAGTTCAGCGGTAGCAGCTTTTAGCTACGCCCGACACTGCTCCAGCTCTTGGGCTAGCAGGCCATTCTTCTCTGCAAGGACCTGGTTGTTCAACGATCCTTAAATCAATTGTGCCAACTGCTTTCAGTCTCGGGGGCTACGGGCATATGGTTATCCTTTTTTGAACAAAGAAAACTTACCTGCACATCTGTCAGATATTGCCTCGTGGCTTTTCTAAGCCCGTCTCAAGCAGCCTGGATGTATGCATCCCCGAGCTAAATGCATTGAATGCCTCGTCCGAGAACTTGGGGTCTCATAAAATAGCCCTGCAGTACCGATGATTCATGGCGCTCTCTACCTCCGAGTTCGTGACGGACATATTGTCCGAACCCTCGGCTGAAGGGCAGTCCGGCGTTGTTCCTACATCGGCCCCCGTCTCCCTGACTGGATCTAAATCCTGGTTGTTGGGAGTGCGGCCGGCCGGGCCCCCAGATATAGTTCGGCGAACCTTTTTCCTGTATCCAAACAAACGCAAATCACAGTCGGGTACGGTCGCTGAAAAACATATTTTTTCCGTACCTCCTCAATGAAGGCCCGGCTGCGTTTTCACGGGCCTTCCTCTTCGAAGGCTTGCCCGGCGCAGGAACCGATCTCTTCAGAATCGCCAAACGCCTCCCCTGTGGAGCACGATACAGTGCGGTGGGTGAGGCAGAATAAAAGCACCATTTTAGAGAAGGCGTTTCTGGATCACTTACATGTGAAGCAGGAAGAAGGCCAGGGTAGTCGGCGGTGATGGCCACTCCTGTGCCGTCATAGCTCACCTGGTAAAATACCCCCTCTGCGAGTATCACGAATATGTCCGTATCCTCTTCAAACCCGGGGTCAAGCTCCCGGTTGTGGTTCTCCGGCTGTGTGGCGGGACTATAAAGTCCTTTGGTGACCTTCCGCCAGTGCTGTCATAACAGACGGATTTGAAATTTATCAAAAATAATCCGGAAGTGAGATGAGTGAAACAGAGGGGTTGAGGCTTACCCAACTGGGAGGATTATACATAGAATACCCATCTTTGCGCTTAATGCGAAGAAATTCCTCTTCTTCTCCTTTAAACAGCTCGGCCAATATCTTGGCCAGAGCGGCGGAGGTGTCCGGGTCTTTCCGTCCACAGCGGGAGGTGTCATCCTCTCCGTTATAGTGCCACATTGGCAGCCCTCTGTATTGAAGCGGCTGAACCCCTCGCACTATGGAAATCGCCATAACTTCGACTATTGTAAGTCTGGACTGAGCGAGCGTCTTTATCTTGCTCAGGAGCTGACGAACTTCTGCGCTATCATCCTCTTCAAGACTCCGGGGACGCCAACCGTGGCGTTTCTTCAGCGGAACACTCGCGAATTCAGGAAAACCCTTTCGAACTGGGTCAGTAAGTGCGACGTCCTCAATATAGAACCATTCAGAAGGCCATTCTTCAGATGCCTTCCTTTGTGTGCCGGACAGATATCCGGTGTCGGTGATACGCCACACTTCGGCTCCGCCCACTTCAAATATTGACCCCTCATCATTGCGCGGGACAAGACAGAACAATTTCCTCCACAGCTCAAAATGGGCTTCAATGCCGAGGAATAATTCGCATAAAGCGACATAACCCGCAATGTGCAGAATGGAGGCAGAGGTGAAGTTGTGCAGCTGGAGGCCATAGTATTCCAGAAGCCCTCGGAGGAACGGATGGATGGGAAATCCAACGCCTCTTAGCAGGTAGGGGATGAAACATACTCGCTCTCCAACGGATGGATTGGGAAAGTCCTTTGCCTGAGTCTCACCGTTGAAGAAGTCTAGCCCCGCTCGAACAGGGACTAGATCTGCAGGAGGAAGAAATCCCTGTGTTTGCAGCTTCGTCAATTGGCTGTGGGACACTGAACACCTCTCCCACTCGCCTTTCTCTGGGCCGGAACGGGTGGAGGAGCTGGGGACGCTAGCCATCTGGATGGTTTCTCTTAAACAGTCTCCGGGGATTTTCTCTGCGTGGTGCCCAATGGATCTAGGATCCAATCTCTTTAATAGGCGCTCTTCATTGCATGGACAGGGTGTCATCTGCAAAAATACCCTAGGCCTTGTTTCCTAGCATTGCAATACCGTTTGTGCTCACTTTTATCATTAGTTACCTTGCTGTTTTTATATTTTCAGATTACAAAAACCTATATCTACCATCCATACTACACTTGTATCACCATCTCTTCGCCGAACTAGTGCACCTATACAATTTACCATTGTATTGGGTGTGTTGGGGACACAAGAGACTCTTTGTTATTTGGTTGCAGGGTTGCTTGAGAGAGACCATCTTCATCCTACGCCTCCCACGGATTGATAAACCTTAGGTCATCCACTTGAGGGAAATTTGCTACTGTCCTACAAACCTCTGCACTTGGAGGCCCAACAACGTCTACAAGAAGAAGGTTGTGTAGTAGACATCAGCGTCCGGCCTATTGTCCATTGGGCTGGACTGACGGGATGTGAAGACATGAAGACCGAAGACGGTACCCTTGTCCGGATTGGACTCTACTTGACGTGGAAGGCAAGCTTGGCAACCGACTATGTAGATTCCTTCTTATGTAACCGACTCTATGTAAACCCTAGATCCCCCCGGTGTCTATATAAACCGGAGGGGTTAGTCCGGAAAGGATATATACATTACCATAGTCATATAGGCTAGACTTTTAGGGTTTGTCCATTACGATCTCGTGGTAGATCAACTCTTGTAACACTCATATTCATCAAGATCAATCAAGCAGGAAGTAGGGTTTTACCTCCATAGAGAGGGCCCGAACCTGGGTAAACATCGTGTTCCCCGTCTCTTGTTACCATCGATCCTAAACGCACAGTTCGGGACCCCCTACCCGAGATCCGCCTGTTTTGACACCGACAAGGATAACTTGTACTAGTTGTCTCCCTTCAAATTTGGTCGTTGTGGCATCCCTTCTCGCTCAATATTTGGGAAGAGGACCGGGGCCTCTATAAATAGGGCTAGCCACCACAGTAGGAGGAGAGGACGGATGACGGATCATTGAGATCACCCCCAACAACACAAGCTCACCGAGCACAAGAGCACCTCTCCTCAGGAGGCTATTCTTCCCTTGTAACAGGTCATCCTCAGCCTGAGAGGCAATCCACCACACCACACTGGAGTAGGGTATTACACCACATCGGTGGCCAGAGCCAATATAAACCTTGTGTCCCTTGTTCTGTGAGTTCGACGCGCTGAGCTTTGAGATCGCGGTGAGGGTGTGAGCTAGGGGGAGGAGAGATCTTCGTGCACACCCCAGTGTTCGAACCTCGAGGGTTTTGCCGGAACTCAAAATCCGACAGCCGTCGCACATGACAGAGGGAGAAAAACAACCGGTGAAGGGGGAGCGGGACGAGCTTCGAAGGCCGGAGGAGGGTGGCGGAGGCCGAAGGGGGAGGGCGGCCGGAGGAGAGAGAGGGTGAGCGGCGGAGCGGCGCTTGGGTGGGCGGCCCAATGAGGAACAGAGAGGAGTCGTGCGAGGGGGGGAGCGGAGAGAGCGATCTGGTGCGGGCAGGGGAGATTTTTTTAGTTCCCTTTTAGTGGGCCCGAGGAGAACTAACCCAATTAGAACCTCTCCCCCGGGCTAGTTTTTTTAGCTAGGTTAGAGCGAACTAGCTCAAACTAACCCCTCCTGTTTGGATAATTGGAGGCTATTTCAACCCAAACTAGCTCTAACTTAGGGATCCAAACAAAGAGGAGTAGTACTATACATGCTACAGTCTGGACCGTAGCACATTGTTTTTTATGGCCATATCACCACATTGTTTTCTACTGCTGGTTTACTGGGCTACCGTGGTTCGCACTCCTCCGATGTGAGTAGTAGTACTAGTATATACCGCATGATTCTTCACTCCTTCTTACTACGTACTTCGCCGACATCTGGGAGAGTCAGCATCCGGGTCGACGTGTCATGCACCAGATTAGAGTGCGGAACGGAATGGGGGCATCACCCCGGCCGTACCGCCAGTAATTCATGACTATAGTGAGTAGTCATATCACAAGTCTTTCCACCAGTAACGTGCCGTCAAATCGCACAGCCCGACCTTTCCAGCAGTAAGTAAGTTGAATCTGCTACTCCCTCACCCTCCTCGCCTCTCTATCAAACCGCCTACGTGAAAACTGCTGTGCGTACTGCCCGGGAAAAGCCCCGCCCTCAACTTTTAACTACGCGAAAATAGTTCGATCTTGTTCGTTCTACATAAATACTAGTACTGTATGTTTATTCAGTCATGGGTTTGTTCAATGAATGGAAGGCCGGGGAGCACAAGTGAACAATACTACTACTAGTAGGAAGTAGGAGTCGTACAGTTAGTCACCTTAAATAGAGAGTTCCTTTTCTTTAATGCCATGTACACAAATTGAAATGCTTGTTGTGGAGAGAAAAAGATAATCACTCCACTATATATGTATGCATGGGCCTGAGCACTTGCTTTACTAGTGTTGCTCTCTTCATTCTCTCATCCTCTCCAGATCTAAACAAGACAGCGGTAGCGACATTTTCTCTCTGCTCACCGCTGGTCACAGATCCGGCCGGATCCTTTCGGCCGGTGTGTGTAGAGGACTAAAAGGTGCATCGTTCACGCGGTCATCGCCGGCGAGGGAGGAAACCAACAGCTGTTGGCGGGGCCCAATACTCTGCCCGTGTCGTTCTCTCCGACACAGCGCCAGCTCGGGAGGTCCTCCGACCCTTCTTCCTCCCTACCGTATTGTGCGCAGATCGGACCTGCCGCTGCCGACATCCCGACGACCCTCAGGTACAAGTTCTTCGAAAGCGGCCTTGCGGTACTGCCCCAGCTCCCCACATGTCTGCATGTGCATCTTTTTATACTTCCATCAGCTCTTCCAAATCCACCTAAATTTTTAGTATTATTAGAGGTAAAGCTACTTCATGCATTCGAATCTAGGACTTGGTTCAAACAACGAAGAAGGGGGGGGAGTCGTATCATGAATCTAGGACTTGATTCAAAGAGGAAATAACAGGGGGAAAGTGGTAGAGACCAGATACCCAACCGGTCTCTTGGTTGAAAAAGGAAATAATGGGAAAACTCAGTACAAACTGGATAAGGAACAAATCTATTATTGGTTGAAAAAAGGACAGAAAGTGGCGGCTGGTGGACAAGTCAACAGAGTATGTCCAGGATTAGATTTGCTGCCCTCACATAGTAAAAGGTCTCCAGGATTAGATTTGCTACCCTCACATAGTAAAAGGTCTCCAGGATTAGATTTGATGCCCTCACATAGTAAATGGTCTCCAGGATTAGATTTGCTGCCCTCACATAGTAAAAGGTCTCCAGGATTAGATTTGCTGCCCTCAGAGAGCATGAACAAACTCGGCATCACCACTTTATACCTCCTTGTAGGTACATTGTGCTGATGCGTCCACTGTTGCATGTCCTTATACCAAACTTTTGCTGTTGCTAATGTAAGGGCACATGTAAAATGAAGCGATCACACTGTTACCTTAAGGACATGTCTAACTAGTGTTATTGTTAATCTAATGCCTCAAGTGATATGATGCAATTAATCTGTGTTACAAATGGTACTCCTGCTGTTTTCCCTAGTATGATAAGTAAGTTGCTTCTTTACGTTGCTGAGTGACCTGGTGTCCCCACGGTCCCATGCCCTTAAACCAACTCTTTAGCTGCAGTTGATTTAGTGTATCTGGTAAACAAGCAATGCCACCATTAAAGTAATCCCATACTTGACGAATGTCATAGTTGATCGTAATGCTTCCGGTAACATGAAGCATTGCTGACGTTTTAAAATTTCTACTGTCCTTGCGTGATTGCCATGAACATAATTAAGATGCTTCTTTTCATTTCGTGTATGTTTCGTATATTCTTATTGACCAGCAACTGTTTACTTTCTATCTTTTTGTGCAGAGAGGGATATCCATTTTACCTTGTTGCTATTGTGACCTTTTGGTGAACTGCACAAAACACTTTTTTTAATGAGTGTCTTGTGCAGTTCAACTAAAATGTCACGTGGGCAACATCTCTCAATGTTGGTGGAACTGCACAAAATTGTGATTGGAGTTTCCAAAATCTCCATCAAATTCTGCTGGTAATCTCGTGCAACATTTTATTAGCTTTTGCAAGATGAGCCGTCACTGTCACCACAATGGCACTTTATTTTAGAGCAACTACACAAAAGGATAAGCAAATTATAGTTGCACCTTACATGAGCAGGACAACCAACCTTAATGTTGCTGAATTTTAGTGCAACTACTAAAGAAGAACGTGCCAGCTCACGAGAGCAAGTACTTCTTGCTAGCTGAATGATGCAATCTTTGCTTCATTTCAGGTGAAATGCAGAAAAATGCGCATGAATTGAATCATGGAACTCCAGGCTGGCCTCATCCGAGTGGATTTGCAGGTTCACCACATCGAGTCGTGGCGGCATAGGGCCCCTCACACCGGTCAGTATTGTCCTTTTATCAACATTATTGTGCTTTGTCATACTGTGCTAATGTTCTATTTTTAAATATAGCTATTCTATCGCAGTCTTTTCTCATTTTGGAAATAAAGTTTGCTTCAACTAGTGACACTATTATAGTAATCATGCTCTTTCTTATCTGTGCAAACAAGAATACTCAATTACAGATGTTGTGATGGTCAAGATCATTCGCCAAGTTCTTGGGTTGTATGACACGGCTAGCCAAGATGGATTTAATCCCGATATTTAGTTTATCAAAAGGCTCTAATGGGTTGGTTCTGAATCTTGCAAGCTGGGAATCAATGAGATGTGTAGGCATCTTTGTTGTACTTATTATTTGAATCTTATTTGTTGGTTCTGAATCTTGCAAGCTAGGAATAAATGAGATGTGTTGGCATCTTTGATGTACTTATTATTTGAATCTTATTTGTTGGTTCTAAATCTTGCAAGCTAGGAAACACGGCATGATGATGCAGAGGACAGCAACCATAACAAACAGTTCAAACTTGGTAGTATTATCTGGGTGAGAGTGCAACAAATGTGCTGATCGTGTGCGTCCTGAGAATAATAACTCTAATTGTTGTGCATGTTGATCCTGTGGCACTGATAGAACGAGCCAACGCATTGCTTGTTTTAAGAATAAATTTCTATTAAAGCTAATTAAATTTAATTAAAGTGACCACTAACACTTGTTATTACAGTACCAATACAGACCCGCTCGTGAACCGACGTGTGACCGGAATAGGTTTCTTAATGGAGGCATTTGAATGTGCAGAGGATGCATGTTCTTCCGGGCGTGCAGCGGGCGAGGGAGGGGTAGTAACTGTTGTTGCCTGTACACACTCAGTTTACTGTTGACTCCAGTTCCCCAAGAGCTGAAAAATGAACTGTTGCCGCTGCCTATCCACTCGTTCACCTGAAGAGACTCCAATGGCGATCCTAGGGGTGAGCCTGCTGGATATGGAGTTTAGCAAGGAGTTCACCTTTGAGTTCGCCGTTAAGTCCCATGGTTGGATGATGATGTTTGCTAAGACTACGTCAGTGTTTCCCCCAAGAGGAGAGGATGATGTAGCACAACGACGGTAGGTATTTCCCTCAGTAATGAAACCAAGGTATCAAACCAGTAGCAGAACCAAGCAACAAAAGGTAAACAACCCCTGCACACAAATAACAGCCACTCGCAACCCGACATGTTAAAGGAGTTGTCAATCCCTTCCGGGGTACAGCGCCTCAAGGCACGAAGACGAGAGAAAATTATAATAGATAGAAATAATAGATCGCAAATATATGATCTGAATAAAAACGCAAAGGAAAAATAGATCGCAAGGCAAATATATGAGAAAGAAGACCCGGGGCCGTAGGTTTCACTAGTGGCTTCTCTCGAGAAAAACAGCAAACAGTGGGAAAAAAATTACTGTTGGGCAATTGATAGAACTTCAAATAATCATGACGATATCCAGGCAATGATCATTACATAGGCATCACGTCCAAGATTAGTAGACCGACTCCTGCCTGCAGCTTCTACTATTACTCCACACATCGACCGCTATCCAGCATGCATCTAGTGTATTAAGTTCATGGAAAAATGGAGTAATGCAATAAGAACGATGACATGATGTAGACAAGATCTGTTTAATTATATGGCGGTAGATATAGATCTCGTCTTTTTATCCTTAGTAGCAACGATACATACGTGTCGGTTCCCTTTCTGTCACTGGGATCAAGCACCGTAAGATCGAACCCACTACCGGGCACCTCTTCCCATTGCAAGATAAATAGATCAACTTGGCCAAACAAAACCCAAATATCAGAGAATAAATATGAGGCTATAAGAGATCATGCATATGAGAGATCAAAGAAACTCAAATAACTTTCATGGATATAAAAAGATATAACTGATCATAAACTCGAAGTTCATCAGATCCCAACAAACACACGGCAAAAAGAGTTATATCATATGGATCTCCAAGAGACCGTTGTATTGAGAATTCAGCGAGAGAGAGAAAGCCATCTAGCTACTAACTACGGACCCGAAGGTCTATAAAGAACTACTCACGCATCATCGGAGAGGCACCAATGGAAGTGGTGAACACCTCCGTGATGGTGTCTAGATTGGATCTGGTGGTTCTGGACTCTGCGGCGGCTGGATGAATATTCCGTCCACTTCCCTAGGGTTCTGGTATTTTTGGGTATTTATAGAGCAAAGAGGCGGTCCGGGGGGCACCCGAGGTGGGCACAACCCACCAGGGCGCGCCTGGGCCTCCTGGCGCGCCCTGGTGGGTTGTGCCCCCCTCGGGGCACCCCCCCCCCCCAGGTGCAACCAGGGCCCATTGCCTTCCTTCTGGCCCATAAAAATCATCATGGAGTTTTGTGGCATTTGGACTTCGTTTGATATTGATTTCCTGCGATGTAAAAAACATGGAAAAAACAGCAACTGGCACTTGGCACTATGTCAATAGGTTAGTCCCAAAAAAGATATAAAATGACTATAAAATGATTATAAAACATCCAAGATTGATAATAAAACAGCATGGGACAATAAAAAATAAAGATACATTGGAGACGTATCAGCATCCCCAAGCTTAACTCCCACTCGTCCTTGTGTAGGTAAGTGATAAAAACAGAATTTTTGATGTGGAGTGATGTTCATCAAGTCATATCATATTCTTTTCTTTATAGCATGGACATTTGGACTTTTATGTGATTCAAAGAAATAGTCTAGTTTTGACATAATAATTTAGATACTCAAGCATATCAACAAGCAACCATGTCTTTCAAAATATCAACGCTAAAATAAGTTATCCCTAGCCCATCATGCTCAAACATTGATCCATTCATGAAACACACTCGAATATTAGCTACACCCAATACTTGAGCACAATCATATTGCCTCCTAGTTGGTGCTTTTGTAAGAGAAGATGGAGACTCAAAATAAAATAAAAATTGCATAAAGTGAAAGAAAGGCCCTTCGCAGAGGGAAGTAGGGATTTGTAGAGGTGCCAGAGCTCAAAGCGAAACAATTAGAGATAAAAACATTTTGGGAGGTGTATCCATCCCACCAACGAAAACGACTCAGAGCTATGAATACTTTCCATGTTGGATATGCCATAGGTGGTTCCCAAACAGAAAATAAAGGTTATTCCCTTTTCCACCATTCTTTCACTTTCCATGGCTAGCCGTATCCGCGGGTGCCCTCCATACCAACACTTTCCAAGGAATTTATTATTTGACAACATAAAGTAAATATTTTTTGCATTTCGGGACTGGGCATCCCTAAAAACTTTGTCTTACTCTCGTGCAATGACAAGTGAATAAACACTTATCTTGAGAATAACACATCTAGCATGGAAAATATTAGCCACCCGTTACCGTTCCGTGAGCGAAACAAATACACAAAAGAGAAGTTTATTTTGAAAATTAGAGATGGCACATACAAATTTGCTTAGAACGGCAAAAGAATACCACATATAGGTAGATATAGTGGAATCATGTGGCAAAAATGGTTTAAAGGATTTTTTATGCACAAGTAGAGATCATACTTGGTCCCAAATGAAGGCTCGCAAAAAGATTGAGAAGCGACGAACCAAGAAACGAATAATCTCATAAGCAATCATTAAGCATAATTAACACTAAATAATGCACCACAAGTAGGATATAATTTTCATTGAATGATTATTGACTTTCGTGCATAGGGAATCACAAACCTTAACACCAATATTCTTACTAAAGCACAATTACTCATCAACATAACTCACATATCACATCATCATATCTCAAAACTATTGCTAAGAATCAAGTTTATTTTGTCCAATGATCTTCATGAAATTTTCTTTTTCTTTATCCTTCTTGGATATCTATCACTTTGGGACTAATTTTCATGTGTTGCTTTTCATAAGCTCAAACAAATATAAGTGAAGATCATGAGCATAACAAATTTTCTTTCTCACAAAATAATTTAAGAGAAGCAAAGAGAATTTCCGTAAAATTTTACTAACTCTCAAATAAATCTAAGTGAAGCAAGAGAGCATTTCTTCAAAATACTAAGCACACCGTGCTCAAAAAGATATAAGTGAAGCACTAGAGCAAGTCCTAGCTCATAAAAGATTTGAGTGAAGCATAGAGAGCAATTCTAACAAGTCATGATATAATTTTGGCTCTCTCAAATAGGTGTGTCCAGCAAGGATTCATGACTTAAAACACAAAATAAAACAAGCAAAGACTCATATCATACAAGGCGCTCCAAGCAAAACACATATCACACTGGTGCGCGTCGGTCCTAAACAAACGGTTTTAACCCCTTTCCGCGACGGCCTTCGGAACCGTCGCCAAGCGAGTGTGTGCGATAGGGGGTCCTTCCCACACGACCCAGAAACCGTCGGGGATATGGAACAGTGATCCAGAGGCCTTCCAAAATGTAATCGTGTGCGATGCAGCACACACTAAATTCTTTCGCACATGTGGTATGGGTGATTAAGCGTTTCTAATGACGCAGTGAAACCATACGGTATGTCGTAACGAACCATTTGGGAAACAGTATATAAGGCACATGGGCCAACATATGAACTGTGTGCGATTTGTGCCCTATCGCACACGAGTTTTCTGCGTAACCCGTCTGCCATGCTAGACTCCATCGCACACGTTTTCCAACAATTACTGTCTACGGTAATGTTCTATCAGAAACGGTTCAGGAGCCCCTTCGCACACATACAAGTGCTGCAGACCGTTTGTGATTTGTTAGGTATCACCGACGTTTGCCGCAAGAGTGACATGTGCTTTTCGTTTGGGATCCCACACGTTTCATGAAAAAAATACGACTGGGATTGTATTTTGCATTGGGCACGGTTTACTCCCAGTTCTCGTGTGCGATAACGCGATATCACAAACGGTTCCGGAGAACCTACGCACACGTAGTAGCGCTGCAAATCATTTGCGATATGCTGTGTATCACCGACGGTTCCGCTACGATTGACGTATGCTTTTCGATGTGGATCGCACACACTCATTTAGTTGAACCATGTGCGGAGCAATTGCCAGGTTAAAACAAAAATATCCCATTTTGAATCGGCACGCAAAAAGCAAATTCGCCACAATATTCAATCTATTTATAGATAAAAAGTGCTTGACGGGCTGACCAGAAAAAAGAGAAATATACTAAAAAATCCCACAAAAATCAGAAACATCCAACCATTTATTTAATACGCTAAAAAAGTATAGCCATTAGATTTGTTTTAAGTGAAATAATTACCCACCATTGCCATTATGAAAAAACCATTCGTTCACATTACCTACAGATAAGAGCGTGCAATTCAAAAGAGACTTGACTTGACGTGCATGCATAAAATTCCCTAGAAAAAAGCCTACATGCATGAATGCACAAGGTGGCCTGACTTCTTTTTATAAGCAAGCGTGCATGCATAGGAATTCCCTTAAAAAACAAAGCTACATGCATGACGTGGGATCATTCCTTTTCATATGCACACATGCATGCATGCTTCCCTTAAATATGTTCACATTTAAAAAATACATGTATCTCTGTATTACATATTAAAATTAATTTAAGGGTCTGCTCAAAAAAAGGGTTAACCAGAAAAAAGAAAATATAGTAGAAAACCTACAAAAAATATAAACATGTGCATGTTTAATCATGCTGGGATTTCTTCACAAGTAGGGAGTTTTAAAAAAAATATAAACATATGCATGTTTAATCATGCTTGGATTTCTTCACAATTTGGGAGTTTGATCCGTATAATTTTAAATTTGATGGAATTGGCTATGTAGTTGGATGCTTTTTTGTTATATTCCGTGGTTAGTGCACCATGGTGAAATCTTCAATTTCGACAGAGAAAGCAAGGATCTATTTAGTTTCTATTTTATTTATTTGGTTCCCTCTCGGTGGAGATGGTCACTATTTATTCACTTCACTTGACTACATGATTTTTAAAATAAAATAAAATAAAATATGATTGTTGAATCCATTGTGTTCCAAATACTTCTTAGAAAAATGTGTATATGTAAGATATAATTGTCACGGAGAGTTTATTCCAAAAATATTTGTATGTGTCATTTAGTTAGTTTCCACACAATTTAGTACTCGATAATCAAGTGGAAAAGAAGATAATTAGTCTACAAAATTACACATTAATCAGTAAAACTGGCCAGTGCGGTTGTATTCCCATGTTTCGGCCGCTGCCGCCGCAATATTCCATCTATGCATCATCTCAAGTTATGTATGATGTTCGGCCGCCACCATCGTATTTCAATATATGTATGATGTCCCATAGATGTGTATGATGTCCAGACGCTGCTGCCGTATTCTGATCTACTATCATCTTAGGTATGTACACTTTCCGGCCGTTACTGCCGTATTCAGTTTTAGGAATCAGCTCAGGTATGTACCCTGTCCGGCCGCCGTCGTGTTCCAGTCTATGTATCAGCTCAGGAATGTAAGCTTCCGGCCGCCATCATCCGTATTTGGCTTGGTTCCCTCGGCTGGCCGTTCGTAGCCTCCACGTACATGCATACCTGCATTGTAAGATTTTAATCTTGCCTAGGTAAGCACCATACATGCAGCCATGCAATGCAAGACCGATTAGCCTAATGAAATACTACAATGCAAGAGAGATTGATGCATGGACAACTTAGAGCGACATAAAGGCACACGTACGTCATAGGTGTTTCTTCTTTGAGTTCTCCAGTTAGGGCCCCTCGAGTTAGCAACCACTACCGATTTTCATGGCTGCTACCTATATGAACTATACAATTATGAATTTGGAAAGAAAAAAATGCATGCACAAAACCTGGTGCAAGACATGCATGAGATCAAGCAAGAAGGATACGTGGGTCGATTCCAATAATATACATGTGTAAGTTGTATCATATGAAGGAATAAAAACTATGTTTCTTGACAATAATAAAAGACAAAAACAAGGAATCACATTAATTAAGCAAAAAATGGCATTTCGGTTCCTCTGAAAGATACATATCGTAATAAACAATGCGTGGTAATCCAAAATAACAAGGGTATGACATGAGTGAGGCAAGGAGATGTTTCCAGAATGTACAATCAATATACAATAATTTTGATAGATGATATCTCTAGGATGTCCTTGATAATATAATACATATGAAAATAAATTAATGTTTGCTATGATTATTATCTAGGTGTTTAGACTGTACATTAACTATAACCTCACATGAGCCAGGATCAGTTTCTCACGGATAATTATAGTGCCACAATTTGGCCGACCATATATATATAATAGGCAAAAACAACATGAGCAAGATAGAAAGCAAGCTATGTGTATATGATGAGGCTGAAGGAGAAAAAATATTTTGATTAAACTTTTGTAAACAACAAATAATGCCAAGTATGATTATACATTATAGTTACAAAAAAATACGCCATGGTATTCAGAAGATAAGAGTGTTATTACTACCCGGGATTGTTCCCATAGTTTCGTTATATTGATCCTCTTTGAGTACAAGCACTTAATTACGTTCATCCCTAAAGAAAAATTATAACTCAAAAAAATATATAAATACCTCTTGACAGAAGAGATGTGCTTAGAAAAAGATTTTAAATCTTCTATATGTCTCTTTGCTATTGTTAGAGATTCTTGATTAATTACAATCTTGCAATGCATATAGTTTTTCTATATTTACGACAGAAGAGATGTCACTTCTTTCAAGATATGAGAAACACCATTAGCGGAAAGTTTGATCAGTAAAAGATTCTAATATCAACATTATGTGATGCTAGAGAACATTCAAAATTTTAATGTTGTGCATTTTATTGTTCTATGGAAAATATATTGAACTTTTCACTTATATTCAGTTTGTGAAGTCAAGTTTGTATTTTTATTTATGATATACACAAGATGAAATTATGTTGAGAAAGGATCTACTTTTAAATGAAACAAAGTTTGGTCCCAATTCTTCTTTAGACAAATCGAATAACATGTTCTCCAAATAAAAGGCTAAGATGTTGACTATGTAAGTTACATTTGTATAATCCTAGCCCGCGCATCGAGCGGGCCACTTTACTAGTTGAACAAATAAACAAAAATATCCCATTTTAAATCGGCACGCAAAAAGCAAATTCGCCACAATATTCAATTGAACAAATAGGGTCCATAGGAAGAACATTCATCAGATTTCGCAACAATTGCAATTGAACATATGGTAGCTAAATTCCAATGATTTGTCCACACATATATGCATTACATAATTAATCATAGTGTACGAAATACGAAGACCTCATCAGATGGAAAACAATGGATCCATGCATTATATGGTTAGCGGCTAACTCTTACTCAATGTTTCAGGAGAACGCATGCTAAAATCTTCATTATCACCAGTGGGATTGTAGTGATCCAGGAAGAAGTCGCTGATAAATCTCCGAACCATCAGCAATTCACCAGCCGGGAGCGGTTCAGGGGTCCTCGGTTTTAAGATGAGCTGCAGTATTTTTAAGATCAGAATGTGCCATATGAGTGGAGTAGAAGATATTAATTAAGATAGACTTACTGGTACTAATTCGCGAGGATCGTCACAACTATCAGCAGATTTGCAAATGGAGATCATGTGTCTGCAAACATAGTATCCACAAAGGTTGGTCCCTGCTTCTTGCTTGAGGACACTGAAAGTTTTTGTACAAAATTAGTCATGTATTTGTCCTGTTAGGAACAACCTAACCGGTGTTAGATGTATTATTTTTTCTTTGGACAAAATAGAAAGAGGTTTATTTAGAAGCTTGAACATTTGACTAGCGTAAGAAAAGGTATTTGCAGACTGTTGGATAAATTTTCCAAAAATAATGGATTTCGGTGTGTTACCGGAGAAACGATCTCATGCTGCAATGGTAGTTTCCTCTTGAACAGGTTCCCTGTTTTAGTTTCCCATAATGCGAGCACACTGCAAATGATGATGAATTTTGACAACATCAATTATTGAACCAGATATGAATGCAAATTAATTTCAACATCATAGAATTCAATACCTATCCAAGAATTGTTGAAGATGCGTCAGATCCTGAGCGTTTGTTGACTCTCTGAGAGAATCAATGTAGTAAACGGTGTTCTTGTTTGAAACAACGAATACCAATATCCGGTGATTGCTACATATTAACAAAGCCATGAACTTACGAATGATGTCGAAATCTGAAAGACAATCAGTGTATGCGTGGTTGTTTACTTGACTTGTCGTTCATGATATGGCCAGAGAAATGATTCTGCATGGAACGTGTTTTCGAAGATACGGACGACCGTGTTAACGGCCCAGTCCCGTCGGTCCTTTTCATGTAATGTTGTGCCATTTGCTAATGCAGGATCTATGAAATACACACTCCCACTTTGTCTTCTGTGTGCGTTCAATCCCCTGAGAGGAATAAAATGCAGTTAGCTGTTTATCATTTACAGCCTCGTATGGAGAAGTTGATCAGAGTTTGTTAAGTACTTACAAAATCACGCATCTAACAAGAGTGGCATCGAGCATGTTGAAGTTGAAGAAGAGATGTAAGTCCTCGAAACTCACAATGATGGAACCAGCAACGTGTCGGAAATGATCTCTGTTGTAGTGGACTAGCAAATGGTGATGACCTTCTAACATTTGATCCATGCAATATTCATGTAACTCGCGGCAACTGGAGCTGCACTCGTCAAAGTATTCGCCAACAAGAAATGGTTGGCGATGGATGTAATTGCGTGCTTCAAGTACGCCTGCTTTATTTTTAGCAAGCAACAAACGTACTTCTTCATCACCCATGGCGTCAGAAATAATATTACCCCCCGATTCGAACAAGCTGTTGTTAATTTGGTTCTAGGAGATGAGTGCTTTAAGTAAGAGGCAATCATTCTCTTTCCTCTTCACTCTCCCGCTGCGCTTCCTCGTGGTCATGGGTGTAGCCTTTTGGCCACTTCCTTCTTGGTACTTGAAGCATTTCTGGCAGAACGTCTGGTTGCCTGCATGGTAGACTGCCGAGAAGACGGTGAAGCTTGGATGGATTGCTTAGCATACGGTTTATCTATGCCGGACCGCTGAGCTAGCGGTGCTGCTGTGGCGGACTGCTGGGTTGTAGGAGCAGAGGCATCGGACTGCTGACCATGCGTTGAAGCTATGTCGGGTTTCTGCGAAGGTGGTGCCAACTTGTCGGTGTGCTGAGGAGGCCGTGCCAACGCGTTGGTTTACTGAGCAAGAAGTGCTGACGCATTGGTATGCTGATCACGCGTCTGCGGACCGGCGGACTAATGAGCAGTCGGTTCTGGACCTACAGACTGCTTAGCAGGCGGTTCCGAAGCATCAGACAGCTTAGCAGTCTGTTCCACCAGGTTGGTCTGCTAAGCATGTGCTGCAGCTGGGTCTCCCCCCACTGCTTCAGCGGTGGGCATCTGAACCGGTGGTGCGTCATCAGCAGTTGTAGGCCTTGCCAATGGCTGCTTTGGGGCGGAGGATGACATGGCCTGTACGCCATAAAGTCGGTCCGACTGATCACAGGTTGATGCATCAGGCCGCGAGAGCTGCTCTGGCAAGGAGAGCGTCACTGGTTGAGGGGCGACAGTGGTTGCTCTTGGCGGGTGTCGTGGTTTCGTCACGGCAGATGTCCTTAGTGTCAGGACTTAGTCGCGAGGCCAACGCATCTATGTGGTAGCTTGAGAGGAGTTGAGCGGAATCGAGAGACGCAACACAAGACAAGGATTTAGGCAGCTTCGGGCCCCGGGAAACATCATCCGATAACAACCCTACATGCTGTTTGAGGCTAGGTCTCATTATGATCACGAGGGAGTCGCCGGTAAACCGGCTCTTTGTGTCTAGCCCTAGAGATTGTTGATTGTTGCCTCTCCCTCTTTGGAGTAAAGAGCATAAAACTCCCTCTTTGAAACAGTCACAAACAAAATTGTGGTAGTTTTTTGGAACCCTAACGCGAATTGTGGTAGTTTTATGCTATTTACTCCCCTCTTTGGGGAGCCCCGCCCCTCCTTATATATGTTGAAGGGGCGGGTTACATGTGGAGTCCTATTAGGATTAGGACTAGTCTATCTCTAATACAAAACCGGATACAAGTCCTGGTCTTAACTCCTTGTAAGGTAAAATATTCCTCAGGCCTTTCCACTTAAACCGGCACACCATAATCATGAACCGGCCTTCTGGGCCTTGGGCCTTGTCACCGTCCGTCCCGCCCGTCGGGTTACCAGTGAATCATAATGTCCAGGAAGGTTGCTTGTAAACTGCCAGGTTAGGGCGGGTCGCCAGTGAATCGTCAAGTCTCAGCCGGGTCTCAAGTAAACTGCCAAGTCCAGCCGGGTTATACTTCCGGCCGGTTTACGCCGCGGGGTATATCCCCGACATTAGCCCCCAGTTTAATTTGGATTTATCCATGTTAAACTGATCCTGTAAAACAAATACAAGAACAAAGTTGACAGATTATGCTCTGGGTTAAGAATTCTTGTAAACCAGTATCTGATCATCCTTAAGTCCTTGTCATTTCCTCCTTCTAGAAAATCCGGGTCAACAAGCCAGCTTCATACTCAATTTGCTGATATTGGTTTCTCACAGAGAAATATTGTGAAGAATAATCCACTTAAGTCGGCTTCCAAAGCGCCGGTTTAACAAATATGGGTCTTGAAATACTCATCTAATATTCAACCAGTTTGAAGATGTAGAACTTTCCGGTTTATCATTGCCAAAACTGCCGGGTTATAAAAACTGATAATTTCGGGTCATGATTGTTTCCAACGCCGGTTCATGATTGTTGCCAACGCCGGTTCATGATTATTGATGACGCCGGGTTATGATTGTTGCAGACACCGGGTCATAATGATTGGTGACGCCGGGTCAATCTGGTTTGCTCAAAACTGAAAATCGGAAGATATTTTCCATTATATCCATATTACCTGTAGCCCCCAAGTCTTGAACAGAACAAAGTGATGATTTGAGACTTGTTTCCATATAATTACTGCCACTTTGAAGAAATCCGTGTTGTTCATCTCTAGTAAAAACTGAATACTCCATATATGTAGCCCCCAAGTGCCGGGTCATTATGCAATAATGAGCAGGGACTTTATAAATATGATCATGTAGATTTGAACAATAACGTGTAGCCCCCAAGGGCCGGCTCAGTAAGATAATATTGAGCTGGTACTTTATATATACTTCTTTGAAAAGAACATCATATAATGTAACCCCCACCATGGGGCTTGAACCCACGTCCACAAGGTTAAGAGCTTTGTGCTTTACCAACTGAGCAATGGACCTTTCAATATAATGGTTTTAAGACTTGTGTACCTTGAATTGTTGACAGGAGCAATTGGTAGCCCCCAAGGGCCGGCACATTATAATGTGATGAGTCGGGTCTTCAATAAGGCCAATAAAAATGACTTTGCATTAGCCCCCAAGTGTCATGGTGCATGCTTGCAGCGACATGGGACTTGCATGTAATCTCAATTTGAATAATGTAGCCCCCAAGTGCCGGGTCGTAAGCCTGCAGCGACTCTAGACTATTCCTTCCATTGTAGAATAAATCATATCCTTTGATAAAATAATAGCCATTGCGCTAAAGCGACTTTGAAATCCAGCCATGTTGGCTATTCAAGATAATATAATCCGGTATGAAAACCTTATTCATTCAATATCATAATGAAAATTTGGCCAAGTTTGGCTATTTGAATAATATAACCCAATGATTTATAAGCGCATGATTCCAGTGGCGCAATCCAAATATATATTGGCGACTTATAGTCTAGAGCGAGGCTGGTTTAATAAACACCGGATAATTTATCATCATACTGGCGACATATAGTCGAAAGCCAGGCTGGTTAATAAACGCCGGTGATTTATAATCATGCTTTATTCAACCTGTTTCTGCATACAACAAGTTTAAAGTGTCCTGGCGGTTTATCGCCGGACGAGTCATAATGCCCAACATATAACCCGAGTTTATAACCAAGGCTGCACTTAAGAATAATCAAATATGAAATATATCATACCTGTCACATTGAATCACATCGTTGGTTTACCAACTTTTTGTAGTAAGGGTGATAACCCCAATCTTGAGTACTGATAACTCCTTCCATATTGTGCCGGTTTATGATAAAACCGTGACGGGTTGTGATAAACACCGGATTAACCATATATAATACTAGTGACTTTGAGTCAAAACCAGACCGGGCTGATAGTCTCCGGATTATAATTTGATTGTATATTGTCAACTTGTAGTTGACGGCCTAACCGGGTTGATAAACACTGGTTTAAAAAACGTCACAAATCTTATGAAAACAAAGAAAACTCAGCAAAAGGCAAATAAAACCGTTGTAGTCGAGGCTTTTCACGGGCTGCCAGGCCCCAAATTTGATCAAGAGGTGTTGCTATGGTTCGGGTTCGACCAAGCCCCCAAGTGAAGCTGTGGCATTACGCCGATCAAAAGGCATTGCTATGGTTCGGGTTCGACCAAGCCCCCAAGTGATGCTGTGGCTTTACGCCGATCAAGAGGCGTAGCCATGGTTAGGGTTCGACCATGCTCCCAAGTGATGCTGTTGTTGGAAATATGCCCTAGAGGCAATAATAAATTGGTTATTATTATATTTCCTTGTTCATGATAATCGTTTATTATCCATGCTAGAATTGTATTGATAGGAAACTCAGATACATGTGTGGATACATAGACAACACCCTGTCCCTAGTAAGCCTCTAGTTGACGGGCTCGTTGATCAATAGATGGTTACGGTTTCCTGACCATGGACATTGGATGTCGTTGATAACGGGATCACATCATTAGGAGAATGATGTGATGGACAAGACCCAATCCTAAGCCTAGCACAAGATCGTGTAGTTCGTTTGCTAAGAGCTTTTCTAATGTCAAGTATCATTTCCTTAGACCATGAGATTGTGCAACTCCCGGATACCGTAGGAATGCTTTGGGTGTACCAAACGTCACAACGTAACTGGGTGGCTATAAAGGTGCACTACAGGTATCTCCGAAAGTGTCTGTTTGGTTGGCACGAATCGAGACTGGGATTTGTCACTCCGTGTAAACGGAGAGGTATCTCTGGGCCCACTCGGTAGGACATCATCATAATGTGCACAATGTGACCAAGGAGTTGATCACGGGATGATGTGTTACGGAACGAGTAAAGAGACTTGCCGGTAACGAGATTGAACAAGGTATCGGGATACCGACGATCGAATCTTGGGCAAGTACTATACCGGTAGACAAAGGGAATTGTATACGGGATTGATTGAATCCTCGACATCGTGGTTCATCCGATGAGATCATCGTGGAACATGTGGGAACCAACATGGGTATCCAGATCCCGCTGTTGGTTATTGGCCGGAGAACGTCTCGGTCATGTCTGCGTGTCTCCCGAACCCGTAGGGTCTACACACTTAAGGTTCGGTGACGCTAGGGTTGTAGAGATATTAGTATGCGGCAACCCGAAAGTTTTTCGGAGTCCCGGATGAGATCCCGGACGTCACGAGGAGTTCCAGAATGGTCCGGAGGTAAAGATTTATATATGAGAAGTCTTGTTTTGGTCGCCGGAAAGGTTTCGCGCATTATCGGTAGTGTACCGGGAGTGCCGAAAGGGGTCTGGGGGTCCACCAAGGGGTCCACATGTCCCGGGGGAGCCACTTGGGCTGTGGGGTGTGCGCCTTGGCCTATATGGGCCAAGGGAACCAACCCCAAGAGGCCCATGCGCCAAGAGATAAGATAAAGGGAGAGTCCTAAAGGGGGAAGGCACCTCCTAGGTGCCTTGGGGAGGATGGACTCCTCCTTGGACGCACCCTTCCTTGGAGTAAGGGCCAAGGCTGCACCGCCCCTCTCCCTTGGCCCTATATATAGTGGGGGGAAGGGAGGGCAGCAATCCCAAGCCCTGGCGCCTCCCTCTTCCTCCCGTGACACATCTCCCTCCTCCCGCAGCGCCTGGCGAAGCCCTGTTGGAATCCCGCTACATCCACCACCACGCCATCGTGCTGCTGGATCTCCATCAACCTCTCCTTTCCCCTTGCTGGATCAAGAAGGAGGAGACGTCGCTGCTCCGTACATGTGTTGAACGCGAAGGTGCCGTCCGTTCGGCACTAGGATCATCGGTGATTTGGATGACGACGAGTACGACTCCATCAACCCTGTTCTCTTGAACGCTTCCGCTCGCGATCTACAAGGGTATGTAGATGCACTCCTTCCCTCTCGTTGCTAGTAAACTCCATAGATTGATCTTGGTGATGCGTAGAAAATTTTGAATTTCTGCCACGTTACCCAACAGTGGTATCAGAGCTTGGTCTATGCGTAGTTTGTATGCACGAGTAGAACACAAAGTAGTTGTGGGCGTCGATTTTGTCAATTTACTTGCCGTTACTAGTCTTATCTTGATTCGGCGGCATCGTGGGATGAAGCGGCCCGGACCGACCTTACACGTACACTTACGTGAGACAGGTTCCACCGACTGACATGCACTAGTTGCATAAGGTGGCTAGCGGGTGTCTGTCTCTCCCACTTTAGTCGGATCGGATTCGATGAAAAGGGTCCTTATGAAGGGTAAATAGAAATTGGCATATCACGTTGTGGCTTTTGCGTAGGTAAGAAACGTTCTTGCTAGAATCCCATAGCAGCCACGTAAAACATGCAACAACAATTAGGGGACGTCTAACTTGTTTTTGCAGGGTATGCTATGTGATGTGATATGGCCAAAAGGATGTGATGAATGATATATGTGATGTATGAGATTGATCATGTTCTTGTAATAGGAATCACGACTTGCATGTCGATGAGTATGACAACCGGCAGGAGCCATAGGAGTTGTCTTAATTTATTGTATGACCAGCGTGTCAATGAAAACACCATGTAATTACTTTACTTTATTGCTAACCGTTAGCCATAGTAGTAGAAGTAATAATTGGCGAGACAACTTCATGAAGACACAATGATGGAGATCATGATTGTCGGGTGGTAGGTGCGACATATGCCAACGGGTGGCTTATCATTGTGGGTGCCAATAAGACGTCGCCGGTGCCTGGAAACGGGATGAGGCGAAGACATGCACGCCGGCGGACCTTACCCAGGTTCGGGGCTCTCCGAGGAGATAACACCCCTAGTCCTGCTCTGCGGGGTCTCCGCATGATCACTAGATCAAGAAGGGTAGCTACAGTCGCTCCTAGAGCTGTTGAGTTCAAGGGAGAAGAAGAACAAGGCTAGCTCTTGCTTCTCTCTCTCTATGGTGTGTGTGTAATGCTAAGAAGCCAACCCTTTGCATGGGTGCCCCGGGGGGTTTATATAGGCCTACCCCCCGGGGTACAATTGTAATCCGGCTGGGCACTGGTCCCAGCCGTCAGTGTCTACGCTCGCCGGCTTCTCCACCGGCTGTTGGGGCCCGCCGACTGGTGGGTCCCGCCGGCTGCCGGCCTCTTGGTCGACAGGCCGGCCCCACCGCCTAGGGTCTTGTCGGCGGCTGCTTATTGTAGCCTCGCCCCTGATGACGAGGGCTTCGTTGAGGTAAGCGTGGCTACAGTGGGCCGCCTCGGGGGCTCTCACTGTAGCCTTACCTCGTCTTGTCTCCTTAATGTGGCACATGCTTCGAGGGAGGGGTAGCCGGCTTCTGGGGGCCGGCTGCGCCCATGGCCGACTGGGGGAGGCCGGGCCGCCTTCGCGCCTCTCTCTGGCTGAAGGGGCCCGCCGCCCGTGGGCCGTACTGGCGTCTGCCGTGGGTGACGTCGAGGCTAGCATGGCTACAGTGCCGAGCCGGATGGGAGATGGCCGTCCCGTACGGAGTCCTGTGGCCATGCCTGCCTCGGGCTTCGGGGGTAGTGGGCCGCACTGTGGCCACACCCCGTCTTGTCACCGTTATGTGGCGTAGCTTTGGTGGTTGTGGTCTTGGCCGGCTTCTTGGAGTCGGCGCTCTTCGAGCCCGGCTTCTGGGAAGTCGGCATCCTTTACGGCCGGCTTCCTGGAGTCGGCCACCCCGTGGTTATCCTGGGGGGAGGTTGCTGAGGCTGGGTCGCCTTCCGTGACTCGGCTTCAGACGTAGCCGGCCAGGGAAGGTGGTCCAATGCTTGGAGTGCTTGAAGGCCCAAAGGCCCGATAATTTTTTGGAAGAGCCAGGGGCAGTCGGTTAGGCTACCCGTGGCCATTTACTCCGACAGTAGTCCCCGAAGCTGATGGGGCTTCGAGGTTGGGTAGGAGTTGAGAAGCTCGATCAGCTTCCTATCTTGACAAGTCGGCAGCTGGGAGCCGGCTTTGGTTAGACGCGCCGCCTTGGTCAAAAATTCCGGAGTCGGAGGGCGGGAGCTCGCCAGTGCATGCTCCGGGCCGCGGGCCGGCCACTTGCCGTCTGCGAACCACATGGCCTCTCTCGGCCAAAAAGCCTGCCAGTCCACGCGCGCGACGGGACGTCGCCGCAGGACGAGGGCCCGCCACGTCCACGCCCGGGCCCAGGCGCGGATTCTCTGCAGCCCGAAACCGCCCGCACATCTCCTTGCGGCAGTTTCGGCACACCTTTAGGGCGTAATAATCGCGAGGCGTGGGGGAGTGGGTGCAGTTAGTCCCACGTCCCACCCCACGTCCGGTCTCCCCGGCTTCACCTCGCGAGGCTATAAGTAGGGGGAGAGGGAGAGCGGCAGGCTCTCGCACGCTCCTCCCCCTTCCACCATCTTCTTTCTCTTGCCGTTTCTTGCAACAGCGCCTCGCCGCCGCGCTCTTCCACTACTCGTTCCTCCGCCGCCGCGCTCGTTTTCACCATGCCTCCCGCCACAGAGCAATATGGCGGGGATTGGGACGGCTCCAACGTCCACGAAGATCACATCGAATTCCTCCGCAAGACGTGGCGGCTGCCCAGCGCAGACAAGGTGGAGGTCCGTCTCGCGCCGGCGAAGGAGCTTACGCCGGAGCCGCGGGGGGGGGGGGGGGGGGGGGCGAGCGGGTGGTCTTCCACTCGCATTTCTTGCGCGGAATCGGCCTGCCCGTGAGCGCCTTCTTCCGCTCTTGGCTCGAGTTCTACCAGCTCCAGCCGCACCACCTCACCCCGAATGCGGTGGTGCTGCTGTCTGCCTTCGTCACCCTGTGCGAAGGCTACCTCGGCGTCCTCCCCACCCTCGAGCTCTGGGGGGAGTTCTTCTAGTCCAAGCTGGGCACGCGCTCGCGGGGCATGCCGGCTCAGACTGGCGCCTTCATCGCGGGGCGGAGGGTGGCTGCCGACAACCCCTACCCCATCATCACGCTGATCCAGTCGGTGAAGCTATGGCAGAAGTCATATTTCTACGTCAGCAGCATCGCCTCCCAGGGCGACTACGTCAACCTGCCGGCTTACGTAGCCGGCCCACCGGAGGGCAGGCGTGTAACACCCCGCATGTAACTTGCCATATTTGTAACTCCGACTCTTGCCATTTTCGGCTATGTGTTATGTTTTTCCCTCCGTTGTCGGGTTTTGTCTTTCGTTTTGTATTTTATCATGTCATGCATTTTCATATCTTGTCATCATGTGCATTGCATTCGCATACGTGTTCGTCTCATGCATCCGAGCATTTTCCCCGTTGTCCGTTTTCCAATCCGGCGCTCCTATCTCCTCCGGTGCACCCCTCTTGTTTTCTTTCGTGTGCGTGTGTCAAACTTTCTTGGAATGGACCGAGGCTTGTTAAGTGGTCTTAATATACCACCCGGAGACTACCGGTCAAGTTTCGTTCCATTCGGAGGTCGTTCGGTACTCCATCGGTTAACCGGGCATCCGCAAAGTCCATTTGAGTGTCCAGCAAAAAACCCCTCCAAAATCAGCCCAAAACCCACCAACCTCTCTTCCATGCTCTAGGTCGTTCGATCACGATCGTGTGGGCAAAAACCGCACCTCATTTGGAGCCTCCTAGCTCCCTCTACCTATTTATATGTGGGCATCCCAAAAAACAAAACTGCAGACGAAACCCTAACCCTCTCCCTCCGCGCCGCGCCGGACGCGTCCGCTCCGGCCGGACAACGTCCGCCGCGCCGCCCGGCCAACCGGATCGCGATACGTGTCGCCGCCGCCCTCTCCACCGCGCCGGCCCGCGAAGCCCGCCGCAGGCCCGCCGGCCCGTTCGCCGCCGCCCCGCGCCTGCCTCCCGTGCCCGCGCCGCCGCTTGCCCGCACAGCCGCCGTGCCCGCGCGCCGCCGCCGGCCGCCGACCGCCGCCGCCTTGCTCGTCTCCGGCCGCCGCCCGCCGGGCCCCGCATCGCCGCCGTCCTCCTCCGACGCCGCCGGCCCCGCCGTCCTCTTCTCCCTCCGGAAGCCGCGCCTTCTCTCCTTCCTTCCTTGTCACCGGCGAGCGATCCCCGGCCAGATCTGGATCGGTAGTCCCGTTGACTTCTTCCCCCGAGCTCCTTTTTATTTTCTGTCCTTGAACTTCATCAGCAAGTGCCTCTGTTCGTATATCTATAACTTCTTGCATGTAGCTCCGATTCGCGTGTGTAATATGTCAAATTGTCCGCCTCGTGATGCTCTTCATTTTGTCCAATTGCACCATGTTCTTTAGAGGTCATCTTGATGCCCAAATCTCTGTTGGAAGAGGGCTAGTTGCTGTTATTCTTTGGTTCTTATCAGAACTTGAAGATTTGTCTTTTTTGTATCATTTAATCTGTGCGTCTTTTGAGCATGAGCTCTACATGTGTTTTGAAATATGCCATGCCATCTTTCCAAGGGTGTATGCCATATATTTTTGTGATATCTGTGGTGACTAGCAAAAGCATGCATAGTAGGCCCCGTAATATTTCTGATTTCAGGGACTTTGTGATTTCTCCAAGTCCTTGTCTGCTGTAATTTTGTTGCCATGTAAACTTGATGCTACAGAGAGATCCATGCATATTTTGGAGATGTTCAGTAAGGATGTTTTGTAGCTATAGTTGTAATTGATCCATTCCTGCAATTGTTTGCAATTATAGAGTGCCTTAGCATGACTCAATCTTGCTCTACTTTTGCTATAAAATATTTCTGGCAGATTCTTAACATGATATGCATTTTTGCCAAGCTTATTGTAGTTGATCCATACATGCTATGCAATTGTTCTTGCCATGGATAGCTTCATAAACATTCCATCTTGCTGTAGGTATGCTTGGTTTGTCATGAATTGCTCTGTAGTGAGTGCATCAAGCTCACAAAGAGGCCTACATATTAACATTTCTGCCATGCTCTGTTTTCTGCTAAGTCTGAAACCTGATAACGAAACTTGCTATGTTTACATGCTTGCCATCATATCTTCTGGTCCTTTTTGGCTTATGGTCAGTAAGGGACTTCTGTCATGCGCATTTAGTAGAACAGTGCCATGCCTTTTTTTGCTATGTTAAGTAAATGTAGCATGTTGATTTCGTGTTCTGAACATTGCTACCTGATGCTGATTTCTGCCATGTCCAGTTTTTCACCGAGTCTGTGAACCTGTAATCTTTTGCACTTTTGCCATGCTTGTTTGAGCTTGATATATTGTGAACTAGCCGTAGCTCAGTGTTCATCTTTTCTCACGCATCTCCTGTAGATTACTGCCATGTGCTTTGTTGCTATGTTGGGGTGCTGTAGCATTGTTACTTTCTGCATTTTAAGTGCTATCATGCTGTTAATCGCAGATTCGTGTCATTCTTGTTTTGCTTGCCTTTTGCAAACCGTGCATCCGATTCCGGTGATTTTTTATCGATTTCGACCGAAATCATCTCATCTTTCCAGTGGCATGCTTGGTTTGCCAAGTTACTGCCATGTTCATCATTTTCCTTCCGGAGCACGCACATGCATCGCATATCATATCTTGCATATCATACCTGTTTTGCATCATGTTGCTTGCGCATTTCTCGTTGTTGATTGTGGTTCCGTTTGTTTGTGTTCTTGTCTTGGGTAGAGCCGGGAGACGAGTTCGTGAACGAGGAACCTGTCGAGTACGCTTACGAGGATCAAGCTTTCGACAACTCTGAGAATCTTGCAGGCAAGATGACCACCCCTCGAAATCACTTCTATCTTTGCTATGCTAGTTGTTCGCTCTATTGCCATGCTCGCTACCTATCACTTGCTATATAATGTCTCCCATTTTAGCCATGTCAGCCCTAACCATCCTTTCCTAGCAAACCGTTGTTTGGCTATGTTACCGCTTTTGCTCAGCCCTTCTTATAGCGTTGCTAGTTGCAGGTGAAGTTGAAGTTTGTTCCATGTCAAAACATGGATATGTTGGGATATCAAAATATCTCTTATTTAATTAATGCATCTATATATTTGGTAAAGGGTGGAAGGCTTGGCCTTATGCCTGGTGTTTTGTTCCACTCTTGCCGCCCTAGTTACTGTCATACCGGGATTATGTTCCTTGAGTTTGCGTTCCATACACGGTCGGGTGATTTATGGGACCCACTTGACAGTTCGCCTTGAATAAAACTCCTCCAGCAAGGCCCAACTTTGGTTTTACCATTCGCCGCCTAAGCCTTTTTCCCCCGGGTTTTCGCGAGCCCGAGGGTCATCTTATTTTAACCCCCGGACCAGTGTTCCTTCGAATCTGGCCCAAACTGGGCGATGTCCGGCGCCCCCTGGGCAACCAGGGTCTATGCCAACCCGACGTCTTGCCCATCCGGTGTGCCCTGAGAACGAGATATGTGCAGCTCCTATCGGGAATTGTCGGCACATTCGGGCGGCTTTGCTCGTCTTGTTTTACCATTGTCGAGATGTTTTTTATACCGGGATTCCGAGACTGGTCGGGTCTTTCCGGGAGAAGGTTTATCCTTCGTTGACCATGAGAGCTTATGATGGGCTAAGTTGGGACACCCATGCAGGGTATTATCTTTCAAAAGCCGTGCCCGCGGTTATGAGGCAGATGGGAATTTGTTAATGTCCGGTTGTAGATAACTTGTCACTTGACCCAATTAAAATACATCAACTGCGTGTGTAGCCGTGATGGTCTCTTCTCGGCGGAGTCCGGGAAGTGACCACGGTCTGAGTTATGTATGACGTAAGTAGGTGTTCAGGATCACTTCTTGGTCATTGCTAGATGACGTCCGTTCCGTTGCTTCTCTTCTCGCTCTCATTTGCGCAAGTTAGCCACCATATATGCTTTTGCCGCTGCAGCTCCACCTCATTACACCTCCCTTTCCTACAAGCTTAAATAGTCTTGATCTCGCGGGTGTGAGATTGCTGAGTCCCCGTGACTCACTGATTCTACCAAACAGTTGCAGGTGCCGACGATGCCAGTGCAGATGATGGCGTCGATCTCAAGTGGGAGTTCGACGAGGAACGTGGTCGTTACTATGTGTCTTTTCCTGATGATCAGTAGTGGAGCCATGTTGGGACGATCGGGGATCTAGCATTTGGGGTTGTCTTATTTTCATCTGGATTTTGACCGTAGTCGGTCTTTATGCTTGTATTTTGGATGATGTATGAATAATTTATGTATTGTGTGAAGTGGCGATTGTAAGCCAACTCTTTATCCCATTCTTGTTCATTACATGGGATTGTGTGAAGATAGCCCTTCTTGCGACAAAACCACTATGCGGTTATGCCTCTAAGTCGTGCCTCGACACGTGGGAGATATAGCCGTTTCGTGGGCGTTACAAGGCGGCCCCAGTGGTCCTACTAGGCCGTGACTCTGACGCCGGCTGGATCCGCAGCCGTCGCCCGAGTGCGAGCAATGACCCAGTCGGAGGGCTTGACGGGGCCCGACCTGCTGGCCGCCTTCGTCATGCGCCGGGTACTTCCGCTCCAGAGCCGCCCTCATCTGATCTGTCAGATGAGCGGCCAGCTCGATCCGAGCTGGATGTGCACCAAGGACATGCCGCGCGAGGAGGTTGCCTATATGGTGAACTACCTCGCGAACTGCAAACTCTCCGAAGAGTGGCAGTTCGGCAAGGAGCCATATAGCCGAGCAAATCCGCCACCCACGGTATGTTCTCCTTGTCTCTTCTTTTTGTCTTAGCTTTGTCGTCGGGTTCCTTTGGCCGACTCTGACTAGTCAGCTTGCCTTCGACAGAGTCCTCTCCTTCGGCCTGCCAGCGGGTCGGATGCGGAGCGCCGATTCGTCCCCGACCGGACGCAGCACGACCTGGAGGACCCCGACTTGGGGGCGGCCGCTATGGACGACAACAACGAGCCGAGTGGTGGCCAAGCCAGCGACGAAGCACGCGGCTCCGGGCATGGAGTCACCTTCACGACTGGCCGGACGATGATGAGGCCGAAGTTGTCCCGCGCCGCCGGCCGACATCTGGACGCGCCGCGGGTTCCTCCGCTGCACCGCCTGCTCGGGGCGGCGGGCAAAAGCATCGCGCCGCCCAGGGTTTGTTCGGTAGTCGGACGAAGAAGCCCAGGGGCGGGGCGGCGGCGACCAGGCGGGGGGAGGCGGCCGCGAAGGCGGCTCGCTTCCGCAAGACGTTGAAGCAGCCGCAGACGGTGTCGGCGTAAGTTCGAACTCTTTTGTGTACTCTTTTTTCTTTCTTTTCTCTGGTGGTTCCTGAATCCTTGTATTTTTCTCCAAACAACCAGAGCTCCATTGTCGCTTGAGCGGGCCGCTGCCGCCTCCGTCGTCGAGTCGCCGAGGGGGTCTAGGAGCACCACTCGCCGCGTGGACCCCCGTGCCAACCTTCAGGAGGCGACAGAACGGAACTCGTCGGAGGCGCGGGAGGAGCGGGAGGCGCGGGAGGCGGAGGCACGGAAGGCGGCCACCGCCCAGGCGGCGCAGGAGGAAGAGGCGGCGAAGGCGCGCGCCGACGCCGCGGCCAAGGCCCAAGCGGAGGCTGCAGCTGCGGCGACGGCGGACGGGGCCTTGTTGGTCACCCCACTGCGCGTCGCAGCGCCTGGGGCCCCGGAGCCCTCGCCAGAAGGAGCCGGCAGCAACCAGCCAGGGCTGGAGAGGGATGACGACATTGTCATCCTGGAGAGGGCGCCGGCGCCGACCCCGCCGACTGGGGCGGCTCAAGGCGGCCGGCCTGATCTGCCGCCTGTGCAGTCGGCGGGGGGCGAGCCGGCCGCGAGGACTGAGCTGGCGGTCCGGATGCCGCCGAGCCGGCGCGCGGGGAAGGCTGCGTCGGAGCCACAGAAGGCCGCGTCGGAGCCGCAGCCGGCCGCGGGCTCCAGCTCGTCGGCCCAGGATGTGGAGGTGGCCAGCGCTACCTCGGGGTGGACGTCGGGCGGAGGGATGGCCGTGATGAACGTGGCCACGCCGGACGTCCGGACCCAGCTCCAGGCCCAGGCTACGGCGCTGAGGCAGTACACCGACGAGTTCCTCGCGACGCGGCCGGCCATCCGGGTTAGTCTTCTTATCTTGCTTCTTCTTGATCTTGGTTTCTTCCGTGGGGGCGCGTCAGCGCACCCACTGGGTGTAGTCCCCGAGTTCCGAGTCGGCTGCTGAGCAGGCGGCTTTGAACTTCTTAGTGGATTTGGCTTTGCTATTCTTGTTCTTACTTCGATCTTCTGTCTATCTTGCAGGACTACCACAATCTTCGTGCGGCCGCCTTCAACTCCCAGGCTTGGGAGCTGACCTAGAAGACCGCCGACCTTACTGAGAGCCGGGGTAGGTGCTTTGTTCTTTATCTCACGTGGGGGCGCGTCAGCGCACCCACTAGGTGTAGTCCCCGAGATTCGGGCCGACTGCTGAGCAGTCGGGTCGGATATTCCTTGACGACTTCCTCTTACTGTTCCTTCTTTTTCTGCCGTCTCTGCAGCGGCCAACGCCGGTCTGAGGGCACAGCTGGGAGAGTCTCAAACCGCCCTTCGTGCCAAGGATGCCGAGCTCGCCGCCTTGGTGCAGGAACGCGACCGCCTGGCCAAGAAGTTGGCCGACCAGGAGGACGGCCACAAGGCGGCTCTGAAGGCGGTGCAGGACCGCGAAGCCGCCCTCCAGGCCGAGTACGAGACGGAGGCGGCTGGCTGGGCTGAAGCAAGGCAAACTCTGATCTCTGGCTATGGTCAGATGGAAGATCTGGTTGACGGTAAGGCGCCTACTTCTTCGTCCTTTCTTGCCGTCTGCCGCTTTTGGCTCGTTTTCTGACTTGGTGTTTTCTCTTCTTTCTTTTTCTTTCTTGCGCAGAGTACTTCCCTGGCTACTCCACCGCCGCCAACCAGATCATCGAGGCCCGCTGCGAAGCGCGAAGGTAGGCTGGCTTCGAGATTTCACCAAGCGCTGGCCGTTCGCTGGAAGAGCAGCTCTTGGCGATCCAGGCCCGCATCCAGATGGCTCATCGACTGCTCCGCCGGCTTCAGCGTGCCGGGGCGCAAGTATTGGCCGCCCTCTGGCCCGGCCAAGTGGTTCCTCGCACCCCTAGTCGAACTGCCGACTGGCTGGAGGTGGCAGTCGGCCGCTTCGAAGCCTGGAAGGCCTCGGCGGCTCGGTCCGGCGCCAGGCGGGCGCTGGAGTTCGTCAAGGCCTGGTATCCCGGCCTGAGCCTGGATCAGCTGGCTACCTGGCAGCAGCAAGCCGACACGGAGCTGGAGCCGGCGCGGCCGGCTATCATCCGGCGGGCTTTGGCGATCGCCGACTACACCGACACCAGCGTCTTCGCCCCTGAGGTAGATGACAACGGTGCCGCCCAGCCGGAGGAGTGGTTCGGGCTGAACCCTGCAGACGGTGAAGACTCGGCGGAGGAGATCGACTCCAGCGACGAGGGCGAAGAGGAGGAGGAGGAGGGTGAAGACGCCGAACCGGCTGGTGGAGCAGCCGACCAGCCTCCGCCTGACCGCGCCTCCAGCACCACGTCACGCGCGAGTGCGTCGCCTGCCACTGGCGGTGACCAAGCCGAGACTCGCTAGACGACCACTCCTTTAGCCGGCGACGCCGTCTCCACTGACCAGCCTGGCTCCCGCACCGCGCCCTAGTCTAGTCTATCATCTTTTGTTTTCCTGTCTTGTCAATTTTGGAACAATATTCTGTTAAGTCTGCACAATTCCACCCACTGGGGGTGTATTCAAACCATGTTGATTGCCGGCCTGTTGGGGGCTTTTATATGTATATATAACTTATGCATGCATTTGGCTTTTCCTTATACTTTGCTTATCATCCTTCTGCTGTTTCCTTTGCCGCCCTCCCTTGGTTGCCGCCTCCCCAGTCAAACAGTTGCTCTGCAATCTGTAGTTGGAGGAGTGCTTGGCCAATTGGGGGGAAGTACTCTAGCTTTGTTGGATTAGAGCTAAGTGTTTAGGAAGCCGGCCAGCCGGCTGTTCTGACAGCCGGCAAGCGTGGTTGGAGGCCGTCTTTTTGCTATATAAGTTCGTTGGTCCTTAGCCGTTTTTCGTGTGGGCATCCTTTCTGCCTTGCCTCTTGCTAGTCGGACAGTCGGTTCTTCGAGCTGCGACTTTCAACAAGAGAGGACTCGGGAGCCGGCACACTACTTGTCTGACTTCAGGTAGAACTTTTAATATAGCTCAAGGCGGCCAGTCCCCGGGCCGACTAGTCGAACCCGGTGCCCAACAAGAAATCAACTGTAATAATACATTCATGGATATGACACTCGTCATTCATAGATAAATAAAGGCAGTCCAGAGTACTGTTCGGGGAGCCTGTTGGTTCGTACTTAATACAAAAGTGTAGCATGATACATACTGCTTTCAACTGTAAAATCTTCTCAGGAGGTTCGCGTTCCATGGTCGCTCTGACTCCTTGCCGGAGTTGTCTCTCTTGCGTGCTCTTGGTTTTTGCGCATCGATCAGGTAGTAGGAGTCGTTGCCTAGTGCCTTGCTGATGACGAAGGGGCTTCCCAAGGGGCCGAGAGCTTGTGCTGGCCGGCTGTTCGCTGGATCAGCCGGAGCACAAGGTCGCCCTCTTGGAAGGATCTTGGCTTGACCTTACGGTTGTGGTAGCGGCACAGCCCTTGCTGGTACATGGCGGACCGGCTGAGTGCTAACAGCCGGCCTTCTTCCAGTAGGTCGACGCCGTCTTCTCTTGCTTCCTTGGCCTCTGCCTCCGTGTACATGGTGATCCGAGGCGAGTCGAACTCGATGTCTGTTGGGATGACAGCCTCGGCACCATATACAAGGAAGAATGGAGTAAAGCCGGTTAACTTGTTGGGTGTAGTGCGCAGACTCCAGAGGACAGCCGGCAGCTCATCAAGCCAGCAGCCGGCCGATCGCTCAAGTGGTACAACCAGTCGGGGCTTGATGCCGGAGAGGATGAGTCCATTTGCTCGCTTGACCTGGCCGTTTGACTGCGGGTGGGCAACAGACGCTAAGTCCAGTCGGATGCCCTGCATCGCGCAGAAACGTGCCAGTGCTCCTTTGGCGAAGTTCGTGCCGTTGTCGGTGATGATGCTGTGCGGCACGCCATAGCGAGTAGTGATGTCAGTGATGAATGTCACGGCAGTCGGCCCGTTCAGCTTCTTGATCGGCTTTGCTTCGATCCACTTTGTGAACTTGTCCACAGCGACAAGTAGATGCGTCAAGCCGCCGCGGGCTGTCTTGAAAGGGCCCACCATGTCCAGTCCCCAGACGGCAAAAGGCCAGGTGAGGGGAATGGTCTTGAGTGCAGAAGCCGGCAGGTGTTGTTTGGAACTAAAAACTTGGCATCCTCTGCAGCTCTTGACTATTTCTTTAGCATCCTCCAAGGCAGTCGGCCAAAAGAAACCATGGCGGAAAGCCTTGGCCACAAGTGATCTTGAGGCTGCGTGGTGGCCGCATTCGCCTTGGTGGATATCCTTGAGGATTGCCACTCCTTTTTCTGGCTCGACACAACGCTGGAAGACTCCAGTGACGCTGCGCTTCACAAGCTCACTGTTGATTATTGCATATGCTGCGGCTCGTCGTTGCACTAGTCTTGCTGAGATCTCATCAGCCGGCAGCTCTCTGCTGACTAGGAACTTGAGGATGGGCTGGGCCCATGATGGAGCTGTGACTTCTTCTTCTGTTAGTGTAGCCACCATGACTCGGGTGGGTGGGTTGGGTGGCGTGGAATTGGAGTCGGCCACCGCTTCTTGTGTCGTTGCAGTCTCCGGGCCGACTGCTGCAGTCCCCGGGCCGGGTTCTGAAGTCCCGGGGCCGGGTGCGACTACGGCAGTCCCCGGGCCAGTTGTCGAAGTCCCCGTGCCGCCTGCGGGGTTCCTCCAGTCAGAACCGGCTGCATCTGGCACAAGCGGTACGAAGATAGAATCCGACTCTGGAGACGGCTTGATGGACGGCATGAGGAGGCGCTGGAGGGAGACGCCAGTCGGTATGGCTTATCAGGTGGAGCCGATCCGTGCTAGGGCATCTGCTTGGTCATTGTCGGCCCTTGGCACGTGAAGGAACTCGCACCCTTCGAAGTATCCGCTGATCTGCTGGACGAGGAATCGATAGCTCGCCATGTTCGCGTCCTTGGCGTCCCAGTCGCTAGACGACTGCTGGACCACCAAGTCTAAGTCGCCGTAACACAGGATCCGGCATATGCCGAGCTCTTTGGCTAGCCGGAGCCCATGTACGAGCGCCTCGTACTCGGCCACGTTGTTGGAGGCGGCGAAGTGGATCTGCAGTGTGTACTTGAGCTTGTCGCCTTTGGGAGAGGTGAGGATGATGCCGGCTCCCAAGCCGGTGCGCATCTTGGACCCGTCAAAGTGCATCCGCCAATGGGTAGAGTCGGGAGCCGGTGGTAGGTACTGGGTCTCGGCCCAGTCGACGAGGAAGTCGGCCAACGCTTGGGACTTGATGGCGGTGCGGGGTTGGTAGAAGATCGTGTAGGGCGCCAGTGCAATAGCCCATTTAGCCACCCGGCCGGATGCATCCCGGCTTCCTATGATCTCGGCGAGCGGGGCGGTGCACACGACCGTGATGGGGTGTTCTTGGAAGTAGGGCTTCAGTTTCTTGGCGGCAAAGTATACCCCATAGCACATCTTCTGGTAGTGCGGGTAGTTCTGCTTTGAGCTGGATAGCACTTCGCTTAGGTAGTACACCGGCCTCTGGACTAGCTGGGCTCGGCCTTCTTCTGGGCGCTGGACCACAACAACAGTACTGACTACTCGGCTAGTCGCAGCGATGTAGAGGAGCATGGGCTCCTTTTCAGTCGGCGCTGCCAGGACAGGCGGAGTGGTCAGCATTTTCCTCAACTCATGGAAGGCTTGGTCGGCTTGGTCATTCCACTCGAAGTGTGTGGACTTCTTCATGAGTCGGTATAGGGGAGAGCCTTCTCTCCTAGTCAGCTGATAAAACGATTCAGGGAGGCCAAGCAGCCGGTGAACTTCTGCACATCTCGCAGTTTGGTGGGAATCTCCATCCTCTCGATGGCCTTGATCTTGACGGGGTTGCACTCGATGCCGCGTTCGGAGACCAGGAAGCCTAGCAGTTAGCCGGCTGGTACTCCGAACACGCACTTCTCGGGGTTGAGCTTGATTTGGAATCAGCGCAAGTTGGCGAATGTTTCTTCGAGATCTTCCAGCAGGGTACCGCGCTTCTCTGTCTTCACCACAATGTCGTCTACATAGACGTGGGCATTTCTGCCGAGTTGTTTCAAGAGGCATTTCTGCATGCAACGCTGAAAAGTGGCGCCGGCATTTCTCAAGCCGAACGTCATAGTCAGGTAGCAGAAAGCTCCAAATGGTGTGATGATGGCAGTCTTCAGGCGGTCTGTTGGGTCCAACTTGATCTGATGGTACCCTGAAAAGGCGTCCAAAAAACTCAACAGCTCGCATCCGGCTGTGGAGTCTATCACTTGGTGAATCCGTGGCAGAGCAAACGGATCCTTTGGGCAGGCCTTGTTCAGGCTGGTGTAGTCTATAGACATACGCCACTTGTTATTCTTCTTCAGAACCAGAACTGAGTTGGCAAGCCACTCTGGAAAGAACACTTCCATGATAAAGCCAGCGGCAAGGAGCCGGGCTATCTCTTCTCCCACGATTCTTCGCTTCTCTTCTGATAGTCGGCGGAGGGGTTGCTTGACCGGCTTCGCGTCAGCGCGGACATGTAATTTGTGCTCGGCGAAATCCTTCGGGACACCCGGCATGTCCTTTGGGGACCATGCAAAAATGTCTCGATTCTCACGGAGGAAGTCGACGAGCTCGCCTTCCTATTTACTGTCCAAGTTCGCCCCAATGACAGCGAACCTCTCCGGGTTCTCCGGGTCCAGAGGTATCTTCTTCGTCTCTTTGGCAGGCTGGAAGGAGCCCTGCGCATCACAATCTTTGGGGTTGGGGGACAGGGTCGGCTGCTTGCCGGCCATGGCCACAACCCGCTCCAGCATCTTCTTCTCTGCTGCCACCACAAGGGACTCGGCCAGCCGGCTACTGGCCATGGCACACTCGATGGACTTCTTGTAATCGCCGGCTACCGTGATGATCCCCTTTGAGCTCGGCATCTTCATCATCAGGTAGGCGTAGTGGGGCACAGCCATAAATTTGGCCAGCGCAGGTCGGCCAAGCAGAGCATGATAGGGGCTCTCCAAATCCACTACCTCGAACCAGATCACTTCCCGGCGAAAATGATCTTTATCTCCGAAGAGAACATCCATTTTAATCTTGCCGATTGGGGAGCAAGACAAGCCGGGGATGATACCATGGAACACGGTCCGGCTCGGCATAAGCTGCTTTGCCTTGATGTTCAGCTTATCCATGGTATCGCGGTACAGTATGTTGATACTGCTTCCGCCATCTATCGGGACGCGGGAGAATCGGGCAGCTCGCCTCTCTGTCGCGAGGGTGACATCCAAGACCATTGCATAGGAGCCAGGAGAGGGCATCACCTCTGGGTGGTCGGCCTGGCTCCAGCTGATTGGCTTTTCCGACCGGTGCATGAACTCGGGGGCGCTAGAGGCGACTGCATTGACTTCTTGATGCTGGCGGCGCCGACTGCGCTTGTCGTCAGCTTCACTAGTGAAGACGACGTAGGCGTGTTCTTCAGGGAATTCGTTTTGGATGGCACCGACTGTCGGCCGAGCCGCCGGTTGCTGTGGGGCTGGAGGCAGCGGACCGGGAGGCGGAGGCGGCAACAACCCCTCGCCCTTGGTGATTCGCGTGAGCCAGTGGCATTTTCGGGTCGTGTGGGGAGATGGCTTCGCGCCGCTGTGGAACTTGCAGGGGGCGTCAAGAGCCTGCTCGTAAGAGAAAGCCGGCTGCCAAGCCGGCCTGCCACCCTTCTTCTTGGGAGCGGGTCGCTCTTCGGGCTGCTCATCTTGAACTGTAGCCACCTGCCGACTGGTGGAAGTCGGCATAGGGGCCTTGCGCTTGTGATCATTCTGGTAGGGGCGCCGATTGGGGTCGCCAGCCGGCGTCTTGGGAGCCGGAGCAATCACCTTCCCCGAGGCGTCCACTCGAAGCTCGGTCTTCATCGAGGAGTCGGCTGTGGCGTACTTGTCCGCGATGACCAGCAACTCGTCGAGGGTAGCCGGCTCGTCGCAGAGGAGTCGGTGCTTGAGGAGGGTGACCTCTCGGCACCCGACGGTGAAGTACTCGATGGCCTGAACCTCGTGCACCCCCTCGCAGGAGTTGCGGAGCTCGGCCCACTGCGTGAGGTAGTCGCGGGTCGACTCGTTGGGCCCTTGGACGCAGAGGGAGAGCTGGCGAGGCTTGGGAGGCCGCTTGTAGGTGCTGGTGAAGTTGCGGACGAAGACTTCCGTGAAGTCCAGCCAACTGTTGATGCTGTAGGGCTTGAGGCTGTTGAGCCATGTGCGTGCCGTGCCTTGCAGCATGAGGGGGACGTACTTCACGGCGACGCGCCGATTGCCGTTGGCTATGCTGACAGCCGTGGAGTAGTCGATGAGCCAATCTTCCGGCTTCACTGAGCCGTTGTACTTGGGCCTGTCTCTGGGGAGCGAGAACCCTTTGGGGAAGGGCTCGTCGCGGATGCGGGGGCCGAAGCATGGCGGGCCGACATCGTCTTCTTCTTCTAACGCCAAGGATCGAGCAAGGCGGTCGATCCGGTGGCGGGCGTCGTTCTCGCCGACTCCTTCTCGGCGGTCGAGTCGGTCGCCAAGAGTCGGATGCGTGATAGGCGGCGGAGTGAGACGTCTTTCTCTTCGAGGCGGGGGAGGAGGCAAATCTCCTTGGCGTTCCACCGCTCGAGGGCGGCCTTCCGCGCCGCGCTCGATGGTGATGCAAGTCCGGCTGCGGCTGGCAGCCGGCTCCTTGTCTTTCTTCTGGCGTGCGCCGCTCGCAGTCGGTGAGCGGGACATCGCGGCGTGCTCCCGGCGCGGGGGATGACTATCAGCACGGGCGCCGGCTTCGTGCCGTTCTGCAGCCGCGTCGATCAGCTGCTGGATCCATCTTTTCATGTAAGGGAGCTCATCGGCTCCCAGCCCATTGAGCTCTTCTGCAGCCGCCTGAGCGGCTCGCAGATTCTCGAGCGGGGTGGCGTAGACGGGGCGATCTGCCCCCAGCATGCTAGCGACGGCCGCGCCGCGTTTCTGGACGAAGTCGGCTCGACTCGGGCCGCTAGGCGGCGGCGTACCGAAGGCGGCGCGGTCGACTTCGCGCTGGTGGGCCTCGGTGAGGCATCTCATAGAGGCTATCTTCTGGCCTTCCGCGATGAGGGCGAGGCGGCGTGCCTCCAGGGTCTCGGCGTCGCCGTCGGCCGGGATGGGGACGGAGAGGTCGTGCATCGCCGCTTGCAGGGCGTCGTGGGCGTTCTCGCCCGAGTTGGCGACGTGGCTGATGACCAACACTTCGGTGATAGCGCTGTTGCCGCTGTCAGCTCGAGGGAGAGGATCGTCGAAGACCACCACGTCGGAGGGGTAAGCGTCGGGCGATGCCGTGTCGGAGTCGACGAGCATCGGGTCGGTGGAGCCGTCCGACTCCACTCTGCAGCAGGCTCGCTGGAGATGTGAAGCTGGTCGAGGAGGCTGACGAGGCGGCTCTCGGGGTAGTCCGTGCCTGCATCGGACGCAGGCTCGTCGGAGATGCGAGTCTCGCCGAGAAGATCGGCGAGGCAGCTCGCTGCGCAGGCGTCGTCGACGTCTTGCAGCACGTCGAGGCAAACGCCATCGGGCGCAGCAGGCTGGCTGCGCTCGCAGGGGAGGAAGAGGGTTCCCGTCCAGAACAGGTCTCCGGACGACGGTGCACCTGGCCCCACGGTGGGCGCCAAATGTCGGGTGGTAGGTGCGACATATGCCAACGGGTGGCCTATCATTGTTGGTGCCAATAAGACGTCGCCGGTGCCTGGAAACGGGATGAGGCGAAGACATGCACGCCGGCGGACCTTACCCAGGTTCGGGGCTCTCCGAGGAGATAACACCCCTAGTCCTGCTCTGCGGGGTCTCCGCATGATCACTAGATCAAGAAGGGTAGCTACAATCGCTCCTAGAGCTGTTGAGTTCAAGGGAGAAGAAGAACAAGGCTAGCTCTTGCTTCTCTCTCTCTATGGTGTGTGTGTAATGCTAAGAAGCCAACCCTTTGCATGGGTGCCCCGGGGGGTTTATATAGGCCTACCCCCCGGGGGTAAAATTGTAATCTGGCTGGGCACTGGTCCCAGCTGTCAGTGTCTACGCTCGCCGGCTTCTCCGCCGGCTGTTGGGGCCCGCCGACTGGTGGGTCCTGCCGGCTGCCGGCCTCTTGGTCGACAGGCCGGCCCCACCGCCTAGGGTCTTGTCGGCGGCTGCTTACTGTAGCCTCGCCCCTGATGACGAGGGCTTCGTTGAGGTAAGCGTGGCTACAGTGGGCCGCCTCGGGGGCTCTCACTATAGCCTTACCTCGTCTTGTCTCCTTAATGTGGCACATGCTTCGAGGGAGGGGGTAGCCGGCTTCTGGGGGCCGGCTGCGCCCTTGGCCGACTGGGGGAGGCCGGGCCGCATTCGCGCCTCTCTCTGGTTGAAGGGGCCCGCCGCCCGTGGGCCGTACTGGCGTCTGCCGTGGGTGACGTCGAGGCTAGCATGGCTACAGTGCCGAGCTAGACGGGAGATGGCCGTCCCGTACAGCGTCCTGTGGCCATGCCTGCCTCGGGCTTCGGGGTTAGTGGGCGGCACTGTGGCCACACCCCGTCTTGTCACCGTTGTGTGGCGTAGCTTTGGTGGTTGTGGTCTTGGCCGGCTTCTTGGAGTCGGCGCTCTTCGAGGCCGGCTTCTGGGAAGTCGGCATCCTTTACGGCTGGCTTCCTGGAGTCGGCCACCCCGTGGTTATCCTGGGGGGAGGTTGCTGAGGCTGGGTCGCCTTCCGTGAGTCGGCTTCAGAGGTAGCCGGCCAGGGAAGGTGGTCCAATGCTTGGAGTGCTTGAAGGCCCAAAGGCCTGATAATTTTTTGGAAGAGCCAGGGGCAGTCGGTTAGGCTACCCGTGGCCATTTACTCCAACAATGATGATGGAGATCATGGTGTCATGCCGGTGACGAAGGTGATCGTGCCGCGCATCGAAGATGGAGATCAAAAGGCGCAAGATGATATTGGCCTTATCACGTCACTTTATGATTTGCATGTGATGTTTGTCATGTTTACATATTATTTGCTTAGAACGACGGTAGCATAAATAAGATGATCCCTCACTAAAATTTCAAGAGACGTGTTCCCCCTAACTGTGCACCGTTGCGAAGGTTCGTTGTTTCGAAGCGCCACATGATGATCGGGTGTGATAGATTCTAACGTTCGAATACAACGGGTGTTGACGAGCCTAGCATGTACAGACATGGCCTCGGAACACATGCGAAACACTTAGGTTGACTTGACGAGCCTAGCATGTACAGACATGGCCTCGGAACACAAGAGATCGAAAGGTCGAACATGAGTCGTATAATAGATGCGATCAACATGGAGATGTTCACCGATGATGACTAGTCCGTCTCACGTGATGATCGGACACGGCCTAGTTTGACTCGGATCATGTATCACTTAGATGACTAGAGGGATGTCTATCTGAATGGGAGTTCATTAATCAGATGAACTTAGTTATCATGAACATACTCAAATGGTCTTTGCAAATTATATCATAGCTTACGCTTTAGTTCTACTGTTTAAGATATGTTCCTAGAGAAACTTTAGTTGAAAGTTGATAGTAGCAGTTATGCGGACTGGGTCCGTGAACTGAGGATTGTCCTCATTGCTGCACAGAAGGCTTATGTCCTTAATGCACCGCTCGGTGTGCTGAACCTCAGCGTCGTCTGTAGATGTTGCGAAACATCTGACATACATGTTTTGATGACTACGTGATAGTTCAGTGTGTAATGCTAACGGTTTAGAATTGTGGCACCAAAGACGGTACTGAAACGTCGCAGAACATATGAGATGTTCCGAAGACTGAAATTGGGATTTCAGACTAGTGCCCACGTCAAGAGGTATGAGACCCCTGACAAGTTTCTTAAGCCTGCAGACTAAGGGAGAAAAGCTCAATCGTTGAGCATGTGCTCAGATTGTCTGAGTGCCACAATCGCTTGAATCGAGTGGGAGTTAATCTTCCAGATGAGATAGTGATGGTTCTCCATAGTCACTGCCACCAAGCTATTAGAGCTTCGTGATGAACTATAACATATCAGGGATAGATATGATGATCCTTGAGCTATTCGCGATATTTGACACCGCGAAAGTAGAAATCAAATAGGAGCATCAATTGTTGATGGTTAGTAAAACCACTAGTTTCTAGAAGGGCAAGGGCAAAAAGGGATACTTCATGAAACGGCAAATCATTTGCTGCTCTAGTGAAGAATCCCAAGGTTGAACCCAAACCCGAGACTAAGTGCTTCTGTAATGAGGGAATGGTCACTGAAGCAGAACTACCCTAGATACTTGGTAGATGAGAAGGCAGGCAAGGTCGACAGAAGTATATTGGATATACATTATATGAATGTATACTTTACTAGTAATCCTAGCAGCACCGGGGTATTAGATACCGGTTCAGTTGCTAAGTGTTAGTAACTCGAAATAAAAGCTGCGGAATAAACGGAGACTAGCTAAAGGTGAGATGACGATATGTGTTGGAAGTGTTTCCAAGGTTGATGTGATCAAGCAGCGCATGCTCCCTCTACCATCGAGATTTGGTGTTTGCGTTGAGCATGATCGGATTATGTTTATCGCAATACGGTTATTCATTTAAGGAGAATAATGGTTACTCTGTTTATTTGAATAATACCTTCAATGGTCTTGCACCTAAAATGAATCTCGATAGCAGTGATACACATGTTCGTGCCAAAAGATATAAAATAGTAATGATAGTACCACATACTTGTGGCACTGCCATTTGAGTCATATTGGTATAGAACGCATGAAGAAGCTCCATGTAGATGGATCTTTGGACTCAGTCGTTTTTGAAAAGATTGAGACATGCGAACACTGTCTATTGGTATATATGCATGAAGAAACTCCATGCAGATGGATCGTTTGGACTCACTTGATTTTGAATCACTTGAGACATGCAAATCATACCACATGGGCAAGATGACTGAAAGGCCTCGTTTTCAGTAAGATGGAATAAGAGAGCAACTTATTGGAAGTAATACATTTTGATGTATGCAGTCCAATGAGTGCTGAGGCATGCAGTGGATATCGTTATGTTCTTACTTCACAGATGATTTGAGTAGATGCTGAGTGTATTTACTTGATGAAACACAAGTCTGAATTATTGAAAGGTTCAAGTAATTTCAGAGTGAAGTTGAAGATCGTCGTGACAAGAGGATAAAATGTCTATGATATGATCATAGAGATGAGTATCTGAGTTACGAGTTTGGCACACAATTAAGACATTGTGGAAAGTGTTTCACAATTAATACCGCCTGGAACACCACAGTGTGATGGTGTGTCCGAACATCATAACTGCACCCTATTAGATATGGTGCATGCCATGATGTCTCTTATCGAATTACCACTATCGTTTATGGGTTATGCATTAGAGCTAACCGCATTCACTTTAAAAGGGGCACCACGCAATTCCGTTGAGACGACACCGTTTAGAGAAACCTAAGTTGTCATTTCTTAAAAGTTTGGGGCTGCGATGCTTATGTGAAAAACTTTCAAGTTGATAAGCTCGAACCCAAAGCGGATAAATGCATCTTCATAGAAAACCCAAAACAGTTGGGTATACCTCCTATTTCAGATCTGGAAGCAAAAGTAATTGCTTCTAGAAACGAGTCCTTTCTCGAGGAAATGTTTCTCTCGAAAGAATTGAGTGGGAGGATGGTGGAGACTTGATGAGGTTATTGAACCATAACTTCAACTAGTGTGTAGCAGGGCACAGGAAGTTGTTCCTATGGCACCTACACCAATTGAAGTGGAAGCTTATGATAGTGATCATGAAACTTCGGATCAAGTCACTACCAAACCTCGTAGGACAACGAGGATGCGTACTACTTCAGAGTAATGCGTAATCCTGTCTTGGAAGTCATGTTGTTGGACAACGATGAACCTATGAGCTGTGGAGAAGCGATGGTGGGCCCGGACTCCGACGAATGGGTCGAGGCCATGAAATCCGAGATAGAATCCATGTATCAGAACAAAGCATGGACTTTGGTGAACTTGCCCGGTGATCGGCAAGCCATTGAGATAAATGGATCTTTAAGAAGAAGACGGATGTGGACGGTAATGTTACCGTCTATGAAGCTCGACTTGTGGCAAAGAGTATTTTCACAAGTTCAAGGAGTTGACTACAATGAGATTTTCTCATCCGTAGCGATGCTTAAGAGCGTCAGAATCATGTTAGCATTACCAGTTTATGAAATCTGGCAGATGGATGTCAAAACAAGTTTCCTTACCAGTTTTCGTAAGGAAAGGTTGTATGTGATACAACCAGAAGGTTTTTGTCAATCCTGAAAGATGCTAACAAGTATGAAAAGCTCCAGCAATCCTTCTAAGGACTGGAGTAAGCATCTCGGAGTTGGAATGTATGCTTTGATGAGATGATCAAAGTTTTTGGGTTTATACAAAGTTTGTTAGAAACTTGTATTTACAATAAAGTGAGTGGGAGCGCTACAACATTTCTGATAAGTATATGTGAATGACATATTGTTGATCCGAAATGATGTAAAATTTCTGGAAAGCATAAAGGGTTGTTTGAAAGGAGTTTTTCAAAGGAAGACCTGGATGAAGCTGCTTACATATTGGGCATCAAGATCTATAGAGATAGATCAAGACGCCCGATGATACTTTCAAAGAACGCACACCTTGACATGATTTTGAAAGAGTTCAAAATAGATCAGCAAAGAAGGAGTTCTTGGCTGTGTTACAAGGTGTGAGTATTGAGTAAGACTCAAGACCTGACCACAACAGAAGAGAGAGAAAGGACGAAGGTCGTCCCCTATGCTTTAGACGTAGGCTCTACAGTATGCTATGCTGTGTACCGCACATGAAGTGTGCCTTGCCATGAGTTGGTCAAGGGGTACAATAGTGATCCGGGAATGGATCACATGACAGCGGTCGAACTTATCCTTAGTATCTAGTGGACTAAGGAATTTTCTCGATTATGGAGGTGAAAAGGAGTTCGACGTAAAGGGTTACATCGATGCGAACTTTGACACTAATCCGGATGACTCTGAGTAGTAAACCGGATTCGTATAGTAGAGCAGTTATTTGAAATGGCTCCAAGTAGCGCGTGGTAGCATCCACAAGATAACATAGATATTCGTAAAGCACACACGGATCTGAAAGGTTCAGACCTGTTGACTAATAACCTCTCTCACAAGCATAACATGATCAAACCAGAACTCATTGAGTGTTAATCACATAGTGATGTGAACTAGATTGTTGACTCTAGTAAACTCTTTGGATGTTGGTCACATGGTGATGTGACCTGTGAGTGTAAATCACATGGTGATTTGAACTAGATTATTGACTCTAGTGCAAGTGGGAGACTTTTGGAAATATGCCCTAGAGGCAATAATAAATTGGTTATTATTATATTTCCTTGTTCATGATAATCGTTTATTATCCATGCTAGAATTGTATTGATAGGAAACTCAGATACATGTGTGGATACATAGACAACACCATGTCCCTAGTAAGCCTCTAGTTGACTGGCTCGTTGATCAATAGATGGTTACGGTTTCCTGACCATGGACATTGGATGTCGTGGATAACGGGATCACATCATTAGGAGAATGATGTGATGGACAAGACCCAATCCTAAGCCTAGCACAAGATCGTGTAGTTCATTTGCTAAGAGCTTTTCTAATGTCAAGTATCATTTCCTTAGACCATGAGATTGTGCAACTCCCGGATACCGTAGGAATGCTTTGGGTGTACCAAACGTCACAACGTAACTGGGTGGCTATAAAGGTGCACTACAGGTATCTCCGAAAGTGTTTGTTGGGTTGGCACGAATCGAGAATGGGATTTTTCACTCCGTGTAAACGGAAAGGTATCTCTGGGCCCACTCGGTAGGACATCATCATAATGTGCACAATGTGACCAAGGAGTTGATCACGGGATGATGTGTTACGGAACGAGTAAAGAGACTTGCCGGTAACGAGATTGAACAAGGTATCGGGATACCGACGATCGAATCTTGGGCAAGTACTATACCGGTAGACAAAGGGAATTGTATACGGGATTGATTGAATCCTCGACATCGTGGTTCATCCAATCAAGAGGCGTAGCCATGGTTCGGGTTCGACCATGCTCCCAAGTGATGTTGTGGCATTACGCTGATCAAGAGGCGTGGCTATGGTTCGGATACGACCAAGCCCCCAAGTGATGCTGTGGCATTGCGTCGATCAAGAGGTGTAGCTATGGTTCGGATACAACCAAGCCCCCAAGTGATCAATAATAAGATAAGCCAATGAGGCGTGATACCCATGTTTGAACCACGCATCATGGCAGCAGGTCCTCTTTGGCACCCTTTAACTTTTTGCAAGAGATAAATACTTCTTGAACCGGGATTTTGAACCTGATATTGAGAGCTTCAAAGCTTTGTGGGAGAACAGATTTCCCTTAAACCGGATTACAAACCGGAATCTTCATTTTCAGCCGGAAATTTTCTCACGGCCTTTCAACTCGAACTTGCGAGAAGTTAATTCCTTTTTGAACCGGAAATTCTTAAACCGGATTGGAGAGCTTTAGAGCTTTGTGGGAGAACAGATTCCCCTTGACCCGGATTTCAAATCGGCATTCTTTATTTTGAACCGGAAATTTTCTGACGGCCTTCAAATTGTCATCAATATGGTAGTAGCCTCCGGGACCGGGTTATCTTTCCCTCCAACGTCTTGGGGTTCCTGACTTCACTGAAAACCGGCATATAGATGAATCATATCATTGTAGCCCCCGAGTCTCAAGGTGACTCGAGGAGTTGGCTTGAGATTCTCCTTGTTTGACCATAGCAGAAGGTGTATATCATTGATGTTGATAACGCGATGTGAATCCATAGAAAGTTGAGGTGACTGCGGCGGGTTATAAATGATCCCTTATGAGCTGTGTCAGCAACTCGGCCAATGGTTCCTTCCAACTGGCGATTTGAAGTTAACCAAAACTGTAGTGGTGGCGACTTGTGTGCCTGCCCATTGAGCCATCCAGTGCAAACGGCGGTTGATGGTATATGATAATTTGCCTCCATTTTGTTGAAAAAAAACCGGGCTACCCAAGCTGTGACTTGCTCATACTCAATAAACAGCTCATGCAGACAGGTGCGGCCCAGTATGTTGATGTAGACCAGGCCGCGAGAGACGGACGCCAAAGACGACCGCAGGATCAAAGGCAGCTTAGATGAATTGGCCGCGGCATTGTAAGCCAGTGCGGACGGGGAAAATCGGCACCGGTGTGGTAAACCGGCACAGACGTGCGAGTTAATCACAGGCGTGGTCCCGGCAGGCTGATGTAAATCGGGCCACAGGGACGGCGACTTGCTCACGTTCATTCACCGTGTAATGTGACACGGACGAACACCGGGCAGGACGTTGCCAGCGCGTGCTCCGTTAACCATGTTTTATAATGAATAATTGTCCTGCATATCAAAACATACGGTCCAAAGTAATTGTTCTTTTGACAGAAAACAATGTGTCCAAAATAGACTTAGATAGATGTCACCTGATATGTTAGGCCAGAAATTATCCGCCATGGTGTTGATGGTCACCACAGTGAAGCTAAAGTCAATCATGGATGAGTCACCCGAAGGCGCAAACGGATGAGTCGGCCGTAGCGTTGTAAAGCCGGTGCGGATGAGCAAATTGTTCTCCGCGTTGTAAACCGGCGTGGACATGTGAACCGGCCGCGAGGGCGGACGGGCGATTCGTCCGTGGTGTTGTAAGGTGGTGCGGACGGGCGAGTCAGCTGGCGCGTTTGATGTAAACTGGACCGCGACACGCGTGCCCGTGGAGCCACGCGGCACAGCTGAACGTGCATCCGCGGCATAACACCACTTTTATAATGAATAATCTACTTGTATATAAAACACAACAAGGCAAAGTAGTTTTGCTCGGATGAAATAATATGCACTTTTTAAAAAATAAATAGGATAAATAGCACCTGGTATTTTTTGTCGGATAAAGCGGACACTGATGCCAAATAATGTTGGACATAGTCTTGGTCTTTTTCCTTTCAACGCCTCATCCTTTGACTGATGCCGACAGCTCCTGCTGCCGCGTTTTTATTTCCTTGGTTCTCTCATCCACTGAACATAATCATGAAGCTTTATTTTGCCCAGATGTAATACTTGACTTCCTCCGACTCGGAGGCGAACCTCAGCGGTTTTGACTCGGCTTCAAGGCCCATTGGGGCGTGCGACCACTGCTGAGGCCGGCCGCACAGACGGCGGCGGCACCGCGGCAATTTTGGCAATGCTTCAACATCTAGCATCACGTTGACTTGATGTGATAGCTTGGGATTTGTAGTATGTCCAATCAGCAAAAGAGACTACGGTGGAAACCGTCTCCGCGACTGGGAGATCTGATGGTCTTTGCTGAAAAAGTTAATCCGTATCGAGGGCAGCTCGGTCAGGTCGTGACAGTAGCTGGTCGACTCAAGGCAGCTAGGGCCGGCTCATGGAGGTGCAGGGACGTGGTGCGTTGCGTGGCAGAGAAAAAACTACGCGCGTGTGCACGAGACAGAGGCCGCGGCGGCGGCCTGTGGCGCGGCCGGCGAGACAGAAAGTGGCGGCTTGAGGTCGTAAAGATAGCAGCAGCAGTTGTGTTGGTGGCGACTTGGTTTGCTGATCGGTCGGCCTCCTGCCCACTGATTTGCTAGCTTCACGTGCGTGTATGTGGTAGTGCTAGTTGAACTTCAGATCAATCCGACTTCGATCCTTGTGCAAATATTAGTGGCACTCTGGGATTTCACGTGGAGTAGTCTTCAAATAGCATTATGGAGTGCTAGTGAATCGTCCCAAAAAGCAACCAGACTGGATAAGTTGCGTTGCAGCTTGTTGTAGTACTACAACTCCGATTTGATGTCGGATGTCAATAGTTCCAGCGGCGCCTGCCTCAGGATTTGCTTGATGTATACGGCGGTTTGCATGATCCGTGCGTACGGCGGTTGCAGCTCAACTCTTGTCAGTCTCGGCGACACACGATTGCAGCCAAAAAATCTTGATCTTCGATTCGGATTAGACGGATCATGTTGCCTCCGCGATACACAACAGAACGCAAAAGCCCTAAATTCCCTTGAACTCAATATCCATCGCCGCTGAATACTTTTTCAATCTCCCTTGATGAACTCATAGTTGATCAACTGCGAGCTTCTCAATCCCTGAGAGATATCCCTTCAAGAACTCAGCACCACCGTGCGCCAGCCCCACGGTGGGCTCCAACTGTCGTGGTTTCGTCACGGCAGATGTCCTTAGTGTCAGGACTTAGTCGCGAGGCCAACGCATCTATGTGGTAGCTTGAGAGGGGTTGAGCGGAATCAAGAGACGCAACACAAGACAAGGATTTAGACAGCTTCGGGCCCCGGAAAACATCATCCGGTAACAACCCTACATGCTGTTTGAGGCTAGGTCTCATTATGATCACGAGGGAGTCGCCGGTAAACCGGCTCTTTGTGTCTAGCCCTAGAGATTGTTCATTGTTGCCTGTCCCTCTTTGGGGAGCCCTGCCCCTCCTTATATATGTCGAAGGGGCAGGTTACATGTGGAGTCCTATTAGGATTAGGACTAGTCTATCTCTAATACAAAACCGGATACAAGTCCTGGTCTTAACTCCTTGTAAGGTAAAATATTCCTCAGGCCTTTCCACTTAAACCGGCCCACCATAATCATGAACCGGCCTTCTGGGCCTTGGGCCTTGTCACCGTCTGTCCCGCCCGCCGGGTTACCAGTGAATCATAATGTCCAGGAAGGTTGCTTGTAAACCGCCAGGTCAGGGCGGGTCGCCAGTGAATCGTCAAGTCTCAGCCGGGTGTCAAGTAAACCGCCAAGTCCAGTCGGGTTATACTTCCGGCCGGTTTACGCCGCGGGGTATATCCCCGACAGCGGGGCTTCAGGAATCTCATCGATGAACTCTATTTCCTTTCGTGGCCACTGGATATGATGTAACAGTGTTTCTCCCAAGGTCCTTTGCTCATCGAAATCCTAGGACATTCTTTAGGGCAAATTCATTGAATCCAGGCTTTACTTCAGTCACGTAGCACTTCACACAGCTCGGCTTCAATGGCACATTGTCCAAGAAGAGGCCATCTTCCAAGAACGGTGGGCAAACCCAGGCTATTGCACATTTTAATGTACCTTCATAATGTGTAAGCATGCCCTTCAGTCTGTCTTTCATTCCAGATAGATCAGATATAGCATCATCACGAGCAGCTGCAGTCTCAGTGTGGCTGGGGTCAGCTGATGCACAACTACTCTTGTGCAGTGTTGTCGTGCAATAAGCAGCATCGTCCATGCCCGCCTCCCCTCCCATCTGCTGGCTATCTGTTAGTGTTAGAGTCTTCTGCATCATCATTGACTCCTCAACATCCTTTCGAACAGCTGGATAAATCTCCTTCTTCAACTTTTCAAACAATGCATTCTGCTTCATTTCACTCCTCGCTTTTTTCATGCTGAGCCTCTCTTCTTTGCTGAGTGTGAAAGCCCTCTTGTGCAGGACATTAACACATATACCCCTTGCACGGCCAGGGGGCTCTTTTGTGTCCAGAGCAATGGACAGAATGTCACATGGCCCTGAGTTCCTGTAGAACATTCCAGGGATCTTGGAAGCCTCTACAATCACTTCATACAGTTTGGCGTCACATGCGTTTTCAAAGTAATAAGTTCCGTCATCATGCCTCTTTGCACGTGCCCGCAAGTAGTCTCTCGTGCGTTCGCCCTTGATTTCACTAAAGGCCGGATTCCCACCCGCCGCTACTGCTTCTTTGTCCTCCTGTTCCCATATCAGTTTCATGCCATAGTATCCTGCCACACCCATACGGTGGGGGTGTATGTTCTTCTTCTGAAGTTTCGATTGCTTGAAACTCTTCGCAGCAAACTCTGGAGTTGCCCTGACCTTTTGAATTATGCCCAGTCTGCCTTTGTAATTTGGGGGTATGCGGGGATTGGGTCCTTGCCTTCACTCAAGTACTTCTTGTACAGCACGTGCTTCCAGTTTCTCCAAGCATCCCTAGCCTTCTTCAGTGCAGCGTGTTCCACTAGCATTCTCCACTGCTCTGGAACATTGAAGTGATCCATGATCTCCCGGACTATCCTTCGCCGTGTTTCTGTGTCAGCCTTCCGAAACCCCGGCAGATTAATGTTGAGCCTTGCACTGCCAACAAATCCACACACACTCCTGAACCTCATGCGTGCTTTATCTGGTTTAGTTGGAGCCCAGGACTTTAAATCAACCTCGATTACTTCATATACACCTTTAGGCTGGTGTGTGGGCTTCTTTGGAGCGTTCCTCCGTGTCCTGACCGGAAGGGTAATTGCTGCAGCTCTATCCCATTCAAGACTACTTGATCCCTCACAATCTGTTGAAGACCTAGGGTTGTCCGAATCAGACGAAGATACATGGCCTGAATGAGTGTGGTCGCTGCTACTCGGCATCTACAGAGAACACATGCGAAACTCAAGAAAGGAGGATAAGCATAAAACTAACAACTTGGTATCAAGCTTTCTAAACATGCCATTCAATAATTTAGAAAATGTACGGCTAATTTGTTAAGTTTGTGTGACTCGGGCGCCCATGATCTGTAAATAGGCAGTAAATTATTGGAACAAATACATCTTATATGTAGTAAGGAAGGTAGATAATGAACATATATATGCTCTCCGTTATTTTATAGCCAATTTGGGAACATACGGAACGAAATTGGAAGAGGGATTGCGAGGAAATATGCCTCACCGCGATGGAGAGCAGTAACTAATAGGCTTCTTAATGCAAACCCGGCCGGACCACAGGAGAGGCGAGGGTTAGTGCATTGATATGCTCGAGGGTGGCTGGCGAGCAAACGAAGATGGCGAGGCGCGGGCCGCCGCGTGTTGGGAACGACAGAGGTAGGCTTGACGCCGAAGAGCGGGCACATGGCCGGGGTGAGCACGGCGGCGCCGGAGAGGGTTCTGCCATGGATCTGGGGGAGGGGGAGCTGGCAAAGGAGATTGGGTGGACTAGTTGAGTGAAACGTGGGCGGACGGTAGGGGGGTATTGGCGGCCGAGGTGAAGGGTGAAAAATATCCCGGGTTGCCGCGCGCGCGGAAAGGCCTATGCAAACGGTTGCCTCTAAGCGCTCGTGTGCACAAACAGAATAATTTCGTTTGCAATGAAGACGTACTAATTTTGAAATGAAGACGTGAGTTCATCGTTTCACCTCTAAATTTTTCGCACGTAAACCAATCACAATTTTACCACGGGTTGATTTGCTGGCGCATTTCAGGTCTCGTGTGCTATATGTAAGACAATTTTTGGCATTTACCGTGCATGTTGGCATATAAATCAATTCCTAGCCAGACTACTTTTCCTGTCGAAAGGGATGAGGATTGCCGTTTGATCTGGGAGCATCCAACGGTGCAGACGTACGATCCGTGGGGTTTCGGTTCTGGCCAATCAGAACGCACGACTCAGATCGTGCGCGCAGTGAGGGGGGCATCGGCCACGGTTTGGTAGGCACACGGCTTTCGTGTGTGAACCGTGTGCTATTTGAAAACATTTTTTTGGGAGGGGTTATTTGAAAACATGTACATTTGTTGTTGAAAGGGATGAGGATCGCCGTTCGATCAAGGAGAATCCAACGGTGCAGACGTACGATCCCTGCGGTTTGGGTTCTGGCCAATCAGAACGCACGACTCAGATCGCGCGCGTGGCAGAGGGGTGGGGGGTGCATCGGCCATGGTTTAGTGGACACACGGCTTTCGAGACTGAACCGTGTGCTCTTTGAAAACATTTACATTACCTAACATCATATTTTTGTTCGAATGAAAACAAGAGTTCATCGTTTCGCCTCGAATGTTTTTCCACGGTAAGAAATCATGAGTATAGTGGAGAGTGTCATATACTAGTACCATGAATATATAGTACATATGATACTACCTTTAATTAATTATAGCGCATAGTATAATACATAGAGTATAGTATCATATATAGATCATATTTATTGCCATGCATGACACAAATTAGCATCGCATTTAACATGATACGGTATCTACCTACAATATGTTACTCTAACCCACTTTATATATATTTAATCCTTTGCCACATCAGCATACTTGCTATTTCCGAGTGCATGACATCGTCGGCTATGATACCACCACTATGGCCAGCCTTATATAGTGGGGAGTATCATGTACTATATATATATATATAATATCATGCATATGATACTAGTGTATGATACTACGTACGTACCTTCATAGTGCATATATAGTATCATAGAGTAGTACTAGCTCCCTCTGTAAACTAATATAAGAGCGTTTAGATTACTAAATAGTGACCTAAACGCTCTTATATTAGTTTACGGAGGGAGTATATATCATAGATGACCGTATTTATGAATTGAGCCCTATAAGGCTGGTTGTAATGGGGAGTATTATATATATACTAGTAGTATCATGCATGCATATATATGATAGTGTAGCTAGGATACTACTTCCGTAATGCATAGTATCATAAGTTAACATCTTAGGTTCCCTTAATAATTGTCATGCATCACACAAAGTAGTAGTACAACATTTAATATGACACGGTATTATGATATGATACCACATCCTCTCTTGTGTGTCACATCATCCAGAAAGTCAAGTTGGCATGCATGATACCGCTTATGATAATACCATTACAACCAGCCTAAACCGGAAAGGAGGGAGTATGAGACTAGCCACAATGGAGAGTAGTACACTAGTAACATACACATATCCCTAGACTATATATTTTACTACCTTCATTAGTGGGTAGTAACATAAGTGTAGTGTCATGCAAAGCTTCATTTCTTAGGTTACAGACTCATATTGCATTGGGACATGTGATGCTACAGTAACTAGCTAAGTTACTGAAACTATCTCTCTCCTCATTAACTTACTGCCACATAAGCAAGTTTGCTGAGTTGGAGTCGGTGTTACTGCTGAAGTTACTCCCACTGTGGCTAGTATGATACTAGCTAATCGTCTATGATATACTAGCTACCTCACTAAGAGCATGGTTAATAATACAGCCAAGGGTCGGCTATAAGAAGTTGCCATGTCATATACAACCAACCTCTTAGCGGGCATGTACAATAATAAGTTTTATAGACATACTAGTTTATCAATAGTTGGCACACCTTACATCCTCACAAAGTGTCTTGGGTCTCGTGTTGTAGCCGGCTCTACTAACCAAGAGCCCGCTTCTCTTCTCTTTCCTCCAACTAATAAGCACATATATATTATTCTATTCCTTATAGCCAGACTACCCACAGTGGGAGTAACATAGGTAGTAACATCACACATATCTAGATGAAATAGATGATGTGGCAAGCAATAAATGAAGAAATGGAGGAAAGTGGATATGTGTGATGTTACTACCTATGTTACTCCCACTGTGCGTATAGTCTTACTATAGTATGAGACTACCCACAATGGGAGTAACATAGGTAGTAACATCACACATATCTAGATTAATTAAGTAGATGATGTGGCAAGCAATAAATGAAGAAAGAGAGGAAAGTAGTAACATAGCTAGTTACTAGTAGTATGAGTAAGATCACGTGTACATATCAAGGCAAGATGTGTCTATAGCCTAATAAATGAAGTGTTGCATGTTACCAGACATATATGTTACTCCCCACTATAGAGGTAGTAACATAGACTAGTAACACATGGGCATGTTACTAGTCTATGTTACTACCCATTGTGGCTAGTCTGAGTAACATCACACATCTCAAGGCAAGATGAGTCTATAGCCTAATAAATAAAGTGTTGCATGTTACTACACATATGTTACTCCCCACTATAGAGGTAGTAACATAGACTAGTAACATTCTATGTTACTACCCATTGTCGCTAGTCTTATGTCACTCTATTGTGTACTTACTTGCTCTAATGCATAGTATCATAGAGTATCTAGCATCATATGTAGTACTTTATTTATATTGTCATGCATGACACATAGTAGCATAACATTTATTATGATACGGTTTCATGATATGATACTTAACCCTCTCTTTCTTCATTTAATTAATTCTATGACAGCTCATCAAAATTGCCTAGTTGGCATGCATGATACTAGCTATGATACCCCTTACTATCAGCCTAGCAAAGGTGTACATATCATTTGTGTGTCGCTTTGTGAGTTTTCATCCGTTTGTTCGAGAAGCGGGGAGAAGTTTCAAACATTTCGGCCGCAAGGTGCGGCCACTGGCATAGGCCTAGTTGGTATTTTAATTACAGAAAATTCAGATGGAGTTCGGACATCATCAAAATCGATGTGTGCTTGTGGCGTGCTCTCACGACCCCGTGGAAAAAAATTGGTAAAGTTTGGCACAAGTTTTGATGATCGCTCCTTCCAAACCGGAGCATCTCACATGAAGGATCATGGTTTTCCAAAAGGAGACGTGTCAATTCAAACTCCTGTGGTCGGTGACTTCATCGTTTGGCCTCATAAAAATTTCCATGGTACGCAATCACCATTATACCACGGGTTTGATTTTCTGGCGCATTTCAGGTATCGTTAGCTATATCTAAGACATTTTTTGAGATTAACGTGCATTTTGTGCATAAAAATAAAATTACAACCGGACCTGCATGTGCTGTCAAAAAGGATGAGCATCGCCGTTCGATCTGGGAGAATCCAATGGTGCAGACATACGATCCGTGGGGTTTTGGTTCTGACCAATCAGAAAGCGCGACTCAGATCGTGGGCGGGGTGGCAGGGTTTGGTCGGCACACAGCTTTCATCAACGAACCGTGTGCTATTCGCAAACCAGATTGCATATTTTTGTTCACAGATACTGTAGTGAGATCGATTGAGTGTGCTACCTCTATGATATAATAATAATAATAATAATAATAATAAACAGTTCATATTCATTGCTTGAGCTGACAACATATCAAGGTCAACATATTAACGGTTCTTACATCAACAGAAAAGCGGGCATAACTCACAAATTCAGTACACACGACAGTTCTAAATTGAACGAATTAAGTTGCAGGGTAGGCATAAAGACTAGTCTTACGGCTTAATTCCCATGTACATGGGGAACTGGGATCATTAAGTTGACCCCGAATGAGCTTGGGGTTTTTGATGATTTTACGCTTCTCTGTTGCACTGGTGCGTGATTCCTTGGCTGGCAACTCATCAAATTCATCGTACTTGTCCTGATCGGCAACATCGTCGACACCCAGTACCCTTTTCCTCCCATTCATTGCTAAATGGCCGTTCTGATGCAAGGGGTGTTCCACAAAGAAAATCTAGGTAGCATCTCTGGCAAGAATGAATGGGTCCGCGTGATATGCCATCGTTGTCCTGTTAACACAGGTCTTCCTGTACTCATCAATCCTTACCTGACCAAGAGGGATCCATGCACACCTGAATAATGCCAGCTTAACTTTCACATAGTCAAGCTCCCGTGGTTCCATAGTATACCCTTTTATCAGCTTCATTTACAGTCATGCATTCTATTCGAACAGAGCTGTTCTGATACGAGGTCTTCTTATCACGTTCCTCAGTGTAGAACATGTATCCATTTATGTCATATGCTTGGTACGTCAACACCGTAGGTGATGGCTTTTGTGCCAACCATGTAGAAATGTCATCGATGGATCCTTGTGCCAAACGATTCTTCAGCCATTCGGCATACTTCTTAGTGTGATCCTTCATCTCCACTTCTGATGAAGGCACCATTGGTAAGAAGCTTTGGCATATCTCCGCCAAGTGTTCTTCGGCATAATCGATGAGAACTGGGATGTTAAGCAGTACCGTCAAATGGGCTTTCTCTGCCAATTCTCCGGGTGCAGCCATTTGCGTGCCAGCAAAGACCGGCTTACCTTTCAGCCTTCCCTCGTGGCGAGAGAGGGGCAAACCTATAGGTCTTTGTTTCATGTATTTGGTGCAAAACTCAACCACCTCCTCTGCGGTATAACCTTGTAGGATGCTTGCCTCTAGATGGTTTCGGTTCCGACAAAAGCACTTCAGTATTCCCATGAACCGCTCGAAGGGATACATATTGCGAAGAAACACAGGACCACAATACTTTATCTCGTCGACAAGGTGCACAGTGAGATGGACCATGAAATCAAATAATGACGGTAGGAAAAACATCTCTAGGTTGGACAATATTCTTGCAGTATCATCTTGCATATTATCCAACTCTTCAGGATCTACAACTTTCTGCCATAGTTTGTTGAAGAAATCACAGAGGTCAATGAGTGTGTTTCTTATATCTTTGTCCATCAGATTTCTGATGGCCACCGGGAGGATTTGTGTCAACATTAAGTGGCAATCATGTGACTTCATGTGTCCCAACTTCATTTTACTGAGCTCACATCCACGAGACTTCTGATGTTTGCGCAGTACGAAGAGCGTGTCTTAACTCACAACAAATAGGTGAGACTGTGTTGCTTCTTTTGTACTAAAATTGTAACTCTAGCGAGCTTTGATGAATTTGTCATCATCTTTGATCTGCTTCACTCGTGCGTTTTGATTGATCAGCAAGCATATCGAGCCGTGAACCGTCGCCATCCTTTCTTTTACCTTTAATCTTGAGCAGAGTACCAAGGATGCTTTCACATACGTTCTTCTCTACATCCATGACATCGATGCAGTGACGTATACGTAGAATCTCCCAGTAAGGTAATTTCCAGAACACCGATTTCTTCTTAAACACTTTATCCTTGGGTGTTAGTTTCACCGTCAAAGGGTGGTTCCTGCCAAGCACAACATTAATTTTTTTAGCCATGTTGTGGACCACCTCCCCCTCATAGGGTCCTGGGCCACACCTGCCTTTGCCGTACCATCAAATTCAGCTTTCATCTTTTGGTATGGGTGATTCATCCGCAAGAACCTACGATGACGCAAATACACTGTTTTGCGCGAGTTGGGAAGTCTTTTGCTAGCTGTCCTATCCATGCATGTGACACACCCTACATCTCCCCTTGTTTTCTGCCCCGATGTGTTGCCTAATGCTGGCATATCTTGAATGGTGTGCACCAGCATCGCATGTAGATCGAAAATCTCCTTTCTATAAGCATCATAACATTTTACAGCAGGCGCATCTATCAACACTGTCAGCAGTTCTTCTACCAGTAGCTGAAAGTAAATGTCGATTTCATTTCCAGGTTGCTTTGGGCCTTGAATAATCATTGACATCACAATGTATTTTTTCTTCATACACAACCAAGGAGCTAGGTTATATATGCACAGAAGCACCGGCCATGTGCTGTGACTGGTGCTCATATCGCCAAAAGGATTCATCCCGTCAGTACACTCCTCGAGCCTTATACTTCTAGGATCCTTGGCAAAATTTTCAAACTTGTTGTCGATTAATTCCCACTGAGCCCCATCTTTCGGGTGCCTCATAAACCTATCCACGATTCGCTCATCATGATGCCACCGCAACCTCTTTGCCTTTCTAGGGTTTGCAAACAAACGCCTCAACCTTGGAATTAAAGGCAAGTACCAAACAACCTTGAACGGGATTCCTATCTTGATCTCGTCGTCCAATTTGTACTTGTCCTTAGCTCTCCTGCGCTTGTATCGTGCATGCTTGCATGTGGGACATGCACGAAAATCTTTGTACTCACGACGGTACAATATACAATCATTCACACAAGCATGTATCTTCTGTACTTCAAGTTCCAATGGGCAAACAATTTTCTTCACTTCATTCGTGCTTCTGGGGAGCACATTATCTTCTGGAAGAATATCTTTGAAAATACATAAGATAGAAGCCCTTGTTTGATAGAACGTTTGCTGCTTTAAATCTGAGAAGCGCCAGGGTGGCACTCAACCTGGAATATTTCTTTTTGCGACCTGGATACAATTCTTTCTTGGAGTCCGCATCAATGGTTGGCAGATCCTTGTACCCAATCGTATCCTTTTCTGGGCCCTCAAAATCTGCAATCATAGCAGCAAAATCTGGCATATCAAGATCATCATCATCTGCGTGGACGTCTTGGTTTTCCAGTGGGCGTTTTGGCTTTTTGGTGTTCCATTGGTAGCTTGACGCCTCTGCCCCAATGTTAGATTCAACATCCATGTGACCCTGGTCGGGGTTTGGCATCTCGCTGCCCTGGGTATCTTCATCCATGACCTCCTCTTCACCGTGTCTGGTCCAACGTGTATATCCATCCATGAAGCCCCTAGAGACTAAGTGCATCTGGACATCTGCAACTTCATGTGACTCTATATTTGCACAATCGGTACATGGACAAAGGATGTAATCCGCATCACCAATTCTCCTCTTTGTACTTTCAGCCAAATTCATGAACTCTGTCACGCCACTGATAAAATCTGTGGTTTTCCGATTCTTCATCCATCGAGATCGTTCCATCTGCAGCAGACGAATGGTAATTAAAAACAAAACAACAACATTAATACACGGATTAACTGCTGCTCGGAGATGCTTGCATAAATCACAAGGTTTTATTTTAATAATTACTGAGGGCACTCCATGTTGTTATCCAGACGTGCAATGACAAAAATTAATGGCCAGTCAATTTACACGCAGAGTACTAGTACAACACTGCACTTAGGAATTGAATACCTTAATTAAGCCACTCACGAAAAGAATACCTTAATTAATTAGCCGTGCGGCGACCTCCACCCAGCAGATAGACAAGCGTAATGCGGCGGCACGCCGAGACAGCAGGGTCGAGGAGCAAAGCTTAGTGCGGCTGCCGCCTGAAGTTTGACCTCCACTATCCCGCCATCGACCGCGATGGATGTGCTCGAATCACGCCGCCGCCGACCTCGATGGTTGACCTCCTCCTATCTCCCGCCGCACACCGAGGATTGACCTCCTATGACGCCGCCACCGCCCACCGACCGAGGATTGACCTCTTCTTTGGTAGCCGCTTCCTAGGCCGCCGCCGCCATCTCTATATGCAGAGCGGCAGTTTTTTACGGATATCTGCGGAGCGGCTGTTTACACGGTATCTCATCGTAACTCAATTATATGGACATGTTAGTACATCACATACGGTTATGTAACGGCAACCGTGTCTAACCTACGTTGTCTTCTCACACAGTTTGGTGCGGAAATCGTGTGTGACGTTGTAATACCCAACACAAACGACATGTACAAACAGTGTGCCGTATACAACATGTATATAGTGCCATTAGTAGTTCCCGAATGTTAGCTTATCTCCACAGTTTCCCCATTTCCCCCAAATCCCTACATAGCCTCCAAATTCCCTCGCGTGGCACTGACATTGGGGGAATGCGGACAAGTGGTGCTGATGGTTTCGGTGCGGCTGCTCCTGCTCGTATCGCCGCCGAGCACTTGCCTAAGGTCATCAAAAGGCAGGTGTACTACGGATCGAATCGTCCTGTCAGGTTCCAATCTATCCCGATCTTTTTTAGCATGTCGAAAGTAAAGATCCTTGCTGAATCCATCCTGAATGACCCCCCCCCCAGGAAATCGATCTGCTGCCGGATCCGGAGCTTGACTCCAGACTCCCGCAACACGAGTTCGACTCCGAGTTTTGCGCCACCGAGAAGTACCAAAAGCTGAGTTGTGTCCACGTGCACACTCCCGCTCGATGTGTATGCACGGAGGGATTCGACATTGGCAGGCGGTTTCTCAGTTGCCCCTTAGAGGTTAGTGCTAATTAAGTTTATCATTTTACTTCAGTTAATGCCACCACTCATCCAGAATACTATTTAACATTGGCACGGATATGAGGCTTGTGTCTTTGTTAACTGGCTGGATGAAGAATGGCATGGCAGGGCTCGGAGTGTTATCACCAAGCTCGCAGAAGATAACGTAAAGCTGAGGAAGAAACTGGCTGATCTGGAATGTACGATCAGTACGATAAAGCAAGAAAGAATCAATCACAGGCAATACATGAAAGCAAGAGACAAAAAGGAACTAGCATGTGTAGTTTTGGTTGTCGCATTAGCCATGTTCTATGCGCTGTTTGCAATGATGATGAGGGGTTTTGTTTGACAGTATTGCTAAAGCGCATCTAGATGTGCTCTAAGTAATGCACATCTAGGTCCTATGCCATTGATGTTACGCGAAGATTCGTGCAGATATTCTTCTTTGTCTTTTTTCTTTTCCTTTCTAGTTTGATTATTACTGGCTTTATAAATAAGAAGAGCCCAATGTATTGCTTGCCAACTGTCCTACTCTGTTCTTACCGGTACCGGTGCATAATCCCAAAACTCGTTCCTTGTTTTTGTCCTGAAAAAGGAAACCAGCCAAATAGCCAGTAGGAGTCCTGTGCAACCCCGGGAATTTGGAGCGACTGTGTACAAATAATTGCGGTTGATTATATCAGCGGTTAGATAATACGTCAACCCCCGCTTCAATCCCTGCTTCAATTGGCAGTTCCTCTTCTCTCCATACCCCGCTTAAGTGTCCACCATCCTCATCGTCCCCGGCAGGCTGCGCTACACAATGGCACACACTCTGCAGCCATATCGAGCGACAGCGAGGACGACAGTTCGGCCAGCAGTCTGGCGCCCGATGATAGGTAAACATCGAAATCATCCCGCTCGTCTTCCATGATTCCGACGTCGAGCCCAGACCTCGATTATATCCGGTTCATGGAAGGGACGCCGCCTCCGGAGTCGTCAGACGACAACCAGACGGACGAGGAGCCGTCGGAGGACGAAGAAGAGGACGATGATGATGAGGAGGAGGAATGGTCGAACGAGGAGGAGGACGATGACAACAGCAACGACGATGATCACGGCGGCGGCGATGAAAAGCCAACGATCAGCGGCAAGAAGCATCCTCGCCAAGAAGATGTCGCGGGGCCATCCATCAAGAACAACAAGAAGAAGAAGGACTATGTTAAGCAGACTGTATATATCTCTGTTTATACTGTCAATCTCATTGCACACGGTTAGTAATATGTATTCGACAGAGATCTTCTACATTACTGCCAACAGGTTGGTTTGTTGAACTGTGTGCCCTGACGAGCACACAATTTACAAAAAAAGACCGTATGGGCTGTCTATAATGATCGCACACAATTCTGATTACCGACCTGTTTACCGGGTATCACACACATCTTGTTATGCCGAATCGTTTGTGTTCACCTCACTCATCGCAAATGATTCATCGGAGTGAACTGTATGCGTATATTGCACACACCTTGATCTGGCTGCCCGTTTCTATTGTTTTGTCTCATCGGAAACACTTCGTACAGATCAACCGTATGCCCCTCATCGCACACGCAACTATAATCTGAACCGTCTTTGATGTATCATTCATTGCAAACGTTTTAATTTGAATCTTTTTTGACAGTTTTTTTACATCACCGTTTGCGATTAATGCATCGCACACAGTTTCGTCAAAGGGTCTCTGATCATAGTGTCGCGTTAGCAGCATCCTGCAGTAGTGTGCACTAGTTCGGCGAAGAGATGGTGATACAAGTGCAATATGGATAGTAGATATAGGTTTTTGTAATCTAAAAATATAAAAACATCAAGGTAATAGTAGTAAAAGTGAGCTAAAATGGTATTGCAATGCTTGGAAACAAGGCCTAGGGTTCATACTTTCACTAGCGCAAGTTCTCTCAACAATGATAACATAATTAGATCATATAACAATCCCTCAACCTGCAACAAAGAGTCACTCCAAAGTCACTAATAGCGGAGAATATATGAAGAGATTATTGTAGGGTACGAAACCACCTCAAAGTTGTTCTTTCTGATCGATCTATTGGGCTATTCTTATAAGTGTCACAAACAGCCCTAGAGTTCGTACTAAAATAACACCTTAAGACACACATCAACCACAACCCTAATGTCACCTAGACACTCCAATGTCACCACAAGTATCCGCGGGTTTGATGATACGATATGCATCACACAATCTCAGATTCATCTATTCAAACCAACACAAAGAACTTCAAAGAGTGCCCCAAAGTTTCTATCGGAGAGTCAAGACGAAAACATGTGCCAACCCCTATGCATGAGCTCACAAGATCACAGAACCCGCAAGTTGATCACCAAAACATTCATCAAGTAGATCACGTGAATATTCCATTGTCACCATAGATAAACACATGCAAGACATACATCAAGTGTTCTCAAATCCTTAAAGACTCAATCCGATAAGATAACTTCAAACGGAAAACTCAATCCATTACAAGAAGGTAGAGGGGGAGAAACATCATAAGATCCAACTATAATGACAAAGATCATAGTACATCAAGATCGTGCCAAATCAATAACACGAGGGAGAGAGAGAGAGAGATCAAACACATAGCTACTGGTACATACCCTCAGCCCTGAGGGTGAACTACTCCCTCCTCGTCATATAGAGCACCGAGATGATGAAGATGGCCACCGGTGATGGTTTCCCCCTCCGGAAGGGTGCCGAAACAGGCTCCCGATTGGTTTTTCGTGGCTACAGAGGCTTTCAGCGGCGGAACTCCCGATCTAGGTTTCTTTTTGGTGGTTTCTGTGTTTATAGGAATTTTTCGCGTCAGTTTCATGTCAGGAGGGTCCACGAGTCAACGACAAGGGTGGAGCACCCTCCCGGGGGGTAGGGGGCGCCCTCCACCCTTGTGGTTGGCTCATGACTCTTCTGGCCCAACTCTTTTGCTCCGGGGGCTTCTTCTGGTCCATAAAAAATCACCATGAATTTTCAGCTCAATTGGAGTCCGTTCGATATTCCTTTTCTGTGAAACTCAAAAACAAGGAAAAAAAATAGAAACTGGCACTGGGCTCTAGGTTAATAGGTTAGTCCAAAAATCATATAAAATAGCATATAAATGCATATAAAACTTCCAAAACAGATAATATAATAGCATGGAACAATAAAAAATCATCAAGTAGACATATCCATACCTACTCAAATCATCTGTGAAGGTCAGAAAATAATGATACCCGCCGCGTGCCTCAACACTCATCGGACCGCATACATCGGTGTGTATTATTTCCAATAAGTCATTAGCTCGCTCCATTGTTCCTTGGTTCTCCTACTAGTTCGATCACCTTGGTTTCATATCTAAGGGAAATACCTACCGCCGTTGTGCTGCATCATCCCTTCCTCTTTGGGGAAATACCGACGTAGCTTCAAGAGACATCAAAAGGAATTTCCGGCGCCGTTGCCGGGGAGGATCAAGTCAAGATAGTCTCCCGGCCACGCACCATTTCTGGCGCCATTGCCGGGGAGGTTCTTCAACATATACCAGGTTCCTAATCACAAATCTCATCTCCTCGCAATTTACATTATTTGCCATTTGCCTCTCGTTTTCCTCTCCCCCACATCACAAAAAATTCCCGTTTTATTCGCCCCTCTTTTTCGTTCGCGGTTTTCTCGTCAGATCTCATGTTTGCTTGTGTTGCCATGTGCCTTCTATATGCTTGGATCTTCGCTTGCTAAAAATCTCTTGATATGGATCCCCATCCACTTGCTAATCTTTTTAAAAGATCACATCATGATGGACCAATTGCTAGTGAGTTGAGTGCACTAGATTATCTTTATGAAGTTTTGCTTGAGATTCGTGAATCTGAAAATTGTGATGAAGAAATTTATGAAGTGATTAATGATAGCTCCTTGAATGAAAAGCATGATTGCAATGATTTTAATATAAATTCTATTAATGTCAATTGTGCAAATAATATGCAAAACCCCAAGCTTGGGGATGTTAATATTGCTATGTCCACTACTTATTGCAATGATTACGATTGGGGTGATAATGATTCTTATGATCTTGAAAATTTATTTAAACCTTATGATGAATATGCTTGCGATAATATTAAAAGTGGGTTTGGAAGAGTGTCAACTTTAGCAAAATATAATCCCACTATTTTGGAAGAGTGTCAACTTTGCATGCATTTGGATCATGAAGATAATATTTTATGTGATGGCTATATTGTTGAATTTGATTATGATCCCACATGGAATTATTATGAGAGAGGAAAATATGGTTGTAGAAATTTTCATGTTACTAAATTACCTCTCGTTATGTTGAGATTGTCAATGTTTTATTCTTCTTCCTTGCATATGCTAGATATTTCTTGTCTTGATAATTTGTTTGCTTATAAAATGGCTATTCATAGGAAGTATGTTAGAATTAAGTGTGTTTGTCACATGTTTTTATGATGCTATCTTTGTGCTTCAATTCTTATCTTTCATGTGAGCATCAATAAAATCTTATGCCTAGCTAGGGGCGTAAAACAATAGCGCTTGTTGGGAGGCAACCCAATGAATAAAATTTATTTTTGCTTTTTTCTTTCTGTTCTTGAGTGTTAACACAATTATGCTACTGTTAAGATTGTGTTTTTTGTGTTTTAATTAGTGTTTGTGCCAAGTAAAGCCTTTAGGATCTTCTTGGGTGATAGTTGTTTGATCTTGCTGAAAAAGACAGAAACTTTGCGCTAACGAAAACAATTCTCATTTTTTATCAGAAAGAGATTTTGCCCTGATTCTTTTTGCAGAAGATTAATATAAAAATTACCCTGGTATTCCAAATTTGGTAGATTTTTTGGAGTTCCATAAGTATTCGAACAAATCAGATTGCTACAGACTGTTCTGTTTTGACTGATTCTGTTTTCTTTGTGTTGTGTGCTTATTTTGTTGGCTCTATGGTTTTCTTTGATGAGTTTTTGCCATAGAAAAGTTAGAATACAGTAGATATAATGCAAAAACAATATAAGAATTGGTTTGATACAGCACTTATAGTAGTGATTTATTTTTCTTACACTAACGGATCTCACGAAGATTTTGTTGAGTTTTGTGTGATTGAAGTTTTCAAATTTTGGGTTATCTTACAATGGATGAAGGAAGGATAGAAGAGCCCAATCTTGGGGATGCCCCGGCATCCCAAGCTATTATCCAAAAATGAGCAACCAACTAAGCTTGGGGATGCCCCCGAGTGGCATCCCCGCTTTCTTCCAACAACTATCGGTATTTTACTCGAAGCCATATTTTTATTCGTCACATGATATGTGTTTTGCTTGGAGCGTCTTGTATGATATGAGTCTTTGCTTGTTTTATTTTTGTTTTAAGTCATCAATCATTGCTGGACACACTTATTTTAGAGAGCCGAAATTATGTCATGACTTGTTAGAATTGCTCTCTATGCTTCACTTAAAACTTTTATGAGCAATGGACTTGCTCTAGTGCTTCACTTATATCTTTTTTTAGCACGGTGTGCTTAGTATATTTTGAAGAAATGCTCTCTTGATTCACTTAGATTTATTTTAGAGTTAGTAAAATTTTAAAGAAATTCCCTCTTGCTTCACTTAGATTATTTTGAGAGAAAGGAAAAGAATTATGCTCATGATCTTCACTTATATTTGTTTGAGCTTATGAAAAGCAACACATGAAAATTAGTCCCAAAGTGATAGATATCCAAGAAGGATAAGTAAAAAAATTCATGAAGGTCATTGGACAAAATAAACTTGATTCTTAGTAATAGTTTTGAGATATGATGATGTGATATGTGAGTTATGTTGATGAGTAATTATGCTTTAGTAAGAATATTGGTGTTAAGGTTTGTGATTACCTATGCAAGTACGAAAGTCAATAGTCATGCAATGAAATTATATCCTACTTGTGGTGCATTATTAAGTGTTAATTATGCTTAATGCTTGCTTATGAGATTATTAGTTTCTTGGTTGGTCGTTTCTCAATCTTTTGCTAGCCTTCATTCTGCACCAAGTATGATCTCTACTTCTGCATCAAAAATCCATTAAACCTTTTTTTGCCACATGAGTCCACTATATCTACCTATATGCGGTATTCTTTTGCCGTTCTAAGCAAATTTTCATGTGCCATCTCTAATTTTCAAAATAAACTTCTCTTTTGTGTGTTTGTTTCGCTCGCGGAGCAGTAACGGGTGGCTAATATTTTCCATGTTGGATGTGTTATTCTCATGATGAGTGTATATTCACTTGTCACTGCACGAGAGTAAGGCAAAGGTTTTAGTGATGCCCAGTCCCGAAATGCAAAAATGAATTTACTTTATGTTGTCAAATAATAAATTACTTGGAAAGTGTTGGTATGGAGGGCAACCGTGGATACGGCTAGCCATGGAAAGTGAAAGAATGGTGGAAAAAGGAATACACTTGATTTTCTGTTTGGGAACCGCGTATGGCATATCTAGCATGGAAAGTGTTCGGAAATCTGAGTCGTTTTTGTTGGTGGGATGGATACACCTCCCAAAATGTTTTTATCTCTAAATTTTTCGCTTTGAGATCTGGCACCTCTACAAATCCCTGCTTCCCTCTGCGAAGGGCCTTTCTTTTACTCTATGCAATTTTTATTTTTGAATTTGAGTCTCCATCTTCTCTTACAAAAGCACCAACTAAGAGGCAATATGATTGTACTTAAGTATTGGGTGTAGCTAATATTCGAGTGTGTTTCATGAATGGATCAATGTTTGAGCATGATGGGCTAGGGATAACTTATTTTAGCATTGATATTTTGAAAGACATGGTTGCTTGTTGATATGCTTGAGTATCTAAATTATTATGTCAAAACTAGACTATTGCTTTTAATCACATAAAAGTCCAAATGTCCATGCTACAAAGAAAAATAATATGATATGACATGATAAACAACACTCCACATCAAAAATTCTATTTTTGTCACTTACCTACTCGAGGACGAGTTGGAGTTAAGCTTGGGGATGCTGATACGTCTCCAACGTATCTATAATTTTTGATTGTTCCATGTTGTTTTATTATCAATCTTGGAAGTTTTATAATCATTTTATATCATTTTTGTACTAACCTATTGACATAGTGCCAGTTGCTGCTTTTTCCATGTTTTCTCACATCGCAGGAAATCAATATCAAACGGAGTCCAAATACCAAGAAACTTCACGGAGATTTTTTATGGACCAGAAGGAAGCTATTGGGCCCTGGTTACACCTAGGGGGAGTCCCGAGGAGGGGACAACCCACGAGGGCGTGCGAGGAGGCCCAGGCGCGCCCTGGTGGGTTGTGCCCACCTCGGGTGCCCCCTGACCGCCTCTTTGCTCTATAAATACCCCAAAAATCCCAGAACCCTAGGGGAGTCGATGAAATATTCATCCAGCCGCCGTAGAGTCCAGAACCACCATATCCAATCTAGACACCATTTCGGATGGGGTTCACCACCTCCATTGGTGCCTCTCCGATGATGCGTGAGTAGTTCGTTGTAGACCATCGGGTCCGTAGTTAGTAGCTAGATGGCATTCTCTCTCCTGCGGAATTCTCAATACAATGGTCTCTTGGCGATCCATATGATGTAACTACTTTTGCGGTGTGTTTGTTGGGATCTGATGAACTTTGAGTTTATGATCAGTCATATCTTTTTATATCCATGAAAGTTATTTGAGTTTCTTTGATCTCTTATATGCATGATCTCTTATAGCCTCGTATTTCTTCTCCGATATTTGGGTTTTGTTTGGCCAACTTGATCTATTTATCTTGCAATGGGAAGAGGTGCCCGTTAGTGGGTTCGATCTTACGGTGCTTGATCCCAGTGACGAAAAGGGAAACGACACGTATGTATCGTTGCTACTAAGGATAAAACGATGGGGTCTATCTCTACATAGATAGATCTTGTCTACATCATGGGATCGTTCTTATTGCATTACTCTGTTTTTCCATGAACTTAATACACTAGATGCACGCTGGATAGCGGTCGATGTGTGGAGTAATAGTAGTAGATGCAGGTAGGAGTCGGTCTACTAATCTTGGACGTGATGCCTATGTAATGATCATTGCCTGGATATCGTCATAATTATTTGAGGTTCTATCAATTGCCCAACAGTAATTTGATTACCCACCGTTTGCTATCTTTCTTGAGATAAGCCACTAGTGAAACCTACGGCCCCCGGGTCTTCCTTCTCATATATTTGCTTTGCGATCTATTTTATTTTTTCTTTTTATTCAGATCTATTAAACCAAAAAAAACAAAAAATACTTTCTTGCACTTTATTTTGTTTGTGATCTATTATTTCAATCTATTACAACTTTTCCCCGTCCACGCACCGTTTGAGGCGCAGTACCCCAAAAGGGATTGACAACCCCTTTAACACGTCGGGTTGCGAGGTGTTGTTATTTGTGTGCAGGGGCTGTTTATGTTGTGTTGCTTGGTTCTCCTATTGGTTCGATAACCTTGGTTTCATATCTATGGGAAATACCTACCGCCGCTGTGCTGCATCATTCCTTCCTCTTTGGGGAAATACCGACGTGGCTTCAAACGACATCAGGCCACCAGCCATCCACAAGGGTGGGGGCACGCCCTACCCCCCTGGGCGCGCCCCTGCCTTGTGGGCCTTCAGGCAGGCCCCCGATGCCCATCTTCTGCTATATGGTGTGTTTTGACCTGAAAAAAATCAGAAGGAAGCTTTCGGGACGAAGCATCGCCGTCTCGAGGCGGAACCTCGGCAGAACCAATCTAGGGCTCCGACGGAGCAGTTCTGCCGAGGAAACTTCTCTCCCGGAGGGGGGAATCGAAGCCATCATCATCACCAATGATCCTCTCAACATCTTCACCAGCACCATCTCCTCTCAAACCCTAGTTCATCTCTTGTATCCGATCTTTGTCTCAAAACCTCAGATTGGTACCTGTGGGGTGCTAGTAGTGTTGATTACTCCTTGTAGTTGATGCTAGTTGTTTATTCAATGGAAGATCATATGTTCAGATCCTTAATGCTATTCAATACTTCTCTGATTATGAACATGAATGTGCTTTGTGAGTATTTACGTTTGTTCCTGAGGACATGGGAGAAGTCTTGTTATAAGTAATCATGTGAATTTGGTATTCGTTCCATATTTTGATGAGATGTATGTTTTCTCTCCTCTAGTGGTGTTATGTGAACGTCGACTACATGGCACTTCACCATGATTTGGGCCTAGGGAAGGCATTTGGAAGTAATAAGTAGATGATGGGTTGCTAGAGTGACAGAAGCTTAAACCCTAGTTTATGCGTTGCTTCGTAAGGGGCTGATTTTGATCCATATGTTTCATGCTATGGTTAGATTTATCTTAATTCTTCTTTCGTAGTTGCAGATGCTTGCGAGAGGGGTTAATCATAAGTGGGAGGCTTGTCCAAGAAAGGGCAGCAACCAAGCACTGGTCCACCCACATATCAAATTAGCAAAGTAACGAACGCGAATCATATGATCATGATGAAAACTAGCTTGACAGTAATTCCCACATCTCCTTGGGAGCGCTTTGCTTTATATAAGAGTTCGTTCAGGCTTGTCCTTTGCTACAAAAAGGATTGTAACACCTTGGTGCACCTTAGTTACTTTTGTTACTTGTTACCATTACGAATTATCTGATCACACAACTATTTGTTACCGATAATTTCAGTGCTTGCAGAGAATACCTTGCAGAAAACCGCTTGTCATTTCCTTCTGCTCCACGTTGGGTTCAACACTCTTACTTATTGAAAGTACTACGATAGATCCCCTATACTTGTGGGTCATCAAGACTCTTTTCTGGCGCCGTTGCCGGGGAGTGAAGCGCCTTTGGTGACTGGAATTTGGTAAGGAAACATTTATATTACGTGCTGAAATTTATTGTCACTTGTCACTATAGAAAGTAATCCTTTGAGGGGCTTGTTCGGGGTATCTTCACCTTGACCGGAAGAGTAAAGATTTGCTCCTCAACGTACTGTACCTACTGAAAATATTTATTATGAAATTCCTTCGGGTATGATAGAGAAACTGCTGGCTAATCCTTATGCAGGAGATGGAACATTACATCCTGATATGCATCTAATCTATGTGGATGAAGTTTGTGGATTATTTAAGCTTGTAGGTTTTCCCGAGGATGGTGTCAAGAAGAAGGTCTTCCCTTTATCTTTGAAGGGAAAGGCATTGACATGGTATCATGGAACTACAACCGATTGAAATTGGAATTTCATCAGAAGTTTTATCCTATGCATCCGGTTCATCGTGATCGGAATTACATATATAATTTTTGGCCTCGTGAAGAAGAAAGTATCACTCAAGCTTGGGGGAGGCTTAAGTCAATGTTATATTCATGACCCAATCGTGAGCTCTCAAGAGAAGTTATTATTCAGAATTTTTATACTCGGCTTTCTCGTAATGATCAATCCATGCTCGATACTTCTTGTACTGGTTCCTTTATGAAGAAGACTATTGAATTCAAATGGAATTTATTGGAAAGAATTAAACACAACTCTGAAGATTGGGAACTCAACGAAGGTAAGGAGTCAGGTATAAACCTTAAGTTTGATTGTGTTAAATATTTTATGGATACCGATGCTTTTCATGAATTAAGAATTAGATATGGACTTGACTCTGAGATAGTAGGTTCTTTCTGTGAATCTTTTGCTACTCATGTTGATCTCCCTAAGGAGAAGTGGTTTAAATATCATCCTCCCATTGAAGTGAAAGTAGTATAACCTATTAAAGTTGAATAAGAAACTATTACTTATAACGTTGATCCTATTGTTCCTACTGCTTATATTGAGAAACCACCTTTTCCTGTTAGAATGAAGGATCATGCAAAAGCTTCAACTGTGGTTCGTAAGAGTTATACTAGGAAACCTACACCCTCTGAGCAAATTAAAGTTGAACCTAGTATTGCTTTGGTTAAACATATCTTGGTAGATAATATTGATGGGCATGTTATTTTTTCTATGATGAAGGTGCTAGAATTGCTAAACCTGATATTAAAGATAAACGTAGACCCGTTGTTGGCATGCCTGTTGTTTCTATTAAAATAGGAGATCATTGTTATCACGGCTTATGTGATGTGGGTGCTAGTGTGAGTGCAATTCCTTTTTCCTTATATCAAGAAATTATGAATAATATTGCACCTGCTGAGATAGAAGATATTGATGTTACTATTAAGCTTGCTAATAGAGATACTACATCACCAATTGGGATTGTTAGAGATGTTGAAGTCTTGTGTGGTAAAATAAAATACCCTACTGATTTTCTTGTTCTTGCTTCCCCACAAGATGATTTTTGTCCCATTATATTTGGTAGACCTTTCTTGAATATTGTTAATGCTAAGATAGACTATGAGAAGGAAATTGTTACCGTATGTTTTGGGGATATGTCTCATGATTTTAATTTCTCAAAATGTCGTAGACAACCCCATGGTAAAGAATTGCCTAGTAAGGATGAAATTATTGGTCTTGCTTTTATTGCTGTGGCTCCTACTGATCCTTTTAAAAAATATTTGCTAGACCATGAAAATGATATGAAAGAAAGGAAGTAGATGAAATATTCTTTAATCAAGGGCCTGTTTTGAAACACAACTTGCCTGTTGAAATCCTTGGGGATCCGCCTCCACCCAAGGGTGATCCCATGTCTGAGCTCAAACAATTACCTGATACTTTGAAGTATGCTTATCCTGACAAAAAGAGGATATATCCTATTATTATTAGTGCTAACCTTTTAGAGCATGAAGAAAATAAATTATTGAAAACTCTGAAGGAGCACCGTGCCACTATTGGATATACTCTTGATGATCTTAAGGGCATTAGTCCCACTCTATGTGAGCACAAAATTAATTTGGAGCCTAATGCTAAGCCAGTTGTTGATCATCAATGATGGTTAAATCCTAAGATGAAAAAAGTGGTAAGAAATGAAATACTAAAGCTTCTAGAGGCAGGTATAATTTATCCTATTGCTGATAGTAGATGGGTGAGTCACGTTCATTGTGTCCCTACGAAGGGAGGTATTACTATTGTTCCCAATGATAAGAATGAATTGATCCCACAAAGAATTGTTACAGGTTATAGAATGGTAATTGATTTTGGCAAATTGAACAAAGCTACTAGAAAAGATCGTTACCCTCTACCTTTTATTGATAAAATGCTAGGAAGATTATCTAAACATACACATTTTTGCTTTCTTGATGGTTATTCTGGTTCTCTCAAAAACCTGTGTCAAACAAGGACCAAGAAAAGACCACTTTTACTTGCCCTTTCGGTACTTTTGCTTATAGGCGTATGCCTTTTGGTTTATGCAATGCACCTGCTACCTTTCAAAGATGTATGACTGCTATATTCTCTGACTTTTTTGAAAAGATTGTTGAGGTTTTCATGGATGATTTCTCCATTTACGGAACTTCTTTTGATGATTGCTTAAGCAACCTTGATCGAGTTTTGCAGAAATGTGAAGAAACTAATATTTTCTTGAATTGGGAGAAGTGCCACTTTATGGTTAATGAAGGTATTGTCTTGGGGCATAAAATTTCCGAAAGAGGTGTTGAAGTTGATAAACCTAAAGTAGATGTTATTGAAAAGATGTCGTGTACTGAAGATATCAAAGGTATAAAAAGTTCATTGGTCATGCTGGTTCCTATAAGAGGTTTATTAAAGACTTCTCTAAAAAATTTAGGCCTCTCACTAATCTCTTGCAAAAAGATGTTCCTTTTCTTTTTGATGATGATTGTGTAGAAGCATTTGAAATACATAAGAAAGCCTTAATTTCTGCACCTATTGTTCAACCACCTGATTGGAATTTACCCTTTAAAATTATGTGTGATGCTAGTTATTATGCTATTGGTGTTGTTCTAGGGCAATGAGTTGATAAGAAATTGAATGTTATTCATTATACTAGTAAAACTCTAGACAGTGCCTAGAGAAATTATGCTACTACTAAAAAGGAATTTTTAGCAGTTGTTTTAGCTTGTGATAAGTTCATATCTTATATTATCGATTCAAAAGTAACTATTCACATTGATCATGCTGCTATTAAATATCTTATGGAAAAGAAAGATGCTAAACCTAGACTTATTAGATGGGTTCTCTTGCTTCAAGAATTTGATTTGCATATTATTGATAGAAAGGGAGCTGAGAATCCCGTTGCCGACAGCTTGTCTAGGTTAGAAAATGTTCTTGATGACCAACAGCCTATTGATGATAGCTTTCCTGATGAGCAATTAGCTGTCATAAATGCTTCTCATAACACTCCATGTATGCTGATTACGCTAATTAGATTGTTGCTAAATTTATACCACCTAGTTTCACATACCAGGACATTACTTTTGGGATGACCCACACCTTTATAAAGAAGGAGTAGATGGTGTTATTAGACGTTGTGTACCTGAGCGTGAACAGGAATAAATCCTATGCAAGTGTCACTCTAAGGCTTACGGAGGACACCACACCGGATATAGAACTGCACACAAGGTATTGCAATCTGGTTTTTATTGGCTTACTCTTTTCAAGGATGCTCGTAAGTTTGTCTTGTCTTGTGATGAATGCCAGAGAATTGGCAATATTAGTAGACATCAAGAAATGCCTATGAATTATTCACTTGTTATTGAACCATTTGATGTTTGGGGGTTTGATTATATGGGACCTTTTCCTTCCTCTAATGGGTATACACATATTTTGGTTGTTGTTGATTACGTTACTAAGTGGGTAGAAGCTATTCCAACCAGTAGTGCTGATCATAACACTTCTATTAAGATGCTTAAAGAAGTTATTTTTCCGAGGTTTGGACTCCCTAGGTATTTAATGATTGATGGTGGTTCACATTTTATTCATGGTGCTTTCCGTAAAATGCTTGCTAAGTATGATGTTAACCATAGAGTTGCATCTCCATATCATCCTAAGTCTAGTGGTCAAGTAGAATTGAGCAATAGAGAGATTAAATTGATTTTGCAAAAGACTGTTAATAGATCTAGAAAGAATTGGTCTAAGAAACTTGATGATGCATTATGGGCTTATTGAACTGCTTATAAGAACCCTATGGGTATGTCTCCATATAAAATGGTTTATGGAAAAGCATGTCACTTACCTCTCGAACTAGAACATAAAGCTTATTGGGCAATCAAAGAGCTCAACTATGATTTCAAACTTGCCGGTGAGAAGAGGTTATTTGACATTAGCTCACTTGATGAATGGAGAACCCTAGCCTATGAGAATGCCAAGTTGTTTAAAGAAAAGGTTAAAAGATGGCATGACAAAAGGATACAAAAGCGTGAGTTTAATGTAGGTGCTCATGTTTTGCTATACAACTCTCATTTAAGATTTTTTGCAGGAAAGCATCTCTCTAAATGGGAAGGTCCTTACATTATCAAGGAGGTTTACCGTTCCAGTGCCATCAAAATCAACAACGCCGATGGCACAAATCCGAAGGTGCTAAACGGTCAAAGAATCAAACATTATATCTCAGGTACTCCCATAAATGTTGAGACCAATATTATTAATACCATAACACCGGAGGAGTAAATAAGGGATACTTTTCAGAATGTTTCAGACTCCGAAAAGGAATAGGTATGTGGTACGGTAAGTAAACCGGCTCCAAAATTGTTCTAACAACAATTTTTCTCCGTTTTGGAATATTTAAAAATTTGGAAAATTAAAAGTAGTCCGAAAGATGCATGAGGAGACCACAAGGGTGGAGGGCGCGCCCTACCCCCCTGGGCGCGTTCCCCTGCCTTGTGGCCACCTCGTGTGCCTTCCGGACCCCGTTTTCTTGCACAATACTTCTTTTGGTCGATAAAAAATTATTATATAACCTCCTGAAGGTTTTGACCACGGTACCACGGCAAAATCCCCGGTTTTCGTTTTGAGTTGCTTCTGGAGCAGATTTGGAGCAAGATGTCTTTGCAAGAGTCGGTCGGGGAGAGCTGTGTCTCTCATCCGACACTGGGCCCAATGGCAAATAGCGAGGCTGGCCACTTTGGGCAATCAATGGAGGAAGAGATGGAGGCTGACTTGAAAAGGGTGGATGCCATGGAGGAGCATCAAGAAGCTACATCTCGTCTTCAAACTGGATTTATGCTGGAGGAGCTTCAGAGCTCAGCAATACCAGATTCTGTCATTCCTCCCAATGCTAGATTTCTCTCTTATGAAAATATGAAAAAGAGTGTTGCTTTTTCTCCCGCATCTATGAAACATCCATGGGTAATTGGAGCTCTAGCTGTCATGGATAAACTTCGCAAGGAAGTAATGGATCTTAAGCAGCAAAATAATAAGCTCGAGGAGGATAATCGCATCCTAAGGGGCATCATCGCCAAGAAAATCACATCACCACCGCCGAAGAAAGAGACATAACTACATGGGTATGGGCACTCCCCTTGGCAACTGCCAAGCTTGGGGTAGGTGCCCCGGTATCGTATCACCATCACACCTTTACCTTTATCGTTTTTCTTAATTCGATCATTTTGGTTATATCTTGATGTAGTAGAATAAAGTTTTTAGTATGATCCAGCTTTGAGTTTTGTTTTGATCTCTATCTATGCAATCGAGTCTGTGAGTTATATATAATAAAGAGTAGTTTTGAGTTGAGGGCTTTGCTTTCTAGTTCTGATCCTGAGGGAATTAAAGAAAAGAATGGAATAAAAAGAAATAAAAATATCATATATTGATCTTATGGAGAGTAATAACTTCACATATAAAGAGTATGATGAAAAGTCGTTGATAGTTGACTAACATAGTTTTGGTCATTGTTGCAATTAATTGGAAGTAGTAAAGAAAGAGAGGCTTCACATATAAATATACTATCTTAGACCTCTTTTGTAATTGTGAGCACTCATTAAAATATGACATGCTAAAAAGTTGATGTTGGACAAGGAAGACAACATAATGGGTTATGTTTTCTTATATCTGAATAGAAGTTATATTGTCATGGATCCTCCAACACGTTGATCTTGATTTTTCCTCTTATGCTAGCCAAATCCTTGGCACCAAGTAGCGATACTACTTGTGCATCCAAATATCCCTTAAAACTAGTTTTGCCATGAGAGTCCACCATACCTACCTATGGATTGAGTAAGATCCTTCAAGTAAGTTGGCATCGGTGCAAGCAATAAAAATTGCTCTCTAAATATGTATGATCTATTAGTGTGAAGAAAATAAACTTTATACGAACTTGTGATATGGAAGAAATAAAAGCGACAGACTGCATAATAAAGTTTTTTATCACAAGCGGCAATATAAAGTGATGTTCTTTTGCATTAAGATTTTCTGCATCCAACCATAAAAGCGCATGACATCCTCTGCTTCCCTATGCGAAGGGCCCATCTTTTACTTTTATCTTCTACCCTTATACAAGAGTCATGGTAATCTCCACCTTTCCTTTTTTACACTTTTTCTTTTGGCAAGCACTATGTGTTGGAGAGATCTAGATACATTTATATCCACTCGGATGTAGGCTATCATAAAGTATTATTGTTGACATTACCCTTGAGGTAAAAGGTTGGGAGGCAAAACTATAAGCCCCTATCTTTATGTGTGTCCGATTGAAGCTTTGAACCCATAAGTATCGCATGAGTGTTAGCAATTGTGAAAGACTAAATGATAGTTGAGTATGTGGACTTGCTGAAAAGCTCTTGAATTGTATCTTTCCGATGTTACGAAAATTGCAGTTGCTTCAATAACTGAGATCATAGTTTGTTAGTTTTCAATAACGTCTTTGATTCATACTTTACCTTGTGAACGAATTGTTACTTTAGCATAAGAAATTATATGACATTATATGTTGTTGCTCAAAACATGATCATGATGCCCTCATGTCCGTATTTTATTTAATCGACACCTCTATCTCTAAACCTGTGGGCATATTTTTCGATTTCGGCTTCCGCCTGAGGACAAGCGAGGTTCAAGCTTGGGGGGTTGATACGTCCATTTTGCATCATGCTTTTGTATCGATATTTATTGCATTATAGGTTGTTAGTACACATTATAGCACAATACTTATGCCTTTTCTCTCCTATTTTACAAGGTTTACATGAAGAGGGAGAATGGAGACAGCTAGAATTCTGGACTGGAAAAGGAGCAAACATTAGAGACCTATTCCGCACAAATCCAAAAGTCCTGAAACTTCACAAAGAATTATTTCGGAATATATAAAAAATATTGGGCGAAGAAAGCACCAAAGGGGGGCCAACCAGCCATCCACAAGGGTGGGGGCACGCCCTACCCCCTGGGCGCGCCCCTGCCTTGTGGGCCACCTTGCAGGCCCCCTATGCCCATCTTCTGCTATATGGTGTGTTTTGACCAGGAAAAAATCAGAAGGAAGCTTTCGGGACGAAGCGCCGTCGTCTCGAGGCGCAACCTGGGTACAACCAATTTAGGGCTCCGGCGGAGTTGTTCTGCCGGGGAAACTCCCCCCCCCCCCCCGAAGGGGGAAATTGAAGCCATCATCATCACCAACAATCCTTTCATCGAGAGGGGGTCAATCTCCATCAACATCTTCACCAGCACCATCTCCTCTCAAACCCTAGTTCATCTCTTGTATCCAATCTTTGTCTCAAAACCTCAGATTGGTACCTGTAGGTTGCTAGTAGTGTTGATTACTCCTTGTAGTTGATGCTAGTTGGTTTATTCGGTGGAAGATCATATGTTCAGATCCTTAATGCTATTCAATACTCCTCTGATTATGAACATGAATATGCTTTGTTAGTAGTTACGTTTGTTCCTGAGGACATGGGAGAAGTCTTGTTATAAGTAATCATGTGAATTTGGTATTCCTTCGATATTTTCATGAGATGTATGTTGTCTCTCCTCTAGTGGTGTTATGTGAACGTCGACTACATGACACTTCACCATGATTTGGGCCCAGGGGAAGGCTTTGGGAAGTAATAAGTAGATGATGGGTTGCTAGAGAGACAGAAGCTTAAACCCTAGTTTATGCGTTGCTTCGTAAGGGGCTGATTTTGATCCATATGTTTCATGCTATGGTTAGATTTATCTTAATTCTTCTTTCGTAGTTACGGATGCTTGCGAGATGGGTTAATCATAAGTGGGAGGCTTGTCCAAGAACGGGCAGCCCCAAGCACCGGTCCACCCACATATCAAATTATCAAAGTAACGAACGTGAATCATATGAGCATGATGAAAAATCGCTTGACAGTAATTCCCATGTGTCCTCTGGAATGCTTTGCTTTATATAAGAGTTCGTTCAGGCTTGTTCTTTTCTACAAAAAGGATTGGGACACCTTGCTGCACCTTAGTTACTTTTGTTACTTGTTATCCGTTATGAATTGTCTTATCACACAACTATCTGTTATCGATAATTTTAGTGCTTGCAGAGAATACCTTGCTGAAAATCGCTTGTCATTTCCTTCTGCTCCTCGTTGGGTTCGGCAATCTTACTTATCGAAATTACTACGATAGATCCCCTATACTTGTGGGTCATCAGCATGGTTCGCAAGTATCAAATGATTTATAATCAAGTGATTACAGAAGTCCATCTGTATGGAGTTTCTTCATGCGCTTTACACAATATGACCCAAACGGCAGTGCCACAAGTATGTTGCACTATCATTATCAACTTTGCATCTTTTGGCATCGATATTATGAATATGTGTATCACTACGATCAAGATTCAACAAGAATAGACCATTCATCAAGGGTGCATGACCATAAAAGATATTACTCTTATGCAATAGTCATGGTGATCTTCACCTTTCCTTTTTACGCTTTTTCTTTTGGCAGGCACTATGTGTTGGAGAGATCTAGATATATTTATATCCACTCGGATGTAGGTTATCATAAAGTTTTATTGTTGACATTACCCTTGAGGTAAAAGGTTGGGAGGCAAAACTATAAGCCCCTATCTTTCTCTGTGTCCGATTGAAGCTTTGAACCATAAGTATCACGTGCGTGTTAGCAATTGTGAAAGACTAAATTATAGTGGAGTATGTGGACTTGCTGAAAAGCTCTTGAATTGAATCTTTCCAATGTTATGAAAATTGCAGTTGCTTCAATAACCGAGATCATAGTTTGTTAGTTTTCAACAAGTCTTTGATTCATGCGTTACCTTGTGAACGAATTGTTACTTTAGCATAAGAAATTATATGACATTATATGTTGCTGTTCAAAACATGATCGTGATGCCCTCATGTCCGTATTTTATTTTATCAACGCCTCTATCTCTAAACATGTGGGCATATTTTTCGATTTCGGCTTCCGCCTGAGGACTAGTGAGGTCTAAGCTTGGGGAGTCGATACGTCAATTTTGCATCATGCTTTTGTATCAATATTTATTGCATTATGGGCTGTTCTTACACATTATAGCACAATACTTATGCCTTTTCTCTCCTATTTTACAAGGTTTACATGAAGAGGGAGAATGCCGACAGCTGGAATTCTGGACTAGAAAAGGAGCAAATATTAGAGACCTATTCCGCAGAAATCCAAAAGTCCTGAAACTTCACGATGAATTATTTTGGAATATATAAAAAATATTGGGCGAAGAAACACCAGAGGGGGGCCAACCAACCATCCACAAGGGTGGGGGCACGCCCTACCCCCTGGGCGCGCCCCTGCCTTATGGGTCACCTGGCAGGCCCCCGATGCCGATCTTCTGCTATATGGTGTGTTTTGACCAGGAATAAATCAGAAGGAAGCTTTCGGGACGAAGCGCCATTGTCTCGAGGCGGAACCTAGGCAAAACCAATTTAGGGCTCCGGCGGAGCTGTTCTGCCAAGGAAACTTCCCTCCCGAAGGGGGAAATCAAAGCCATCGTCATCACCAACGATCCTCTATCGAGAGGGGGTCAATCTCCATCAACATCTTCACCAGCACCATCTCCTCTCAAACCCAGGTCATCTCTTGAATCCGATCTTTGTCTTAAAACCTCAGATTGGTACCTATAGGTTGCTAGTAGTGTTGATTACTCCTTGTAGTTGATGGTAGTTGGTTTATTCGGTGGAAGATCATATGTTCGGATCCTTAATGCTATTCAATAATCCTCTGATTATGAACATGAATATGCTTTGTGAGTAGTTACATTTGTTCCTGAGGACATCGGAAAAGTCTTGTTATAAGTAATCATGTGAATTTTGTATTCCTTCGATATTTTGATGAGATGTATGTTGTCTCTCCTCTAGTGGTGTTATGTGAACGTCGACTACATGACATTTCACCATGATTTGGGCCTAGGGGAAGGCATTGGGAAGTAATAAGTAGATGATGGGTTGCTAGAGTCACAAAAGCTTAAACCCTAGTTTATGCGTTGCTTCCTAAGGGGATGATTTCGATCCATATGTTTCATGCTATGGTTAGATTTATCTTAATTCTTCTTTCGTAGTTGCGGATGCTTGCGAGAGGGGTTAATCATAAGTGGGAGGCTTGTCCAAGAAAGGGCATCCCCAAGCACCGGTCCACCCACATATAAAATTATCAAAGTAACGAACGTGAATCATGTGAGCATGATGAAAACTAGCTTGACAGTAATTCCCACGTGTCCTCTGGAATGCGTTGCTTTATATAAGAGTTCATTCAGGCTTGTCCTTTGCTACAAAAAGGATTGGGCCACCTTGCTGCACCTTAGTTACTTTTGTTACTTGTTATCCGTTACGAATTATCTTTTCACACAACTATCTGTTATCGATAATTTCAGTGCTTGCAGAGAATACCTTGCTGAAAACCGCTTGTCATTTCCTTCTGCTCCTCATTGGGTTCGACAATCTTACTTATCGAAAGTACTATGATAGATCCCCTATACTTGTGGGTCATCAGCATGGTCGCAAGTATCAAATGATTTATAATCAAGTGATTCTAGAAGTCCATCTGTATGGAGTTTCTTCATGCGCTTTACACAATATGACCTAAACGGCAGTGCCACAAGTATGTTGCACTATCATTATCAACTTTGCATCTTTTGGCATCGATATTATGAATATGTGTATCACTACGATCAAGATTCAACAAGAATATACCATTCATCAAGGGTGCATGACCATAAAAGATATTACTCATATAAATAGAACAACCATTATTCTCCAATTTAAATGAATAACCGTCTCGCAATAAACAAGATCCGGATATAATGTTCATGCTCAACGATGGCACCAAATAACAATTTTGAGATCTAAAACTAATCACTGCCCACAGCTCTTTGTGTTCGACTTGTGCATATCATCTACGCAAAGACCTGGCTCGGATGCCACTGATGGGAAACGTTGTATGGAAAACAAAAAAATTCTACGCACACGCAAGATCTATCCATGGAGATGCATAGCAGCGAGAGGGGAGAGTGTGTCTACGTACCCTCGTAGACCATAAGCGGAATCGTTTATTATCGTGGTTGACGTAGTCGAACATCTTTGTGATCCAACCGATCAAGTACCAAACGTACGGCACCTCCGTGTTCAGCACACGTTTAGCTCGCTGACATCCTTGCCTTATTGATCTAGCAAAACGGGTGAAGTAGTAGATGAGTTCTAGCCGCACGGCGGCGTGGTGACGGCGGTGATGATGCTATCTCCGCAGGGCTTCGCCTAAGCACTCGGAAAATATGACCGAGGGACGAAACTATGGAGAGGGGCACCACACACGACTAAGAGATTGTCATGATCTTGTGTGGTGCCCCCTCCCTGATATATATATAGGTGGCGAGAGAGGGGAGGCATCTAGGAGGCGCCCCAAGGGTGGCCAAATCCCCCTTGGGCTCCTACCCTCTGATGTCTACTATGCAACATTATTCTTGTAGACTCGTGTTGGGCCTCCAAGCGCAGAGTTTTGTAGGACAGTAGCAATTTTCCCTCAAGTGGATGACCTAAAGTTTATCAATCCGTGGAAGGTGTAGGATGAAGATGGTCTCTCTCAAACAACCCTACAACCAAATACAAGAAATCTCTTGTGTCCCCAACACACCCAATACAATGGCAAATTGTATAGGTGCACTAGTTCGGCGAAGAGATGGTCATAAAAGTGTAATATTGATGGTAGAAATATATTTTTATAATCTGAATAAATAAACACAGCAAGTGTTGAGGATATAGACCTTAGAGTCACCCGCCAGGAGGGGCCCGGTAACTCATATGGTCATTGCCAGAAGCCCGACGCCAAGCTTGAAAACGGTGGGCCAAAGATGGGTTTAAGACCCGGATATGGTTTAAGGCCCGTAGTTACAATCATTATCATAGTAGAACTTGTAGTGCAAGGCAAGGATAGCTGAGAGTCCGAGACGGACACTCTTATGAGCCGGCCGGGACTCTGAGAGCTGCTGGGCGTCAGCCTCCCTATATAAAGGGACGACCCGGCAGCGATTTAGGGACAGGAACAATCTGATCGAGAGCCAGGCATAGCGGTTTAGCTCCCTGGCTATCGAAACCCTAATCAATACCACATCTGTCGGGTGGTTGGTGCGACATATGCCAAGGGATGGCTTATCATTGTGGGAGCCAATAAAATGTCGCCGGTGCCTGGAAACGGGATGAGGGGAAGACATGCACGCCGGCGGATCTTACCCAGGTTCGGGGCTCTCCGAGGAGATAACACCCCTAGTCCTGCTCTGCGGGGTCTCCGCATGATCACTAGATCGATGAAAGGTAGCTACAATCGCTCCTAGAGCTGTTGAGATCAAGGGAGAAGAAGAACAAGGCTAGCTCTTGCTTCTCTCTATCTATGGTGTGTGTGTGTGCTATGCTTAGAAGCACACTATGCTCAGAGCCCAACCCTTTGCATGGGTGCTCCGGGGGGTTTATATAGGCCTACCCCCCGGGGATACAATGGTAATCCGGCTGGGCTCTGGTCCCAGCCGTCAGTGTCTACGCTCGCCGGCTTCTCCGCCGGCTGCTGGGTCCCGCCGGCTGCCGGCTACTTGGTCGACAGGCCGGCCCCACCGCCTAGGTTCTTGTCGGCGGCTGCTTACTGTAGCCACGCCTCTGATGACGAGGGCTTTGTCGAGGTAAGCGTGGCTACAGTGGGCCGCCTCGGGGGCTCTCACTGTAGCCTTACCTCGTCTTGTCTCCTTAATGGGGCTCCTGCTTCGAGGAAGGGAGTAGCCGGCTTCTGGAGGCCGGCTACGCTCTTGGCCGACTGGGAAAGGCCGGGCCGCCTTCACGCCTCTCTCTGGCTGAAGGGGCCCGCCGCCCGCGGGCCGTACGGGAGTCGGTCGTGGGTGACATCGAGGCCAGCATGGCTACAATGCCGAGCCGCACGGGAGACGGCCGTCCCGTACGGCCTCCTGTAGCCATGCCCGCCTCGGGCTTTGGGGGTAGTGGGCCGCACTGTGGCCACACCCCGTCGTGTCGCCGTTATGTGGGAACTGCTTTGGTGGTTATGGTCTCGGCCGGCTCCTAGGAGTCGGCGTCCTTCTTGGCCGGCTTCTTGGAGTCGGCCACCCCGTAGTCATCCTGGGGAGGAGTTGGTGAGGCTGGGTCGCCTTCCGGGAGTCGGCTTCAGAGGTAGCCGGCCAGGGAAGGCGGCCCAACGCTCGGAGTGCTTGGAGGCCCGAAGGCCTGATAATTTTTTCAGAAGAACCAGGGGTAGTCGGTTAGGCTACCCGTGGCCATTTACTCCGACAACCTCAAACTGGACGTAGGCTTTTACCTTCACCGTAAGGGGCCGAACCAGTATAAACCCTCGTGTTCCTTGTCCCGCTTAACCCCTTCAAGCTTCCTAGTTGCGATGGCTCCATGACTAAGTCCTAGCTCGAGGACATCTGCCATGACAATTCCACGACAGTTGGCGCCCACCGTGGGGCCAGCGCACGGTGGATTTGAGTTCTTGAAGGGCAGCTTCGAAGGGCTCAAGGGATACGCTGTGGGCCGGATGACCAAGAGTCGTCGCGGCAAGCTCTACATCGACGATGCAAACTGGGGCCCCAACGCCGGCTCAATTGAGTACGGTTACCAGGTCCCCTTCGGCGGAATTCATGTTTTCATTGGCAAGATTGGTGAGCTGGGCCCTGAGCCGGATCTCTGCACCGATCTCATCGAGACGGCTCAGCGTGCACGACCCGCCCGGGCCCGGCCTGCCTTAAGGCATGCTTTTGTGGGGTGTATCCATGGAGGACTCTCTGATCGATCTGGATCTGGTGATGAGACGGCCGCCGGCTCTGACGGCGAGTCGGCCACCGATGAGTCAAACTCGTTGTATCAACTTCAAGATGGCAGGCTCATGGGTTGTTCCGATGGTGACAGTATTCCAGACCTATTTGAGCCGCCAAGCCGGGTTGGAATCTTTATGGCCGGTGCGCAGCCTGTTCAGAACCCCGCTGCTGGAGCGGGAAACCCGGTGCCTTCTCCGGCTCAGGTGCTGATGGATCTTACGGACAAGATGACGGCCCTGTTAACCGCCACGGTTGACCCGGCGGATCAAGCTCAGCATGATGCGGAGGTGGCACAGTTAAAGTTGGGTCTAGTGAAAGCTAAGGAGGATCTGGCAGCGGAAGGGATCAGGATGGCTGCGGAGAGGGCGGCTCTCGATGCCCAAACTCAGTTGATCCAGGCACAGTCCTTCTGGCTCATGATGGATCAGAACGCGTCCAATGAGGTCATGAGAAGGAGGCATCAAAAGGCCCAATCTCGACTCCCTCCGGTTTACGATCCACACAACCTCTTCAACACGCCAGGTGCAGGGTCTAGTAACCCGCCAGGGGTCATAGTGCCCGGGTCTGGAACCCCTATTCAGTCAATAGTGATGGGGCCTCCCCAGGTGCCCCCTGCCCCGCCTCAGTATGTGCCAATACCCCCGGGTCATTATAATAACCCGCTGGAGAACATGGTCGCCGCGGCAGCACGGCTGGCGGCTCTCCCAGTCGACGGCGACTCTCCGACGGCTATTGAAACCCGCCGGGTCAGGGAACTCCTTCAGACAGCACTAGCGCAGCAAGAGGCCTACTCCTACAGCCGGGACAGGATCCACTCGACCCCTCGGCCAGGCCGGAGCCCGAGTTACAATAGACACATGGTCTCAGCGACCGGCTCAAGTAACGTCTGACGCCATGACCCGCCCCCTGGCCATGGCCCGGTTCATAACGGAGCTTTTCATGCAGCAGACCAGGATAGAGCGCGGCAGGAGGCGGAGCAGGTGCCTCAGTTGATGGCTTACCAGACTCCCCCGTCTTATCCGACGACTTCCGCCGACGTGGGTATCCCTACCAGGACTGGGGGTGTCCCTTGTTTAGTGCCAGCTATCCGCAATGAACGTCTACCCAAGGACTTCAAAGGTCCTAGGAAGGTGCCTAATTACACAGCAGACTAAGGTGCTCATGGATGGAGGCAGCAGCATCAACATCCTCTATTATGAGACTTTTCGCCGTATGGGGTTGGTTGATAAGAACCTCAGCCAGTCAAACACTATCTTCCATGGTGTGGTACCTGGTAAGTCGGCTTATCCAGTCGGCAAGATCGAGTTGGAAGTGGCCTTTGGAGATGAGAACAACTACAGGGTGGAAAAATTGACCTTTGAGGTGGTCAAGATAAGAAGTCCGTACCATGCTATATTTGGGCGACCGGCTTACGCCAAGTTCATGGCACGGCCGTGTTATGTTTACTTACAGCTCAAGATGCCGGGTCATAATGGGACCATTACGGTTCACGGCAGCCGGAAGGTGGCCCTGGAATGTGAGGAAGGAGATGCAGCTTATGCAGAATCTGTTTGTGCAACAGAGGAGTTGAAGTTTTACAAAGACAACGTTGACCCAACAGATATGACCTCTCTGAAAAAGCCGACTACGGAGCATGAGCCAGAAATGAAATTTAAGTCGGCTGATGAGACTAAACTTGTTGATTTCATTCCAGGAGATTCATCTCAGCAGTTTAGCATCAGTGCCAACCTGGATCCAAAATAGGAAAGCGCGCTCATCGAGTTCATCCGTGAGAATAGGGACATCTTCGCATGGAAACCTTCTGACATGCCAGGTGTACCTAGAGAACTCGCTGAGCACACTCTCAATGTTGATCCGAAATTTAAGCCGGTCAGGCAGTTCCTTCGGTGGTTCATTGAGGAGAGGCGGAAAGCTATTGGTGAAGAGGTGGCCCGGCTCTTGGCGGCTAGGTTTATTGTTGAAGTCTTTCACCCAGAGTGGTTAGCTAACCCGGTGCTCGTGCTCAAGAAGAACGGCACTTGGCGGATGTGTGTGGATTATACGGACTTAAACAAGGCGTGTCCGGCTGATCCTTTTGCCCTCCCCCGTATTGATCAAATTATTGATGCTACGGCAGGTTGTGCGCGCTTAAGTTTCTTGGATGATTATTCCGGATATCATCAGATTAAAATGGCAGTTAAGGACCAGGAGAAGACGGCGTTCATCACTCCCTTTGGAGCCTTCTGCTATGTGTCTATGCCCTTTGGACTCAAGTGTGCACAGGCGACTTACCAGCGTTGTGTACAGAACTGTCTTCATAAACAGATTGGGCGCAATGTTCACGCTTATGTGGACGATATTGTGGTTAAGTCCATAAAAGAGGAAACCCTGATAGATGATTTAAGGGAAACCTTTGATAATCTCTAGGTCTACAAGATGATGCTTAACCCGGCCAAGTGTGTTTTTGGTGTTCCTGCAGGCAAACTTTTGGGTTTCTTGGTTTCTGACAGAGGCATTGAAGCTAACCCGGAGAAGATCAAAGCCATCACCTCCCTAGCTAAGCCGGCGTGTATAAATGATGTTCAGCGCTTGGCGGGTCGCATCGCTGCTTTAAGCCGGTTTATAAGCCGTTTGGGTGAGAAGGCCATGCCATTATATCAGTTGATGAAGAAAACTGATAACTTTGTCTGGAATGATGCAGCTAATACTGCCTTTGAGGATTTGAAGAAGCAGCTGGCAGAGCCTCTAGTCCTTGCTGCTCCGGTTGATAAGGAGCCCTTATTATTATATATGGCGGCGAACACACGAGCCGTCAGTGTGGCCATGGTGGTGGAGCGCAAGGAGGAGGGTAAGGAGCATCCGGTTCAGCGGCCGGTTTATTATGTCAGCGAAGTGCTCATTGAGTCCAAGCAGCGGTATCCGCATTGGCAGAAGCTTGTTTATGGTGTGTTCATGGCGAGCCGAAAACTTAAGCATTATTTTCAGGGTCATCCCATCACTGTGGTCAGTTCTGCCTCTCTTGGTGATATCATTCAAAACAGAGAGGCCACAGGGAGAGTGGCTAAGTGGGCCATAGAGTTTGGACCTCATGGTCTCAAGTACGTGCCACACACTGCTGTTAAATCTCAGGCCTTGGTGGATTTCATCAATGACTGGACAGAGTCACAAGTGCCCGAGCAGAAGCCGGATAACACATATTGGACTATTCACTTTGATGGGTCCAGGCAGTTGGAGGGCTCGGGGGCTAGAGTCGTGTTGGCTTCCCCTAAAGGTGACAAGTTCCATTATGTGCTACAGTTGCTGTTTCCTTGCACTAACAACGCGGCTGAGTACGAGGCCTTGCTCCATGGTCTTCGGATGGCTAAAGAGATGAGCTTAAGCCGGGTAAGGTGCTTCGGCGACTCAGACTTGGTGGCTCAACAAGTATCAGGAAAGTGGGATTCCAAGGACCCTGTCATGGCGGCTTATCGCCGTGAAGTTGATGCCATTGCTGGGCACTTTCAGGGTTACCAAGTGGAACACATCGATCGCAGGAAGAACGAGGCGGCTGATGCTTTAAGCCGGCTGGGCTCTCAGCGAAAACCGGTACCGCCTAATACTTTCCTGGATGTCCTATATAACCCTTCTGTTAAGTTGCCTACAGAGGAAGGCTTGGCTGTCCCTGACCCGAAGGCACGACTGGTGGCGGCTCTCCATATCATACCGGACTGGACAATGCCCTATCTGGCTTACATGACCCGGGGCGAGTTGCCTGAGGATGAAACTTTGGCCAGGCAAATAACCCGGTGATTTAAGTCAATGATTGTTATCAATGGCGAGTTGCATCACCGCAGTGTTTCGGGAGCATTTCAACGTTGTGTTTCCCCTGAGGAAGGTCAAGAGATCTTGCGTGAGATTCATGAAGGGGATTGTGGCCATCACGTCGGCTCAAAGTCTCTTGTGGCCAAGGCTTTTCATCATGGTTTTTATTACCTGATGGCTCATGCTGATGCAGAGGACTTGGTCAGTAAGTGTGATGGCTGCCAAAGGTTCTCGCGACGGCCTCATGTACCGGCTCAAGAGCTGAGGATGATCCCAATTACTTGGCCCTTTGCGGTCTGGGGGCTTGATATGGTTGGGCCTTTCAAAAGGTCCAAGGATAAGAAGACCCACCTTTTGGTGGAAATTGACAAGTTTACCAAGTGGGTTGCAGCGGAGCCAGTTAGCAAGCGCGATGCAGCCACGGCGGTTCAGTTTATGAAAAAGGTGATCTTTCGCTTTGGTTTTCCGCACAGCATTATCACTGACAATGGCACCAATCTCTCCAAAGGCGCCATGGAAGAGTTTTGTCAATGAGAGCATATCCGACTTGATGTTTCCTCAGTGGCTCATCCTCAATCCAATGGTCAAGCTGAGAGAGCTAATCAGGAGATTCTGAAGGGCATCAAGCCCCGGCTTTTGGTCCCTTTGCAACGGACGCCGGGTTGTTGGGTGGAGGAGTTGCCCTCCGTGTTATGGAGCATCAACACTACTCCTAACAGGTCTACAGGTTTTACGCCTTTCTTCATGGTTTATGGGGCAGAAGCAGTCCTCCCCAGTGACATCCGTCATGAATCACCTCGAGTGGCGGCTTATGTTGAGACGGATAATGAACAGGCGCGCCAAGATGCTCTTGACTTGTTGGACGAACAGCGTGATGTGGCAGCAGCCCGTTCAGCAATTTACCAACAAGACCTGCGCCATTATCATAGCCGCCGGGTTAAATCCCGGGTCTTCCAGGAAGGCGATCTCGTGCTACGGCTCATCCAGGATCAAACAGATACACACAAGTTGTCCCCGCCTTGGGAAGGGCCCTTTGTGGTCAGCAAGAACTTGCACAACGGGTCATATTACCTCATTGACATTCGGGAGCGCAAAGATTCACGTAAGTCGGAGGAAGAGACATGTCGGCCGTGGAACATAGCTCAGCTTCGGCCTTACTACACTTGAGCCACAGGCTCTCATAATGTACATATTTCTCTCAGCCATGTATATATTATGATAAGCAATAAAGCAGGACCTCTGTCCTTTTTCCTCCAAATATGCATGTATTGTTTTTCATTACAAGATTACATGATAACTTGAAGGAGGATCCAGCTTATGATCGTGTTCGAATCTAGCTGTAAGCAATAAGGTCACTTGGGGGCTTCCTGTTCAAACATGGGTCGTATTCGAACCAAAGAGAACATAGTTGTCAATACCCATTTGATTGGCAAAGTGCCGAGCTCATTGAGGAGTTTTCTTTGATCATATTTGAATCTTAGTTTAACCCCTTTGAGAACCGACGTGGATCGTATTCGAATCAGCGTTGTTAAACAATTCTTAGAATCACTTGGGGGCTTCCTGTTCAAACATGGGTCGTATTCGAACCAAAGAGGACATAGCTGTCGGTACCCTCTTGATTGGCATCGCCACACCCACTAGGGGGCTATATGATCGTATTTGAATCCTAGCATAACCCCTTTGGGCCGGGTCTCTGGTCGTATTTGAACCGGAAGCCCCTAAGTTCTTCTGCTTTATAGCAAGTTTCTTCTGATCATTTCAAAGTGCGTACAGTCGGGTCTCACTTCGCCATCTTAACTTTGAGTTACAGTGATAGTTGAATACAATGGGTGTCATTGAGATAAGTAAATCGGAATTAAGGTATCAACCTTATTATCCGGGTTATCTAAACCGGATGTATGCTTGCAGACCGCTAATTGTGTTATTACGGCTGTATTAAGGACATACCTGAGAACCAGTCTTTTTTGATTCATATTCCGGGTTATATATCTGAAACATATGATTCTCAGGGTGGTAAGCTGCCTAGAGACTTGTGATTCGTCTTTCTATGCAGGATAGTTAAAGGCAATTATTTGAGACTAAGGGGAAGGAATGACCCGGAGAAATATAAAGGAGATAACTTCGATAAAACCTCAAGCATTCAAGGCGTGCACGATGACACGGCAAAGATAAAGTGTTGGTCCTACTCTATTACAAGACTCGTTGAGTCTAAAAGGGTGAGGCATTGTTTGGTAAACCGCCAGCAGAATTACGACGCTTGCTGGGTTGAAGTCTCCGGCTCGTCTCTTTCTTCTCCTCCGACTGTTCCCAGGGTCTGGAAAGTCGACGACTTCCAGTCGATGCCGCTCAGAGCTTCGAATTGGGCTTCTTCGTCAATTAACCCGGCCGGGTCGATCTCCGGGGCGAAGGTGTGCTGACGAGCCGGTGGAACTAAACTCAGGGCTTCATAGCGAGGGGTCGGGATCCTCTGATTCTCCGCATTGTAACCCGGCTGGTACTTGGTCAGATCTGTGTCATTCCCGATAAGGGTGGCCACCGGGCGCACGACCTTCACGCAGGCGGCAAAGTCTCTCTGGTCGAAGGCCGTGCCGTCTTCCTTCAGACTTGGGTAGCCGAGGGCGATGTCCGCCAGGTCTAACTCGAGGAGGAAAGCCTTGGCCCGGCTCAGCACGGTGATTGCTCCGGCTCTTGCAGAGGCCCGTCGCAGCTCTTGGATACGTTGAGGCAGAACGGCGAGCCGGCGAAGAACCTCCGCCAGGTGAGTCGGCACCTCGTTGGATAAGGCCACCACAGCTAAGGCACGCTGTGACCCGGTGTAGAGTTGCTCCACCAGGGTGTACACGGCCTTTAGCTTGGTTACCACACTCTGGTTGAGGTTGGCACTTCTGGAACCTGTTTCATAGAATAGGATAAGCCGCCGACAAGGGTGAGTTATGAGGCATCAAAATTTTAAACTGGACGAAAGCCGGCGGATGACTTATCGAAGATTGCAGCAACCATCTGAGACACTTGGCGCTTTAAGCCGGAGAGTTCGGCCGTCTTTTCTGACAGGGCCCTCTCCGCCTGATCAGCCCGGTTCACCAATGCGGCCTTCTCTTCGGCCCACGCCTTCCGCTCAGCGTCGAACTCCGTCTTCAGCTTCTCCTGAGCGGCGATGCTGGACACAAATTTGGCATTTGCCTTCCGGGTCTCCATCTCTTGCATCTTCAGCCGGTTCTTGAGATCAGCAAGGTCAGCCTCTAGGTTCTTGCCAGCAGCCTGCATAAATTTCCGGGTTATGGCATGAACAGTTACTATATAAATTTCAAGTCCCAAGCGTTTTCCAAGTAAAGACAGTTGGCACTTGGGGGCTAATGCATATTGAACGTTTCTATCTACAAATGGCCGGTTCAATTGGGTAAGCCGGAACCTAAGTCTACAACATATTCAATCATAAGTCGTCGACTTGGGGCTAGCATGGTAAAGGTAACTATGCAGTAAGTAAGAGGACAACAGAATGATACCTCAGATTTCTGCTGGATCTGGTTCACCATGGCAACCTCTGCGTCCCGGCTCTTGTGCACTTGGCTGATGTAGCTAGAGACGAGCTCTCCAATGCTCAGGTTGGCGTAGTCGGAGAGGTCCAGGTTCACCCGGCGGGGCTGTAGCAACTCCCCCTTGGCGGAGCACTTGGCCAGTGCGGTAGGTCTCCCCGGCTCAACAAATTCCGTCCGGGTGATTACCACGTCCGGATCATTTGCTGGTTGAGCCGAGCCGGAGGCCTCCGGGTTAGCAGAAGCTTCTACAGCTGCCTTGTTGGTTGGAGTGGCGGCTTCGGGAGCGGAGGCAGCTGGCGGTTCTTGATCTGCTGCCTCTGGCTCTGGCAACTCCGGCTCTTTGATTGGCTTGGCCTTCTTCGCCCTCTTGGTGAGCTTGGCTTGGGCACTGAAAGGACAGAAACGTTAAGCACAAAAGGGTAAGTAAAGACAAGTATAGCATCAGATGGTTATCATTACCTGGGCGCGGTCTTGAAAGCCGGAAGACTCGACTGCATAGAGTCGCCCGAAGAGGGGGAGGTCTCCTGATAATTTGAGTCAGAAGGATTGAGTGGCTGACGTATAACACCCGCCAATGGATGAAAAGGGTACAAGTGGGAAATAACCTCAGTTCGGCGCTTCCTCGATGCGTCAGGTAACCCGGAGGAGAGGTCGGTGTCCTTGTTGGTCCGGGTGTGACGCCGGCTCTCACGAACCTGTCGCTTCAAAATAAATTGAGGATCTTGAAAAGCTAAAGGATGTGAAAAGCTTACTTTCCGGGTTACCCTTCGGACTTTCAGCCTTGGCAAGGGCTTCGAGTCGGAGGAAAGTGACATTACCTCTTCAACCACCGGGTTACTGGCTCCGGTGTCATCCTGTTGATGAACAAGTGTTGGTAAGGCGGACAAGAAATAAACAATAAACACAATAAAGAGCTTACAGGTTCAGGGGTTACCTCTGACTCGGAGCTGTCGCTTAATTGCATCAGCTCCGAAGCAGTTGGCCTACTCCCCTTCTTGCGGGGAGCGGCTTCCTTGGCGGCTTTCTTCGCCTTTCTGGCCTTCTTGACCACTTCGTGGTCATATTTGACCCGCCAGAACTTGTCATCAGCCTGAAAAAATACAATGGTGATTTCTTAGAGATTCAGATGAAGGTTATCTGTAGACAAAGGTAAAATGTTTAAATAAGTGGCTTACCGCTGGGGATGGGTTGGTCTTGCAGAAGGGGGCTAACCCGGTCCTCCCGCAATCCGCCAGGCTCTCGTTCAAGAGAGCCTTGGTCATCTCCTCGGCAACATCTTCAGGAAGATCGTTGCGGCTGTGTCTCTAGGGGTCATCCTTTCGGCCCGTGTACTCACACATTAAGCCCGGGCGGCGGCTCAATGGGATCACCCGCCACGAGATCCAGACCCGGACCAGATCGATTCCGTTCAGACCATTGCCCAGGAGAGCCTTGATCTTGTTGATGGTGGGGAGCAGTTGTTGGCGCTCCGCTTGAGTCAGCTTGTCTGACAGTGGGTGAGTTGGCTCCAGACGCGAGGGGCGAAAGCCGGGCAACGGACTCTCATCAGCCGGTGACGTGTCTTGGCAGTAAAACCACGTCAGATTCCAGTCCTTGGGGTGGCTGGGCGGCTCTGCGTAAGGGAAAACGCAGTCCCTACGCCGCTGGATGGAGATGCCGCCTAGCTCCAAACTCGGCCCGTTGGCACACTCGTTCTGGCGGTTTAAATAGAAAAGCTCTCTGAAGAGCAGCAGACTGGGTTCTTCTCCAAGGTAAACCTCACAGAACACTTGGAAGTTGTAGATATTGGATACTAAGTTGGGTCCTATGTCCTGAGGTCGCAGATCGAAGAAATTCAGAACGTCTCTGAAAAACTTTGAGCCGGGCGGTGCGAAGCCCCGGTTCATGTGATCCGCAAAAATGACCACCTCTCCGTCCTTTGGCTGTGGTCTCTCCTCTGATGGGTCAGGGGCACGGTAGGACATGACGTCCTTCTTGGGCAAGTGACCTGACTTGACAAAATCCACTAGGGTCTCATTGGTGACGTTGGACCTCATCCAATTGCAAGTAATGGAGGCCTTAGGAGCTTTGGGAGGCATGGTGAAAGTCGACAGCCTATGATAAAAGGAAACGTCAGGTTTAATTATAAGCCGGAGGAAAGTTGTAATTCAGTGTTAAGTGGCGGCTTACGGAGGGGACTAATGATATATGTCTAAGTACATCAGGTTATCTAAGCCGCTGGTGTGCTTGAGGGTAATTCAAATTGTCTACAGCCTGGTTATAAGTGAGCTGGAAAGTTTTACGGTGCGTGGCTTCCCTTAAGTCGGAAGGTTCTACGGCGGTGTTTTCTTTAAGCCGGAAATGTAAACCGCCATGATTCAATGACGGCAGTTTTTTACTAAGTGTGGTGAAAACAGGTTTCACACATTGCGGTAAATATTTTGGATCAAAATGGTCGGGCAAAAGGAAAATTTCTAGACCTAAAAAACAGACGCAGGGGAGTTCTTCAGCATTGAACAAGGCCTTATGTAGTAAAAGGAGGTCTACTTGCATGAGAAATGGGTGCTAAAACAGCTACCGCAGTAGTTCTACACAGGGCTAAGATCAAAAAGGGCAGTAAAAATAAAAACTACCGGGGCTCGTAGGTGACAGCGAAGAACACGAAGAACACGGATGAACCCTACGGCAGATCTGTTCTACAGGGCAAGCAGGACTTATGGTGGCTGGTGAGTCGCGGAGGTCGTCGCGTTTCTCTGGTCAAATCAGGGTGATGCAGCGGCCTGAGTTGATGACGACGAGAAGACCCGCGGCGGCGGCAGTAGCAGAGCTCGGGCAGGGGAGCAGTGGCGCGAGGAAGAAGACGAAGGAGAGAGAAGTGGCTGAAGGCCCGTCGGGCCGGCCTATTTATAAGGCGAGCTCATAAGTGGGCGCGGGAATCAAGGAGACCACGGCGTGGTTATCTCCCCACGAAACGCCTCGATTTTCGGGATGACAGTAAAGGTAAAGATCCGTTGCGGATCTGGCGGAGTGAAAAACGGACTTAATGGAGGATGACGTCACGGCGGATTATCCGGAGTCCAGAGGATGACGTCACGCCGGGTTATGACCTTCACACAATTATAAGCCGGAGGTTTTCTGTCGATGGAATGGAAGATTGACATGAGCCGGCTCAAATCAATCTGGGGCCTAATGTTGAGGATATAGACCTTAGAGTCACCCGCCAGGAGGGGCCGGGTTACTCATATGGTCATTGCCAGAAGCCCGGCGCCAAGCTTGAAAACGGTGAGCCAAAGATGGGTTTAAGACCCGGATATGGTTTAAGGCCCGTAGGTATAATCATTATCATAGTAGAACTTGTAGTGCAAGGCAAGGATAGCTGAGAGTCCGAGCCGGACACTCTTATGAGCCGGCCGGGACTCTGAGAGCTGCTGGGCGTCAGCCTCCCTATATAAAGGGACGACCCGGCAGCGATTTAGGGACAGGAACAATCTGATCGAGAGCCAGGCATAGCGGTTTAGCTCCCTGGTTATCGAAACCCTAATCAATACCACCTCAAACTGGACGTAGGCTTTTACCTTCACTGTAAGGGGCCGAACCAGTATAAACCCTCGTGTACCTTGTCCCGCTTAACCCCTTCAAGCTTCCTAGATGCGATGGCTCCATGACTAAGTCCTAGCCCGAGGACATCTGCCGTGACAATTCCACGACAGCAAGGTAACAAAACGGGCACAAAAACGGTATTGCAATGCTTGAAAATGAGGCATAGGGTCCGTACTTTCGCTAGTGCAATCTCTCAACAGTATTAATATAATTGGATCATATAACCATCCCTTGGAATGCGATGAAGAATCACTCCAAAGTTCCTATCTAACAGAGAACATAAGAATAAATTGTTTGTAGGGTACGAAACCACCTCAAAGCTATTCTTTCCGTTCGATCTATTCAAGAGTTCATACGAAAATAACACAAAGCTATTCTTTCCATTCGATCTATCCTAGAGTTCGTACTGAAATAACACCAAAGAAAATTCATATTCATAGTACTCAATCCAACACAAAGAACTTCAAAGAGTGCCCCAAGATTTCTACCAGAGAAACAAAGACAAGAACGTGCATCAACCCCTATGCATAGATTACCCCAATGTCACCTCAGGAATCCGCGAGTTGAGTGCCAAAACATATATCAAGTGAATCAATACGATACCCCATTGTCACCACGAGTATTCAATTGCAAGACATATATCAAGTGTTCTCAGATCCATAAAAGTATTCAATCCGATAACAGCAAAATCTCAAAGGGAAAACTCAATTCATCACAACAAGATAGAGAGGGGAAAACACCATTTGATCCGACTATATTAACAAAGCCCGCGATACACCAAGATTGTGACATCTCAAGAACACAAGAGAGAGAGAGAGAGATTAAACACATAGCTACTGGTACAAACCCTCAGCCCCGAGGGTGGACTACTCCCTCCTCATCGTGGTGGCTGCCGGGATAATGAAGATGGCCACCGGTGATGATCTCCCCCACCGGCAGGGTGCCGGAACGGGCTCCCGATTGGTTTTCGTTGGCTACAGAGGCTTGCGGCGGTGAAACTTCCCGTCTAGGTTAAACCCGAAGGGTTTTGGAATATTTGTGAATTTATAGGGTAAAGAGGGGTGCGGGAGGCCACCGAGGTGGGCACAACCCACCTGGGCGCGCCTGGGCTCCCAGGCGCACCCTTGTGGGTTGTGCCCCCCTCGGGGCACCCCCAGGTGCTTCTTTGGCCCACTGTTGGTCTTCTGATCCATATAAAATCTCCGTTAAGTTTCGTTGCATTTGGACTCCGTTTGGTATTGATTTCCTGCGATGTAAAAAACAAGCAAAAAATAGCAACTGGCACTGGGCACTGGGTCAATAGGTTAGTCCCAAAAAATGATATAAAGTTGCTATAAAATGATTGTAAAACATCCAAGAATGATAAAATAACAGCATGAATACTTCATAAATTATAGATACGTTGGAGACGTATCAGCATCCCCAAGCTTAATTCATACTCGTCCTCGAGTAGGTAAATGTTAAAAGAAATAATTAATGAAGTGTGAATGCTAGCAAAGTGCACAAGTTTGATCAATGACAATTTCAATCACTTTTCCTAGCATCATAACAGCAATTCTTTCTCATAAAATTTCTCATGTTATAGTAGCAACCAATTCACATGTTAAGGTTCAAACAATGAATTCTCTTGAAAGTCAACAACCTATGTTCTTAGTCACCAAGCAATTGCAATTCAACTTATTCAACGGAGTTTAAGTAAGAGCTCCACCTACTCAACCATCATATAGTCTTCTATGATTTCTAACACTCACTTTATATACATGAGCAAAACGTTTCAACCGGACACATAGAAAGATAGGGGCTTATTGTTTTGCACCCAACGTATTCACCTCAAGGGTGATGTCAACAATAATAACTCATGCTACCCATATTCAACTGGACATATGTGCCTAGATCTTTCCTCACCACATGATGCTTGCCAAAAGAGAAAATAAAAAGGAATAGAGAGAATAACTTCGACTCTTTGCATAAAAGTAAATACTAAAAAGTAAAAGATAGGCCCTTCGTAGAGGGAAGCAGAGGTTGCCATGTGCTTATTTGTTTGTATGCTCAACACCTTAGAGCAAAATAACGTCACATTATATTGCCCCTTATGATAGCAACCTTTATTATGCAGTCCGTCGCTTTTATTGCTTTTCCATCACAAGTGTCGGGTGGTTGGTGCGACATATGCCAAGGGATGGCTTATCATTGTGGGAGCCAATAAAACGTCGCCGGTGCCTGGAAACGGGATGAGGCGAAGACATGCACGCCGGCGGATCTTACCCAGGTTCGGGGCTCTCCGAGGAGATAACACCCCTAGTCCTGCTCTGCGGGGTCTCCGCATGATCACTGGATCGATGAAAGGTAGCTACAATCGCTCCTAGAGCTGTTGAGATCAAGGGAGAAGAAGAACAAGGCTAGCTCTTGCTTCTCTCTATCTATGGTGTGTGTGCTATGCTTGGAAGACAACTATGCTCAGAGGCCCACCCTTTGCATGGGTGCTCCAGGGGGTTTATATAGGCCTACCCCCCGGGGGTACAATGGTAATCCGGCTGGGCTCTGGTCCCAGCCGTCAGTGTCTACGCTCGCCGGCTTCTCCGTCGGCTGCTGGGTCCCGCCGGCTGCCGGCTACTTGGTCGACAGGCCGGCCCCACCGCCTAGGGTCTTGTCGGCGGCTGCTTACTGTAGCCGCGCCTCTGATGACGAGGGCTTTGTCGAGGTAAGCGTGGCTACAGTGGGCCGCCTCGGGGGCTCTCACTGTAGCCTTACCTCGTCTTGTCTCCTTAATGGGGCTCCTGCTTCGAGGAAGGGAGTAGCCGGCTTCTGGAGGCCGGCTACGCTCTTGGCCGACTGGGAAAGGCCGGGCCGCCTTCACGCCTCTCTCTAGCTGAACGGGCCCGCCGCCCGCGGGCCGTACGGGAGTCGGTCGTGGATGACGTCGAGGCCAGCATGGCTACAGTGCCGAGCCGCACGGGAGACGGCCGTCCCGTACGGCCTCCTGTAGCCATGCCCGCTCGGGCTTTGGGGGTAGTGGGCCGCACTGTGGCCACACCCCGTCGTGTCGCCGTTATGTGGGAACAGCTTTGGTGGTTATGGTCTCGGCCGGCTCCTAGGAGTCGGCGTCCTTCTTGGCCGGCTTCTTGGAGTCGGCCACCCCGTAGTCGTCCTGGGGAGGAGTTGGTGAGGCTGGGTCGCCTTCCGGGAGTCGGCTTCAGAGGTAGCCGGCTAGGGAAGGCGGCCCAACGCTCGGAGTGCTTGGAGGCCCGAAGGCCTGATAATTTTTTCAGAACAACCAGGGGCAGTCGGTTAGGCTACTCGTGGCCATTTACTCCGACAGTAGTCCCCGAAGCTGATTGGGCTTCAAGGTGGAGTGGGGTTTGAGAAGCTCGATCAGCTTGCTATCGTGACAAGCCGGCAGCTGGGAGCCAGCCTTGGTCAGGCGCGCCGCCTGAGTCGAAATCTTCTGGAGTCGGAGGGCGGGAGCCCGCTGGCACGTGCACCAGGCCGCGGGCCGGCCACGGGCCGTCGGCGAACCACGTGGCCGGAAAGCCTGCCAGCCCACGCGCGTGACGGGACGTCGCCGCAGGGAGGGGGCCCGCCACGTCCGCGCCCCGGCCCAGGCGCGGATCCTTTGTATCCCGAAACCGCCCGCACGTTCCGTGCGGCAGTTTCGGCTCGCATTTAAGCGCAATAATCGCGAGACGTGGGGGGAGTGGGCGTATTTAATCCCACGCCCCCCCCCACGTCCGGCCTCTTCGGCCTCGTGAGGCTATAAGTAGGGGGAGGTGGAGGGCGGCAGGCCCTCGCACGCTCCTCCTACTTCCACCGTCTTCTTCCTCTTGCCAGTTCTTGCGACAGCGCCTCGCCGCCGCGCTCTTCCACCGCACGCTCCTCCGCCACCGTGCTAGCTTTCGGCATGCCTCCCACCATAGAGCGGCTTGGCGGGGATTGGGACGGCTCCAACGTCCATGACGACCACGTCGACTTCCTCCGCGACACGCGGCGGCTGCCCAGCGCGGACAAAGTGGAGATCCGCCTCGCGCCGGAGAAGGAAACCTCGCCGAGGCAGCAGGAGGGCGAGCGGGTGGTCTTCCGCTCACACTTCTTGCGCGGCTTCGGCCTACCAGTGAGCGCCTTCTTCCGCTCCTGGCTCGACTTCTATCAGCTCCAGCCGCACCATCTCACCCCCAACGCGGTGGTGCTGCTGTCCGCCTTCGTCACCCTGTGCGAGGGCTATCTCGGCGTCCTCCCCACCATTGAGCTCTGGGGGAGTTCTTCCAGTCGAAGCTAGGCACGCGCAGTAAGGGCGTGCCGGCTCATACTGGCGCCTTCATCGCGTCGCGGAGATCGGCTGCCGACAACCCCTTCCCCGTCGTCACGCTGATCCAATCGGTGAAGAAGTGGCAGAAGTCGTACTTCTACGTGCGGAACATCGCTCCACGGGGCGACTACATCAACCTGCCGGCTTACGTAGCCGGCCCACCGGCGGGCAGGCTGCCCCAGTGGTCCTTCTGGGCTGTGACGCTGTCGCCGGCGGGAAACGCCGCCATCGCCCGACTGCGGGTGTTGGTCCAGTCGGAGGGCCTGATGGGGCCCGACCTGCTGGCCGCGTTCGTCATGCGCCGGGTCCTTCCGCTCCAGAGCCGGCCTCATCTGATCTGTCAGATGAGCGGCCCGCTCGATCCGAGCCGAATGTGCACCAAGGAGATGCCGCGCCATGAGGTCGCCTACATGGTGAACTACCTTGCGAACTGCGAACTTGCCGAAGCGTGGCAGTTCGGCAAGGAGCCGTATAGCCGAGCCAATCCGCCGCCTACGGTATGCTCTCCCTGTGTCTTTTTCTCACTCTTCGTTGCCGAGTTCCTCTGGGCCGACTCTAACTTAGTCGGCTTGTCCTTCGACAGAGCCCTCTACTTCGGCCAGCCGGCGGGTCAGACGCGGAGCGCCGCTTCGTCCCTGACCGGACCGAACATGACCTGGAGGACCCCGACCTAGGGGCGGTCCATATGGACGACGACGTTGAGCCGGGCGGAGGCCAAGCCGGCGGCGAAACAGGCGGCTCCGGGTTCACTGCCACCTTTGACGACTGGCCGGACGAGGATGAAGCCGAAGCCGTCCCGCGCCGCCAACCGGCATCTGGACGCGGCGCGGGCTCCTCCGCCGTGCAGCCTGCTCGGGGTGGAGGTCAGAAGCGTCGCGCCGCCCAGGGCTTGTTCGGCAGCCGAACGAAGAAACCCAGAGGCGGGGCGGTAGCCACCAGGCGGGAGGAGGCGGCCGCGAAGGCGGCTCGTTTCCGCAAGGTGGTGAAGCAACCGCAGACCGTGTCGGCGTAAGTCCGAATCTTTCTTTGTGTACTCTCTTTCTTTCTTTTCTTTGGTGGTTCTTGAACTCTCGTCTTCTTCCTCAACGATCAGAGCTCCGTTGTCACTTGAGCGGGCGGCTGCCGGCTCCGTCGTCGAGTCGCCAAGGGGCTCTGGGAGCACCACCCGCCACGTGGACCCCCGTGCCGACCTCCAGGAGGCGACGGAAAGGAACGCGCGGGAGGCGCGGGAGGAGCAGGAGGCATGGGAGGCGGAGGCACGGAAGGCGGCCGCCGCCCAGGCGGCACGGGAGGAGGAGGCGGCGAGGGCACTCGCCGAGGCCGCAGCCAGGGCCCAGGCAGAGGCTGAGGCCGCGGCGGCGGCGGGGGAGGTTTTGATGGTCACCCCGCTGCGCGTCATGGCGCCTGGGGACATGGAGCCTTCGCCAGGGGGAGCCAGCGGCGACCAGCCGGGGCTGGGGGGAAGCGGCGACGACGTCATCATCTTGGAGAAGGCGCCGGAGCCGACCCCGCCAACTGGGGCAGCCCAAGGTGGCCGGCCTGATCCGCCGCCTGCACAGTCGGCGGAGGGCGAGCCGGCCGCGAGGGCTGAGGTGGCGGTCCGGGTGCCGCCGAGCCGGCGCGCGGGGAAGGCCGCGTCGGAGCCACAGAAGGCCGCGTCGGAGCCACAGCCGGCCGTGGGCTCCAGCTCGTCGGCCCGAGACGCGGAGGCGGCCAGCGCTACCTCGGGGTGGACGCCAGGCGGAGGGACAGCCGTAGTGAACGTGGCTGCACAAGACGTCCGGACCCGGCTCCAAAGCCAAGCCGCGGCGCTGAGGCAGTTCACCGACGAGTTCCTCACAACGCGGGCTGCCATCTGGGTTAGTACTCCCGTCTTATTTCTTGTTGACTTTGATTTCTCTTCTTGATCTTGATTTTCTTCCGTGGGGGCGCGTCAGCGCACCCACTGGGTGTAGTCCCCGAGTTCCGAGTCGGCTGCTGAGCAGGCGGCTTGGAACTTCTTGGAGGTTTTGTCTTTGCTGTTTTTGTTCTCACTTCGGTCTTCCGTCCATCTTGCAGGACTACCACAACCTTCGAGCGGCCACCTTCAACTCCCAGGCTCGGGAGCTGACTCAGAAGACCGCCGACCTTACTGAGAGCCGAGGTACGTGGTTTATTCATTATCTCATGTGGGGGCGCGTCAGCGCACCCACTGGGTGTAGTCCCCAAGATTCGGGTCGACTGCTGAGCAGTCGGGTCGGATCTTCCTTGACGATTTCTTACTGTTCTTCTTCTTCTTCCGACTTTGCAGCGGACAACGCCAGTCTGAGGGCACAGCTGGGGGAGTCCCAGACTGCTCTTCGTGCCAAGGATGCCGAGCTCGCCGCCTTGGTGCAGGAGCGCGACCGCCTGGCCAAGAAGTTGGCCGACCAGGAAGAAAGCCACAAGGCGGCGCTGAAGGCTGCGCGGGATCGCGAAGCCACTCTCTAGGCCGAGTTCGAGACGGAGGCGGCTGGCTGGGCTGAGGCCAGGCAGACTCTGGTCTTTGGCTACGGCCAGATTGAAGATCTGGTTGACGGTAAGCCGCCTACCTCTCCGTCCTTTCTTGCCGTCTGCCACTTTGGCTTGCTTTCTGATTTTGGTGTTCTTCTCTTCCTTTCTTCTTCTTTGCGCAGAGTATTTCCCTGGCTATTCGACTGCCACCAACCAGACCATCGAGGCCCGTCGCCAGGCGCGGAGGCAAGCGTGCTCTTGGTTTTTGCGTGTCGATCAAGTAGTAGGAGTCGTTGCCGAGTGCCTTGCTGACGACGAAGGGGCCTTCCCAAGGGGCCGAGAGCTTGTGCTGGCCGGCTGTTTGCTAGATCAGCCGGAGCACAAGGTTGCCCTCTTGGATGGTTCTTGGCTTGACCTTGCGGTTGTAGTAGCGGCGCAGCCCTTGCTGGTAGATGGCGGACCGGCTGAGGGCTAACAGCCGGCCTTCTTCCAGTAGGTCGACCCCGTCTTCTCTTGCTTCTTTGGCCTCCTCCTCCGTGTACATGGTGATTCGAGGCGAGTCGAACTCTATGTCGGTTGGGATGACAGCCTCGGCACCGTACATGAGGAAGAATGGAGTGAAGCCGGTTGACTTGTTGGGTGTAGTGCGCAGACTCCAGAGGACAGCCGGCAGCTCTTCGAGCCAGCAGCCGGCCGATCGCTCCAGTGGTACAACCAGTCGGGGCGTGATGCCGGAGAGGATGAGTCCATTTGCTCGCTCAACCTGGCCGTTTGACTGCGGGTGGGCAACGGACGCTAAGTCCAGTCGGATGCCCTGCGTCGCGCAGAAACGTGCCAGTGCTCCTTTGGCGAAGTTCATGCCGTTGTCGGTGATGATGCTGTGCGGCACGCCGTACCGAGTAGTGATGTCGGTGATGAATGTTACGGCAGTCGGCCCATTGAGCTTCTTGATTGGCTTTGCTTCAATCCACTTTGTGAACTTGTCCACAGCAACAAGTAGATGTGTCAGGCCACCGCGGGCTGTCTTGAAAGGGCCCACCATGTCCAGTCCCCAGACGGCAAAAGGCCAAGTGAGGGGAATGGTTTTGAGGGCAGAAGCCGGCAGGTGTTGCTTGGAACTGAAAACTTGACATCCTCTGCAGCTCTCGACTATTTCTTTAGCATCCTCCAAGGCAGTCGGCCAGAAGAAACCGTGGCGGAAAGCCTTGGCCACAAGGGATCTTGAGGGTGCGTGGTGGCCGCATTCGCCTTGGTGAATGTCTTTGAGGATTGCCACTCCTTTTTCTGGCTCGACACAACGCTGGAAGACTCCAGTGACGCTGCGTTTCACAAGCTCTCTGTTGATTATTGTGTATGCTGCGGCTCATCGTTGCACTAGTCTTGCTGAGATCTCGTCAGCCGGCAGCTCTCTGCTGACTAGGAACTTGAGGATGGGCTGGGCCCATGAGGGAGCTGTGATTTCTTCTTCTGTTAATGTGGCCACCATGACTCGGGTGGGTGGGTTGGGTGAGTCGGCCACCGCTTCTTGTGTCGTTGCAGTCCCCGGGCCGACTGCTGTAGTCCCCGAGCCGGGTTCTGAAGTCCCCGGGCCGGGTGCGACTACGGCAGTCCCCGGGCCAGTCGTCGAAGTCCCCGTGCCGCCTGCGGGATTTCTCCAGTCGGATCCGGCTGTTTCTGGCGCAGGCGGTACGAAGATGGAATCCGACTCTGGAGACGGCTTGATGGACGGCTTGAGGAGGCGCTGGAGGGAGACGCCAGTCGGTATGGCTTGTCGGGTGGAGCCGATCCGTGCTAGGGCATCTGCTTGGTCGTTGTCGGCCCTTGGCACGTGAAGGAACTCGCACCCTTCGAAGTATCCGCTTATCTGCTGGACGAGGAAATGATAGCTCGCCATGTTCGCGTCCTTGGCGTCCCAGTCGCCAGATGATTGCTGGACCACCAAGTTTGAGTCGCCGTAGCACAGGATCCGGCGTATACCAAGCTCTTTGGCTAGCCGGAGCCCGTGTACGAGCGCCTCGTACTCGGCGACGTTGTTGGAGGCGGCGAAGTGGATCTGCAGCGTGTACTTGAGCTTGTCGCCTTTGGGAGAGGTGAGGACGATGCCGGCTCCCAAGCCGGTGCGCATCTTGGACCCGTCAAAGTGCATCCGCCAATGGGTAGAGTCGGGAGCCGGCGGTAAGTACTGGGTCTCGGCCCAGTCGACGAGGAAGTTGGCCAATGCTTGCGACTTGATGGCGGTGCGGGGTTGATAGAAGATCGTGTAGGGCGCCAAGGCAATGGCCCATTTGGCCACCCGGCCGGATGCATCCCGGCTGCCTATGATCTCGGCGAGCAGGGCAGTGCACACGACCGTGATGGGGTGCTCTTGGAAGTAGGGCTTCAATTTCTTGGCAGCGAAGTACACTCCATAGCACATCTTCTGGTAGTGCGGGTAGTTTTGCTTTGAGCTGGATAGTACTTCGCTGAGATAGTAGACCAGCCTCTGGACCAGCTGGGCTCGGCCTTCCTCCGGGCGCTGGACCACAACAAAAGTGCTGACGACTCGGCTAGTCGCGGCGATGTAGAGGAGCATGGGCTCCTTCTCAGTCGGCGCTGCCAGGACAGGCGGAGTGGTCAACATTTTCTTCAACTCATGGAAGGCTTGGTCGGCTTGATCATTCCACTCAAAGTGAGTGGACTTCTTCATGAGTCGGTACAAGGGGAGAGCCTTTTCTCCTAGTCGGCTGATAAAACGATTCAGGGAGGCTAAGCAGCCAGTGAACTTCTGCACATCTCGCAGCTTGGTGGGAATCTCCATCCTCTCGATGGCCTTGATCTTGACGGGGTTGCACTCAATGCCGCGTTCGGAGACCAGGAAGCCTAGCAGCTGGCCGGCTGGCACTCCGAACACGCACTTCTCGGGATTGAGCTTGATTTGGAATCGGCGCAAGTTGGCAAATGTTTCTTTCAGGTCTTCCAGCAAGGTACCGCGCTTCTCTGTCTTCACCACAATGTCGTCTACGTAGACGTGGGCATTTCTGCCGAGTTGTTTCAAGAGACATTTCTGCATGCAACGCTGAAAAGTGGCACCGGCATTTCTCAGGCCGAATGTCATTGTCAGGTAGCAGAAAGCTCCAAAGGGTGTGATGAAGGCAGTCTTCAGGCGGTCAGCCGGGTCCAACATGATCTGATGATACACTGAGTATGCATCCAAAAAACTTAACAGCTCGCATCCGGCTGTGGAGTCTATCACTTGGTCAATCCATGGCAGGGCAAATGGATCCTTTGGGCAAGCCTTGTTCAGACTAGTGTAGTCTATACACAGACGCCACTTGTTATTCTTCTTCAGAACCAGAACTAGGTTGGCAAGCCACTCTGGAAAGAACACTTCCATGATAAAGCCGGCTGCAAGGAGCCGGGCTATCTCTTCTCCCACAATTCTTCGCTTCTCTTCTGACAGTCGGTGGAGGGGCTGCTTGACCGGCTTCGCATCATCTCGGACATGTAATTTGTGCTCGGCGAAATCCTTCGGGACACCCGGCATGTCCTTTGGGGACCATGCAAAGATGTCTCGATTCTCACGGAGGAAGTCGACGAGCTCGCCTTCCTATTTACTGTCCAAGTTCGCCCCAATGACAGCGAACCTCTCCGGGTTCTCCGGGTCCAGAGGTATCTTCTTCGTCTCTTTGGCAGGCTGGAAGGAGCCCTGCGCATCACAATCCTTGGGGTTGGGGGACAAGGCCGGCTGCTTGCCGGCCATGGCCACAACTCGTTCCAACATCTTCTTCTCTTCTGCCACCACGAGGGACTCGGCCAGCCGGCTACTGGCCATGGCACACTCGGTGGACTTCTTGTAGTCGCCGGCTACCGTGATGATCCCCTTCGAGCTCGGCATCTTCATCTTCAGGTAGGCATAGTGGGGCACAGCCATGAACTTGGCCAAAGCAGGTCGGCCAAGTAGTGCATGATAGGGGCTCTCCAAATCCACTACCTCGAACCATATTGCTTCCCGGCGAAAATGATCTTTGTCTCCGAAGAGAACATCCATTTTGATCTTGCCGATTGGAGAGCAAGACAGGCCGGGTACGATACCATGGAAGACGGTGCGGCTCGGCATGAGCTGCTTCGCTTTGATGTTCAGCTTACCCATGGTATCGCGGTACAGTATGTTGATACGTCCAAGACCATTGCATAGGACCCAGGCAAAGGCATCACCTCTGGGTGGTCGGCCTGGCTCCAGCTGATTGGCTTTTCTGACCAGTGCATGAACTCGGCGGTGCTAGTGGCGACTGCATTCACTTCTTGGTGCTGCCGGCGTCGGCTGCGCTTGTCGTCGGCTTGACTTGTGAAGATGACATAGGCGGCGTGCTCTTCGGGGAATTCGTCTTGGATGGCGCCGACTGCCGGCCGAGCCTCCGGCTGCTGGGGGGCTGGAGGCGGCTGGCCGGGATGCGGAGGCGGCAACATTCCCTCACCCTTGGTGATGCGGGTGAGCCAGTGGCATTTCCGGGTTGTGTGGTTGGACGGCTTCGCGCCGCTGTGGAACTTGCAGGGGGCGTCGAGTGCAAGTTCGTAGGAGAAAGACGGCTGCCAAGCCGGCCTTCCACCCTTCTTCTTGGGAGCGGGCCGTTCTTCAGGCTGCTCGTCTTCAACTGTGGCCACCTGCCGATTGGAGGAAGTCGGCATGGGGCCCTTGCGCTTGTGGTCGTTCTGGTAGGGGCGCCGATTAGGGTCGCCTGCCGGCGTCTTGGGAGCCGGAGCAATCACCTTCCCAGAGGCGTCTACTCTAAGCTCGGTCTTCATCGAGGAGTCGGCTGTAGCGTACTTGTCGGCGGTGACTAGTAGCTCGTCGAGGGTAGCCGGCTCGTCGCAGAGGAGTCGGTGCTTGAGGAGGGTGCCCTCTCAGCACCCGGCGGTGAAGTACTCGATGGCCTGGACCTCGTGCACTCCCTCGCAGGAGTTGCGGAGCTCGGCCCATCGCGTGAGGTAGTCGCGGGTCGACTCATTGGGCCCTTGGACGCAGAGGGAGAGCTAGCGAGGCTTGGGAGGACGCTTGTAGGTGCTGGTGAAGTTGCAGACGAAAACTTCGGTGAAGTCCAGCCAACTGTTGATGCTGTAAGGCTTGAGGCTGTTGAGCCATGTGCGCGCCGTGCCTTGCAGCATCAGGGGGACGCACTTCACAGCGACGCGCCGATTGCCGTTGGCTATGCTGACGGCCGTGGAGTAGTCTATGAGCCAATCTTCCGGCTTCACCGAGCCGTTGTACTTGGGCGTGTCTCTGGGGAGCGAGAACCCTTTGGGGAAGGGCTCGTCGCGGATGCGGGGGCCAAAGCATGGTGGGCCGACATCGTCTTCTTCTTCTAACGCCAAGGATCGAGCAAGGCGGTCGATCCTGTGGCAGGCGTCGTTCTCGCCGACTCCTTCTCGGCGGCCGAGTCGGTCGCCAAGAGTCGGGTGTGTAATAGGTGGCGGAGTGAGGCGTCTTTCTTTTCGAGGCGGGGGAGGAGGCAGATTTCCTTGGTGCTCTACAGTTCGAGGGCGGCCATCCGCGTCGCGCTCGATGGTGATGCGAGTACGGCTGCGGCTGGCAGCCGGCTCCTTGTCTTTCTTCTAGAGCGCGCCGCTTGCAGTCGGCGAGCGGGACGTCGCGGCGTGCTCCCGGCGCGGGGGATGACTATCAGCACGGGCGCCGGCTTCGTGCCGTTCTGCAGCCGCGTCGAGCAGCTGTTGGATCTGTCTCGTCATGTAGGGGAGCTCATCGGCTCCCAACCCATTGAGCTCTTCTGCAGCCGCCTGAGCGGCTCGCAGATTCTTGAGCGGGGTGGCGTAGACGGGGCGGTCTGCGCCCAGCATGCTGGCGACGGCCGCGCCGCGCTTCTAGACGAAGCCGGCTCGGCTCGGGCCGCTGGCGGCGGCGTGCCGAAGGCGGCGCGGTCGACTTCGCGCTGGTGGGCCTCGGTGAGGCGTCTCATCGAGGCTATCTTCTGGCCCTCCGTGATGAGGGCAGGGCGGCGTGCCTCCAGGGACTCGGCGTCGGCGTCGGCCGGAATGGGGACGGAGAGGTCGTGCATCGCCGCTTGCTGAGCGTCGCGGGCATTCTCGCCCGAGTTGGAGACGTGGCTGATGACCAGCACTTCGGTGACAGCGCTGCTGCCGCTGTCAGCTCAAGGGAGGGGGTCGTCGACGACCACCACGTCGGAGGGGTAGGCGTCAAGCGACGCGGTGTCGGAGTCAATGAGCATCGGGCCGGTGGAGCCGACCGACTCCATGTCCGCAGCAGGCTCGCTGGAGACGTGAAGTTGGTCGAGGAGGCTGATGAGGCGCCTCTCGAGGTAGTCGGTGCCTGCGTCGGACGCAGGCTCGTCGGAGATGCGAGCCTCGCCGAGCAGATCGGCGAGGCAGCTCGCAGCGCAGGCGTCGTCGACGCCTTGCAGCGCGTCGTGGAAAACGCCATCGGGCGCAGCAGGCTGGCTGCGCTCGCGGGGGAGGAAGAGAGTTCCCGTCCAGAACAGGTCTCCGGACGACGGTGCACCTGGCCCCACGGTGGGCGCCAAATGTCGGGTGGTTGGTGCGACATATGCCAAGGGATGGCTTATCATTGTGGGAGCCAATAAAACGTCGCCGGTGCCTGGAAACGGGATGAGGCGAAGACATGCACGCCGGCGGATCTTACCCAGGTTCGGGGCTCTCCGAGGAGATAACACCCCTAGTCCTGCTCTGCGTGGTCTCCGCATGATCACTGGATCGATGAAAGGTAGCTACAATCGCTCCTAGAGCTGTTGAGGTCAAGGGAGAAGAAGAACAAGGCTAGCTCTTGCTTCTCTCTATCTATGGTGTGTGTGCTATGCTTGGAAGACAACTATGCTCAGAGGCCCACCCTTTGCATGGGTGCTCCGGGGGGTTTATATAGGCCTACCCCCGGGGGTACAATGGTAATCCGGCTGGTCTCTGGTCCCAGCCGTCAGTGTCTACGCTCGCCGGCTTCTCCGCCGGCTGCTGGGTCCCGCCGGCTGGTGGGTCCCGCCGGCTGCCGGCTACTTGGTCGACAGGCCGGCCCCACCGCCTAGGGTCTTGTCGGCGGCTGCTTACTGTAGCCGCGCCTCTGATGACGAGGGCTTTTTCGAGGGAAGCGTGGCTACAGTGGGCCGCCTCGGGGGCTCTCACTGTAGCCTTACCTCGTCTTGTCTCCTTAATGGGGCTCCTGCTTCGAGGAAGGGAGTAGCCGGCTTCTGGAGGCCGGCTACGCTCTTGGCCGACTGGGAAAGGCCGAGCCGCCTTCACGCCTCTCTCTGGCTGAAGGGGCCCGCCGCCCGCGGGCCGTATGGGAGTCGGTCGTGGGTGACGTCGAGGCCAGCATGGCTACAGTGCCGAGCCGCATGGGAGACGGCCGTCCCGTACGGCCTCCTGTAGCCATGCCCGCCTTGGGCTTTGGGGGTAGTGGGCCGCACTGTGGCCACACCCCGTCGTGTCGACGTTATGTGGGAACAGCTTTGGTGGTTATGGTCTCGGCCGGCTCCTAGGAGTCGGCGTCCTTCTTGGGCGGCTTCTTGGAGTCGGCCACCCCGTAGTCGTCCTGGGGAGGAGTTGGTGAGGCTGGGTCGCCTTCCGGGAGTCGGCTTCAGAGGTAGCCGGCCAGGGAAGGCGGCCGAACGCTCGGAGTGCTTGGAGGCCCGAAGGCCTGATAATTTTTTCAGAAGAACCAGGGGCAGTCGGTTAGGCTACCCGTGGCCATTTACTCCGACAACAAGTTCATACAAATGCTCAATTTTCTCTTACACTAAATGATCTAACACTTTTAGAAGCAATTTTTATTGCCTTATTGCACCGATGACAACTTACTTGGAGGATCTTGCTCAATCCTTAGGTAGGTATGGTGGACTATTGAAAATAAGATTTGGGTTTAAGGGTTTTTGGATACACAAGTAGTATCTCTACTTGGTGCGGAATTTTTGGCTAGCAAAGATGGGGGGCAAGCACCACATGTTGAAGGATCTATGACAATATAACTTCTATGTGAATATGAACAAACATAAATCATTACGTTGTCTTCCTTGTCCAACGTCAACAATTTTGGCATATAATATTTTGATAGGACCTCACAATCACAAAAGATTTCCAGGATAGTGTATTTGCATGTGAAAGTTCTCTTCCTTATACTAATTATTCGTGAATTGCTTGTATGACCAAAATTGTGATTGTCAAGCCTCAAAAGATTTCACTTTCTAAACCCAATGTGAAGCTACCACTAGGCATGATATGATTTCAACTTCATTACAATCAATTTATTCAACAATTTACTCATAGGATATAAGTGAAGCACAAGAGTAATTCCATAGAAAAGTGCTTTGTTGACGGGATGTGAATGCCGCTTACCTAGCCTCTCTGGCAACTATTTGAGGAATCTATTTTATTTAAAAACTTTCAGTTCTAAGTATTTTATTAAAACAGCAAGCAAAACAAAATAAAATGACATTCCAAGGATAGCACAACTCATGTGAAGAAGCAAAAACTTAGGCTCAACCGATACTAACCGATAATTGTTGAAGAAGAAAGGTGGGATGCCTACCGGGGCATCCCCAAGCTTAGATGCTTGAGACTTCTTGAAATATTATCTTGGGGTGTATTGGGCATCCCCAAGCTTGAGCTTTTGTGTCTCCTTAAATCCTCTCATATCACGATTTTCCTAAATCTCAAAAGCTTCGTCCACACAAAGCTCAACAAGAACTCATGAGATAAGTTAGTATAAACCAATGCAAAAACCTTATCATTATCTACTGTAGCAAATCACTAAAATTATTATTCAACATTGCATACTAAATGCCTCTGCATATTTAACACTCCTATCCTCAAATAGAATCATTAAACAAGCAAATATATGCAAACATAACAGCAATCTGCCAAAATAGTACAGTCTGTAAAGAAAGCAAGAGTAACAATACTTCCCTAACTCCAAAAATTATGAGAATTTACCACACTGTAGAAAAATTTATCAAAGCTTATTTTGCAAAAAGTTTCAACATTTTATCACATTCTGACTTTTCTAGGGAATTTTTGCAACAGCAGTAAACTTTCTGTTTTCAAACAACAATATGTAGGCTTGCAAAATAAGCATGGTAAAGGCTATACATGACATTTTTATTGAAATGAAAGATGCAAAAAATTATTATAAGTAACATCAAGCAAATACTAACAAAATAAAATGATGCTCCAAGTAAAACTCATATCATGTGACGAATGAAAACATAGCTCCAAGTGAGGTTACCGATAATGTTGGAGACGAAAGAGGGGATGCCTTCCGGGGCATCCCCAACCTTAGTTGCGTGGATCATCCTTTAATATCACCTTGGGGGTGCTTTGGGAATCCCCAATCTTAGGTTCTTGTCACTCCTTATTCTCCTCATATCGACATCTCACCCAAAACTTGAAAAGTTCAATCACACAAAACTTAACGGAACTTTGTGAGATAGGTTAGTACGATAAAGAGCAAACCATTTCACTTTTGGTATTGTCAAAGACAAGATTCATAATTTTATGCATACAATTCCTACTTTAACATATCATTTCCACAATTTATATTGAGAAATATAAGCCATAGAAACTAGGAAACAAGCAAACTATGCATTGAAAACAGAATCTGTCAAAAACAGAACAGTATATAGTAATCTGTACTCAAACCATACTTATGCTACTCAAACAAGTATGAAAAATTTAGGAACACGTGAGCAATTTGTATATTAAACTTCTGAAAAAAGAATCAACTCAAAAACACTCTTCTGTTAAAAATGAGACTTATTTTCGTGAGCGCAAAAGTTTCTGTTTTTCAGCGGGGTCAAATCAACTATCACCCAACATGATCCCAAAGGCTTTACTTGGCACTTTATTGAAACAAATGCAATAAAACATGATTACTACAGTAGCTTAAAAATGTTAACACATAAAAACACTAGGTAAAAGTGTTGGGTTGTCTCCCAACAAGCGCTTTTCTTTAATGCCTTTTTAGCTAGGCATGATGATTTCAATGATGCTCGCATAAAAGATAAGAATTGAAATGTAAAGAGAGCATCATGAATCACATGGCAAGCACATTTAAGTATAACCCACTTCTTATGCATAGGGATTTTGTGAGCAAATAACTTTAGGGAGCAAGAATCAACTAGCATAGGAAGGCAAAACAAGTGCAACTTCAAAATTTTCAACACATGGAGAGGAAACTTGACATTATTGCAAGTCCTACAAGCGTAAGTTCCTCCCTCATAATAATTTTCAGTAGCATCATGAAGAAATTCAACAATATAACCATCACATAAAGCATTCTTTTCATGACACAAAAGCATAGAGATTTTACTACTCTCCACATAAGCAAATTTGTTCTCGTGAATAGTAGTGGGAGCAAACTCAACAAAATAACTATCATGTGATTGAAAATTAAAATCATGATGACAAGTTTCATGGTTATCATTATTCTTTATAGCATACATGTCATCACCATAATCACAACAGATAGAAACTCTGTTCGCGTAATAATCAATTGAAACCTCTTCCGAAATAGAGGATTCATCACTAAATAAAGTAATGACCTCTCCAAATCCACTTTCATCAATATAATCATCATAAATAGGAGGCATGCTTTCATCGTAATAAATTTTCTCATCAAAACTTGGGAGACTAAAAATCATCTTCATCAAACATAGCATCCCCAAGCTTATGGTTTTGCATATCATTAGCATCATGGATATTCAAAGAATTCATACTAACAACATTACAATCATGCTCATCATTAAAACATTTTGTGCCAAACATTTTATTGACTTCTTCTTCTAACAATTGAGCACAATTTTTCGAACCATCATTTTCAAGAAAGATATTATAAAGATGATCAATAATATGATGCAACCTCAATTCCATTTTTTATGTAGTTTTATTTTATAAACCAAACTAGTGATAAAACAAGAAACTAAAAGATTCAATTGCAAGATCTAAAGATATACCTTGAAGACTCACCTCCCCAGCAACGGCACCAGAAAAGAGCTTGATGTCTACTACGCAATGTTATTCTTGTAGACTCGTGTTGGGCCTCCAAGCACAGAGTTTTGTAGGACAGTAGCAATTTTCCCTCAAGTGGATGGCCTAAGGTTTATCAATCCGTGGGAGGTGTAGGATGAAGATGGTCTCTCTCGAACAACCCTGCAACCAAATACAAGAAATCTCTTGTGTCCCCAACACACCCAATACAATGGAAAATTGTATAGGTGCACTAGTTCGGCGAAGAGATGGTGATAAAAGTGTAATATTGATGGTAGAAATATATTTTTATAATCTGAATAAATAAAAACAGCAAGCTAACAAATAGTAAACAGGCACAAAAACGGTATTGCAATGCTTGAAAATGAGTCCTAGGGTCTGTACTTTCGCTAGTGCAATCTCTCAACAGTGCTAATATAATTGGATCGTATAACCATCCCTTGAAGTGCGATGAAGAATCACTCCAAAGTTCCTATCTAGCAGAGAACATAAGAATAAATTGTTTGTAGGGTTCGAAACCACCTCAAAGCTATTCTTTCCGTTCGATCTATTCAAGAGTTCGTACTAAAATAACACAACGCTGTTCTTTCCGTTCGATCTATCCTAGAGTTCGTACTAAAATAACACCAAAGCAAATTCATATTCATCATACTCAATCCAACACAAAGAACTTAAAAGAGTGCCCCAAGGTTCTACCGGAGAAACAAAGACAGGAACGTGCATCAACCCCTATGCATAGATTACCCTAATGTCACCTTGGGAATCCGCGAGTTGAGTGCCAAAACTTATATCAAGTGAATCAATACGAGACCCCATTGTCACCACGAGTATTCAATTTTAAGACATATATCAAGTGTTCTCAAATCCATAAAAGTATTCAATCCGATAACAATGAAATCTCAAAGGGAAAACTCAATTAATCACAACAAGATAGAGAGGGGAAAACCCCATATGATCCGACTATATTAACAGAGCCCGCGATACATCAAGATCGTGACATCTCAAGAACACGAGAGAGAGAGAGAGAGATTAAACACATAGCTACAGGTACAAACCCTCAGCCCCGAGGGTGGAATACTCCCTCCTCATCGTGGTGGCCGCCGGGATGATGAAGATGGCCACCGGTGGTGATCTCCCCCTCCGGCAGGGTGCCGGAATGGGCTCCCGATTGGTTTTCGGTGGCTTAGAGGCTTGCGGCAGCGGAACTTCCCATCTAGGTTAACCACGAAGGGTTTTGGAATATTTGTGAATTTATAAGGTAAAGAGGGGATGCGGGAGGCCACCGAGGTGGGCACAACCTACCCGGGCGCGCCTGGGCCCCCAGGCGCGCCCTGGTGGGTTGTGCCCCCCTCGGGGCACCCCCGAGGTTCTTCTTTGTCCCGATGTTGGTCTTCTGATCCATAAAAAAGCTCCATGAAGTTTCGTTGCATTTGGACTCCGTTTGGTATTGATTTCCTGCGATTTAAAAAACAAGCAAAAATCAGCAACTAGCACTAGGCACTAGGTCAATAGGTTAGTCCCCAAAAATGATATAAAGTTGCTAAAATGATTGTAAAACATCCAAGAATGATAAAATAACAGCATGAATACTTCATAAATTATAGATACATTGGAGACATATCACCCTCCCCCCCCTATTCCTTGTTTGTTCGCGGGAGGAAGGCAGGGGGAGGTGGCGCCCCCCTTTCCTTTCTCTCATGAGGAGGGAAAGGCTCAAGGGGCCAACCCTCCCCGTTTCCTTCCCCTAGGGCCGGCGGACAGGGAGAGGGGTGCACTAGCCCCTTGTGGGCTAGTGTGTTCCCCCATTGGCCCATTAAGCCCATATAGCCTCCCAGGGCTTTCCGGAACCCCTTCCGGTGATCCGATGACTACCCGGTACCTCCCGAAACTGTTCCGGTGTCCAAACGTCATCGTACTATATATCAATCTTTACCTCCAGACCATTCTGGAGCTCCTCTTCATGTCCGTGATCTCATCCGGGACTCCAAACAACATTAGGTCACAAAATTACATAACTCATATAACACTATATCGTCAACGAACACTAAGCGTGCGGACCCTACGGGTTCAAGAACTATGTGGACATGACCGAGACACCTCTCCAGTCAATAACCAATAGCGGAACCTGGATTCCCATATCTATACCTACTATTAAATGGAGGTGATATTCTTGGTTTTGTTCCGCTTCGTTTGGTCCCGCTTCAATTAATTTCACGTACGCTATTCGGTTCCTTACTTGCCACATGTTTTGGCCCAATGGAGGAAGCCCATCTGGCGGCGCACTGTGGCCTAGGTCCAGAGAAAAATAAATTGCCGATGGGAGGGTTTGATCTCCTAACCTGCCAACTGGCCACGCACACTTTTTCCAAATGACCCAGTTAGAGATATGAGTGGATTTTTTTCTCCCGCTGCAATGCACGGGCCTTTTTGCTAGTGGGTTCTTACATATTTTACAAAGATCTTTATCGGTCGTACCTTATGACAACATACGTAATTCCCTTTGACTGTCAGTATGTTACTTTCCGGAGATTCGATCGTCGGTATCTTCGTACCTATTTCAATCTCATTACCGGCAAGTCTCTTTACTCGTTCCGTAATACATCATCTTGTAAGTAACTCCTTAGTCACTTTGCTTGCAAGCTTCTTGTGATGTGTATTACTGAGAAGGCTCAGAGATACCTCTATGATACACGGAGTGACAAATCCTAATCTTGAAGCATGCATACTCAACAGACACCTTCGGAGATACCTATAGAGCATCTTTATGATCACCCAGTTATGTTGTGGCGTTTGATAGCACACAAGCTATTCCTCTGGTATCCGGGAGTTGCATGATCTCACAGTCTTAGGAATATGTATTTGACATTTAGAAAGCAATAGCAATAAACTGAACGATCATATGCTAAGCTAACGGATGGGTCTTGTCCATCACATCATCATTCTCCTAATAATGTGATCCCGTTGTCAAGTGACAACACATGTCTATGGTTAGGAAACCTTAACCATCTTTGATCAACGAGCTAGTCTAGTAGAGGCTTACTAGGGACACGGTATTTTTTTATGTATCCACACATGTATTTAAGTTTCCATTCAATACAATTCTAGCATGAATAATAAAACTTTATCATGAATAAGGAAATATAAAATAACAACTTTATTATTGCCTCTAGGACATATTTCCTTCACCTAGCACTGTAGACTTTGAAATAACTGACGTTTGGTTTGTTACCAGTGAGTAGTTCATAAGATGTCTTCTTGAAGAATTTGTGAAGATATACTCTGTTGATGATGTGGCACGCAGTATCAACGGCTTCAGGCCAGAATTTTCGTGGAGTCTTGTATTCATCAAGCATCGTACGAGCCATCTCAATAAGAGTCTTGTTCTTGCGCTCCACACCGCCATTCAGCTGAGGAGTATATGGAGCTAAATGCTCATGAGTGATGCCCAGTGTATCAAGATAAGTGTCGATGCCAGTGTTCTTGAATTCAGTGCCATTGTCACTCCTTATGTGCTTGATCTTGCTGCCATAGTTGGTCATGGCACGATTGGCGAATCGCCTGAAGACATCCCGCACTTCAGTATTATAGAGAATTATGTGGACCCAAGTATATCTAGAATAATCATCAACAATAACAAAGCCATAAAGATTTGTAGTGGTAGTAAGGGTAGAGTAATGAGTAGGGCCAAATAAGTCCATGTGAAGCAACTCGAAGGGATGTGATGTCGTCACGATTGTCTTCGAGGGGTGCTTGGCCCTAGTCATCGTCCCGGCTTCGCAGGTGCCACATAGATGGTCCTTCTTGAACTTGACGCCCTCGATGCCAATGATGTGCTTCTTCTACACAAGAGTATGTAGGTTCCTCATGCCCGCATGTCCCAGCCTTCGATGCCAAAGCCAGCACTCTGAAGCTTTTGCTAGGAGACATACGGCAAGCTGCGGTCCTGCGGCGAAATCTACCATATGCAGATCACCTCTTCGATAACCTTCGAAGAATTTAGATTTATCAGAAGAAATTAGTACAAGACATCAATATTTTCCAAGTATCACAATCATGTCAAGATCACAAAGCATTGAGACAGAAATGAGGTTGTATCCAAGGGATTCAACAAGCATCACTTTATCCATGAGAAGACTTCGATCACCAGTCATGTGGTTAGTACATCCACTATCCATGATCCATTTAGTAGCTTTCGGAGTTGTACCCTATAGTGCAGTTAGTAGGATAGGCTTCACCAAGAGTATTGTGAAGAACAAACATGTATCGATAGAGACGCTCAGCCTAGTTGAGGATATGGTAGGACGATCATCAAGAAAACCATGGGCGAAGTAAATGGTAAGCCCACTTTGACATTTTATCTTGCGCCCAACAAGTTTTTTCTGGTCTCCAGCATTATCTTTAGAAGTCAATGATTTTCGGCTGGAGACCCTACCCTGCAAGAGAATTTAATTCTTCTTAACCACCGACATCTTAAGGGGTGGCTTAGAAGCAATGAGTCTAAGTGCGGCATCTGAGAATTTTGGCTTTGTGTCGGTGTCCTGGGAACGGGGGTACATAGACTTGCCTGCCTGCGGCCCGTGGTGTGGCTCCATCAGCAACCCGGTACGGCCTAGCTTCAGCAGCAAGAACTCAAGACCGTCGCGAGGGACCAAGCCTCGCGAGGCAGACGACACCAAGACCTCCCTGGGGGCAGCCTCACTAGGCTGGCTCACGAGGAGTGGAGATATCTATGCAAGGTGCACCTCGTGAGGTTCTCGTGACATGAGCCATGACAACCAAGGCCAAGCGGGCGCCAGCGGGCGCGGTGTACCAGGTTCCTCTTTGGTGCTAAGGAGGCAAGCACAAGCACAGAGTCCCGAGGAATCAATCAAAGGTTTCCTTATCGGTACCAGTTGTCTCCCTTCAAATTTGGCCGTTGTGCGATCCCTTCCCGCCTACATTTCGAAAGAGGACCAAGGCTAGTATAAATAGGACTGAGCCACCACCGTAGCCAGGGGCTGGCATCTGGAGATCGAGCCGTTCCACCAAGGCCATCTCACCAGCTCATCAAGCTCAAGAACACCTCACCTCCTGAGGTTGTTCATCCACTGTACTAGTTCATCCTCAACCCCTCGAGGCAATCCACCACAAAGCTGGAGTAGGGTATTACACCGCAAGGTTGCCCGAACCAGGATAAACTCATGTGCCTCTTGTTCTCTGGGTTCGTCAAGCTAGGCCGTGGGATTGTTTAGCGGGCAGACTAGGAGGAGAGAGTTCTTCGTGCGCACCCCAGAGTTCGAACCTCTCAAGGGTCTACGGAACCCCGAATCCAACATTTGGCGCGCCAGGTAGGGGGGGCGTCGAAGCTTTGCCTTTCCGTCTGCTCTGCCTCCCCATCCGCTTCGTCTCTCCGTTTGGCTCTCATGGCAGGCGCTGATGTCGCTTGAAGCTACGTCGGTATTTCCCCAAAGAGGAAGGGATGATGCAGCACAACGGCGGTAGGTATTTCCCTCAGATATGAAACCAAGGTTATCGAACCAGTAGGAGAACCAAGCAACACAACGTAAACAGCCCCTGCACACAAATAACAACACCTCGCAACCCGACGTGTTAAAGGGGTTGTCAATCCCTTTCAGGGTACGGTGCCTCAAACGGTGCGTGGACGGGGAAAAGTTGTAATAGATTGAAATAATAGATCGCAAATAAAATAAAGTGCAGCAAAGTATTTTTGTATTTTTGGTTTAATAGATCTAAATAAAAAGAGCAAATAAAATAGATCACAAAGCAAATATATGAGAAGGAAGACCCGAGGGCCGTAGGTTTCACTAGTGGCTTCTATCGAGAAAGATAGCAAACGGTGGGTAAACAAATTACTGTTGGACAATTGATAGAACTTCAAATTATTATGCCGATATCCAGGCAATGATCATTACATAGGCATCACATCCCAGATTAGTAGACCGACTCCTGCCTGCATCTACTACTATTACTCCACACATCGACCACTATCCAGCATGCATCTACTGTATTAAGTTCATGGAAAAACGGAGTAATGCAATAAGAATGATGACATGATGTAGATAAGATCCGTTTATCTATGGCGGTAAATATAGATCCCGTCTTTTTATCCTTAGTAGCAACGATACATATGTGTCGGGTTCCCTTTCTATCACTGGGATCAAGCACAGTAAGATCGAACCCACTACCGGGCACCTCTTCCCATTGCAAGATAAATAGATGAAGTTTGCCAAACAAAACCCAAATATTGGAGAAGAAATACGAGGCTATAAGAGATCATGCATATAAGAGATCAAAGAAACTCAAATAACTTTCATTGATCTAAAAAGATATAACTGATCGTAAACTTGAAGTTCATCAGATCCCAACAAACACACCACAAAAAGAGTTACATCATTTGGATCTCCAAGAGACCATTGTATTGAGAATTCAGCGAGAGAGAGAATGCCATCTAGCTACTAACTACGGACCCGAAGGTCTACAAAGAACTACTCACGCATCATCGGAGCGACACCAATGGAAGTGGTGAACCCCTCCGTGATGGTGTCTAGATTGGATCTGGTGGTTCTGGACTCTGCGGCGGCTGGATGAATATTTCGTCGACGCTTCTAGGGTTTTGGTATTTTTGGGGTATTTATAGAGCAAAGAGGCGGTCCGGGGGCACCCGAGGTGGGCACAACCCACCAGGGCGCGCCAGGGCCTCCTGGCGCGCCCTCGTGGGTTGTGCGCCCCTCGGGGCACCCACCAGGTGCAACCAGGGCCCATTGCCTTCCTTATGGCCCATAAAAAATCATCATGGAGTTTCGTGGCATTTGGACTCCGTTTGATATTGATTTCCTGTGATGTAAAAAACATGGGAAAAAATAGCAACTGGCACTTGGCACTATGTCAGTAGGTTAGTACCAAAAAATTATATAAAATGACTATAAAAATGATTATAAAACATCCAAGATTGATAATAAAACAGCATGGAATAATCAAAAATTATAGATACGTTGGAGACGTATCAGCATCCCCAAGCTTAACTCCTACTCGTCCTCGTGTAGGTAAGTGATAAAAACAGAATTTTTGATGTGGAGTGTTGTTCATCAAGTCATATCATATTATTTTCTTTATAGCATGGACATTTGGAATTTTATGTGATTCAAAGCAACAGTCTAGTTTTGACATAATAATTTAGATACTCAAGCATATCAACAAGCAACCATGTCTTTCAAAATATCAACGCTAAAATAAGTTATCCTTAGCTCATCATGCTCAAACATTGATCCATTCATGAAACACACTCGAATATTAACTACACCCAATACTTAAGTATGATCATATTACCTCCTAGTTGGTGCTTTTATAAGAGAACATGGAGACTCAAAAATAAAAATTGCATAAAGTAAAAGAAAGGTCCTTCGCAGAGGGAAGTAGGGATTTGTAGAGGTGCCAGAGCTCAAAGCGAAAAAATAGAGATAAAAACATTTTGGGAGGTGTATCCATCCCACCAACGAAAACGATTCAGAGTTCCGAGCACTTTCCATGCTAGATATGCCATAGGCGGTTCCCAAACAGAAAATAAAGTTTGTTCCTTTTTCCACCATTCCTTCACTTTCCATGGCTAGCCGTATCCACGGTTTCCCTCCATACCAACACTTTCCAAGGAATTTATTATTTGACAACATAAAGTAAATTCATTTTTGCATTTCGGGACTGGGCATCCCTAAAACCTTTGCCTTACTCTCGTGCAATGACAAGTGAATGAACACTCATCGTGAGAATAACACATCCATCATGGAAAAATATTAGCCACCCATTACCGTTTCGCGAGCGAAACAAACACACAAAAGAAAAGTTTATTTTGAAAATTAGAGATGGCACATGCAAATTTGCTTGGAACGGCAAAAGAATACCGCATATAGGTAGATATAGTGGGCTCATGTGGCAACACTGGTTTAAAGGATTTTGGATGCACAAGTGGTGGTCATACTTAGTGCAAAATGAAGGCTAGCAAAAAGATTGAGAAGCGACCAACCGAGAAACGAATAATCTCATAAGAAAGCACTAAGCATAATTAACACCAAATAATGCACCACAAGTAGGATATAATTTTAAATGCATGATTATTGACTTTCATGCATGCATAGGGAATCACAAACCTTAACACCAATATTCTTACTAGAGCACAATTACTCATTAACATAACTCACATATCACACCATGATATCTCAAAACTATTACTAAGAATCAAGTTTATTTTGTCCAATGATCTTCATGACATTTTTCTACTTTATCCTTCTTGGATATCTATCACTTTGGGACTAATTTTCATGTGTTTCTTTTCATAATCTCAAACAAATATAAGTGAAGATCATGAGCATAACAAATTTTCTTTCTCTCAAAATAATTTAAATGAAGCAAGAGAGAATTTCTTCAAAATTTTACTAACTCTAAAACAAATCTAAGTGAAGCAAGAGAGAATTTCTTCAAAAATACTAAGCACGCCATGCTCAAAACGATATAAGTGAAGCACTAGAGCAAGTCCTAGCTCATAAAAGATTTAAGTGAAGCACAGAGAGCAATTCTAACAAGTCATGATATAATTTTGGCTCTCTCAAATAGGTGTGTCCAACAAGGATTGATGACTTAAAACACAAAATAAAACAAGCAAAGACACATATATATCATACAAGACGCTCCAAGCAAAACACATATCATGTGACGAATAAAAATATAGCCTCGAGTAAAATACCGATAGTTGTTGGAAGAAAGCGGGGATGCCACTCGGGGGCATCCCCAAGCTTAGTTGGTTGCTCACTCCTGGATAATAGCTTTGTATACCGGGGCATCCCCAAGCTTAGGCTCTTACATCCTTCCTTCATCCAACGTAAGATAACCCAAAACTTGAAAACTTGAATCACACAAAACTCAACAAAACCTTTGTGAGATCCGTTAGTATAAGAAAGCAAACTACTACTATAAGTGCTGTATCAAAACAATTAATATTTTGTTTTTGTATTATATCTACTGTATTCCAACTTTTCTATGGCAAAAACTGATCAAAGAAAACCATAGAGCCATCAAAATAAGCACACAACACAAAGAAAATAGAATCTGTCAAAAAAACAGAACAGGCTGTAGTAATCTGAATTTTGCGAATACTTATGTAACTCCAAAAATTCTACCGAAATAGGATGACCTGGGTAATTTGTATATTAATCTTATTCAAAAATAATCAAGGCAAAATCTCTTTTCTGTGATTTATGAAAATTATTTTCGTGAGCACACAGTTTCTGTCCTTTTCAGCAAGATCAAACAACTATCACCCAAGAAGATCCTATATGCTTTACTTGGCACAAACACTAATTAAAACACACACAAAAACAAAAATCATAGCAGTAGAATAATTGTGCTAACACTCAAGAACAGAAAGCAAAAAGCAAAAATAAAATTTTATTCATTGGGTTGCCTCCCAACAAGCGCTATAGTTTTACTCCCTTAGCTAGGCATAGGCAAGGATCTAAGTTTTGTCATCTTTGGTTCGAGATCCATAAGATGCCCTCGTGATTGATTCATAAGGTGGCCTGATTTTTGTTCTAGGGAAGTGTTCCATACCCTTCCTCAAAGGAAATTGGAACTTGATATTGCCTTCTTTCATATCAATCACGACACCAATAGTGCGTAAAAACGGTCTACCAAGAATAATTGGACAAGACGGATTGCAATCAATATCAAGAACAACAAAATCTATGGGCACATAGTTCCTATTTGCAAGAATAAGAACATCATTAATTCTTCCCATAGGCTTTTTAATAGTAGAATCCGGCAAGTGCAAATTCAAGGAACATTCTTCGAGATTGGTAAGACCAAGCACATCATATAAAGATTTCGGAATTGTAGAAACACTAGCACCCAAGTCACACAAAGCAAAACATTCATAATTTTTAATCTTGACTTTGATAGTAGGTTCCCACTCATCATGCAATTTTCTAGGAATTGAAACTTCTAATTCCAACTTTTCTTCAAGAGCTTTCATCATAGCATCAACAATATGTTTAGTAAAAGCTTTGTTTTGTTCATAAGAATGGGGTGAATTTAGCATGGATTGCAACAAAGAAATACAATCAATCAAAGATCAACTGTTATAATTAAAGTCTTTGTAATACAAAATAGTGGGTGCATTACTAACTAAAGATTTGACCTCTCCAAACCCACTTTTATCAATTTTCTCAACAAGAGTTTCACCCTCCGAAATATTGGGACGCCTTCTACCTAAAGTTGACTCTTCTCCAGTCCCTTTTTCATCATTCTTAACTTTAATAAACAACAATCATTTTAAGATCTTCATCATTTTTATATTCTAATGAGATTGGTTTAGCGGCCATTTTTATTTACTAAGGTAGCTTGTGTGTCCGATATTTTTCCCAACAAACTTTCATCAAAGGCATACTTAGATTGAAGATTGCAAACTTCTCTACTAATATCATCAAGTTGTTTTCTGATAGCATCTAGCACAACGGAGTGCTCTTTAAGCTCTTCAGTTAAATACATATTATGCTCAAATTGTGTAGTCATATATTCCTTAGTACTTTTCTCTATTTCAAGCAAAATATTTGGGTAAGGAACATCATAATATTTCCTTTGGGGCATCATGACTACGCAAACAAGAAAGCTCACAAAAACAGATCCGGCAAGAAAACGACGAACGGAAAAAGAGAGGCGAATAAAATGGCAATTTTTTGTGAAGTGGGGGAGAGGAAAATGAGAGGCAAATGGCAAATAATGTAAATTGCAAGGAGATGAGATTTGTGATTAGGAACCTGGTTATGTTGAAGATCCTCCGCGGCAACGGCGCCAGAAATTCCTTTTGGTGTCGCTTGAAGCTACGTCGGTATTTCCCCAAAGAGGAAGGGATGATGCAGCACAGCGGCAGTAGGTATTTCCCTCAGATATGAAACCAAGGTTATCGAACCAGTAGGAGAACCAAGCAACACAACGTAAACAGCCCATCCACACAAATAACAACACCTCGCAACCCGACGTGCTAAAGGGGTTGTCAATCCCTTTCGGGGTACGGCGCCTCAAACGGTGCGTGGACGGGAAAAAGTTGTAATAGATTGAAATAATAGATCGCAAATAAAATAAAGTGCAGCAAAGTATTTTTTTGGTTTAATAGATCTGAATAAAAAGAGCAAATAAAATAGATCGCAAAGCAAATATATGAGAAGGAAGACCCGGGGGGCGTAGGTTTCACTAGTGGCTTCTCTCGAGAAAGATAGTAAATGGTGGGTAAACAAATTACTGTTGGGCAATTGATAGAACTTCAAATAATTATGACGATATCCAGGCAATGATCATTACATAGGCATCACGTCCAAGATTAGTAGACCGACTCCTGCCTGCATCTACTACTATTACTCCACACATCGACCACTATCCAGCATGCATCTAGTGTATTAAGTTCATGGAAAAACGGAGTAATGCAATAAGAACGATGACATGATGTACACAAGATCCGTTTACCTATGGTGGTACATATAGATACCATCTTTTTATCCTTAGTAGAAACGATACGTACATGTCGGTTCCCTTTCTGTCACTGGGATCAAGCACCGTAAGATCGAACCCACTACCGGGCACCTCTTTCCATTGCAAGATAAATAGATCAAGTTGGCCAAACAAAACCCTAATATCGGAGAAGAAATATGAGGCTATAAGAGATCATGCATATTAGAGATCAAAGTAACTCAAATAAATTTCATGGCTATAAAAAGATATAACAGATCATAAACTCGAAGTTCGTCATATCCCAACAAACACGCCGCAAAAAGAGTTACATCATATGGATCTCCAAGAGACCATTATATTGAGAATTCGGCGAGAGAGAGAAAGACATCTAGCTACTATCTATGGACCCGAAGGTCTACAAAGAAATACTCACGCATCATCGGAGAGGCACCAATGGAACTGGTGAACCCCTCCGTGATGGTGTCTACATTCGATGTGGTGGTTCTGGACTCTACGACGGCTGGATGAATATTTCGTCAGTGCTTCTAGGGTTCTGGGATTTTTGGGGTATTTATAGAGCAAAGAGGCGGTCCGGGGCGCACCCGAGGTGGGCACAACCCACTAGGGCGCGCCAGGGCCTCCTGGCGCGCCCTGGTGGGTTGTGCTCCCCTCGGGGCACCCCCCCATGTGCAACCAGGGCCCATTGCCTTCCTTCTGGCCCATAAAAAATCATCGTGGAGTTTCGTGGCATTTGGACTCCGTTTGATATTGATTTCCTGCGATGTAAAAAACATGGAAAAACATCAACTGGCACTTGGCACTATGTCAATAGGTTAGTACCAAAAACTGATATAAAATCACTATAAAAATGATTATAAAACATCCAAGAATCATAATAAAACAGCATGGAACAATAAAAAATTATAGATACGTTGGAGACGTATCAGGCGCCGCCCCTCCGGCTGGATCGACGGGCGCGGACGGAGGTGCCATGGGCTCCGGGCCTTCACCCCCGCCTTACGACAAGTTCAGTGGCCACACAAGTGCAAGCCGGAGATGCTGCCTCGCCACGATGGCGCGGTGGACCCAGCAGCCTTCCTCCTGGTGTACGAGGAGGCCGTTCGGGAAGCCGGAGGCGAGAACAAGGTCATGGCCAACTAGTTTCCCATGGCCCTCGCCGGCATGCCATGCGCCTGGCTGCTCAACCTGCCGGGATCTTCTGTGGCCTCCTGGGAAGAGCTGCGTGATCTCTTCGTCGCACGCTTCACAACACCGGTGCCCCTCGCCGTTGCAGCCCTCCTCGGCGGTTTGCAGGCGCCGCCCTCGGATCGCCACGTCAAGCAGTTCTTCCGCCAAATGGGCGCCGCCTCCGTGAAACAGGGAGATCCTCCGGGGTGGGCGGCGCCCGAGGCCGAACTCACCTTCGACTCAGGGGACCATCCGACAACCACCACTGGCTCAGGCGCGCTCCCGATGCTCTGCACGCCCACCATCTGCAGCGTGGCGATAACCAAGACCCTCATCGACAGCGGGGCTGGCCTCAACGTGCTCTCCGTGGAAGCTTTTGGATTGCTCCACGTGCCGCATGGCCGGCTCCGCCCCACCAAGCCCTTTTCCGGGGTCTGCAGCGGTTCCACTAGCCTTCTAGGGCAGATCCGCCTCCCTATCACCTTTGGCACCCGCGACAACTACCGCACCGAGCTTATCGACTTCGACATCGCCCGCCTCGATCTCCCGTGCAACGCCATCCTCGGGTACCCGGCCCTGGCTCAGTTCATGGTAGCAACCCATCCTGCTTACAACCTCATGAAGATGTCAGGAAGCAGCAGCGTCCTCACCATGGCTGGAGCAACCAAGGAGGCCCTGAATGCCCTCAAGCTCGCCTTCAGGGCCGCACCAGCACCCCCAACTGACGAAACAGCACCCGGGGCCCAGGGGGCTACGCCGGCAAAGAAGAAACAGTTGTTTTCTCAAGATCGGGCCAAGACGAAGCAGGTACCGATCGACGAGGATGGGGCATCGGGAGCCACCTTCACCATAGGTGCCGACCTCGCCCCGGACCAGGAGAAGGTGATACGTCTCCATCGTATCTACTTTTCCAAACACTTTTGCCCTTGTTTTGGACTCTAACTTGCATGACTTGAATGGAACTAACCCGGACTGACGCTGTTTTCAACAGAATTGCCATGGTGTTATCTTTGTGCAGAAACAAAAGTTCTCGGAATGACCTGAAACTTCACGGAGATTATTTTTGGGTATAATGAAAAATACTAGGTAAAGAATCAAGGCCAGGGGGGCCACACCCTTTCCACGAGGGTGGGGGGCGCGCCTGCCCCCCTGGGCGCGCCCCCTGCCTCGTGGGCCCCCTGGAGCTCCACCGACCTCAACTCCATCTCCATATATTCGTGTTTGGGGAGAAAAAATCGGAGAGAAAGATTCATCGCATTTTACGATACGGAGCTGCCGCCAAGCCCTAAACTCTCTTGGGAGGGCTGATCTGGAGTCCGTTCGGGGCTCCGGAGAGGGGAATCCGTCGCCGTCGTCATCATTAACCATCCTCCATCACCAATTTCATGATGCTCACCGCCGTGCGTGAGTAATTCCATCGTAGGCTTGCTGGACGGTGATGGGTTGGATGAGATTTATCATGCAATCGAGTTAGTTGTGTTAGGGTTTGATCCCTACTATCCATTATGTTATGAGATTGATGTTGCTATGACTTTGCTATGCTTAATGCTTGTCACTAGGGCCCGAGTGCCATGATTTCAGATCTGAACCTATTATGTTTTCATGAATATATGTGAGTTCTTGATCCTATCTTGCAAGTCTATAGTCACCTACTATGTGTTATGATCCGGCAACCCCGAAGTGACAATAATCGGGACCACTCCTGGTGATGACCATAGTTTGAGCAGTTCATGTATTCACTATGTGTTAATGCTTTGGTCTGGTACTCTATTAAAAGGAGGCCTTAATTCCCTTAGTTTCCGCTAGGACCCCGCTGCCACGGGAGGGTAGGACAAAATATGTCATGCAAGTTCTTTTCCATAAGCACGTATGACTATATTCAGAATACATGCCTACATTACATTGATGAATTGGAGCTAGTTCTGTGTCACCCTATGTTATGACTGTTACATGATGAACCGCATCCGGCATAATTCTCCATCACCGATCCAATGCCTAACATATTGTTCTTCGCTTATTTACTTTTCCATTGCTACTGTTACAATCGCTACAAAACCCAAAAATATTACTTTTGCTACCGTTACCGTTACTTCCATACTACTTTGCTACTAAATACTTTGCTGCAGATACTAAGTTATCCAGGTGTGGTTGAATTGACAACTCAACTGCTAATACTTGAGAATATTCTTTGGCCCCCCTTGTGTCGAATCAATAAATTTGGGTTGAATACTCTACCCTCGAAAACTGTCACAATCCCCTATACTTGTGGTTTATCAGAAGGCATTGGTGAACTTCTTGCGTGCGAATAAGAAGATATTCGCCTAGGAGCCCAGGCAGCTGGTTGGGGTCCCAAGGAGGATAATCGAGCATCACCTGAAGGTGTGCCCTAACGTGCGCCCAGTGAAGCAGAAGGCGCGACGGCGGTCCACAGAGAAGCAGTCCTTCATCGTCCACGAGACCCGCAAGCTGCAAGAAGCAGGTGTCATCCGCGAGGTGCAGTAGCCGGACTGGCTGGCGAACCCGGTTGTAACATCCTTAATTTTCAATTTAGAATGTTATACATAGGTCATCATATGCATATCATATTTTATTTGCATTTTGGTTTTGAATCCTAAATATCCTAAGCAACTCAAGGACCCACGGAGAGAGTTGGAGATTTTATTATTTTCATATTTGAATTTTCTCAAATATCAAAAATAGGATAATTTTGGTTTTAATTATTTTTCTCTTCGAAATATTTTCATATAAAAATACATGAGAGGAGATAATATGACTTCTCCAAAATAAAATAAATATTCGAGGAAAAATGTTAAAATCAAATAAATAATTTTATTTGGATTTTATTGCTATTTTATTTGAATTAGAAAAGATATGCATTTTTCAAAATTGCATTTTTAGGCCAAGAAAATGTTCACTTTGTTCTAAATATTTTATTTAGACGGTGAAAATTGTTTTTGGAATTTTTAGAATTTTTTATATTTATTTAGGATTTTCTTTCGGTGGAATTTTTTTTAAGTCGTGTCGCCCTACTGGGCCAACGGCCCAGCCGAGCCAGGCCGGCCCAACCGCCGCCACCGCCTCCCCAAGCGGGATCCGCCCGCCGCCGCCGGTCGTGTCCGAGGCGGACATGCCTGCCGAGGCACCTCGCCGTAGTCAACGCCGCCCCCCAGCCTTTAAAGCCGCCGCCACCCCCCACCCCCACAGCCCACACCGCCGCCGCAGCCTGCACCCCGCCACCGCTAGCCGCCGCCCGCGCCGCCGCCGCACTGCTTCGCCGCCCCGCGCTGCCTCGCCGCCGCCCGTGGAGCCCCCCGCCTCGCCGTTCGCCGCCTCGCCTCGCCGGAAACCCCGCCGCCGCCGTTTTTTTCGGTTTTAGGTACAAAACCGCCGGTTTTCTCAAAACCCTTGGTCGATTTTTTATTTATTTATTTTAGATCGGTTCGGTTTTTCTTCGGTTTAGTTATTTAGCGAGCGTTCGTTCGTTCGTTCGTTTTAACAAACGAATTCGCCCGTTTGCCTCTGTTAGTGGACGTTCGTCCGATAGATTTTTCCTTTTATTTTCTTTTTCGGCCAGGGACCTATCTGCGATCATTTTTATCGCAGATTAGCCCCTGATCTTCAAACCCTCGCAACTTCTAAATCGTTTGTCCAAATCCAGTGAAACCAAAACCAAAATCTTCGTCTTGAGCCCCTCTTTATGTTTAATCAACTTGAACAAGGTTTTGACAATTTAAAATATTGTTTCAAGCGGATTTGATTTTGAAGTTCTGTTGACCGTAGTTTCAGTTCCTAGCTCCGATTCGATCGATTCTTTTTGCAAATCGAAGCTCTTCAGTTGAACCTTCAGTTTGGATCTTCTTATTTGAAGTTTTACCCGTGCATCTATTCTTGAGTGCTTATGTATGCTATTGTTTGTTTGCGATAGAATTCCTGGAGTGCGAAGCGTGCTACTACGAGTCTCTAGGGTTTGCGGATCATCAGCAAGGCAAGTAACACATTGATCATACTCTTTTCATACCCAGTTTTTATGCATTAGTTGCAACCCTCAAACATTGCATGAGTAGGATTGTTAACATGTGGGTATTGGGAAGTAGTTGATGAGGTAGAACCTATTGCCCTTTTATTATCAAACCCTTGGGATTTACTTCTATGTTATGCTTATACTGCTATGCTATGCTCGTAGACGTGGACTGGGTTTGAGTGTATCCATGACAGATGTGAGATTGTTAATTAATGGTTAACTTAAGGTGGCTACTTAATCACACATCTGGGTGGATTGGTTGCGGGCACCTGGGGATATACCAGTGTTGTCCTTTTGGGTCACCACCCAGGCTCAAAGGGATCATAAGATTATTCATTGTAGAAACTTCCGTGTGTAGCCACAAGCTATTATGGGCTCTAGCATAGTTGAGTATGTTGCATGGCCTCTTTCAGTGGTGGGCTAGCAGATGTAGGGGAAAGTAGGTGTAACTGTCCACCCAGAGTAAAGAGTTAATGCTTCTGAAAGACTTTGTCTCGGTCATCCGTTTCTCAAACACCATGTAGTGCGAGATATCCAACGGAGGAGATCGATTCTTGTGGGCAAAAGTGCGCAAACCTCTGCAGAGTGTACAAAATAATCATGGTTAGCCGTGTCCCCGGTTATGGACAATCTTGAGTATCTGGTTCTTAGATTATCCTGATGATCTCATCACTCTAAATTAATTTGTTGGGTTGTTAATTACTTGTTTAATTGGGATTGAGATGGGGACTTACCATTCTCAATGCTTATCAACTACCATGATAGTTAAACAAAATATATTCCTTTGTTGTAGGGAAAAATTGGCTTTTCGCAAAACATTATAACCATAGAGCCTCCACCAGCCATATATGCATGTAGTGATAGCATTTACTTGTTCATTGCTCTACTGTGTTATATTGCCAGCATATTCCATGTGCTAACCCGTTTCGGGCTGCAACATATCATGTTGCAGACTTTTCAGGCGAAGAGTAAGGTGCGCTAGGTCGTTGTCGTGCACTCAGCTATGCCGTTGGAGTTGATGGACTCACTTTATCTTCCAAGTCTTCCGCTATTATCTTATTTAGATGGCCTTAAGCCATTTTTATTGTAATAAGTTCTCTTTTGAGACCTTCGATGTAATAAGTGTGTGATTGCACTATGTTATAAATCCTTCGAGTACGGTGTGTGTCAGCATTACCGATCCAGGGATGACACTTATGCACAGAGATTTGACCGTCTGAGGTCGGATCGCTACACCGGTCATCGTGCCCAAGAAAGGCGGGAAGGAACGCATGTGCGCCGACTTAACTAACCTCAACAAGGCTTGCCCTCAAGACACGTTCCCGCTTCTATGCATCGACCAGATCGTCGACTCCTCTGCCGAGTGCGACCTGCTATGCTTCCTAGATGCCTTCTCGGGCTACCATCAGGTCAAGATGGCGGTGCAGGACGTTGAGAAGATGGCCTTCTTGACCCCGTTTGGGGTATACTACTACACCTGCATGCCGTTCGGTTGCGCAACGTTGGGGCGACTTTCCAGCGACTGATGCACATTGCTCTAGGCTAGCAGCTTGGGAGGAATGCTGAGGCCTATGTCGATGACATTGTAGTGAAATCTCGGGAGGCAAGGACCCTCATCCAGGATCTGGAGGAGACTTTCAACAGCCTGCGCAATGTGGACCTGCGGCTCAACCCAGAGAAATGCGTGTTCGGCGTCCCCTTCGGCAAGCTGCTAGGTTTCCTCGTGTCGCACAGGGGGATCGAGGCGAACCCGGAGAAGGCCAAAGCAATAGAAGACATGAGCCCGCAGCAGACTTTCAAGGAAATGAAAAAGCTCGCGGGCTTTGTGACTTCGCTGGGGCGCTTCATTTCCAAGCTAGGGGAGTGCGCCCTACCGTTCTTCAAGCTGATGAAGAAGAAGGGCCTGTTCGAGTGGACTCCGGAAGCCGATGCGGCGATTCAAGACCTCAAGAGATACCTCACCAGCCCACCGGTGACGATGGTGCCGCGTCCTCTTGAGCCTCTTGTGCTCTACGTTGCAGCCACGCCTCACTCAGCCAGCGCGGCACAGGTGGCTATCCGGGAAGGGCGCCAGGCCAAGGGCTAGCCAAACGGCACCACGGAGCCATTCGAGACAATGCAACACCAAGACGGTGCCCCTAGAGCCGCGGTGGTGCCAGCGGATGATCAGGCTCCACAAGATGGCCCTCCTGAGGCTGCAACTGCCAATACAGGCGACCGAGCTCCTGAGGTCCCCCGACCTCAGGAGGCGCCCCAGCCTTAGGAGGTCTCGGACTCCACCAACACTCCCGCCCTCGTCGAGTACCCGGTGTACTTCGTCAGCATGGTACTGTGTGATGCGCGGGCACGCTACCCCATGCTGCCGAAGCTTCTGCTCGCACTTCTCATTGCCTCGCGCAAGTTGCGCCACTACTTCCAAGGCCACCCCATCAAGGTCGTCTCAGCTTACCCACTGGAGAGGGTACTCCATAGCCCCAATGCTGCGGGGAGGGTCGCCGAGTGGAACATCGAGCTCCAGGCATTCTAGCTGGAGTTCAGCACCACCAGGGGCATCAAGGGAGCCGCGCTCGCCGACTTCGTGGCGGAGTGGACTGGCGCTCCAGGGCCCGAAGCGGGCTAGGACCAGTCTCTCTCGCCAGGGAGCGAAGCACCAGATGGCTGGGTCATGTACTTTGACGGTGCCTTCACGCGCCAGGGCGCAGGGGCTGGAGTCGTGCTCATCTCGCCCACCCAGGACAAGCTCTACTACGCCGTGCAGCTCTGCTTCCAATGGGGCGAGAAGGTCTCCAACAACATCGTGGAGTACGAAGGTTTGATCGCCGACCTCAAGGCTACGGCGGGCTTGGGAGTGAAGCACCTCACCATCAAGGGTGACTCTCAGCTCCTCATCAACTTCTCCAACAAAGTGTACAAGCTGAAGGACGAGCACATGGAGGCATACCTCGCAGAGGTACGCAAAATGGAGAAGCAATTCTTGGGCCTGGAACTGCAGCATGTGCCCCGCGGCACAAACAAGGAAGCCGACGATATCGCCAAGAGGGCGTCCAGGCGCCAGCTCCAGGATCCCGGCGTCTTCGAGGAGCGGCTCTTCAAGCCTTTAGCGGCCCCTCCAGCTGCGGAGTCGGCGCCACCTCAGGAGGAGCTTCCCCCGCCACCAACCTCAGGAGCCCCCGCTTACGGCCCGATCTCAGGAGCGCGCCTACTCCTCGCGCTCGAGCCCCAGGAGGGGTGTTGGACCAAAGAATTCAAGGCATACCTGCTGCAAGGAACCCTGCCGGAGAAGGAGGAAGACGCGAAGCATGTGGCCCGGCAATCAACAACCTACTGCATTCGGGACGGTGAGTTATACCGAAAACGACCGAACGATGTTTCCTTGCGATGCATCTCCAGGGAGCAGGGGTGCGAGCTGTTAACCGACATACACGGCTGAGACTGCGGACATCATTTTTCATCACGCACCTTGGTGGGCAAGGTGTTTCGCAGCGGATTCTACTGGCCCACGGCACTCAACGATGCAACCGAGCTGGTGACGTCCTGCGAGGCCTGCCAGTTCCATGCCAAGCAAATCCACCAGTCATCTCAGGGCCTCCAGACTAACCCACTATCGTGGTCGTTCGTGGTCTGGGGGCTGGACATGTTGGGTCCATTCCCTCGAGCACCCGGGGGCTACCGATACCTCTACGTCGCCGTTGACAAGTTCACCAAGTAGGCGGAGGTGGAGCCAGTACGTACCATCCCTGCCGGCTCAGCGGTCAAGTTCATCAAGGGCCTCGTGAGCCGGTTCAGAGTACCTAATCGCATCATCACCGACAATGGCACGCAGTTTACTACCAATCTCTTCAAAACATATTGTGGTAATCTTGGAACGCAGATATGCTACGCCTCAGTGGCGCACCCCAGAAGCAACGGCCAAGCTGAGCGAGCCAACACGAAGGTCTTGAGAGGCCTCAAGATGAGAACCTTCAAGAAGAAGCTCGAGGCCTGCGGCAGGGGCTGGCATGATGAGCTCCAGTCCGTGTTGTGGTCCATCCGCACCACCCCACCAAGCCAACGGGCGAGACTCCGTTCTTCCTCGTCTATAAAGCCGAAGCGGTTCTCCCTCACGAGGTCAAGCATCGCTCCGCACGGGTCTTGGCATTTGATGAGGCACGTCAGGACGCCGTGCGGGAGATGGACCTCGTGCTAGGGGAGGAACGCCGCCGTCAAGCCTCACTCCGAGCGGCAAGCTACCAGCAGGTGCTGCGGCGGTACCACTTCCGCATGATACATCTCCAACGTATCTATAATTTTTTATTGTTCCATGCTATATTATATTCAGTTTTGGATGATTAATGGGCTTTATTATACACTTTTATATTATTTTTGGGACTAACCTATTAACCGGAGGCCCGGCCCAAATTGCTGTTTTTTTGCCTATTTCAGTGTTTCCCAGAAAAGGAATATCAAACGGAGTCCAAACGGAATGAAACCTTCGGGAACGTGATTTTCGGAACAAACGTGATCCAGAGGACTTGGAGTGGACGTCAAGAAATCAACGAGGAGGCCACCAGGCAGGGGCGCGCCTACCCCCTGGGCACGCCCTCCACCCTCGTGGGCCCCTCGTAGCTCCACCGACCTACTTCTTCCTCCTATATATACCTACATACCCCCAAACCATTAGCAGAGGAGCCAAAACCCTATTTCCACCGCCGCAACCTTCTGTACCCGTGAGATACCATCTTGGGGCCTTTTCCGGCGCTCCACCGGAGGGGGCATCGATTACGGAGGGCTCCTACATCAACACCATAGCCACTCCGATGATGTGTGAGTAGTTTACCTCAGACCTTCGGGTCCATAGTTATTAGCTAGATGGCTTCTTTTCTCTCTTTGGATCTCAATACAAAGTCTCCTCGATTCTCATGGAGATCTATTTGATGTAACTCTTCTTTTTGCGGTGTGTTTGTCGAGATCCGATGAATTGTGGGTTTATGATCAAGATTATCTATGAACAATATTTGAATCTCCTCTGAATTCTTTTATGTATGATTGGTTATCTTTGCAAGTCTCTTCGAATTATCAGTTTGGTTTGGCCCACTAGATTGATCTTTCTTGCAATGGGAGAAGTGCTTAGCTTTGGGTTCAATCTTGCGGTGCTCGATCCCAGTGACAGTAGGGGAAACGACACGTATTGTATTGTTGCCATCGAGGATAAAAAGATGGGGTTTATATCATATTGCATGAGTTTATCCCTCTACATCATGTCATCTTGGTTAAAGAGTTACTCTGTTCTTATGAACTTAATACTCTAGATGCATGCTGGATAGAGGTCGATGTGTGGAGTAATAGTAGTAGATGCAGGAAGGAGTCGGTCTACTAGTCACGGACGTGATGCCTATATAAATGATCATACCTAGATATTCTCATAACTATGCTCAATTCTATCAATTGCTCGACAGTAATTCGTTTACCCACCGTAATACTTATGCCATCTTGAGAGAAGCCACTAGTGAAACCTATGGCCCCCGGGTCTATTTCCCATCATACTAATCTCCCATCAACAAGCTATTTCTTTTGTTGTTTATTTTGCTTTCTTTACTTTTACTCTTTATCATAAAAATACAAAAAATATTATCTTATCATCTCTATCAGATCTCACTCTCGTAAGTGAACGTGAAGGGATTGACAACCCCTTTATCACGTTGGTTGCGAGGTTCTTTTTTGTTTGTGTAGGTGCATGGGACTCGAGCGTGGTCTCCTACTGGATTGATACCTTGGTTCTCAAAAACTGAGGGAAGTACTTACGCTACTTTACTGCATCACCCTTTCCTCTTCAAGGGAAAACCAACGCAGTGCTCAAGAGGTAGCAAGAAGGATTTCTAGCGCCGTTGCCGAGGAGTCTACGCACAAGTCAAGACAGACCAAGTACCCATCACAAACTCTTATCCCTCGCATAACATTATTTGCCATTTGCCTCTCGTTTTCCTCTCCCCCACTTCACCCTTGCCGTTTTATTCGCCCTCTCTTTCCCGTCGCCTCTTTTTTGCTTGCCTCTTGTGTTCCGTGTGCCGTCATGGCTAGTCCTTTATCTACTCCTTTGTCTCCCAAGATTGAAGTTCTTAATTTTAAACAAAGGGAGGGAGAAAATCTAAAAGATGCTTGGTACAGAATTTGCAATGCGCAAAATAAATCTACTAGGAAGCAATCTACTTCCGTTCTTCTTCGCAATTTTTATGTAGGCATCACTCCTTGGAATAGATATATTCTTGATACCATTACCGGAGGAAATTTCTTGGGTAGCCATACTTTTGATTCTTACAATGCTATGATAGATTTGTTTGGCCCACCACCTCTTTTGGTTAATGAAACTATTTTAACTTTGGAACATGTGATGCAACGGCTTAAAATTATTGAAAATAAAGTTGCCACCACAGAGTTGATTGAAAATTTGGATAGAAAGATCCACAACCAAGTTACCCAATACGGATCTAAGGTAGGAGTTGCTCTTAAATTTTTTAAAGAAAAGGAACCTATGGTTAATGAAAAGATAGATCATGATTCCACTAGAATTGATAAAATTGAGGATATTATTACCAACCTAGGGTCTGCCTTTTCTTCTATGAAAAACACTCCTTCTAATGCTAATATTGCCAAATTAATTTATGTTCCTAAAAATAAGGGTGAAACTTCTAGTAAGGGGAATGCGGACCTCAAATCCATAAGTGTTCACCCCAACTTTCTTGCTATCCTTAAGGAACCTTTTGCTACAAATGATTTTCTTGATTTTGTGCCTAGGAGTTTGATAATTAATAAAAAGAAAGAGACTCCTAGGGGCTATATGTGTCTTATTGAAGAATTTCCTACCAAATATGGCAATACTTAGATCTATCCTTGTTTTTATGCCTAGCTAGGGGCGTTAAACGATAGCGCTTGTTGCGAGGCAACCCAATTTTATTTTAGTTTTTTTGCTTTTTGCTCCTGTTTACGAATAATTTTTTGATCTAGCCTCTGGTTAGATTTGTTTTGTGTTTTAATTAGTGTTTGTGCCAAGTTAAACCTATAGGATCTTCTTGGATGATAGTTATTTGATCTTGCTGAAAATTCCAGAAACTTACTGTTCACGAAAACAATTGTTTAAAATCACCAGAACGTGATAAAATACTGATTCCAATTGCAGCCGATCAATAAACAAATTATATAGGTTTTCCTATTTTGGTAGATTTTTCTTAGTTCCAGAAGTTTGCGTTAGATACAGATTACTACAGACTGTTCTGTTTTTGACAGATTCTGTTTTTCGTGTGTTGTTTGCTTATTTTGATGAGTCTACGGTTAGTAAAATAGTTTATAAACCATAGAGAAGTTGGAATACAGTAGGTTTAACACCAATAAATAAAGAATGAGTTCAATACAGTACCTTGAAGTGGTGTTTTGTTTTCTTTCGCTAACGGAGCTCACGAGATTTTCTGTTAAGTTTTGTGTTGTGAAGTTTTCAAGTTTTGGGTAAGGATTTGATGGACTACGGAACAAGGAGTGGCAAGAGCCCAAGCTTCGGGATGCCCAAGGCACCCCAAGGTAAATCAAAGGACACCAAAAATCCAAAGCTTGGGGATGCCCCGGAAGGCATCCCCTCTTTCGTCTTCGTCCATCGGTAACTTTACTTGGAGCTATATTTTTATTCACCACATGATATGTGTTTTGCTTGCAGCGTCTTGTATGATTTGAGTCTTTGCTTTTAGTTTACCACAATCATCCTTCCTGTAAAAACCTTTTGAGAGAGACACACATGAGACGGAATTTATTAGAATACTCTATGTGCTTCACTTATATCATTTTGAGAATCCTACAAAACAGCATGGTAATTTGCTTAAATTGAGAAATTAGTCCTAATATGATAGGCATCCAAGAATAGTAAAAACTTTCTTATAAGTGTGTTGAATACTAAGAGAATTTTGATGCTTAATGATTGTTTTGAGATATGGAGATGGTGATATTAAAGTTGTGCTAGTTGATTAATTGTGAATTTGAGAAATACTTGTGTTGAAGTTTGCAAGTCCCGTAGCATGCACGTATGGTAATCGTTGTGTAACAAATTTGAAACATGAGGTGTTCTTTGATTGTCCTCCTTATGAGTGGCGGTCGGGGACGAGCGATGGTCTTTTCCTACCAATCTATCCCCCTAGGAGCATGCGCGTAGTGCTTGGTTTTTGATGACTTGTAGATTTTTGCAATAAGTATGTGAGTTCTTTATGACTAATGTTAAGTCCATGGATTATACACACTCCAACCCTTCCATCATTGCTAGCCTCTTCGGTACCGTGCATTGCCCTTTCTCACCTTGAGAGTTGGTGCAAACTTCGCCGGTGCATCCAAACCCCGTGATACGATACGCTCTATCACACATAAACCTCCTTATATCTTCCTCAAAACAGCCACCATACCTACCTATTATGGCATTTCCATAGCCATTCCGAGATATATTGACATGCAACTTTCCACCGTTCCGTTTATTATGACACATTTCATCATTGTCATATTGCCTTGCATGATCATGTAGTTGACATCGTATTTGTGGCAAAGCCACCATACATATTATCATACATGTCACCCTTGATTCATTGCCCATCCCGGTACACCGCCGGAGGCATTCATATAGAGTCATACTTTGTTCTAGTATCGAGTTGTAATCATTGAGTTGTAAATAAATAGAAGTGTGATGATCATCATTCATAGAGCATTGTCCCAAAAAAAGAGAAAGGCCAAATAAAAAAGGGAAGGCCCAAAAAAAAGAAAATAAAGAAGGGACAATGCTACTATCCTCTTTTCCACACTTGTGCTTCAAAGTAGCACCATGATTTTTATGATAGAGAGTCTCTTGTTTTGTCAATTTCATATACTAGTGGGAATTTTTCATTATAGAACTTGGCTTGTATATTCCAACAATGGGCTTCCTCAAATGCCCCAGGTCTTCGTGAGCAAGCAAGTTGGATGCAAACCCACTTAGTTTCTTTTGTTGAGCTTTCATACATTCATAGCTCTAGTGCATCCGTTGCATGGCAATCCTTACTCCTTGCATTGACATCAATCGATGGGCGTCTCCCTAGCTCGTTGATTAGCCGCGTCAATGTGATACTTTCTCCTTTTTTGTCTTCTCCACATAACCCCCATCATCTTATTCTATTCCGCCCAAAGTGCTATATCCATGGCTCACGCTCATATATTGCGTGAAAGTTGAAAAAAGTTTGAGATTACTAAAGTATGAAACAATTGCTCGGCTTGTCATCGGGGTTGTGCATGATGAGAGCATTCTTGTGTGACGAAAATGGAGCATGACCAAACTATATGATTTTGTAGGGATGAACTTTCTTTGGCAATGTTATTTTGAGAAGACATAATTGCTTAGTTAGTATTCTTGAAGTATTATTACTTATATGTCAATATTAAACTTTTATCTTGAATCTTTTGGATCTGAATATTCATACCACAAATAAGAGAATTACATTGAAAATTATGCTAAGTAGCATTCCACATCAAAAATTCTGTTTTTATCATTTACCTACACGAGGACGAGCAGGAATTAAGCTTGGGGATGCTTCATACGTCTCCAACGTATCTATAATTTTTTTATTGTTCCATGCTATATTATATTCTGTTTTGGATGATTAATGGCCTTTATTATACACTTTCATATTATTTTTGGGACTAACCTATTAACCGGAGGCCCAGCCCAAATTGCTGTTTTTTTACCTATTTCAGTGTTTCGTAGAAAAGGAATATCAAACGGAGTCCAAACGGAATGAAACCTTCGGGAACGTGATTTTTGGAACAACCTTAACCCAGAGGACTTGGAGTGGACGTTAAGCAATCAACGAGGAGGCCACGAGGCAGGGGGGCGCCTAACCCTCTAGGCGCGCCCTCCACCCTCGTGGGCCCCTCGTAGCTCCACCGACCTACTTCTTCCTCCTATATATACCTACGTACCCCCAAACCATCAGCAGAGGAGCCAAAACCCTATTTCCACCGCCTCAACCTTCTGTACCCATGAGATCCCATCTTGGGGCCTTTTCCGGCGCTCCGCCGGAGGGGGCATCGATCATGGAGGGATCCTACATCAACACCATAGCCTCTCCGATGATGTGTGAGTAGTTTACCTCAGACCTTCGGGTCCATAGTTATTAGCTAGATGGCTTCTTCTCTCTCTTTGGATCTCAATACAAAGTTCTCCTCGATTCTCTTGGAGATCTATTTGATGTAACTCTTCTTTTTGCGGTGTGTTTGTCGAGATCCGATGAATTGTGGGTTTATGATCAAGATTATCTATGAACAATATTTGAATCTCCTCTGAATTCTTTTATGTATGATTGGTTATCTTTGCAAGTCTCTTCGAATTATCAGTTTATTTTGGCCTACTAGATTGATCTTTCTTGCAATGGGAGAAGTGCTTAGCTTTGGGTTCAATCTTGCGGTGCTCGACACCAGTGATAGTAGGGGAAACGACACGTATTGTATTGTTGCCATCGAGGATAAAAGATGGGGTTTATATCATATTGCATGAGTTTATCCCTCTACATCATGTCATCTTGCTTAAAGCGTTACTCCGTTCTTATGAACTTAATACTCTAGATGCATGCTGGATAGCGGTCGATGTGTGGAGTAATAGTAGTAGATGCACGCAGGAGTCGGTCTACTTGTCACGGACGTGATGCCTATATACATGATCATACCTAGATATTCTCATAACTATGCTCAGTTCTATCAATTGCTCGACGGTAATTCATTTACCCACCGTAATACTTATGCTATCTTGAGAGAAGCCACTAGTGAAACCTATGGCCCCCGGGTCTATTTCCCATCATACTAATCTCCCGTCAACTAGCTATTTCTTTTGCCGTTTATTTTGCTTTCTTTAGTTTTACTATTTATCATAAAAATACCAAAAAAATATCTTATCATCTCTATCAGATGTCACTCTCGTAAGTGACCGTGAAGGGATTGACAACCCCTTTATCGTGTTGGTTGGGAGGTTCTTATTTGTTTGTGTAGGTGCGTGGGACTCGAGTGTGGTCTCCTACTGGATGATACCTTGGTTCTCAAAAATTGAGGGAAATACTTGCGCTACTTTCCTGCATCACCCTTTCCTCTTCAACGGAAAACCAACGCAGTGCTCAAGAGGTAGCACCGTAGCGTCCGCTCCAGGACACTCGAGGTGGGAGATCTCGTCCTGAGGCGGGCGCTCTCTAGGGAAGGGCTGCATAAGCTCTCACCCATGTGGGAGGGCCCATTCAGGATTGCCCTCGTCTCCAGGCCTATCGCCGTGCGCCTGGAGACGCAGGAGGGATCCCCATCCAGAACGCCTGGAACATCCAGCACCTCTGGAAGTTCTACCCATCAAGCAAGGCCCAGTACCTGTGAAGGTCTCCGCTCGTGACACTCTCACGTAATAATGAGTGGGGCTATACACGCCCCGGAGTCTCCGGATTGCCGCCCTCGGGCCTTGGAAGCTCCCTCCCACGTCCTAGTGGCAGCATTTAGCTCCGTGCTGGTGAGAAGACTAGACTAGGTGCCGGACGCGGCTGTTCATTTGCTTTCTGTAGCTGGTTTGCAACCTTTTAATGAAATTTGGAGTTTTGGTGTTTCTCGATTGCTTGGTTGGGTTTACCCATTTTAGTTAGCTCGCTCCTTTGTCTTGCGTCAGGGAGGACGGCAGTTGCCCGACGCTCTCCCTCGCACGCCTCGCGCGGGGGCTAGGTAGGTGTGTGCGCGCGCTGGGCTAGCCCATGCCGCGGGCACACCTCGCCAAAACCCTGTCGCCCCAGAGCTTCGGCTCCCTTGATCTTCATGAGGCGCCCTCAAATAAGCTCGTGACTGGCGCACCCCTCTTAAAGTCTGTGCCCCCGATGCCGCGGGCACACCTCGCCAAAACCCTGTCTCCCCATGCATAAGGGCTCGCGCAAGGAGGAACAAGGCACCCAATGGATTTCCAAACGAACTCTGCAGCTCTATGACGCCTCCCAAGATCAGCAGTTCCTGAGTCGGCAACAAGGAGGCCTCAAGAGATGCTGAAAGGTGCGCCCTCACGAGACGGGAAACTAACTCGAGCGTATCAAGCAAAGTTACCCCCTACATCTACGTGGAGCACGAATACCATAACATAACGCAAGGACGAAGAAAGGAAAGGTTAAACAAAAGCGGCCCGCACAACCGCAGCAGCTCGCGAGGCCCGGCTCCAAGGGCCTCCCTGACTCAGCTCAGTCCGAGCCTTCCTCATGCTTCACCGCCGCGTGGCGACGGGACGACCCGCCACCGTCCTCGAAGCGAGCCCGGCGGCGTGGCGGCTGGTCGTAGCCGCCGCTGCTGGTGCTCTCGCTGGCGGGGGAGCTCCCGCCGCTGGACGAGCCGCGGCCGTCGCCAAGGGCAAGTTCACCCCCAGCCTCAACACGGCCGTCGCCAAGGCCGAGCTCGTCGTTGCCATCGCTGTCTTCGGGGCAGCACCCTGCGCGACGACCATCTTCCTCAAACACCCTCACGAAGAGGCTCGCGGCGCCGTCGTACTTGATCTGGAGGGTGCATCGCCTGCTCAGGCCGCGCGCGCGGGCGAACGCCTGCCAGCCGTGGGCCGGGGCCACGTTACCCGTGGTGGAGACCTCCACGCGACCCACGAGGCCTTGCTGCAGCAACCTTCATCCTACAGCCATAGGCCGCCAAGACCCCCGGCCGGCAGCTCGCCGACAAAGGAGCGCGGAAGCTGGAGCCAGGTGTCGGCCGAACTCCCCGACCACACGATGAACTCCGGGAGCACCTCCGCCGAATGGAATTGCGGCCGGGGAGGCCGGGCAACCATGCCGCACCTCCCCTCGGCAGGGGGCTGCCTCACCTTGGGCGGTTTTCGTCGCGAGAAGAGATCCGCCGTGGCCGCCAAGGACGACGCCGGTCCCCGAAAGAGTACGCCCACGCCCCCGAGGCGCCACTGCGGGGGTAGCGGCGTGCTTACGAGGGCGGCCCCGCCCTCTCTTGAGTGGCGGCGAGTCGGGCCCCTCCTGGCGAGCTTTCCCCTTCTCTGCAGCAGAGAACCTCTTCGTTGGTGCCATGGAGGCTGTAGCAAGACGGCGGAGCAAGGAGGAAGAAGAAAGAGCAGGAGGCAAGGAGAAAGAGATGAGCGAGGGGGGCTTCGCCCCTCTCCTCATTTATAGCCAGGAGGAGGCCAACCAACGACCTCCACGAGCGCACGCAATGATGATCTTTTCCCTGCATGCAGCAGAGTCTTGTCAAGTCAAACGGTTGCCGAGGCATCATGGGGATGCAGCGGCGCCCATGTCCCATCAATCACCACGCGTCAACTGGGGCCGTGGGCGGTTGGGGCCCGCGGCACTCCGCACTTGCCCTTTGGCTTCCCTAGAAGCCAAGTTCGAGCGCGCCTTGGGCCCAGGGGCTACTGTCGGCGTCCTGGGAATGGGGGTACCCAGACTTGCCTGCCTGCGGCCCGTGGCGTGGCTCCATCGGCGGCCCGGTACGGCCCAGCTTCAGCAGCAAGAACTCAAGACCCTCGCGAGGCGGATGACACCAAGACCTCCCTGGGGGCAGCCTCACTAGGCTGGCTCACGAGGAGCGGAGATATCTATGCAAGGTGCACCTCGCGAGGTTCTCGTGATGTGAGCCATGACGACCAAGGCCAGGCGGGTGCCAGCGGGCACAGTGTACCAGTTTCCTCTTTGGTGCTAAGGAGGCAAGAGCAGGCACAGAGTCCCGAGGAATCAAGCAAAGGTTTCCTTATCGGTGCAACAAGACCAAGACCAGTAGGACGGCAGGACAAAGGTCATCGCGGAGCCCACAGCAGCATCACCACCAGAGCCTTTGGCAGCGAAGACTACTTTTGTCAGGATAACTTGTACTAGTTGTCTCCCCTCAAATTTGGCCGTTGTGGGATCCCTTCCCACCTACATTTCGGAAGAGGACCAAGCCCACTATAAATAGGACTGAGCCACCACCATAGCCAGGGGCTGGCATCTGGAGATCAAGCTGTTCCACCAAGGCCATCTCACCAGCTCATCGAGCTCAAGAACACCTCACCTCCTGAGGTTGTTCATCCACTGTACTAGTTCATCCTTAGCCCCTCGAGGCAATCCACCACAAAGCTGGAGTAGGGTATTACACCGCAAGGTGGCCCGGACCATGATAAAATCCCATGTCTCTTGTTCTCTGGGTTCATCGAGCTAGGCCGTGGGATCGTTTAGCAGGCAGACTGGGAGGAGAGAGTTCTTTGTGCGCACCCCAGAGTTTGAACCTCTCAAGGGTCTGCGGAACCCCGAATCCGACACTTTGAATCCCTAGCAAATAGTTTTGGAGGAGGTGAATAATACTCAAATGAATAAGCAGAAAAGTTATTCGATTTGTGAACATAGCGGTTCGAAGAAACATGCTCATATTCATGAGTCTGATGATAGCTTCTCTGCAAAACAATGGCGCTAGGGTGGCCATATGAGGTCTTTTGTCTATATGAAGCCTTCAATCTAGGGTTAGTCTTCCTCCCTAGTGGTGTTATGCTTTCATTCATAGGAAGCTTTTCAAGTAGACTTTTGGAAACCCAGATCTTCTTCATAGGAGGACCATTCCTGCAGTTAGTACCAATAAACCTGGCAAATATTTCACAATTCTGATTCTTGACTAGCTTATAATTTGAGTTAAATGACTCATTAATGATGATAGGGTTAGCACAGGTACATCCAGATAGTGTGGATGGATCCACTGGAGGGCCCTTTGCAACAACCCATGTGGTTTTGGGTTACTGCTCAGGCTTCTAGTAAGACCCATCAATGTTCATGTTCCGCTCAAAGCCAATACCCTCTTTCCTAGGGTTTCGGTTCAAGATCTGCTTTTTGAGGACGTCACAGAGAGTCGGATGCCCTTTGAGGCTTTTCTACATGCCTGTTTCAAGTAATGTCTTCAACCTGGAATTCTCATCAGCACTAGTAGTGGCGTCCTCAGGTGAGGGGTTAGTGACCACATCAGTAGTTGAAGATCTTGCAACTTCAGAAGCATTTGAACATTTTGCAATAGAGACATCATTATCTCGCTCAAGACATTTTAAGCAAGGTGGCACAAACTCTTCCTGAGCAGAACTGATCTGTTGAGGGAGTAGTGAATCATTTTCCTTTTAAAGATCTTCATGAGATGCTCTCAGTTTCTCTAGATCTTGCTTCCTTTGAAGATAATCGTAGGAAATCTTCTCACGATCAGCTAAGAGGGTTTCATGATGACTTGCAAGATCCTCATACTTACTTCGAAGATTTTTTATGTCTTCGATTAAGGACTGAGTTCGATTCATTTCCTCGTCCAATAGGTCATCGCTTTTGTCTAACAGTTTTTGAATCTTTTCCATAGCAGTTTGTTGCTCAGTTGCAATTTTAGCAAGTGTTTTATAGCTGGGTCTGCATTCACATTTAGAGTCATCTTCACTAGAGGTCTGAAAGTAAGCATCACGTGAGTTTACCTTAGCACCTCTTGCCATGAAGTAGTAGGTAGGAGTAGAGTTGTTGTCATCATCGGCTTCAGCATCGGCGACGTGACCATTGTCTTCAGCATTGAAGATTAACTTGGTGACAAATGCCGACGCTAGAGCCAGGCTTGGCACGCTTGAATCAGAATCCTCTTCTGATTCCACCTCCGCCTCCTCAGAAGAAGACTCCTCCACTGAATCCATTTCCTTGCCAATGAAAGCACGAGCCTTGCCTGATGAGCTCTTCTTGTAAGATGAAGACTTTGAAATTTTCTTCTTCTTCTTATCGTCAGAGTCATGTTCATTGCTCTTCTTCTTTTTCTTGGATTCCTTTTCCCACTGAGGACATTCAGATATGTAATGGCCTGGTTTCTTGCATTTGTGACAGGTTCTCTTCTTGTACTTACGAGTGGAAGCCTCACCATTCTTGGAGCTGGATTTTGAATACCTTCCGAAGCTATTCTTCTTGGAGAACTTTTGGAATTTTCTCACAAGCATTGCTAGCTCTTTACCTATGCCTGCAGGATCATCAGAACTGCAGTCGGTGTCTTCAGACAAGGATACAACCTTTGCCTTCAAAGCACGAGATCAGCCATAGTTGGGACCATAGATATCTCTCTTCTCTGATAGCTGGAACTCATGTGTATTGATCCTCTCAAGTATGTCAGACAGATTGAGATCTTTGAAGTCAGGACGTTCTTAGATCATCAGTGATAGGGTGTCAAATGAGCTGTCTAGAGATCTCAATAGCTTCTTCACAACTTCATGCTTAGTGATCTCAGTGGCGCCAAGAGCACGAAGCTCATTGGTGATATCAGTAAGATGCTCGAAAGTGAGCTCGACATTCTCATTGTCAAGCATTTTGAAGCAGTTGAAGAGATTGCAGGCACATCGATTCTTGAATCCCTCTGACTTGAGACGCCTTCGTTGACCTTGGACAGCCAGTCCCATACTAGCTTCGCAGACTCCAAAGCACTGACACGGCCATACAGAGTCACAACGGAATAAAACTTCATGATGATTTTTCTTGGACCAGAAGACACCCAGGAGAGTTGGAGTTCAAGTCAGAAGAGCCTCGAGGTGTCGGCAAGGGTGGAGGGCGCGCCCCCTACCTTGTGGGCCCCTCAATGACCCCCTGACCTAGTTCTTCCTCCTATATATTCACATATATTCCCAAACCACCAGAAGCATCCACGAAAACACTTTTCCACCACTGCATCCTTCTGTTCCTGTGAGATCCCATCTTGGGGCCTTTTCCGGCATCCTGCTGGAGGGTATTCGATCATGGAGGGCATCTACATCAACCCTATTGCCCTTCCAATGAAGCGTGAGTAGTTTACCTCAGACCTACGGGTCCATAGCTAGTAGCTAGATGGCTTCTTCTCTCTCTTTGATTCTCAATACCATGTTCTCCTCGATGTTCTTGGAGATCTATCCGATGTAATCTTCTTTTGCGGTGTGTTTGTCGAGATCCGATGAATTGTGGATTTATGAGCAGCTTACCTATGAATATTATTTGAATCTTCTCTGAATTCTTATATGAATGATTTGATATCTTTGTATTTCTCTTCGAACTATCAGTTTGGTTTGGCCAACTAGATTGGTTTTTCTTGCAATGGGAGAGGTGCTTAGCTTTGGGTTCAATCTTGCGTGATTTCACCCAGTGACAAAGTAGGGGTAGTGAGACACGTATTGAATTGTTGCCATCGAGGATGAAAATATGGGTTTTACATCATATTGCATGAGTTTATTCCTCTACATCATGTCATCTAACTACGTTCTTTATGAACTTAATACTCTAGATGCATGTTGGATAGCGGTCGACGTGTGGAGTAATAGTAGTAGATGCAGGCAGGAGTTGGTATACTTGACACGGACGTGATGCCTATATTTCATAATCATTGCCTTGGATATCGTCATAACTTTGCGCTTTTCTATCAATTGCTCAACAGTAATTTGTTCACCCACAGTATTATTTTCCTTCAAGAGAGAAGCCTCTAGTGAAACCTATGGCCCCGGCTCTATTTTCCACCATATTAGTTTCCGATCTACTATTTTGCAATCTTTTACTTTCAGATCTATAAACCAAAAAACTCAAAAATATTTTATCCTTTATTTATCTATCTCTATCAGATCTCACCTTTGCAAGTGACCGTGAAGGGATTGACAACACCTTTATCGCGTTGGGTGCAAGTGTCTGATTGTTTGTGCAGGTGTTGGTGATTTGCGCGTTCTTCTCCTACTGGATTGATACCTTGGTTCTTAACAGAGGGAAATACTTATCTCTACTTTGATGTATCACCCTTTCCTCTTCAAGGGAAAAACCAACGCAAGCTCAAGAAGTAGCAGACCGCAGATGATGTTCTTGGCAGTTGAGTCCAGTTGTGGGAACCTCCTGACATTAGCAGCGGTGACACCTTCACCGACTTTGGGAACGCTAGTCTTGACAACATACCAGAGGTCATTGTGAATGGCTTCAAGATGCATGCGCATCTTATTCTTCCAGTAGGGGTAATCAGTGCCATCGAAGACAGGGCACGCAACGGAGACTTTGATTATCCCTGCAGTCGACATAGCTAAAATTACAGGTGGTTAAACCGAATCACACAGAACAAGGGAGCACCCTGCTCTGATAGCAATTGGAAGTGCTAGTTATCGATTAGAGGGGGTGAATAGGCGATTTTTATGAAAGTCTTCAAGACAGGCAATGTCTTCGAAGACAAGCAATCAAATAGCACCTAAACAGTACAGTGAAATCATGAAAACAAAAAGCAGCTAGGTAGAACAGATCGGAATAGGAAGACAGTATGAAGCCAATTATACAATCAGAGATGATAGTCTTCACACAATGAAGTCAAATGGAATAGACAAGCATAGACGTCATGTAGCAAAACTATAAGTAAATGGTGAAGTGATAGAACCAGTTGTTTAATGAAGACAGGGATTTGGTAGACCAGTTCCAGTTGTTGTGACAACTGTACGTCTGGTTAGGGAGGCTGAGATTGATCTCAGAAGACCACGTCTTCACCTTATTCCCCTTGAGCTAAGGTCACTTAGTCCTCGCTCAATCACTCTGGTAAGTCTTCAAGGTAGACTTCCAAACCTTCATAGACTTCGTTCATCGACGATCCACAATGACTCTTGGATCCTCAGAACGCGACGCCTAACCGACTAGAAGATCACAGTCTTCAAGTATAACAAGTCTTCGATCACGCGGACAGAAATACTTCAGTGATGCCAACACTCTTTGGGCTTTGGGTGTTTTGGGATTTGTCCTTGCAAGGATTCTCTCTCAAAGGCTTCGGAGGTGGGTTGCTCTCAAACAACAAAACCCGTGCACTAACTCTGAGCAGCCACCAATTTATGGTGTAGGGGGTGGGCTATTCATAGCCAGGAGGCAACCCGACATGATATCTCCGAAATGACCCTCGGTCATTAAGGAATCGACACGTGTCCAACGGTCGGATTTCAAACACACGCGGCAGCTTGACTTGGGCTACAAGTAAAGATGACTTATCCGACTCAGGATTAGATTTTCTCTCATTGTCTTCACTTGAAAACATAGGATTTGGGTTGAGCATCACGTCACTTTTCCGACTTTCTTCACTTGAAGCCCACTTGATAGTTAGGTGGTTCCTATGACTAAAGAAAGAACAAAATGAAACTACGAAAGAAACTATTTCTTTGCACTCCATTGTCTTCAAGCGAATATCTTCACGTGGCATTATCTTCGACGCGATTGTCTTTGCGAACCACCATTGTATTCATACATTTTTAGGGGTCATCTTTGATGGGTAAACCGAATCAATGGGGACTTCTACCTGTGTTCTCCGGTTAATATCACAAACATATTAGCCCCTCAACCACGTTTGTTGTCAATACTCCAAAACCAACTAGGGGTGGCACTAGATGCACTTACAGGGTCTACCCGCTTTTCCACCCTAATGCCGAGCGACTCCCAATCAACAATAAAAAGTTTCTTGTCAGACGTTGGGAGTCCTATGTGTCGGCGTTCTGGGAACGGGGCTACCCAGACTTGCCTGCCTGCAGCCCACGGCGCGGCTTCATCAACGGCCTGGTACGGCCCACCCTCAGCATCAACAACCCAAGACCCTCGCGATGGGCCAAGCTTCGCGAGGCGGACGACACCAATACCTCCACGAGGAGCGGCCTCTTCAGGCTGGCTCCTGAGGAGCGGAGATTTCTATGCAAGCCTAACCTCACGAGGATCAAGGTGACGTGAGCCGTGACGACCAAGGCCAGGCGGGCACCAGCGGGCGCAGGACAACAGTTTCCCCTTTGGTGCTAAGGAGGTAAGCGCAGGTGCGGAGTCCCGAGGAATCAGCTAAAGGTTTCCATTCCGGTGCAACAAGACCAAGACCGCCAGGACGGCAGGACGGGGGTCATCACCGAGCCCACCGCAGCGTCATGACCAGAGGCTTTGCAGGCAAAGATTACTTTGCTCAGGATAACATGAACTAGTTGTCTCCCTTAGAATTTGGCCGTTGTGGGATCCCTTCCCGCCTTCAGTTTGGAAAAGGACCAAGGACATTATAAATAGGGCCTAGCCACCACCGTAGAGGCGGAGACCGGATCGGATCCATTCCATCCTCACACCCACCAGCTCGCTTGAGCACAAGAACACGCCTCCTCCTGAGGTTGTTCTCCCACTGTACTAGTTCATCCTCATCCCCTCGAGGCCAATCCACCACAAAGCAGGAGTAGGATTTTACACCGCAAGGTGGCCCGAACCTGGGTAAACTGCTGTGTCCCGTTTCCCTCTTGTTCATCGAGCTAGGCTGTGAGATTGGCGAGTAGGCAGACTGGGGAGGTTGAGTTCTTCGCACGCACCCCAGAGTTCGGACCTCTCAAGGGTCTATGGAACCCGAAATCCGACATTTGGCGCGCAAGGTAGGGGTGCGTCGAAGATCCCACTACAAAAAAAGACACATACGTGACATTTTTGGCCGAACAATTTTTTTTCATACTTATGACACTTCTATGATGATAATTGTGACAAAACCCGGTATCATCATAGATGTGGTGGGCTCCTACTTCTATGAAAAAAAATCATGACAAAAAAATGGGCTTTTCGTCCTGGGCGGGCCGGAGACGCAGCTGCATGACATTCTTTGGGCCATCCATGGCGCAGAAAACTGGGGTAGAAGGGAGGGCAAGGAGAATATCAGGGGAGTTCCCGGTTACGGTGGGTGGTCGGGGGCCGAGCGATGCGCGTTCTCTCGTACGTACGCGCGTGTGTGCGAGGCGTTGCGCTCTAACTGAACCCGAGCGAGGCGTTGGGCTCTACCTGAACCCGAGCGATTGCACTACAGGCTACGCGTTACTGAACCCGAGCGATCGATCGATCCCTTGATGTTAACTGAACCTGAGTGATTCCTTCGCTAATGCTGCTAACTGAAGCCGATCGAACACTGATGCCTCCTTCCCTTGATGAACAGTGAGCGTTGTTGGGGGGTTTGGATGAACAGTTCCCGGTGGGGGTTGGATGAACAGGACCCCGTGGTAGTAGAGGCCGTTGCCGCTGGATGAATAGGACCCCGGTCGATCGAATCGGTGGATGAACAGGACCCCATGGAGGACTGGATTAACAGGACCCGGTGGAGGGCTGGATGAACAGGACCCCGTGGAGGGCTGGTTGAACAGTAGCCCGTCGAGGGCTGGTTGAACAGTAGCCGATGGAGGGCTGGATGAACAGTAGCCCGTGGAGGGGTTGTTGAATAGGACCCCCATGGAGAGGGCTGGTTGAACAGTAGCCGGTGGAGGAGCGCGCGGTGGAGGCTGGATGAACAGGAGCCCGTGGATGAACAGTCGCAGGTGGAGGCTGGAGGAGGTCGACGGTGGATGAACAGGAGCCCGCGGAGGCTGGAGGAGGTCGACGGTGGAGATGAACAGTATCCCGTGGAGTCCCGTTTTGTGGTACGCCACACCCCTCCCGATGAACAGGACCCCCGTTTCGACCGTAGCGCTCCAACACAAGTCCGTTTCCTCCGTCCTGCGGTACGCCACACCCCTCCCGATCAACAAGACCCCGTTTTGACCGTAGAAGGTCTATTTCCTCCGTTTTGCGGTCGCCTGACCCCTCCCGATGAACAGGATCCCATTTCCACCATGGCCGGTCGAACACAAGGTCGTTTCCTCCATTCTGCGGAACGCCAGGCCTCGTTTCCAACACCTGTTCCGTCCAAGCCGGTTGGCTTCCGATGAACAGCTCGCGTTCCATTGCCTCCCGATGAACACGACGCATTCCGTTGCCTCCCGATGAACACGACAACGACGCAGTTTCTCCATTCCGACCCAGCCATAGCCATGTACACGAGTCCTGGCCGTACGTATGCGCGAGTAGGCATTCGAGACCGCGCCCGTATGTACGTACGTGGCCGTATTTACTTTCTTGCACCTTGGCCGCTGTACGTACGTGTACATGCTATGTGCGCGCCTCTACTACCACACGTGCCCTTCCTTACACAGCCATGGTTCATCGTTGCAGCCTACAGACAGACCGATTTACCAGTATGTATGTACACGTTCGCGACCAGAATGACAACGCTACGTACGCTTCGATCGGGTGGGTCTCGACTGTCAGGCACTTCCTTGTGTGCGAAGATGTAGCTGGTGGGCCCCAGCAGTCAGGGGGCGAATCGTTTTTTTTGCCCGTAATATGGATGCACTTCCTTGCGTGCGAAGATGTAGCTGGTGGGTCCCAGCAGTCGGGGGGTGAATCATTTTTTTGCCCGTAATATGGACGCACTTCCTTGCGTGCGAAGATGTAGCTGGTGGGTCCCAGCAGTCAGGGGGGAAATGTTTTTTTTGCAAAATACGGTGGCCCGTCTGGTGGGTCCCTGCTGTCAGGTGGAGGAATAATTATTTTCCGCGTAACAAGGAGGCACTTCCTTGCTACGGCCGTGGACCCAGCTGTCAGTCTCTCCACGTGTAGTACTCTTCCGTTGGAAGTCGTTCCTTGACCACGTTCACCACGCCGCACCGAGAGCACCAATGCGGTGGACGACGGCGAGGCCTAGGAAGGGGACGACATGGAGCTGGGGAAGACGCGGCAGTGGATGCCCACGCGGAGAGGAGTATGATGGTTCACTGGTTCGGCTGCGGTGTGAGGCTGCTGTCACCGCAGGGCCTGGCCAGCGGTGGGAGTAGTAGGGGCGGTGAGGCCTCCGCGGCATCACAGCCGGCCACGGGAGGCAGGAGCATCCGACACGACCGGCACTGGTTTTGGCGGCTGGAGCAAGAAGACCAGAGGTTGAAGAAGCACTACGGCCGTTGGATGGACATCGTACGGTCACTGGAGCTAGAATTGTTCATATTGACTAAGTTGACAGAGCCCTCAATCCCCGTCAACTTAGTAGGCCCACAAGTCAGCCTCCCGCATAGGGGGTATTCATTTTTTGTGCGTAATAAGGAGGCACTTCCTTGCATGCGAAGATATAGTGGTGGGTGCGAGCTGTCAGCGGGGGGAATGTTTTTTCGCGAAATACAGAGGCCCTTCCAGTGGGTCCCAGATGTCAGGTGGAGGAATCATTATTTTGAGTGTAATAAGGAGGAATTTCCTTGTGTGCGGCCGTGGACCCAGCTGTCAGCCTCTCCACGTATAGTCCACTTCCGATGGATGTCGTTCGTTGACCACGTTGACCACGCCGCGCCGAGAGCACCAGGGCGGTGGACGACGGTGAGGCGTACGAAGGGAACGACACGGAGCCGGGGAAGACATGGCAGTGGCTGCCCACGCGGTGGGGAGTACGAGGGTTGACTGGTTCGGCTACCGTCGTCGGAAAATAACAGGAGGTGTGGGTGAGTAGAGGGATAGACAGGCCAGGGATGCGAGTATGGTGGGACCGTGAGGCCTGCCCGGCAGCATAGCTGGCCACGGGAGGCGGGAGCAGGCGGTTCCGCCGACGCTGGTTTGGGCGGCTGGAGCAGGAAGATCAGAGACTGAAGAAGCACGATTGTCGTTAGATTGACATCTAACGGTCTCACGCTGGTAGAGTCGATTGTTGACTAAGTTTCTTTTTTTGAGAAACCTTGTGTATGCATGAACTTAGTAGGCCCACAAGTCAGCCTCCAAATCTGTGGCAGACAACATAGAGCCCATTTGCTAATTTTTTTATAATTTGCAGCCCATTTGCTAATTCTTAAGTAATTTATCACAACCCATTTTCTGCCCAGGACCACGGTCAAAAAGTTCATCCTTATATTGCATATTTCAGTGGAGTCCAAACTGTTGTAATCCAGAAATGATAAACATTTTTTTAAGAACTTATTGATTTGCCAAAAAAATTGTTTTGTTTTTGTAAGCAAATAAGACGTGGAACAATTGAGTTGGTTTAAGGGAAAACCAGTGCTAAAGAAATCAGCGCTGGGAGGGAAAACAACAACAAAAATAAGGATGTAATTATGAAAAGGGAACTTTATGTATTTTCAATATAATGATACGTGTATATGAACTAGTAAAACTAAAGGTAGAGATTAGAAAACGGATGTAGGACATGGCGTTTCAAGAGGAAAATAGAATTGGGCTGTGTGTTTGATTCAGTAAAAAAACTGCCTGCGGATGTTGTAAGACAAAATGTAACTAACGCTGGCGGGCCAGAGGCCAGTAGAGACCTGCTGGATCTTTGTGCCCCGTTGTCGTTATGGGCTGGGCCTGTTAAAAACAAAACCAAGCCTGGGTAGTCTACAGCCCAGTTGAAACTTGCTCGACCTGAAAAAACAATATACCTGCTCAACAAACGAGAGAATTCTGCAAGTACAGACTGATAATTGGGATGCAGCAGGTATATTGTCTTTTCATCGTGATAATAAGTGCATGCACTTGTTTCAAAAAATTTGGAGAACTAGGAATTTGAATGGCAGGTGCTTATGCTACCCATCAAATAAAAATCAGGTGCCTGAAAATTCCTTTTGAAACAAATGATTCAGCTTGCGGACCCTCGGCATGATGGTTGGAAGCAAATGCCAGGTTCATACCGAAAGATCGTTAACAACAATACCAACTTGCGGACGACAAGGTAGTACAAGTACCAATACCAAACTAACTTATAATCTTTTTACTCCTGGCCCTAGTGTTCGTCTGGTAGAAAATCTTGCAGAGGACCAGCTCCCGCTCCTTCTCTTGCTCCAGGTCCCCGAGGTGGTATTGGTGCATCAACCAGTTGGTCCTCTGCTGGTCGAAGTTCTTGTTGGTGTGCAGCACCAGAACCTTTTTGCTGCCCATCTGCCGGCTATTGACCACCACCGGCAAGGTATTGCCGGTCTTGTGCCACATCGCGTGCATGCCGCACTCCGACTGTATCTTGCGACGCGTCCACGTGCCCCTTTTGAACGCCCTGGAATTGGACTGGAATAAATGCTTGCTTAGGCCACTCAGTGTGATACCTGCAGCATTGTCGAATACAGGTTTTAGTGTACGTGGTTGGCATTTTCATAACATCTTTGGCATGTTGCAGTCACTTGTTTCACTTTTTATTAACTATCAAATTGTAATTGCTTCACTAGGTTTGCTTCTAAAAAGAAAAATAGACCTATAAACAAAGGAATATGTTTGTGCAAGTAGACGGCCGATCGATGTCTTACCTGGAAGTTTCTCAGGATGGGTGTAGCATAGGCCGTGCTCGCTGTCGATGGTTGGTATGAACAAATCGATGAGAAGGTGAGATCTTGCACTGTTAGCAGTCACTTTGGCCTCAAGGTGCTCGATCAGCTCCTGATCCGTGGGATCAAACTTGACACCAGCCGGCAGCACCGGCCAATCCTTCTTGGACTTGCATTGGTTAATTCCAGTTATATGGTACTCAATGTATGATCAATCGACTGCTTTAAGTGAATAATGAAAGATTTCGACAGATAAGTGGTACTCCAAATCTGAAGTACACAATACCCGAAGACGCCGCCGAGATTCTTGTGTCACCTCACGTGCAGCGTGTTGTCACGTCAATTCAATGTGTGGACATGATGAATAATTTGGCCGACGTATACTAGTACTGCTACTGTACTACTTACTAGTCGTATTTAGTGTCACATTTTAACCATAGGTTTAACTAACAAAATGTCAATGCATGTCACCAAAAATTATTCCATTGGAAACTATGTTCAAATATGAATAAAACGATATAATTTTTTGTGACATGCATTAACATTTAGTTAGCGAAATTTATGGTCAAAATTTGACACAAATTACGAAGGGGACCAGTAAACCAGGAGGGAGGTAGTAGTACGAGTAGCGCAATATACGGTATAGAGGAATAGTACAAATTTAGAAATGGGGTAAGAAGTTACAAGGCTGTGCGACAGACTTTGTAGGCTACATGAGTAATACAAAATATAATTCCCATTGGACAACACTTTCACCAACAAGTACACACTTGAAGCCTAATTGACATATATATATATATATATATATGGCTTCTGCACATCATCTCCATCATCATTATCAGTACATCCTATGCAGGTGAGTTAGGATGCACTTGATCCCAGAAAGGTATCTATCCTTCTAACCAGAGAAGTGCTTCAAACTAACAACAGTACATAATATCCAACAAAAGAGGGTCATGCTACAGCAGCAGGACACATGGCTCAGTCTAGATATCAGTACGAATCAAGTTGTCCATATTTGCTGTTGGCATGAACCACATCGCCGCATGTGGGGTTTGCAAAAGCCATCCATCGCATGGAAGCTTGATGCCTTTCACACACTGAAGATTATCTGGCAACAAGCTGTGTTGACGAATCTCTGGATATGGTGATTCATGAAACCCATGGTATGATGTGTAAACACAGTTCCCCCTGGCGAATGGAAGTTGCATAGCACGGTAATCATCACCGATGATATGATCAATGATTGGTTGGATGATCGGATAATTGAGCCCGAGGAACATGGAGTGGTTGCCGAGGCTGTAAACCCGCCTCCAGTTGAATACGCCTGGCCCAACGGAGATGGGATCTTTCTCGAACATGAAGCAGTCATAGCCATCAATGTCACGAACGCCCCAGGCATTGTACTGCATGTGGTTTGATGAAATGGTTTGGTCAATTTGGTACGTGCAAATGAGCATCAAATGACCGCCATCAGCTGAACGAGCGATAAACCACCACGCATCGGCTGGTATGATTCCAGATCCTGGAATCATGAAGGCCAGCGCATTTGTGTCTGCTGCAACAATTCAAATTGGAGACCAAAAGGACAAAAATAAACAATCATGTTCATAGTATGTGTGGAATTAAGATTATTATTACAGTGACACATATCATAGACAGAGAATTGCAATGCCATGGTCATAATCATACCCCAAGTTAAAAAAATAAGCCAATGGCTTTCATATTCGAGCAATATATCATGGTTCAAACATCATGTACCAATGAGAGGAAAACAGATATGACAAGGCCTACTCATATTCTACCATAGCACTTACTACAGTTATCATATCAACTCTAAGCAATATGTGTTGTTATAAAAATCATGGAAATGATAGTAACATATAGCAATCATGAGGTTATACTCATAATATCTATTCTAACAGTCATTAGATGCCCATTGTTCTCATATCAACTCTAACAATAACATGTGTGGTCATAAAAATCTAGGAAATGAGAGGAACATATAGCAATGATGTGGTTATAGACATACTATATATTCTAAATTTGTAACAATGAACAGGAAGTCGTATTCTTAAGGTAAAGATGAGATGAGATAGAACAATTACACGACGATAGATTCCACCAGTATAGACAGCCAATCTGTGCGTCGACCGCATAAACGATGCCATCGTGCACTATAGCATCAGACAGAAATGTTGGGTGAAGAGGATCGACGATGAGCCATAACCATGTGTGGCGACCGGATTCCAGATAGACTAATCCCATGTTGAACATGACAATGAGCTTGTAATCCATGTAGTCTTGTGATGGTGCGGGCACTTTGCAGATTACAACCTTCAGCAAACAGAGGTTGAGCCAAAAGCTCGACGCGTCTCGTGCGTAGTAGGTAGGAGTGTCCAGCGAGCCGCGAGGCTCGATGGCGGCGGTATCCAACGATGGAAGGGTGATCTCTCGCTGGGTGTAGATATCCACGAGACGCCACAGATTGGTGGATGAGGACGATCCAGTTGGCCTTCATGCCCGCCCAGTAGTGGCTGCGCATGAAGGACAGGTGGACGGGTAGTGGTAGCATGTCGAGGGGCACCACGGCAACCTCCGTAGGATCGTCAAGTCGGTGTCTAGGCCACCTGCGAGGATCGGGCATCAGCAAGCAGGGTGTCTTGAAAAGAGCCGGCTGGTTGCAGACGAGTAGACGGTACAAAGACACCGAGCATGTGGCCAGACGGACGGTGTTGAGCAGGTCCATAAGATTACAGATCTGCTCCAAGAGAACATCGGGGAGGGAATTCCAATCGCGGCTCTGCGTGTCAGTTGGTTCTGCCATAGGTTTTTTTAGGGCGCTGAATGACTGGGGTTTTCGGTGCCTGCGAGCCAGCGGGGAAGTGGATTCAGGCGGGCGAGTGAAGAAGATGGAGTGTGTGGCCGAGCAGTGAGTGGGGGGATATGGTACGCGCGAGCTACCAAGGAAGATGGCGCGGGCGGGCGAGCAGTGGGCGGGGGGAATGGTGTGCGGCCGACGATGGGGAAAACAGGAGGAAGAAGAAGAGTGAAAGATGCGGAGGAAAGTGCATTAAATCTCAATTCTAGTAGTACTACTACCAGGATATACCGTCCTTCGGAGTGTAAATAGTTACGCCGATGACATGTGGGTCTACCTCAAGAGGGCCCTTATGTCAGTTAATGGAGGAGAGAGGTGCGTAGTCTATTTGCGGAAGCGTGCTCCACTGGCAAACATGATGGCAGTACTGGGTAAGGCTGATTTAGTAACACCAACACGCTGGTTCTGCTTATTAATCAAGTGTCCCATCTGCTGCTGCGTGTATTGTCACTTCACTGTGAAGACTAGTTGAATAGTTCTCTCTGGCCGAGATGGGGAATAATGGATCGCGAAGACTTCCTATCTACAGTATCCCTTTGCATGTACGCTCAGGGCCCTCCCAATGCTCCACCTTGTACAAGTGCTAAGGCTGCCACGTAGGCAAAAAGTCTGATGTGGCAAGGTAATTAAGAGGAGAGATAAGTGTGGTGACCCCAGTACTAAGTGCGAGAACCTAGACAAAAGACTTGAATGGAATAATCCCACCAATGCATGAAGAACTTTAGTTACAAAATCATTAAATAAAGGATGCTTAGCACCAACAAGTTAAGCACCTGTACATGTAAGCATTGGGAGCTTTAGTTACTAAAGTTTTTAATGTGCTTAGCACCCCATGTAAGCATCGATGCATCCTGTCCAACAAGATGAAACATTGGCCAAGGCACCCGGCTCAATTCAAAAATCTCATCAACCAAGGTAGATGATGAGTGGTGGAATAATTTTTGTAGTTTGCAAAAACACTCAATTAATGCACTCGTTTTCCTCAAAAAATTATGTTTACCAATGCATTAATTTTGTGTCAAACTTTGACCATCTACTCCCTCCATCCAGGTGAGTCATCTTTGGTTGTGCACCGTGACCAAGAAGGAAAAAACAAGAGGAAGCTTGAAATACGAACATGTCAATGGGAGGGAGTAAAAGCCTCATGCATGCATGCATCCATGCAACATGCAACACTCACACGTACACATGGACACACGCAACACTCACGCACCCATGCCGCACACAGCACGCGACGCAACACACACGCTCACGCTCAAGTGCTCAACCTACTCCCTACGTCCGTGAAAGACTGTACATTTAGAGATTTACACATTGACCAGGGCATAATTAATGCCCAAAAGTAGCAGATTTATGTGTGCATGCGACCATTGAGAGAAGAAGATTAAATGAAGGCCGTTGCATGCTGTAATTAAGGATAGACATGTAGCCTATAGCTAGAGCACAAGTTGGTGCATTAGTCAATCAATATCGATTTTAGATTAAAGGCTAAATGCATTGGAAGTGTAGATGTACACTCTTTGTTTTTTAGCCGATGTACATTCTTTGTTGGAAGACCAAGGGAGTACACGTGCATGCACTCACATACACAGCCAGGGTAGTTCGCGCGCAAGGGTTGGACTCCTGTCGCGCCTGCGTAAAGTTTTGTTCAACTGATTTCTTTGCTCTGCCAACTGACAGGTGGGACCTAGAAACCAGGTGACAATTTAACCAGTCAACAAAGTGCCACGTCGACTATGTGGCCGGTCAGTAGGGTGCAATACGGTGCTCTACGACGAGCTAGTGATCGTATAATCACCGCAAAACTATATATAGTGACCGTAAAGAGCGTATGTTACATACATTGACCGCCAGTGTATTTTTCTCGTTTCAAATTAAGCCATATTTAGCCAGAAAGGACTAGTACTTCTACTGCTTTGATGTGTCCCGTCAACTCGCCGAACAAGGAGAAGCTTTCTTACTACGCCTCTCCCTCGCCCACGCGCGCGGTGGTTTGCTCGACGAGGAGAGGGTTTTGACTATGGCGCCCTCTCCCTCTCGCTCGCCCTTGCCCTCGCGGTGGACGTGCAGCAGTTCAATCGGTGTCAGACTGCCAAAAGCATATTGTAGTGTAGTATTATCATTGTTGGACCTTTCGAAGAGGCGAAGAGCCAAGTGCAAGGTTCACACGAGTATGAACTGTTGAACCTCCCGAAGAGGCAAAGAGCCAAGCGCAAGGTTTTATAGGAGTTGTCGTCCTAGTAGGAGTATTACAACTATAGCAAACGATGCTACTGTATGATGCCGCCACGTCACCTATATCCAAAGCTGTGCCACCTTTTTTTCTCAATGAGCGTGTTAGATCCCGTGCAACAACCACACAAGTTGCACGTACACATAACACATTTACTAGTAATAAATTCTAATGGACAAATGCCAGTGTGCCACACATTCATTAGATAAATTTGTGCATGACTAATCTACATATATTCACAGCGCTAGCATTCACAATTTACCATACCCCACTTACACGTTATAGATGGGCTACATGTCCTCCTCCAGGTTCCAGTCCCAGGTGTTCTTCATGGATGGCACGATCCATAGCGGTGGGCAACGGGAATCACTGTCACAGCTTTCTAGTCCGGTTCCACACGATGGAGACTCATCCAAGCTGAAGCGGCATAAATCAGGGATAGCATGTCCCAGCATGTCGTTCATCCGGCGGTGCGCACTAAAGACACAACCATGCTTCATGAACAGCAGGCCTTCGGTGTCGTGCATGAAAGGTGGCATCCGCTTCACAATGGGCTAGCTGTCCCCAATGAAAAGCGAGTACTCTCCAAGAGTGTTCCTCGGCACCCACGTAGCATCACGGGGGTCGACCTCAGCGCCGTTCATCTGGTACACGCGGCATCTCAGATCTGGACACATGGTGACATACACAGTCAAGGTCCATGCATAATAATATTGTGCTCAAATATGTCGGTAGTAATACTGTGCAGCAAATAGTACTACTCCGGTATAGAGGAAGTAAAATAACCGGCTTATTATATATAGCCACTCTTGGCTACATGGATGAGATAGTAAGACATGGAAAAACAAAAATGGTGGAAGCTAGTGGGTTCAAGTCTTCAAGGGCCTAGCTAGCTATACGCGTCCTCCAAGGTAAAAAGTACTCCTACTAGTAAGTAGTACAACAACGAAAGAGAAGGCGAGAGGTTTAAAAATATAATACTAAATGGAATACCTGGGTAGATGGTGACGGTCCGATCGTGATAGATTGTGTGACCATGTTGCACATCAGTGGTACCATGGGTAATGACTGCTAAGATAGTTGATCCCAATATGCCAAAGTCAGCTACAAGGTTCCAGGTTAGACCGAATCGCGGATGCAAATGCACATCCAGGATCGGCGATCTTATTTTGATCGGGGGATGACTGGTCCCTGCAAAATTGTGGAGTACCGTTAGGGATGCAAATGATGGTTTATGCATTCCGTTTGTAATCTCCCGTACCGTAGGATGGCAGCCAGATGAAACAAGTTCCCTGGCTTGTCACCGCGAAGATGCGACCTAGATGGCGCACGGCGTCTTCGAACGTGTAGGGGTATAAATCTGCCATGGCCAACATGCGCCAGCCTCTGCCGTTACTGCCTCTTGCATTGATGGCAATCCTTATGTCGAACACCGCTATGAGATAGTAATCGTCGTAGCCGCATCGCTTTGTCGGCGGGTCCGCAATTGCTATCTTCTTCAATCTCATGTAGGCATCATCATACGTACTCAAGCCCAGCCAGTCCGGAAGGCCGATCCCAATGGTTGAGAAGGGGTCTACAGGAACGGCCGCACTGCTGTAGAAGTTGTGCAAAATGATGGTGGTATCCGGCCGGAGGTATGCAAGCCAATCTTCGTTGGCACCGACCCAGACCTATATATAAGACGGTGGGCAGTGGAGAAATTACGGGATGGAAATGGAATAACCCCTGTTCAAGAATTCGTCTGATTAACCAGTTAACTTGCCGATTAATCCCTACTCGTAGGGTCACCGAGTAGCCTATAAACCGATAAATCATCCGATTAATTGATTAAATGGTCGATTAACTTGCCGATTAGCCTATTAATCCCCTACTCGCCAGCCAACCGAGCAGCTACCAGTTAACGATTTCCTCAACAATGGGAATAACTAAGTACTACATGATCAAACTCCATGAATGACCTGCTCATCGGACAAAATCCGACTACCTCTCAACGTCGGCAACTCTAGCGGAGTCAACGTGCAACCATGGCCAGGGAGCGGTGGACTGTTCGAAGGATTGTCCCATAGAAGAACCTTCTCCTCGAGGACGCATGGAAGACCAACAAGCATGGCCTTTTCCCAAGCCTGTTTAAGGACCGTCTTGAAAAAGTTGGTGCAGGAAGCACCGAGTCTTGCGGCGGTGAGGACGTCGGAGTGGCGTGCGATTTCTCCCAGAGGATCGTCGTCCAAGGTCTCCCAGCCCCGACGAGGAGGAGAACCGCCTGGCAAATCTATGGGAGCAGCGACAAACTGCCTTCTCTTCGGGGGAGGGGAACTGGCGAGGAGGAGATAAGAGCGTAGTAACCGCAGGGCCTCGTCCCTTCCAACTGTAGCTCCTCGATCGTTCCTTAGTGAAGGGGTGAGGCTATTATTTACTACGTACTCGTACTGTAGCAGTAGTACTGCTACTTTCTCAACTAGTAGTGCGATGTACTGTACTTCTATAGTGCACCAGTTTTGGACTCTTGAATCTCAAGGCTAAGGAGCTACAATTACAAGTGGAGGGTACTACTGTTCTCTAGAACCATCATTGTACTATCAATGCAAAGAAAGTACACCGGTGTAGTGGGTACTCTCCGTGCTGTATTCAAGTGCGTAGCTGGCCTACTCAGCCGCTCCTCTCACGCACAGTTCCCAATGCCGCGCCAGGCTTTTCCGGCTCCTCGGGCTTAATTGGGAGGCGCTAGTTTAAATATGCTACTAGGGCGAGCACGCGAGGCACGAGATGATGGGAAGGAAAACCCGTTCACGTGGCTGGGCTATCCAGTGCACCCAGATTGTGGTGCGACACGTCCGTTCGACTTCAAAACTCAAACTACCCGTGTACAATATTGGCTCGCAGCGAAGTTACTATTTAAAAAAAAGGCCGCCATGCGTTCGTCCGGGATCAAACCCACAAAACGAGGTATACACTCCCGTGACCACTAGTAGTACTCGTTGGAGTACAACGCAACCTAGAATCGCCTTGTGTCACTAGTAGTACATTGTTCCTTACAAGAAACCACTAATAATGCCAAGAAACTACTACCACTTGCATACGTGGCAGACTTAAGATAAGACAACCTTATCAACCATTGTACATGGTTAATAGTACATCCAGTTGATGGCTATATGACATTGCCATGTCATCTATAGCCAACCTTGTAGTCTTCAAGTATAATAGTAAGATACAAAGTTGAGCTACTTCATTAGTATCTGGCCCACCTCCCACTCTCACATAGTGCCTAGGAGCACGTGCTCCAGCTAGCTTTTGTAGCCGGCTCCTCTTCTCTCTCCTCTTCTCTCCCCTCCATGTCAGCAAAAAGATAATATTTTAATCCTTACAGCCTGCTTACATAAGCTTATTATACTTGCTCTTACCAACCAGCCCTACCAAGAAACGACTACTCTAAAAGTGTCATTATAGGCATGTTTCAACCCATGTCTCCCCTTAAGTCAACGCCTTCTATTCGACCGACAAGTTTGGTGTTATGACTTGTGGGACCTACATGTCAGTCTGCAAAAAAATCCCCGAGTGACCTCCTACCTTCGGCCTGTCCACCTATTCGACGGGCCGGCAGAAGGCGAGGTCAAAACCGCCGGCGGTGCTGAGCCCATCTTGCGGCAGCCCGGATGCCAGCTCCATCCGGCACTCGTGGCCGCTAGCTAGCCAAGATAGCTCCGTCCAGCTGCTTGTCTGCAAGGTTTGCTAGCTAGATTGGCACGGCGGCGCGGTGGCGCTAAGGCCAGCCATCTGGCTCGAGCGAAGGCCAGCGCGGCAGCTTGCTCGCTCGTGAGTCACGCTTGGGCCAGCCTGCCAACCCGTGCGGAGGCCAGCGCGGCGTCCGGCCCGTTCGGCGGAGCGGCGACCAACTCACTCATCACCGGCGCCACCGACGAACACGCATCGGTACTGTTTGAAGTAATGTTCAGGAAAAATAATGATTTGAGGGGGAATAACAGGATAGAAGGTCAGATTTAGGTCCCTCATGTCAACGGTCAAACAAAATGTGTTGGTTTAAGCTGCCTCGTCAGCACAGACGTGTGGGCCAACCCTGTCATAAACGGGTTTAAACGAGCCTAATCGGCACTAGGTAGTAGTTTTTGGCGCGGATTAAGAAATTTTGGGTATGTTTTTGCTATTTTTTGTACAATAGTTTCTTCCTAGGGCTAGTTGAAAGTGGTAGTTTTTTGTTAAATACTCTACGTATTGTAAGTAGGAGTGAAAGTTAAGCTTTGGAAGCCAATAAGCAAGGCTAGTTACATAGTGCATATGTGTACGTGATTAAAAGTAAATATCAACCATGAGTGACTAATATCTTGATGGAAAACTCGAAACTATGGAAATACTAGCATTTTTTTGCATGGTTGGAAATACTAGCAATGTTCACGTGCGTTGCAACGGATCATAATTAGAATAATACTTATTCACAAACTTGATACAAAACACTCTAATTCTGATATACATATATCACTAGAGATATATTATGTTTCAATCAGAATATATTCCTTGGGCTGTTTTGGTGAGGTGAGGGAGGGATGTGGTTGGTTTTAAGATACTAATTATGGGTTTTCTGCAAATTGGTAGAGAAGTGGGATGTTGGTGAGAAAATGCAACAACTTACCTCACAGTCGTTAGATGTGGATCTAATGTTCAGAAATGACGGATGGCAGACACACCATCATCACCAGCTTAGTCTTCTGTAGGAGTACCAGCAAGATGTCCGTGCATTGCACGGAACATCAAGATGCATTTTTTTATAAAACAATTGTTGTGATTGACCCATGCGGGAGTAATCCCATGTGTAAAAACTAATGATATCAATAGGAGATAAGGTGAAGAGGAGTGGGGCGTGGTGGTGATTGGTGGTCGGACTGAGCGGAGGCATGGGAATGGACGACGCCGGCAGCGGCCACCAGGCCAGTTTGTTCCAAAGGCTTCCTTTTTTAATTGCTCAACAATGAGGTTGTTGGAGATCAGGATGAACGAGGGAAGGCCTTGTGTGCAAGTGTGGAGAGAGGTGCGGGTATCTTTTAGTTTAATTTCCATCCATCAGATATAGATCGGACGGTCTATATTGTAAGATGGCACGTGTACCATCATCACCAACTCGATTTTTTATAAGAGAAGAAATATAAGTATAGAGATACAAACGTATTATTGATACTTGTTTCCGTAAACTAGGATCTACATTCTATTCAATGCCTCGGCATGTGGGGCCTTAGCACAATGACTTCTCGACTGTGTAAAACAAAGGTTTTCCCGTCGCCAATAAGGAGGGGGTGACGACGGCGCATTTTTTGCTTGCTATAGTCCTAGTAGTCATACTAGGTGGTCGACGCACGTGTAGATTTATTATTTTTCACGTCTCGTGTTTGCCGTACTGCCACGACTGTTGATGAATAGAAGGTAAGTTATTCACGGGGAAACCCTTGTTGGGCGTGTTTGCGAGAGAGAGAGACAGTGTGCGTGTGTGATATGTCTAGAGACTGAGGCAATGATAAGAGATTCTTTGTGTCTATGTGTGTGGAGGATAGAGAGAGACATGTACATGGGGCTTTGTGTTGTGTAACGTGGAGACACATAGACATAATCAGAGAGTGAGTGTGTGAGATACACATGCGGACATGGGGAGAGATGAGGATCCAGATAAATGGGTGTTTGTGCGTGTCTGTGTGTGTTTGTGTGAGCGTTTGTGTGTAAGAGGGAGTGTGTGTATGTGGAGTAGAGAGACCACTAGTGATGTAAACCTAGTATAAGGGAAGGGGGAATGGTGTGACATGTGTGTCACAGAGAGACAAAGGCATGTGTAGTAGTGGGAGAGCATGGGTGCGGGCGGGGAGCAGACTATTTGGAAGAGACGTCGAGTGTGTGTGGGAGAGGTGTGAGAGCAAGCGAGAGAGAGAGAGAGAGAGAGAGAGAGAGAGCGACGGAGAGAGAGAGAGGAAGAGAAGGGGAGAGGGGCCGTTTGTGTCCATAAATGGCGTATAGCTAGATAGGAAGACAATGTTGATGTTGTTCGAAATTGGCCTACATACGGAGACGCAAGGGAAGCGAGTCATCGTGTGTGTGATAGGGACTTCATGAGAGATCTAGAATTGATGGTGTAGAGAACAACGTGCGAGATCGAGAACGATGATACATTAGGGAGCTATGGAAAGAGTCACGGCATATATGTATACAGGGAAGGAGCTGGGGCGGGTCCGCATGTGGGAGAGATAGAAAGAGGAGAGTGGTGCACAAGGATACAAAGTGTGCTTGTTTGCAGTGGGGGTGGTGTGTGTGGTGAGTGTGCGAGAACCACATAACTAGCGAGATAGACGTTTGGGGCGACGTTTTGTGTGTATGGGAAAGATACACTCTACATAGTGCGTGTGCTTGGCAAAGAGAGATGCCAGGAGACCTAGAGAGTGGGGGAAGAGATGTGTGCATGCTCGAGAGACAAGATAGAGACCTATATTGGGGTCCGGACTTTAGAAGAGAGGGGGCGTTAACGTGCTCGTGTGTTCGTGTCTGGGGGAGAGAACGACTTGTGTAATTGAGATATATATATGGTTAATAGTGTGTGCACTCATGGTTGATCAATTTGTTTCACAGTTTGGACTATGAGATAATGATACTTTTGAACATGTGTGATATACCTTGATGTACCAGAATTACAAACCTAAGATTGGAATTTTGGAATTCGACTCCATCATTAGCTTTTGTAATTCATTTAAATGGAGGTACATTTTTTAAGCCGGGATTTCGTGGTTTCAAATTCATATATCAAACCTAGAGATATACACATACGGGCATGTTCAAACTTTATAATCATCCACTTTATTCATACACATACACATTTTTTCTTTAGTCATTATATTTAGGATAAACACATTTGGAATTTCATTTGAATTGGACCGTATGATGGTATTTGCTTGTACTAGCTCAATGATCCATATTTGAATTGAATGGACAATCTAAGTTTCGAGTTGGAGACATTGATTTTCAAAACTTGCACTTTTTTTGCGTGCGAAACAAATAAATTCTCGGCCATGATATCATAGTCGGCCGTACAAGAGCAGAACACTTATAATTTCAGGCGCCAAAAGCTTTGAAACTTCCCTCTCACATCAAAATATCTCACATCCGAAAGTTTAGCCCTGCGATATTCCTGTTTTACCCCTGCCACATGAACGGAAAAGGGCTACTTTGGTAACTCCATTGTTTTCCCCTCTTTGCCCCCAACATTCTTCCCCAGAGCCCCTCCCCTTCCCCTCCCCGTCCCCCCAACCCCGGCAAGCCGCCGAATCTAGTCCTCCGCCGCAGCGGTGGACCTCACACCCCGCCGGATCTACCTTCCGCACCTTGGAAGCCCCAACTGCCAACTCACCACTTCACCGGAGCCGCTTCAGCGACTGGCTTGTCCACCGCTCCAGATCTCCTTGACCGCCATCATGGTCCACCGCACCGGATCTGCTTAACCGGTGCCCTCGTCCACCATAGTGTAGGCCCTTCATTGACTCCCTCGTCCGCCCCATCGCTGGCCCTTCATACAAGCCCTCGTCCGCTGCAACAGATCCGCCTCACCGAAAGCACTATACACCACGCCCGCTGAAGCCTTCGTCCACTGCACCGGACCCGCTCCACGGATGCCATATTCAACTCCACCGGCCCTGCTTTACTGAAGCTGCATCCTCATCAGGTTATTTCAATTTGTACTCCTTAGGTTTTTCTCTTCTTGATCGTGCAACTGTTCACTTACCACAGATGAGCTTTCTAGCATGTCGACAGGCGCCGCAACCAACGCACCAGAGCCGCTTGAGCGACGGCGACAGCCGGCCCAAACTCAACCGCAACACGAGCACCATCAACGATCCTTAGCTATCAAGTATAACAATGATACCCATACGCCGCCGAGAATCAGGTACTATTATCCAACGGCCCGCGCCTACATTCACTTTCTTAGCATAAGCACCGCACCTTTGAATTTCTTCATTACATCATTAAATTTTTCATGAGACACGTTATTCTGCTTGCCCCTGTAGGGCCATACTTCTGGCAGTGAACATGTTACATGTGCGAAATTACATACCAGTGCACATATAGTTAATATGCTTTAGTTTTGTCCTAAGTATTACTGTACTTCCTAGATATCACTGCCTACTATTTTACTTCTTGCATGCTATTATTGCTATATTTATGATAATGGTGTTGTTCTGATGCCACCTGTTGGTTCCATCAGACTGCTTCATGTTCTCTATGCTTAATTACACATCAGCAAACTAGCATGTGCTTCCGCTGCTTTTTGTTCGTTTTACCCTACATTTTCTGATGCTAGCTATTACATCACTGCTCCGAGCCTCTGTTCATTACTTTTTTGTGTGTTCTTGATCTTCCCAAGCTGCATGACTAATTTGATGCTTCTATTAATTATGGAGCTGCCAACCCCATCAAGCAAAATATTTGTTCTTTTGGGGCTGGCACCTCGAACAAGCATAAAAATAGAGGGAAGCAGATATATTGTCATGTATGCACACACCCTTCTTTCATTAGTTTAGATGAACCATTGATGATCATTTCAAACTAGTGCATGCGATTAAAATTAATTTTACCTAAATAGAGGGTGAAGAATAAACTACAACAACTAGATTTGCAACCATGGGATGCTGACGATATCTTCAAAGAACATTGCAACAGCAGCGAGGCTTCACAGCAACATATGGTAAGCCAGTGTGTTTTAGTACATGTGAAATGTAATGCGTGTGGGCTGCTTTCTTGGCTTGTGCCCTCAACCTGTAATCCTACAGAATTACAAATAGTTCACTTGTCTGCTTTGTTGTATTGCTTGATTTGAATGCTTGTTTGTTACTTGTTACGCTATACCTGAGTTGGCCAATATGTCAGCAGTGCCTGTTGTGCTATCGTAAAGAAATGCATGCCTAGTTCATTTGAGTCCTTAAATTTTCCTCTGAACTTCATCACAAGACTGTCTTCGTAGTTTATATGAGGCCACACTATTAAGTGCTTTCTCAGATTATTTCGACTGCTTAGATGCCTTGGCAACTTAAATATAGTGGTGGTACACTCCCTTTCAACTAGGGATGTCAACTGGGTCCCATTTAATCCTGATTAAAGTCCACTAGTGGTATGATAGTTCAAAAGAGTTTTTGTTTTCTGAGGAAAATGAACTAGGGAGCTAGCAAAAACTAACTAGATGGGACTGGCGGATGTCGTTTATTTGCCACTTACATCCCTAGTTTCATCTTACCATTTTAATCTCTTTTCGGCTGATGCCGCTTCGAACCATTTAAATATAGCTTGCCATGCTCGGCAATAATTCGTATGTCGTTTACCATGTAAGCTTACTGCCTGGATCATGCGATAACCATCTCTTACTTATGTCCAGAGGAAACCTTTCAGGATGCCGCTCACACTAGGACACAATGTACAACCCCAGAATCTATTTGTGGAAGCAGTGCGCCATCCATGTTACCAGATGGTAGCAGTTCAGAGGCAACACCGCCGGAGAGCAGTCTGAGCACAGATGTTATAGTTCTTGAGGCTCTACTAGAGGCAGAAAGAGATGGTGTGAGGGAGTCCTGGACTAAGGGGTCCTCGAGCGTCCGGCCTGTTATCCGTGGGCCGGACTGATGGGCTGTGAAGACATGAAGACCGAAGATTGTACCCGTGCCGGATTGGACTCTACTTGGCGTGGAAGGCAAGCTTGGCAACCGACTATGTAGATTCCCTTTGGTGTAACCGACTCCATGTAACCCTAGATCTCTCCGGTGTCTATCTAAACCGGAGAGAGTAGTCCGGATAGGGACACACATTGCCATAGTCATATAGGCTAGACTTCCAGGGTTTAGCCATTACGATCTCGTGGTAGATCAACTCTTGTAACACTCATATTCATCAACATCAATCAAGCAGGAGGTAGGGTATTACCTCCATAGAGGGGGCCCGAACCTGGGTAAACATCGTGTCCCCCGTCTCCTGTTACCATCGATCCTAGACGCATAGTTCAGGACCCCCTACCCGAGATCCTCCGGTTTTGACACCGACATTGGTGCTTTCATTGAGAGTTCCACTGTGCCGTCGCTAAGAGGGTTGATGGCTCGCCTTGTTGTCAAGGATAATATCATCTGCGGAGGAGCCTTGGCCCCAGGCCAAACCCTCCGTCTGGGCGGCTTCGTCATGACTGCCAGTTCGGCCCTGAAGCCAACGATGACCTCTCAAGTCATCAAAAATTGCCTCTGCGTTGATCCCGAATACTCCGCCCGGATGGATCCGACAGAGTTGTCATCATTGAACGAACTCCCGGATCGCATGGCCGCCTTGGGGGTCGCCACAGACTACGATCGGGTTGGGCTTAAACCCGACCAGAGAGAAATTAAGACTCCGCCGATCACCCACCAGATAGCGGTAGTCGAGGAACGGGACAACTCTTCTGCTATATTGAAGACGAACTACGTTTGGATCTCCCATCTCGAAGGGCCGGATATTCTCTGGCAAAAAGGCATACCTTGTCCTCCGAACATAGAGTCAACCGACGAGCCTAAAAAATCAGTCGATATACCGGGGCCCGAACTGTCAGGTCTTCAAACTCCGGACCCAAAATCGGGTCATGGTTCGGATTTAATGCCACCCACCCGCCCGGACATAGATGCTCTCATGAGCATCCAACAGCAATCTTAGGAAACGGTCCACCACTTCTGGGCCAGATTCCTCCTCGTCAAAGATACGGTAAAGGATTGCCGCAACGAAGACGCGATAGCAGCATTTCGCAACAACTGCGTGGACGAAGGTATCCTCAACGCCATCAATCGCTGCCGCATACTAAAGTTTGATGACTTAGCAACTATTGTAAAAAAGTACAGTGTGATGGAAAGCGCCTGGAAAACTCAGGCAGCTTGCTGGGAACCGTCGGTTCCAACTCAACTCCTCATAAAAGCGAAGAGGACGCACCCCCGTGGCACGCCCAGCCAAACAGTCAAAAAACATAAACCCATTACGCTGCACGACACCATTCTGGAGGGATGGCTCAATGGCCCATGCAAAATACACACAACGCCAGACACCGTGGCAACCCACAGCCTTAGAGCATGTTGGATACTTCGGCAGGTAGCCAAGAGCGGCGAGGACACCCTTATCAAGGACACCCCAGAACAACACCCTCCAGAAAACAACGACACAAGAGTATTGACGGTCTTCGAGACATTCGCTTCAAACAATAAGCGTAAAAGGGCACTACGCGATCTCGCCGAAGTCTGCCAGGTCGCTGCAATTGACCCCTGGAACGACACGGCCATAACCTTTAACGCCAATGACGAACCTAAATACAGAACAGTCCGAGCGCCATCCGCGTTAGTCCTCAGTCCCATCGTGGACAGTTTCCGACTTACAAAAGTCCTCATGGACGGCGGCAGCGGACTAAACCTCATTTATGAGGACACACTCCACAAGATGGGAATAGACAGGAGCCGCATCGAGAGAAGCAGCACAACCCTTCGAGGTATCACTCCCAGTCGAGAAGCACGATGTGCGGGAAAAATTACACTTGATGTGGTATTCGGCACGCCGGAGAACTATCGGTCCGAAGAAATAACTTTCCAGGTGGCCCCTTTCAACAGTAGATACCACGCCCTGTTAGGGAGAGAGGCCTTCATGCGCTTTCAAGCCATACCTCACTATGGGTATATGAAGCTAAAAATGCCCGGGCCCAATGGAATAATCACCCTCGTCAGCGATCCGGATATAGCACTCCGCGCCGAGAACAAAACTGCATCCTTGGCCCTCGAGGCATTATCTGAGGCCCTTGCGGCCGAAGAACTAACCGCACTACGCTCCACTGTGGATAGGGACGATGTGATCCTGGAAAAACGACCCAAATCTACTTCCTTCAAACCAGCAGAAGAAACAGTCAAATTTCAGGTCCATCCAACAGACCCGAAGAAGACAGCATCTATCGGAGCGCAACTCAGCCCCACAGTCGACGCCACACTACGAGACTTCTTGCGCGAAAACTACGATATATTCGCCTGGCACCCCTCAGATATGCCAGGAATCCTGCGCGAGTTGGCCGAACACAGCCTCAATATACTGAAGGGATACAAACCGGTCAAGCAAACACTGCGGCGCTTTTCCGAACCCAAACGACAAGCTATGGGGGAAGAGCTGGCCAAACTCATCGAGGCCGGATTCATCAGAGATATCAAACATCCGGAATGGTCGGCAAACTTGATAATGGTACCAAAGAAGGATAAATCCTGGCGCTTGTGCGTCGATTTCAAAGACCTTAACAAGGCATGCCCTAAGGATCCCTTCCCCCTCCCTCGCATTGATCCAATCATCGACGCTACCGCAGGACACGACTCACTGTGCTTCCTTGATGCATATTCCGGATACCATCAAATCAAAATGAAGGAGTCCGATCAAGCCGCAACTGCATTCATCACACCATACGGGCCATTTTGCTTCACCACCATGCCTTTCGGACTCAAGAACGCTGGCGCCACCTACCAGCGCATGATCCAAACATGCCTCGAGAAACAGATCGGCAAGATAGTGGAGGCCTAGGTGGACGATGTCATCATCAAAACTAGATACGTCGAAACACTAATAGACGATTTGCGTCTCACATTCGACAACCTCCGCACATATGACATCAAGCTTAACCCAGAAAAGTGCGTCTTCGGCGTCCCCGCCGGAAAACTACTGGGCTTCATCGTTTCCAACAGAGGGATTGAAGCAACTCCAGCCAAAATCCGAGCTCTGTCACAATTGGCTACGCCAACCGAACTTAAACAGGTCCAAAAACTCGCTAGGTGCGTGGCAGCTTTAAGCCGCTTTATCTCCAGGTTGGGGGAAAAGGCGCTGTCACTTTATCGCCTTCTACGGCACACCGATGACTTCGAGTGGACAGACGCGGCGACGGCTGGACTGGAAGAAATAAAAGCCCTTCTGGCAAGCAACCCAATCCTGGCCGCGCCAAACGTCGGCGAACCAATGCTCCTATATATATCGGCAACACACCAGGTGGTGAGCGACGTACTCGTTGTCGAGCGAGAATAGGACGGACACAAATTTCTGCTCCAAAAGCCGGTATACTACGTATCAACCGTCCTCACACCATGCAAATCCCGGTACCCTCACTATCAAAAGATAGCATATGCGGTCTTCATGGCATCTCGAAAGTTACAACACTACTTTCAGGAGTGTTCGATCACGGTGGCTTCTGAAGTGCCCCTCAATGATATAATAAACAACCGGGATGCCACGGGCTGGATTGCCAAATGGGCCATTGCGCTCCTTCCATTCGACATCACGTACAAACCACGTCGAGCCATCAAATCCCAAGTACTGGCTGACTTCGTCGCCGAATGGACAGAGGCCGAACTCCCTAAAGAGTACGGCGCGTATTCCAGCTGGGTTATGCATTTTGATGGCTCCAAAATGTTTGCGGGGCTAGGAGCGGGCGTTGTATTAACGTCCCCCCCCCCCCCCCGGAGATATCGTCCAGTACGTACTCCAAATATTATACACAGACTCCAACAACGTAGCCGAATACGAGGCCTTGCTACATGGCCTTCGGATGGCCGTATCAATGGGCATACAATGCCTGGAGGTGCGCGGGGACTCAAACCTCACAATATCCCAAATTAATGGAGACTTTGATGCCAAAGATCCAAAGATGGCAGCTTATCGCAACGCCGTCTTAAAGATGTCGGCTCGGTTCGAGGGGCTCGAATTTCATCACGTCGCCCGCGAAAGTAATCAGGCGGCAGACGTCCTTGCTCGCATCGGCCCTAAGCGCGACCTCGTCCCACCTAACATCTTCCTCGAAATGCTCTTTAAGCCATCCGTGGTGTGGCAAGGGGGAGACAGCAACGACAGTCCCGTTCCGAACACAAACATAGATAGCGAACACGCCGATATCATCGGAGGCTCATCCACCGAAATAACACCATCGGCCCACCTTATTATGGCAGTCATTGCCCCGTGGACCGAACCATTCTTGGCCTACCTTCATAGGAAGGAGCTCCCAGAAGATCGGAACGAGGCTTGCGGCATTGTTCGGCGTTCTAAGGCCTATAAATTTCACGAAGGAGAGCTCTACAAGAAAAGCACGACCGAGCCCTTCAAATGTGTATCTCCGAGGAGGAGGGGCGGCAACTCTTGGCAGAAATTCACGCCGGTCTCATGGGCACCACGCCGCAGCCAGGGCACTTGTCAGCAAGGCCTTCCGGACAGGATTTTATTGGCCTACAGCCCGAGCAGACGTGTAGGACCTCGTCCAACGCTGCGTGGGATGCCAACTCTTCGCCAACCAAAGCCATATGCCCCCAACCGCCCTACGAACAATCCCCATTACATGGCCCTTTGCGGTCTGGGGCTTGGACATGGTTGGACCCCTTAAAGGGGGAAGCCATAAGAAAAAATATCTGCTGTTCATGGTGGATAAATTCACCAAGTGGATAGAGGCTAGACCAATTAAAATGGCCGAGTCCATACCAGTGATTGCATTTATATCCGATGTGGTGCACCGTTATAGTGTCCCGCACAGCATCATCACCAACAACGGTTCCAATTTCACAGCCGATGAGGTAAAAACCTGGTGTGCTAATTTGGGCATTAAGCTCGATTACGCCTCCGTCTACCACCCGCAAAAAAACGGTCAAGTCGAACGAGTCAATGGTCTTATTATGAGCAGCATCAAACCCAGGCTAGTGCGGTCTTTTAAAGAATCAGACAAGCACTGGGTTGAGGAGCTCGACTCCGTACTCTGGGGGCTGCGGACCACGCCCAACCGTGCTACCAGATACACACCTTTATTCATGGTGTATGGGGCAGAGGCTGTATTGCCCTGCGATATTATACATGACTCACCATGGGTGCGTATGTACGAAGAGAAAGAGGCCGAGTTGGATCGGCAGGACAGCCTAGATGCCCTGGAGGAGCAGCGCGACGTCACCAAAGCCCGTTCAGCATTTTTATCAACAGCAGGCTCGAAGATATCAAAGCAAAGAAGTACGGGCCAAGACCTACAACGTTCGCGAACTCGTTCTACGCTTGCCGGAGAAGAAAAAGGACAAACTCAAGCCCAAATGGGAGGGTCCCTTCATAATTGATGAAGTTCTTACCGGAGGAGCGTACCGTCTTCGTGATGCATCAGACAACCGCCTAGAGCCGAACCCCTGGAACGCAGCCAGACTCCGAAGGTTCTATGCTTAGCACCGAATTATTTTTTAGTCTCCCTCTCCCCTTGTTTCCATTATTTTTTCTCTCTTTTACACCTTTTTCACTTTAAAGCTCTCATACGGCTTGACCGAACACTGCCGACGTACACATCTTTACATGTGTACGCCCATTATGCCTGGGGGCTTCTTGGACAGAAGTTTTTCATTAATTCACTGAGCATCAAGCTCTTCACATATGAGTCTTTCCATATGTACCTTTTCTTCGCCACTATATGCATCGATATGACTTAAGTTTTGGCCAAGCTGGGTTGTCTAGCTCATGTGCTTATGCCCTACGTTCCCGTTAGTTCGGCTAGGGCATAAAGGGAGCACCTCTGCGATTGTTACTGCCGGGTCATCCGGATGTGTACCTCAGACTGGGTGAAGAAGAAAGCTAGCGTTCTTAAGGGAATATTCGGTCGGCGAATTAAAGATGTTTTCTGTACTCACTCGATTACAAACCCCCAGAAGCTGTACACGCTGTGATCTTCACATCACAATTCAGACATGTATCCTAATGCATGCACACCCAGGGAAAGGAACCTTTAAAGGAACTATTCTCTCTGGAAGATGTTTCTTACTATTTCTATGTAATATAACACAACTAGCAGAATACAACTTGTCTGTTCAAGCAACTATGACCCCTACGCCTAGTTTTCCAAGCATACTCCGGTCTATTCGGCCGCGAGGGTATTCGGAAACACTCCGCACCATCGAGTCTGGAGGTTGAAGCGAAAAGGTCTGCCATGACAAATGCTATACAATTCAGCTAGAATTACATAGGGTAAGGAAAGTACATAGTCACTTGGACTCAAACACTTCCTTCTCTATACCGTCCAACAGGCGGTCTAACTTACAATCCTATTGGGAATATTTGGTGGCCACCTCTACTTGGTCATACACTAAACTAACGAGAATTTCTTCCCCATTCAACCCTAGCGGTCCAACCCGAGCCATGTGATTAGGATCAAGCTTTTTGGTATACCGAGTTTTCACCATGGCCCAAGCCTCTCGCGCACCCTCTCGACAGGCCGATATCTTCCATAGTCGGATACGCCGCCGCGCTCCTTTGAACAGCTCTACAAGCTCCTCCATACTTCCTGGAGGGGAGGCAGATGGCCATAGGGCCTTGGCAACACTCCGCATCGCCAGCCGCGCCTGTTCGTGCACTTGCGACAGCCTTTGCAGCAGATCACTCGATGATCCGGACACCTCCTCTTCAGGACAGCCCGTTAATATACCTGCAATCATAATTATATCAGTTCCATCTATCTCCGAACTACTTTAACAATAGTTCGGACACATCCTGAATATGCCGCCCCGCAGCTTCTTGTTCTCCTTCACGGAATCGGCTAGCTGGGCCCGCACATCCTTCAGCTCTTCGCCTAGCTGGGTTTTGCAATCCTGGAGCTGGTTTTTCTCAATAATGGCCTGCTTTAGCACACGTTCGCCCGCAGCATGTAGCCTCTTGGCTTTTTTTTTCATTCGCTTCCGCGACTTCCAGCGCCTCTTTGAGTTCCTCTGACAATCATGTCACGATACAGGCAGGACTGTTAGCATTAATGGCATATGATTATATTTTCTCGATGGAGGGGAATATTACCAGGCGACGCCTTTTTGGACTTTTCCAGTTCGGCGGTAGCAGCATTTAGCTGCGCTCGACATTGTTCCAGCTCTTGGGTTCGTAGGTTGTTCGTCTCTGTAAGAACCTGGTCATACAATGGTCCTTAAATCAGTTGTACCAACTTCTTTCAATCCCGGGGGCTACTGGCATATGGCTATCCTATTCAGACAAAGAAAACTTGCCCGCACATCTGTTAAATGCTGCTTTGTGGCTCTACTAAGCCCGTTTTGGGCAGCTCGGATGTATGCATCAGCCGAGCTGAAGGCATTGAACGCCTCTTCCGAGAACTCAGGGTCTCGTAAAATAGACTGGCAGCGCCGATGATTCATGGCGCTCTCCACTTCCGAGTTGGTAACAGACATATTCTCCGCAACCTCGGCCGAAGGACAGTCCGGCATTGTTCCCACATCAGCTCCCGTCTCTCCGACGGGGTCTAAACCCCGGGCGCTGGGAGTACGGCCGGCCGGACCCTCGGACATAGTCCGGTGAACCTTTTTGTACCAGACAAACGTATAAGTTGCAGTTGGATGTGACTACTAAAGTATACCTTCAAATCCCTACCTCTTTGACGAGGGACCGGTCGTGTTTTCACCGACCTTCCTTTTAGAGGCCTTGCTTGGCGCTGGAGCCACCCTCTTTGGAGCCGCCCCCGGAGTAGCGTGACGCGCGGAACGCCTCCCGTGTGGAGCACGATGCAGTGCGATGGGTGAGGCAGTGCGAGGAAGCTCTTTCGAGCGAGACTTTTTCTTGATAACTTACGTGGGAAGCAGGAAGAAGACCAGGGTAATCGGCGATAATGGCCACTTCCATGCCATCGTAGCTCGCCTAATAAAACACCCCTTCCGCTAGTACCACGAATATATCCGGGTCTTCTTCGAACCCAGGATCCAGCTCCCGGTTGTGGTTCTCAGGCTGTGGGGCGGGGTTTTAAAACCCCTCGGTGATTTTTCGCCGATGCTGTCATAAGCGGATTAGAAATTTATCAAAGGTTATCCGGGAAGTAGAATGAGTAGAGCAGAAGGATTGGGGCTTACCCAACTGGGAGGATCATACATAGAATATCCATCTCTGTGATTGATGCGAAGAAATTCCTCTTCCTCCCCTTTGAACAGCTCGGCCAGTATCTTGGCTAGAGCGGCAGGGGTGTCTGGACCTTTCCGACCACAGCGGGAGGCGTCGTCCTCCCCGTTGTAGTGCCACATTGGGAGCCCTCTATATTGAAGCGGTTGAACCCCTCGCACTATGGAGATCGCCATTACCTCAACCATTGTTAATCCGGACTGGGCGAGCGTCTTTATCTTGCCCAGGAGCTGACGAACCTCCGCACTGTCATCCTCTTCAAGCCTCCAGGGACGCCAACTATGGCGTTTCTTTAGCGGAACGCTTGCAAATTCAGGGAGACCCTTTCGAACTGGGTCGGGAAGTGCAACGTCCTCGATGTAGAACCATTCGGAAGGCCATACCTTTGGTGCCCTCCTTGGTGTGCCGGACAGGTATCCGGTATTGGCGATGCGCCACACTTCGGCTCCGCCCACTTCAAATATTGACCCCTGATGGTTGCGCGGGACAAGACAGAACAATTTTCTCCACAGTTCAAAATGGGCTTCAACACCCAGAAATAAGTCGCATAGAGCGACATAACCTGTGATGTGCAGGATAGAGGCGGGAGTGAAGTTGTGCAGTAGGAGGCCACAATATTCCAGAAGCCCTCGGAGGAACGGATGGACTGGAAATCCGACGCCTCTTAGCAGATAGGGGACGAAGCACACTCGCTCCCCCCCCCCCGGATGGATTGGGGAAGTCCTCCGCCTGAGTCATGCCATTGAAGGAGGCCGCCCCAGCTCGGACAGGGACCAGATCCGCGGGAGGAAGAAATCCATGTGTTTGCAACTTTGCTAGTTGACTATGAGACACAGAACACTTCTCCCACTCGCTTCTCTTTGGGCTGGAATGGGAGGAGGAGCTAGGAATCCTAGCCATTATGAAATGGTTTCTCCTAGCAGTCTCCGGGGATTTTCTCGGCGTAGTGTCACCTGGATCTAAGATCCAGTATCTTTAAATAGGCGCTCTGCCTTGCGTGGACGGGGTTTTATTCGCAAAAATACCATGAATTTCCGCATTCGCTCAACACGTCGAAGACGAAGTTATTAGCGCACAGAAGCCGAGGGGAGCGATATTGGATCAACGGCCGAATATATTACTTGGAGAAGGAACCCGCCTTGCAACGCCGAAGACAATTTGCGTGCCAAACACCTCGTCCTTGAAGCCTGGTTCGGGGCCTACTGAGGGAGTCCTTGACTAAGGGGTCCTCGGGCGTCCGGCCTGTTATCCGTGGGCCGGAATGATGGGCTGTGAAGACATGAAGACCGAAGATTGTACCCGTGTCCGGATTGGACTCTACTTGGCGTAGAAGGCAAGCTTGGCAACCGACTATGTAGATTCCCTTTGGTGTAACCGACTCCATGTAACCCTAGACCTCTCCGGTGTCTATATAAACCGGAGAGAGTAGTCCGGATAGGGACACACATTGCCATAGTCATACAGGCTAGACTTCTAGGGTTTAGCCATTACGATCTCGTGGTAGATCAACTCTTGTAACACTCATATTCATCAAGATCAAACAAGCAGGAAGTAGGGTATTACCTCCATAGAGGGGGCCCGAACCTGGGTAAACATCGTGTCCCCCGTCTCCTATTACCATCGATCCTAGACGCACAGTTCGGGACCCCCTACCCGAGATCTGCCGGTTTTGACACTGACAGGCTGCCTGAAGCAAGTGTTTGCGAGATGGAAATTACTATCTACCCCTGACACTTGACATCCTTGTCGACCGGATTTACACTGCTGTCGATAGGGGTAGACTTGTAACTTCAATCAGACGTGACACGACGGCCTCTGAGCCCATTCAGACACGGTGGGCGCCAAACCTGGGCGGCAAAACACATTTGATTCAATCTCGTCCGAAAGACATGTGTCTCTCCCTCCATTTCCCCATTCATCCACGGTGGGCGGCAAAACAAACTCTCCTCATTCGAAATCGATGTAGGCTAATATTTTAAATAGGGGCAGATGTGTAACTTCCCTCAGACGTGACACAACCGCCCTACCTGTCAGCCCCGTTCATACACCGTGGGCGCCAACCGTGGGCGGTAAAACACCTTGTCCTCGCCCGAAATCGTTATCGGCAAATATTTGGGAGATGCGAGATTACCATCCTATCCCCAATCGACGTGGTGTCCGAAATTTTAAACAGGGGATAAGTTCGTAACTTTCCCACATTTCAGACAAGCGCGTCCCAAAGTTTGAGATCCCCACCTCCCCCTCCATTTCCCCATTCATACACCGTCGGCGCCACGACAACCTCCCCACTGCGGCCAGCCTCCTCCGTCCGCCACCTTGCCGGAGCCGCTACCCCTACCCCGTCGTCTACTACAAGAGATGGACGTCTCTCATCCACTGTGCCGGACCAGGATCCTTTCATCGCGTTGTCTCGCTTCATCGGCGCCGTCATCCACCTTGCCATTTCCGCTCCTACGACCGCCTCGTCCACAGCAACATGATTTATCCCCCGACCCGGCCGTCTGCCATCTAAAGTCTTCTTCCCCGCTGCCGACAGCCATCGCACCCGCAGCACCCTCAACGAATCAGAAGGGCCCTACACGGCGTCGCAAGAGAGGTGGTACTCTTCTATATGTGCTTAAGTTATTGATCTCACCCAGAAAATAGATCGTAAATTGTTTACTGTACTTTTCTTGTCCATACCAAATCGTAGTGGCTAGTTGAAAGCAAACATTGGTTGCGAAGTAGCTTTGTCCGGTTTGCACCTTCAGATCCGCCATGGCACGGTCACTATACTCGTAAAGCTTATGATTTCCCCCCTTTGTATTCACTACCATCATCGTAGGTGCTTCACTGCTTCATGTTGTGCTAGCACTGCTCCTCGAGACCTCAACCCATCAAGCGAAACAACATGCCACTCATAATTCCAAAGCTTACGTGTTGAAATACGAATCTGATATGATGCTCGTATTACTAAAACAAAGAACGTTCAATTGGTCAGCTAATGTTCCTATATTCGTTTCGAAAAGCATGTGCGCCACCCATTGGTCCAGCTAGTTCCACTTTCCTGATTTTACTCTTGATGCTTAGGGTTTTCCCCTTTTATCTACTCTACTATGATCTGCGTACGTGCTTTTTGTCGTACTAGCATTACTCCACCCTTCAAGCTATAACAACACAACACTCAAAAAATTCCAAAGCTTAGTTGTTCAAATATGATTATGATATGATACTGATATTAGTTAACAGACACATTTAATTGGTTAGCTAAAGGTCCCACTTGAGTTTCCAAATGCATGTCGCGACATATAGAGAGACAGCAGAATTGCATTTCTTTGTCACTTGTTGACTGTACTTTCTTGTCCATACCAAATCTGAGTTGTTATTTCAAAGCAAACATCGGTTGCTAACTACCCTTTGCGCGGTTTGCAGCTTCAGATCTGCCATCCCACTGCCACGGTCAACACTATACTCATCATGCTTACGGTTTCCCCATTTTATGATGACCACGACCAGCCTACGTGGTTCGTGTCGTAATAGCACTGCTCCACCCATCGAGCTAAACAAGCTTAGTTGTACAAATTCAAATCTGATATTATGCTGATATTAGTAAAACTAAGAGATGTTTAATTGGTTAGCTAAATGCTCCTACTTTAGTTTCGAAATGCATGTGAGCCACATATGGAGAGACCAGAAGGAATAGTATTTGTCTGTGCGCTCCAGTTCATCATGGGTGGCCAACCGACATTGTATAGAAAGACTTGTAATATCTTCAATCTGCTTGCTCTTCTGCTCTTCTTTAAGATGATCCTCTTCTCCTGCGGGCGACTGGTCAGGTCGAGTTATTCTCCCTTAGTATATTTTGAATCTGTCAGGTCAGGTCGACTTGTTCTTCTTTACTATATGTTGAAGCTGTCATCTGCGAAGTATCATCACTTCTGGAGCTATCATGTTTTCAGTAGTAGGCCACATTATATTAATGCAGATACCAAATTACGGCATGCATGGCACCTCTTAGAAGAATTGCAGAGATAGCACAAAGTGGTTTACAGGGAGGAAGTATTGGATTAGAATCACTTCTGCATTACAAAGATAATCTCACTTGTTTTTATGTTTTCATGCATGTCAGGTATTGAACATTATCAAAATGAATATGAGAATGGGCGCACGAGAGGAATATTGCAGAACAATCCACTGGCTAACAAACTTGGCATGGTGGAGGATGGCCTATCTTATTCACCCATCAAGGTGCTTGCTCTAACTTGGCAAGGTTGTATTGGTCGCACAATTTTGCATCTGACCTCTTGCATTACTTCTACTTTGTTACAACATCTGCTTAGTTTAAGCATCATATATGAGTATATGCCATACCTATCCATTTTCTGTACCTATTCCATGTGTCGTCATACTATGTTTTTCCAGTCAAATGTTGTTCTTTCGTAATAGATGTCCAAAAGGAAGAGGGTGAGTGCAGATCCTCAAGGAGTAAAACTAGGTATTTGGAAAAGGTAGTGATACCTGTTAAATCAGATAGATCAGCAGCCACAGAAAACACAGGCCCAACTGTACCACACTTTACCCCTACTCTAGTGGCCAAACCCCTATTAGAACTGTAGAGAGCCCAGCATCAGGTACTGTCTATGATATCAATTCAAAATTTGAACTCCTAAATTTCTGCATGTGCCTTACTTTCTCTCTTGTATGAAAACTAATTTCAGATGAATCTCCTTGCTCAAAGGATCATAGGATCTCACGACAATACTGGGCTCTGCATTGCTCTTGTCAGTACCTCTTGCCCTTTGTCAGCATACTTACACTCATTGCTGTTTGATTATGTAGCATCACTGTAAATGTTCGCTTCTTTATCCTCCCTTTGCTTGAAATTATAAGATCTATATTTACTCTTAGATAAATGTAGAATTAACACAATGGTTATGAAGTTTTGGATTGCTCATGTAAGTACCTATTGTCATGTACTCCCTCTGTATCAAATTGACTGTTGATCAATTGGATGTATTTAGAACTTAATAGTGCTAGATACATCCATTTGAGCGACAAGTAATAACGAACGGTGGTGGTATGACTGTACTTGCATCGCGAGATAGTTGATTGTCTAGCATTACTCTGCATCTTATCTGCCCTGCCCTCCACTTTCTCCAAGTTATCATATCTACATTTACTCTTACCAAAATGTTGAATAAAGCCAATGCCACTGCACATGCTGATGTCTGCATTCCTCTTGTCAGTACCTTTTGCCTTGTAACGCTGTACTTAATTAATTGCTATTTGATTATGTATCATCACTCTGCACCACGTTTTTGCTTCAACTCATCTCCGATTTGAAGTCAAAGATATAATGAAGATGTCAGGGGACTGCCGTGCGCACTATGGTGCCATACAACTAGGGATGAAGCATCTATCGTTGACACAACTGAGGTCTCGTCAGCTTGTTCGGCTGCTTGCGGGGCCCGACCTTGCCAGGCCTAGTGCCTTCTGAAGTGCTCTTAGTTTTGTATATTATTTTGTCGGCGCGTTTATATGCACTGGTGGCGACCTTTGATGCCCAGTGTATGTAATCTGTGGTCATGTTGCGCTTTATTATCACCGGTAGCGAACTTTGATTCCCAGTGGATGTAATATGCCGTAATTTCTTTATTGTATAGTCTAGGCTTATTCTTTGGTCGGTATGCTGTAATTTAGGCTGGAAGGTTCAGTGGATCTCAGTGTTGTCGGTCTTTAGGCCGGCCCATTACTCATATGGGCCAAAATGTGGGCCTATAATCATCTTGGGCCAATAGCAGGTCTAAACCTATAGTAGTTTCCTGCCTTAACCGGCCGAGTAAAGTTCTGGCCAGCTGGGCCAGAGAATACCATGGGCTTTTAACAGGCTAAACCCTAGATTGGGCTAGCGTTGAGCCGAAAAATTCACGGGTAAATATAGGCCAAAACTGCCTAAGGCCCATGTTGGGCCCAAATAGGACGAGCAGTTAACAGGCCAAAATATATCTCGGGCCTGTTTGGCCCAATAAAATTATGGGCTTTAAGCAGGCCGGTATCCACGCGTGCCAAAGGCCCAAAAGTGTCATGGGCCATTATCAGATGGGCTGTAAGCAGGCCGGATTCAACACGGGCTATAATTAGGCCCAACTGTTACACGGGCCATTAACAGGCCGATAGGCCAGTTGGGCTGAAATTTATCCACGAAGACTACGGGCCTTTAAGAGGCCTAAAGTTACTTCGGACAAGAAATAGCCTAGTTTCTGCGTGGGCCGTTAAATGGCCTAAAGTTAAACCGGGCCGACAATGTCCCAGATACTCCACGGGCCGCTAACAGGCCGAAACTATTATCGGGCCGAAATGGTAAACGGGCATTTAACAGGCTGAAATACAAACCTGTCTTAGAATGGGCCCAAAGGTACAGTGGCCTGTTAACGGGCCTGATCCGATATGGGACGTAATTTGGCCCAAAACTCGGCAAGCTATGAACGGGCCTGATCTGATATGGGCCTCAATTTGACCCAAAACATGGCGGGCTGTTAACGGGCTAGCCCACTGGTGTCTGAAAAAACATGGTGGGCCTTTAGCTGGGCCGGCCTTTTCACCGGAATGGGCCTCTATTGGGTCATGCCACGTGTCGACATATCATAAGCGCCTCCTGTCCAATGAGTGGATGACATCTTGATACGTCTCCAACGTATCTATTATTTTTGATTGTTCCATGCTATATTATATTCTGTTTTGGATGTTTATGGGCTTTATTATACACTTTTATATTATTCCTGGGACTAACCTATTAACCGGAGGCCCAGCCCAAATTGCTGTTTTTTTTGCCTATTTCAGTGTTTCGTAGAAAAAGAATATCAAACGGAGTCCAAACGGAATGAAACCTTCGGGAACGTGATTTTCGGAACAAACGTGATCCACAGGACTTGGAAGGGATGTCAAGCAATCAACGAGGAGGCCATGAGGCAGGGGGCGCGCCTCCCCCCCTAGGCGCGCCCTCCACCCTCGTGGGCCCCTCGTAGCTCCACCGACCTACTTCTTCCTCCTATATATACCTATGTACCCCCAAACTATCAGATGAGGAGCCAAAACCCTATTTCCACCGCCGCAACCTTGTACCCGTGAGATCCCATCTTGGGGCCATTCCCGGCGCTCCGCTGGAGGGGGCATTGATCACGGAGGGCTTCTACATCAACACCATAGCCTCTCCGATGATGTGTGAGTAGTTTACCTCAGACCTTCGGGTCCATAGTTATTAGCTAGATGGCTTCTTCTCTCTCTTTGGATCTCAATACAAAGTTCTCCTCGATTCTCTTGGAGATCTATTTGATGTAACTCTTCTTTTTGCGGTGTGTTTGTCGAGATCCGATGAATTGTGGGTTTATGATCAAGATTATCTATGAACAATATTTGAATCTCCTCTGAATTCTTTTATGTATGATTGGTTATCTTTGCAAGTCTCTTCGAATTATCAGTTTGGTTTGGCCTACTAGATTGATCTTTCTTGCAATGGGAGAAGTGCTTAGCTTTGGGTTCAATCTTGTGGTGCTCTATCCCAGTGACAGTAGGGGAAACGACACGTATTGTATTGTTGCCATCGAGGATAAAAAGATGGGGTTTATATCATATTGCATGAGTTTATCCCTCTACATCATGTCATCTTGCTTAAAGTGTTACTCTATTCTTATGAACTTAATACTCTAGATGCATGCTGGATAGCGGTCGATGTGTGGAGTAATAGTAGTAGATGCAGGCAGAAGTCGTTCTACTTGTCACGGACGTGATGCCTATATACATGATCATACCTAGATACTCTCAGAACTATGCTCAATTCTATCAATTGCTCGACAGTAATTCGGTTACCCACCGTAATACTTATGCTATCTTGAGAGAAGCCACTAGTCAAACCTATGGCCCCTGGGTCTATTTTCCATCATATTAATCTCCCGTCAACTAGCTATTTCCTTTGCCGTTTATTTTGCTTTCTTTATTTTTACTCTTTACCATAAAAATACCAAAAATATTATCTTATCATCTCTATCAGATCTCACTCTCGTAAGTGACCGTGAAGGTATTGACAACCCCTTTATCGCGTTGGTTGCGACATTCTTATTTGTTTGTGTAGGTGCGTGGGACTCGAGCGTGGTCTCCTACTGGATTGATACCTTGGTTCTCAAAAACGAAGGGAAATACTTATGCTACTTTACTGCATCACCCTTTCCTCTTCAAGGGAAAACCAATGCAGTGTTCAAGAGGTAGCAAGAAGGATTTCTGGCGCCGTTGCCGGGGAGTCTACGCACAAGTCAAGACATACCAAGTACCCATCACAAACTCTTATCCCTCGCATTACATTATTTGCCATTTGCCTCTCGTTTTCCTCTCCCCCACTTCACCCTTGCCGTTTTATTCGCCCTCTTTTCTGCTCGGCTTTATTTCACCATGTCAGAATCTGGGGAGGTTATCGCTAATAAAGGCAATAATAATAACATGGGAAACTTTGATGCCTTCGATGATCCTCTTGAGGAACCTACTATCTTGCATACTAAAAAGTTTCGAGTCGGTAGTGGTAATATTATTGGGAAAGGAGTTATTCAAGATTTCTTTACTTGTGTCGGTGCTTTGCCCATCATGGGTGGCTCTATTCTTCATAGAACTAGTAGCCTTGTGGATGCGATATATTTGCTCGTAGTTGAACTTGAAAGGCAATTTCTTCATATGCATCCTTGCATACAAAGAATTTTCCTAGAATTTTCTAATATTGAGTACTCTTCTGTTAAGCGTGCCGCTACTATCTTTTTGGCTCATGAGTGCAGATTCATAATGGAAGAGGCTAAAGAAATTTTTACGCATTATAGGGTGGATGCTGGTCGTCCTCCCATAGAAGCTATCCTTTTTAATCAAGAAGACATAATGCGTTTACAATCTTTGGATCATGTTGCTTATAATGAAATCTTAGAAAAAAGGTTCCAGCCGATGTTCTAATTAATAGAATTTCTGAACTTAATGATGATTTTGCCATTCAGAATAATGGTTTAGGTTTTTCTCTTGAACAAAGGCTTGTGACTTTTTGCCAAAAAAATGCTTGTAATGATGAATTGGTTGTGCAATATAAGGGGCCAAAGGAGGAACCCATACCTCCCGAGATTGATCTTGGGGACTTTTGTCCCATTAAATTTAGCCCTTTTGATTATTTTTGCTGGCCTCAAAGAAAACTTGCCGCTGAACGTACAGAATACGAAAGCAGTGTTCATGATTTACCTTACCATTATTATGGCAATACCTAGATCTATCCTTGTATTTATGCCTAGCTAGGGGCGTTAAACGATAGCGCTTGTTGGGAGGCAACCCAATTTTATTTTAGTTTTTTTTTTTTGCATTTTGCTCCTGTTTAGGAATAAATTTTTGATCTAGCCTCTGGTTAGATTTGTTTTTGTGTTTTAATTAGTGTTTGTCCCAAGTTAAACCTATAGGATCTTCTTGGATGATAGTTATTTGATCTTGCTGAAAATTCCAGAAATTTTCTGTTCATGAAAACAATTGTTTAAAATCACCAGAACATGATAAAATACTGATTGCAATTGCAGCAGATCAATAAACAAATTATTTAAGTCGTCCTATTTTGGTAGATTTTTCTGAGTTCCAGAAGTTTGCGTTAGTTACAGATTACTACAGACTGTTCTGTTTTTGACAGATTCTGTTTTTCGTGTGTTGTTTGCTTATTTTGATGAGTCTATGGTTAGTAAAATAGTTTATAAACCATAGAGAAGTTGGAATACAGTGGGCTTAACACCAATATAAATAAAGAATGAGTTCAATATAGTACCTTGAAGTGGTGTTTTGTTTTCTTTCGCTAACGGAGCTCATGAGATTTTCTGTTAAGTTTTGTGTTGTGAAGTTTTCAAGTTTTGGGTAAGGATTTGATGGATTATGGAACAAGGAGTGGCAAGATCCTAAGCTTGGGGATGCCCAAGGCACCCCAAGGTAAATCTAAGGACACCAAAAATCCAAAGCTTGGGGATGCCCCCGAAGGCATCCCCTCTTTCGTCTTCGTCCATCGGTAACTTTACTTGGAGCTATATTTTTATTCACCACATGATATGTGTTTTGCTTGGAGCGTCTTGTATGATTTGAGTCTTTGCTTTATAGTTTACCACAATCATCCTTGCTGTAAACACCTTTTGAGAGAGACACACATGATTCGGAATTTATTATAATACTCTATGCGCTTCACTTATATCTTTTGAGCTATATAGTTTTTGCTCTAGTGCTTCACTTATATCTTTCAGAGCACGGCGGTGGTTCTGTTTTATAGAAACTATTGTTCTCTCATGCTTCACTTATATCATTTTGAGAGTCCTACAAAACAGCATGGTAATTTGCTTAAATTGAGAAATTAGTCCTAATATGATAGGCATCCAAGATTAGTAAAAACTTTCTTATAAGTGCGTTGAATACTAAGAGAAGTTTGATGCTTGATGGTTGTTTTGAGATATGGAGGTAGTGATATTAAAGTTGTGCTAGTTGAGTAGTTGTGAATTTGAGAAATACTTGTGTTGAAATTTGCAAGTCCCGTAGCATGCACGTATGGTAAACGTTGTGTAACAAATTTGAAACATGAGGTGTTCTTTGATTGTCCTCCTTATGAGTGGCGGTCGCGGACGAGCGATGGTCTTTTCCTACCAATCTATCCCCCTAGGAGCATGCGCGTAGTGCTTGGTTTTTGATGACTTGTAGATTTTTGCAATAAGTATGTGAGTTCTTTATGACTAATGTTAAGTCCATGGATTATACACACTCCAACCCTTCCATCATTGCTAGCCTCTTCGGTACCGTGCATTGCCCTTTCTCACCTTGAGAGTTGGTGCAAACTTCGCCGGTGCATCCAAACCCCGTGATACGATACGCTCTATCACACATAAACCTCCTTATATCTTCCTCAAAACAGCCACCATACCTACCTATTATGGCATTTCCATAGCCATTCCGAGATATATTGCCATGCAAATTTCCACCATTCCGTTTATTATGACACGTTTCATCATTGGCATATTGCCTTGCATGATCATGTAGTTGACATCGTATTTGTGGCAAAGCCACCATGCATATTATCATACATGTCACTCTTGATTCATTGCCCATCCCGGTACACCGCCGGAGGCATTCATATAGAGTCATACTTTGTTCTAGTATCGAGTTGTAATCATTGAGTTGTAAATAAATAGAAGTGTGATGATCATCATTCATAGAGCATTGTCCCAAAAAAAAAGAAGGGACAATGCTACTATCCTCTTTTCCACACTTGTCCTTCAAAGTAGCACCATGATTTTTATGATAGAGAGTCTCTTGTTTTGTCACTTTCATATACTAGTGGGAATTTTTCATTATAGAACTTGGCTTGTATATTCCAACAATGGGCTTCCTCAAATGCCCTAGGTCTTCGTGAGCAAGCAAGTTGGATGCACACCCACTTAGTTTCTTTTGTTGAGCTTTCATACATTCATAGCTCTAGTGCCCGTTGCATGGCAATCCCTACTCCTTGCATTGACATCAATCGATGGGCCTCTCCCTAGCTCGTTGATTAGCCACGTCAATGTGAGACTTTCTCCTTTTTTGTCTTCTCCACATAACCCCGATCATCATATTCTATTCCACCCATAGTGCTATATCCATGGCTCATGCTCATATATTGCGTGAAAGTTGAAAAAAGTTTGAGATTACTAAAGTATGAAACAATTGCTTGGCTTGTCATCGGGGTTGTGCATGATGAGAGCATTCTTGTGTGACGAAAATGGAGCATGACCAAACTATATGATTTTGTAGGGATGAACTTTCTTTGGCCATGTTATTTTGAGAAGAAAATTATGCTAAGTAGCATTCCACATCAAAAATTATGTTTTTATCATTTACCTACTCGAGGACGAGTTGGAATTAAGCTTGGGGATGCTTGATACCTCTCCAACGTATCTATAATTTTTGATTGTTCCATGCTATATTATATTCTGTTTTGGATGTTTAATGGGTTTATTATACACTTCTATATTATTTTTGGGACTAACCTATTAACCGGAGGCCCAGCCCAAATTGTTGTTTTTTTTTTCCTATTTTAGTGTTTCGCAGAAAAAGAATATCAAACGGAGTCCAAACGGAATGAAGCCTTCGGGAACGTGATTTTCGGAACAAGCGTGATCCAGAGGACTTGGAGTGGATGTCAAGCAATCAACGAGGAGGCCACGAGGCAGGGGGCGCGCCCTCCACCCTCGTGGGCCCCTCGTAGCTCCACCGACCTACTTCTTCCGCCTATATATACCTATGTACCCCCAAACCATCAGCGGAGGAGCCAAAACCCTATTTCCACCGACGCAACCTTCTGTACCCGTGAGATCCCATCTTAGGGCCTTTTCCGGCGCTCCGTCGGAGGGGGCATTGATCACGGAGGGCTTCTACATCAACACCATAGCCTCTCCGATGATGTGTGAGTAGTTTAACTCAGACCTTCGGGTCCATAGTTATTAGCTAGATGGCTTCTTCTCTCTCTTTGGATCTCAATACAAAGTTCTCCTCGATTCTCTTGGAGATCTATTTGATGTAACTCTTCTTTTTGCGATGTGTTTGTCGAGATCCGATGAATTGTGGGTTTATGATCAAGATTATCTATGAACAATATTTGAATCGCCTCGTAATTCTTTTATGTATGATTGGTTATCTTTGCAAGTCTCTTCGAATTATCAGTTTGGTTTGGCCTATTTGATTGATCTTTCTTGCAATGGGAGAAGTGCTTAGCTTTGGGTTCAATCTTGCGGTGCTCGATCCCAGTGACAGTAGGGGAAACGACACGTATTGTATTGTTGCCATCGAGGATAAAAAGATGGGGTTTATATCATATTGCATGAGTTTATCCCTCTACATCATGTCATCTTGCTTAAAGCGTTACTCTGTTCTTATGAACTTAATACTCTAGATGCATGCTGGATAGCGGTAGATGTGTGGAGTAATAGTAGTAGATGCAGGCAGGAGTCGGTCTACTTGTCACGGACGTGAGGCCTATATACATGATCATACCTAGATATTCTCATAACTATGCTCAATTCTATCAATTGCTCGACAGTAATTCGTTTACCCATCGTAATACTTATGCTATCTTGAGAGAAGCCACTAGTGAAACCTATGGCCCCCGGGTCTATTTTCCATCATATTAATCTCCCGTCAACTAGCTATTTCCTTTGCCGTTTATTTTGCTTTCTTTATTTTTACTCTTTACCATAAAAATACCAAAAATATTATCTTATCATCTCTACCAGATCTCACTCTCGTAAGTGACCGTGAAGGGATTGACAACCCCTTTATCGCGTTGGTTGCGAGGTTCTTATTTGTTTGTGTAGGTGCGTGGAACTCGAGCGTGGTCTCCTACTGGATTGATACCTTGGTTCTCAAAAACGGAGGGAAATACTTACGCTACTTTACTGCCTCACCCTTTCCTCTTCAAGGGAAAACCAACACAGTGCTCAAGAGGTAGCACATCTGTCCCAACGAGGAGCTGACACGTGGTTCCGTCGGCCAATGAGAATTTTACACGTGGAAAATCCCCATTGGTCCGGGCTGTTAATGGGTTATCGGATCCAAAACCGCACCCAATAGCTTAACGGCGAGCCATTACGGTCGATGCCATGTGTCGGTCACCCTTGACGAAAGCACTTCTATGACGCGCGATTTATCGTCATGGAAGTGGACACTTCCGTGATGATAATTTTGGTAATGTCATGGAACACTTCTACAACAACATAGGTATGACTATCTTGATTCTGTCATAAATTTGTCATGGATGTACATGCATGACAGAAAACGTGACCTACTGTGACAAACACGTATCATCACGGAAGTGTATTTTTCTTGTAAGTGTACGCCTCTCTGTCCGCTGCGCTTCGCTGTTCGGCTCTCATGGCGGACGCTGCTCCATTGACCGGACCGACGCGCGCTTTCAGGGGAGCCGAGGGCCTCCGTGCTTTCACCCCCGCCCTGCGACGGGTGCAGTGGCCACCCAAGTTCAGACCGTTGCTGCCGCCCTGATACGACGGCATGGCGGATCCAGCAAGTTTCCTTCGAGCATACGAGGAGGCTGTTTTGGCAGCCGACAGTGACAACAAGGTGATGGCCAACTGGCTACCCATGGTCCTTGCGGGTGCGCCACGCGCCTGGCTCCTCGACCTGCCAGAGTCTTCGGTGGCCTCCTGGGAGGAGCTGCACGGCCTCTTCATCGCGCGTTATGCGGCACCGGCACCCCACGCCGTCGCAACCCTCCTCAGCGGCTCGCAGGCGCCACCCTTGGACCGACACGTCAAGTAGTTCTTTCACCAGGTGGGTGCCGCCCACGTGCAGCAGGGAGCTCCTCCGGGCTGGGCGGCGCCCAAGGCTGACCTCACCTTCGACTCGCGGGACCACCCTGCGACCATCGCAGGCGCCGGCGCACTCCCGATGCTCTGCTCCCCCACCATCTGCAACGTGGCGGTCACCAAGACCCTCATCGACGGTGGAGTCGGCCTCAATGTGCTTTCCGTGGAGGCATTCGGCTTGCTTCATTTGCCCCATGGCCGGCTCTGCCCCACCAAGCCTTTTTCTAGAGTGGTCGACGGCTCCACCTGCCTGCTGGGGCAGATCCACCTCCCCGTCACCTTCGGCACCCGCGACAACTACCGCACCGAGCTTATCAACTTCGACATCGCCCGCATCAGCCTCCCGTACAATGCCATCCTCGGGTACCCAGCTTTGGCCAAGTTCATGGCAGCAACTCACCCTGCCTACAATCTCATGAAGATGCCGGGAAGCAGCGGTGTCCTCACTGTTGCAGGGAACACAAAGGAAGCATTGTTGGTCCTCAAGCTCGCCTTCAGGGCCGCGGCGGCCGCGCGGTCAAGTGAGGAAGGGACCCGAAGGCTCCGGGGGTTGTGCCAGCAAAGAAGAAGCAACTGTACTCTCAAGATCATGCCACGACGAAGGAGGTGCTGGTTAATGAAGACGGGACGTCAAGCGCCACCTTCACCATAGGCACCGGCCTCCCCCAGATCAAGAAGAGGCGTTGGTCAGCTTCTTACGCACGAACAAGGATGTGTTCGCATGGGAGCCCAAGGACCTGGTCGGAATCATGAGGGGAATAATCAAGCCTCACCTGAGGGTGTGCCCTAACGTGCACCCGATGAAGCAGAAGGCGCGGCGGCAGTCCACAGAGAAGCAGTCGTTCATCGTCCAAGAGACCCGCAAACTGCAAGAGGCTGGTGTCATTCGGGAGGTGTGGTACCCAGAGTGGCTGGCAAACCCGGTTATTGTCCCCAAGAAAGGCGGGAAGGAGCGCATGTTCGTCGATTTCACTGACCTTAACAAGGCTTGCCCTCAGGACCCCTTCCCGCTTCCGCGCATCGATCAGATCGTCGACTCCATCGCCGAGTGTGACCTGCTGTGTTTTCTGGACGCCTTCTTGGGCTATCACCAAATCAAGATGGCGGTGCAAGATGTTGAGAAGACAGCCTTCCTGACCCCATGCGGGGTGTATTGCTACACCTGCATGCCGTTTGGGTTGTGCAACGCCGGGGCAACCTTCTAGCAGCTGATGCACATCGCTCTGGGCCAGCAGCTTGGAAGGAACGCCGAGGCCTACGTCGATGACATAGTGGTGAAGTCTCGGGAGGCAAGGACCCTTATTGCAGACCTGGAAGAAACATTTGCCAGCCTGTGCAAGGTGGACCTGCGACTCAATCCAGGGAAGTGTGTGTTTTTGGAGTCCCCTCCGGCAAGCTACTGGGCTTTGTAGTGTCGCACAGGGGGATCGAGGTCAACCCAGAGAAGGTCAAGGCCATAGAAAGGATGAGCCCGCCACAAACCCTCAAGGAGATGCAAAAGATGGCGGGTTGTGTTACCTCACTGGGGCGCTTCATCTCCAAGCTGGGAGAGCGCGCCCTCCCGTTCTTCAAGCTGATGAAGAAGAAAGTACCGTTCGAGTGGACTCCGGAGGCTGATGCGGCATTCCAAGACCTCAAGAGGTACCTCACCAACCCACCGGTGATGGTAGCGCCACGTCCCCTTGAGCCCTTGGTGCTCTACCTGGCTGCCACGCCTCACTCTGCCAGCGCAGCGCTGCTGGCAGTCTAGGAGGAGCACCTGGCCAAGGGCTTGCAGAGTGGCACCCCGCACACGATCGAGACACAGCGGCCTCAGGACGGCGCTCCTGAGGCCTCGGCCGCCCCAACAGATGACCAAGCTCCTCAGGACGGTGCTCCTGAGGCCTCAGCTGCCCCGACGAACGGCCAAGCTCCTGAGGTCCCTCAGTCTCAGGAGGCACAAGACCCCGCCAACACGTCCGCCCTCGTCGAGCACCCGGTGTACTTCGTCAGCACGGTGCTACGTGATGCACAGGCATGCTACCCCATGCTGCAAAAGCTCTTGCTCGTGCTCCTCGTCGCCTCCCGCAAGCTGCGCCACTACTTACAGGGCCATCCCATCAAGGTTGTCTCAGCTTACCCACTGGAGAGGGTGCTCCAGAGCCCCAATGCCACCGGAAGGGTTGCAGAGTGGAACATCGAACTGCAAGCATTTCAGTTGGAGTTCAGCACCACGTGAGTCATCAAGGGCGCGGCCCTCACCGATATCGTGGCAGAATGGACTGATGACCCTAGCCGTGAAGTGTGCGAGGACCGTTCTCTCCTTCCCGGAGACGAGGCGCCGAGTGGATGGGTCATATACTTCGACGGCGCGTTCGCGCGCCAGGGCGCGGGGGCTGGATCAATGCTCATTTCGCCGGCCAAGGAAAAGATCTACTACGCCGTGCAACTCTGTTTTTGGCACATCGAGAAGGTCTCCAACAACATTGCGGAGTACGAGGGCTTGATCGCCGGACGCAAAGCCACCGCGACTCTGGGGTCAAGTGCCTCACGATCAGGGGTGACTCCCAGCTCCTCGTCAACTTCTCCAACAAAGAGTACAATCTGAAGGACGAGCACATGGAATCATACCTTGAGGAGGTATGCAAAATCGAGAAACAATTCTTGGGCCTGGAATTGCAGCACGTACCGTGCGGCACGAACAAGGAGGCAGATGACATCGCCAAGAGGGCGTCTTGCCGCCTGCCTCAAGAGCCTGGAGTCTTTGAGGAGTGGCTCTTCAAGCCGTTGGCAGCCCCATCCACCATGGGACCAGCATCACCTCAGGAGGAGCTCCCCCCAGCGCCCCTCTCGGGTGCCCCTGCTTGCGGTCCAACCTCGGGAGCCCGTCTGCTCCTCGCCCTCGAGCCTTAGGAGGGGTGCTGGACCGAGGAGTTTAAGGCGTACCTGCTTCAGGGGACCCTGCCAGAGAAGGAGGAAGACGCAGAACGCGTGGCTCGCCAGGCCACTACATACTGCATTCAAGACGGTGAGCTCTATTAAAAACGGCCAAACGACGTCTCTCTGCGATGCATCTCTAGGGAGCAGGGACTCGAGCTGCTCGCTGACATACATGGCGGGGACTGCGGGCATCACTCTTCATCAAGCACCCTCGCGGGCAAGGCATTCCGTAGCGGATTCTACTGGCCCACGGCACTTAATGATGCCATCGAGCTGGTGAGATCCTGTGAAGCCTGCCAATTCCATGCCAAGCAGATCCACCAGCCCACTCAGGGTCTCCCGACCATCCCGCTCTCATGGTCGTTTGCGTTCTGGAGGCTGGACATCTTGGGCCCGTTCCCTCGAGCGCCCGGGGGCTACCGCTACCTCTGCGTCGCCATCGACAAGTTCACCAAGTGGGCAGAGGTCCAGGCCGTCCGCACCATCCCAGTCGGCTCGGCAGTCAAGTTCATCAAGGGCCTCGTGAGCCGGTTCGGGGTTCCTAATCGTATCATCACCGACAACGGCTCGCAGTTCACTACCAACCTTTTCAAAACATATTGTGCTAACTTTGGAACGCAGATATGCTACGCCTCGGTGGCACACCCCAGGAGCAATGGCCAGGCCGAGTGCGCCAATGCGGAGGTCCTGAGAGGCCTCAAGGTAGGAACCTTCAAGAAGAAGCTCGAGGCTTGCGGCAGGGGCTGGCTCGACGAGCTCCAGTCCGTGCTGTGGTCCATCTACACCAACGCGACCAAGCCGACGGGCGAAACTCCATTCTTCCTCGTCTACGAAGCTGAAGCGGTTCTCCCTCACAAGGTCAGGCATCGCTCTGTGCGGGTATTGGCGTTCGACTAGGCATGCCAGGACGCCTCGCGGGGCATGGACCTCGTGCTGGGGGAGGATCGCCACCGCCAAGCCTTGCTCCGAGCAGCGTGGTACCAGCAGGGCTGCGGCGGTATCACTGCGGCAGCGTCCGCTCTAGGCCGCTCGAGGTGGGTGATCTCATCCTAAGGCGGGTGCTCTCCGGGGAGGGGCTGCATAAGCTCTCGCCCATGTGGGAGGGCCAGTTCAGGATCGCCCGTGTCTCCAGGCCTGGTGCCGCGCGCCTGGAGACGCAGGGCGGGATGCTCATCCAGAATGCCTAGAACATCCAGCACTCCGGAAGTTCTACCCATGAAGCAAGGCCCAGTGCCTATGAAGGTCTCCGCTCGTGAAATTCTCACGTAATAATGAGTGGGGCTGTACACGCCCCGGAGTCTCCTGAGCGTCGCCCGCGGGCCTCACGGGGGCTCCCTCCCATGTCCTAGTGGCAGCACTTAGCTCCGCGCTGGTGAGAAGACTAGTCTAGGTGCCAGACGCGGCTGTTCTTTTGCTTGCTTTCTGTACCTGGTTTGCAACTTCTTAATGGAATTTGGAGTTTTTTGCGTTTTCGTTCGCCAAAGTTGGATTTTTTCTCCTCTTGCTTCACTCGCCTCTCCAGTCTTGTTCCAGGAAGAGCGGCAGTTGCCTGTCGCTCCTCCTCATGCATCCCGCGCGCGGGGCTAGGTAGTGTGCGTTGTACGCTTGTGCTCGCCCGCACCACAAACAGTGCGTTGTATGCTTGGGCTCACCCGCATCGCAAACACACCTTGCCGAAGCCCCGTTGCTCCAGAGCTTCGGCTTCCTTAATCCATGCAAGACGCTCTCGAATGAGCTCATGGGCATGCGCACCCCTTTAGGTCCGTGCCTTCGGGCAGCGCGACGCGGTGTACTAGCCCCAACCGACCCATGCCTGGGGGCTCGCGCAAGGAGGAATGAGATGCCCCGGCAAGCTTTCTAATAACTCTACAGCTCTACAATGCCTCCCAAGGCCCAACGGCTCCTGAGTCGTCGGGAAGGGAGTTTCGCCAGATGCTGCTGGAAGGGCGCGCCCTCGCGAGGTGCCCTCGCAAGGCGGGAAACTACTGCGAGCACTCCGGGTTAAGTTACCCTAACCACACCTACCGGGAACACAGGTATCATGGCGCAATATCAAAATAACAAACATAGCATAGTGGCATAAGTGCCACAGTTCATTACACACCCCAGCGGGGCTCTCTACTTTTTTGCAAATGCAGGAGAAAGGAAAGGTTAATCAAAAGCGGGCCGCACGACTGCGACAGCTCTCGAGGCCCGACTCCAGCAACGCCTGACGCTCAGTCCGAGCCCTCCTCCCGCTTCAATGGAGCGCGGCGGCGAGATGGCCCATCGCCTTCCCCGATCCGAGCCCGGCGGCGGGGTGGCTGATCATAGCCGCCGCTGCTGGTGCTCTTGCCCGAGGAGCAGCCGCCGCCGCTGGAGGTGGCGCGGCCGTCGCCAAGGGCAAGCTCACCCTCGTCGTCGTCGCGGCCGTCACCAAGGCCAAGCTCATCGTCGCTGCTGCCATCCTCGAGGCAGCACCCCGCGCGGCGGCCGTCTCCCCTGAACACCCTCACGTAGAGGGTCGCGAGGCCGTCGTATCTGAAGTGGAGGGTGCACCTCCCGCTCAGGCCCCGCGCGCGGGCAAATGTCTGCCAGCCGTGGACCAAGGACAAGCTGCGTGCGGTGGTGACTTCGACCCCAACCCATGAAGCCTTGCTGCAGTAGCCGTCAGCTTGCAGCCAGAGGCCTTCAAGACCCGTGGGCGGCAGCTCCCCCGCGAAGAAGCGCGGGACTGGAAGCCAGGTGCCAGGAGGCCTCTCCGACCACACGACGAACTCTGGGAACGCGTCCGCGGAGTGGAAGCGCGGCCGGGGAGGCCGGACGACCACGGCACGCCTCCCCTCATCGCAGGGGCTGCCCCGCCCTCAGCGGCTTCCACCGCGAGAGGAAGCGCCGCCGCGGCTGCCTAAGACGACGCCTGCCTCCGAAGGGGTGCGTCCACGCCCTCGAGGAGCCGCCGTCGGGGTCGCAGCATACTTGCGGGGGTCTCTTAGGCGGCGGTGAACCTGGCCCCTCCTTGGGGGCCTTCCCCTTTTCGGCGACGGAGAACCTCTTCGTCGGCGCCATGGATGCTACGGCAAGACGGGGAGGCAAAGAAGAAGAAGGAGCGAGCAGCGAGAAGATGGCGATGAGCGAGGGGCGCTCCGCCTCTCAGCCTCTCCCCTCATTTATAGCCAGAGGGAGGTCAACCGCCGGCCTCCATGATCCCATGAAATGATCATTTTCCTCTGCATGCAGCAGGCTCTTGTCAAGTCGAACGGTTGCCGAGGCAGCATGGGGAAGCGAAGACGCCCACGTCGAATCAACTGCCATGCGTCGCCCAAGATCGCAGGCAGTTAGGTCCCGCGGTGCGCCGCACTTGCCCTTTGGCTTCGCCCCGCAGCCAAGTTCGAGAGCGCCTTGTGAGGGAGTCCTGGATTAGGGGGTCCCCGGGCGTCCGAGTTATGTGACGTGGGCCGGACTAGTGGGCTGTGAACATACAAGATAGAAGGCTTTCCCCCGTGTCCGGACGGGACTCTCCTTGGCGTGGAAGGCAAGCTTGGCGCTCGGATATGAAGATTCCTTTCTCTGTAAACCGACTCTGTACAACCCTAGGCCCCTTCTGTGTCTATATAAACCGGAGGGTTTAGTCCCTAGAGGCAATCACAATCTCACAGGCTAGACATCTAGGGTTTAGCCATTACGATATCGAGGTAGATCAACTCTTATAATCCCTATACTAATCAAAGTCAATCAAGCAGGAACTAGGGTATTACCTCCATTAAGAGGGCCCGAACCTGGGTAAACATCGTGTCCCCTGCCTCCTGTTACCTTCGATCCTCAGACGCACAGTTCGGGACCCCCTACCCGAGATCGGCCGGTTTGGACACTGACATTGGTGCTTTCATTGAGAGTTCCTCTGTGCTGTCGATAGAAGGCTCGATGGCTTATTCGATCATCTACAATGATACTATTTCAGGGGAGACTCCCCCCCCCCCCCGGGCCAAATCTTCATATTCGGCGGCTTCGCACTGCGTGCCAACTCGATCGGCCACCTTGAGCAGATCGACAGCTATGCCCTGGTCATCAGATTAGTTTCGGGAACCTAAATTTTGTCACCGATATTCGAGGAGACTTGATCTTAGAAGGATTTGCAGCCCCGGCCGACACTCTAGCTTTAGATCCAGAGTAGACTACCAGGTCCGAAGACGGGAGTTTAGAGCCCGCCGGACTCTCAGCAATTATGGAACTTGCTACTGGAGACCTGGAGGGGACGGCGTCATCGGCAAGCCCAAAGACGAACCGAGCTCCCCTTGTCGCTAAAGTGCCGGACTCTCCCCCAGACTCTAAATCCAAACTCTCGAGGTCCACGTCAAGTAGGCGCGGCCATGAGGCTCTCGCCCCGGTCAGCCCTGCGGACCCTCGCTTTTCTGTCCAAACCTTGCTCCTAAACGAGGCTCTAGACTTAATGCGATCACTCGCCATTATGGAGGAATCACTTCCGAATTATGCCCAGCCCGGACTAGGGGCTGAGAGCGGGGAATTTTACGTCCCACCCACCACCCACTTCATAGCCACTGTCGAAGATCTAACCGACATGTTGGATTACACCTCCGAAGACATCGATGATATGGACAACGATGCCGGAGACGAACAAGGCCAAGACCCTCCGTTTACCAGACAATGGACTGCCACCTCCACATACGACGTGTACATGGTGGACACACCCAAAGATGATGGCGATGACGGCAAGGAGGATCCGGTTGAGGACAAGCCTGCTGAAGCACCTCCGAAGCATCGACGTCAGCGGCGCCGCTCAAAGTCGCGTCGCGACAAAGACAGCAATACCGGCACCGGAGACAATAATAATCCGGAGCCGAAGACCCCAAAGCCCCTGTCAAGCCAACGTCCGAACAGGATGATTGGGAGGATGGGAAAGTTAACGCCGACGACCCTGTCGGGAACGAGGACTCGGAGGATAGTAACTATCTACCAATCTCCGAAGAGGATGTGAGCCTCGGCGACGAAGACTTCATCGTGCATGAGGAACCCTCGAGCAAGAGCGCTTTAAGCGCCAGCTAATCGCTACTGCGAGAAGCCTGAAAAAGAAGCAGCAGCAACTTCAAGCTGAACAAGATCTACTCAATGATAGATGGACTAATGTCATGGCAACCGAGGAATACGGTCTCGAACGCCCAACTAAGAGTTACCCGAAGCGCAAGCTACTACCACAATTCGACGACGAGGCCCTTGAGCCAATACCACCAAAGAATAAAGCTGTTGACGGAGCTGACCGACCACCACGTGGATAGGACAGACCGGCTACTTACGCCGAACACCAGCCCGTGCCACCTCGCCGTCGAGGCAAGGAGGCAACAGCCCCGGGCTATACCTACGACCTACGCAAGGACCTAGACAATAGAGAAGGTCAGACAAGATCAATCAAGGATCAAGGGGACGTGCTCCAACGCGGGAGGATGGCCATCAGGCCCAGCGCGACAGGCACAACCTCACACGGGCCGAAAACCGCATACGGACTTCATTCGAACTGCGCCGCGATATCGCCCGATACAGAGGCGCTGCACACCCCTTATGCTTCACTGATGAGGTGATGGAGCACCAGTTCCCAAAAGGGTTTAAACCCATAAACATTGAATCATATGATGGTGCGACGGATCCCGCAGTATGGATCGAAGATTTTCTTCTCCAGATCCACATGGCACGCGGTGATGATCTCCATGCCATCAAATACTCCCGTTCAAATTAAAGGGACCAGCTCGGCACTGGTTAAAAAGCCTCCCAGAGAACTCTATTAGCAGCTAGGAAGACTTGGAGGATGCCTTTAGAGACAACTTTCAAGTTACCTATGTTCGGCCACCAGACGCTGATGACCTTAGTCACATAGTCCAGCAACTCGGAGAATCAGCCCGGAAACACTGGACCAGGTTCTTAATTGAAAAGAACCAAATTGTGGACTGTGCGGACGCTGAATCCCTTGCGGCCTTTAAACACAGCGTCCGAGATGAGTGGCTCTCCCGACACCTCGGCCAAGAAAAGTTGAAGTCCATGGTAACCCTTACCGCACTTATGACCCGCTTTTGCGTGGGAGAAGATAGCTGGCTAGCCCGTAGAAGCAATAGCACCAGCGACCCTGGCACCTCCGAAGTCAGGGACGGCAATGGCAAGCCACGACACAACAAGCACAAGCGTCGAAACAATAATGAAGGTACCAAAGACACGGCGGTCAACGCCGGATTCAGTGGCTCTAAATCCGGTCAACAGAAGAAGCCATTCAAAGGAAACAGAGATGGTCCATCTAGTTTGGACAGAATACTCGATCGCCTTGCCAGATTCATGGCACCCCCGATAAGCCTGCCAATCATACAAATAGAAACTGTTGGGTCTTTAAACAGGTCGGCAAGCTCAACGCCGAACACAAGGGGAAAGGGTCGCCCAGCGAGGACGATGATGAAGAGCCTCGCCCACCGAACACGGGGGGACAGAAGAAATTTCCCCCCGAGGTCAAGACGGTGAACATGATCTACGTTACTCATATCCCCAAGAGGGAGCGCAAACACGCATTAAGGGACGTCTACGCCATAGAGCCAGTTGCCCCAAAATTTAATCTGTGGTCAGCTTGTCTGATCACCATTGATCGCAAAGACCATCCGACCAGTATCCATCATGGGGGTTTGGCTGCATTGGTCCTCGATCCAATTATTGATAGATTCCACCTCACGCCAGTCCTTATGGACGGTGGCAGCAGTCTCAATCTGCTCTATCAGGACACCGTCCGCAAAATGGGCATTGGTCCATCAAGAGTCAAGCCTACTAAAACCACCTTTAGAGGGGTAATACCCGGCGTAGAGGCCTGTTGCACAGGATCCATAACGCTGGAAGTCGTCTTCGGCTCACCGGATAACTTCCAGAGCGAAGACCTGATCTTCGACATTGTCCCATTCCGTAGTGGCTATCACGCACTACTCGGACGAACCGCTTACGCCTGTTGCAATGCAGTCCCACACTATGCTTATCTAAAGCTTAAGATGCCTGGACCACATGGCGTTATAACAGTCAATGGAAACATGGAGCACTCCCTCCGTACAGAGGAGCATACCGCGGCCGTCGCAGCCGAGGTGCAGGGGGCCTTGCTAAGCCGAATACTACACTGGTAGTAAAGCCCCGGGACACTGTTAAACGAGTCTGGTCTACCCTGCAGAACGACAGTCCGGCTCCTCCAGAGCTAGATTAGCAATTCGGCCTCCGTCAATGCCCCAGCCTGCTAGTGGCATACGTACCACGCGTACATAATTATGCGTTAAAAATACCATGGGCAAAGATGGAGGCACGCTAAACATAAGGTCTACGGTACGGCTCGACCCTATCCGGACCTCCACATTGTTCCACCTTTTTTCTTCTTGTTTTTATTTTTCAGGTTCTCTACAACCCACATCAATTTCTCGCGGTAACATGGGCCTCCTTCTAGGCCCCTTATGCATTCTCGATTGTTGATCCTCTCAAAGGATCATACACCAAGGCGAAAAGTGGCGCTGACGTGCGGCAGGGTGTCCAAAGGATCTTCAAGATCATATTTTTGCCTTTAGGACCTATATATAGCTTTCCCTTGTCTTCGACATGTAAAAATAGCCGTGATGCTTATCGCATCTTCTGTATAAATATGTTTTGATGTACTAATCAGATTATAATGGAAACAGTTTTTCACCCAACCCTGTTCGGTGTTGGCTTCCTTCTTTCCACTTCACGTCCAAATTGGCATATACACCTTGGTACGACTTAAATCGCCAGGGGCTCTATTCAAGCCATATGTATCTTCAATCATAGAAAAGTCTGAACACTCTCAGAGTACACTTCGGCGTTCCAAATACTACATTATATGCATCGGCTCCGAATCACGTCTTTGGTCAATAGTTAGGTTGCCCGGATCCTGTGCTTGCTACCTTACGTTCCGTTTTTGGCTAAGGTAGTAAAGGGAGAACTACTGCGATTGTTTTTCCGGCTCGCCCGGTCAAGCACCTCAGTAGAGAAAGCTGAAAACTGACTGTCGTGATGCGGCAAGAGCTGGTCAGCAATTCGGTGACTTATTAAATCTCTAGCGATTTCTTCTGTATTACACGAAGGGCTGGCTTTTCTTTTTCAGTCACGCGTCTAAGGCATCTAAAGTTCGATCACCGCACGCACACCAGGGGCTATTTTATAACCCCATTGTCAAACTCCTGTGGCTAAGTGAGAGTGGTAAAGCCACATAGTCCGATTGCCTCGTTCGTTGCATTGACACCTCCCTTACGGACCAAGACGTTGGGTTAATGTGTGGTCATGTGCTGTTTCGAACACCCCCGTAGTACCTACGTGGGGGCTAAAGCCGACGACTGGCAAACTCTCAGGGATATAAACGGCCGCACAGGAGGCACAATACTTTTTAAGGCAAACAACACAAAAATATTACACAACCTTGGTTTATGATACATTGTCCGGATAGTCCGGATACATTCATTCGAACAAGATGTCCGTTGAGCATTGGCCCTCTATCAAGCGGGTACCTTCCAAGACGTCTTCAAAATAGCGCTCCAGCGTACGGTGGACCTTGTCTCTGGGCGGACCTTCAACGGCCACGCTAGCGGCCTTCATCTTGGCCCAGTGCATCTTGACACGGGCAAAGGCCAGCCGTGCACCTTCTATACATGACGACCGCTTGACCGCGTCAATACGGGGCAGTGCGTCAACAAGTTGCCGCACTAGGCCAAAATAGCTGCTCGGAACGGGTTCGGTTGGACACAGACGGACTATGACGTCCCTCATGGCCGATCCGGACATGCTATGCAGCTCGGCCCACCGCGCCATCTGGTCATTTAGCATCGTTGGGCACTCTCGCTCCTCGAACTGTGACCAGAATAACCCCTCCGTCGCATGTCCCTCCTGAGCCCCGAAGAACTGCGCGGCGTCGGCAGTACTCTTCCGAAGATCCGCAAAGACATCTGGAGCACTCCACAATTGCGTGAGTAAAACATACGACTGATTGCCGAATTCACACTGTAGAAGAAATGTCTTACCGGCCGCTATTTCCTCGGCTTGTTTAATCTCCTCGCGTGCAGCTCGGGATTCGGCCCGCGCCTCCTCAGCCTCTTTAAGGGCCTCAGCAAGGTCGGTCACCTGGGCTTTACTTTTTTCCTCCAGGGACTTTTACTTATTGGCGGCGTCCTTGAGCGCCTGCTCTACTTGGGTCACCCGCTCCTCGTACTGGCAGCGGATAGCCTGTTCGGACTTCAAGTCCTCGGCCGCTTTATCAGCGGCTGCCTTGTTCATCCTTGCCTGCTCCTTGGCCTGGGTCAGTTCACCCTGAAGGGCCTCAACCGCAACCGCGCTGCCTGCAATTATACACATAGCAGCGCATGAGCTTTGACACAAAATTCGCACAGGAATGAGCAAAGTGTTCTAAAACATGCCTTGTGCCTCATCCAATCTCTCGTTTATGCGTACAAGATCCTCATCGGCCAGCCCCAGCTTACGTTTAAGTTCGGATACTTCGGCGGCCTGAGCGGTCGCCACTAACAGTGAAGCCTACATTCAAGCGTATACAAGTATATTATCTCCTGTGAAAATTATTGATCCTCTGTCCCCCCTTTTTAGCAAAAGGGGCGATCAGAGTCTCACGGGCTACTAGTTATACACAGGCATCTTTTCATATGAAAAGCGGTTAGGGATATTACATTGCTTACCTCGAAGCCTGTTAGCAGGCTAGTGAAGGCCTCATCAGTCTGTTCTTGGCGGACTGAACCTTTTCAACCACCACACCCATTAGGGTGCGGTGCTCCTCCAACATGGAAGCATGTTGCAGTGCCTCCACCAGGGTGTTCGGCACCTCCGGAATAGTGGAGGTTGCCGCAGTAGTTGACACCCCCTCGCTTGAAGGGGGTCCCTTATTCGGTTCCGGAACCGTTTGGGTTTCCGGAACGAGGTTCGGCTGGGGGCCGAACTGATCAAGGCCCCCGGCATTGGTCTTCATGGGGATTGCGCCCCCATGTTCTCGGCAGCTAAGGCATTACCCTCTGGTGCCATTTTGGCGGTCTCTCATACCAATCCGTGGCCCGGAGAGGCCATGTGGGACAACACTTCGATGTCATCTGTGGCGGTTGGCGGGGAGGCTCGCGTAGGTGACTTGCTCTCCATCATCCCCGGATCTAAAGAATTCCCCTCTGATGATTGTTGGGCGAGATCACGGGCCGGACTGCACCATACAATGTGTTAGGACCGTAATCATAAAGACCGAACTTATGTAAGGCATCTTTGGATACTTACGATTCGGCGAGGGGCTTCGCCTGGGGCGCCACTCGGGGATGGCTTCGGTGTCCGAATCCGAACCGTCTGGGAGGGATAATTTTCCCCTTTTGGACGTCCCCGCCTCGGGGCCTTCGGAGGCCGCCCTCTTCTTCTTCCTCCCCTTCGGGGAAGGATTGCTTTCTGCCTCCTCCTCCTCTTTGTCTTCATCTTCCTCGGAGGAGTGAGTATCGGTCTCTCCGGACACCATGTCCGGAGTACCTTTGCGTTGGAGGCCGTCTTTGGCTCCTTTCTTCTTCTTCTGGACCTTTTTCTCCGGCGCTTGATAGGGCGCCGGGACCAGCATCCTCATTAGAAGAGGATCTGCTGGATTTTTGGGCAATGGAGCTGAACAACAGATCTGCTCTGCCTTCTTCATCCAGCTCTGTTTTACAGGACGGAATTATCGGTACACCCCCTCTTTTGACTAATGAACTATGTTGTGTTCGGAAAGGTAGCACTTACCGGGGAGGGTGGATGATTGCAGTCAACGCCGATGTCCTTGGATGTCCCTGGCAACGACTTTTGAGTCTTGAAAAGTAGCTTCCAAATTGCTTCGTTCGTCGTGCCGAAGAATCGCTTCAAGGTTCATGGCCCTTCCGGATTGAACTCCCACATGCGGAGAGGCCGGCGTTGGCAGGGAAGGGACCGGCGGATGAGCATCACCTGGATCACATCTGTGAGGCTACTGTTCTTCTCTAAGATATTTTTGATGTGCTTCTGCAGCATCAGCACCTCGTCGGATGATCCCCAGTCCAGACCCCTGTTGGTCCATGACGCGAGCCGAAGCGGGGGTCCTGATCTAAATGCAGGGGCGGCCGCCCACTTGGTGCCGCGGGGCTCAGTGATATAAAACCACTCCTGCTGCCATATCTTGACGGTGTCCACAAAGGCCCCTTTGGGCCAGATAGCTTTGGGAAGCTTGCTCACCATGGCACCGCCACAATCTGCGTGTTGCCCGTCGACCACCTTCGGCTTCACATTAAAAGTCTTGAGCCACAGGCCGAAGTGTGGAGGGATGCGGAGGAATGCTTCACACATGACGATAAACGCCGAGATGTGGAGGAAGGAGTTCGGGGCCAGATCATGAAAATCTAGCCCGTAATAGAACATGAGACCTCAGACAAAGGGGTGTAGGCTAAACCCTAGTCTGCGGAGAAAGTGAGGGCGGAATACAACCCTCTCACCGGGATCTGGAGTGGGGATAACCTACTCTTTGGCAGGGAGTCTGTGTCTGATTTCCGCTGTCAAATACCTCGCCTCCCGAAGCTCCTTGATGTCCTTCTCTGTCACGGAGGAGGCCATCCACTTGCCTTGCGAGCCGGATCCGGACATGGCTGGAGTGGTTGGTGGCGAGGAGAAAAGCTTGGAACTTGGGCGTTGGAGCTCAGGGATGGAAGGGCTGAGGAAGGAGAAAGGCATGGGGTAAAAAGATGGATCCTTATCTTCTTATAAAGGCAGTGAATATCAAGCGTCCCCCCACAAGCCTTAAAACACGTGTATTCCCAAGGGGTCATGCGAACGGCACGGTTGGATTACCCAAACCCGTATTGATGAGAATCCCGCAATAAGGGGACACGATCTCTGCTTTGACAAGACGTGTCAATGAAGACCGCACCTTGAGACGCGAAGCGGGAGGCTGAAAAACGATTCGAAATAATAATAAAGCCGGAACACAACGCCTCATCGGAAAAGTTGTCAGAAGACATAACCTATTTTTTGTTTAAGTATTATGCCCTTGTGGTTCAAGGTTGTGACTATTATACAGAGCCAGATATAGTTTTTTTGATCAACTACTTTGAAGTGTTCGGAGGAGGAACCCGCCTTGCAATGCCGAAGACAATCTGCACGCCGGACACATCGTCATTGAAGCCTGGTTCAGGGGCTACTGAGGGAGTCCTGGATTAGGGGGTCCCTGGGCGTCCGGGTTATGTGACGTGGGCCGAACTAGTGGGATGTGAAGATACAAGATAGAGGGCTCTCCCCCGTGTCCGGACGGGACTCTCGTTGGCGTGGAAGGCAAGCTTGGCGCTCGGATATGAAGATTCCTTTCTCTGTAAACCGAATCTGTACAACCCTAGGCCCCTCCGGTGTCTATATAAACCGGAGGGTTTAGTCCGTAGAGGCAATCACAATCTCACAGGCTAGACATCTAGGGTTTAGCCATTACGATCTCGAGGTAGATCAACTCTTGTAATCCCTATACTCACCAAAGTCAATCAAGCAGGAAGTAGGGTATTACCTCCATTAAGAGGGCCCGAACCTGGGTAAACATCGTGTCCCCTGCCGCCTGTTACCTTCGATCCTCAGACGCACAGTTCGGGACCCCCTACCCGAGATCGGCCGGTTTTGACACCGACACCTTGGGCCCGGGGGCTACTGTAGGCGCTCTAGGAACAGGGGTACCCAGACTTTCCTGCATGCGGCCCATGGCGTGGCTACATCGACGGCCTGGTACAGCCCACCCTCAGCATCAATAACCCAATACTCTCGCGAGGGGCCAAGCCTCGCGAGGCGGACGACACCAAGACCTCCACGAGGAGCGGCCTCCTCAGGCTGGCTCCTGAGGAGCGGAGATTTCTATGCAAGCCTAACCTCGCGAGGATCAAGGTGATGTGAGCCGTGACGACCAAGGCCAGGCAGGCGCCAGCGGGCGCAGGACAGCAGTTTCCCCTTTGGTGCTAAGGAGGCAAGTGCAGGCGCGGAGTCCCGAGGAATCAGCTAAAGGTTTCCATTTCGGTGCAACGAGACCAAGACCGCCAGGACGGCAGGACGGAGGTCATCACCGAGCCCACCGCGGTGTCACGGCCAGAGGCTTTGCAGGCGAAGACTACTTTTGTCAAGATAACATGTACTAGTTGTCTCCCTTCGAATTTGGCCGTTGTGGGACCCTTCCCGCCTTCATTTGGGAAGAGGACCAAGGCCACTATAAATAAGGCCTAGCCACCACCGTAGAGGGGGAGACCAGATCGGATCCATTCCATCCTCACACCCACCAGCTCGCTTGAGCACAAGAACACGCCTCCTCCTGAGGTTGTTCTCCCACTGTACTATTTCAACCTCAGCCCCTCGAGGCCAATCCACCACAAAGCAGGAGTAGGGTTTTACACCGCAAAGTGGCCCGGACCTGGGTAAACTGATGTGTCCCGTTTCCCTCTTGTTCATCGAGCTAGGCTATGAGATTGACGAGTAGGCAGACTGGGGAGGTTGAGTTCTTCACACGCACCCCAGAGTTCTAACCTCTCAAGGGTCTGCGAAACCCGAAATCCGACACTATGTACGAAATAAGGAAAGCTGAGTGCTTGCCATTCCACAAGTTGGCGATCCTCATTTCCTCGATGCCTTTCATCCCCACGGGCACAATCTCACACTTATTGAAGTTGATCTTCATGCCATACATCGCTTGACAGCATAGTAGGAGACGTTTAATACTGGTGATGTTGTGTGATGGTCAAGTTCAAACATGAGGATCGTGTTGACCTGTAGGTGCGACCCCCCCCCACCCCCCCATAAGGTGAGAAATGACACCCTTAAGGTGGCCCTCCGGCTTCGCTTTGTCGTAGCTAAGGCATTCATGGCAACATCAAACATGTGCGAGGAGATGGGATCACCTTTGAGCGAGTCCTGGATTAGGGGGTCCTCGGACAGCCGGACTATATACTTCTGTCGGACTGTTGGACTATGAAGATACAAGATTGAAGACTTCGTCCCGTGTCCGGGTGGGACTCTCCTTTGCGTGGAAGGCAAGCTTGGCAATCCGGATATGTAGATCTCCTCCCTTGTAACCGACTCTGTGTAACCCTAGCCCCATCCGATGTCTATATAAGCCAGAGGGTTTAGTCCGTAGGACAACAACGATCATAACCATAGGCTAGCTTCTAGGGTTTAGCCTCTACGATCTCGTGGTAGATCAACTCTTGTAATACTCATATCATCAAGATCAATCAAGCAGAAAGTAGGGTATTACCTCCATCGAGAGGGCCCGAACCTGGTAAACATCGTGTCCCCCGCCTGCTGTTACCATCCGCCTTAGACGCACAGTTCGGGACCCCCTACCCGAGATCTGCCGGTTTTGACACCGACATTGGTGCTTTCATTGAGAGTTCCACTGTGCCGTCATCATAAGGCTTGATGGCTCATCTCGTTGTCAAGGACAACATCACCTCTGGGGGGGCCCTGGCTGTAGGCCAAACTCTTCGAATAGGCGGCTTCGTCATGACCGCCCGCTCAGCCATTGCACCGACGATGACTTCTCGGGTCATCGAAAACAGCCTCCGCGTCGGCTCAAAATTCGCCGAGCAGATGGATCCAATGGAGCTCTCTTCCTTGAACGAGCTCTTGGATCGCATCGCTGCCTTGGGAGCGCTACGGACTATGATCGGATCGGGCTTAAACCCGACCAAAGGGAGATTAACTCTCCGCCGGTCACCCATCAGAGAGCGGTGGTGGAGGAGCAACGCAGCGATTCTTCCTCTATCTTGAGGACAAACTATGTCCGGATTCCCGAGCTCTCCGAGCCGGATACCCGCCTATGGGAGGACATGGCCCGTGCTTTGAACCTAGAATCAGACAACGGGCCAGACCTATTGGGCAACATCCTGGAGCCCGAACTTCTAAGATCGGAAACTCCCCCGCCCCTGGGTCTCAGATCGGGTCAGGGTTGGGACTTAAATCTACCCACCCACCCAGATATAAGTGATCTTTCCCACATTAGACAAGAGCCCCAAGAGACAGTACATCACTATTGGGCCAGATTCCTCCTTGTAATGAACAAGGTCAAGGACTGTCGCGAGGAAGACGCAATTTCGTTCTTTTGCAAAAACTGCACAGACAAGGGAATCCTCAACGCCATAAGTCGCTTGACATAGCACACTTCGCTGATTTGGCGGCCATAGTACAGAAGTACTGTGCGATGGAAAGCGCCTGGAAAACCCAAACAAAATTCTAGGATCCTCTAGTTCTCACTAAACCCCCCGTCCGAACTAAAAGGGTGTACTCTCGTAAGTCACCCGATCTAATTAAAAAGAAACAAAATCCCACTGCAGGGCGTGGAACTATACTGGAGGGATGGCTCAACGGGCCATGCAAAATTCACAGTACACCGGATACCACGCCAACTCATAGCCTTAGAGCATGTTGGATACTCCGGCAGGTGGCCAAGAGCGGTGAGGATCTCCTCATCAACAATACCACAGAGCACCATCCCATGGACAATAACAATACAGTATTGACAGTCTTCGAGACCTTCGCCTCAAATAATAGGCGTAAGCGAGCACTCCGCAGCCTTGCCGAAGTCTGCCACGTGGCAGCAATAAATCCATGGAGCAATACGGCTATAACCTTCAATGCCAGTGACAAACCTAAATTCCGAACAGCCCGAGCACCAGCCGCCTTGGTCCTTAGTCCAATTGTGGACGGCTTCCGGCTTACTAAAGTGCTCATGGACGGTGGCAGCGGATTAAACCTCATCTATGAGGAGACTCTTCGAAAAATGGAAATAGACAGGAGCCGCATTGAGCAAAGCAGCACGACCTTCAGAGGGATCATCCCTAGTCGGGAGGCACGATGTGCAGGAAAAATCACACTAGATGTGGTATTCGGCACGCCGGAGAATTATAGGTCCGAAGAAATCACATTCCAAGTGGCCCCGTTCAGTAGCGGGTACCACGCCCTTCTAGGGCGGGAGGCATTCACGATCTTCCAAGCTATACCCCATTACGGGTACATGAAGCTCAAAATGCCCGGGCCTAATGGAATCATCACTCTAGCTAGTGACCCGGACATAGCACTCCGCGCCGAAAATAAAACCGCCGCACTAGCCCTCGAGGCGTTATCCGAAACCCTTGCAGCCGAAGAACTAACCGCGCTGCGCTCCACGGTGGACAGGGACGACATGATACTCAACAAAAGACCCAAGTCCACCTCTTTTAAACCAGCGGACGAAATAGTCAATTTCCAAGTCCACCCAACGGTCCCTACAAAAACAACATCCATCGGGGCACAGTTAAACCCCACAGTAGACGCCGCACTACGGGAGTTCTTGCGCGAGAATTGGGACATCTTCGCCTGGCATCCTTCAGACATGCAAGGAATCCCACGCAGGCTCGCCGAGCATAGCCTCAACATTCTAAAGGGGTTCAAGCTAGTCAAGCAAACTCTTCGGTGTTTCTCTGAGCCTGAGCGACAAGCCATGGGAGAGGAGCTAGCCAAGTTACTTGAGACCAGATTCATTCGAGAAATAAAACATCCGGACTGGCTAGCAAACCTGGTGATGGTACCAAAGAAGGACAAATACTGGCGCCTATGTGTCGATTTCAAGGACCTTAACAAGGCTTGCCCCAAGGATCCCTTCCCCCTCCCTCGCATCGATCAAATTATCGACGCTACTGCGGGACACGACTCATTGTGTTTCCTCGACGCATACTCCGGATACCGTCAAATTAAGATGGCAGAGTCCGATCAAGCCGCAACGGCATTTATCACTCCATACGGCCCCTTCTGTTTCAACACCATGCCCTTCGGGCTCAAAAACGCCGGTGCAACCTATCAACGCATGATTCAGACATGCCTGGAAACACAAATCGGCAAGACAGTGGAGGCATACGTAGATGACGTGGTCATCAAAACCAGACACGTCGAATCCTTAATAGACGACTTGAGGCTCATGTTCGACAATCTTCGAACATACGACATCAAGCTCAATCCGGAAAAATGCGTTTTCAGCGTGCCCGCCAGAAAGCTCCTGGGCTTCATCGTCTCCAGTAGAGGAATTGAAGCAAATCCGAGCTCTGTCACAGTTGGCCATCCCAACAGACCTCAAGCAAATCCAGAAATTAACTGGATGCGTGGCTGCCTTAAGCCGCTTTATCTCCCGATTAGGAGAAAAGGCACTACCCCTTTATCGCCTTCTTCCGCACCGAACACTTCGAGTGGACGGATGCGGCCACGGCCGGATTGGAAGAAATAAAAGCCATCCTGGCCACCAACCAATCTTGGCCGCGCCAAATGTCGGGCGAACCAATGCTGTTATATATAGCGGCAACACACCAAGTTGTAAGCGCAGTGCTCGTCGTCGAATGAGAGACGGAAGGACATAAGTTCCCGCTTCAAAAGTCGGTATACTACGTATCCACTGTCCTCACTCCATGCAAATCACGGTACCCACATTATCAAAAGATAGCATACGCGGTCTTCATGGCATCCCGGAAACCACGACACTACTTTCAAGAGTGTTCAATTACGGTGGCCTCTGAAGTACCACTCAACGACATAATAAACAACCGCGATGCCACGGGCCGGATTGCCAAATGGGCTATTGAGCTCCTCCCGTTCGACATAATATACAAACCACGGCGAGCCATTAAGTCACAAGTACTGGCTGATTTCGTCGCCGAATGGACAGAAGCCGAACTCCCTAGAGAGTACGGCGCATACTCCAATTGGATCATGCATTTTGACGGCTCTAAAATATTGGCTGGTCTGGGGGATGGTGTCGTCCTGACATCCCCCACCGGAGACACAGTCCAATACGTACTCCAAATACTATACACAGACTCCAACAATGCAGCAGAATATGAGGCCCTGTTACATGGTCTCCGAATGGCAGTCTCCATGGGCATTCAACGCCTAGAGGTGCGTGGGGATTCGAACCTCGCAATATCTCAAATAAATGGAGACTTCGACGCCAAGGATCCGAAAATGGCGGATTACCGCAACGCCGTCCTCAAGATGTCAGCTCGGTTCGAGGGGCTTGAATTCCACCATGTGGTCCGGGAAAACAATCAGGCGGCGGATATCCTCGCCCGCATCGGCGCTAAGCGCGACCCTGTCCCACCTAATATCTTCTTGGAAAGGCTGTTTAAGCCATCCGTGGTATGGGAAGAGAGACCGGCAACAATAGTCCGGACCTGGCCACAACGCCAGATCCCGAACACTCTAACGTAATCGGAGGCTCAGCCACCGAAATAACACCTTCGGCCCACGTGATTATGGTCGTCATCGCCCCGTGGACTGAACCCTTCTTGGCTTACCTAACTAGGCAAAAACTCCCCAAGGACCCAAACGAGGCACGTTGCATTGTGCGGCGGTCTAAAGCCTACAAGGTCCACGAGGGAGAGCTTTATAACAAAAGCGCTACCGGAGTACTTCAAAGGTGCATCTCCGAAGAGGAAGGACGGTAGCTATTGGCAGAAATTCATGCTGGACTTGGCGGCCATCACGCCGCAGCCCGGGCCCTTGTAGCAAGGCCTTCCGAACAGGTTTTTACTGGCCGATGGCCCGAGCAGACGCACAGGACCTCGTTCAACGTTGCGTCGGCTGCCAGCTTTTTGCAAACCAAAGCCATATGCCACCTACCGCTCTCCAAACAATCCCCATTACTTGGCCCTTTGCGGACTGGGGGCTTGATATGGTCAGACCCCTTAAAGGGGGAAGCCATAAGAAAAAATACCTATTGGTCATGGTGGATAAATTCACCAAATGGATAGAAGCCAAACCAGTTAAAACGGCCGAATCCGGACCAGTGATAGACTTCATATCCGGGGTTGTACAAACTTGGTGCAGCAACATGGGCGTCCCCCACAGCATCATCACCGATAACGGCTTGAACTTTACAGCCGAAGAGGTAAAAACTTGGTGCAGCAACATGGGCATTAAGCTTGATTATGCCTCCGTCTATCACCCCCAAACAAACGGTCAGGTCGAATGGGCAAATGGTCTTATCATGAGCGGCATTAAACCCAGATTAGTGCAATCCTTAAAGGAATCAGATACGCACTGGGTAGAGGAGCTCGACTCCGTACTATGGGGGCTGCGGACCACGCCAAATCGCACTGCCGGATACACACCATTTTTCATGGTGTACGGCGCAGAGGCGGTACTGCCCTGCGACATCATTCATGACTCACCTCGAGTGCGCATGTACGAAGAGAAAGAAGCCGAGCTTGATCGGCAGGACAGTTTGGACGCCCTGGAGGAGGAGCGTGATGTGGCAAAAGCCCGCTCCGCATTCTATCAGCAACAGGCTCGACGGTATCAAAGCAGAGAAGTACGGGCCAAAACTTATAATGTTGGCGAACTAGTTCTACGCCTACCAGAGAAGAAAAAGAACAAACTCGAGCCCAAATGGGAAGGTCCCTTCGTTATCGACCAAGTTCTGACCGGTGGAGCGTACCGTCTGCGGGATGCATCGGACAATCGACTCGAGCCAAACCCATGGAATGCAGCCAGACTCCAAAGGTTCTACGCCTAGCTCCGGACTATGTGTTCGTCTCCTTACCTCCATCAATTTTTTTTATATCAGCTATCTGTCTTTTCTTTCTTTCTTTCTTCCCTTTTTTCTTCACAGCCTTACAAGGTTAAAATGTGTCTTGACTACACAATCTTGACGCGCTAGGCGTGCTCATTATACCTGGGGGCTTATTATACAGAAGCTTAATATAATTATGTTCCGGGCTTTATGTCCCCCGCACATGTGTTACTTTTTCACATGTACCTTTTCTTCGCCATTATATGCATCAATATGACTTAAGTTTTGGCCAAGCTGGGTTGCCTGTCTCTTATGTTTATGCCCTACGTTCCCGTTAATTCGGCTAGGGCATAAGGGGAGCACCTCTGCGATTGTTACTCCCGGATCAGCCGGATGTGTACCTCAGACTGGGTGAAGCCGAAAGCTAGCGTTCTTAAGGGAATATTCGGTCGGTGAACAAAAGACGACTTTTATCTATTGTAATACATGCCCCCAGATGTTGATATCATGCGTCTCCTTTCGCAGTTCGGACATGCACATTAATGCATGCGTACCCAGGGAAAGGAACCCTTAACGGAACTATTCTCCCTGGAAGATGTTTCTTACTATCCATGTAATATAACATAGCTAGTTGGGTACTTGTCTGTTCAAGCACTTATGACCCCTACGCCTGGTTTCCATGCATACCCCGGTTTTTACATAACTGAGCGGGTATTCGGATTCACTCCGGACTGTCGGGTCCGGAGGTCGAAGCGAAAAGGTCCGCCATGACAAATGATTTACAATCCGGCTAGGGACAATATATGTCAATTGAAGTACACAGTCACTTAGACTACAATCCTGTTGGGAATACTTTGTGGCTAATTTCACTTGGTCATACACCAAACTGACGGGGATTTCTTTCCCATCAGACCCCACAGGTCCGACTTCGGCCATATGATTCGGGTCAGCCTTGGTATATCGAGTCTTCACCATGGCCCAGGCTTCCCTCGCACCTTGTCGGCAGGCAGATATCTTCCATAATCGGAAGCGCCGCCGCGCTCCCTTGAGCATCTCTGCGAGCTCCCACATGCCTCCTGGCAGGGAGGCGGATGGCCACAAGGCCTGGGCAATGCCCTGCATCACCTATCGAACTTGTTCATGCAGTCATGAGAGCTCGGGCAGAAGATCACCTGCAGACCCGGGCATCTCTTCTGCGGGACGACCCGTCAGCATACCTACAGATATAACTCTGTTAGTCGGTTTCTTCGCCGAACTCTATAAAAGTTCGTTCAAGCACTTACTAAAAATGCCGCGTCGAAGCCTCTTATTCTCCTTTACGGAGTCAGCAAGCTGGGCCCGAACATCTTTTAGTTCAACACTCAGCCGGATATTGGCATCTTGGAGATCGTTTTTCTCCTGCCTAACCTTCTTAAGAACGCGCTCGCCAGCCTTTAGCTGTCGTTGAGCATGTTGCTCATCGCCTCGCACGACCTCCGGATTCACTCTGGGGTCATCTGCAGAATCTATTGTTAGATTTGCATACATGCTGCATACTACCTGGTACATGTCATTCTTTGCAATAGAAACAAGTGTTACCAGATGGGGCCTTCTCGGACTCCTTCACTGCGGCAACTGCGGCCTGAAGCTGGGCTTTACACTCCTCCAGCTCTTGAGACAACTGGGTATTCTTCTCCGTAAGAACCTACACAAATAATGATCCTTAAATCAGTTGTGTCAACTGTTTCAAGTCTCAGGGGCTACTGATATACATAATTATTAGATTTTCTTACTCGTATATCCTTTACATACTGGTCCGTGGCTCTGGCAAGACCATTTTGAGCAGCTCGGATGTACGCGTCTCCTGAGTTGAAGGCATCGAACGCCTCTTGGGAGAAACAAGCGTCTCGGAGTACGGCCCGACGACGCCTGTGATTCATGGCGCTCTCCACTTCGGAATTCGTAGCGGACAGCCTATTCGCATCCTCTGTAGGAGGAACATCCGGTGTTGGCCCCATGTTAGCGTCCGCCTCTAAGTCCGGCTCTGGAGCCCGACTGGTGGAGGCGTGGCCGGCAACCTCTCCGGATATAGTCCGGCGAGCATTTTTCCTACTAGGAAACATGGGCGTTATTATATTTTAAAAGACGACGACCACGGAGCGGGGTTCTTTTTCATACCTCTGCGACGGCGTCTCAATCCTGACCGCCTTCCTTTTAAGCCTACCCGGCTTCGGTGCCCCTTGTTGGTGACTCACTGCGGGTTCGGCATGGCGACCCGAGGGCCTTCCCTGTAAGACACCATATGTGTGCAGTAGGTGAAGTGCAGAAAAAGGGATCCTTCTTGGAAGTTGGGACTCCGGTTTTACTTACATGCGATGCAGGGAGTAGTCCAGGATAATCGGCTACGATGGCCACCATGGCACCTTCGCAGCTTAATTGATAGAACGTCCTGTCAATAAGCTCCACAAATGTGTCCGGATCTTCTTCGAGTCCGGGGTCGAGGGCCCGGTCAGGGTTCTCTGGTTGTGGAGGCGGGATGTGGACCTCCCTCACAGCTTTTCGCAGTTCCTGCTATGAAATGGCAAGGTAAATACTTATGACGAAGAATGCGGGAAGGTTTGGAGTAAAAAGTAGCAGCTCACCCAGCTTGGGGGGTTGTACATGGAGAATCCATCCCGTGGCTTGATGCGGATGAACTCCTCTTCCTCCCTTTATACAATTCGGGCAGTATTTTCGCTAGAGCAGTGACGGAGTCCGGACCTTTACGACCGCAGCGGGTGGCATCGTCTTCTCCATTGAAGTGCCACATGGGTTGTCCCCGATATTGAAGTGGCTGCACTCCCCGCATTATACGTATTGACATAACCTCGATTATTGTCAATCCTGATTTGGCCAGCGTTCGTATCCGGCCCATCAGGTAGAGAACCTCTCTGTTATCTTTCTCCTGGGGGCTCCGAGGGCGCCAGCTGTGGCGTTTCTTCAAAGGGGCGTTATTAAACTCGGGAAGGCCCATCCGAACAGGGTCCGGAAGGGGGACGTCCTCCATATAAAACCACTCCGAAGGCCAGTCTTCGGATGTCTTCTTCGGAGTACCGGACAGGTATCCGGTCCCGGCGATGCGCCATATTTCGGCTCCGCGCACTTGATATATTGACCCCTCCTGTGTACGGGGTACGAGGCAGAATAGCCTCTTCCATAGCTCGAAATGAGCTTCGCAGCCCAAAAACAGCTCGCAAAGGGCAACATAGCTAGCGATGTGTTATATGGAGGCGGGAGTAAAATTATGCAGCTGGAGGCCGTAGAACTCCAGGAGCCCGCGGAGGAACGGATGGATTGGAAATCCAAGTCCCCTTAATAAGTAAGGGACAAGGCATACCCGCTCCCCCATAGATGGGTTGGGAAAGCTCTCCGCTTTCTCCCCGCCATTATAAGTGGCTAGTCCGGCTCGAACGGGGACCATATACGCTGGAGGGAGGAATCCCTGGGTCTGTAACTCTACTAACTGCCTGTGAGGGATGCAACACTTCTTCCAATTGCCTGGCTTAGGGCTACGGGAGCGAGAGGAGGAGCTGCGATGGCCGGCCATGATGGGATGGACTTTTCCGGGCGCGCTCTGATGGATACTCGCTGTGGGAGGACGGTGTGATCTGGATCTGAGGATCCCCGCCTCTTTAAATAGATGATTTACTTACATGGTTAGGGTGGCAAGTGTAAAAATGCCCTGACTTCTCGCATTCGCTCGACACGTGGAGGATAGCCATTATTAGGCGCAGAAGCCAAGAAGTGCGACATTCATGGGAAGCCGGACACTACTCGACAGGTACTCGGAATTTGGAGAAGAACCCGCCTTGCAATGCCAAAGACAACCTGCGCGTCAGACTCATCGTCATTGAAGCCTGGTTCGGGGGCTACTGAGCTAGGGAGTCCTGGATTAGGGGGTCCTCGGACAGCCGGACTATATACTTCTGCCGGACTGTTGGACTATGAAGATACAAGATTGAAGACTTCGTCTCGTGTCCGGGTGGGACTCTCCTTTGCGTGGAAGGCAAGCTTGGCAATCCGGATATGTAGATCTCCTCCCTTGTAACCGACTCTGTGTAACCCTGGCCCCCTCCGGTGTCTATATAAGCCGGAGGGTTTAGTCCATAGGACAACAACAATCATAACCATAGGCTAGCTTCTAGGGTTTTAGCCTCTACGATCTCGTGGTAGATCAACTCTTGTAATACTCATATCATCAAGATTAATCAAGCAGGAAGTAGGGTATTACCTCCATCGAGAGGGCCTGAACCTGGGTAAACATCGTGTCCCCCGCCTCCTGTTACCATCCGCCTTAGACGCACAGTTCGGGACCCCTTACCCGAGATCCGCCGGTTTTGACACCGACAACCTTGTCTAAGATCCATATTCTTCCTAAAGAAAGGGTTGACGTCCTCATTGAAACAGATTGCAGTCTTCCTACCTAAGACATGTTGCATCATGTGATGCACGCAAAGCAACATGAAAACCTAACAGATCAACACCTAGGGAAGGAAAGGCCAATTAACCTGGCCATAGGCATTTTCAAAATCAAGTTTCCTTGTGTTTTAAACTTTGACTCCGTTAATCACCTCCCTTGGAGAATGCACCTATCCTAAATAAAAAGCAGATTGACATCGGTTCACAATGTGTTGGGCAACCGGGCTGAGTCTTATAGGTCTACAGCTGGACCCCTATTTCCTCCCTAAACGTCCGCAACGACCGCCTGGTCAATGCTCGGTCAAAAAAGTTGACCCAGACCCTCACTTAGTCCCTATACGCCTGGAGTGACCGGCACCCCTCAAACTTGCGCCAAATGTAGGGACGATATGAGGGCAACCGGACGCGACCGGGCACCCCTCTCCAGGTCATAGCGGTCCCACCTACAGCCACCCGAAGCTCCTTCCAGGTCAAGACAGAGGCACCCAAATTTAGTCCACCTCGCCGCGCGAGGCGGATGCTGACCGGCTTAAATTGCCGCGTCGGCGGATGGCGCCAAGCTTCTCTCTGTTGCATAGGTCGATCAATTATTGCTGTGTGAACGAGGTAGCTTGACACTAGATGGCATTTCATCAACTCATGATTGGTCATCGGGTGTCATGTTCATCTCATTCATATATGTCCCTACTACAATGAAAGTGATTTTAAAATTGTTCATCGGATTTTATATTGGCCTACAACCTTGCACCGTTCGACACATTGTGATTCATAAAATGTCGTGCAAACATGAATGTTCCGTTTGTGAAGGAGATAGACCATGAGTATTGATCTTCTCTGTGATGAGCAGAGAAGATTAATAGTGATAGTCCATCTCATTAACAAAGAATGTATTGATTACTGAAGCTTATCGCTTCTGAACTACCCGGCTAGTCGACTAGCTCCTCATGCGGCGAGGTGGGACAAAAACATCTGAAACTCGCCGGCCCAATACGGATGTGAAAATCTTAGTACGAGTAATTTACTATTCGGTGTTTTTTGAAAGTCCCGCCAGCGCAACGTCGGCAACATCCAAAATGATCGGCGTGCATGTGTTTGCATGCATTAGCTGTTTTGAAAATATGCTTTGTGGTTGCATATGGTAAAATTTGAGGCCCATCTGTTCACTGTCCGCGGGTGTGTCCGCATACATTTTAGGGGTCATATTTGCAGGTTGCGGCCGCAGATGCTCTTAAGGCGAAAACTTTAATAACCAGTTTGAAAACCACGTTAACGAGGGCAATTGGTCTAAAATTGAGCCTCATTGCAATAAAATGAACCCTTTTTTTGGGCGAACCAAGAAAAGTTTCTCTTTTTGGCAGTGAGTTCATCTTGTTAATTAAATGAAGAGTTAAATACATCACATGTGCCTCAACTTGTCGGGCACGGTCACTTTGATGCCTAAACTTGTAAAATACACGAAACTGATGCCGTAACTTGTCTAAGCGTTCAAATACGATGTCTCTGCCTTTATTAGGGTGTATGCACTGTCCACATGGCGTGCTAACATGGCATTGGCCCACATGTCAATGGTTGAGAGAGAAGTGTGATGGTTATTTTACAGAAAACTCTTTGTAGTTTAAAGAAATTTTACAGAAAACCCGTCACACTTTATTTAAATACCCCAAACTGCATTGATCCTACTTATCAGATCTGGGTCCTGCATGTCAGGCTGTTGGATGAAATAGTAGTAAGAAGAAAAATAGGGCGAGTTGGCAGGAATCAAACCCAGTTACTGGCCGCACAGCATGTGCACATGTGCCAACACCTATGCCACGAATGGTTGTCTGTTTAGTACAAAGATAATCACCTATTTATAATAACGACAACCATACCGGGCGAAATAATAAAGAGAAATTTCTAAAAAGGAAAAGTTGACTCGCGGGAAATTGATAAAATATTAAGAAATTCTCACGAAAAAGAGAGAACTATTCAACATATTACCTGTCATAATAAACTTAAGAAATATTTTTGGAAAAATCCATTAAGAAATTGTAAACGTGTTTTGAAAAATGTTTGTCAGGCATTCAAAAAATAAGAAATATATTTCATAAAATGTTCAAGTTGTATTAAAAATTTATTGTGTAAATTATTCTTACTTTTCTACAAACATGTTTTACACACATTTAAAGAATTTATTTTTGTTACACAATGATTTTTAATACACATTGAACAGTTTTCAAAATACAACATTGTTGATTTTTAATCATTATGTATTCTAAATATACAATGAAGAAACACAATAACTATGCATTCTTGTGGTCCTGAATGAAAATTAAAAAAAATACACAATATTTTATAATATACCTTGAAGTGTTTAAATCCACAAAAGAATTAGAAAATGTTCATGTTCACGTCTTCGAACTACACAATAATAAAAATAGGATAAGATTTAAATATACAATAATCGAATATTAATAATTATCGTATTTTTATATAGGAAAATTTACATATCATAAAAACCAAACAATAACTTGAAAAAATACAATGAAAATTGCAGAGCGAGAGGTAGACTATATAGGTTTCCAACTTACAGTTTTTTGCAAAGTACTGTTAGTCCAGATTGTTAGCGTGCGTGCCATTAAAGGTGGAGGTCCCAAGTTCGAAACCCATTCAATGGAGCAGTTTTTTTTCCTGTTATTAGCACATAGAGAAATGGCTTAATCGTGGCATCTAATTAGACCTTAGGGGGTTTCTGCAAAAAGAACATTCACCTAGCGCAGACGATGCTCACATCCACTGACATCTGGGCCCGCCGCCAGTTGTCACACCACGTGGACAACGCATACGTGCGGAGGCACCATATATGCACCGTGCGACAAGTTATAGCACCACTTTTATGTATTTTACAAGTTTGGGCACTAAACTGGCCGTAACGGACAAGTTAAGGTACCAGTAATGTATTTGACTCTTAAATGAACCATAGTTCCATACAGTGAGTTCATCATTGGAGCCAAAGAAAAATTATCTCGTGGCTACAACTTCTGCAATTTCCACTTTCCGTTTTGTAACTAATAACAAATAAATATCCCAGTTATATATATGTATACGCCATGAGTAGTTTCTACTCAGTGGCATTAAACCAGCAAACATGGCAGAGCCAGGTCGAGGAAAGGCTGAAGGCAGCACCTACTTCCCTCTCCTCACAAACCCAGCGCCGCACCCGATTCTTGCACCGGATCACTGTACGTATCCCCTTTTCCAGCTTGAATCTTCTCCCTGTTCCATTACCGTCATTCCACTACGCCACAGCCTCGTAGGAAGCTGTCCGAGTTATTCAAGTGCCCGAGCCACAGCTCCCGCAGCTCCGGGAACGCCACCTCCAGCCACGGCTTCCGCGGCCCGCTGAAATGCAGGACGGCGGAGAGCTGCAGCAGCTCGGCGTCGGGCATGCGCCAGCCGAGGTCCGGCAGGTGCCACAGCGGCTCGATCGCCTGCACCCGGCCGTCGAACGCTATCAGAGCCGGCGGCAGCGATCCCATCTTCCACAGCCTGAACCCCGATTCGCGGTTCTGCACGCACCCGACACAAGAAATTAATGAACCTTGTCACTTCTCACTTGTCTTGTCGGTAGAGTTGATTGCTCGATCGTGGTAGGAAAATGGTGAGAGTTCAGGGAAAGGAGGGCTTGCCTTTTGCAGCCATAGCTGGTACGTCTCGGTGACGTTCGCTCCTCGCCAAGCGTCGAGGTCGACGATGGTGGCGCCCCAAGACCACGTGCAGTTCGAACCGTCGAGGCCTAGCGACGACACTGCAGGGTCAGAGAAGTTGAGGTGCTCGCTGAGCGTCCTCTCGATGCAGATGCCACCGTCTGCGCCGGGCCGGTGCGCGCCGACCGCGCCCATGATGTTCCCGTCCAGATCCTGCTCCCACAGCCCGGCCAGATCCTTGCGCACCAAGACGTCGTCGTCGAGCAGTATCACCCTCGGGAGCTCCGGGAAGAACTGCACAGGATGGTAAACACACCAGATGCCAATTGTTACTCACCATTTCTCCCATCGACGCTAGTAATACAGTGTCTTCCTGTTCTTTTGGTTTACCTCTGGGAGATGGATTTTGAGATAGTTGAGGATCGAAAACGTGCTTGGCTTGGTGGCCTCAAGCCTTCTGTACTCCCTCTCCACCGATCCATCACACAGCTGGTGGTAATCCAGCGAGCTCTTCTGGACCTCGTCGATGGTCCTCATGACAGAGGCGATGGCATCGCCGTCGCGCCAGTCGAACTGGTGGAGGCCCTTGACCTCGACGACCGCCGGAGAGACCGGGTGCAGCGCGAACCACGAGTGCATCGGGACGTAGCTCTTCTTGTCGGTGACGACGTGGAACACGAGCCTCGACGGACCGGCCGAGCTCCGGACGGCAGACGCCACGGCGACGGCGGCCGCAAGAACGTTGTCGGTGACGAGGCAGACGTGGATGCGAGAGGCGTCGGTGAGGCGAGGGGCGTACTGCGGCAACGGTACCGGGGAGCGGGCCGCGGAGTTCACCGCGAACTCCTCGGCCAGCCGCAGCGCCAGGCAGTGCATGCTCTTGGGGATGCCGAGCGAGGCCAGGTGCCGGTTGAACAGAGTTCGGATTCTTGACGACTTGAGCTTCCGGTCCATCTTTAGCAGCTGGTTCAAATCACACGCACCAGAAATTCAGAACGAATGAATGATTACAGGTTTGCATGTTTGACAAATCGAGGCGAGTGTCCCTGCATGACCATGCAGATGAAAGCACCAGATCATATCTCTAGGCCAGAGAAGGCATGAGCAGGGGACAACACAGGGAGCATATGATGAGGCCTTTCCGCGGGGAAAGCACTTTGGTTGCTGAATTCAGCTAAGGTGGCAGTAACATGCAGCTGCAGGCATGCTACCGAAAAACCGCTAAAAGTTGAGCAAGGATTTTCGGGAGAAAGTGTCAAAGTGCTTGTAAATTTGACGTACGTACCATGGCCATTATCTTGACCACCACGGCCTCCATGTCAAGCCGATCATAGGACGCCAGAATGGTGTCCATCTCCACCATGAGATCGTCCAAGGAATCTGGTGCCGCTTCCACCACCACGGGGTCCAACAGGGTAGCTACCCTGTGGCTTCTCTTCCACTCTTTCATAAATTCCTGATTATTCCATTCATCAAAATTGACAGTCATTTTATCAGTAAAAAGTACTACTAGTAAGAAGCATCATGTGTGTTCTGCGCATGAAAACAAAGATCTACTGTATGAGCATGCGACCACAACTCCACAACCACAAGGCCGCAACTGCTTGGAAAAGAGCAAACGCACGTATAGTTCCAAACACAAAGGATCAAAGGTCTTGTCGGATGAGCATTTCCACGCTGGACTGCAGGCCACTAGTAGAGAATCCGAGCGAGCAAGTCGCCTCATTCACAAGAAGAAAGTCACAAGGGTTTTGTACATATCCATAGCGGCTCGCAACAAAATAAACCCAGCACACCAACTGGTCGGACCCGCCAGGCCGGAATAATGCAGGCACGTACGTACGAATCTACCACTATGCAGAGTTTCGTCCTCCTCGTCAAATTAGGCAGTTTTTCTGGTACAAATTGACCAGAAAAAGTTGCCAATCCATGACCGTTTCACGTAGTACCAGCTCCACTTTTGAAGAACACAGGCCCCGAACGCCGCACAGTATGAGCAAAAGTGTTTGACCACGGTCGGACTTTACTTTTTTTAGGCGACTTCGGTCGGACTTGGATTAGATGGAGATGGATTGGTCACACAACTCAACTTACACACCGGCTAAACGGCCTATTTAATTTATTTATTTATTTTCGGATGTATAATAAAACCGCAGGGCACCGCAGAACATGCGCATTGAATACGACTAGTAGCTCAACCGGGGCGTCAACCGTGGAGCTCTGGCAGTCCAAAGTACAGTGCCCGGATGAGACCGGGCGATGGGCTCACGGCCCCGCCCGTCAGCGGGTCGGGCACGGCCACGTGGTGGAGGCCACGGTCGAGCGCAGCGACGTGTTGCCGACCTGGCCTGCCCCTAAACATTCCCGTTCCCGTGAACGACGCTTTACTGACAGGGAGCAGAAGCGCGTGAGAATCTCCGTGCCCATCCACCACCCATTTCCGCCACGCCGCCGCAGGTAAAAAAGATGTCAAAGCTCATGTAGAAGTAGAAAGCCCGACGCCTAACTTATTACGCGGCCTGCCAAAGTCCAAACACATTTTGACGCGCACGATCGGACACTGGCCTAACACACTACACTGGTAGTACTGTAGAAGCCAGGTCGGCCGGACTCACCTCCGTCGCGTCGCCGCCGCCGCCGTAGAGCCAGCGCCCGAGCCCCGCGCTCCAGTCCGAGCAACCTGAGGCACTCACACACGGGAATGGGGGAGTAAGTAACCGGTGTACACGCCACAAATCACCGACGAGGAAGGGGAATATGGGCTGCGAACGAGCTTAGTTACCGGTGGCGGAAGGGCAGAGGGAGGCGCCGGTCTCGATGGCGAGGAGCGCGGCGCGGAAGAGGAGAACGCCGGCCAGGAGCCCCGTGACCACAACGGAACGGTAACCTCGCCGCGCCGCCTGCAGCTGCTGCGGCGCCTTCGGCTTCGTCGCGTCGTCGTCGGCGGCCGCCGCCGTGATGTACAGCCTCATTGCCTACAATCCCCCTCGCGCGAGGCCGCCGACTCGCCGCCGCTCATGAACGGGCGAGGCTACGCGAGCCCACGCTCCAGCTCGAGGAACAGTGCGGGGCCGTGGAGTCTGTATGCGCGTGGCGGTGTGGGAACGCGGGGAGGGGGAAAGAGAGGTGCGTGGCGCGGGGAGTTATAGGCATCAGCGAGGGAGAGTGAGACGAGCTAGCCAGTGCCAGTGAGAGAGAGTGGGAGGGAGGTGGCGAACCGAGCCGAGCGGCTCCGCGCCGGGCGCGTACGTATGTGGAAGTGGTAGAGCAGCGCGGGAGGGCGATGGGATCCGCCGGACGGGGGAAGAGAGCGACCTGAAACGCGGGGAGAGGACACCGACAGTGGCTGACGGTGACGCGCGGGGCCCCGGAGGCTTGTAGACTGGCTGTGGCTGGCCCGTGGGGGCAGGCATCGGGGCGCTGGTGTGGCTTATCCGGTGGTGCTGCATGCCGCGTCGCGCTCGCAGGTCGCATGCCGCTCGTTAGATTTAGCTCTCGCATTATGTGCTTTGTCTGGTTACTGGTTGAGCACACGTACTATACGGATGGTATCTCCATGTGACTGGCTTCTGACTCTTGTGGAATCTCTTCGCCGATCTGCTGCCATCCTGCCCGGTAAAAATGGCAGTCCTGTCCCGTTGGAATACGGGTAGAGGGTACACGGGCACAAAGTAAAAATTTCCTACCACGTAGATTATGATGATGCCAATGTGGCATATCACGAGATTTTCGCGGGGAGCATAGACTCGTGCGATAGACCTGGGTATGGACAGCCCGGCCCAAAAACCTGGGCCGGGTCGGGCTTTGCATTCGGGCCTCATTTTTCAGCCCAAAAGATAGTTTGGGTTTCGGGCTTATCTTTTTCATGATTTCAGGAGAATTTTCGGGCTTTGGGCTAGGCCTGCATGTGGAGATACAGAAAAGTGTCGTTCGAGCCGAGCTTCGGGCTTGTAAAAGGAGTGATTCGAACTTCATGACGGGCTTGGAGATTGAAGGTCAGGCTATTGCAGGCCCGTCTCGAAGCTTGGCCCGACCTGGCCAATGATCAAGTTTATCGTGCGAATGCAGATTAAGTCTAGCGTGTTGATGCAATTAAGGCACCACTAAGCTAGAAGGAAATGGGTACAAATAGAAGCGTCGTAAGGCGGCTAGGGTGAAGCCTTCCTTTCCTCACTTTTTACTCGTGAGCATGTGGATTCATCTCCCCTATGCTTGTGGCTTCGGTTGCCGGTGACAAAGAGGGGAATCCTAGTGCAGCGGCTCCGACTTGTAGATAAGTTAGGGTTTTAGTCCACTTATGGAGGCGGTGCTCGGGCAGATGGAAACCCTTCATCGTTGAGTTTGTCTTTGAGGTTTCGGTCCTCCCAAGTCCGTCTGTCGCGACATATTGGACGTAATTCCGGCGTAGTTTTCTGCCGGCTCATCAGGATGACAAGGTTAGGATTTCTTGTCGTGTGTACGCGACGTCGAGGTTTGATGTCAGATTCTTCATATCGATTTAAGGGTTGCGACTCCGGTTCGTTGATCCTTAGGGGCACATGTATGATGATTTTCCAGTTGTCGTCAACAAGGTGAGATGGCTCCCACATGAGAGCGACGAAAGCGACGCATCAACGGCCTGTTCTAGCTATGACAATGGTCATCGGTCGTGCTTTGTACTTATGGTGAACCTTTATAATATATTCGGTTCCTTCTAAAAAAACAGTGTTGTACATAGCATATGCGCAAAATAATAAAGACATGCATGTTGTTCTCTAATACTCCCTATCAGAGGCGGAGGACGAAAAAAAATTAAGGTGAGGCGAACTCTTAAGTGAAGGCCAATACACACTACCAATGCACATTAATATTTTCATGTGATCCTCAACAGAATATACATGCTCTTCTTCCATGAAATTCACTTGACCTTGATGAGTGTCATGTGTCGAAACATTGACACATTCATAGGTGCTTGGATTGGAGCTACTACCACTACCAAGTACTTCAAAATATATTTTTCAAATATGTAGTTCACAACACTAAATTGTCACTAAAAATCTAAAATCATTACAATTGTATATTACAAGCTATTAAAAAATGCTACTGAAATTTAGAGATATACCCCTCCCCTTTGGCTTTGCTAGCCCCTCTTTCCTCTCAACTTTCAGTTGGGGACGACGCTACCCTGCACTGCGTTCTACTGGCTGTGAAGGATGCCAAGTTGAGCGTTGGCTTTTAAAGCGCTAGAACAAGTCCACCGGAAGTTGTACATGTACGTGTACGTGCAAAACTAGAAGAAGCAAGCAACCTAACAGCTCGATTGATCTTCCTTGCAACAGTGCACGCACGGTTAGGCAGAAGGACACGTAGGTACGTGATCTGGTAGAGACTAGCTCGTAACTGATCAGATTGACTCGATCTCAACGGAAAAACTCATGGCGACTCACGAACTAAAAACTCGTGCCAGCTGAGAGATGCACATGCATAGGTATAAGAAAATTTTACAAACGATTCAAGGTATGGCAGCCGCCAGCCCTTGCCCACTAGAGTCCTCCGCCAGTGCTCCCTATGTTTTTCTTACTCCACATATTAATTTTGGTCAAAGTCAAGTTTTGTAAACCTTGACAAAGTTTATAGACAAAAATATTAACATACACAATAACAAATTAATACCATTAGATTCATTATTGCAAGTACTTTCACATCATATAGATTTGTTATGATAAATGTTAGTATTGTTTTTTTATAAAGTTGGTCAAACTTTACAAAGTTTGACTTCAGCCAAATCTAATTTGCAGAGTAAATAAAAATGAAGGGAGTATAAACATAAATTACATATTATATCTATTAGTTTGAAGTTGATTCTACAATCACGACGTCAAATGTCCTTTTTTTTCTAGTTGGACCACCCCAAATGTCTTTATCATTTATTCATGACTAAACTTGGCTACAGGTTCCTTCTTAATGGAGTTGTATATCGTGCAACTACAAAGGAAGTTATCGAGTAATCTCTTCATCCTCTCATCTTCATGTCTACACCAGCATAACTTGACAATTAACGTACATTTGTAGTTTCTATCTCTATGATTTTTATGGCACATATTTTAACAAATTAAAATGTGTGGATGTGGTCAGGCCGCCGGCGGCGCATATGGGAATCGTCTCCTTCTTGAAAGTGTCGGCGCGGTTAGTCCTTGCCCTTCGTGTGGCTCGGGGAAAATCCCGATCCTTGGATCGGGCGGCGGCGGCACATCGGTGTCGTGCCCTCCCCAAAGGCGCTACCTTGAAGTTCATGGTTCATCGTGCGCGGCTTCTTCTCTTCATGATGACTTGTTCACTTCTAAGGGCTTGTGTCAATACTCGCTTTTCTACCTGCTGTTTATATTTGGAGTTGTATGGGGTGGTGTAGCTGTTCTTCGGCATCCTTATATCTTGTCATGTGTGTGTTATGGTGTCAAGTTAGCTAGGAGTAAGTTAGTACACTAGAGTACTAGTGGGAGTATAGATAGTTAAGTTGGCTACTATGGCTGTCAACGTGGAAGTACAATACTCTATGTCTAAACCAGGTTTGTTAGTTTGCTCTGAATATTAAACTTTCCGTATGAATGTTTGAAATGTAGTACCGCAGTGTACTATTACATTGCGATTTAGTTAAAAACAGTCGTATAGACCGAACGGGATCAACGGACATCGCGTGGTTTAATTGTGTATCGCCCTGCACGGCATAAACCGAGCACTGGACCAAATGAAAGACTGCTTTGTGGTGCTTGAAGGGATCACTCTCGTGTGTACGCCTGCTCCTATGAATCAATGGAACTAGATCGGTACCGCGCCTTGGCGCGAGGGTGCCGGTCCCAACTTTTTGCTCAAGCAAGTAATGCTAAGTTAGTAGGAATCCAGATTTGGCATATGGATTCATATAGGATAAAAATATCTATGTTGCTCAATATCGACACGATACTATAAGGCAGAATCGATTTCAATACATCCGTAAGATTACAAAAGATAGCCCTGGCGCAAGTTGCCCGTTAAATCTAAATCGATGTAGTATGCAATCAATGCATGGTTCAAAGCCCAAAGCAATGCACCAAATATTTAACCACATGAAGTGTTAAGAAAGCAAGGTTGTTAAAGATACTAACTTCATAGGGAGATAATGCAACCTTTGTTGATTACCCACTTGCAAGCAAGGTAATGTGATGTGCTGAATACTGAAACCATATGTCTGTAGAAGTATTGGACCACAACCTTCACAGTACCGCGATCATCACACGGAATCTACCACAGGAAAACCGAACATGGATGCCATCATTCCCAACCTGGTAATAACGCCATCAGACCAAAAGATGTTAGAATATCAGCAAACACCAATCCAATGAACATTCTTTATTAGAGTTAAAAAGTTCAAAGCAAGGTATAGCCACATCAAACCCGGAAGGACATATTTCATACTCAATAGTTTAGAAGATAGAAAAAAAAGCAATGCTCATCATTATAGATACGAACAATAGTTCCATAAAATATTACTACCACCTGTTGACTTTTTCCACATAAAATGATGTCTCACTATCAAACTTAGCAGAAAGGTTTCCCCATAACTTGACTTTGATTTCATATGAGGAGAGGCAGCATGTGTGCATTGAACATTCTGATCTCTTGGTTATATAGTGGCTATAACCAAGAGATCAGAATGTTCAATGCACACATGGTGCCCAAACCATATACAAAGACAGGCAGTAGTAGAAACCTGATATCACAAATGATAATATCCTTTATAGGTACAAATTGCTTCCATGTTTATGGCTGAAACATGTGTACATCAGAAACTTTAACTACAATATGGTAGATATCTACAGGACCAAGCAAGAAATCAGAAATAGAACAGCGGGCGTCTTAAGTAAAGCAAGCACCACCCGATTACATATAAGTTTGTATTCATCCTCAGCACTGTCCAGGCTGAAGAGGGTACATAGGGTCACATACAGTCTGCAACATCTGCTTGTCCTTCGATAGCATAACAACATTAACTAAACACGTGGGTCAAACACATAAATAAACATATGCCGGACAATAGGGCGCAATAGAATCGGAGCTAGCAGAGACACAGGAAACTGCCTTAGAACATCCGAAGAGACACTCCCATAGCCAGACATCATTACTTCGTGCATCCACAAACAAAAGGATAGGGTCCTGGATATATATAGATTTGCAAGCGCAGATTAGCAGGATGCCCATCAAAGGAGTCATTTCTGATGCATAGTAAGGTTCATGATATTCAAAACAGTAATAATGGTAGACTTTGCATAACATGACAACACATCATATCTCATAATTAGAATACATTATATTACTGAAAACAGAAACTGAGGTGACCAATTGGAATAATCCCATTTTGGTGACCACATTCCATAGTTTAAATTCAAAAATTAGGCTTCTCCCTAAAGCATACACTCAGATAGGGGGCATTTAAAAAGAATCTGGATGAAACACACAGGCATACCTTCGATATTTCATTGCACATCTCAATGGAGACATTATTATCTTATGGACCTCGTTAAAATCGATGACCTTATTAGTTGCAACTATAATTATATGAAACAGGTACCTGCAACGAAAAATGACAAACCATGATGGATCATAAATGAATTAAGCAGCTGGTTGCAGCACAACATGCCCAACTTCTCACCTCTGTCTTTTTTATTTTTCTTCATTTATCAATACACATAGTGACACACCAACGCCTTGACTATGCTCTAGCTATCACAGTGGTTTACAAATTCCGGATTCGTATTCAAACAAATGAACTATATAATGAGTCATGATAGGTGGGTGAGCCTTGCTTCTGTTCGGTTGTAATTACAGGGGGCATGGTAGGTTGGGAGTCTGGCTTCTCTTTGTGTGTAAAGATAGTGTGTCAAGAGAGCCTTGCTTTTGTTCGGTTACAACTTCAGCAAGCTTGCTATAGAGAAAGTTTAATGAAAACACTTAGATAGCAAGTAAGCCATGTGAGATTAAAAAAAAGCACGGACACCAGCAAGAGAACTGAAATATTCCAGTTTCATGAAATGCATCTCCTTTGTACCTCTTATGATTAGAGGAAAGGCCATAAATGGAAGAACCCAGAGTAGATTTTATACCTACATATAATGGCAGGCTGGCAACAGTAGGGCATTTTCATTGGATAAATACATCAAATTTTACAAAACTATAATCAACTTCATCTCTGTGTACCTCATATGATTAGAGGAAAGGCCATAAGGTAAGAACCTAAAGTTAGCACAGGATTTATACATACATGTAATTACAGCGGCAGGGTGCTATGCTATTGGTGGTATCCTTTTTATATATATCCTCACTGGTTAGCTGACATAAGAAAAGGAGAAGATCAGAAGGGTATAACAATTATGAAGCTATAACAGTTATTAAACAATGTGTCAGGCTCACAGGAAAAAACTTAGCGAGTTTTCGTAAGAGTAATACAAAGAAAAACTTGAAATTGAAAATATACACTTAAAAGAGTGGCCGAAGTAAATTTTCCGCATAACACAGTGAATGCAATTTCATAAGAGGTAGCAAAACCATGTAATGCAAATAGGCTGTGTTTTTTTGGGATGTATGGAGCAAAACAATTCAACAACCCAAGGAGAATATTATGTTGCAGCGGATATATGAAGCTGAGTTATAATGCATAAAAGAATGACAATGGACAATAGTGACATAAGAGGGTAAACAGGGTTTGCCGGGCACTAATTATGTTGTAGCACAAAATACTAATAAATATTAACTCTAAAGATCAGTTAGGAGCCGGGGAAGGAACTGTAAATAGCATACGTCAGCAGATTAAGCAAAGAGGCACTGATTATACAGAGAGACTCCAACACCAAACAATTAGAGGGGGACATCAATCGCATACACGGGATGGAGGAAGAGAGCACAAACCATACTTCAAGCAGGGAGAAATCGTGTGCTATTTCAAACAGAAGTAACATTTTATCTAGTGCACAAAAATATAGTTGTACAAAATTACTTTATTGTGTCCCACTTACATAAATCATTTTCTTTTGATACTATCCCAGTTAAAGAGTTGGAAGTCTTAAGTCACAGGAAACAGGAAAGGCCATAAGGTGGTATATTTTTTGAATACCAATGTAATGAAAGGTGGTATCTTTTTCGAATACCAATTCATGGTGTCTTCTTCAAATACCCTCATCTGATACCTAATATAAGAAAAGGTGAACATCAGAAATCTATGTAAATAGTAGAAGAAGGATACAAGTATGATACAAATGAACCATATAATAATGATTTATAGAGATTATCTACAATGCATGGCAACCAAAATCGTTGCTTCTTTTGTTAGATATTATGATCCCAAAGTCTCCATACATAGACTAAATCAGTATAATCTCAGTGTCAACTACAAATATACACATTCTCAAACCTAGAGCAGCAAAACAACACGAAATAAATATACTAAAAGACTAAATTAATGGGGATAATTAAGGCAAAAAAAGGCAGCCCGGTGCATGTAGCTCCCGCTTGCGCAGGGTCCCGGGAAGGGTCCGACCACTTTGGATCTATTGTACATAGCCTTTCCCTGCATTTCTGTAAGAGGCTGTTTCCAGGACTTAAACCCGTGACCTCATGGTCACAACGCAACAGCTTTTACCACTGCGCCAAGGCTAATGGGGATAATTAAGGCAATGAAAAACAAAAGATGAACAATGATTATATTGAAAGATCAAATTAGTGGCAGACAAAGAAAGCATTTTGTTCTTAAAGAAACAGTGAAAACAACTTGCAGCAGGATAAAAGCATTTCTTTGAAAGTCTAGCAATATATAAATAGTTCAAATAGTAAAGGATGTATATACAATTTTAACACATGATTATGCAGAATAAACACACTTGACAGTTTCATGAGAAAAGCAACAGCTGACCAACGAACAGAACAAGAAAGAATTTATGTACATAAAGGAAACAACACTATGTTACTAAGATAGGAAAGAAACATATAGGCATGAGGCACGAGAAGGCTAGAGATTTAAAAAATAGTTACTTCAACATGATACCTGAAAGATAACTATATAACTTTCTCCCGTTGAGCTACCAGACACAAGTAACACAAACAGTGAGACAAAGAACACACCAAACCATTTTTTTAAAGATGGATCGGCTTCATGCACAGAGTATTCACAGTGCAGCATCAACACTGAACTCAAATATTTTATCCATCTATTTTTTAAAGGAGGAAAAAAACTCATCGCTATATAACATCTTCCATGATAGCAGAACTGGAAAAGGAGTGTTAGAGATAAGAGCGGAGTTGGGGATGGATGTAGTTCATGGGTGGGGGTCAGGAGGCAAGGCAAGTAATCTGTATACCTTTGCACAAGACAAAGACGACAAGGTCGCCGGCGCCGACAGCCTCTTCTGGCTCCATGAGTCCCGCAGCCATAAGCATCGATGATCTACTCCTTCAATAGAATGTTGATCAAATCATTAGTTTTCTATTTACCGCTAGAGATTATCCCGTGGTTCTTATTTCTCGATAACTTATGTGGACAGTAGTTTGTAAGATATATATGCATAAAGGCAATATCCCAAAGAAATATCTAAAATATTTGAAACAACATTATCATGAGCATACAAGTAAAGAAGATAGAAAATGTTGTGGATGGGCCAGACCTGCCAACTACCAACAAAATCTGTACAGACAATCCAGATCTCAAATGATCGTGGTGGTCTTCAAATCAAAACTAAGACGAAAGGGTGGTTGATGTGCTCTAGCAGCGGCAATGAGACTCTCCTTGTGCGTTAAGGTACATCAATTGTGGTCCAATTTTTTTGATTGGCAAGATCTGTTCCAAAAACCAGTTACCAATCAGTACTATGGTGGCTATTAAAGAATATAGCCATGATCAAAATATAGTAATAAGAAAACCTTCAAATATGCTTAGAACAATTTTAGGAAGAACCGGTTAGAGTCAGAACCCTACAACAATGGCGTTACAAAGAAAACACTTTCTGGTGGTCATTAGAGAAACATGACACTCACTTTTTAATCGAATTCAACTTGGAAGAAGCTGAGAACAATAGCTCGCAAAACTGGGATGTCGTATTCGCCAAGATTTGAATTGCCTAATGGGATTTAATGTTCACACAGTACCCCCATCTCTACATGTTCAGTCCTAAATCTACACAGCTCACAGTACTAAACCAAACATGTATAAGATAATCATCAACCTTGCATATCGTATACAGACCAATCAAATACACTTGGAGCTGACCACACATGCAAATGGCAACTAATGACAACAAGAATGACAAATCCTCCTGGATTTCACAGTTGGCAGGTACAACAAACTAACCAATCAACCTCTCATAGAGTGTGCCATGAAGATGAGCACCTTAGCCGGAGATGCAGGAGGAAGGATGGCCAAATCTGATGAAGGAACAGCAGCCACGGACCCAGCAATGACCCTGGCACCAAATCCTCACAACCACGATGTGCAGCCGAAACCAACAAACACGCATGAGGTACAAAGAGCAGGACGTCTGGAAGAGAAAGAAGAAAGGAAGAACGCACCTTTCTGATGGCGGCGAGCGAGCAAACGGCGGACGACGGACGGGGGACGACGGCGCGTCAGCCTCGTCGCCCGCAACCCCCATCTCCTTCTCTCTAGATGAGCGGCCTGAGCTCGAGGATGGGTGCCCGGGCGAGCGGCGGCGGCGGCGGCCGTCGGCGGGGAAGGGAGGCGGGCGCGAGCCTAGGGTTTGGAGGGGGAGAAAGAGGCGAGGCGGGGGGAAGAGGAGAGGGGGTGGCGAGTGGGAGAGGAGGCGGCGGCGTGGGGAGCAGGCGGCCGCTCGCGAGTGTGGGAGCGAGCGCGCTAGGGTTATCTCCACGGGAGCAGCCCCTTTTATACCCCTATGCGTGAAATTACAAAAATGCCCACGGCGGGGCAAAGAAATTACCCGCGGTGGCACGAGCGAGAGCTAACTATTCATTGTAGCAGTGCTTTTTTTATCCAACGGCCAGGATCGTCCAGCAGCGAGATCGGATGGACGAAGTCGCATCAAAAAATCGATCCAACGGCTGAGAGTGGCTAAGCTCTGAGAAGCCTCATGTCCTCCCTAGATACTTATATCAGGATTGGCACGCAAAGGACGGCACCATTACTGTGCGCCAGTAGGGTGTACGTGTACGTATACATGTACCTTGTTCATGTTTTTACGGATCCCAGAAGCTCAAGTTACTGCCGACCTTGGATGGTTGGAATTTTACTCCTACTCCCGAAGATTGAACTGGGCTTGTACCGTAGCGGGGACAATACGCATGCTGCCAGAGTGCCACTGCCATGTGATGATGCAACTATGCAAATTCCTGAGCAATCATCAAACCCCGCCGTATATCGCTGAGATAGTGCGACGAGCTGAGGACGTCAAAAGGATATGGATCACCAGCTGACGTGGCAAGATCAGTAGATGCCAATGCTTACACTATTGCTACTAATACTTCAGTTTTTTTTTTTTTTGCGAAATACAAGCACTTCAAAGTTTAATCAGGACAATCTTCTCTTCTGCGGGGACGACCTCTGCAGTGTACCTAGCCATAGACTGTAGATATACCCAAAACCATAAGTGTGCTCGGGTGCATATACTCCCTTTAAGAAAATAATTTTGCAGTGATCCCAAAAGTCTAAAGAAAAATAACACATGTTGATGAACCAAATTTGCTTCCAGGTTTCAAGTTTCATGAAAATTACAATTCATTTGTGAGATGTGCAAAGATAAGGGCATTTTTAACCGATCCCCAATAATGGGTTAGATGAGTAAAATTTTGGTTTTACTCCTCTAACAGGCACCTAGCCGATTCCCAATCGGCGTTAGCGGAGTAAAAATTATACTCAGCTGCGGCGAATCTCCCTATATTTACTCCACCGCTCAGCGGCCGAGTAAAAAAATATCTCCTCTCTTCCCCTCCTCTGCCTCCTCTCCTCCCCCTCGCCCCGCCGCCGACGTGTCCCCCGCCGTTCCCTGCCGCCCTCTCTTCTCCCAATGGCCGGACTTGGTGGCCGGAGGCCCCCCTTCCCGCCGATCTGCAGCGTGGAACCGCGCCGCCATGCCCGCGGGTCGTCCTCGAGCGGCGCATCTTCGAGCCGCCACTGCTCGCCCGATCCGCCCGCCCCTGGCCGGTTCGCCGACTTCCCGGAGCTCCCTCCACCGCGGCCACCGCAGAGGACATACACTACAAAAAAAATACACTTCCGTGATGATACGTGTTTGTCACAGTAGGTCACGTTTTCTGTCATGCATGTACATCCATGACAAATTTATGACAGAATCAAGATAGTCATACCTGTGCTGTCGTATAAGTGTTCCATGACATTACCAAAATTATCATCACGGAAGTGTCCACTTCCATGACGATAAATCGCGTGTCATAGAAGTGCTTTCGACAAGGGTGACCGACACGTGGCATCCACCGTAACGGAACGCCGTTAAGCTATCGGGTCCGGTTTTGGATCCGATAACCCGTTAACAACCCCGACCAATGGGGATTTTCCACGTGTAAAATCATCATTGGCTGGAGGAAACACGTGTCAGCTCACCATTGGGACAGACGTCATCCACTCATTGGACCCAAAGCGCCTATGATACGTCGACACGTGGCACGGCCCAACAGAGGCCCATTCCTGTGAAAAGGCCGGCCCGTTTGACTTGGTCAAAAGGTGGCGGGCCGGCCCACGGCAAGCCTGTTAACGGCCTATTCGCATATAGCCCATTTACAGCCCGCTAACCCAGGGCCCGTTTACGGCCTATCCGAATTAGGCCCAGTAGCGTCATCTGGGCCGTCCAATATAATTTCAGCCTGTTTTAACTTCCGGCCCATGTATGGCCCATGACGTCTTTTGGCCCATATGAGGCCCTTAGTAACCCTCGGCCCATTAACGGCCCGTGGTAAAACTGGCCCGTAATGAACAGTGTATCACTTTATACCCATTAACGGCCCATTATTCCATTGGGCCGTTTCCAGCCCATGTTATCTTTCGGCCTTCTTAGGGCCCATTTATTCTTGGGCTCATTTCCAGCATTCGTTTACTTTCGGCCCGTTGTTGTCATTTTCTGCTTGTGGGCCAAATACAGCCCGTGGTTACAGCTGGCCCGTTTGTGGCCCGTTAATACGTTGGGCCATTTTCATAGCGTCATCAAATACGGCCTATTAATGACGGCCCGTTATGGTCGGCCTATGAACGGACGATTTCAACTCTAGCCCATTTACGGCCATAATGTGGTCTGTTATTGGCCCATGTTTGGCCAACCGATCATACGGCCCGTAGAAGGCCCATTGATGATACGGCCCGTAGAAGGCCCATTGTGTCTACGCCCCGTAGAAGGCCCATTGTTTCTACGGCCCTTATAAGGCCCATTGTTTCTACGGCCCGTAGGAGGCCCATGTTAACTACAATAAATATGTAGCCCATTGTTAATGTGGCCTAGTTTTAAAAAATAGGTTATTCCGGCCACTAGCAAACCGCGGAAAATGAACTGCACTGACTACAAGAAAACAAATAAACAAGACAACGGAAATAAATAAGCAAGCAACTTACGTTAGGCTATCACGGCTATTACACATATTACATCCACTGGGCATCAAAGTTCGCCACAAGTGCAAATATAGGGAACAAAGCAGCATATAAACGCCGTAGCAAAACAAGTCCAGAATTGAAACCACTTCAGAAGAGCTCAAGAAACAATATCCTGGGTACCCATAATGCTGGCAAGATGCTTAGCAAGCTTATTAACTTTCTCTTGTTTGGCGCTTAAATCCTCCAGCACTTGCTGTTGCACCAGAAAGTATGCATCTGAATTCTGCAGGGACTTCCTCAGTCCTTCGGCTTCCTGTCGCATAACATCTGATCGATGCCTTTCAACTTGAAGTTGAGACTCAAGAAGCCGAACTGATTCAGGTAGCGAGTACGAAGAGCTGGTGCCAGCAGTAGTAGCTAGTAACTCGAACACTACATCAAGACATGACTTTGGGGTTGTCTTAGTGTCTTCAATATAGTTTTTATCAGCTTTCTTGGAGAACAACAGGGATGTCTCACTATCTTGAACCTGATCTGCATTACTTCCTTTACCATTGCATAATGGGGTACTCTTCTCCAATATTTTATCCGTGTTCTAAAGGAGAAACAAACAAACACATCACAGGTTTACAATGTAGTATATGAAACTCATTTTGGTAAACCAGTTCAGTAGTAAGGTGGACAGGATAACAACATGAAACAAACATATATCTATGTAGTATGGTCACTGTATGTTCTATATCATTCTAGTTTATGTTGCCAAATCAAGATAGATACAGTTCGAATCATATCTATTTAAGACAAAGCAGCATAGACAGAATATAAGTGTGGGAAACTACACAACAATAACAACACTTGTAATGTGCATGGCATGAGAACATAACTGTTTATTCAATTGAAACTGAAATCAACATAGAGCAAGTTACAACAGCAAACACGTTAAAGAAACAGGTTTAAAACATACCTGTTGCGCCATTGGAGTTTCAATTGCATCCTTCAAATTTGAAATTAGTTGGTATGAGTAAATACAGTGATGCAAGAGCAAAGGAGTATGAACCATAGCTACAGAACCTGACCTGAGAACAATTCTCCTTCTCCTTTAAGCGTTGAGTTAGGATTCGGAGTGGTGGTCCTCGTGCTTTGAGCACTGCAGCTCCCTTACTAACTGCTCGTGTTTGGGTGCTCTATGGTGGAGACGGTGATGTGTCAATGGGAACTGGGTTACTATCTGCTGTGGTAGGGGTTAGAAGAGGTGTAGCTGGTTCTCTGTCCAACTGGGTAGGGGTAAAATCTGCATGAGTCTGGGTTATGTGTGGTGGGGCTGGTTCTTGGGCAAGTACAACCGTGGTTCTATCTCCATCGACGGGTAGCACGATCTTTTCTGAAGACCGTGTTTTTACTCCCACAGATACTGCCATCACCCCCTCCAATTGAAATGGCTGATAAACAAGAAAAGTAATTGAATGTACAGACATTGTAAGATAGACAGGTGCAATGGATAGTAGGGAAGAAAACAGGGCATGAAATAATTCACATTTATGTTGTCTAACCAAACAGAATAGCAGGACATAATTTCAAATATATGATGGCTAATTAAACAGGATAGCATGACACAGTTTCACATGTATGATGGCTAACTAAACATGATAGAATGACATACTTCAAAATATGATGACTATGTAAACAGGATGACATGATATAACTATACGATGTGTCTATTAAAGTGGTTGGCATGCCATAAATCACAAACATGCCGTCGATGGAAACATGATGGCATGATATAATTCACGGATAGAATGACATAATTCAAAATATGATGACTGTGTGAACATGATGAGATGATATAACTATATTATGTCTTTAGAAAATGGGTTGGCATGCCATAATTCAGATACATGCTGTCTATGTAAACATCATGGCATGATATAATTCAAATATATGATTTACATACTAAGGAAGTGAGCAGAGGGCAATCGCATTCGATGTCGTGTATATGATGTAAAAACTAAGCATTGCAATACAACATATCCATGATATGAGTAATATAACCCTGCCAAGTTTGAGCATACACCTCAGGGGGATAATAGGACTGGGCATCTGCCTCTGAATCCTCCTCTGAAGAGCTATCTGTAACCAGCAACATATCTGCTTCACCAGGTAGCATTGTCTGCTCTGAAGACCTTGTTTTCACTCCAGGTTTCTCCATCACCAATTCAAATGGCTGATGCACAGGAAGAGCAGTTGAATATACAAACATTGTCGACAAAAGCAATGCGAAATACAAAAAAAGGACGGCATGATATAATTCACATATATGACGCTTGGCTAAACAGCATGGCATTGCATAATTTACATATATAATGCCTTGCAACAAGATAGCATTGCATAATTCACATATATAATGTCTTGCAAAAAGATGGCATTGCATAATTCACATATATGGTAATTAGACACTAAATAGGTGGAATTCACACAAATCATGTCTAAACTAAGCAAATGACATAGCAATGCAAGATACCATACGCACGATATGAGCAACATAACCCTGCCAAGTTAGAGCTTGCACCTTGGGGGGGAATAGGACTGGTCATCTGTCTCTGAATCCTCCTCTGAGGAGCTATCCGTAACCAGCGAGATATGCGCTTCGTCAGATAGCATAGTCTGCTCTGAAGACCTTGTTTTCACTCCAGAATTTTCCATCACCGTGTCAAACGGCTGATGCACACGAAGTGTAGTTGAATGTACTAACATTGTTGACAAATGTAATACGTAACGGAAAAAAGGATGGCCTGATATAATTCACATATAAGATGACTAGCTAAGAAGGATGGCATTGCAAAATTCACATATATGATGCCTGGCTAAACAAGATGGCATTGCATCATTCACATAAACGATGAGTAAACTAAACAGATGGCATTCACACAAAGCATGTCTAAACTAAGTAGTTGACATATTTGATGTATAAAGTAAGCAATGCAAGGCACCATATGCATCATATAACCAACATCAGCATGCCAAGTTAGAGCGAAGACTTCATGGGGTAAATAGGAGTGGTCTTCTGCTTCTGAATCCCCCTCAGAATAGTTATCTTCCTCTTGATTACGATCCGAAATGGGTGGAGGGGGGGCTGCCTTTGCGCCCACCATGGAGCGACGTCTGCATGAAATTTTATTGCCATGCAAGGCTCGTCTCTTTTGCTCTACATGTTCAGTTCCATTGTGTACAATAACTGGCATGCATAGGAATAAAACATAGTGAGATTATGTAAGGAGTGCATGCACAAATCCAGAGTGATGGTAGCAAACTTTGGATAGACCCAAAACCAATGATAGCAGGCAGATAATAGCTTTAGTTAAAAAATACAGATAATGGCTCCTTTAATGTTTGTTTGCACCCAACATGAAACTCATAGTAGACACCCGAGATTAACCAGATAGTAGACAGATAGTACTGATGGCTACGCCAATATGTACCCCACAACCATTTAAAAACTCAAGTTTCAGCATAAGTTTGGACCTGAGTCGGAGTCTAATAGGTGAATACGATGATAAAGTAGCATGTCATCATATTAAGCGATGCATAACGTAAGCAGACACGGAAGAGTGCGGCCTCTCTTGCGGACCCGTGTAGTCCTCAAGGTCATCTGCTCAGTTGATGATGGTAATGCAGTTGTCGTGGCTGCCGGCGGCGGGGAAGAAGATCTGAGGCGGTGAAAGACAGTCTGGAGAGCGGATCCGTGTTGTGGTGAACCCTTCCGTCGTTGGAGCAGCTGAGCTGGGGTGGAACACAGCACCGCAGGAGCAGGACAAACCACACAAGGTTTTCTTTGACACATATCTGTAACAGAAGTAATTGTGTAAGGGCTTGTTTGAATTTGAGGATTCTAACAATGCAGGGATAGGAAATAGACAGGAATAGGATAGGAATGCACGTGCAAAACAGAGAATTTAAAAACACAGGATTTCTGCCAATCTGGGTGTTTGGTTCACAAGAATTGGAAGATCACAGGATGCAAAGAAGCATGGTGAGATTAAGTCAAACCACAAGAAGTGTACAACCTCTTTGGCAAAGCCATGTCGATCTCAGTGTGCTTGGTTTGGCCGGTGAGGATGCTCCGGCTGACTTGGCTGTCGGAGGAGGGGAAGAAGATCTTAGGCATCTGGAGATGGAGCGCGAGGTACTGCTCCGCAGTGATGGAGGGTTTCGTCGTTGGAGCAGCTCCGGTGAGTTGTACGACGCCGAGGCTGAAGCAGGACAAGAGAGACAACGTTAACCTGGGTGGAATTTGTTGGGGAACGTAGTAATTTCAAAAAAATTCCTACGCACACGCAAGATCATGGTGATGCATAGCAACGAGAGGGGAGAGTGTTGTCCACGTACCCTCGTAGACCGACAGCAGAAGCGTTATCACAACGCGGTTGATGTAGTCGTACGTCTTCACGATTCGACCGATCAAGTACCGAACGCACGGCACCTCCGAGTTCAGCACACGTTCAGCTCGATGACGTCCCTTGAACTCCGATCCAGCCGAGTGTTGAGGGAGAGTTTCGTCAGAACGACGGCGTGGTGACGATGATGATGTTCCACCGACGCCGGGCTTCGCCTAAGCTCCGCAACGGTATTATCGAGGTGTAATATGGTGGAGGGGGCACCGCACACGGCTAAAATATCGTATATCAAGTGTGTTTAGAGGTGCCCCCCTGCCCCCGTATATAAAGGAGCAAGGGGGAGGTCGGCTGCCCTAGGCGCGCCAAGGAGAGGGGGGAGTCCTCCTCCTAGTAGGAGTAGGACTCCCCTTTCCTAGTCCAACTAGGAAAAGAGGGGGGGAAGGAAAGAGAGGGAGAGGGAGAGGGAAAGGGGGCTGCGCCCCCCTCTCCTAGTCCAACTAGGGTTCCTCCTGGGAGGGGGCGCGCCACCTCCTGGCTGCTGCCCTCTCTCTCCCCTCTAGGCCCACTAAGGCCCAATACTTCCCCGGGGGGTTCCGGTAACCCTCCGGCACTCCGGTTAAATCCGAAACTTCTCCGGAACACTTCCAGTGTCCGAATATAGTCGTCCAATATATCAATCTTTATGTCTCGACCATTTCGAGACTCCTCGTCATGTTCGTGATCACATCCGGGACTCCGAACAACCTTCGGTACATCAAAACATATAAACTCATAATATAACTGTCATCGTAACTTTAAGTGTGTGGACCCTACGGGTTCGAGAACTATGTAGACATGACCGAGACACCTCTCCGGTCAATAACCAATAGCGGAACCTGGATGTTCATATTGGTTCCTACATATTCTACGAAGATCTTTATCGGTCAGACCGCATAACAACATACGTTGTTCCCTTGTCATCGGTATGTTACTTGCCCGAGATTCGATCGTCGGTATCTCGATACCTAGTTCAATCTCGTTACCGGTAAGTCTCTTTACTCGTTCCGTAATACATCATCCCGCAACTAACTCATTAGTCACAATGCTTGCAAGGCTTATAGTGATATGCATTACTGAGTGGGCCCAGAGATACCTCTCCGACAATCGGAGTGACAAATCCTAATCTCGAAATACGCCAACCCAACAAGTACCTTTGGAGACACCTGTAGAGCACCTTTATAATCACCCATTTACGTTGTGACGTTTGGTAGCACACAAAGTGTTCCTCCGGTAAATGGGAGTTGCATAATCTCATAGTCATAGGAACATGTATAAGTCATGAAGAAAGCAATAGCAATATACTAAACGATCGGGTGCTAAGCTAACGGAATGGGTCAAGTCAATCACGTCATTCTCCTAATGAGGTGATCCCGTTAATCAAATGACAACTCATGTCTATGGCTAGGAAACATAACCATCTTTGATTAACGAGCTTGTCAAGTAGAGGCATACTAGTGACACTCTGTTTGTCTATGTATTCACACATGTATTATGTTTCCGGTTAATACAATTCTAGCATGAATAATAAACATTTATCATGATATAAGGAAATAAATAATACTTTATTATTGCGTCTAGGGCATATTTCCTTCAGTCTCCCACTTGCACTAGAGTCAATAATCTAGATTACACAGTAATGATTCTCACACCCATGGAGTCTTGGTGCTGATCATGTTTTGCTCGTGGAAGAGGCTTAGTCAATGGGTCTGCAACATTCAGATTCGTATGTATCTTGCAAATTTCTATGTCTCCCACCTGGACTAAATCCCGGATGGAATTGAAGCGTCTTTTGATGTGCTTGGTTCTCTTGTGAAATCTGGATTCCTTTGCTAAGGCAATTGCACCAGTATTGTCACAAAAGATTTTCATTGGTCCCGATGCACTAGGTATGACACCTAGATCGGATATGAACTCCTTCATCCAGACTCCTTCATTTGCTGCTTCCGAAGCAGCTATGTACTCTGCTTCACACGTAGATCCCGCCACGACACTTTGCTTAGAACTACACCAACTGACAGCTCCACCGTTCAATGTAAATACGTATCCGGTTTGTGATTTAGAATCGTCCGGATCAGTGTCAAAGCTTGCATCAACGTAACCATTTACGATGAGCTCTTTGTCACCTCCATAAATGAGAAACATATCCTTAGTCCTTTTCAGGTATTTCAGGATGTTCTTGACCGCTGTCCAGTGATCCACTCCTGGATTACTTTGGTACCTCCCTGCTAAACTTATAGCAAGGTACACATCAGGTCTGGTACACAGCATTGCATACATGATAGAGACTATGGCTGAAGCATAGGGAACATCTTTCATCTTCTCTCTATCTTCTGCAGTGGTCGGGCATTGAGTCTTACTCAATCTCACACCTTGTAGTACAGGCAAGAACCCTTTCTTTGCTTGATCCATTTTGAACTTCTTCAAAACTTTGTCAAGGTATGTGCTTTGTGAAAGTCCAATTAAGCGTCTTGATCTATCTCTATAGATCTTAATGCCTAATATATATGCAGCTTCACCGAGGTCTTTCATTGAAAAACTCTTATTCAAGTATCCCTTTATGCTATCCAGAAATTCTATATCATTTCAAATCAGCAATATGTCATCCACATATAATATCAGAAATGCTATCGAGCTCCCACTCACTTTCTTGTAAATACAGGCTTCTCCAAAAGTCTGTATAAAACCAAATGCTTTGATCACACTATCGAAGCGTTTATTCCAACTCCGAGAGGCTTGCACCAGTCCATAAATGGATCGCTGGAGCTTGCACACTTTGTTAGCTCCCTTTGGATCGACAAAACCTTCCGGTTGCATCATATACAACTCTTCTTCCAGAAATCCATTCAGGAATGCAGTTTTGACATCCATTTGCCAAATTTCATAATCATAAAATGCAGCAATAGCTAACATGATTCGGACAGACTTAAGCATCGCTACGGGTGAGAAGGTCTCATCGTAGTCAATCCCTTGAACTTGTCGAAAACCTTTCGCAACAAGTCGAGCTTTATAGACAGTAACATTACCATCAGCGTCAGTCTTCTTCTTGAAGATCCATTTATTTTCAATGGCTTGCCGACCATCGGGCAAGTTAACCAAAGTCCATACTTTGTTCTCATACATGGATCCCATCTCGGATTTCATGGCTTCAAGCCATTTTGCGGAATCTGGGCTCACCATCGCTTCTTCATAGTTCGTAGGTTCATCATGGTCTAGTAACATGACCTCCAGAAGAGGATTACCGTACCACTCTGGTGCGGATCTTGATCTAGTTGACCTACGAGGTTCAGTAATAACTTGATCTGAAGTTTCATGATCATTATCATTAACTTCCTCACTAATTGGTGTAGGTGTCGCAGAGACTGATTTCTGCGATGATCTACTTTCCAATAAGGGAGCAGGTACAGTTACCTCATCAAGTTCTACTTTCCTCCCACTCACATCTTTCGAGAGAAACTCCTTCTCTAGAAAGGATCCATTCCTAGCAACGAATATCTTGCCTTCGGATCTGTGATAGAAGGTGTACCCAGCAGTCTCTTTTGGGTATCCTATGAAGACACATTTCTCCGATTTAGGTTCGAGCTTATCAGGTTGAAGTTTCTTCACATAAGCATCGCAACCCCAAACTTTAAGATACGACAACTTTGGTTTCTTGCCAAACCATAGTTCATAAGGCGTCGAATCAACGGATTTTGATGGTGTTCTATTTAGAGTGAATGCAGCCGTCTCTAAAGCATAACCCCAAAATGATAGCGGTAAATCAGTAAGAGACATCATAGATCGTGCCATATCTAATAAAGTATGATTACGACGTTCGGACACACCATTACGCTGTGGTGTTCCGGGTGGCGTGAGTTGCGAAACTATTCCGCATTGTTTCAAATGTAGGCAAAACTCGTAACTCAAATATTCTCCTCCACGATCAGATCGTAGGAATTTTATTTTCTTGTTACAATGATTTTCAACTTCACTCTGAAATTCTTTGAACTTTTCAAATGTTTCAGACTTATGTTTCATTAAGTAGATATACCCATATCTGCTCAAATCATCTGTGAAGGTGAGAAAATAACGATATCCGCCACGAGCCTCAATATTCATCGAACCACATACATCTGTATGTATGATTTCCAACAAATCTGTTGCTCTCTCCATAGTTCCGGAGAACAGTGTTTTGGTCATCTTGCCCATGAGGCACGGTTCGCAAGTACCAAGTGATTCAAAATCAAGTGATTCCAAAATTCCATCAGTATGGAGTTTCTTCATGCGCTTTACACCGATATGACCCAAACGGCAGTGCCACAAATAAGTTGCACTGTCATTATCAACTCTGCATCTTTTGGCTTCCACATTATGAATATGTGTATCACTACTATCGAGATTCATTAAAAATAGACCACTCTTCAAGGGTGCATGACCATAAAAGATATTATTCATATAAATAGAACAACCATTATTCTCTGATTTAAATGAATAACCGTCTCGCATTAAACAAGATCTAGATATAATGTTCATGCTCAACGCTGGCACCAAATAACAATTATTTAGGTCTAAAACTAATCCCGAAGGTAGATGTAGAGGTAGCGTGCGGACGGCGATCACATCGACTTTGGAACCATTTCCCACGCGCATCGTTACCTCGTCCTTAGCCAATCTTCGCTTAATCCGTAGCCCCTGTTTCGAGTTGCAAATATTAGCAACAGAACCAGTATCAAATACCCAGGTGCTACTGCGAGTATTAGTAAGGTACACATCAATAACATGTATATCACATATACCTTTGTTAACCTTGCCATCCTTCTTATCCGCCAAATACTTGGGGCAGTTCCGCTTCCAGTGACCAGTCTGCTTACAGTAGAAGCACTCAGTTTTAGGCTTAGGTCCAGACTTGGATTTCTTCTCCTGAACAGCAACTTGCTTGTTGTTCTTCTTGAAGTTCCCTTTCTTCTTCCCATTGCCCTTTTTCTTGAAAATAGTGGTTTTACTGACCATCAACACTTGATGCTCCTTTTTGATTTCTACCTCTGCTGCCTTTAGCATTGTGAAGAGCTCGGGAATTGTCTTATCCATCCCTTGCATGTTATAGTTCATCACGAAGCTCTTGTAGCTTGGTGGCAGTGATTGAAGAATTCTGTCAATGACGCAATCATCCGGAAGTTGAACTCCCAGTTGAATCAAGTGATTATTATACCCAGACATTCTGAGTATATGCTCACTGACAGAATTATTCTCTTCCATCTTGCAGCTATAGAACTTATTGGATACTTCATATCTCTCAATCCGGGCATTTGCTTGAAATATTAACTTCAACTCCTGGAACATCTCATATGCTCCATGACGTTCAAAACGTCGTTGAAGACCAGGTTCTAAGCCGTAAAGCATGGCACACTGAACTATTGAGTAGTCATCAGCTTTGCTCTGCCAGACATTCATAACTTCTGGCGTCGCTCTTGCAGGAGGCCTGGCACCTAGCGGTGCTTCTAGGACGTAATTCTTCTGTGCAGCAATGAGGATAATCCTCAAGTTACGGACCCAGTCCGTGTAATTGCTACCATCATCTTTCAACTTAGCTTTCTCAAGGAACGCATTAAAATTCAACGGAACAACAGCACGGGCCATTTATCTACAATTAACATAGACAAGCAAGATACTATCTGGTACTAAGTTCATGATAAATTTAAGTTCAATTAATCATATTACTTAAGAACTCCCACTTAGATAGACATCCCTGTAATCATCTAAGTGATTACGTGATCCAAATCAACTAAACCATGTCCGATTAACACGTGAGATGGAGTAGTTTCAATGGTGAACATCACTATGTTGATCATATCTACTATATGATTCACGCTCGACCTTTCGGTCTCTGTGTTCCGAGGCCATATCTGTATATGCTAGGCTCGTCAAGTTTAACCTGAGTATTCCGCGTGTGCAACTGTTTTGCACCCATTGTATTTGAACGTAGAGCCTATCACACCCGATTAACACGTGGTGTCTCAGCACGAAGAACTTTCGCAACGGTGCATACTCAGGGAGAACACTTTATCTTGAAATTTTAGTGAGAGATCATCTTATAATGCTACCGTCAATCAAAGCAAGATAAGATGCATAAAGGATTAACATCACATTTAATCAATATAAGTGATATGATATGGCCATCATTATCTTGTGCTTGTGATCTCCATCTCCGAAGCACCGTGCTTGTGATATCCATCTCGGAAGCACCGTCATGATCACCATCGTCACCGGCGCGACACCTTGATCTCCATCGTAGTATCGTTGTCGTCTTGCCAACTTATTGCTTTTACGACTATCGCTACCGCTTAGTGATAAAGTAAAACTATTACATGGCGATTCCATTTCATACAATAAAGCGACAACTATATGGCTCCTGCCAGTTGCCGATAACTCGGTTACAAAACATGAATCATCTCATACAACAAAGTATATCACATCATGTCTTGACCATATCACATCACAACATGCCCTGCAAAAACAAGTTAGACGTCCTCTATATTGTTATTGCAAGTTTTACGTGGCTGCTACGGGCTTAGCAAGAACCGTTCTTACCTACGCATCAAAACCACAACGATAGTTTGTCAAGTTGGTGCTGTTTTAACCTTCGCAAGGACCGGGCGTAGCCACACTCGGTTCAACTAAAGTGAGAGAGACAGACACCCGCCAGTCACCTTTAAGCACCGAGTGCTCCGAACGGTGAAACCAGTCTCGCGTAAGCGTACGCGTAATGTCGGTCCGGGCCGCTTCATCTCACAATACCGCTGAACCAAAGTATGACATGCTGGTAAGCAGTATGACTTATATCGCCCACAACTCACTTGTGTTCTACTCGTGCATAGCATCAACGCATAAAACCAGGCTCTGATACCACTATTGGGGAACGTAGTAATTTCAAAAAAAATCCTACACACACGCAAGATCATGGTGATGCATAGCAACGAGAGGGGAGAGTGTTGTCCACGTACCCTCGTAGACCGACAGCGAAAGCGTTATCACAACGCGGTTGATGTAGTCGTACGTCTTCACGATCCGACCGATCAAGTACCGAACGCACGGCACCTCCGAGTTCAGCACACGTTCAGCTCGATGACGTCCCTCGAACTCCGATCCAGCCGAGTGTTGAGGGAGAGTTTCGTCAGCACGACGGCGTGGTGACGATGATGATGTTCCACCGACGCAGGGCTTCGCCTAAGCTCCGCAACGGTATTATCAAGGTGTAATATGGTGGAGGGGGGCACCGCACACGGCTAAAATATCGTATATCAAGTGTGTTTAGAGGTGCCCCCCTGCCCCCGTATATAAAGGAGCAAGGGGGAGGCCGGCTGCCCTAGGCGCGCTAAGGAGAGGGGGGGAGTCCTCCTAGTAGGAGTAGGACTCCCCTTTCCTAGTCCAGCTAGGAAAAGAGGGGGGGAAGGGAAGAGAGGGAGAGGGAGAGGGAAAGGGGGCTGCGCCCCCCTCTCCTAGTCCAACTAGGATTCCTCCTGGGAGGGGGCGCGCCACCTCCTGGCTGTTGCCCTCTCTCTCCTCTCTAGGCCCACTAAGGCCCAATACTTCCCCGGGGGGTTCCGGTAACCCTCCGGCACTCCGGTTAAATCCGAAACTTCTCCGGAACACTTCCGGTGTCCGAATATAGTCGTCCAATATATCAATCTTTATGTCTCGACCATTTCGAGACTCCTCGTCATGTCCGTGATCACATCCGGGACTCCGAACAACCTTCGTTACATCGAAACATATAAACTCATAATATAACTGTCATCGTGACTTTAAGCGTGCGGACCCTACGGGTTCGAGAACTATGTAGACATGACCGAGACACCTCTCCGGTCAATAACCAATAGCGGAACCTGGATGCTCATATTGGTTCCTACATATTCTACGAAGATCTTTATCGGTCAGACCGCATAACAACATACGTTGTTCCCTTTGTCATCGGTATGTTACTTGCCCGAGATTCGATCGTCGATATCTCAATACCTAGTTCAATCTCGTTACTGGCAAGTCTCTTTACTCGTTCCGTAATACATCATCCCGCAACTAACTCATTAGTCACAATGCTTGCAAGGCTTATAGTGATGTGCATTACTGAGTGGGCCCAGAGATACCTCTCCGACAATCGGAGTGACAAATCCTAATCTCGAAATACGCCAACCCAACAAGTACCTTTGGAGACACCTGTAGAGCACCTTTATAATCACCCATTTACGTTGTGACGTTTGGTAGCACACAAAGTGTTCCTCCGGTAAACGGGAGTTGCATAATCTCATAGTCATAGGAACATGTATAAGTCATGAAGAAAGCAATAGCAACATACTAAAATTCAAATAAAATGTGAGATTGTTCGATGTATAGTATGGTTTAGATTGTTTGACATTTAGCTGTGAGTTGCAAACGCCATGCATTATCACATTATGGTATAACATGTGCAAAACCACAACACGCGTATCACCGCTATATTCATGCATGCATATGTTTAAAACACTATGATCTCCTATTCAAATATATGAATCCACTTTCATATCAAATTATGATCTTTGTTAGTCTCTTACACCCACACAATCCTCTAACCTTTGTAGCTACCACTAACTTTCTCTCGTGCATGCACACGCCCTCCCCCTCCCTCGGAATTCTATCCATCGCGCACATTCATTTTTTTTCTTTAGGTCGTTCTCCCACAGTCTCCACAACTCCTTTCCGACACACACCGATCGATAAACCTCTCCAGTGATGTCTGCCTACAACATACACACGCACCTTCAATCTCCTCCTTTATGTGTCCTTGCCTCGTGTCTCTCATACGGTCCCACACACGTGTAAACTCTCGCCCCTCTTTTCATCGATCTCACAACCGCACACTCCTCCCCCTATCTAGCTAGTAGCTGGGCCTCTCGCACCACCTCCTAGCTCCATTCTCTCTGTCTATCCGTCTCGCCGGGCCTTATTTGCCTCTAACAAATGGACGTACACCGACCGATCTCCCGCTATACATATAGCTAGCTAGGTCCTTATAACTCGTTTTTCCCCACGCGTCGATCGATCTACCTCATTAGTTATGTCTCTCCCTTCCTCCGACAAACAACAATTGATCTACCGATCTAGTTAGGTTTGCTTACCAAACACATGGTTCCCCTTCATCATCCATGGATGTGTCCCGACAGATCTATCACGCACAGGCACACACAGAAACACATCCCCACTCTTATTGATAATATTGCAGTTCCACCCTCAATTTGTCTAGTAGGCCTCTCCCACCATCTTTGAGAAGCAACTCCATCACCCATCCAGCACTCTACCCCTCACCCTCCCTCTCTCTCCTCTCTCTCTCTCTCTCTCTCTCTATCCCATCCTATTTCCCGTCCTTCAGTTATGTATGGATGTCGACTGATCTCCCTCAAGACATAGATGGGTCTCTCCTTCTCAACACATATACGAGTCGTTCTACCTCTATAGTTAGGCCTCTGCCTACCCCTCACACACACCCACGTAGGTGGGGGACGTGCACAAAGAGAAGAGGTGCACGCACGGCGCACGTACTTCCGTCTCTTTCCCAACCACACCCGCGCGGGTACATAGTGGAGCTCATTTATGTACGAAAAGGCAGCCCACGTGGTAACTTGACACGTGTACTGGTTGTCCACTAGATGGAGGGAGGATCGTCTACCACGGGTGAACAAACAAATTGTGACTTGACGCGTTATGTTAAAAAAGAGGCAAACCATGTGGGGCCTACCTTAGAGGCAAGGCTCTATCCACTGGAGTACTTTTGATGTGTCCCGTCAACTCGCAGAACGAGGAGAAGCTTGCTTAGTACGCCGTCTCCCCCGCCCACGGGCGCGGCGGCTCGCAGGATGAGGTGGAGATTGCTTACTACGCCTTACGCCCGCTCCCTCGCCCACGCGCGCGGTGGCTCGCAGGACGAGGAGAAAATTTTACTAGTACTCCCTCCGTTTACTCCTCATCCCTACCTTGGTTAGAGAGATTATCATATTGTTTGGAATATATGTCCTTTAGTAGATTTCAATATGAACTACTAGTACATACTCCAAACACTGATGTATATAGACGTATTTTAGAGTGTAGATTCACTCATTTTGCTCTGTATGTAGTCCATATTGAAACGGACGTAATAGTACGCACTCTCCCTCGCCCCTCGACCCTCACCACGTGGTGGACGTGCAGCAATTCATTCTGTCTCATATAGCCAAAACGATATATACTGCAGTACCATTATTGCTCGACTTCCTGGAGACGCGAAGAGCCAATCGGAAGGTTAATAGTTTGGAGATGCCAAGGGGAAGGTTTATAGGAGAACGAGTAGTAGGTTCCACGTCATTTATAAATAAAGTTTTTTTCTTCAGTGGCACGTACGCAATATAAATAGGTTCATATGGAGAGAAAAGGAAACCGCTCCACTATATACATAGGCAGGACGAGCCTACACGGTTGCTTGCTGGGGTTGCTCTCTTCAGTTTTCACACTCTCTCGCACAAAACCACTATGGCCACATCTCTAACATCCCAGCGGATCACGTCCGCCGGGGGAAGGGGTGGATGCTTAGTGTAGATGCGGTCGCCGTCGCCGACGACGAAAACCCACTGTCGGCATGTCCCGGTCAGGGGTCCCCGTCATTCTCTCTCACAAAGCCGGTGAGGTTGCCTTCGTCCATTGCTCACTACCGCAACGTGGGTAGTTGCCTCCTACCGCCGCCCTCCTCTAGGTTGAGCTACGTCCCGACATCCCTCAGGTACAACTCCCTTTACAGCCGGCTTGCACCACTGCTCCAGCTGCCCACATCACTCCATGTGGATATTTCTCTACTTCTTTGCCCCGCACATACCTCTACTGGCTTCTACGTATTGTATTTGTGATGAGTTTATGTCTCATCAACTAGTCCCAGTAATCTTATTCTAATCACGCTTCTTCAATTTCTTTGCCACAGGGATGCTCATCTCGATTTTGGTGAAACTGCACAAAATGATCCGATGGTCGAAGGGTTGCAAACTTCATTTCTTAGGAAGCGCCGACGTTGCCAACAAATTAAAGCCTGGTTAGGGTTTACGGTTCAAGGGCTAGGGACTGCATGGATCGTTTTTTCTTTAGTTGTCTCTGTTTCAATGGCTAGGGACTGCATGAGTAGTAGTAGTACTGTACGCCTTACGCCCGCTCCCTCGCCCACGCGCGCGGTGGCTCGCAGGACGAGGAGAAAATTTTACTACTCCCTCCGTTTACTCCTCGTCCCTACTACCTTGGTTAGAGAGATTATCATATTGTTTGGAATATATATGTCCTTTAGTAGATTTCAATATGAACTACTAGTACATACTCCAAACACTGATGTATATAGACGTATTTTAGAGTGTAGATTCACTCATTTTGCTTCGTATGTAGCATAAAGTTGAGACACTTATTTTGGAACGGAGGGAGTACATATTTGCTATGATCTGTCAATCATCGAGATGCAATAGCATGCATGTTGGTCTCCTTTGTATTTGATCAAATGTTGCAACGGGCAACCTTGGATGCAAGATACATGTAACAGAAGCTGGAAGCTTCATAGCGTTGTACTATCTCGCTGATAAATTACAGTACGTACTACACAAGTACTTCCTCCGTTCCTAAATATAAGTCTTTGTAGAGATTTCACCATGAACCACATACGGATGTATATAGATGCATTTTAAGTGTAGATTCATTCATTTTGTTCCGTATGTAGTCCACCTAGTGGAATCTCTACAAAGACTTATATTTAGGAACGGAGGGAGTACTATGTAAAGAGTTAGGTGTCGCACGGTGTCCAGAAAATATGGTGATAGTGTGAGGTGGGCCATGTAATCACTGAGCCTGCGTGTTTTCACTGCTCTTGCACTCCTCCGCCGTAAGAATGGAGAAAATTGTAATATAGTATACCTCCTTTCACCGAAAGCGTGGGACATCCAGCGGTCCTACCACCTCAGTAATAATGACCAATGAGCCGTCAAATCACATAGACCCAGCAGTAAGTTGGACCGACGAAGCAACCATCACTCTTGAATCCGCTTCTCCCTTCAACGCTGGCGCCAGTGAGAGGTCGCGCGCTCTGCCCGGGCATGAATGCGGCACCGATTCTTTGGAGCGGTGCTGACCGTTTCGGGCGGGAAGCACGCGCGGGCGATGGAGGGGCTTTGGGTGGGCCAGGCTGGTCAGGAGCGGGCATGGCAGTTGTCTGCCTGTCCCTACCGGACACCCGGAAATGAGAGGATGCACCGACTCTCGTGGCTAAAATCATACACTACACACCATCTCTCTGTAGGAGTAGGTCGATCTATCGCTCTCTCTAACATACACATGTTGTTAAACACACACACGCACACGCACACACAGGTTCATAGAATAGGAAAATCGTGCGAGTGCGAAGCCACAGGAAGTGAGATACAATGGAGTACGTAAAAGAAGAGAAGAGGTGACGAATATTCCATCAAACCTGGACTGAGGAGTAGTACTCCCTCCGTCTAGGTGTTAAGTCATCCTACGGAAATCAGATATTCCCAAAATGTTTGGGCGTCGTCCATTAACTTCGCATCTCAATCCCCTCCTGGCCTCGTTGCTAGCGAGCGTTGTTACTTAGGGAGCGTTTGGATCCTTAGCAAGAACAGCTAATAGCATAGCCGGGCAAGGTTAGGCGTTTGGAACTGTTAAAATATGTTAGTTTTTGTGTGCCAGCTAGCTTGGGTGGACTAGAAAAACCTTGCTAGCTCAGGAGAGCCAGATCGGCTCGCTTCCGACGGCAAACTTCGCGTAGTAGTAACATAGACTAGTAACATATGCATGTTGTACTAGTCCAAGTTACTCACCACTATGACCAGCCTAAGCAATGTAACCAAACACTCCTTAATTACTCTGCCTTGTTATCTCCCCCGGAAACCCAATGCATGGAGCGCAACTACGCGTTGATCAGTCAAGAAATCAAAGTCGGCTTGCATGCGAGTTAATACGTGGCCCTGCATGGTGGCTAAAATGGCATCTCTTAGTTGTTTGGATTAATTGTTGCGTTTAGAGATAGAAATCAGGGCTTTGATTGGAGGAATGACCAGTCAAGTTTCTCCTTCTCCTCCAATCTGCTTGCATCTTGGTCCCGCTGCACCTTCTAACGTGACTTATTGCACCTAGACAAAGGGAGTCGTACGAGATACGGTGGCACACTGACTTAGGTCGAATACAAGTGCCCAAAATTGTGTGCATGTTATAATAAGGATTCACTTAAAATAGTACATGAGCGAACAGAGGGATCAATTGGACAGTGTTCCCGAGCAGTAGCGAGATGTGTGAGGTAAGATACACCGCTGGTGTTTTTAATTTTTCTTATTAATTTTTTTGTTTCACCCTCTGACTGGTGGGACCCAACGTACTACGTGGAGAGAGGTAAGGTGACTAAGGCTGCATTATTTCTGCACCACTGTGGATAGTATTACCACCAAAGCCACATGACACGATTATGATTTAAATCCCAATCACTCCCACACACACAAAAAAACACGGCATGCTTGTCACACGAATGCAGGAATGTATAAAAGGTTATTTTCCTCTCGTTGAACATAATGGGAGGGTTGTGTAGCTGGTTAGCCTGTTCGCTCATCAAACTTGAGGTCTCGGGTTCGGTAACTACACTTGAGCATAATTCGTGGCAGGAGGATTCTTTGACTGGTCAAAATGAATGGATACGGAGCTATACGATCTCGTAGTGACCGTATAATCACCTCATCACGTATAAGTTGCAGCCTTGGCGCTTGTTTTCTAAGGTTTGCACTCTTCACACTCTCTCCAGTATATATATACACGCTGGAGCCTCAGCGCTTGTAGTTGCTCTCTTCACACTCTCTCACCCTCTCCAGATCTAAACAAGACTTCGTTGGCCTCTCTCTCTCCCCTCACTGCTGGTCTACTTGTAGTTGCTCTCTTCACACTCTCTCACCCTCTCAAGATCTAAACAAGACTTCGCTGGCCTCTCTCTCTCCCCTCACTGCTGGTCAAAGAGCCGGCAGGATCCGTCCGCCGGGAAGGGAAGGAGGCTTAACGCTATCACCGTCGGCGAGGGAGGGAATCCACTACCAGCGCAGCTGTTCACTTTCACCCACGGCGGCGCGGGAGGGCCTCCGACCCCTTCTTCTTCGCCGCCGTACATTGTGTGGGTCGAACGGCCTCCGGTCACCCACCGAACCACACCCCAAGAACCTTAAGATATAATTTACTTATTCCACATGCATTGCTCTAGCTGCATGTGGGCTTTTTCCGCTTCTGCACTCGAATCTAGGTGCTGGATCAAACAGGAAAGTAGTGGGGAAAGTTGTATACCATGAATCTAGGACGTGGTTCAAAGAGGAAAGGAATGGGGGAAAGTAGTGGGAAAAGTTGTATAGCATGAATCTAGGACGTGGTTCAAAAAGGAAAGGAAGGGGGAAAGTTGTATCGCATGAATCTAAGACGTGGTTCAAAGAGGACAGGAATGGGGGAAAGTAGTGGGGAAAGTTGTATAGCATAAATCTAGGACGTGGTTCACATAGTAAAGGAAGTGGGGAAAGTACTAGTACAGACTGGCTATCCAGCACCTACGTTGGTCGAAAAGGGAAAACAATGACAAACGCAGTACACACATCTGTAACGAACTGATCATTTGTTTTGGGGGACAAGGCTATAGAGTTTGAGCAGAACTAGATTTGCTGCCCTCACATAGGGAAAGGATTCAAGCAATCCTGTATACAATTCCCTTTATCAATTGGTACGTTACTTGCCCGAGATTCGATCATCGGTATCCCAATACCTCGTTCAATCTCGTTATCGGCAAGTCACTTTACTCGTTCCGTAATGCATGATCCCGTGACTAACTACTTAGTCACATTGAGCTCATTATGATGATGCAATACCGAGTGGGCCCAGAGATACCTCTCCGTCATACGGAGTGAAAAATCCCAGTCTCGATCCATGCCAACCCAACAAACACTTTCGGAGATACCTGTAGTGCACCTTTATAGCCACCCAGTTACGTTGTGACGTTTGGTACACCCAAAGCATTCCTACGGTGTCCGGGAGTTGCACGATCTCATGGTCTAAGGAAATGATACTTGACATTAGAAAAGCTTTAGCAAACGAACTACACGATCTAGTGCTATGCTTAGGATTTGGGTCTTGTCCATCACATCATTCTCCTAATGATATGATCCCGTTATCAATGACATCCAATGTCCATGGTCAGGAAACCGTAACCATCTATTGATCAACGAGCTAGTCAACTAGAGGCTCACTAGGGACACGTTATGGTCTATGTGTTCACACATGTATTACGATTTCCGGATAACACAATTATAGCATGAACAATAGACAATTATCATGAACAAGGAAATATAATAATAACCATTTTATTATTGCCTCTAGGGCATATTTCCAACAGTGTCCAACTTGCACTAGAGTCAATAATCTAGTTACATTGTGATGAATCATACACCCATAGAGTTCTGGTGTTGATCATGTTTCGCTCGTGGAAGAGGTTTAGTCAACGGATCTGCGACATTCAAATCCGTATGTACTTTACAAATATCTATGTCTCCATTTTGAACATTTTCACGAATGGAGTTGAAGCGACGCTTGATGTGCCTGGTCTTCTTGTGAAACCTGGGCTCCTTGGCAAGGGCAATAGCTCCAGTGCTGTCACAGAAGAGAGTCATCGGCCCCGATGCATTGGGAATAACTCCTAGGTCGGCAATGAACTCCTTCATCCAGATTGCTTCATGTGCTACCTCCGAGGGTGCCATGTACTCCGCTTCACATGTAGATCCCGCCACGACGCTTTGCTTGCAACTGCACCAGCTGACTGCCCCACCATTCAAAATATACACGTATCCGGTTTGTGACTTGGAGTCATGCAGATCTGTGTCGAAGCTAGCATCGACGCAACCCTTTACGATGAGCTCTTCGTCACCTCCATAAACGAGAAACATATCCTTAGTCCTTTTTAGGTACTTCCGGATGTTCTTGACCGCTCTCCAGTGTTCCATGCCGGGATTACTTTGGTAACTTCCTACCAAACTTACGGCAAGGTTTACATCAGGTCTGGTACACAGCATGGCATACATAATAGACCCTATGGCCGAGACATAGGGGACGACACTCATCTTTTCTCTATCTTCTGCCGTGGTCGGGCATTGAGCCGTGCTCAATCTCACACCTTGCAATACAGGCAAGAACCCCTTCTTGGACTGATCCATATTGAACTTCTTCAATATCTTGTCAAGGTATGTGCTTTGTGAAAGACCTATGAGGCGTCTCGATCTATCTCTATAGATCTTGATGCCTAATATGTAAGCAGCTTCTCCAAGGTCCTTCATTGAAAAACACTTATTCAAGTAGGCCTTTATACTTTCCAAGAATTCTATATCATTTCCCATTAATAGTATGTCATCCACATATAATATGGGAAATGCTACAGAGCTCCCACTCACTTTCTTGTAAACACAGGCTTCTCCATAAGTCTATGTAAACCCAAACGCTTTGATCATCTCATCAAAGCGAATGTTCCAACTCCGAGATGCCTGCACCAGCCCATAGATTGAGCGCTGGAGCTTGCATACTTTGTCAGCATTCTTAGGATCGACAAAACCTTCCGGCTGCATCATATACAATTCTTCCTTAAGGAAGCCGTTAAGGAACGCCGTTTTGACGTCCATTTGCCATATTTCATAATCGTAGAATGCGGCAATTGCTAACATGATTCGGACGGACTTCAGCTTCGCTACGGGTGAGAAGGTCACATCGTAGTCAACTCCTTGAACTTGTCGATAACCCTTAGCGACAAGTCGAGCTTTATAGATGGTAACATTTCCATCCGCGTCCGTCTTCTTCTTAAAGATCCATTTATTTTCTATCGCTCGCCGATCATCGGGCAAGTCTGTCAAAGTCCATACTTTGTTTTCATACATGGATCCTATCTCGGATTGCATGGCTTCAAGCCATTTGTTGGAATCTGGGCCCGCCATTGCTTCTTCATAGTTCGAAGGTTCACCGTTGTCCAACAACATGATTTCCAGGACAGGGTTGCTGTACCACTCTGGTGCGGAGCGTGTCCTTGTGGACCTACGAAGTTCAGTGGTAACTTGATCATGATCGCCATCATTAACTTCCTCTCTAGTCGGTGCAGGCACCACAAAAACATTTTCTTGTGCTGCGCTACTTTCTAGTTCGAGAGGGGTCATTTCATCAAGTTCCACTTTCCTCCCACTTACTTCTTTCGAGAGAAACTCTTTCTCCAGAAAGGACCCATTCTTGGCAACGAAGATCTTGCCTTCGGATCTGAGGTAGAAGGTATACCCAATGGTTTCCTTAGGGTATCCTATGAAGACGCAGTTTTCCGACTTGGGTTCGAGCTTTTCAGGTTGAAGTTTCTTGACATAAGCATCGCATCCCCAAACTTTAAGAAACGACAGCTTAGGTTTCTTTCCAAACCATAATTCATACGGTGTCGTCTCAACGGATTTCGACGGAGCCCTATTTAAAGTGAATGCGGCAGTCTCTAAAGCATAACCCCAGAATGATAGCGGTAGATCGGTAAGAGACATCATAGATCGCACCATATCCAATAGAGTGCGATTACGACGTTCGGACACACCATTACGCTGAGGTGTTCCAAGCGGCGTGAGTTGTGAAACAATTCCACATTTCCTTAAGTGTGCGCCAAATTCGTGACTCAAATATTCCCCTCCACGATCTGATCGTAAGAACTTTAGTTTCCTGTCACGTTGATTCTCAACCTCACTCTGAAATTCCTTGAACTTTTCAAAGGTCTCAGACTTGTGTTTCATTAAATAGACATACCCATATCTACTCAAGTCATCAGTTAGGGTGAGAACATAACGATAGTCACCGCGAGCCTCAACGCTCATTGGACCGCACACATCAGTATGTATGATTTCCAATAAGTTGGTTGCTCGCTCCATTGTTCCGAAGAACGGAGTCTTGGTCATTTTGCCCATGAGGCATGGTTCGCACGTGTCAAATGATTCAAAATCAAGAGACTCCAAAAGTCCATCTGCATGGAGTTTCTTCATGCGTTTGACAACAATGTGACCAAGGCGGCAGTGCCACAAGTATGTGGGACTATCATTATCGACCTTACATTTCTTGGCATTCACACTATGAATATGTGTAACATCACGTTCGAGATTCATTAAGAATAAACCATTGACCAGCGGGGCATGACCATAAAACATATCTCTCATATAAATAGAACAATAATATTCTCGGATTTAAATGAGTAGCCATCTCACATTAAACGAGATCCAGATACAATGTTCATGCTCAAAGCTGGCACTAAATAACAATTATTGAGGTTTAAAACTAATCCCGTAGGTAAATGTAGAGGTAGCGTGCCGACGGCGATCACATCGACCTTGGAACCATTCCCGACGCGCATCGTCACCTCGTCCTTTGCCAGTCTCCGCTTATTCCGCAGCTCCTGCTTTGAGTTACAAATATGAGCAACCGCACCGGTATCAAATACCCAGGAGCTACTACGAGCGCTGGTTAGGTACACATCAATAACATGTATATCACATATACCTTTGGTATTGCTGGCCTTCTTATCCGCTAAGTACTTGGGGCAGCTTGCTTACCGGGCGCGGCAACTCCCTTGCCGTCTTTCTTGAAGTTCTTCTTACCCTTGCCTTTCTTGAACTTAGTGGTTTTATTCACCATCAACACTTGATGTTCCTTTTTGATCTCCACCTCCGCTGATTTCAGCATTGAATATACCTCAGGAATGGTCTTTTCCATCCCCTGCATATTGAAGTTCATCACAAAGCTCTTGTAGCTAGGTGGGAGCGACTGAAGGATTCTGTCAACGACCGCGTCATCCGGGAGATTAACTCCCAGCTGAGACAAGCGGTTGTGCAACCCAGACATTTTGAGTATGTGTTCGCTGACGGAACTATTCTCCTCCATCTTACAACTGTAGAACTTGTCGGAGACTTCATATCTCTCGACCCGGGCATGAGCTTGGAAAACCATTTTCAGCTCTTGGAACATCTCATATGCTCTGTGCTGCTCAAAACGCTTTTGGAGCCCCGGTTCTAAGCTGTAAAGCATGCCGCACTGAACCAGGGAGTAATCATCACTACGTGACTGCCAGGCGTTCAGAACGTCTTGAGTTGCTGGGAAAACAGGTGCATCACCTAGCGGTGCTTCAAGGACATATGCTTTCTTGGCAGCTATGAGGATAATCCTCAGGTTACGGACCCAGTCCGTGTAGTTGCTACCATCGTCTTTCAGCTTGGTTTTCTCTAGGAACGCGTTGAAGTTGAAAGCAACGTTAGCGTGGGCCATTTGATCTACAAGACATATTGTAAAGGTTTTAGACTAAGTTCATGATAATTAAGTTCATCTAATCAAATTATTAATGAACTCCCTCTCAGACAGACATCCCTCTAGTCATCTAAGTGATACATGATCCGAGTCAACTAGGCCGTGCCCGATCATCACGTGAGACGGACTAGTCATCATCGGTGAACATCTTCATATTGATCGTATCTGCTATACGACTCATGTTCGACCTTTCGGTCTCTTGTGTTCCGAGGCCATGTCTGTACATGCTAGGCTCGTCAAGTCAACCTAAGTGTATTGTGTGTGTAAATCTGGCTTACACCCGTTGTATGCGAACGTTAGAACCTATCACACCCGATCATCACGTGGTGCTTCGGAACAACGAACCTTCGCAACGGTGCACAGTTAGGGGGAACACTTTCTTGAAATTTTAGCGAGGGATCATCTTATTTATGCTACCGTCATTCTAAGCAAATAAGATGTAAAACATGATAAACATCACATGCAATCAAATAGTGACATGATATGGCCAATATCATTTTGCTCCTTTTGATCTCCATCTTCGGGGTGCCATGTTCATCATCATCGCCGGCATGACACCATGATCTCCATCATCGTGTCTTCATGAAGTTGTCTCGCCAACTATTACTTCTACTACTATGGCTAACTGTTAGCAATAAAGTAAAGTAATTACATGACGTTTCAGTTGACACGTAGGTCATAAATAAATTAAGACAACTCCTATGGCTCCTGCCGGTTGTCATATTCATCGACATGCAAGTCGTGATTCCTATTACAAGAACATGATCAATCTCATACATCACATATATCATTCATCACATCCTTTTGGCCATATCACATCACATGACACTTGCTGCAAAAACAAGTTAGACGTCCTCTAATTGTTGTTGCAAACTTTTACGTGGCTGCTATAGGTTTGTAGCAAGAACGATTCTTACCTACGCCAAAACCACAACGTGATATGCCAATTTCTATTTACCCTTCATAAGGACCCTTTTCATCGAATCCTATCCGACTAAAGTCGGAGAGACAGACACCCGCTAGCCACCTTATGCAACTAGTGCATGTCAGTCGGTGGAACCTGTCTCACGTAAGCGTACGTGTAAGGTCGGTCCGGGGCGCTTCATCCCACGATGCCGCCGAATCAAGATAAGACTAGTAACAGCAAGTAAATTGACAAAATCGACGCCCACAACAACTTGTGTTCTACTCGTGCATAGAAACTACGCATAGACCTAGCTCATGATGCCACTGTTGGGGAACATAGCAATAATTCAAAATTTTCTACGCATCACCAAGATCAATCTATGGAGTTTACTAGCAACGAGAGGGGACGAGTGCATCTACATACCCTTGTAGATCGCGAGCGGAAGCATTCAAGAGAACGGGGTTGATGGAGTCGTACTCGTCGTGATCCAAATCACCGATGATCCAAGCGCCGAACAGACGGCACCTCCGCGTTCAACACACGTATGAAGCGGTGACGTCTCCCACGCCTTGATCCAGCAAGGAGGAGGGAGAGGTTGAGGAAGAAGGCTCCAACAGCAGCACGACGGCGTGGTGGTGGTGGAGTGACAGTTTCTCCGGCAAGGCTTCGCCAAGCACACCCGGAGGAGGAGAGGTGTTGGGGAGGGGAGGGGCTGCGCCTTGGGAAAGGTGTGGCTGTCCTCCCACCCCTCCACTATATATAGGGGAAAGGGAGAGGGGGGCCGGCCCCCTTAGATCCCATCTGGTGGGAGGGGCGGCGGCCAGCGGGAGGTGGCTTGCCCCCCAAGCAAGGGGGGGCGCCCCCCTTTAGGGTTCCCCCCAAACCCTAGGCGCATGGGCCCTAGGGGGGGTTGGCGCCCAGCCCACTTAGGGCTGGTTCCCTTCCACCTACAGCCCATAAGGCCCTCCGGGGCAGGTGGACCCTCCCGGTGGACCCCCGGAACCCCTTCGGTGGTCCCGGCACAATACCGGCATACCCCCGAACACTTCCGGTGACCGTATGGTGACTTCCCATATATAAATCTTTACCTCCGGACCATTCCGGAACTCCTCGTGACGTCCGGGATCTCATCTGGGACTCCGAACAACATTCGGTAATCACATACAAACCTTCCTTATAACCCTAGCGTCATCGAACCTTAAGTGTGTAGACCCTACGGGTTCGGGAATCATGCAGACATGACTGAGACACCTCTCTAGCCAATAACCAACAGCGGGATCTGGATACCCATGTTGGCTCCCACATGTTCCACGATGATCTCGTCAGATAAACCATGATGTCGAGGATTCAAGCAATCCCGTATACAATTCCCTTTATCAATCGGTACGTTACTTGCCCGAGATTCGATCGTCGGTATCCCAATACCTCGTTCAATCTCGTTACCGGCAAGTCACTTTACTCGTTCCGTAATGCATGATCCCGTGACTAACTACTTAGTCACATTGAGCTCATTATGATGATGCAATACCGAGTGGGCCCAGAGATACCTCTCCGTCATACGGAGTGACAAATCCCAGTCTCGATCCGTGCCAACCCAACAGACACTTTCGGAGATACCTGTAGTGCACCTTTATAGCCACCCAGTTACGTTGTGATGTTTGGTACACCCAAATCATTCTACGGTGTCCGGGAGTTGCACGATCTCATGGTCTAAAGAAATGATACTTGACATTAGAAAAGCTTTAGTAAACGAACTACACGATCTAGTGCTATGCTTAGGATTTGGGTCTTGTCCATCACATCATTCTCCTAATGACGTGATCCCATTATCAATGACATCCAATGTCCATGGTCAGGAAACCGTAACCATCTATTGATCAACGAGCTAGTCAACTAGGGGCTCACTAGGGACACGTTATGGTCTATGTGTTCACACATGTATTACGATTTACGGATAACACAATTATAGCATGAAAAATAGACAATTATCATGAACAAGGAAATATAATAATAACCATTTTATTATTGCCTCTAGGGCATATTTCCAACACTTCTTTCTTTAGTCCCAAATGCCCACTTTTAGTCCCTAAAAGTCCCTCCTGTTTGGTTTAGATGGGACTGACACGGAGTTTTTTTAGTCCCTCCACCTAAATGTCCCTGTAAACAAACACCCTCTAATAATACCGCTGGAAAATTGATGCAATGCCACAGTTAAAAGAAAATTACATGTTTAACAAATTTTATTGTTAATATAATCTCTCTGTTAATATAAATCAATGCCACCGTTTGAGAAATGCTACTGGCTTGCTTTCTTTCCCATTTAGATAAGGTAGATGCTTCATTTTGTTGGCTTCTGTGTCATCCACCGTTATTGACCACTAGTTGTTTCCTTTGCACCTTTGTGTAAACAGGGTTATCTACTTCACCTTGTTGCCATTGTGACCTTTTGTTGCACTGCTCAAAACACTTTTGTTTTAAGAGTGTTTTATGCAGTTCAACCAAAATGTCACACCGACAACGTTGCTTGATTGCTTGATCTTAGTGGAACTGCACAAGAGGAGATCTTACTTCCTATCCATGTTGGCAAATTTGGTTCAGATCTTCTTATTGTGAGTTGTTTGAATTCCGCGTCATGAGAGGTCAGTACTAGCCTTCTTTCACATGATTCTGCAGTGTGCTTTCATATGTTGTGCTACTTGTACGGTAATGTTGCTTGATTTTAGTGAACTGCACAAATGGAGACAAGAATTCCAATCTGTATGTGCACCGTAATATCCCATTGAGGTAAGATAAGGGTATTTCACAACTGTTGGCCTGTATTTTGCCACTTTCGTCAGAAAATTAATGTCATTGTTTAGTGCTATACTTGTGCAACCTAATTGACATGCCAAATCTTACATTGAAGGCGAAGCTTGTCTGTTATTGAACCAAGTGATGAAGGGGAAGAACAAGCAGAAGAAAAACAAAAATCAACTCCTGGTGCTGTAATGAAGCACTGGAATTGTGATGACACAAGTAATGATATAGTTTTGCATCTTAATTTATTGCTATGGCTGGAACGAGCAATTGTTTTGCCACTCATTTGATGCCACTCTTAATGTAATACGTAATTATCTCTACTTGTGCAAACAGGGATCTTCTTTGAAGATACCATATATTTTAGTGGAACTGCACAAGAAGATGTTGGAAACATTAATCTAATCGAGGAGTATATAGTAAGCATGGCCACCACAGTAGATAGCAACAGATGGTTCCGGAGAAGTGCTTCATCTGTATGCTCTACACAATAAGCCTCCTGACAAAGGTTGGTACTCACCCACTGATTTCATCCATATGACTGAGCTTTGTCATCTCTATTGGTGTTGTCCTACTGTTTAGATACTGTCATCAAAAAGTGGTATTGTCCTTGAGAAGTGCTTCATCTGTGCTGTTTTAAATATTTCCTTTCCTTTTTTTCGAGCAAATAGGGATGCTAGCATTTAGTTATCCTCTTGTCTTTGCACAACAGGATCATCCTCCTCTGAAGAAGAATATGGAGTACGTGAAGTGACTAGTTCCGATTATGCCAGGATGAAGAAGCCCCGTCTATCTTCTCATCAGAAGGAGCAGTTGAAGGATGGTTACATTAACCCCCACAAGACCAAACTAACTTCAGCTCAGAAGGACTGACAAATCTCCATTTTCTTGCTGTGATGCGCGAGTACAATGTTGTTCTAGGATTCTTTCCGGTGAGTTCCATTTTTGTAAAAGTGTGCTCTACATGGACCATGTAGGTGCCTGTTTAAACTGTCAATTCATAGTACATTTTGCTTTATACTAATCACTTTTTTTGTATTTGTGCAAACAGGGGTGCTCAGCTTGATTTCAATGGGAACTGCACAAAATGTTCATGAATACATCGAATCATTCATTTCCACCACAAGAAAGGAGGTGCCGATAAGTTCAAGGCGTTGCAACATATAAGGGCGAAATCATACAAGCTACGCGCGAATTTGGTTGATTTTGGTGGAACTGCACAAAAAGAACAGCTGGTTTATTTAGCATGAGGTGCCATGTCAATGTCCGAACTGATGGCAAACCCTGCCCATTCCACAATCATATGCATTTGATATTTTGGAATGGGAAAACCTTGTCAAATTTTGCTCATTGATTTTAGCAAGAAGACATGCGTTTGATATTTTCGAATGGGACGCCTTTTGTTGTCAGCATCGTTGATCCATTTTTTCTTTATTCTTTAGTTGTGAAGTAAATATTGGCTCTGACATGTGAATCGCTGAGATGCATAATCATCGATTGTTTTGAATGTTCTCTATGACATGTGAATCGCTGTGATTGCAATGTCAACTGAAGTGCTCAAGTTCTCTAGCAAATGACTGTATCTCATGAGCTTGCTCAACCACGGAGCGCTCTTCAATCATCCTGTAATCATAGAATTGCTCCATGATGTACAGCTCAGTGCCAGCAACCGGAGGGTAGCAGCAGTGGCCTTACTTGGACCCGAGCGGCGGCGACCTATCGTGTTCTACTCTTCCTCGTTTTCTGTGTGGCGCGGCCTCGGCGGAGCCGGCGATGTCCTCTGTCTCGTTGCCGGCGGGCGGCGCCTCGGCGGAGCAGGGGAAAATCCTCCCCCTCATTGCCGGCAGGGTGGGGCCTTGGCGGAGCCGGCGGTGTCCTCTGCCTCGTTGTTGGCGCCACAGGGTCTCGGCGGAGCAGGGCCTCGTCGACGCCAGGGGAGCGGGGACTCGTCGGAGCCGGCATTGTCCTCTGCCTCGTCCTCGGTCTCGCCAAACAGCGCCTCGGCCGCTTCATCGCCCTCTTTGTAGGCGGCCGCAGCCTCCGCCACCCGCATGCGGTACCGCCAGCGCTCGAGGCGGCCCTCACGGGCGGAGCGGTACGAGTCAAGCAGCGCCTCCTGCTCCGCCCGCTCCGCGGCGATCTGCTCCTCCACCTGCAGGTGCTTCTGGAGGAGATGGTGGTTGTAGGCGCCGTTGGCCTGCGCCTCCCAGAACTGCTCCTCACGCTTCTGCCTCACCGTGTCCATATATTGGGCACGGGCTTCGCCGATGGTCATGGTGCAATGCACCGGCGAGGATGGCGCGGAGGAGGGGGTTGGCGCCTGATCGTCGACTACCATGTTCTCCATTGGGACATCGTTGTCCTCCGGCTGCCTGCCGGCCGGCCAGTCGGCAGCAATGGCTGCCATCTCCGTGGGTCCGTCGTCCGCCCATCCCGAAGAGCGTTGGAGCGCGAGGAAGCCATGGTGGGCAGTAGTGGTGTGGACAGGAGAATAGGAACGGATGCGGATGACTGCGGCTATGGCCGGCGCAGCAGTTCATATAGCAATGGTGGGCGGCGGAGGGACGGACGTGTGGCACCGGAGTAGCCGCCTCGGCAACTGCGTATCATTAATGTGGGCAGCAGAAGGACGGACGGACGACACTTGTGTCGTTTGAAGGCGGAGCAATCGCATGCACAGGGAAGCGGGGCGGGCGTCGCTGACTGCTTCGGGCAGAAAGCGCGCGTGGGCGAGGGAGGCGGTCTGGGTGGGCCAGGGCAGTCAGACCCGTGCTTGGCAGCAGGTCGGTCCAGCAGCCGGACATGCTGGCTCGCCAGCTACCTCGCCGAGCTGAGCGAGGACAATCAGACGATGGACGTAGCTTCCGACCAGGAGTCGGCGCCACTGTCCAAGCCGGTTCATGCCGTGTTCACCATAGAGCAGGTGCGACCGCACTTCGACGCCCTAATGGCGGAAGAGCTACTAGCACAGGAGGACCTGTGCTGCAACCTCCGTCTCCTCAACGAGCACCGGTGAACAAGCGAATGACAATGTCGTCGCAGACATGTGGCCCTATGATCCTGGCTTCCCGAATGAGCAGCGGGCGTTGTATCAGACCATCCGTAGGGCCCGTGAGCCCCTCTCTATCATCCTTCGAGTTGTTGCGCTCGTCGTGGCGCCGCCGTCTCGCGTGGTCAACATAGTCAACGGACATGAGGATGAGGAGATGACTTTACTTGGAGAGGATGACAGCAAGTGCCTCCTTATTATTATATAAAACTATAAAATTTTTTGCTTCCTCCTGGTTTCCTGACATCACGGTCCCACACCATTGTCAACCTATGTAGTCAATAAACGAGAGAATTGCATAAGAAGCGGTCGACAGTTGGGACCAAGCAGCTCGAGCAGTATTTGTGTTTTTGAGGTGTGAGCACTGCAGAGTTTTACTTGAGCGATGTTTAGCCCAGATATTAATTTTTCTCCTCTGAACAACAACGAAAACATCGCTGCAGCTATTAACTGGGTGGGTTGTGGCCCGTATAGCCCAGGCCAGATATTATTTTTTTCAAGTTGAAAATGGTTAGCCCAGCTATACTTTTTTTTAGGAATACCCAGACAAGGTCAAGTTGTTATTCTCCGCCCCGCTGGGCTGCAAATCTTTCCTAGGAGGGTGCATTAGGCTTAACAAGAAAATGGGTTTTAAGAAATAATAAATGGGATGTAATTATAAAAACTGGGCAGTAACTATAAAAAATGCACCAAACACGTAATTACTTTATAAAATATTATTTTTGGATATTGAAAATTTTAATTTCATTAATTGTTGCGAGCGCAATATTTCGTTGGATTTTTACGTAATATAAATTTATATTGAAATTGTATTTAATCTGACTAGAAATTTCGGGATAAAAATATTTCGGATCCCATCAAAATGTGGGAAATTTTATTAAATTCTGTTTTGAACGGTTGGTTGAAATGGGCTGTACTTTTAACAAACTGTAAATGGACTGTAGTAAATTCCATTAGAATTCAAAAATTGGCTGCACATTCTTACAAATCACAAATTGGCTATAAGTTCTCTGCCACACACTTGTGGCCTTACTAAGTTGACGCGTCCCCTCAAAAATAAGAGAGTTGACGCGTATGCAAGGCTTTGTCAACTTATAGTCAACACACGGTTCTTGCAGCAGTGGCCGTTGGATGTCCATCCAACGGATGTCGTGCTTCTTCTTCAATCTCGGATATTCTAGCTTCACCCGCCCAAAAAATGATTCTTCCCCCTGACATCTGGGGCGCACCATTTCGGAAGCTGGCCTGTGGGCCTACTAAGTTGACGCGTACCAAGGGCTTTGTCAACTTAGTCAATATAAACGATTCTAGCTGCAGTAACCGTACGACGTCCATCCAACGGTCGTAGTGCTTCTTCAACCTCTTGTCTTCTTGCTCCAGCCGCCCAAAGCAGCACCGGTCGTGCCGCATGCTCCTGCCTCCCATGGCCGGCTGTGCTTCCGCAGAGGCCTCACCGCCCCTACTATTCCCACCGCTGGCCAGGCCCTGCGGCGACGGCAGCCTCACACCGCAGCCGAATCAGTGAACCCTCGTACTCCTCTCCGCGCGGGCTTCCACTGCCACGTCTTCCCCGGCTCCGCGTCGTCCCCTTCCTAGGCCTCGCCGTCGTCCATCGCCCTGGTGCTCTCGGCGCGGCGTGGTCAACGTGGTCAAGGAACGGCTTCCCCATCGCACGTGGACTGTACGTGGAGAGGCTGACAGCTGGGTCCTCGACGGCAGCAAGGAAGTGCCTCCTTATTACGTGGAAAATAATGATTCCTCCACCTGACAGCAGGGACCCACCGGACGGGCCACCGTATTTCATGAAAAAAACGTTTCCCCCCTGACTCCTTGGACCCACCGGACGGGCCACCGTATTGCGCGAAAAAAATGTCCCCCTCCCCCCCCCCCCCCGCTGTCAGCTCGGACCCACCGGAAGTGCCTCCTTATTACGCACAAAAAAATAATACTCCCCCTGCTGGTTGGGACCCACCTTGGTGGGAGGCTGACTTGTGGGCCTACTAAGTTGACGGGGACAGAGTGCTTTGTCAACTTAGTCAATATGAACAATTCTAGCTCCAGTGATCGTACGATGTCCATCCAACGGCCGTAGTGCTTCTTCAACCTCTGGTCTTCTTGCTCCAGCTGCCCAAACCAACGCCGGTCGTGCCTCGTGCTCCTGCCTTCCGTGGCCGGCTGCGATGTGGCGGAGGCCTCACCGCCCCCTACTACTCCCACCGCTGGCCAGACCATCCCTCTACTCACCCACACCCCCTGTTATTCTGCGGCGACGCCAGCCTCACACCGCAACAAACCAGTGAACCCTCGTACTCCTCTACTCGTGGGCATCCACTGCCGCATCTTTCCCGGCTCCGCGTCGTCCCCTTCCTAGGCCTCGCCGTCGTCCACCGCCCGGGTGCTCTCGGCGTGGCATGGTCAACGTGGTCAAGGAACGGCTTCCATCGGACATGGACTGTACGTGGAGAGGCTGACAGCTGGGTCCACGGCCGCAGCAAGGAAGTGCCTCCTTATTATGTGCAAAATAATTATTCCTCCACCTAACAGCGGGGACCCACCGGACGGGCCACCGTATTTCGCGAAAAAAGCGTTTCCCCCTGACTGCTGGGACCCACCAGCTACATCTTCGCACGCAAGGAAGTGCGTCCGGGCAAAAAAACGATTCGCCCCCCTGACTGCTGGGACCCACCAGCTACATCTTTGCATGCAAGGAAGTGCCTGACAGTCTGGACCCACCTTGTCGAATCGTACATAGCGTTGTCATTCTGGTCGGATGGACGCGAACGTGTACGTACATACTGGTCGATGTAGAGGCACGCACGTGTCGTAGTAGAGGCGCGCACGTAGCATGTACACGTACGTACAGCGGCCAGTGTGCAAGAAAGAAAATACGGCCACGTACGTACATACGGGCAGGGTCTCGAACGCCTACTCGCGCATACGTACGGCCAAGGCTCGTGTACATGGCTGGGTCGGAACGGAGAAACAGCATCGTCGTCGTGTTCATGGGGAGCCAATCGGCTGGGTCAGAACGGAATGCGTCGTCGTGTTCATCGGGAGGGCTTGGACGGAACAACCGATGAAAACGAGGCATGGCGTACCACAGAACGGAGGAAATAGAATTGTGTTCGACCGGCCACGTTCGAAACGGGATCCTATTCATTGGAAGGGGTCTGGCGTACCGCAAAACGGAGGAAACGGACCTCCTACGGTCGAAACGGGGGTCCTGTTGATCGGGAGGGGTGTGGCGTACCGCAAAACGGAGGAAACGGACTTGTGTTGGAGCGCTACGGTCGAAACGGGGGTCCTGTTCTCGGCAGGGGTGTGGCGTACCGCAAAACGGGACTCCACGGGATACTGTTCATCTCCACCGTCGACCCCCTCCAGCCTCCACGGGCTACTGTTCATCCACTGTCGACCTCCTCCAGCCTCCACCTGCGACTGTTCATCCACGGGCTCCTGTTCATCCAGCCTCCACCGCGCGCTACTCCGCCAGCTACTGTTCAACCAGCCCTCTCCACGGGCTCCTGTTCAACCACCCCTCCACGGGCTACTGTTCATCCAGCCCTCCACCGTCTACTGTTCATCCTGCCCTCCACGGGGTGGTCATGTTCATCCTGCCCTCCACGGGGTCCTGTTCATCCAGCCCCAACCGGCTTGATCGATCGGGGTCCTGTTCATCCAGAGGCAACGCCACGGGGTCCTGTTCATCCACCCCCACCAGGAACTGTTCATCCAAACCCCCTCCCAGCAACGCTCACTGTTCATCCAGAGGCAGCATCGATCGGCTTCAGTTAGCAGCAGCAGCGAAGGAATCGCTCGATCGGGTTCAGTTAACAGCCATCGATCGATCGCTTGGGTTCAGTAACGCGTAGCCTGCAGTGCAATCGCTCGGGTTCAGTTAGAGCCCAACGCCTCGCACCCACGCGCATGCGTGTACGAGAGAAACGCGCATCGCTCGGTCCCGACCACCCACCGTAACCGGGAACACCCCGATATTTTCCTCGCCCTCGCTTCTACCACGGTTTTTTCCGTCATGGACGGCCGAAAGAATGTCATGCAGCTGCATCTCCGCCCCGCCCAGGACGAAAAGCCCATTTTCTGTCATGATTTTTTGTCATAGAAGTAGGACCCCACCACATCTATGATGATACTGTGTTTTGTCACAATTATCGTCATAGAAGTGTCATAAGTATGATAGAAAAGATTTTCGTTCGGCCCAAAATGTCACGGATGTGTCTTTTTTTTGTAGTGATACCTCGGCGTCCGGCAGCGGTCGTGGGGGGCATGGGTGGCGGAGGTCACCGACCGGCAGACCCACAAGAGAAAGTGACTTGGGTCGTTCCACACGGCGAAGCTTGCGGAGATGGAGTATGACCAGTGGCAAGTCTGGTTCCATGGCTCCACCGCACGGGTCAACTTTCTATTTGGGACGGCGCCGGTCCACCTCGACCGGCCGGCGCCAGGGGAGGTGAGCACGGCGATGGCTCGGGAGCGCCTCGAGGCGGAGGCCGCCGACGAGGCATACGTAGAGGACCTCCACCACTAGCACCCCGAGCTCGTGGAGGCGGAGTGGGCGGTATTCACCGACAATGGCGGGGAGGTCATCATCATCTCGGACGACGAGGTGCAAGACGGCGATGAGGGCGGCGAGGAAGAGAGTTCGACGTTGAGGAGTGGCGGAGCATCTTCCCCGGCTGTGACGACGACGGCACCGGCCCGGACCCATGTCTCACCAGCGGTGGCCTATCGAGGAAGGATTGGCTCAACCTCCACTATGGCCAATGAGTAGTCTAGTGTAGTTTAAGTTTAGTAGTAAGTTTGAATTTATGTTTAATGTTCGGTTATCAAGACTATGTTGAACTTATATTTAAATTTATGCAAATTTTGGTTGAGACTAGATTGAATTTATGCAAATTTATGTTTACTCCGCTAAGTTTAGGGGATCGGCTAGAACCAACCAAAACTTAGTGGAGTATAAATACTCCACTAAGGTTTACTCGGCGGGATGCTTCTCTATTTTTTAGGGATTGGTTAAAAATGCCCTAACAAACTCAAGCATCTCATATTTTATTGGATTTCTGTTGAAGCTTCTCTAATTGTTTTGAATTCTATTTTAAATGGAACATGTCATCCTACCAAAGCACAAAATCCGCACTCAGGCTTTTTGCCAAAGGTAAATGCAAACTAATACATCCATCGCCGACAAGGAATACCGATGTTGTACATTCTGACCCTACGGAGAGAACGACGAGACCAGAAGGCACACATGCATGCAATGCATTAATACTCACACAAGTTGGAACCAAGCTGCTGGCAATTGAATACAGAGATACGGTTGCTGGCCGAGAGCTTTCGTACCGGCTAATTGAATTGCCAGTACCGCGTCTCAACTGGTACAACGCCTCGAAGCTATTGGCAAATGGGGGACTACTCGTCTCGATCGGGTGGCCGTTGCATTGCACTGCTGAGCGCGACGGCAATCATGTCTCGGCCACGATACACCATGCTCTCTGAAAAAAGTACACCATGCTGATGTACATTTACATGCACGTGCGGCGGTCTGAAAATATAACAAAATTTCTTGTATACTTGATAAGCACTTCAAGCAGCATGCAGGACACTGCCAATGATCTTCCTATCTGAAGGTGCAGTACTAGCTTACCCGAAAAAAAAAAGGTGCGGTACTAGCTCTTCAGGAAATCAGAAGTCGAATGGTAACTTTCCGTGGTGCAGCCAAATGGTATGAACTATGCTGGCATATGAATGCAGATGGCCCATGAGAAAATTTGAGGCATTTACATTAATTTTTTCTCCCATGTAAGTTATCACTGGTGGGCCTCAAGAAATTGAAATGCTTCATCAAGGAACAGAAAATAGAGACTCTAGTACATATGCCTCTCTAATTTTCACTCTAATTTTTTCAGCTTTTTACACCAGTCCACACATTTTCTTCCCAAACACCAACCTCTTGCAGAGGATCCCGCTTCTCCACCCGAACTTAATTCTCCTGACATCCGATCCTACATGGCATGCGAGGCATCACCCTGAGGCTATGCACCGGCCAATGCCCTTAAATCCAGCCAATTTGTAGTTGCTACGTATCACGTAGCATCTTTAGCTGATCGACAGCGAAATGAAGCGCACCTTTGCATGTTTGTGACATGGACAATCCTACACTTATGAATAGTTACGTAAGGTTTTATGTAACCTTCCCTGAATAATTCTCCCACTCCTGATTTTAACTTGGGTGGGCCCCACCTCCCCCTAATCCCAATCACAAATTGACATCTGGCTAATTATGTAAGATTACGTTAAACTTCTTTGTAAGTATAGCATTACCCTTGTGACACCGGTGCCAGCGACACTATCCAGGTTTTATATGTGGGAATGCTGGTTTTAGTGGGTTCAGTATGTTTCTCTTTTCCGCCTTCCTTACAAAAAGCGTGCGAAGTGTTTGTGATCGAGTCGTTCATCACTTAATGGAATGTGCTACATCTTTTTTTGGGCAAAAAGATCAGATATATTACAAGGGTGTGTCTAGGGCACATCTAGATATGCCCTAATTATTGCACATCTAAATGACTAAATCAAGCATAGAAAGAAAACGAAAAGTAAAAAAGGAAATACCCACACGAATCTCCGGGTAGGATCAATGACTTAGGGTTTAGGTGTGCAATACTTATGGCACGTGTAGATGTGCTTTAGCAAAACTGATATTACAAAGATTCACCGAAAGTATAAAACACCTCAAAGATAATAAAAATTACATCGGGGGCCATGGACCAGCGAACGACCATTCCCGCATAAATCCCCTTAAACAGAAGTCCCCTCCCCGTCACCAGCCGCTGGAGCGGAAGGCAGAGGGAAGGTGAATCCACGAGCTAGCTGGCCTAGATCGAGGGGAGGTAGGCTTTCCCTAGTCGTCCTAATTGACTAGTCTTTTGAAAAGATCGACGGGATGATAAGCCGTTGGATCTACTCGCGACAGTCGTTCAATCCTATTGTTTGCAATATGAGTCATGTTATGCTGGGAGGTTTGCAAACAAGATTCATGTTGCATTTGTAGATTCACAAGATGAGTGCTTTGCAACACGAGTCATGTTGCACTCAGAGGTTCTCAACATGACCCACGTTGCACTCGGAGGTTTGCAGCTAGATCTTTCCAACACGAGTCATGTTACCACCGCAACCTATTCCTCCTCGCCGTGCAGTCGTCGCCACGCCAACGTCATTGTCGTTGCAAAAAACAGTCGCTGCTGTTGCAATATGTCCACCCTCGCCTCGTAGAAGTTGTCGATCTCTCTGGCATCTACAACCTCGGTCATCATCACCATCGAAGCAACGTCGTCGCGCCCTTGGGGACTTGGACCTCAAGCATGGATCCAAAGCAGCAGTGACCCGTGGCTGCCTTGTAGCATTGCCATCGTCGTCGAAAACACCCGTCGCCCCCGCGGCCGTGGTGGTCGTTGGCATTGCAACAATGGTGGCCGCCGCCAGCCAGCCATTGGAGCGCGGCTCGCAATGACGTTACCGCCCCTTTCAAATTTGGAACACTTTTTCTATTTTTTCTGAATTCATGAATATTTTTTGAAATTGGTGTTTTTTTTTCAAATTTCAAACACTTTTTAAACCATGATTTTTTTGAATTACTGAACTTATCCACATTCCTAACAATTTTTAAATTGGTGAACACCTTTTAAAATTCATGATTTGTTTTTGCAATTTCATGACCTTTTCAAAATTTATGATCTTTTTCCAAATTCACAGACATTTTTTTAACTTCATGAATATTTTTTTAAATTTATGAAATTTCTTTCAAATCTATGATCTACTTTAAAATTAACAAAAAAATCTAAAAATAGCCCGAGCAAAATATATATAAGAATGAAGTGAAAAAAGGTAAGAAAATGTATACACTGGCGACTTTGCTATCTGGGCCAGGCCCATGTAACAGGACAGGTTTGAGCAATGTGTAGTGCTCGCGACAGGTGACACATAGCAGCACTCCAGTTTTTAGGGGAAGCAGGCCATTTCCTATTTGGCACCTCTAGCACCGGATACAACCTATTGTACGCGGCGACACCCCCCCTCCAGCCTGGGTGCCCATTTACATTTTTTTTCGTTTCTTTGAACTTAAAAAGAATGGGCGTATGTGGGACTCGATCTCACGTTCAGAACTAACCGCGATAACCACCTGGGACACATCAACTTCCATGGCTAATCCTCACAAAAAAAAACCTTCCATGGCTACCCATTGTTTATTCACTCTTCGTTGTATGTCAACTTGTAACACTAAAAGAGGATTTTGGTTTTTCTTTTCCTTTCCTTTTTTGGCCTGTTTTTCTTTGGTTTTTAATTTCTTTTCCTGTTTTCTATTCCCATCTTTAAATTTGTGACCTTTTTTCCAAATCCGCGTACTTGTTTTCAGATTCTGCTAACTTTCTAGTGAATGTTCCTCAATTTGTAATGAAATTCTTTCAAATCTGAGTACTTTTTTCAGTTTTCTACAACTTTGTTTAGTGAATTTTTTTTCCAAAATCTGTGAACATTTATCAAATTGGTGTACCATTTATTTCAAAGTCGTTGAACATTTTTCGAATCCAGGAATTTTTTTGGAAATCCGTGAAATGTTTCTCAAATTTGTTAACTTTTTGAGGAAAAACTGGTTTTTTTTATTGGAGAAAATTTTCTTCAAAATCAAAGTGAACTTCTCTTTAAATTCATGATCTATTTTTTTTCAAAATCAATGGATTTTTTTGTTTTTGTGAATTGTTTTCCAAAATCGACGAACTTTTTTCAAAATTAACCAATTTTTTCAAGGTTGTGAACATTTTTTCTTCAAAATCAATGAACTTTATTAAAATTTATGAACTTTTCTTTGAAATTGATGAACTTTTTTTCAAAATCCATGAGTCATTTCCAAATTCATGAACCTTTTTCAAATTTTCAAACCTTTTCAAATTCATGAACTTTTTACACAAACTTTTTTCATAACACATGATTTTTTTAATTTTTTACCATATTTGGAAATTTAACCGTAGAAACCCGATGGATTTTTCCAAAAGCATGAAACCAACAAGCAAAAGGCGAGCAGAAAAAACAGTGAACTGGATTAACCGAGCAGCGAGCAAAGTAGAGATCTGTCATTTTTTTTAAAGAGAGCTGTGACCGATTGAGGGTGACTGAGTGAACAGCGACCCTGATATCACAAGGTTGGGCAAGTGCTTAACTAGGCCAAGGCCCATGGTGACACGCCGAGGAGCTCTCATGAAGCAGCACTCCTCATATTTGGGAGCTCCTACTCAGCGCTTATAATGCTGGTTACCGTACTGACGCTCACCCGTGCGATCTCTTAGACCGGCCCATTAGCATGAGCGCTCGCTTGGCTTGATCACTCAACAGCAGGATCGAGTGGAGTGGTCTTATTTGGAAGCAATCTTGACCAAGTTGGGTTTCAATCCTCATTGGATTTCTGTGGTCATGAGTATGGTGAGCTCTATAACTTTCTCAGTCTTATTTAATGGCAAAAGGCTAGAAGAGTTTAAACCATCAAGAGGTATCCGACAGGGAGATCCTCTTTCACCCTATCTATTCTTACTGGCAGCAGAGGGCCTTTCGTGCCTCCTAAAAGCTAATGCTCAATCATCTAATCTGAGTGGAATAAAAGTGGCAGAGACTGCTCCGGCAGTTAGTCACCTTCTTTTTGCAGATGATAGCCTACTGTTTTTTTAGAGCAAGCCGTGAAGGGGCGGAAGAATTGTCAAACCTTTTGGATATTTACTGTAATGCATCAGGTCAAAGAATTAATCGTGACAAGTCCTCAGTTTTCTTTAGCAAGGGATGCCCAGAAGCCCTGAGAGAGGAGGTAAAAACTTCCCTGGGTGTTACTAAAGAGGCTCTTAATGATAGATACCTTGGCATGCCGACTGATGTTGGAAAATCAATAAATGGAACCTTTAAATATCTAAAAGACAGAGTTTGGAAAAAGGTCCAGGGGTGGTTGGAAAAGATGTTGTCGGTAGGAGGAAAAGAGGTGTTGATCAAATCTGTTGTTCAAGCTATCCCAGTGTACTCAATGTCATGCTTTAAGCTCCCGAGAGGTCTTTGCGAACATATCAACTCCATCATCCGCAAATTCTGGTGGGGGAGCAAGAATGGAAGCCGCAAAGTAGCATGGGTTTCTTGGGATGTTATGTGTCAGCCAAGGAACATGGGGGACTTGGTTTTCGTGATCTTGAACTTTTTAATTTAGCATTGCTAGCAAGACAGGCCTGGAGAGTGCTTCAGGACCCACTTTCATTGAGTTCCAGAATTTTGAAGAGTGTATACTTCCCTAAAACAAATATTTTAGAGGCTCCTTTGGGGAGTCACCCCTCGCAGATATGGCGATCTATACTTGAGGGGAGAGATGTGCTGGCTCAAGGCCTTATACGCAGGATTGGTAACGGGGCTACTACTGAGATATGGCGACACAATTGGCTACCCAGAGAGACAACGATGAGGCCTATTACATCACCGCCATCTTTGGGGCCTATTTTTGTTAGCGAGCTTATTGATGAGACATCTGCTAAATGGAGGGAGGAGCTGGTTCATGACATTTTTCTGCCAATGGATGCTGCAACTATCTTGGATATACCTCTTTGTACACGGCAGGTCCAGGATTTTTGGGCATGGAGTAAGGAGAAGAGAGGAACATTTAGTGTCCGTTCTGCATACAGACTGCTGGTTCATACTAAGTTTACCAGGGGTAGCTGGCTGGAGGAAACAGCGGGATCCTCAACGAATGAACGAACATCAAAGGACTGGACAGCTCTATGGGGTACTCAAGTTCCAGCCAAGGTCAAACTTTTTCTATGGAGACTTGCCCTCCATTCGCTGCCTACAAATGATGTCAGGGCCAGACGCAAAATGGCTAACCATCCGAGGTGCAGTTTGTGCGGTATGCAAGATTCATGGAAGCATGCGCTGCTTGAATGTTCGTCGTCAAGATGTGTATGGGCTTTGGCAGATTCAGAAATGGTGGAACATATGATGCACACGAATGAGAACAACGCCCGGAACTGGCTATTTTCATTGAAGGCTACGCTATCGCATGTGGAATTTGTACAACTTACAGTAACGCTGTGGGCGATTTGGTTTGCCCGCCGTAAGGCGATCCATGAAGCAGAATATCAATCTCCCATGACAACACATCTGTTTGTAAACAGGTTCATTGAGGATCTGGCCTTCATTGGGGGGGGGGGGGGGGGGCGAAGCAACATGTTCGAGCAAACACGGTAGCTCTCTGCAATGCTCGTGAACCATGGGTTCCGCCACCTACGGGATTCTCAAAGTTCAATGTCGACGCTGCCATTTCTGCGCATAATGGAAGGGGCTCTGCCGCTGTTGTATGCAGGGACGAGCGAGGCATGTACCTTGGCAGTTCAGCAATGGTCTATGCGATCACAGTCCCACCAACACTCGAAACTTTGGCTTGTTGGGAGGCTTTGTCTTTGGCTCTGGATCTAGATGAACACCACCTGCTGATTGCATCCGATTGCCAATCAGTGATAAAAGACATTGAAGAAAGAACGGGAGAAGCAAATGCAGCCATAGTGAAGGAGATAACAACCAGAAGAGAAGAGTTTGGGGCATGCAGGTTTCGTTTTGAGAGTAGAAAGAGCAATTTTGAGGCTCATGCTTTAGCTAGATTTGCTATTTCTTTAGAGATTGCCTGTCATGTGTGGTTTGGCACCCCACATGATTTTGTAATTATCCCCATGAACATCATGAATTAATAAAGGTGGGGGTATTTACCTAAAAAAACTCAACAACAGGATCGCTCGGTTGATCGGTTCCGCTAAAAAATATCACCAATTTCATCGTTCATTGACAGTTTAACCCTGTTTACCGTGGATTTCACAAAATTTGAAAAACAAATTTCACCGATTTTGAAAAAAAGTTCACAAAATGAAAAAAATCCATTGATTGTGAAAAAAGTTCAATAATTTGAATAAGTTCATCTACTTTGAAAAAAGTTCGTATAATTTTAAAAAAGAAATCATCGATTTTTTTCAAAAACTTAGCAACTTGGAGAAAATGTTCACAAAATTGAAAAAATTCGCTGACTTTGAAAAAAGTCACCAAATTTGAAAAAGAACATCCATTTAAAGAAAATCACAAATTTGCACAAAGTTCATCAATTTTGAAAGAAAATCACTAAGAAAAGTGAGCAAAAATATGATAAAAGCTATGAAATTTGAGAAAAAGTTCACGAAGTTCGAAATGTTCATTTAAAAAAATCATGAATTTGAAAATCAGAAAAAGAAAAAAGGGAAAATAAAAGGAAAAACAGAAAAATAAAAGGAAAAACAGAAAAAGAAAAGGAAAATGAAAGAGAAAAAGGAAAAAGAAAAAGAAAAGATAAGACAAGAGAGAGCAAAAAGTGTGCATGAAAAAACCAAATGATAAAATGAAAGAACAACGTTCAGAAAATCACTGCAGAACCTGAACCGGTGGAAAGAAAAACTGCTTGGGCGCAGCGCGCCATATAGGATTTGCCCCTTGTTTTAGACGTTGGCGGAAATTAGCATAGTCATCCAGAATGTGGATCACAATTTGGGTTGTTTGTCCAGGCCGTGTAAAAGGGTTCTATTCCAGCGAGTATGACATATCTAAGAACATTTCTGGTGTCAGCTATTTACGGTAGTCTTCGCTAAAAAAGGGCTATTTACGGTGGTCTGGTAGACTTTAAAAGTCGTGTGATGGACTCACCATCATGCTGATGTTTCTGCAGTATTTGAAATATACAAACGTGTATCGGACTGAGAGGGAATGGATGAAGTAATTTAATTGATAAACTAATTTTAATCGACGAAATAAATATAGTTTTTTCTTAAACGGAGGTAAAAGATGTGCCTCATCCATTAATTACTTTCTTCGAAGTAAATATGGTTTTCCGCAAAAAAGAAGAAGAAGTAAATATAGTTGTTGCAGTGGCACAAGTTCGACATCCCTTATTACCACAATCTCTGGATTACAATAATAAGCAGAGGCTGGTCGTGCAGGAGGTCAAGGTGCTGGCGCTCAATGCCTGAACGAGACGCCCTCGACAGCACAATCCAGGAGCTTGTGCTTCGGATTACTGTCATGCCACGAATAAAAGAACCGTGGGAGCGGCGTTTTGGCTCTCGGGTCCAGATGGACCCGAAATCTAAGCCGCGCATCTTGCATCGTGATCCGTTCTGCCTATCGCTGTCGAGACAATACCGAAATTCAGAAAAGATTTATACGCTGGAATGGGATCTGTACGTATCTGACGTGTATGAGACGGGCGTTGGCTTGCTTGACGGCTACCAACCAAGTGTACTCCCACACCGGCGGCGACCTTCACAGCGGCGTCTCGGAGTTGATGGCAACGTATATTGTTCGGTCCTGTAGACCGGCAGCTTGGTCTTCTCGTCGTTTTTCAGATCTGGCGATGAATAAAAGTATTTCAGTTTCTTCCCCGATGCGGTGTTCTACGCTGTGGTCGGTGAGGGATCTGGACGGAAGCGTGTCCAAGCGGGGATGGTGTGGCGGCGGCATCTTCCCCATGGTGGACTTGTGTTCTGGGGCTTCGTCGTTGCGACGACGTTTTCTCCAACGTCGGAGTGGAGCTCGGGAGGTCGTCCAGGAATACGCGCAGACTGCTGTTTGCGCATGTCACAACTGGAAAATGATGTAGTCGTGCTGTGCTGGTTTTGTGGTTGGAGGCTGACAGTTCTGGTTTCTTCCTCCGACGTTGTAGTCGTGCGGGGATGTCAGTTCTGGAGCTTGATGGCGTGTCCGGGGACATGTTGCCCCGGTCTGTTTCGTTCAACGGCAATGGTTTTGCTTCTGACAAACGACTTTGGAGGTCCGTAAAGCTGCTGATCAGCGATGGAGCCACGTCGAGCTCGAGTATAGAGGTGATCTGTCTTCCGTCCCTTTGGTGGTCGCTTCGGTGGTGTCGAAGGAGGGAGATAGGCGCTGGTTTTTTGCATGGGTTTATCCTATCTTTTCAGGTCTGTAAGGTCGGTGTGTACATGCCTTGTAACTTGATTTCATCTTATAAATGAGACACGTATTACCATGAAAAAAAAGTTGTACTATGTACTCGGGGTAAAGGTGTTACTCTGTAACGGCGGCCACCGTGTCGGGATGCCCCACCTGTAAGATTTTGATCTTTTTCTTAATTGGGGTGATTGGTCTAGTGTGCGGTGGCTGTTTCTGGTGAATATCACTATTGTATATCAGGTAGTGAGCTCGCCCGTCCCCCGGCGGCGAAATCTACTGTTCCTCGGCCGGGAGGAGTCGGCGACCTCGGCCGGCAGGAGTCGGCGACGGGCGCCTGATCTAAACCCGGTGCTTGCTAAGATGACAGCAGATTTGCCGGTGGATACAGTGGACTGGTGAGTATATAACTATATATCGATCCCCATTTGTGTTCATGAAAATGTTGGAATTTCCCTTTTGGTAAATCTGTTCTACAACTTGAAGATTCGATGGATTTGTGTTTTCAGCTTGCCAGTTTTCGGGGACGAGGCATGTAGTGCCGCCGTTCCTAATGTAACGGCGGCCGGGCTAGCGCATACGTTGGTTCAATCAGCCGGTGGATCCAGATGGTGGATTATTGACGAGGTTTGTGTCTAGCTGCACAGAATGGTGGCATTACTCGGGGTGAGCAAATCAGCGTCGACGGCGGAGGTGGCGCTGTGTCGGACCTGAACGAGAGCGAGGGAGACAATTTCGATGCGCTGGACCTGGGTGGAAAGGAGGGCGATGAACCCTACCCCATGGATTCGGTTATTGCAGAGCAGGCTCAGAGCGCAGATGGTGCATATGCTCATTCGACAGGGAAGATTGATCCTCAAGCTCCTGGTTGGACCAGAAGGTATATATTTTTTCATTGCTTTTAAGAATTAGCATGCAGTAGAATTTGACACTTAATGTGTAGTTGAAATAATGCGTACCACACGGTGTCTTAACTGTATCTTGGCTTCAATATTAATCAGATACATGTTCTTGGTGTTGGGGAACGTAGTAATTTTAAAAAAAATTCTAGGTACACGCAAGTTCATGATGATGCATAGCAACGAGAGGGGAGAGCGTTGTCTACGTACCCTCGTAGACCGTAAGCGGAAGCGTTATGACAACGTGGTTGATGTAATCGTACGTCTTCACGAACGACCAATCCTAGCACCGAAGGTACGACACCTTCGCGATCTGCACACGTTCGGCTCGGTGACGTCCCATGAACTCACGATCCAGCAGAGTGTCGGGGAAGAGCTTCGTCAGTACGACGGCGTGATGACGGTGATGATGAAGCTACCGGCGCAGGTCTTCGCCTAAGCACTACGACGATATGACCGAAATGGATTATGGTGAAAGGGGGCACCGCACAAGGCTAAGAACAATGTCTGTTGTGCTTCTAGGGTGCCCCTGCCCCCATATATAAAGGAGCAAAGGGGGAGGCCGGCCGGCCTTGGGGCGCGCCAAGGAGGGGGGAGTCCTCCTCCTAGTAGGAGTAGAACTCCCCCTTTCCTAGTCCAACTAGGAGGAGGAAGGGGGAAGGAAAGAGAGGGAGAGGGAGAGGGAAAGAGGGGCCGCGCCCCCTCCCCTAGTCCAATTCAGACTCCCCTTGGGAGGGGGCGCGCCACCTCATGGGCTGCTGCCCTCTCTCTCCCCTAAGGCCCACTAAGGCCCAATACTTCCCTGGGGGTTCCGGTAACCCCTCCGGCACTCCGGTTTTCTCCGAAATCACCGGAACACTTCCGGTGTCCGAATATAGCCGTCCAATATATGGATCTTTATGTCTCGACCATTTCGAGACTTCTCGTCATGTCCGTGATCATATCCGGGACTCCGAACTACCTTCGGTACATCAAAACACATAAACTCATAATACCGATCGTCACCAAACTTTAAGCGTGCGGACCCTACGGGTTCGAGAACTATGTAGACATGACCGAGACACCTCTCCGGTCAATAACCAATAGCGGAACCTGGATGCTCATATTGGTTCCTACATATTCTACGAAGATCTTTATCGGTTAAACCGCATAACAACATACGTTGTTTCCTTTGTCAATGGTATGTTACATGCCCGAGATTCGATCGTCGGTATCTTAATACCTGGTTCAATCTCGTTACCGGCAAGTCTCTTTACTCATTCCGTAATGCATCATCCCGCAACTAGCTCATTAGTTACATTGCTTGCAAGGCTTATAGTGATGTGCATTACCGAGAGGGCCCAGAGATACCTCTCCGACAATCGGAGTGACAAATCCTAATCTTGATCTATGCCAACTCAACAAGTACCATCGGAGACACCTGTATAGCACCTTTATAATCACCCAGTTATGTTGTGACGTTTGGTAGCACACAAAGTGTTCCTCCGGTATCCGGGAGTTGCATAATCCCATAGTCATAGGAACATGTATAAGTCATGAAGAAAGCAATAGCAATATACTAAACGATCAAGTGCTAACCTAACGGAATGGGTCAAGTCAATCACATCATTCTCTAATGATGTGATCCCGTTAATCAAATGACAACTCATGTCTATGGCTAGGAAACATAACCATCTTTGATTCAACGAGCTAGTCAAGTAGAGGCAAACTAGTGACACTCTGTTTGTCTATGTATTCATACATGTACTAAGTTTCCGGTTAATACAATTCTATCATGAATAATAAACATTTATCATGATATAAGAAAAATATAAATAACAACTTTATTATTGCCTCTAGAGCATATTTCTTTCAGTCTCCCACTTGCACTAGAGTCAATAATCTAGTTCACATCGCCATGTGATTTAACACCAATAGTTCACATCACCATGTGATTAACACCCATAGTTCACATCGCCATCTGGATCAGTATCAAAACTTGTTGGAAATATGCCCTAGAGGCAATAATAAATTGGTTATTATTATATTTCCTTGTTCATGATAATCGTTTATTATCCATGCTAGAATTGTATTGATAGGAAACTCAGATACATGTGTGGATACATAGACAACACCATGTCCCTAGTAAGCCTCTAGTTGACTAGCTCGTTGATCAATAGATGGTTACCGTTTCCTGACCATGGACATTGGATGTCGTTGATAACGGGATCACATCATTAGGAGAATGATGTGATGGACAAGACCCAATCCTAAGCATAGCACAAAAGATCGTGTAGTTCGTTTGCTAGAGCTTTTCCAATGTCAAGTATCATTTCCTTAGACCATGAGATCGTGCAACTCCCGGATACCGTAGGAGTGCTTTGGGTGTGCCAAACGTCACAACGTAACTGGATGACTATAAAGGTACACTACGGGTATCTCCGAAAGTGTCTGTTGAGTTGGCACGGATCGAGACTGGGATTTGTCACTCCGTATGACGGAGAGGTATCTCTAGGCCCACTCGGTAATGCATCATCATAATGAGCTCAAGGTGACTAAGGAGTTAGCCACGGGATCATGCATTACGGTACGAGTAAAGTGACCTGCCGGTAACGAGATTGAAGAAGGTATTGGGATACCGACGATCGAATCTCGGGCAAGTAACGTACCGATTGACAAAGGGAATTGTATACGGGATTGATTGAATCCTCGACATCGTGGTTCATCCGATGAGATCATCGTGGAACATGTGGGAGCCAACATGGGTATCCAGATCCCGCTGTTGGTTATTGACCGGAGAGGCGTCTCGGTCATGTCTGCATGTCTCCCGAACCCGTAGGGTCTACACACTTAAGGTTCGGTGACGCTAGGGTTGTAGAGATATGAGTATGCGGAAACCCGAAAGTTGTTCGGAGTCCCGGATGAGATCCCGGACGTCACGAGGAGTTCCGGAATGGTCCGGAGGTGAAGAATTATATATAGGAAGTCAAGTTTCGGCCACCGGAAAAGTTTCGGGGGTCACCGATATTGTACCGGGACCACCGAAAGGGTCCCGGGGGTCCACCGGGTGGGGCCACCTATCCCGGAGGGCCCCATGGGCTGAGGTGGGAAGGGAACCAGCCCTTAGTGGGCTGGGGCGCCCCCATGGGCCTCCCCCTGCGCCTAGGGTTGGAAACCCTAGGGGTGGGGGCGCCCCACCTGACTTGGGGGGCAAGTTTCCCCCCTTGGCCGCCGCCCCCCCTTGTAGATGGAATCCAGGGCTGGCGCCCCCCCCAGGGGGCCTATATATAGTGGGGGGGAGGGAGGGCAGCAAGATGACAGCCCCTGGCGCCTCCCTCTCCCCCTGCAACACCTCTCCCTCTCGCAGAAGCTTGGCGAAGCCCTGCCGAGACCCTGCTACTTCCACCACCACGCCGTCGTGCTGCTGGATCTCCATCAACCTCTCCTTCGCCCTTGCTGGATCAAGAAGGAGGAGACGTCGCTGCTCCGTACGTGTGTTGAACGCGGAGGTGCCGTCCGTTCGGCACTCGATCATCGGTGATTTGGATCACAGCGAGTACGACTCCATCAACCCCGTTCATTGGAACGCTTCCGCTCGCGATCTACAAGGGTATGTAGATGCACTCCTTTCCCTTTGTTGCTAGTAAACTCCATAGATGGATCTTGGTGATGCGTAGGAAATTTTTTGAATTATTGCTACGTTCCCCAACAGTGGCATCATGAGCCAGGCCTATGCGTAGTTACTATGCACGAGTAGAACACAATGCAGATGTGGGCGTAGATGTTGCCAATTCTTCTTGCCGTTACTAGTCTTATCTTGATTCGGCGGCATCGTGGGATGAAGCGCCCCGGACCGACCTTACACGTACTCTTACGTGAGACAGGTTCCACCGACTGACATGCACTAGTTGCATAAGGTGGCTAGCGGGTGTCTGTCTCTCCCACTTTAGTCGGATCGGATTCGATGAAAAGGGTCCTTATGAAGGGTAAATAGAAATTGGCATATCACGTTGTGGCTTTTGCGTAGGTAAGAAACGTTCTTGCTAGAATCCCATAGCAGCCACGTAAAACATGCAACAACAATTAGAGGACGTCTAACTTGTTTTTGCAGGGTATGCTATGTGATGTGATATGGCCAGAAGATGTGATGAATGATATATGTGATGTATGAGATTGATCATATTCTTGTAATAGGAATCACGACTTGCATGTCGATGAGTATGACAACCGGCAGGAGCCATAGGAGTTGTCTTTATTTTTTGTATGACCTGCGTGTCATTGAAGAACGCCATGTAAATTACTTTACTTTATTGCTAAACGCGTTAGCCATAGAAGTAGAAGTAATCGTTGGTGTGACAACTTCATGAAGACACAATGATGGAGATCATGATGATGGAGATCATGGTGTCATGCCGGTGACAAAGATGATCATGACGCCCCGAAGATGGAGATCAAAGGAGCAGAATGATATTGGCCATATCATGTCACTATTTGATTGCATGTGATGTTTATCATGTTATGCATCTTATTTGCTTAGAACGACGGTAGTAAGTAAGATGATCCCTTATAATAATTTCAAGAAAGTGTTCCCCCTAACTGTGCACCGTTGCGAAGGTTCGTTGTTTCGAAGCACCACGTGATGATCGGGTGTGATAGATTCTAACGTTCGAATACAACGGGTGTTGACGAGCCTAGCATGTACAGACATGGCCTCGGAACACATGCAAAACACTTAGGTTGACTTGACGAGCCTAGCATGTACAGACATGGCCTCGGAACACAATAGATCGAAAGGTCGAACATGAGTCCTATAGTAGATACGATCAACATGGAGATGTTCACCGATGATGACTAGTCCGTCTCACGTGATGATCGGACAAGGCCTAGTTTGACTCGGATCATGTATCACTTAGATGACTAGAGGGATGTCTATCTGAGTGGGAGTTCATAATCAGATGAACTTCATTATCATGAACATAGTCAGAAGATCTTTGCAAATTATGTCATAGCTTGCGCTTTAGTTCTACTGTTTAAGATATGTTCCTAGAGAAAATTTAGTTGAAAGTTGATAGTAGCAATTATGCGGACTGGGTCCGTAAACTGAGGATTGTCCTCATTGCTGCACAGAAGGCTTATGTCCTTAATGCACCGCTCGGTGTGCTGAACCTCAGCGTCGTCTGTAGATGTTGCGAAACATCTGACATACACGTTTTGATGACTACGTGATAGTTCAGTGCGTAATGCTAACGGTTTAGAATTGTGGAACGAGAGACGTTTTGAAACGTCGCAGAACATGTGAGATGTTCCGAAGACTGAAATTGGGATTTCAGACTAGTGCCCACGTCAAGAGGTATGAGACCTCTGACAAGTTTCTTAAGCCTGCAAACTAAGGGAGAAAAGCTCAATCGTTGAGCATGTGCTCAGATTGTCTGAGTACCACAATCGCTTGAATCGAGTGGGAGTTAATCTCCCAAATGAGATAATGATGGTTCTCCATAGTCACTGCCACCAAGCTATTAGAGCTTCGTGATGAACTATAACATATCAGGGATAGATATGATGATCCTTGAGCAACTTGCGATGTTTGACACCGCGAAAGTAGAAATCAAGAAGGAGCATCAATTGTTGATGGTTAGTAAAACCACTAGTTTCTAGAAGGGCAAGGGCAAGAAGAGATACTTCATGAAACAGCATCATTTGCTGCTCTAAGAATCCCAAGGTTAAACCCAAACCCGAGACTAAGTGCTCCTGTAATGAGGGGAACGGTCACTGAAGCAGAACTACCCTAGATACTTGGTAGATGAGAAGGCAGGCAAGGTCGACAGAAGTATATTGGATATACATTAAATGAATGTGTACTTTACTAGTACTCCTAGCAGCACCAGGGTATTAGATACCGGTTCGGTTGCTAAGTGTTAGTAACTCGAAATAAAAGCTGCGGAATAAACGGAGACTAGCTAAAGGTGAGATGACGATATGTGTTGGAAGTGTTTCCAAGGTTGATGTGATCAAGCATCGCATGCTCCCTCTACCATCGAGATTTGGTGTTTGCGTTGAGCATGATTGGATTATGTTTATCGTAATACGGTTATTCATTTAAGGAGAATAATGGTTACTCTGTTTATTTGAATAATACCTTCAATGGTCTTGCACCTAAAATGAATCTCGATCGTAGTGATACACATGTTCATGCCAAAAGATATAAGATAGTAATGATAGTACCACATACTTGTGGCACTGCCATTTGAGTCATATTGGTATAGAACGCATGGAAAAGCTCCATGTAGATGGATCTTTGGACTCACTCGTTTTTGAAAAGATTGAGACATGCGAACCATGTCTATTGGTATATATGCATGAAGAAACTCCATGCAGATGGATCGTTTGGACTCACTTGATTTTGAATCACTTGAGACATGCAAATCGTACCACATGGGCAAGATGACTGAAAGGCCTCGTTTTCAATAAGATGGAACAAGAGAGCAACTTGTTGGAAGTAATACATTTGATGTGTGCAGTCCAATGAGTGCTGAGGCACGCAGTGGATATCGATGTGTTCTTACTTCACAGATGATTTGAGTAGATGCTGAGAATATTTACTTGATGAAACACAAGTCTGAATTATTGAAGGGTTCAAGTAATTTCAGAGTGAAGTTGAAGATCGTCGTGACAAGAGGATAAAATGTCTATGATATGATCATAGAGATATCTGAGTTACGAGTTTGGCACACAATTAAGACATTGTGGAAAGTGTTTCACAACTAATACCGCCTGGAACACCATAGTGTGATGGTGTGTCCGAACATCATAACTGCACCCTATTGGATATGGTGCATACCATGATGTCTCTTATCGAATTACCACTATCGTTTATGGGTTTAGGCATTAGAGACAACCACATTCGCTTTAAAAGGGGCACCACGCAATTCCGTTGAGACGACACCGTTTAGAGAAACCTAAGCTGTTGTTTCTTAAAAGTTTGGGGCTGGGACGCTTATGTGAAAAAGTTTCAGGCTGATAAGCTCGAACCCAAAGCGGGTAAATGCATCTTCATAGAAAACCCCAAAACAGTTGGGTATACCTCCTATTTCAGATCTGGAAGCAAAAGGAATTGCTTCTAGAAACGAGTCCTTTCTCGAGGAAAAGTTTCTCTCGAAAGAATTGAGTGGGAGGATGGTGGAGACTTGATGAGGTTATTGAACCATAACTTCAACTAGTGTGTAGCAGGGCACAGGAAGTTGTTCCTGTGGCACCTACACCAATTGAAGTGGAAGCTTATGATAGTGATCATGAAACTTCGGATCAAGTCACTACCAAACCTCGTAGGTCGACAAGGATATGTACTACTCCTGAGTGGTACGGTAATCCTGTCTTAGATATCATGTTGTTAGACAACAATGAACCTACGAGCTATGGAGAAGCGATGGTGGGCCCATATTCCGACAAATGGTTAGAAACCATGAAATCCGAGATAGAATCCATGTATCAGAACAAAGCATGGACTTTGGTGAACTTGCCCGATGATCGGCAAGCCATTAAGATAAATGGATCTTTAAGAAGAAGACGGACGTGGACGGTAATGTTACCGTCTATGAAGCTCGACTTGTGGCAAAGAGTATTTTCACAAGTTCAAGGAGTTGACTACGATGAGATTTTCTCATCCGTAGCGATGCTTAAGTCCGTCGGAATCATGTTAGCATTAGCTGCATTTATGAAATCTGGCAGATGGATGTCAAAAACAAGTTTCCTTACCAGTTTTCGTAAGGAAAGGTTGTATGTGATACAATCAGAAAGGTTTTGTCGATCCTAAGGATGCTAAAAGGTATGGTAGCTCCAGCGATCCTTCCATGGACTAGAGCAAGCATCTCGGAGTCAGAATATACGCTTTGATGGAGTGATCAAAGTTTTTGGGTTTATACAAAGTTTGTTAGAAACTTGTATTTACAATAAAGTGAGTGGGAGCACTGCAACATTTCTGATAAGTATATGTGAATGACATATTGTTGATCCGAAATGATGTAAAATTTCTGGAAAGCATAAAGGGTTGTTTGAAAGGAGCTTTTCAAAGGAAGACCTGGATAAAGCTGCTTGCATATTGGGCATCAAGATCTATAGAGATAGATCAAGACGTCTAATGATACTTTCAAAGAACGCACACCTTGGCATGATTTTGAAAGAGTTCAAAATAGATCAGCAAAGAAGGAGTTCTTGGCTGTGTTACAAGGTGTGAATATTGAGTAAGACTCAAGACCTGACCACAGCAGAAGAGAGAGAAAGGACGAAGGTCGTCCCCTATGCTTTAGACATAGGCTCTACAGTATGCTATGCTGTGTACCGCACATGAAGTGTGCCTTGCCATGAGTTGGTCAAGGGGGTACAATAGTGATCCGGGAACGGATCACATGACAGCGGTCGAACTTGTCCTTAGTATCTAGTGGACTAAGGAACATTTTCTCGATTATGGAGGTGAAAAGGAGTTCGTCGTAAAGGGTTACGTCGATCCGAACTTTGACACTAATCCGGATGACTCTGAGTAGTAAACCGGATTCGTATAGTAGAGTAGTTATTTGAAATGGCTCCAAGTAGCGCGTGGTAGCATCCACAAGATGACATAGATATTCGTAAAGCACACACGGATCTGAAAGGTTCAGACCCGTTGACTAATAACCTCTCTCACAAGCATAACATGATCAAACCAGAACTCATTGAGTGTTAATCACATAGTGATGTGAACTAGATTGTAGACTCTAGTAAACTCTTTGGATGTTGGTCACATGGTGATGTGACCTGTGAGTGTTAATCATATGGTGATGTGAACTAGATTATTGACTCTAGTGCAAGTGGGAGACTGTTGGAAATATGCCCTAGAGGCAATAATAAATTGGTTATTATTATATTTCCTTGTTCATGATAATTGTTTATTATCCATGCTAGAATTGTATTGATAGGAAACTCAGATACATGTGTGGATACATAGACAACACCATGTCCCTAGTAAGCCTCTAGTTGACTAGCTCGTTGATCAATAGATGGTTACGGTTTCCTGACCATGGACATTGGATGTCGTTGATAACGGGATCACATCATTAGGAGAATGATGTGATGGACAAGACCCAATCCTAAGCATAGCACAAAAGATCGTGTAGTTCGTTTGCTAGAGCTTTTCCAATGTCAAGTATCCTTTCCTTAGACCATGAGATCGTGCAACTCCCGGATACCGTAGGAGTGCTTTGGGTGTGCCAAACGTCACAACGTAACTGGGTGACTATAAAGGTACACTACGGGTATCTCCGAAAGTGTCTGTTGAGTTGGCACGGATCGAGACTGGGATTTGTCACTCCGTATGACGGAGAGGTATCTCTGGGCCCACTCGGTAATGCATCATCATAATGAGCTCAAGGTGACTAAGGAGTTAGCCACGGGATCATGCACTACGGTACGAGTAAAGTGACCTGCCGGTAACGAGATTGAAGAAGGTATTGGGATACCGACGATCGAATCTCGGGCAAGTAACGTACCGATTGACAAAGGGAATTGTATACGGGATTGATTGAATCCTCGACATCGTGGTTCATCCGATGAGATCATCGTGGAACATGTGGGAGCCAACATGGGTATCCAGATCCCGCTGTTGGTTATTGACCGGAGAGGCGTCTCGGTCATGTCTGCATGTCTCCCGAACCCGTAGGGTCTACACACTTAAGGTTCGGTGACGCTAGGGTTGTAGAGATATGAGTATGCGGAAACCCGAAAGTTGTTCGGAGTCCCGGATGAGATCCCGGACGTCATGAGGAGTTCCGGAATGGTCCGGAGGTGAAGAATTATATATAGGAAGTCAAGTTTCGGCCACCGGGAAAGTTTCGGGGGTCACCGATATTGTACCGGGACCACCGGAAGGGTCCCGGGGGTCCACCGGGTGGGGCCACCTATCCCGGAGGGCCCCATGGGTTGAAGTGGGAAGGGAACCAGCCCTTAGTGGGCTGGGGCGCCACCATGGGCCTCCCCCTGCGCCTAGGGTTGGAAACCCTAGGGGTGGGGGCGCCCCACCTGACTTGGGGGGCAAGTTTCCCCCCTTGGCCGCCGCCCCCCCCTTGTAGATGGGATCCAGGGCTGGCGCCCCCCCAGGGGGCCTATATATAGTGGGGGGAGGGAGGGCAGCAAGATGACAGCCCCTGGCGCCTCCCTCTCCCCCTGCAACACCTCTCCCTCTCGCAGAAGCTTGGCGAAGCCCTGCCGAGACCCCGCTACTTCCACCACCACGCCGTCGTGCTCTGGATCTCCATCAACCTCTCCTTCCCCCTTGCTGGATCAATAAGGAGGAGACGTCACTGCTCCGTACGTGTGTTGAACGCGGAGGTGCCGTCCGTTCGGCACTCGGTCATCGGTGATTTGGATCACGGCGAGTACGACTCCATCAACCCCGTTCATTGGAACGCTTCCGCTCGCGATCTTCAAGGGTATGTAGATGCACTCCTTTCCCTTCGTTGCTAGTAAACTCCATAGATGGATCTTGGTGATGCGTAGGATATTTTTTGAATTATTGCTACGTTCCCCAACAATACTTGCATCGACGTATCCCTTTACGACGAGCCTTTTGTCACCTCCATAATCGAGAAACATATATATCCTTATTCCACTAAGGATAATTTTGACCGCTGTCCAGTGATCTACTCCTAGATCACTATTGTACTCCCTTGCGAAACACAGTGCAGGGTATACAATAGGTCTGGTACACAACATGGCATACTTTTATAGAACCTATGGCTGAGGCATAGGGAATGACTTTCATTCTCTTCCTATCTTATGTCGTGGTCGGGCTTTGAATCTTACTTCAACTTCACACTTTACAACACAGGCAAGAACTCCTTTGACTGTTCCATTTTGAACTACTTCAAAAATTTGTCAAGGTATGTACTCATTGAAAAAACTTATCAAGCGTCTTGATCTATCTCTATAGATCTTGATGCTCAATATGTAAGCAGCTTCATCGAGGTATTTCATTGAAAAACTCCTTTCAAACACTCTTTTATGCTTTTCAAAAAATTCTACATCATTTCCGATCAACAATATGTCATTCACATATACTTATCAGAAAGGCTGTAGTGCTCCCACTCACTTTCTTGTAAATACATGCTTCATCGCAAGTCTGTATAAAACTATATGCTTTGATCAACTCATCAAAGCGTATATTCCAACTCTGAGATGCTTTGCACCAGTCCATGGATGGATCGCTGGAGCTTCCATATTTTGTTAGCACCTTTAGGATCGGCAAAACCTTCTGGTTGCATCATATACAACTCTTCTTTGAGGAATCCATTAAGGAATGTAGTTTTGACATCCATTTGCCAGATTTCATAAAATGTGGCAATTTGCTAACATGATTCGGACAGACTTAAGCATCTCTACGAGTGAGAAAATCTCACCGTAGTCAACACCTTGAACTTTATCAAAAACCTTTTTTCGACAAGTCTAGTTTTGTAGACAGTAACACCACTATCAGCGTCCGTCTTCCTCTTGAAGATCCATTTATTTTCTATTGTTTGTCGATCATCGGGCAAGTCAACCAAAGTCCATACTTTTCTCATACATGGATCCCATCTCAGATCTCATGGCCTCAAGCCATTTCGCGGAATTTGGGGTCATCATCGCTTCCTCATAGTTCGTAGGTTCGTCATGGTCAAGTAACATGACCTCCAGAACAGGATTACCGTACCACTCTGGTGCGGACCGTACTCTGATTGATCTACGAGGTTCAGTAGTAACTTGATCTGAAGTTTCATGATCATCATCATTAATATTCCTCACTAATTGGTGTAGGCATCACTGCAACCGATTTCTGTGATGAACTATTTTCCAATTCGGGAGCAGGTACAGTTACCTCATCAAGTTCTACTTTCCTCCCACTCACTTCTTTCGAGAGAAACTCCTTCTCTAGAAATGATCCATTCTTAGCAACAAAGATCTTGCCTTCGGATCTGTGATAGAAGGTGTACCCAACATTTTCTTTTGGGTATCCTATGAAGACGCACTTCTCCGATTTGGGTTTGAGCTTATCAGGTTGAAACTTTTTCACATAAGCATTGCAACCTCAAACTTTAAGAAACGACAGCTTAGGTTTCTTGCCAAACCACAGTTCGTACGGTGTCGTCTCAACGGATTTAGACGGTGCCCTATTTAACATGAATGTAGTTGTCTCTAATGCATAACCCTAAAATGATAGTGGTAAATCGGTAAGAGACATCATAGATTGCACTATATCCAGTAAAGTACGGTTATGATGTTCGGACACACCATTATGTTGTGGTGTTCCAGGTGGCATGAGTTTGTGAAAGTATTCCACATTATTTTAATTGAAGGCCAAACTCGTAACTCAAATATTTGCCTCTACGATCAGATCGTAGAAACTTTATTTTCTTGTTACGATGATTCTCTACTTCACTCTGAAAATCTTTAAACTTTTCAAGTGTTTCAGACTTATGTTTCATCAAGTAGATATACCCATATCTGCTCAAATCATCTGTGAAGGTCAGAAAATAATGATACCCGTCGCGAGCCTCTACACTCATCGGATCGCATACATCGGTATGTATTATTTCCAATAAGTCAGTGGCTCGTTCCATTGTTCCGGAGAACGGAGACTTAGTCATCTTGCCCATGAGGCATGGTTCGCAAGCATCAAGTGATTCCAAAAGCCCATCAGCATGGAGTTTCTTCATGCGCTTTACACCAATATGACCTAAATGGCAGTGCCACAAATATGGTGCACTATCATTATCAACTTTGCATCTTTTGGCATCAATATTATGAATATGGGTATCAACACGATCGATATTCAATAAACCATTTATTTTGAGTGTATGAACATCGAAGGTTTTATTCATGTAAACAGAACAACAATTATTCTTTTACTTAAATGAATAACCGTATTGCAATAAACATGATCTAATCATATTCATGCTCAACTCAAACACCAAATAACATTTATTTTAGGTTCAACACTAATCTTGAAGGTAAAGGGAGTGTGCGATGGTGATCTTATCATCCTTGGAATCATTTCCAACACAGATCGTCACCTCGCCCTTAACTAGTGATAACCCACAAGTATAGGGGATCGCAACAGTTTTCGAGGGTAGAGTATTCAACCCAAATTTATTGATTCGACACAAGGGGAGCCGAAGAATATTCTCAAGTATTAGCAGTTGAGTTGTCAATTCAACCACACCTGGATAACTTAGTATCTGCAGCAAAGTGTTTAGTAGCAAAGTAATATGGAAGTAACGGCAATGGTAGCAAAAGTAATATTTTTGGGTTTTGTAGTGATTGTAACAGTACCAACGAGAAAGTAAATAAGCGGAGAACAATATGTGAAAAGCTCGTAGGCATTGGATCGGTGATGGAGAATTATGCCGGATGCGGTTCATCATGTAACAGTCATAACATAGGGTGACACAGAACTAGCTCCAATTCATCAATGTAATGTAGGCATGTATTCCGAATATAGTCATAAGTGCTTATGGAAAAGAACTTGCATGGCATCTTTTGTCCTACCCTCCCGTGGCAGCGGGGTCCTAGCGGAAACTAAGGGATATTAAGGCCTCCTTTTAATAGAGTACCGGACCAAAGCATTAACACATAGTGAATACATGAACTCCTCAAACTATGGTCATCACCGGGAGTGGTCCCGATTATTGTCACTTCGGGGTTGCCGGATCATAACACATAGTAGGTGACTATAGACTTGCAAGATAGGATCAAGAACTCACATATATTCATGAAAACATAATAGGTTCAGATCTGAAATCATGACACACGGGCCCTAGTGACAAGCATTAAGCATAGCAAAGTCATAGCAACATCAATCTCAGAACATAGTGGATACTAGGGATAAAACCCTAACAAAACTAACTCGATTACATGATAAATCTCATCCAACCCATCACCGTCCAGCAAGCCTACGATGGAATTACTCACGCACGGCGGTGAGCATTATTAAATTGGTGATGGAGGATGGTTGATGATGATGATGGCGACGGCTTCCCCTCTCCGGAGCCCCGAACGGACTCCAGATAAGCCCTCTCGACAGAGTTTAGGGCTTGGCGGCGGCTCCGTATCGTAAAACGCGATGAATCTTTCTCTCTGATTTTTTTCTCCCCGAACACGAATATATGGAGTTGGAGTTGAGGTCGGTGGAGCTCCAGGGGGCCCACGAGGCAGGAGGGCGCGCCCCCCACCCTCGTGGAAAGTGTGTGGGCCCCCTAGCCTTGATTCTTTCGCTAGTATTTTTATTATTTCCAAAAATAATCTCCGTGAAGTTTCAGGTCATTCCGAGAACTTTTGTTTCTGCACAAAGATAACACCATGGCATTTCTGCTGAAAACGGCGTCAGTCCGGGTTAGTTCCATTCAAATCATGCAAGTTAGAGTTCAAAACAAGGGCAAAAGTGTTTGGAAAAGTAGATACGACGGAGACGTATCAACTCCCCCAAGCTTAAACCTTTGCTTGTCCTCAAGCAATTCAGTTGACAAACTGAAAGTGATTAAGAAAAACTTTTACAAACTCTGTTTGCTCTTGTTGTTGTAAATATGTAAAGCCAGTATTCAAGTTTTCAGCAAAGATTATGAACTAACCATATTCACAATAACTCTTAGGTCTCCTGTTTACTCATATCAATGGCATAATCAAATAGCGAGCAATAATAATAAATCTCGGATGACAATACTTTCTCAAAACAATAATGATATGATATAACAAGATGGTATCTCGCTAGCCCTTTCTGAGACCGCAAAACATAAATGCAGAGCACCTTTAAAGATCAAGGACTGATTAAACATTGTAATTCATGGTAAAAGAGATCCAGTCATAGTCATACCCAATATAAATTAATAGTAATGGATGCAAATGACAACGGTGCTCTCCAGCTGGTACCTTTTAATAAGAGGGTGATGAATCAACATAAAAGTAAATGGATAGGCCCTTCGCAGAGGGAAGCAGGGATTTGTAGAGGTGCCAGAGCTCGATTTTGAAATAGAGATAAATAATATTTTGAGCGGCATACTTTCATTGTCAACATAACAACCGAGAGATGGCGATATCTTCCATGCTACACACATTATAGGCGGTTCCCAAACAGAATGGTAAAGTTTATACTCCCCCTCCACCAACAAGCATCAATCCATGGCTTGCTCGAAACAACGAGTGCCTCCAACTAACAACAGTCCCGGGGGAGTTTTGTTTGCAATTATTTTGATTTGATTTGCATAAAGCATGGGACTGGGCATCCCGGTGACCAACCATTTTCTCGTGAGTGAGGAGTGGAGTCCACTCCTCTTGAGAATAACCCGCCTAACATGGAAGATACAGACAACCCTAGTTGATACATGAGCTATCCGAGTATACAAAACAGAATTTCATTTGAAGGTTTAGAGTTTGGCACATACAAATTTACTTGGAACGGCATGTAGATACCGCATATAGGAAGGTATAGTGGACTCATATGGGGTTTAAGGGATTGGATGCACAAGCACTATTCCCGCTTAGTACAAGTGAAGGCTAGCAAAAGACTGGGAAGCGACCAACTAGAGAGCAACAACAGTCATGAACATGCATTAAAATTAACGAACATTGAGTGCAAGCATGAGTAGGATATAATCCACCATGAACATAAATATCGTGAAGGCTATGTTGATTTGTTTCAACTACATGTGTGAACATGTGCCAAGTCAAGTCACTTGAATCATTCAAAGGAGGATACCATCCCATCATACCACATCACAACCATTTTAATAGCATGTTGGCACGCAAGGTAAACCATTATAAACTCCTAGCTAATTAAGCATGGCATAAGCAACTATAATCTCCAATTGTCATTGCAAAACATGTTTATTCATAATAGGCTGAATCAGGAACGACGAACTAATCATATTTACAAAAACAAGTGAGGTCGAGTTCATACCAGCTTCTCTCATCTCAATCAGTCCATCATATATCGTCATAATTGCCTTTCACTTGCACGACTGATCGATGTGAATAATAATAATAGTGCACGTGCATTGGACTAAGCTGGAATCTGCGAGCATTCAATAAACAAGAGAAGACAAGGCAATATGGACTCTTGGTTAAATCAACAATAATGCATAAGAGCCACTTCAACAATTTAATTATGGTCTTCTCCTATCGACCTCCAAAGAAAAGAAGAGAAATAAAACTATTTACACGGGAAAGCTCTCAACAAGCAAAAGAAGATCAGGAAATATTTTTGGGTTTTCTTTTAATTATTACTACTACAAGCAAGAAAGTAAACTAGCTAAATGCTACAACTAATTTTTTTTGTTTTTCATAAGGTTTTTTAAACACACAAGAAGAAAGCATAAAAAGAAAATAAACTAGCATGGATATTACAGTGAAAGAGTATGAGCACCGACATCTAGCAATGAGTGTGTAAACATAAATGTAATGTCGGTGAGAAATACGTACTCCCCCAAGCTTAGGCTTTTGGCCTAAGCTGGTCTATTGCCACGGCTGGCCTGGCGGATATACAAAGCTGTAGCTGGGGTCGTACTGAGAAGAAGCCTCGGATTGCCACTGGTTGGCAATCACCTCTGGATCCCACTGGTAATCAGACTATCGTGGAGGATCAAATTGTGGTTTCGGCTCCGGCTCTGTAGCTGATGTAGGGTTCCGATAGGCGTGGATGGCCGCCAGCGGAACGAGATACTTGCTTGCAGATAAGTCAAACAGGGAAGGAGCAGGCAAGGTAATAGTCTCAGGGTGATTTTTATCAAATAGCAGTTTGTACTTAAGCGCCTTTTCCCTATTCTTAACAATAAAATCATGCGCTACCATACTCTTATAATCTAGATAAACAGGAGGCAGCAACTTTTCTTCTTTTTCTCATAATGCCTAATAGGTATGTTATAGTATGCAGCGAGGCGCGAGGCGAAGATGCCTCCTAAGATGGGGCCCTTAGTACGGTTAAGATTTAACCGCTTTGCAACAATAGCGCCCATACTAAATGTGTCATCACAAAACAAGGCATGAAACAAAATAATAATATCAGGGACACTCAGGTTTTCACAGTTTCCGTGACCAATTAAGCACCTACTAGCAAATAATGCAAAGTAACGTAAAACAGGAAAATGTATGCTAGTGATTCTTGCATCGGAAACTTTCCTAGTTTCCCCTACAGCAATTGTATCAATAAACCCCTCCACATCGTCCAGATGTGGTTCCTCTATGATGCCCGAAAAGGGTAACTTGCAAACCTCACAAAATTCACGAAGGGTCATCTCCTTATACTCATCATATAAATAAAAATCCACCGTAGGTGGTGACCTCCTAGAATGGAAATGAAAATTTTGCACAAAGGTATTAGTGAGTAAGAGATACTGTTCGCGTTGGTTGCAGAGGAAGTCGGTGAGGCCTGCATTCTCAGTCAACTCATAAAAATCATCATAAATCCTGGCTGCTCTCAAGAAATCATCACAAGGCCATTCGCACGGCCGAACCTCCGCGGTGCGAGGCAGATTATATTTGGGCCTCTCTTCTTCTTCACATTGCTTATCCTTCGAGCTTCGGCTCGAAGAGCCCCTCAAAAATCTCTTCATCATTTTCTGAAAATTTCTGAAATTTTTACTAACTTCAAGTAAAAGTGAACCAAACTCAACAAAATTGATAGCAACTACTCCACAAGTGCCTAGAGACTATATCATGCATTAGAACTACTTGGAACCATATAAATTTGACATGCAAGCTCAAGAACATGGTCACCTAGGCAGCACAAATTTGCAATGAATAAAGCACTAGAACAAAAACTAATTGGGCCATTGGAGGAGTCACATACCAAGGAACAATCCCCCAAAGCAGTTTTGTGAGAGGTGCCTTGACCAAGGAGATCGAAAATCGCAGCAAAATGAGCTAGAACTCGTGCTTGAGCTGGTTGGTGATTTTTTTGGGAGGAAGAAGGAGTGTGCGGTGGCTGGAATAAGTGGAGGGGAGCCACCATGGGCTCACGAGGCAAGGGGGCGCGCCCTGGACCCTCGTGGCCAGGTGCTTGCTCCCCCCGCTGTGTTCTCAGTGCCAGATATTCTCAAATATTCCAGAAAAATCATATTTCAATTTCGGGGCATTTGGAGAACTTTTATTTTCGGGGTATTTTTTATTGCATGAATAATTCAGAAAACTGACAGGAAATACTATTTTTGCTTTATTTCAACTAAATAACAGAAAGTAAAAGGAGGGTACAGAAGGTTGTGCTCTCTAACTTCATCCATCTCATGCTCATCAAAAGGAATCCACTAACAAGGTTGATCAGGTCTTGTTAACAAACTCATTCTAAATCGCATGAAACCGGAGAAATTTCGAATAACACTATGTTACCTCAACTGCGATATGCACATCCCCAATAATAAGAATATCATATCTCTTTTTGACAGTAGGTAGACGAAATTCAAAACCTCCAAAAATAATCGATGGAGTTTTTCCAATAGAGTTTATACTATGAACTTGAGGTTGTTTCCTCGGAAAGTGTACCGTATGATCATTACCATTGACATGAAAAGTGACATTGCCTTTGTTGCAATCAATAACAGCCCCTGCAGTATTCAAAAAGGGTCTTCCAAGAATAATAGACATACTATCGTCCTCGGGAATATCAAGAATAATAAAGTCCGTTAAAATAGTAACATTTGCAACCACAACAGGCACATCCTCACAAATACCGACAGGTATAGCAGTTGATTTATTGGCCATTTGCAAAGATATTTCAGTAGGTGTCAACTTATTTAAATCAAGTCTACGATATAAAGAGAGAGGCATAACACTAACACCGGCTCCAAGACCACATAAAGCAGTTCTAACATAATTTCTTTTAATGGAACATGGTATAGTGGGTACTCCTGGTTCTCCTAACTTTTTAGGTATTCCATCCTTAAAAGTATAATTAGCAAGCATGGTGGAAATTTCAGCTTCCGGTATCTTTCTTTTATTAGTAACAATTTCTTTCATATACTTAGCATAAGGATTCATTTTGAGCATATCGGTTAAACGCATACGCAAGAAGATAGGTCTAATCATTTCAGCAAAGCGCTCAAAATACTCATCATCCTTTTTCTTTGATGGTTTAGGAGGAAAGGGCATGGGTTTCTGAACCCAAGGATCTCTTTCCTTACCGTGTTTCCTAGCAACAATGTCTCTCTTATCATAACGTTGATTCTTTGATTGTGGGTTATCAAGATCAACATCAGGTTCAATTTCTACATCATTATCATTGCTAGGTTGAGCATCAACATGAACATTATCATTAACATTATCACTAGGTTCATGTTCATCACCAGATTGTGTTTCAGCATCAAAGATAGAAATATCATTGAGATTCTCAGGTGTGTCTACAACAGGTTCACTAGAAGCATGCAAAGTCATATCATTTTTCTTTTTCTTCTTTTTAGAAGGACTAAGTGCATCAATATTATATCTCTGAGAGTCCTGCTCAATTCTCTTAGGATGGCCTTCAGGATACTGATGTGACGGTGGCCCGATCTTTCGATGAGAGTGGGGATAATTATCGATTCAGTGGATTTTGACCTTGACGATCCGGCTATACCGTACCCGACGATACGCCTCGACAATCGCTAAACCAATCTCCGATGGTTATTGACCTTGCCGTAGGCACGATCAACCTGAACAACGAGGTTCGAGTTCCTGCAAGCAATCGAAGAACCGGCAAGAACAAAGGTGAATTGCAATCTGAAATTGCGGATGAAAAATTAAGCACACGAACTAGATCAAAAGTTGGGGTTCCACTGTGGATCTGATAAGACGGTAGTCCTACACGTCTCGTAGATGTGAAATTGTAGCGATGGCTAGACAATACAATAAAACCCGAGTCTAAACCCTAACCTAGACTAGCTATTTATTAAAAGGCAATGATGCGGTCGAAACGTTTCGCTACTGCTTCCGGTCGAAGGCGGTATGTGTTGTCCACGAATGGGACTGCGCGTCGTACGTAGCTGGCCTTCTTGGAAGTTGCGCCAAGCACCTGGTGGCGTGGCCGAAAGCCAGAGGCCCACCCACGTGGTGATGTTGGCCCGTTAATCCAAGTCCCTTGGTGCACTTCATGCATGTACATGGATGGGACGTGACATGCATGCAAGAATGTTGCTCCATTTGATCTGAATGCACACTGTCTTCATCTTTTATCTCTCCTTTATTCCTAAGTACAAGTAAATCCGAATATGAGCGTAATATTATATCCTCATTAGCCGGATCATATTTATAAAGGAACGATAGTACCTGGCCATTTATTTGTCTCGCGTGCGCTCTAGTTACAGGTCCGGATGGCATAACTGATGTAGGAGTGGCGACAGGAGTAACTGCGGCAGAGATGTCCTCATCATCCCCCCCTTCTTGAATCGAAGTCGTCCTCGACGGTATTTCTTCGTCCTCACCCAAATAAGGCTTTAAATCTGCAACATTAAATGTGGGACTAACCCGAAATTCTGCAGGCAAATCAAGCTTATACGCATTCTCATTAATTTTTTCTATCACCTTAAAAGGTCCATCCGCACGAGGCATTAACTTTGACTTTCGTAAATCAGGGAAGCGGTCTTTTCGAAAATGTAACCATACTAAATCACCTGGTTCTTCCCACATTTTTGAGTTCTTTTGCAAAATAGCCCTAAGCATAGTAGACAATGTTCGATTAACCACTTCAGTTTGACCATCTGTTTGAGGATGACATGTAGTACTAAATAAAAGCTTAGTCCCCAATTTTGTCCACAACACCCTTCAAAAGTGGCTAAGAAATTTTGTGTCACGATCAGAAACAATTGTATTTGGCACACCATGCAAACGAACTACTTCGTGAAAGAACAAATCAGCAATGTGAGTAGCATCGTCACTTTTATGACAAGGTATAAAATGTGCCATCTTAGAGAATCTATCAACAACAACAAATATACTATCCCTTCCCCGTCGTGTTCTAGGCAGTCCTAATACAAAGTCCATAGATATATCTTCCCAAGGAGTGCTAGGAACAGGAAGAGGCATATATAAACCATGTGGGTTTAGTCGTGACTTAGCTTTTTGGCATGTCGTGCAGCGTGCAACATATCTCTCCAATCCCGTCTCATTTTTGGCCAGAAGAAATGACCAGCAAGGATGTCTACTGTCTTTTTAAGACCGAAATGTCCCATAAGTCCTCCGCCATGTGCCTCCTGTAACAACAAAAGACGAACAGAGCTATCTGGGATGCATAGCTTATTAGCACGAAAAACAAATCCTTCATTAACGACGAACTTGTTCCAAGTTCTACCCTCTCTGCAATTGAGCAAAATATCTTTAAAATCGACATCATTAGCATATTGCTCTTTTATAGTTTCAAGTCCAAAAATTTTGAAGTCAAGTTGTGATAACATGGTATAGCGCCTAGACAATGCATCAGCAATAACATTCTCCTTCCCTTTCTTGTGCTTAATAACATAAGGAAAAGACTCAATAAATTCAACCCATTTTGCATGTCTACGGTTCAGTTTGCTTTGACTTCTAATATGCTTGAGTGATTCATGATCAGAATGTATGACAAACTCCTTAGGCCATAAATAATGTTGCCATGTCTCCAAAGTCCGAACTAGTGCATAAAGTTCTTTATCATATGTTGAATAATTAAAACTAGGCCCACTGAGTTTTTCACTAAAATATGCTACCGGTTTGCCTTCTTGCAATAAAACACCGCCTAAACCAATGCCGCTAGCATCACATTCTAATTCAAACATCTTATTAAAATCGGGTAATTGCAGCAAAGGGGCGTGTGTAAGCTTATCTTTAAGAGTAGTGAAGGCTTCCTCTTGTGCGTCGCTCCAAACAAATGGCACATTTTTCTTTGTGAGCTCGTTGAGCGGCACTGCGATGGTACTAAAATCCTTCACGAACTGGCGGTAGAACCCAGCAAGTCCGAGAAAACTTCGTACTTGTGTGACCGAGTTAGGGGTCGGCCAACTCTGGATCGCTTCAACCTTGGCTTTATCAACTTCAATTCCTTGTGCTGTCACAACATAGCCAAGAAAAGCGACTCGATCCATGCAAAAAGTGCACTTCTCGATGTTACCAAATAAACGTGCATCACGTAGAGCAGAAAAAACAGCACGCAAATGGTCCAAGTGTTCCTCTAGTGACTTACTTTAAATCAGAATATCATCGAAGTATACTACCACAAATCGTCCAATGAAAGCTCGCAAGACTTCATTCATTAGTCTCATGAAAGTACTAGGTGCATTAGTCAATCCAAAAGGCATAACTAACCACTCATATAAACCAAATTTAGTTTTGAAAGCAGTTTTCCATTCATCACCTAGTTTCATACGAATTTGATGGTAGCCACTACGCAAGTCCACTTTAGAAAACACAACTGAGCCACTGAGTTCATCAAGCATGTCATCTAATCTAGGAATAGGATGACGATATCGAATTGTTATATTATTGATGGCTCTACAATCAACACACATACGTGAAGTACCGTCTTTTTTAGGAACAAGTAAAATTGGTACAGCACATGGACTAAGGGATTCCCAAATGTAACCTTTTTCGAGTAGTTCTTGAACTTGTCGCTGAATCTCCTTAGTCTCCTCAGGATTAGTCCGGTACGGCGCACGGTTGGGTAATGAGGCGCCAGGTATCAAGTCAATTTGATGTTCAATTCCTCTCATAGGTGGCAGCCCCGATGGTACTTCCTTTGGGAAAACATCATGATACTCATGCAAAAGGTTAGCGACAACAGGAGGCAAAGAAGAAGGCATATCCTCAAATGAAAACAAAACTTCTTTGCAAATAAGAGCATAACATTCATCAGTATGAGCATCTAACTCAAAAATTTCAGCACGTGTAGCTAAGAAAGAAGCACCTTTCAATTTAATTTCTTTAGATGTGCTAGGATCAGATTTGTGCATCTTATTAAATTGTTCTAACTCATCAACAACTTTCTGATTTTCAGATTTAGTACGCTCAGTATTTGTGTTTCTACTAGCCCTAGCAAGATCATCTTTTAAAATTTGCTCAGGAGACATAGGGTGTAGAATGATTTTCTTTCCTTTATGTGTGAGAGTGTACTGATTAGTTCTACCATCATGTAAACATTGTTTATCATACTGCCATGGCCTTCCTAGTAACATAGAACAAGCTTGCATAGGCACAATATCGCAATCAATAGTATCATGGTATGAACCTAAAGAAAAAGGAACTCTCACCATGCGTGTTACCTTTACCTTTCCATCATCATTAAACCATTGAATGTAGTAAGGTTGTGGATGTTGTCGCGAAGGTAGGGATAGCTTCTCCACCATGTCAATGCTTGCTAAATTGTTACAACTCCCTCCATCAATGATTATGCGAACGGAACGCTCCTTGACGACTCCTTTGATGTGGAAGAGGTTGTGACGTTGATCCTTCTTTGCTTTGACAATCTGAGCACTAAGTACACGATGTGATATAAGACTCATGTACTTATCGGCGTCGTCAGCGGTCACATGTTCTTCCTCTTGCTCCGGTCTTGTGTCTTCATGTGCAGCAAGCAAGGCATATGTGTCTTCATCAAAATCACTAGCGGAGTCGTACTCACCGTCTTCACGAATGATCAATACACGCTTATTAGGACACTCCTTCATGACATGGCCAAATCCCTTGCAAGTGTGGCACTGGATATCCTTTGTTCTTTTGGAGGAAGCGGACGATGACGACGAACTTTTTGTTGGAATTTGTGTAGTACTTTTCAGTGGTGCCGAAGAGTGTGATGCTGAAGTTGATGAAGAAGACCCCGGTCGAGAGGTTGCAGGTGCTGTTGTAGAGGGGCGAGTAGACGGGGCAGCAGGGGTGCGCGGCGCCCATGTGGAAGTACGACCTGTAGAAAAATGAGAACGTATTCTCGAGCGACCCTGCACTTCATGTTCAGCATGTATAGCAAGATGGAATAAACGGGTCATTGAATGATAATCCTTATAAGCAAGTATGTCATAAATTTCTCTATTCAATCCACCCAAGAACCTAGCCATAGCGGCTTCCTCGGTCTCAACTAAACCACAACGTAACATGCCCATTTGCAATTCTTGATAATAGTCTTCCACAGATTTAGATCCTTGGTTCAACCGTTGTAGTTTATTTAGCAAGTCACGTTCATAATATCCAGGAACAAAACGGTGACGCATTACTAATTTCAAAGCTTCCCAAGTGGTAGGAATATTACGACAATGTTGTCTCCACCAAACAGAAGCAAAATCACTAAACTCACTAGTTGCAGCCCTAACTCTTTTATCATCGGGAAAATCATGGCAAGCAAATTTTTGATCAACTAGTAATTCCTAGTCAAGATAAACATCTGGATCATATTTCCCATCAAAAGGAGGCATGAAAAATTTAATTCTACCCAAAGAATCATCATGGCCACGTACCTGAGGACGCTGGTGTCGTCCCATACCTTGTTGATTATTGCGTAGTCGACGATGATCACGATCATTGTTATCAATAACTGCATCAGGATCCTCAGAATCACCATCATAGTTGTCATCTTGGATGTCGTCGGCTATCGAGTTGGCGTTGCGAGGACGGGGCTGGTCGACGGCATCGGTGTATGAAAGAGGGTGCCTCGGGTCTCCTGGGGGCACCCGACAAGCTCATTGTAGACCTGTGTTGGTGGCTGGAAGACGCAGAGCGGCAGTGGAGGTGCCACCCAGACGGGCATCCTCGGCATCGAGACGTTTCATAATAGATGCAAGTGTTTGATTGAACGTCTCGTTGCTATCCTCGATCGACTTGAGACGCTTATCAAGTGCGCCCTCGAACGATGTGAACCGCTCGGTGTATGCATGCACATCCTCCTCAAGGCGTGCGACCGTGGCTTTCATGTTGTCTTCGTCACCTGCCATGGTTAGGATGAAACAAGAACAAAATCACAAGTATATTCCTCCTACAATAACTACGGTAAGGCGGTGGAAAATGTCTCTCAACTGTCGAGCAATTACCAAGCTCTTACCAATTCTTACCGTGCTGCCGTGGTTGTCGACCGTTGGCGATGTCAAAAGTTATCAAAAGATTGATATAGCGATTACCAAGTGACCGAACAGGGTACAATATAGGAAGTGGAGCTTGGTGAAGGTTTCCTCAACTCACAATATGTGGCACAATTAAGCAAAAAGTAATGCAAGCTGAATAATTGCTCAAACTCCTAACTAGTGCTGGCAGTCGACTAGTAATAGTAAGAGATAAAACAATCTAAACCTAGATACTGAATCAAGGGAGTGAAAACCGATAACGAAAATAGCTCTAAATAGCTAGATATAAGTAAGGTACAAACGTAGCGTATGACGACATGAGCAGAAGATGTGCAACAATTATCACGTATATGCACCAAGTAACAGTTCTCAACAGCAAGAGATATTTCAAAAGATGTGAACCGGCTGGAACTTTGCAAAACCTTTTTTCTTTCTTTTTTTTCTTCTTCTTTTTTTTTGCTCTTTTTTGTTCTCTGTTTTTTTCCTCTCTTTTTTCAGAGCGGTTGCTAGCACAAGTCACGGACAGAAATTAAGTCACAAGAGAGAAAAAGAAAAATAATGCAAGGCTACTGGACAAAGTGCTACGCGAGCTAACTAGTATATGAATGGATAGGAACAGCCTGATGGAGGTGTGACGCGTGACGGCAGACACCGATGGAAAGATGTCTGGCCACTCGCGTACGTGTGGGAACAACAGCGCGGAGAGCAGACACTGGGTGGCTGATGTCTGGGCGAACACGTGAGACGAGGCTGCACGTACGCACGCGCAGGTTGACCGAGTCTGGAATACTGTGTCGTGGCGCAAAGCCTGTACGCGTGGAAAACGATGCGACTTGTTTTTTTATTTTTCAGATTACGAACGAACTGGCGGCGGAAAATATGATGGACAAAAACAAGGTTCGATCTAGTAGATGATTATCTCCCAAAACAAATCTAAACCAGCACTAATTTTAGGATGAATGCAACCAACAATTCAACTACGCAAATACTAGATGCAAAAATTGCTAAAGGCTAAAAAGATAGGTGTAATGGATGAACTAATCTATTGTTTGGCTTTTTCGTGGGTTTATAGGATCAAAAAATAAACTAAACTACGAAAACTGTAAATCTCTCACCGATGAACCTGAAAACTGATACCACTTGATGTGACGGTGGCCCGATCTTTCGATGAGAGTGGGGATAATTATCGATTCGGTGGATTTTGACCTTGACGATCCGGCTATACCGTACCCGACGATACGCCTCGACAATCGCTAAACCAATCTCCGATGGTTATTGACCTTGCCGTAGGCACGATCAACTTGAACAACGAGGTTCGAGTTCCTGCAAGCAATCGAAGAACCGGCAAGAACAAAGGCGAATTGCAATCTGAAATTGCGGATGAAAAATTAAGCACACGAACTAGATCAAAAGTTGGGGTTCCACTGTGGATCTGACAAGGCAATAGTCCTACACGTCTCGTAGATGCGAAATTGTAGCGATGGTTAGACAATACAATAAAACCCGAGTCTAAACCCTAACCTAGACTAGCTATTTATTAAAAGGCAATGATGCGGTCGAAACGTTTCGCTACTGCTTCCGGTCGAAGGCGGTATGTGTTGTCCACGAATCGGACTGCGCGTCGTACGTAGCTGGCCTTCTTGGAAGTTGCGCCAAGCACCTGGTGGCGTGGCCGAAAGCCAGAGGCCCACCCACGTGGTGATGTTGGCCCATTAATCCAAGTCCCTTGGTGCACTTCATGCATGTACATGGATGGGACGTGACATGCATGCAAGAATGTTGCTCCATTTGATCTGAATGCACACTGTCTTCATCTTTTATCTCTCCTTTATTCCTAAGTACAAGTAAATCCGAATATGAGCGTAATATTATATCCTCATTAGCCGGATCATATTTATAAAGGAACGATAGTACCTGGCCATTTATTTGTCTCGCGCGCGCTCTAGTTATAGGTCCGGATGGCATAACTGATGTAGGAGTGGCGATAGGAGTAACTGCGGCAGAGATGTCCTCATCAGATACAAAGGTTTCTGAGTCATTTTACCAGTTCTAGTAGCCACTCTAACAGCAAAATCATTATTCTTACTATTCAATTCATTGAGTAAATCATTCTGAGCTTTAGGTACTTGTTCTAGTTGAGTGGTAACCATAGAAGCATGTTTACTAATGAGTTTAAGTTCACCTTTAACTCTAGACATATAATCACCCAAGTGTTCAATCATATAAGCATTGTGTTTTAATTGTCTACCAACATAAGCATTGAAGTTTTCTTGTTTGACAAAAAAATTATCAAACTCATCTAAGCATTGGCTAGCAGACTTATAACGAGGAATATCACCTTCATCAAATCTATAGAGAGAATTTACCTTTACTACCTGTGTCGGGTTATCAAGACCATGTGTTTCTTCAATAGGTAATGGATTAAAACCATGTATTTCTTCAACAGGCGGTAAATTAAGACCATGTATTTCTTTAACAGGAGGTAAATTCTTAACATCTTCAGCTTTTATACCTTTTCTTTCATAGATTTCTTTGCCTCTTGCATATCTTCAGGACTGAGAAATAGAACACCCCTTTTCTTCGGAGTTGGCTTAGGAGTTGGTTCAGGAAGTGTCCAATTATTTTCATTTGTCAACATATTATTCAATAGAATTTCAGCTTCATCTGGTGTTCTTTCCCTGAAAACACAACCAGCACAACTATCCAGGTGGTCTCTGGAAGCATCGGTTAGTCCATTATAAAAGATATCAAGTATTTCATTTTTCTTAAGAGGATGATCAGACAAAGCATTAAGTAATTGGAGAAGCCTACCACAAGCTTGTGGGAGACCCTCTTCTTCAATTTTGTGACGCCCCCGATTTGACCGTACGCTAATCATGCACGCAAATGTGCACGACCAAGATCAGGGACTCACGGGAAGATATCACAACACAACTCTAAAACATAAATAAGTCATACAAGCATCATAATACAAGCCAGGGGCCTCGAGGGCTCGAATAGAAGTGCTCGATCACAGACGAGTCAGCGGAAGCAACAATATCTGAGTACAGACATAAGTTAAACAAGTTTGCCTTAAGAAGGCTAGCACAAACTGGGATACAGATCGAACGAGGCGCAGGCCTCCTGCCTGGGATCCTCCTAACTACTCCTGGTCGTCGTCAGCGGCCTGCACGTAGTAGTAGGCACCTCCAGTGTCGTAGGTGTCGTCGTCGACGGTGGCGTCTAGCTCCTGGGCTCCAACATCTGGTTGCGACAACCAGATAGAAAGGAAAGGGGAAAAAGAGGGAGAGAAGCAACCGTGAGTACTCATCCAAAGTACTCGCAAGCAAGGAGCTACACTACATATGCATGGGTATATGTGTAAAGGGGCATATCAGTGGACTGAACTGCAGAATGCCAGAATAAGAGGGGGATAACTAGTCCTGTCGAAGACTACGCTTCTGGTCATCTCCATCTTGCAGCACGTAGAAGAGAGTAGATTGAAGTCCTCCAAGTAGCATCGCATAGCATAATCCTACCCGGCGATCCCCTCCTCGTCGCCCTGTTAGAGAGCGATCACCGGGTTGTATCTGGCACTTGGAAGGGTGTATTTTATTCAGTATCCAGTTCTAGTTGTCATAAGGTCAAGGTACAACTCCGGGTCGTCCTTTTACCGAGGGACACGGCTATTCGAATAGATAAACTTCCCTGCAGGGGTGCACCACATAACCCAACACGCTCGATCCCAATTGGCCGGACACACTTTTCTGGGTCATGCCCGGCCTCGTAAGATCAACGCATCGCAGCCCCACCTAAGCACAACAGAGCGGTCAGCACGCCGGTCTAATCCTAAGCGCGCAGGGCCCTAGGCCCATCGCCCTATGCACACCTGCACGTTGCGAACGTGGCCGCGAGCAGACCTAGCAACCCACACGATCACGGCGGTTACGTCAAAGCGGTCCAACACGGCGCGCGCCACTCAGTCGCTGACGTCACGAAGGCTTCGGCTGATACCACGACGCCGGGATACCCATAACTACTCCCGCGTAGATGGCTAGTGCGTATAGACCAAATGGCCAGACTCAGATCAAATACCAAGATCTCGTTAAGCGTGTTAAGTAACCGCGAACGCCGACCAGGGCCAGGCCCACCTCTCACCTAGGCGGTCTCAACCTGCCCTGTCGCTCCGCCACAAAGATCCACTCGCGGGTACTCCTACGAGCCGACCCGACTTTAGTCATCACATGTGTCATGTATTTAGTATATAAGTATATACCCGTGATCACCGCCCAAGTGATCACGGCCCGATAGTATAGCACAGCAGACGGACAAGAATGTAGGGCCACTGATGGAAACTAGCATCCTATACTAAGCATGTAGGATTGCAGGTAAAGGTAACAACAACAGTAGCAAGGATAGGCTATGCATCAGGATAGGATATCGAAAAGCAGTAACATGCTACACTACTCTAATGCAAGCAGTATAAAGAAGATTAGGCGATATCTGGTGATCAAGGGGGGGGGCTTGCCTGGTTGCTCTGGCAAGTAGGAGGGGTCGTCGACTCCGTAGTCGAACTGGGCAGCAGCAGTGTCGGTCTCATAGTCTACCGGAGAGAAGAGGGGGGAAGAAACAGTAAATACAATGCAAACATAAGCATGACGATGCGTGACATGACAATGAGCGGTGCTAGGTGTGTCCTAACGCGACAGTAGGTGGTACCGGCGAAGGGGGGGAACATCCGGGAGGTATTCCCGATGTTTCACGTTTTCGGACAGACGGACCGGAGGGGGAAAGTTGCTAGTTCGATAGGTTAGGGAGGTGTGGTGGACGAACGGACTGCGTATTCGGATTCGTCTCGTCGTTCTGAGCAACTTTCATATAGAAAACATTTTCATCCGAGTTACGGTTTAAAAGATATGAATATTCAAAGTTTATTTGAATTTCTGGAATTATTTGAATTAAGCAAAAATGAATTATGACGTCAGCATGAGGCAATGCTGACGTCAGCAGGTCAACAGAGCGGCTGACCAGGTCAAACTGACCAGTGGGCCCCACCTGTCATAGACAGTGGGCTAACAGAAGATTAAACTAACTAATTTTAGTTAATTAACTACTGGACCCCACCTGTCAGTGCCTAATTAGATTAATTAATTAGTTTTAATTATAAAAAACATTTTTTTGTTAATTATGCGGCGGGGACCGCATGTCAGTGGCTGGGCCTGCCCAGTCAGCAGTTGACTGGGGTCAACCCAGTCAACAGGGCCCAAGGGCCCACACGTCAGCCTCACAGGGGAGGCCACGCGGCGCCACGTCGGCCACTGGCCGGAGACGCGCCGGAGTTGACTCCGACGAGCCAAACGCGGCGGCGCGGCTCGGGAGGGGCGCGGGTTTCGCGCACAGGGGGTCTGCGGGGTTGTGGGTGGGCGCGTTCGACGCGGCTCGGCGCCGCGCGTCCAACGGTGGTGGCCGGAGTGGCTGGAACGGACGGGGGCGAGTGCTTCGAGCTCGCCGGCGGCGAGGTGCTTCGGGCGAGCAACGGGAACGGTGGAACGGCGCGAGATCGGGCAATCCAGAGGGCGGGGCGAGGCCTACGTGCACGCGCGAGCAAGATGGGCGCTAGCTAAAGACCAAACGGTCGCCGGAACGACGCCGACGACGTGCTAGGCGGCGGAGGGTGCGGCCTAACGCGGCGCGGTGGCTACGGCACGCTAGCTATCTAATGGAGAGGGGGAGGAGGTAGAGGAGCTCACCGCGCGGCGCAAGAAAGGCCCGTGGGTGGCTTAGTAGCAGCAGCAGTCGCCGGAGTCGAAGAAGACGGCGGCGACCCGAGGAAGAAGGCGACGGCGTTGGGGGCGATGTAGGGGGTCCCGGCTCGAGCAGGTGGTCGGGGAGGACGGGCTCGACGCGGCGGAGCTCGGGGACACGTCGGGGAGGAGAACGGGGCTCGGTGGCCGCGTGAACGATGGAGAACGGCGGCGACCGCGTCGGGCGTGGGGAAGGAGGGAGCGGCGTGGATCTAGGGGGGGAAGGGAGAGGCGCAGAGGCCGAGAGGTGAGCGGGGGCGAGTGGGAGAGGGGCCCGAGGAGGCGGGGGGGCGCTGGCGTCCTTATCCTCCCCCGTCGCCGGCGAGGGGGTGCGGCGGGGACCGGCCCCTGTTCCGACCCCGGTCGGGGGAACAGGGAAGGGGAGGGCGAGTGGGAGAGGTGGGCTAGGCCGGCTGGGCCGGGGTCGGCCCAGTTGGGCCAGGGGTCCAGTGGGGGGGGGGCCTTCTCCTTCTTCTTTTTTTTGTTTGTTCTGTGCTCTTTTGTATTTTCTTTTTATTTGTTTATTTTCTTTTCTGTTTTATTTCATTTAAAAATATTTAGGCATTTTATAAAAATGTGTTTTCTCCACAATAATTATCAGTGCAATTTCTGGCATGGCCCGAACATTTTTGTTTAAATTTTTGAAAACTTTTATTTTCCATTTTAAATTTAATTGAAGTTTGAATTAGGAGTTTGAAAAGAAATGTGATTCAAATGTGATCAAGCCCTGTTTAGCAACATGATTAGCTTAATCACAGAGAGTTACTGTAGCATGATTCTCGGGGTGTTACAAATTTGCACAAAATTATATATTTCCCTTAAAGCAGCTTGTTTCTTATGAGCAGGGAAATATTTAGCAGAGAAATAATAAATCATATCCTGGGGACTACGCACACAACCAAGATCAAGAGAATTAAACCATATCTTAGCATCACCCTTTAATGAGAACGGAAATATTTTAAGGATATAATAGTAGCGAGTTTTCTCATCATTAGTGAACAGGGTGGCTATATCATTTAATTTAGTAAGATGTGCCACAACAGTTTCATATTCATAGCCATAAAAAGGATCAGATGCAACCAAAGTAATTATATCAGGGTCGATAGAGAATTCATAATCCTTATCAGTAACAAAGATAGGTGAAGTAGCATAAGTAGGATCATATTTCATTCTAGCATTCAGAGTTTTTTGTTTCAGCTTAGCTAATAATTTCTTAAGATCACTTCTATCATTGCAAGCAAGAAAGTCTCTAGCAGTTTCTTCATCCATAACATAGCCCTCAGGCACAACAGGCAATTCATATCTAGGGGGAGAATCTTCATCATCACTTTCATCAATATTATCAGTTTCAATAATTTCATTCTCTCTAGCCCTAGCAAGTTGTTCATCAAGAAATTCACCAAGTGGCACAGTAGTATCAAGCATAGAAGTAGTTTCATCATAAGTATCATGCATATCAGAAGTGGCATCATCAATAACATGCGACATATCCGAATTAATAGCAGAAGCAGGTTTAGGTGTTGCAAGCTTACTCAAAACAGAAGGTGAATCAAGTGCAGAGCTAGATGGCAATTCCTTACCTCCCCTCGTAGTTGAGGGATAAATTTTTGTTTTCGCGTCTTTCAAGTTCTTCATAGTGACCAGCAGATATAAATCCCAAGTAACTCAAGAAATAGAGCTATGCTCCCCGGCAACGGCGTCAGAAAATAGTCTTGATAACCCACAAGTATAGGGGATCGCAACAGTTTTCGAGGGTAGAGTATTCAACCCAAATTTATTGATTCGACACAAGGGGAGCCAAAGAATATTCTCAAGTATTAGCAGTTGAGTTGTCAATTCAACCACACCTGGATAACTTAGTATCTGCAGCAAAGTGTTTAGTAGCAAAGTAATATGGAAGTAACGGTAATGGTAGCAAAATTAATATTTTTGGGTTTTGTAGTGATTGTAACAGTAGCAACGGAAAAGTAAATAAGCGGAGAACAATATGTGAAAAACTCGTAGGCATTGGATCGGTGATGGAGAATTATGCCGGATGCGGTTCATCATGTAACAGTCATAATATAGGGTGACATAGAACTAGCTCCAATTCATCAATGTAATGTAGGCATGTATTCCGAATATAGTCATACGTGCTTATGGAAAAGAACTTGCATGACATCTTTTGTCCTACCCTCCCGTGGCAGCGGGGTCCTAGCGGAAACTAAGGGATATTAAGGCCTCCTTTTAATAGAGTACCGAACCAAAGCATTAACACATAGTGAATACATGAACTCCTCAAACTATGGTCATCACCGGGAGTGGTCCCGATTATTGTCACTTCGGGGTTGCCGGATCATAACACATAGTAGGTGACTATAGACTTGCAAGATAGGATCAAGAACTCACATATATTCATGAAAACATAATAGGTTCAGATCTGAAATCATGGCACTCGGGCCCTAGTGACAAGCATTAAGCATAGCAAAGTCATAGCAACATCAATCTCAGAACATAGTGGATACTAGGGATCAAACCCTAACAAAACTAACTCGATTACATGATAAATCTCATCCAACCCATCACCGTCCAACAAGCCTACGATGGAATTACTTACGCACGGCGGTGAGCATCATGAAATTGGTGATGGAGGATGGTTGATGATGACGATGGCGACGGATTCCCCTCTCAGGAGCCCCGAACGGACTCCAGATCAGCCCTCCCGAGAGAGTTTAGGGCTTGGCGGCGGCTTCGTATCGTAAAACGCGATGAATCTTTCTCTCTAATTTTTTTCTCACCGAACACGAATATATGAAGTTGGAGTTGAGGTCGGTGGAGCTCCAGGGGGGCCATGAGGCGCGCCCCCCACCCTCGTGGAAAGGGTGTGGGTCCCCCTGGCCTTGATTCTTTCGCCAGTATTTTTTATTATTTCGAAAAATAATCTTCGTGAAGTTTCAGGTCATTCCGAGAACTTTTGTTTCTGCACAAAGATAACACCATGGCAATTCTGCTGAAAACAGCATCAGTCCGGGTTAGTCCATTCAAATCATGCAAGTTTGAGTCCAAAACAAGGGCAAAAGTGTTTGGAAAAGTAGATATGACGGAGACGTATCAACTAGTCTCTGTTTATTTTGCAACTCTTGTTTTGAGTTACTACTCTTAGCAACTGAACTAGTATCAAATACCAAGGGGTTGCTATAAACACTAGTAAAGTACACATCAATAACATGTATATCAAATATACTTTTGTTCACTTTGCCATCCTTCTTATGCACCAAGTATCTAGGGGCAGTTCCACTTCCAGTGACCATTTCCTTTGCAGTAGAAGTACTCAGTTTCAGGCTTGGGTCTAGCTTTGGGTTTCTTCACAGGAGTGGCAACTTGCTTGCCATTCTTCTTGAAGTTCCCTTTCTTTCCCTTGCCCTTTTACTTGAAACTAGTGGTCTTGTCAACCATCAACATTTGATGCTTTTCTTGATTTCTACCTTCGTCGATTTCAGTATCACGAAGAGCACGGGAATCGTTTTCGTTATCCCTTGCATATTATAGTTCATCACGAAGTTCTAGTAACTTGGTGATAGTGAATAGAGAACTTTGTCAATCACTATTTTATCTGGAAGATTAACTCCCACTTGATTCAAGCGATTGTAGTACTCAGACAATCTGAGCACATGCTCACTGGTTGAGCTATTCTCCTCCATCTTGTAGGCAAAGTACTGTCAGAGGTCTCATACCTCTTGACACGAGCATGAGCATGAAATACTAATTTTAACTCTTGGAACATCTTATATGCTCCATGGCGTTCAAAACATTTTTGAAGTCCCGGTTCTAAGCCGTAAAGCATGGTGCACTAAACTATCAAGTAGTCATCATACCGAGCTTTGTCAAACGTTCATAACGTCTGTATCGACTCCTGCAATAGGTCTGTCATCTAGCGGTGCAACAAGGACATAATTCTTCTGTGCAACAATGAGGATAATCCTCAGATCACGGACCAAGTCCGCATCATTGCTACTATCATATTTCAACTTAGTTTTCTCTAGGAACATATCATAAATAAAACGGGGAAGCTATTTGCGAGCTATTGATCTACAACATAGATATGCAAATACTATCAGGACTAAGTTCATGATAAATTTAAGTTCAATTAATCATATTACTTAAGAACTCCCACTTAGATAGACATCCCTCGAGTCATCTAAATGATCACGTGATCCATATCAACTAAACCATGTCCGATCATCACGTGAGATGGAGTAGTTTTCAATGGTGAACATCACTATGTTGATCATATCTACTATATGATTCACGTTCGACCTTTCGGTCTCCAGTGTTCCGAGGCCATATCTGCATATGCTAGGCTCGTCAAGTTTAACCCGAGTATTCTGCGTGTGCAAAACTGGCTTGCACCCGTTGTATGTGAACGTAGAGCTTATCACACCCGATCATCACGTGGTGTCTCGGCACGACGAACTTTCGCAACGGTGCATACTCAGGGAGAACACTTGTACCTTGAAATTTAGTGAGGGATCATCTTATAATGCTACCGCCGAACTAAGCAAAATAAGATGCATAAAAGATAAACATCACATGCAATCAATATAAGTGATATGATATGGCCATCATCATCTTGTGCCTTTGATCTCCATTCCAAAGCACCGTCATGATCACCATCGTCACCGGCGCGGCACCTTGATCTCCATTGTAGCATCGTTTTCGTCTCGCCAACTATTGCTTCTACGACTATCGCTACCGCTTAGTGATAAAGTAAAGTAATTACATGGCGATTGCATTTCATACAATAAAGCGATAACCATATGGCTCCTGCCAGTTGCCGATAACTCCGTTACAAAACATGATCATCTCATACAATAAAATTTAGCATCATGTCTTGACCAGATCATATCACAACATGCCCTGCAAAAACAAGTTAGACGTTCTCTACTTTGTTGTTGCAAGTTTTACGTGGCTGCTACGGGCTGAGCAAGAACCGTTCTTACCTACGCATCAAAACCACAATGATATTTCGTCAAGTATGTGTTGTTTTAACCTTCAACAAGGACCGGACGTAGCCACACTCGATTCAACTAAAGTTGGAGAAACTGACACCCGCCAGCCACCTGTGTGCGAAGCACGTCGTTAGAACCAGTCTCGCGTAAGCGTACGCGTAATGTCAGCCCGGGCCGCTTCATCCAAATACCGCCGAATCAAAGTATGACATGCTGGTAAGCAGTATGACTAGTATCGCCCACAACTCATTTGTGTTCTACTTGCGTAGATAACATCTACGCATAAACCTGGCTCGGATGCCACTGTTGGGGAACGTAGTATTTTCAAAAAAAATCCTACGCACACGCAAGATCATGGTGATGCATAGCAACGAGAGGGGAGACTGTTGTCTACGTACCCTCGTAGATCGTAAGCGGAAGCGTTATGACAACGTGGTTGATGAAGTCGTACGTCTTCACGATTGACCGATCCTAGCACTGAACGTACGGCACCTCCGCGATCTGCACACGTTCGGCTCGGTGACGTCCCACGAACTCACGATCCAGCAGAGTGTCGGGGAAGAGCTTCGTCAGCACGACGTCGTGATGACGGTGATGATGAAACTACCGGCGCAGGGCTTTGCCTAAGCACTACGACGATATGACCGAGGTGGATTATGGTGGAGGGGGGCACCGCACACGCCTAAGAACAATGTCTGTTGTGCTTCTAGGGTGCCCCCCTACCCCCATATATAAAGGAGCAAGGGGGAGGCCGGCCGGCCTTGGGGCACGCCAAGGAGGGGGAGGAGTCCTCCTCCTAGTAGGAGTAGGACTCCCCCTTTCCTAGTCCAACTAGGAGGAGGAAGGGGGAAGGAAAGAGAGGAAGAGGGAGAGGGAAAGAGGGGCCGCGCCCCCCTCCCCTAGTCCAATTCGGACTCCCCTTGGGAGGGGGCGCCACCTCCTGGGCTGCTTCCCTCTCTCTCCCCTAAGGCCCACTAAGGCCCAATACTTCCCCGGGGGGTTCCGGTAACCCCTCCGGCACTCCGGTTTTCTCCGAAATCACCCGGAACACTTCCGGTGTCCGAATATAGCCGTCCAATATATCGATCCTTATGTCTCGACCATTTCGAGACTTCTCGTCATGTCCGTGATCATATTCGGGACTCCGAACTACCTTCGGTACATCAAAACACATAAACTCATAATACCGATCGTCACCAAACTTTAAGCGTGCGGACCCTACGGGTACGAGAACTATGTAGACATGACCGAGACTCATCTCTGGTCAATAACCAACAGCGAAACCTGGATGCTCATATTGGTTCCTACATATTCTACGAAGATCTTTATCGGTCAAACCGCATAACAACATACGTTGTTCCCTTTGTCAACGGCATGTTACTTGCCTGAGATTCGATCGTCGGTATCTCAATACCTAGTTCAATCTTGTTACCGCCAAGTCTCTTTACTCGTTCCGTAATGCATCATCCCGCAACTAACTCATTAGTTACATTGCTTGCAAGGCTTATAGTGATGTGCATTACCGAGAGGGCCCAGAGATACCTCTCCGACAATCGGAGTGACAAATCCTAATCTTGATCTATGCCAACTCAACAAGTATCATCGGAGACACCTGTAGAGCACCTTTATAATCACCCAGTTACGTTGTGACGTTTGGTAGCACACAAAGTGTTCCTCCGGTATTCGGGAGTTGCATAATCTCATAGTCATAGGAACATGTATAAGTCATGAAGAAAGCAATAGCAATATACTAAACGATCAAATGCTAAGCTAACGGAATGGGTCAAGTCAATCACATCATTCTCCTAATGATGTGATCCCGTTAATCAAATGACAACCCATGTCAATGGCTGGGAAACATAACCATCTTTGATCAATAAGCTAGTCAAGTAGAGGCATACTAGTGACACTCTGTTTGTCTATGTATTCACACAAGTATTATGTTTCCGGTTAATACAATTCTAGCATGAATAATAAACATTTATCATGATATAAGCAAATATAAATAACAACTTTATTATTGCCTCTAGGGCATATTTCCTTCACCTTGGGGGGTAGTAGAAGACAGCCAATTTTTTGTTGATGTTGACATTTTGCTAGAGATGTAATTAGTTGAGTGCAAATACAATGGACGAAACTCAGATAAAAATGTATTTATTTTTGCAATTACTAGGTTATATTGTTGCGAAATTTTTTATGATACCAAAAAAGTTTATTCAGGGCCAGAGTCGGAAATCAACCGCCCGATCGTGAGCCATGCCCAGATAGAGTTGGCGCGGTAGAGCAAACTATAAGAGGATACCCTGAAAAATTGGGCCCGAATGTCATCGAGCCTAAGATTGGATTAACATTTGATTCACTAGGAGAAGCTTACGATTTCTACAATATTTATTCATGGGAACTAGGCTTTGGTACAAGGTATGGAAAGAGCAGGCTTAATGCAGAGAAGACAAAATGCATGCAAGAGGTTGTTTGTGGTTGCTCGGTAAGTCATGAGGTTTTCATTTGTCTCGCTTGTGTTGCAGGGGAAGCCGCTTAAGGAAAACAGTAGGTCTTGCAAATGTGAATGCCCAGCGATGATCCGCTTGTTGAGAACGCACGACAACGGCTGGTATATCACAGAGCACCGGGTGGAACACAACCACTCTCTGTCTAGCACGTGTGGAGAAAAGCTTAATTGGCCTTCGCACAAGCACATTGATATATACACGAAGGATCTAATTAAACAGTTAAGGCAGAACAACATTAATGTGACTAAGGTATATAGAATTATACGTAGTTTTTTTGGAGACATCGAGAAGGTCCCATTTACCAAAAGAACACTTAGGAATCTTTGTGGTAGGATCAACAAGGAACAGGCGGAGGATGATGTTAGGAAGACAATAGATGTCTTCGCAGATTTAGCTGCAAAAGATCAGGAGTTTGTATTCCGAGTGCAACTGGATGCTGAATGCCGGATTAAGAACTTGATGTGGGCCACCGGTAGTAGTAGAAATCAGTATAATTTTTTTGGAGATGCAATTACTTTTGACACGACATACAGAACAAACTTGTATGACATGCCTTTCGGCCTTTTCGTTGGGGTGAACAACCACTTCCAGAGTATTATATTAGCTGGTGTTCTTCTGAGAGATGAGCAGGTTGAAAGTTTTGAGTGGGTTTTCAGAATTTGTAAGGATGATGGGTGGGACTCCTCCGCTGACTATTTTGACAGGTAGGAAATGTAATGTGCTTTGTTTTTTTTCAGGCAAGTCACATTGCGAATATTATGCAATTAACTGCTAAATTGTCATGTCATGCAGACCAGTGCCGAGCAATGGAGGTTGCTATAAAAAGTACATTGCCAACAATGACGTACTGTTGGTGCAAATGGCATGTTTTGAAAAAGGCTAAAGAGACACTCGGTGGGCTGTACACAAAGAGATCCGAGTTCAGGGCTGAATTCCACAAGGTTGTGAACCACATGCTCACTGTTGATGAGTTTGAGCGGGCTTGGAAATTGCTTCTAGAGAAGTTCAACCTGAAAACACACGGTTACATGACTCAGATCTACGAGATCAGGCATATGTGGGCAAAGCCGTACTTCACTGGGGTGTTTTGTGCTAAGATGAGCAGCACACAAAGAAGCAAAAGCGCGAACAGCATGCTCAAGGCGTATGTTCCTCCGGGATGCCCCATGCACATGTTTGTCAGGCATTACATGCGTTTGCAATTTTCAAGAGATTCATATGAGAGCTACGAGGAAAAAAGGACCAAGATTGTAAGTATTTTGGTGATTTACAAATTGCAAATAGCTTGCAAAATACATTCATGAGATTCCGTGTAGACTAAAATCTCATAGTTAGCTGATGTTTTTTGCTTTTGTAGGCTGGAGTTGTATTGAAATATAGTCTATAGAGAGGCATGCAAGCAAGATTTACACGAGAGCGATGTTTGACCAGTTGGGGGAGTTGCTTTGCAGGGCTCATGGTTACAAGGTTGAAGAGGTTGAGAGGAATCAGGTGTACAGAGCTATACATACCCAGGCGGAGAAGCGAGAGAAGTGGGCAAGGAGTGTTTATCAGATCAAAATAACTGAGAATGTTGATGGGATGGAGTGCGAGTGCGGTTTATTCGAACATCGTGCTGCCATATGCTAAAAGTATGCCTCATCTTACAAAAAAGGTTATTCATCATCTTCCAAAAGGCACGTAACTAATTACTGAGTAAAATTATGTTTCCTAGGTAATGGATTTTCTCGGTTACACCGAGATACCGAAGAATTTGATCATGAAGCGATGGACGAGGGACATACTGCCGGCGCATCTCCAAGTTTACCAAAGAGACCATGCTGGTAGCAGGACAATGACACACAGGCACACAACACTGTATGTGCACGCGATGGAGCTTGTCAGGTTGGGAGATGCATCTGTCGAAGCTTACCAGAAAGGAATGGAGATAATCAAGAATGGGATTGCTTCGCTGGCTGAATATGAAAACTGTAGGGATGGCCTGGCAGTAGAAGACAGACCATCATTGCAGCAGGATGATCCAGCAACACAAGATGTCACCTAGAACAACATTGCCCCTTTGGTCAGTGATACCCGGATGCATGTAGATATTTTGGCTGACCTTGGAGCCCCTGAGAAGAAGAGGAAGGCTGGTAGACCGACGAACAGTCGTGAGAAAGCACCTTATGAGGAGTTGAGCAAGAGAACTAGGTTCTGTAGCATTTGCAGAGGCAAGGGCCACAAAAAGACAACATGTCCTGAGAGAGGTGATGCCCCCAAGCTGTCGAGGAGGGAAGCGAAATGCAGCAACTGCGGCTTGGCTGGGCACAAGCGTAATACATGCACAAATTCTTATGGGGTGAAGCTCCAGATCACAAGTGTGTAGGTTTTTAAGATGGTTCCTGGTTAACTGATAAAACGTTGGTACCGCTGTTTTTTATTAGTAGGGTTTTATCGAGTGGCATGTCTTGTTTTCCAACTGAAACAAATGTACGGTCGTTGTTGTCTGTTCATAAGTACTGTCTAATGGGCGTGCAAAAAGAGATGGATTACTGTCTAATGAGGAAGTTCCAGAGAGTCATTGTGTCTTCTTAATTGGAGCGACCTGTAGTGCGGGCACTGAAGAGGATTGCTCGAGCAGGTACATCTCGTAACCGACCTGCCACTCGTAGAACGAGCATTTCCCGGCCTGGAAAGATTTTTCAGGGCGGCGGTGTGGACTGATTAAAAATCAAGATTCAATAATCAAAAAAATAAATTGAGACAGATGGGGAATAGGGAATTTGTGGCTCACATCCTTCTTCCAGCACTTGTAGTAGCGATTACCAGGCTGGAAACCGCGAGGGCCACAGATGTTCGTGATGATTCTCTCTTTGCAGAACAGGCATGGGATTAGCGGGAGAGAAGACGGGGTAGGCTGGCGCCTGCTGGAGGAGGCAGAACAGTCCATCGCCGGTGTGGTTGGATCAGTCCGTGTATTGCAGAGGAAGAAGACGGGGAGGGGAGTGGTGGGCCAGGCGGTGGTGTGTGTAGAAATATTGGGCCTGACGCGGTGTGGTGGGCTCGGATGCCGCTCCGTTTGTCCAGTTCCATCCTCGGTTGGTACAGAATCGTTGGCGTGCATCTGTACTAAACGGAGCGGAGAGGAGAACAAACGGGCCCGTACATCTGACATGTGGGCCAGCGCTGAAAAATGTAAAACGAAATACGTGAACGAATACATGGACATGTGCAAATCTCGATGCAGGCGTGCGGTCTAGATTCCGGGTGCATCTGGACCCGAGAGCCAAAGTGGATTTCCCCTTGTTGAATGTGTATTAACTTGCAAAAAAGAGGGTTTATTTTAGCCATACTGATTTTTGTTGTTGCTTGCTATATCAATGGTAGCTTCTTTTAAATGTACTGAATTTTAGCATGTACTACATTGTTGCTTATGTGTTTCAGCTGGGCAACATTTCATCTTTACATTTCTTATTTGAATCAATTTTTCGTCACTGACTGCCTGTGAAGTACTTCCTCCGTCCTAAAATTATTGTCTTAAATTTGTCTAGATATGGATGTATCTAATACTAAAACGTGACTTGATACATCCGTATTTAGACAAATCTAAGACAAGAATTTTGGGACAGAGGGAGTAACAGAGCAGGGCCTCCCGAGACGGATTAGCTTTTTTTAGCTTTGTTTGGAGCTTGTCCTGCTGTGCCCCAGCGTAACTTTATGACTCGATTGTACTTTATACTGTTGTGTTGGATGCTTGGTTCGTTGCTTTATAATATAAAGCGGAGGGAAATTCTTTTTTGTAAATGATGTGGTGTAAGTTTGATGAATCTACGCCTCTTGGTTCGATTCAGATAACATCATACGGATAGTGTTCAATACCTGTCGGTAAGAAATTGACGATGGGGAAAGATGTGTACTCCCTCCGTCCGGAAATACTTGTCATCAAAATGAATAAAAGGGGATGTATCTAGATGTATTTTAGTTCTAGATACATCTTGTTCTATCCATTTTGATGACAAGTATTTTCGGACGGAGGGAGTACGTCTGTTGTGCTTTTACAAGGATAGGCTGTTTTTTTAGGGTGGCAGAGGGTGTGGGTGCAAATGATAAGTGAGTTGATCCTGTTCCTTGCATGTAGATCCGACGAAACACGCAGTCCAGGAGCTGGGTATATGTGATGGGTCGTGTCACTGGATAATTCCCCCCTTGTAACGATAGGCGATGGTCGAACTTACCTTCACGTGCAAACAAATACTCTGAATGTCTCGAGGAAGGGCTAGGCCTATTTTTCTGGTTGAAATTCAGTATGGTGTGGCATCAATGACCGCACAGTTCTGCATCACACAACAGTTCGGCGTAAATGCACAAGTACTGACGTGTCGATTCCCCGTCCAACATTAGCTGCACTTGATTTATCTCTGCATTGGTGCTGGAAGTCTGGAACTACTAAAACACAGTTGCAGCTAGCAGAACGCTACGTACGTACGCAGACCGAATTCACAGGCCACTTAAACACTTCTAGACACACACACTCTCTCTCACAAACACGCAGAGATCACGTGCACGCAGCACGCCTAATACAAGCACGACACAACATCTAAACCAGGATCAAACGAGTCAAACACGTACTTTAGAAGAGATCCAAGCTGGCGGGTTGTCGCGTGACGCTGCATGCCAGTGCAGCTCGGCATCAGTCACGAACCCACGCCTAGTGCTTGGCAAGCCCCTCGTTTGCCATCTTGAAGAGCTGCGCCTGCGCGGCGGCGGCGCGATCGTCGCCGGAGCTGAGCGCGGCGCCGAACGCGTCCTTCACCTGCGCCGTGGTGAAGGGGAACCCGCTGCTGACCATGGAGTTGAGCAGCGACGCCGTGCCCTCGCGGTAGAGCGCGCCCACGCCGTCGGCGCGCGTGTTGGCCAGCGCCTCCGGCACGGTCAGGTCGTACCCGAACGGCACCGCGGCGCTCGGGCCGAACAGCCGCACCAGCGGGCACCAGTATCCGAACAGGCCCCATATCACGCCCGGGTGCGACATCCAATAACTGCAATGCACATGTACGTTAGGTTAGTAGTGCATGGTAAACTAGTCATACGCATGATGCGAGGGTTTTCGGAAGTTTAACGAGCTACACGTACCCGTAAGGGCCAGTGGAGAACGGTGGGGTGTTTGGGTCAAATGGCGTGGGGGTGTTCGTCGGCGGCGTCGGTACCAGCGGGGAGTAGGGTGGGCTGTTTGGGTCGAACGGCGTGGGAGTGCTTGGAGGCAACGGTACGTTTGGGGTCGGCGTAGTGCCCGAGGGAGGAGTTGTGCCAATGCAAGGCGTCGGTGAGGTGCCCGTGGACGGGCAGCCGCCACCAGGCGTGTTTGGGTCAGTTCCAGTGGATGGCGAGGGTGGGTAGTAGCCACCACCACCAGGGGTGCTCGGCGAGGTGCCGGTGGACGGGGCTGGCGGACAGTCACCGCTACCCGGCGTTGTTGGGGAGGGTGGGTAGCGGCCGCCACCAGGCGTGTTCGGGTCAGTGCCGGTTGATGGTGAGGGTGGGTAGTAGCTGCCACCAGGTGTGGTCGGAGAGGTGCCGGCGGACGGCGAGGGTGGGCAATTCCCGCCACCAGGCGTGGTAGGCGCAGTGCCGCTGGCTGGCGAGGGCGGGCAGTAGCCACCGCCAGGAGTGGTCGGAGAGGTACCGGCGGACGGCGAGGGAGGGCAGTTCCCGCCACCAGGCGTGGTAGGCGCAGTGCCGCTGTCTGGCGAGGGCGGGTAGTAGCCACCGCCAGGGGTGGTAGGAGAGGTGCCGGCCGACGGTGAGGGCGGGCAGTCTCCAGTCCCAGGCGTAGTTGGGGCAGTGCCGGTGGATGGAGTGGGCGGGTAGTAGCCTCCACCAGGGGTAGTCGGAGAGGTGTCACTGGACGGCGCGGGCGGGGAGTCTCCAGTCCCAGGCGTGGTTGGTGCAGTGCCGCTGGACGGAGTTGGCGGGTAGTAGCCTCCACCAGGGGTCGTCGGAGAGGTGTCACTGGACGGCGCGGGCGGGGTGTCCACGCCACCAGGCGTAGTAGGGGCGGCGCCTGTCGACGGCGAGGGCGGGCAGTCTCCAGTCCCAGGTGTGGTTGGGGAGGTTCCGCTGGACGGAGTGGGCGGGTAGTAGCCTCTACCAGGGGTGGTCGGAGAGGTGTCACTGGACGGCGCGGGCGGGGCGTCCTCGCGACCAGGCGTAGTAGGGGCGGCGCCTGTCGACGGCGAGGGCGGGTTGTAGTCTCCACCAGGGGTGGTTGGGGAGGTACCGACGGATGGTGTGGGCGGGTAGTATCCTCCTCCACCTCCTTGCGGTGGCGCCGGCGAGCAGGGCGGCGTCCCGTGGGAATCATCTGCGGGAAAAAAACACGTAAAATCCCAAAAGTTCAGTACAAATATACTCCTTGTAACGGACTGGACGTGGTAAACGGGAGGTATTATGCACGCACGATTGCAGGGCGTGGGGCTTGGTGAGTGGCTTGGGTCGGTGGGGCCAGGAGGGTAGTAGTCCTTGCGGCCACCGAAGTTCCCGCCGTCGGCGACGAGACTTCGCGCCGAAGCGCCGGACGCCACGAGCAGACAGCAAGCCACGAACGCGGTAGCCATCGCCATCGCCATCGCCTCGTTCGCAAAGAGAGCTTCTAAGCTGAGGCTTGGGGCCTTGAAGTTGACACTCGCGGCGTGGCCCTCTTTTTATAAGCAAACGTCGCGTGTGTTTACCTTTGCATGTATACCCGCATGGTGTGCACTTGTGGCGCGCTCTGCAGCAACGCACGAGGTAATGCGTAAATGCACTATGCGTAAAGGGAACGGGGTTAGTTGGACACAGTCACGCGATGCCTGAAGAGCTAGGGTTGTGCTGTGGGTAGGCTAGCCGGCTCCATTTCTGGGATCAGTAGCGAGCTCCCGCACAGACCGGCCGCTCCCACAAGCAAAATATGGCGTAGCCCCATTGCCTTCCAGGTGTATGGCGCATTGATGTGCGCCGAGCTGAGAGTTACTGTGCTCTCTTGAGGCGTGTCAGCTTCTCGCGGTAGATGGCAACGTCGTGTCGTCGGCTCGCCGTGCTCGCGCGACGCGACGGTGCATGCATGCATGGTGATGCATGGGCTTGATTTTGGGCTGCAATGAGCGCAGGCGGTGTTAATGGTGGCCCTCCTTGAATGAATGAGAGCACTACTCCAGTTCTGGCGATGCTGCCATGCAAGCTCTTCTCTCGTGGACGGTCCTGAACCTCCTTAAATTGACTGCTGTAGGTAGTAGTAGCTCAGGAATTTAGTTCCACCTACCAACGTTGTGCATGCATAGGAGTCGCATGCAGTTCGCGAGGCGTCGTCGAGGAGGCACGGCCATGTGTCATTTTGTCTTGCACACATGTGTGCACGTTCGCCTGCACACTGATATGGCACGTTCTAGTTATGTTATCCTGCATTTCTGGCTCGCTTGATGTAGCAGAAATGTGAGAAGACATCGACGAACAAAAGGTAGTACTGAAGACCCGAATTTCTCAAAACACGAGAACATCGGCGCCTTAAAACCGGTCTTAAACGCCCAGTCGGACGGATCGGTCACTCACTGACCCAAAAAAAGTCAGACCTACCCGAGCGCCTCGAATCAGCCCCAAACGACCGGCTGTCCGGCACCCCTCACAAGTAGTCTAAATCTAGAACGAATATGGGAAGACTCGAGCATGACTGTCGCGTTAGCCCGACCCATCCTGGCCCATCACAACCTCATTCCGCCACCATAGAAATCCCACAAAGGGCATCGGTGGGTGTTAGTGCCTGCTCCATCGGCGCCAAGGACATGCACGCCCGAATCTGAGGCGCGCGCCGCCCACCGTAGGAGGCAGTGGGCTATGGAGAGGGTGGAGGCCTCGGAGGCGGTCACACAATCCTGCTGCCGCTGCCGCGGGGTGCCAGCGGTGCCTGATGAGGAGTGGCTCCTTGTGTGGCTCTATCGCCCTCGCTTATGACGGCGGAGACGGATGCCCGTTGGCTCCGGCGAAAAACGCGAAGGCGCTCGCGAGGCAGCAGATGCAGCGACGAGAGCGGCCCAGCTGAAAAGGCAAAAGGGTCGCACCGTCCGAAGGATGGTAATCTTCATCGAATCCGCCTCCTCCTCCGACATCATTGACGGCTTTGACGACCCACCACCTGCCGTTGACACCTACCCGGACGCCTATAGCAACGTCACTGACCGAAAGGGCAAAGGGCCGGCGAGGAAGTGGTGAAGCTCGGCCCTCTCTCTCTCACCCTGGGCATTTGGGTACCCGAACCCGAACCAAACCGTATTAACCGAATTGTCGGTTAATTCGGTTATCGAGTTAGGGTTCGGTTTTGCTAGTTCGGTCTTCAGGTTAGTGTTCGGTTTTTACTCCTAAAAACCCGAAATAACCTCTCTTTTTTTAGTGGTACCCGAAATAACCAAATTGACCGATATTTGCAAAACTCGCTGACGGTAGGCTGTGCTATATACGCACCAATAAATCAGGCCCACTAAAAAGCAGGCCCAAGTTGCACCGAGACAAAGCCTCGCAGCCCCGCACAGCACAGTCACACTCCAATCCTCGTTCACCAATTCTTGTCGCACCTAACCCTAGAGGCGGCGGCGGCTATCGGCGATTCGGCGGCCGACGGCAGCGGCGGCCAGTGGCGGCGGCCGGTGGCACCTGGACGGCTGCATGCATGCATCTGCTCGTCCGCTCGCGCGTCGTGACGCCGGGTGCCGCAGGAGACGACGTCGTTGACGCGACCACGCGGGCAGCAACGCCAGATGCCACAGAGGACGGCGCCGGACACCGGAGGCACGCGGGAAACGATGCCAGTTGCCGGACAGTGGTGACAAGACGAGCCAGCAGCTAGACAAGGATCTTGCAGCGTATTGACTGCTTCTTGTATGTATTGTTGCGTCTATGCATGTCTGAATTTGAAAACTTGTGTACTCTCTATATCTACTGCTGAGCTTGCAAACGTGGTACTTTTGTCATGTGTGTATGCATTGCTGAATTTGCCAAGGTGCTGCTTTGTCCGTTTGTATGCACTATATGCGCTATCTGAATTTGCAAGCATTTGTCTTGTGTGTTATGAACATTTCGGTTATTTGGGTACCCGAATGACCCGAACCAAAAATTACGGGTAATTTTGGTTCGGTCATTTTTCTGGCAGACAAAATTTCGGCTCCTGTTTTTGCCTACCCGAATTACCCGAACCGAAGAAACCGTAATAACCGAATGCCTAGGCTAACCTCTCTTCATGTTTATTTTTGTTATTAGTTATCTAGTTTGGAATTTGTCCGTCGGTTATGTGGATTATGTGAACTATGGTCATCTTATGTGGATCATGTGCATTTGTACATTTGTTTGATGATATGTGTAGTTTAGTTTCATGTTGCATCCTTTAGTATGGACTAGCAAAATGGCCCGTGCGTTGCAGCGGGAGAAAAAAACTTCATAATCTTCAATGGCCATGACCATATTTTCCTACATCACCGAGATACACTATCACTCCCACTTTGATGAAATCGTGAACAATTTTTGAAAATCATGAACATTTTTTTAACTCATGAACATATTTGAAATCATGAAAAAAAAATTCAAATTCGTGCACATTTTTACAGATTTTTGAACATTTTCAAAAATCATCAAAAAAATTTGAATTCATGAACATTTTATACTGTTTGCAAATATATATTTTAATTGTGAACATTTTTATTAAATCCGCGAATATTTCTAGAGTCGGCGAACATTTTTTGGATATTGGTGGAACAATTTGTGAAATTCACGAATATTTTTGGAAATGCATGTTCATTTTTTGAATCAGCGAACATTTTATGAATCAGTAAACTATTTTGTAAGTCATGAACAGTTTATGAATTTTTAGGATATTTTTCAATGCATGAAATTTCTTTGAATTAACGAAATTTTGTTCAATTTCATTATCATTTTTAATACACGAACTTTTTAAAAAAATTATGAACATTTTTTATTTCCCAAACATTTGTTTTCAAAATTGCAATTTTTTTTAATATGCGAATAATTTTTAAAAAGTGCAAACATTTTTTTAATCCACAAAAGTTTATGAATTATTAAACATTTTATTTCAAAATTTTTATTTTTTAAATTGCCAGAACTTGTTTGAAGTCTCAAATTATTTAAAGTAGAAAAGAACTAAAACGGAAAGGGAAAACAAAATTTAAAAAACAAGTCGCCCGGACATGGGGCCGGCCCAAATAAGTGCGTTGTGTCTTCTTTCAGCGTGCAGAGCGCAGGTTCCTACTGCATGGGCTGGCCCAGACGGGGAATCCCCTGTGTGAAACAATTTTTTTATTACTTATAGATGGCATCGGTGGATAATATTTTGCAATTTAAGGGCAATTGCGATGAAGGTATAGATATAAGGTAGCAGATTAGAGATACATGACTGTGGACCCGGCCATTGTCCGCAGACGTATAGGGTGCCAACATATGGTTTTCTAGGTTTTCTTATTTGCTTTACGTTTGTTATGTGCAACATTCATTTGTTGTGTGCTCGTAGCACATGTATTATTGGTCACGGACCATAGTTCTGTTTCGCCATGAAGCACATGTGTACTTCACAATGAAGGTGTGCTACATGACGAAGTGCAAATGCACTATGCAGGGAGCACAACTTTTTTTTTGCGGGATAACTTTGCTTCACTGAAACACATGTAGATTACGCGGGACGCACAATAGTGCACTTCACTAGAAACACACAAATGCACTACACTAAGAATACAAGTGCATAAACGGGGAGCAAGTGCACTACACGGGGAACGCAAGTACGCAACGTATGGAGTACAAAAATGCATACCACTGGGAGAACAAATTTAGTACACGTGGAATATTTTTACTATATGGGAGCAATAGTTATGTCCAAAAAAAAGTTCGTCCAAATGTATGAACATGGGATATAGTTTTGATGGTACCAACGAGAGATACGCAATAATGAAAATGGTTCAAAATTTTGACGCATGGTTAAAGATAAATTTCATTTCGTAAACCAAATATATACTCCCTCCGTTTCAAAATATAGCGCGCCCGCACTTCCCAAGGTTCAACTTTGACCATTAATTCAACCAACGAGACCGACTGCAGCGGGAGCAAATATTATATAATTGAAAACTTCTTTTGAATACGAATTCATTGGTATAATTTTTACTCCCGCCGCAGTCAATTTCGTTGGTTAAAATTATGGTCAAAGTTGAAGCGTGGAAACCGAGGACGCACTATATTTTGAAACAGAGGGAAAAGTGTACGATCATGCCTACTAGCCCCTTCTATGGAAAAAAAACCCAGCGAAATTCTCTAGTGATGACAAGTGACGCACATGTGTCATGTCATTTGTCATCAGTAAAAGAGTTTGTTGTTAAACATTGCATGAGAGGACCCTTAGCTAGTGATTTTATATATTAAATACAAAATAAAAGAATTTATAGGTGGGCACAACAATGTCTTTATTCTCGTTAGGACTCTCGGTTGCCCCAATCCGTATTTGGCGTTTATAGCACCAGTATCGGTAATTAGCGCCCACGCGCATGATCCTACAGAATAACAAGGTCGGCCCAATTGGGGGTCTTTCATCACCGGTTTTGGCAACTGGTTTCCCTACGGGGTTTTCGGGGCTGGTCTTCTCTTCTTTGTTTCTCTTCGGTTTTCATTTGGCTTTTCTGTCGTTTTTCTCTTTTTTCATTGTTCATATTTCCTTTTCCCTATCTTTCATTTTATTTTCCTTTTTACTATTTTTCATTTTAATTTTTTAGGAACTTCTTTTTTCCATATCACGAAGTTTTATGAAAATTGCAAACATTTTTCAAATTCACGACCTTTTGCTATTTTGTTAAAAAAACAAATCTGTGAATTGTTTTTAAGTTTGTGAACATTTTTCAAACCCATTAACTTTTATGTAAACTCGTGAACTTTTTAAAAAAAAATCTGAACTATTTGCAATTCATGAGTTTCTTCAAATTCATGAACTCTTTTTAAATCCGCAACGTTTTTTTCTCAGGTTTGCAAAAAAGAGTTCAATGGCGCGAGCTTTTTGCTTGTGAACAACATTTTGTAAATCTGCAAACTGTTTTAAGAAAAACATGAAAATTTTCAAATATGTGGTTTTTTTTGCCACAAACTTTTCTCTAAATCATGAACTATATAAAAACTAGAAGAACGCCCGTGTGTTGTAACAGGGCCACATTAACTTTAAGAGTTTAATATTAATATTCTCATACATATCAAGTGACATTGGCGACCTTTTTTACCATCAAATCCTCACACACACTCTCCCTCCCTTTTCCTCACTCTCTCTCCTCCTCTCCCTCTCTCTCTAACACACACACATATCCATCTTATTGGGTACGGGACCATAATCCATCTATTTAACACACACACGCTAGTGCATAACAATATGGATTATGTGTATTATATTTGCCACCACAACTGAGGGAATTAATTTCATGTAAATCGGCCAGCCACAGCTCCAAGAATATGCAGAGGAGGTGGCCCGGGTCGGCGTCGGCGCCGTCCGGCGCGTGCCACGGACCCGCTTACAAGTGCGTCTGCGCGCCGGCCACCCACGCCGGGTCCTTCAAGTGCCGCTTCCACCGCACCAACTCCCAGGGCCACGGCCACGGCCAGGGTCAAGGAAGCCGCCCTTCTTCGCCCCCCGGCCAACGCGGTTCCGCGGCAACCGGCCTCGCCGTCCTCGTCCTCCGGCACCGTCGCGACCCAGTGACGCAGCCCAAGCATCGGCCTCGAGAATCAAGAACGCTCGACAACGGAGAGGGAAGGGAAGATCATATACATGTCATAAGAAAGGGAGTTAATTTACTGCCCCCTTGATGTATTGTTTTCTTTGTTTGGAGATTGATTACCATCCGTGAGTTAAGGTAAGGTTAATGTGATTTTTCTGAAAATCAATTATTTGTTTTCTAATTAATGTGATTGGGTGATTTAAGGTAAGGTTAATTAATTTAGATTTGATTTTAGAGATTGTTCGTGATTGATTCTACATTACTAAATAACTTGCGCCAGTATGGAAAGTTCTGATCTGTTCAGATTTCTTTCGTTGTGTGAGAGGGTGACGTGAAAATAAACCGATGAAGTGGGGGAGGGGATGAAAAAAAATCAGCGAAGGTGGGAGGAGGTATCAAAAAAACCATGAAAGGTGGGACGAAAAAAAACTTGAAAGCGAGACTACTAACTGCTCCATTAAAAGTAGAGATTTGTCATTGCATCCGCACATCCATGTTTTGAAAGATAAGTAAATGGTTGACCGGTTAATGGTTGGCTGGTCAGTGATTGACAGGTCAGCCGGAACTTTTTTTTTTTGAGCAACAGGTCAACCGGAACTGAGCGAAAGAAGCGGCTAAGTGGACCTAATGAACGACTGCGTGACCGCAGAGTTAGTGACCTACAACGCTTGTTCCGCCGGCCCACGACAGCGGCTGGTGAGTGCCAGGTTCCTACGGGGTGTGCTATGTATCGCGCGAGCGACCGCCAAACCTGGTGGCGCTCACGCGTCGCGCACTCTAGCTCGCCCATTGCTGGCTCACGTCGCTCGCTACATGGGCCTGGTCTATCGAGCCACGAAAGCACAGACGATATTTTTTTCTCGATTTTCTCACAAAGTTTTATTATTTTAGGTCTGTTTTATTTAAATTTTTGAGAATATATATAATTATTTTTTTACAAATTCAAAAAACCAAATGTGTATGTTTGACAATTTTTCTGTGCTTATTTATTTAAATGTTTACAAATTAAAAAAATATTTGTGAACTTAATGTTTGGAATTCACAAAAAAAAGAAGGATTCAAGAGAATTACGAAAAATATCACAAATTAAAAAACGTTAGAATACAAAAAAAGTTGGGTGAATTCAACAAACGTTCTTGAATACAAAAATTGTTCGTGAAGAATTCAATTAATGTTCACTAATTAAAATATATTCATAAATTATAAAAATGTCCACCTATACAAAAATACTTACGAGTTCGAAACAATGGTTGTGAATTCCTAAAATGATCACGAATTAAAAAATTGTTCGCAAATTTGCGGAAGTGGTCATGAATTGATTTTTTTCATAAATTTTAAAGTAGTTCAGATATTTCAAAACTGTGAATAAATATCCAATTTTTCTATATTCCATTAGGTCTTGAAATTTATTTTTCTTTTGTAAATTCCAAACATTTTCAAGAAAAAGCTCAATTTTTGAAAAAAAATCAATATTTTTTTGACAAAGTTAACATTATTTTAAAATTCTACTATGCGAAATTTTGAGAAATAACAAAAAAGAAAGAAACAAGAAAAAACTAGTAGAATAAAAATAGTGCGAACGCCTTCTAGACAGTTCCCAAATTGCACAGGAACCTATATCGCTCCTAGTGTTTGCTTTCCTAGAACGGGTCGCTTCGTCCGTTAATGGGCTGGCCCTAATAACAGATCATAGTAGGCGATCGACATGATATGTGCTGCATGAGAGCAGCTAAGTTTTCCTCAAAAAATAAAAATGAGGGCAGCTAAGTGGAGGTCACCCCTTGTGGGGGACCTTCATAGTCACGTTTGGAGCCTTGGGAGTATGCAAAGTGATAAATTCAGCCGTCATCACATGTCACATGTTGGGCGCTTTCTCTGAATTTGATTTATTTTTCTATATGCATTTTTGGGTTTTAGATGGAGATTTTTCAGGGGGGTTTTGGCTTTTCAATTTTCATCTGATTTTTCCTAGGTTTTTGAAAACAAAGCGGATTCTTTCTATGCTTCTCAAAAAAGGAAAAAAAATGTACTTCCATGAGAAACACAGATTTGGTTCAGCGAGAAGCACTGTTGTGCTTCTCAGAAAGAGAAAAAAAATATGTACGTCCATGAGAAGCACAGATTTGCTCCTCGCGAAGGCACAAATTTGTTTTCGCGGGAAGCAAACTTGCTCCTCGCTCGTAGAGGCACAAATTTGCTTCCGCGAGAAGTAACAAATCTGCTTCTGGTGGATGCACGGATTTTTTTTACCTTTCCGAGAAGCATAGTGTTGTGCTTTTCAGGAAAAAAATTATCCTTCAAGAAGAAGCACAGATTTGCTTCCGCGAGCAGCACAACTGTGCTTCTTGGAAAGGGGGGGGGGGACTTGTGCTTGCATGCGAAGCAGAGTCGTGCTTCTCGAAAAAGGGGAAAAGTAAAATAAAAAATGTGTTTCTGGCTCCATTTTTTTGTTTTCGCTTTTATTTTTATTGTATTGCTTTTATTGGCTTTTTTCGATCTCTAGTTTTTAGTGAAAAAAGTTCGTCGAAACCTATTAACATGGGATACAAATCTTGACGTGGGAATTCAACGGTGAAATTGGTTCGGGATTTGGGTGTATGGTTCATGAGATAAAATGTTTAAAAAAATGGATCTATGAAAAAGGAAAAGCTCATAGGTTGGGACAAGATGCATCACTAGTCAACGCTAAGATGGGAGTACCTTTGAAGGGGTAATCCTTAGCTAGTGATTTCGTTATTGCATAGATCGATACATATCATTTGCAAAAAAATAGCAAAAATACATATCATTCGCATGAAGCGTCGATTAGGGAGTATCTCGTTGGCCCAATCAACATAGGCTACTTTCGCTCTTGGCACCATGCAAGGACACAAAAATATATGATTTGGCCCATCCAAAAGCAGATGTTGTCTCTCTTTTTAGGGAGAGCTGATGTTGCTGAATTCCATTTGGCGTTTTTAGCACCAATATAGTGCATTTTCATACCCGGCACACACACCCCTCCATGGCTTCGTTTATTAATAGACTGACCCAGCTAGCGTAGCTTAGCATGCGATTATGTCGATGCCTTCGGTGGCTTAGCCTATGATTTTGAAAATCTTCCAACAACTTCCAGGCCCGATTTCAGGAAGCTTCTAGAACCTTTTTACCCGTTAACTTTCCATTTCCTGCTGTTTTTACCTGGGTTTTGTTTCCATTTTTTTCTTTCTTCCTTTCTCCTTCTCTTGTTTCTTTCGTTTTTTAATTTGTTTTTCATTAAAAATATGACCTTAACTTTTTCAAATTTGTGAACTTTTATTCAAGTTCGTTAAATTCTTTTTCAAACCCGTGAACTTTTTTTGAATTCACAAACTTTTTGTTCAAAATTGTGATTGCTTTTCAAAATCCATGAAAATTTTCACAAATTTTTGTTTCTTAATATCCAGGAATTTATTTTCAAAATCCATGAACTTTTTATAAATCCGTAAACATTTTTCAAATCCATGAACTTTTTTCAAATGTGAAATCTTTTTCAAACTCGTGAACTTTTTTAGATGTGCAAACTTTTTTTCAAATTGATGCATATTTTTTAAATTCATGAACTTTGTTTTTAAATTCATGAATGATTTTTGAATCCATGAACTTTATTCAGATTAGCGCACTTTTTCAAATTGTGAACTTTTTTCAGATGCGCAAAATGTTTTCATATTCACGAACATTTTTCAGAGGTGTGAATAGTTTTCATATCCACGTTTTTTATTTTCTTTAAATCCGCGAACTTTTTTCAAACCAACGAACTTTTTTTAGGTGCCTAAACTTTTTCAGATATGCGAACTTTTTTCAAATCTATGAACATTTTCTAGATCCATATTTTTTTTTCAAATCGTGAACATTTTTCAAATCCGTAATATTTTCGGATTCGCTAACTTTTTTCAAATTCACAAACTTCTTTTTGTGTTCAGAAACTTTTATTGAACATATGGGCAATTTTTAAATTCATGAATATTTTCTCAAACCAACTTTTTTTGTGATTTTTAAGTCGACGGTTAGCCCTTTTTTGTGTTAGATAGCAGATGAGCTAAAAGAACAGTGTAGGGCCGAGCAAGCATTTCAAAGTAACCGAGCGAGCACTTTCGGGAGAGCAAATTTTTTCGAGGCAAACTCGCAAAGCTTTTATTCATCCGTCACAAAGTTTACAGGGACAAAACAAAGATCCCCTGGGTGGCCTAACGAAACATGGCGACCGGTGAGGGAGTCCTGGATTAAGGGGTCCTCGGGCGTCCGGCCTGTTGGACATGGGCCGGACTGATGGGCTGTAAAGATACAAGACCGAAGACTCTCACCTGTATCCGGATGGGACTCTCCTTGGCGTGGAAGGCAAGCTTGGCGTCCTGAAGATTCCTTTCTCTGTAACCGACTTTGTACAACCTTAGTCCCCTCCGGTGCCTATATAAACCGGAGGGCTTAGTCCGTAGAGGGCAGAACAATCATAGTCATACAGGCTAGACTTTTAGGGTTTTAGCCATCACGATCTCGTGGTAGATCTACTCTTATAATACTCATATTCATCAAGATCAATCAAGCAGGAAGTAGGGTATTACCTCCATAGAGAGGGCCCGAACCTGGGTAAACATCGTGTCCCCCGTCTCCTGTTACCATCGACCTTAGACGCACAGTTCGAGACTCCCTACCCGAGATCCGCCGGTTTTGACACCGACAACCGGTCCCTAGCATTAAAGCATGCTTTGCAAGTTTGTGGGCCTCGATATTCGAGGTTCTAAATTCATGTAAGAAAATACAACAAATAAAAGCCCTAGACGACTAATTAATTTCGAGCACCACTACCCCATATGAAGATGAGGACCCCTTTCTTATCGCCTCCACCGCCACTTTACAATAAGATGCAACCAAAGACTTTGTGAATATATAGATCATTTGCTAGGGCAAGAGCTTCTCTGATCGCCAATATCTCAAGTACCTCTGGATCTTCAATATTTCTGACTACGACTATTGATGCTCCTTGAAAGTTACCTAATTCGTCGCGACAGATTGCTCCAACTGCACCAAAGCATCCCGATCATCCTACCGCGGCATCAACATTGATCTTCGCGTGGCCCACCTGCGGTGGTATCCAGCCAGTTGGTCGAGGCGGGGCTGGTCCGTGTACTCTAGGAGCCGGTTTAGCTAGGCAGTGAAGATCAGCAAGGAACCTATCTATGAATGCATGTGTTGCAAAAGGAGTCTACAGAATTTCTTCGTGAATGACTTTCTGCTGTGCAAACCAGATGGCCCAGAGAGTAGTAATCAACATGGTAAACTCCTGCTGCGATAGAGAGTCGCTCATGGCAAATAGCCAACCCTTAACATACTGGGCCAAGCGAGCAAGCGAGCCAGCTTACTGGACCGCGGCCCACATAGGCTCCCCACGAACATTGCATCTCCAATCCCCGCTATAAGCACAGATTAGGAGCGCTCCTGATGTTGTCTTTGTTTTCTGAAATGACTTTTTCTTGCAAAAAGTTTTTTGAAATTACTCCTGTTTTTTTAACACAGTACAATTTAGATGCTCACATTTGTTTCCATAAGATCCAAATATGGATCGGGTTCTGCTAATATCAGATATTGAAACCTAAACCGTAGACCAATTGTTCTACGGTATTTCATTTATAATAGTTAAAAAATATTTACAAGTCATGTACAGAATGTAGACTTATCCAATACCAGCTCTAGGAATCATGAAAACTATTTATAAGTTCAGTTCTATCCAACTATCAATCTGTGTTACTTTGTGATTCTTTGCTCTGAATTTGACTATATGTAGTCCTTCTTTGAGATAGTATTTCCATGAGATAACATGTGGTGGAGCCGATCTGAAAATCTTATCATTTCTAACCATCCACGTACTCCAGCATCCCATAATTATGATCTCCATTGCAATGTCTTTGGGTAACTTGATCATGGTCAGAACTATTTCATGAAATGCATAAATCCCTCTTTGCTTGGTGGATATCAGACTTGTCCAGCAGCTAAGTGAGAAGGGGCAATTCCAGAAATGGTGTATGAGAGTCTCTTCTGTTGCATCAGCGCATAGAGCACAATTATAATCAGGTAGATACATATGTCTGTGTTGTAGTAAATTCCTTGTGCTAACTCTGTCATGCAGTAAGATCCAGAAGAAGATCTTGTGTCTGAGTCTGCAGGAAGTTTTCCATAGCTGCTTAAAAATGGTGTGGGCTTCAGCCTGTCCACAGATGTTCTTGTACATTTTCATGGATGAGTATTGGGGGCTAGTCCATGAGTAACTCCATGTATCCTTCTCATCAGACTGTGGTATGTTTTGTATGTGAGTATGGAGATAATTGAATTGGTTGAAGGCTTGCAGTGAAAGGGGTCTATGGAAGAGCTGACTAAACTCCTGTTGCTCTTGAGCTTCTTTCAGTGTAATCCCTTTGTTGATAACAAAGGAGAAAAGTTCAGGCAGTTTAAACTGCAGAGGTTCGCCCATCCACTTGTCATACCAGAAAAGAGCAATGTCCCCCTTGCTTGGTTTGCATATGGCATGTTGCTTGAAAGTGGGCAGTGTTTTCAATATAGCTTTCCACCAAAAGGAGCCTACCAGCCTGTCCCCAGGTAAGCAGTCATAGTAATAAGCTTCCCAAAAACCCATGGAATGTTCTCTTTGTTGAACAACTTATGGAGGAATTTCTTGAGTAAGGCTTGATTGTGAAAATGAACATCCAAGAACCCCAGACCACCTTTTGCTTTAGGTTTACACACTTTGTCCCATGAAATCAAAACTGATCCTCTCTCTTGTGTGCCAAACTTTCGCCAGAAACAATTCATGAGATAAGTGTTTATTTGCTTGACTACTGTCTTGGAAACCCATAGAGTGCACATGAAGAAAATAGGCATACTTGAGAAAGCTGACTTGATGAGGGTGAGCTTGTCTCCTATGGATAGGAAGGTGGAGCATCCAAGTAGCCCGTTTTCAATTCTCTTCAGCATGGGCATATAATCTTCAACTCTTGGCTTGGTGTGGCAGAGTGGTAATCTCAAATATTTATGAGGAAGTGTGCCAATTTTGCAGTCCAAAAGTTGAAACAGATCAGTCATCTTGTCCAAAGGAGTGTTGATGGCAATGAGGTTGATTTGGAGTAGTTGACTTTAAGCCCTGTGTAGGCAGCATAGTGAAGCAGTAGGTTCTTGATATGCTCAAGTTGTCTTCTATCAGCCTTGGCTACCAAGATGGTGTCATCAGCATACTGAATGATAGGGTAATCAGTACATGATTGCTGAATCAGTGGTGTTTGGATCATGTTGTTATGCAAAGCCTCATTCAGCATGGTTTGTAAGACATCAGCAGCAATCACAAATATAAGTGGTGAAAGTGGATCACCTTGTCTGACACCCTTCTTGCACAAAAACTATTTTCCTGGTACACCATTCAGCAGAACAGAGGAAAATGCAGTCCCATATATCATTTTAATCCACTGAATCCATCTAGGTCCAAATGCTTTGGCCTGCATAATTTGGATGACGGTCTCATGATTTAACATGTCAAAAGCTTTTTCAAAGTCCAGTTTCAATAAGACCAGCTCAGTTTTTCTTTGGAAGCATTGATGGATGTACTCATATGACCATGCAAGGCAGTCTTGGATGCATTGTTTAGAAACCCATATTGATTGGTGTGGACCATCCTGAGGATAACTTGTTGAAGTCTGTTTGCCAGGAGTTTGGTCATGATTTTAAGAGTGCAGTTAAGGAGGGAGATAGGTCTGAAATCAGCAGGGATAGAGGCAACATCAACTTTGGGAATCAAGGTTATGTAGGAGTAATTAATGCTTTGAATATTAACAGTGCCAGAGTGGAAACTGTGAGTGAGCTTATAGAAATCTGGAGCAACGATATCCCAGCAATGCTTGAGGAATGCTGCATTGAAACCATCTGGCCCTAGAGATTTATCAGATGGCATCTGCATAACCACCTTGTCAATTTCTTCCTTGCTGAAAGGGGCTTCCAGATCAGATAGGTCTCCTTTAGAATGAAGAAGATTATCCAGTTAAAGTGGGTTATCTGTGGGTGTGATGGTACCCAATCTCTCTTTGAATGCTCTGTATAAGACTGTAGCTTTAGCTTGGTGATCAAAGTATTCATGTCCTGATTCATCTTTGAGCATAGCAATACAATTATTTCTATACTTTATTGTTGCTTTGGCTTGGAAATATTTGGTGTTGGCTTCCCCCATCTGCACCTGTTTGATAGTTGCTCTTTGTTTCCAATAAATCCTTTGGTGTTCCAGTAGCATTGCTATATGGTTCTTGAGTACATCCTCTCCATTTGATTCCTCAATGGACAAAGATCTAAAGTCCTCAAAATAGTCATAATATAGAATCACGAAGTTGGTACCTGCAATGATTTGCTTAAGATTAGATAATTGTCTAGACCATATTTCTAGTCCTTTCCTCAACCTTTTGAATTTGGCAGCTATGATTTTAGCACTGTCTCTTTCATCCACTGGTTGTGACCAGATGGATTTGACAACATCTTTGAATTGTGAGTGCCACAGCCAAAAATTCTCAAATCTGAAGATCTTAGTTCTTGGAATAGAGGAGCCAATTTTAATGTTGATGGGAACATGATGAGATGTAGTTTTAGCCAATGGGTGGGAGAAAGTGGCTGGATATTTGAGGGTCCAAGCTTCAGAAGTGAAACACCAATCTAATTTCTCAAGCAGAGTGCTTCTTGCATATTACTCCAGGTGTACTTCCCGCCTTTCAGTGGGATTTCAACCAGTGCTTGCTGATTAATTGCTTCATTAAAACTAAGCATATCATCTAGATCCCCCCTGCTCTACTCCTGTTGTGTGGGTACATGATATAGTTGAAATCTCCCAATAGTATCCAGTTAACATCATCACCCATATGAAAATTCTTTAGCCAGCTAATAAAGAGTTGTCTTTCTTGCTGCTCACATGGCCCATGTACATTGGTGAGTACCCATTGATCTCCATTATGCTTGGAAGTGAATTGCATAGAAATGGCATAATTGTTTCTGTGAAAAACCTGCCCCCCCCCCCCAAAAAAAACTTGATCATTCCAGGCAACTATGATTCCTCCTGATGCTCCTATAGAGGGGAGATATTCAAACTTGTTTATTCTTCTGGGACAGAAAGTTTTTAAGTATGAGTTGTCAAAAGTCTCCCTTTTAGTCTCTTGTATGCAGATAACTGAGCATTGAGATTCTTCAATTTTATTAGATATGGCAGTCCACTTTTTTGGGTCATTAATACCCCTGATATTCTAGTTCAGGATATTCCATTCTCTATTCATGAGATAGCAGTAGAGCTGGACATAAAGAGCGATAGTTCATATTGCCCGGAGTATGAAATCTGGGACGGGTTGCTGTGATTGGGAGAGATAGAAAATAATTACTGCTATCCTTATAGTTTACAGCCCAAGACAAAAGACTAGCAGTACCAAAGTTCTTACAATACTCCAATGCAGAAATAGCACGTCCATAACTTATACAGTCTATCATTGTAGATTCATTATAGCCACTTATCATCACAGAAATCAAAATAAGGTAGAGGAAAATAGCATTATGAGCTAGATCCATTTCTTGGTATGCTCCTTTGTGGCCTTGTTCCCCTCCATTGTGGAACTGGCACCTTTGCTCTTCTTAGACCTCTTGGACAAAATCTCTTCTGTGGTGTCCTTCTCAGTCACCTTGCAAAATGAAGTGTTTAAACTTTTAACCACTTTGGCAGAGATAATAGGGGGTTTAACATTACAAGCAAGACAATCTTTATCCATGCAAACTGATTGCTTATAACCCTTGGATAACTTTTGAAGTCTGCAACTTCTTCTTACCTCTGTCTCCACCAGTGGGATTTTGTCCTTCCTCTTTTTGTGATTGTGGGGTGCAGAGGTGGATGAGGCACATGTTTCTTCCTTATCTGTGGCTACAGAAGGAGATCCAAGGGCATTGTCCTTTGAGCCCTGTTGAGATGAGGGAGCAGAGCAGATAAGTAAATCATGAGCTAGACATTTCTCAGGAATTGAAAAGGGCAGGGTATTGATGCATGTTGAGTCCTGACTGATAATTTCCCAAACATTAGAGGTAACAGATCTTTTGTCCCATTCAAATTTGTCCGGTGACAAAAAATTAACTGATAGAAAGTTGACCCAGTCTGTAGGTACCTGGATGACCTCTTTATTATTCATTGTGGGGGCAAAATGTGCTTTCTGGACCTTTGCACCCTCTCTGCCAATAAGATCTTCCTTTGTCTGTTGTTTTCAAGTAAGATCCGCACTTAAACTTTTGTCAGGATCCATGTGTGTTTACTGTATCATGCTTGGGCATACAGTGTGAGAATGATTAAGGAAGGCAGGGATAGGGAAACCTAGTGGAGCAGATGGGTCTGAAGCCTCTCCTTCAATCCCTTATGTGATATTATTCCCCTCTTTGACCAAGTTCTGCATTTGATTATCAAGAGGGTCTGCCTCTACTGCATTATCAGCTTTAGTTTGAGCAGTGTTATCCGTGGTGTCCATAGCATGGGAGGCTGCCTGTAAGTTATGATCCAGTTTATTTGTAGCAAGGGCAGATGACTGAAATTCCAAGTGCATGGGGTCCAATACTCTGTCTTCATAAACTGTATCTTCCTTTTGCATGATGATCTCAATGCTTAGGTCAACTATAGGTAATTTCTAAAAGACTGGGTAGTGCAATTCAATAGTTGGTTCTGGTGGAGGGATGTTGCCTACCTCAATAATTGGCTGCTGGGCCTGAGCTGGAGGGAGCATATCTGGGCCTGGCTCAGTAGGCTCAACTGCCAAATTTAAATCTGGAAGGTCTGGTTGCATTGGCGCCAAAGGGCCATTGGCAGAAGCATATGTGCTAGTAGAGTTACCAGATGGACCACTAGAAATAGTAATGCTACTATTTGCATTACCTCCATCAACAATTTCTACTGCATCCAGTGGTTCTATTATATCATTGAGTGCCAAAAATTCTCCCTGATGGAGTTCCTGGTCAACATGATCCTGTGGCATGGCCCAATGCCCCCCATCCTGGGAGGTTGACTTCCTCTTCCTCCTCTGCTGGTTGTTGTTCCATCATATCAGGATTATTAGCCCCATTGTTCAGTGCCAATTGAAGGTTAACATGGTTGACTTCAGGTTGGTGAATATCATCATGTTCATGTTGCTGCAGTGGCCCCAGGCAGTGGTTGTGCTGATTTGGGTGAAAGACAGCTTCTGGTGGAATTGGGTGTGGGTTGCCATGGGGTGGAATAGGGTCTTCATCAGGTGGCACTCACTGGTGCGTGTTGGTCCTAAACAAAGGGTTTTTAAACCCTTTCCGCGACGGCATTTGGAACCGTTGCCAAATGAGTGTGGGCGATAGGGGGGTCCTTCCCACACGACCCAGAAACCATCGGAGATATGCCTTCTGATGTCTACTACGCAACCTTCTCCTTGTAGACGTTGTTGGGCCTCCAAGTGTAGAGGTTTGTAGGACAGTAGCAAATTTCCCTCAAGTGGATGACCTAAGGTTTATCAATCCGTGGGAGGCGTAGGATGAAGATGGTCTCTCTCAAGCAACCCTGCAATCCAATAACAAAGAGTCTCTTGTGTCCCCAACACACCCAATACAATGGTAAATTGTATAGGTGCACTAGTTCGGCGAAGAGATGGTGATACAAGTGCAATATGGATGGTAGATATAGGTTTTTGTAATCTGAAATTATAAAAACAGCAAGGTAACTAATGATAAAAGTGAGCGTAAACGGTATTGCAATGCTAGGAAACAAGGCCTAGGGTTCATACTTTCACTAGTGCAAGTTCTCTCAACAATAATAACATAATTGGATCATATAACTATCCCTCAACATGCAACAAAGAGTCACTCCAAAGTCACTAATAGCGGAGAACAAACGAAGAGATTATGGTAGGGTACGAAACCACCTCAAAAGTTATTCTTTCCAATCAATCCGTTGGGCTATTCCTATAAGTGTCACAAACAGCCCTAGAGTTCGTACTAGAATAACACCTTAAGACACAAATCAACCAAAACCCTAATGTCACCTAGTTACTCCAATGTCACCTCAAGTATCCGTGGGTATGATTATACGATATGCATCACACAATCTCAGATTCATCTATTCAACCAACACATAGAACCTCAAAGAGTGCCCCAAAGTTTCTACCGGAGAATCAAGACGAAAACGTGTGCCAACCCCTATGCATAAGTTCATGGGCGGAACCCGCAAGTTGATCACCAAGACATACATCAAGTGAATCACGTGATATCCCATTGTCACCACAGATACGCACGGCAAGACATACATCAAGTGTTCTCAAGTCATTAAAGACTCAATCCGATAAGATTACTTCAAAGGGAAAACTCAATCCATTACAAGAGAGTAGAGGGGGAGAAGCAACATAAGATCCAACTATAATAGCAAAGCTTGCGATACATCAAGATCGTGCCAAATCAAGAACACGAGAGAGAGAGATCAAACACATAGCTACTGGTACATACCCTCAGCCCCGAGGGTGAACTACTCCCTCCTCGTCATGGAGAGCACCGGGATGATGAAGATGGCCACCGGTGGGGGTTCCCCCCTCCGGCAGGGTGTCGGAACAGGGTCCCGAGAGGTTTTTGGTGGCTACAAAGGCTTGCGGCGGCGGAACTCCCGATCTATTATGTTCTCCGATCGTTTTAGGGTATATGGGTATATATAGGAGGAAGAAGTACGTCAGGGGAGCCACGAGGGGCCCACGAGGGTGGAGGGCGCGCCCCCCTACCTCGTGGCTCCCTCGTTTCTTTCCTGGCGTGCACTCCAAGTCTATCAGGTTGCTTTCCTTCCAAAAATAACTTCTCCAGAAGGTTTCATTCCGTTTCGACTCCGTTTGATATTCCTTTTCTTCGAAACACTGAAACAAGGGAAAAAACAGGAACTGGCACTGGGCTCTGGGTCAATAGGTTAGTCCCAAAAGTAATATAAAAGTGTTTAATAAAGCCCATAAACATCCAAAACAGATAATATAATAGCATGGAACAATCAAAAATTATAGATACGTTGGAGACGTATCAGCATCCCCAAGCTTAATTCCTGCTCGTCCTCGAGTAGGTAAATGATAAAAACAGAATTTTTGATGTGGAATGCTACTTGGCATAATTTCAATGTAATTCTTCTTAATTGTGGTATGAATATTCAGATACGAAAGATTCAAGATAAAAGTTCATATTGACATAAAAATAATAATACTTCAAGCATACTAACTAAGCAATTATGTCCTCTCAAAATAACATGGCCAAAGAAAGTTCATCCCTACAAAATCATATAGTTTAGTCATGCTCCATTTTTGTCACACAAGAATGCTCTCATCATGCACAACCCCAATGACAAGCCAAGCAATTGTTTCATACTTAAGTAATCTCAAACTCATAAACCTGCACGCAATACATGAGCGCGAGCCATGGACATAGCACTATGGGTGGAATAGAATATGATGATGGGGGTTATGTGGAGAAGACAAAAAAGGAGAAAGTCTCACATCAACGAGGCTAATCAATGAGCTATGGAGATGCCCATCGATTGATGTTAATGCGAGGAGTAGGGATTGCCATGAAACGGATGCACTAGAGCTATAAATATATGAAAGCTCAACAAAAGAAACTAAGTGGGTGTGCATCCAACTTGCTTGCTCACGAAGACCTAGGGCACTTGAGGAGGCCCATCGTTGGAATATACAAGCCAAGTTCTATAATGAAAGATTCCCACTAGTATATGAAAGCGACAAAACAAGAGACTCTCTATCATGAAGATTATGGTGCTACTTTGAAGCACAAGTGTGGTAAAGGATAGTAACATTGTCCCTTCTCTCTTTTTCTCTCATTTTTTTGGGCCTTCTCTTTTTTTATGGCCTTTCTCTCTTTTTTTTATTCCTCACTTGGGACAATGCTCTAGAAAATGATGATCATCACACTTCTATTTATTTACAACTCAATGATTACAACTCGATACTAGAACAAAGTATGATTCTATATGAATTCCTCCGGCGGTGTACCGGGATATGCAATGAATCAAGAGTGACATGTATGAAAGAATTATGAACGGTGGCTTTGCCACAAATACTATGTCAACTACATGATCATGCAAAGCAATATGACAATGATGAACGTGTCATGATAAAAGGAACGGTGGAAAGTTGCATGGCAATATATCTCGGAATGGCAGAAATGCCATAATAGGTTGGTATGGTGGCTGTTTTGAGGAAGATATAAGGAGGTTTATGTGTGAAATAGCGTATCATATCACGGGGTTTGGATGCACCGGCGAAGTTTGCACCAACTCTCAATGTGAGAAAGGGCAATGCACGGTACCGAAGAGGCTAGCAATGATGGAAAGGTGAGAGTGCGTATAATCCATGGACTCAACATTAGTCATAAAGAACTCATATAATTATTGCAAAAATCTACAAGTCATCAAAAACCAAGCACTACGCGCATGCTCCTAGGGGGATAGATTGGTAGGAAAAGACCATCGCTCGTCCCCGACCGCCACTCATAAGGAAGACAATCAAAGAACACCTCATGTTTCAAATTTGTTACATAACGTTTACCATACGTGCATGCTACGAGACTTGCAAACTTCAACACAAGTATTTCTCAAATTCACAACTACTCAACTAGCACAACTTTAATATCACTACCTCCATGTCTCAAAACAATCATCAAGCATCAAACTTCTCTTAGTATTCAACACACTCATAAGAAAGTTTTTACTAGTCTTGAATACCTAGCATATTAGGATTAATCACATTACCATGCTGTTTAAGACTCTCAAAATAATCTAAGTGAAGCATGAGAGATCAACTATTTCTTCAAAATAAAACCACCATTGTGCTCTAAAAGATATAAGTGAAGCACTAGAGCAAATGACAAACTACTCCGAAAGATATAAGTGAAGATCAATGAGTAGCCGAATAATTATACAACTATGTGAAGACTCTCTAACATTTAAGAATTTCATATCTTGATACTTTATTCAAACATCAAGAAAAACAAAATAAAATGATATGATGCTCCAAGCAAAACACATATCATGTGGTGAATAAAAATATAGCTCCAAGTAAAGTTACCGATGAATGAAGACGAAAGAGGGGATGCCATCCGGGGCATCCCCAAGCTTAGGCTCTTGGTTATCCTTGAATATTACCTTGGGGTGCCTTGGTAATCCCCAACCTTAGGATCTTGCCACTCCTTATTCCGTAGTCCATCGAATCTTTACCCAAAACTTGAAAACTTCACAACACAAAACTTAACAGAAAACTCGTAAGCTCCGTTAGCGAAAGAAAACAAAACACCACTTCAAGGTACTGTAATGAACTCATTATTTATTTATATTGGTTTTAAACCTACTGTATTCCAACTTCTCTATGGTTTATAAACTATTTTACTAGCCATAGAGTCATCAAAATAAGCAAACAACACACGAAAAACAGAATCTGTCAAAAACAGAACAGTCTGTAGTAATCTGTATCAAACTTATACTTCTGGAACTCCAAAAATTCTGAAATAAATTGGTGGACCTGAGGAATTTGTCTAGTAATCATCTGCAAAAAGAATCAACTAAATAGAGCTCTCCAGTAAAAAGTTTTAGCTAATCTTGTGAGCGCTAAAGTTTCTGTTTTTTACAGCATGATCATAGAGACTTCACCCAAGTCTTCCCAAAGGTTCTACTTGGCACAAACACTAATTAAAACACAAAACCACATCTAAACAGAAGCTATATGGATTATTTATTCCTAAACAGAACCAAAAAGCAATAAACTAAAATAAAATTTGGTTGCCTCCCAACAAGCGCTATTGTTTAACGCCCCTAGCTAGGCATGATGATTTCAATGATGCTCGCATAAAAGATAAGAATTGAAACATAAAGAGAGCATCATGAAGAATATTACTAGCACATTTAAGTCTAACCCACTTCCTATGCATAGGGATTTTGTGAGCAAACAATTTATGGGAACAATAATCAACTAGCATAGGAAGGCAAAACAAGCATAACTTTAAAACTTTAAGCACATAGAGAGGAAACTTGATATTATTGCAATTCCTACAAGCATATGTTCCTCCCTCATAATAGTTTTCAGTAGCATCATGAATGAATTCAACAATATAACCAGCACCTAAATCATTCCTTTCATGATCTACAAGCATAAAATTTTTATTACTCTCCACATAAGCAAAATTCTTCTCTTTCGGAATAGCGGGAGTATCATAAGAGACTTGAATACTATAAATTGTTTCAACATTAAAAGAGTAATGTTCAGAAAAAGGATAATCATAGTCATGACAAGTTTTATAAATATAATCATCACTACTTTTTATAGCATAAGTTTCATCACAATAGTCATCATAAGTAGCAACTTTGTTCTCATCATAATTGATTGAAACCTCTTCCGAGATAGTGGATACATCACTAAATAAAGTCATGACCTCTCCAAATCCACTTTCATAATCATTATAAGATTCAACATCCTCCAAAATAGTGGGATCATTACTTCCTAAAGTTGACACTCTTCCAAACCCACTTTCATCAATATAATCATCATAAGTAAGAGACATGCTATCATCATAACAACTTTGCATATCAAAACTTGGGAGACTAAAAATATCACATTAAACGTAGCATCCCCAAGCTTGGGACAAACATTAATTGCAACAAATATATTGTCAAAAACATCATCTTCATCAAACATAGCATCCCCAAGCTTGGGCCTTTTCATATCATAAGCATAATCACTCTCATCATTAATAGTATGGATAACACCAATAGTATAGCAATTATCATATTCTTCCAAGCAAGTGCCAAAAAGATTTTCAAGATCATAAGAAGTGTCATTATCTTCCCAATCATAATCATCACAACAAGCAATAGGCATAACGAGATCATCATCAAGTGCATCATCTTCCACAATTATTTTTGATTCATTTTCATGAGGCACAACAATAATAGGAGCAACATTATTTGGGAGAGATATCTTTTTACCTCTCTTCCTTTTTCTTTTCTTCTTCTTCACCTCATGTGTGGGCTCAATCCTCTTTTTGGAGCTCCTTATTAATGAGATTGGTTTAATAGAAGGCTCCTCCTCGTTACCTGATTCATCATAAGAAATAATAGGAGAATAATGGGAAGTCTCTCCCCTTTCATTAGCATTCTCTTCATATTCTATTTGTTTTCTTTTCTTTATGTAATTGGCAATATAAGGATTTTCAATGCAATTCACCGCACAATACATATAAATTTCCTCTAGATCAAAACCAAGAAGTTTATAACAGGCAAATTCTGGAAGATGCTTAGTTATACGTTTCATTTCTTCGTAGCCCATAAGCAAACTAAGTTCATTATAATGTGCAAGGGAAATCAATTCATCATAATTTTTGGACACGATTAGATCATGAAACAATTTGCATTGGATAGCTAAATGACCCTGTTCATTGCAAAGTCCACAAGTACGGCCAAGAAAATTTAAATCTTCAGCACAAACATCTAGCCTTTCTTGCAGCAATTTAGTTTCTAAGTGCTTATGCCTCTTGCAATATCTATCTTCCCTATTTGGTGTGTACTTGCAAACCCAATGCACTCCACAAAAATTGACATGTTTATAGGAGACATTTTCATCATAACTAGTGCAATCATCATTAGTACTATGGATATTCAAGGAGTTCATACTAACAACATTGCAATCATGCTCATCATTCAAAGATTTAGTGCCAAACATTTTAAGCATTCTTCTTCTAACACTTTGGCACAATTTTCCTTTCCATCATACTCACGAAAGATATTAAAAAGATGAAGCGTATGAGACAAACTCAATTCCATTTTTTTGTAGTTTTCTTTTATAAACTAAACTAGTGATAAAACAAGAAACAAAAAGATTCGAATGCAAGATCTAAAGATATACCTTCAAGCACTCCTCCCCGGCAACGGCGCCAGAAACTGCTTAGTTGACGGGGTGTGAGTGCCGCTTACCTAGCCTCCCCGGCAACGGCGCCAGAAAAGAGCTTGATGTCTACTACGCAACCTTATCCTTGTAGACGTTGTTGGGCCTCCAAGTGCAGAGGTTTGTAGGACAGTAGCAAATTTCCCTCAAGTGGATGACCTAAGGTTTATCAATCCGTGGGAGGCGTAGGATGAAGATGGTCTCTCTTAAGCAACCCTGCAATCCAATAACAAAGAGTCTCTTGTGTCCCCAACACACCCAATACAACGGTAAATTGTATAGGTGCACTAGTTCGGCGAAGAGATGGTGATACAAGTGCAATATGGATGGTAGATATAGGTTTTTGTAATCTGAAATTATAAAAACAGCAAGGTAACTAATGATAAAAGTGAGTGTAAACGGTATTGCAATGCTAGGAAACAAGGCCTAGGGTTCATACTTTCACTAGTGCAAGTTCTCTCAACAATAATAACATAATTGGATCATATAAATATCCCTCAACATGCAACAAAGAGTCACTCCAAAGTCACTAATGGCGGAGAACAAACGAAGAGATTATGGTAGGGTACGAAACCACCTCAAAGTTATTATTTCCAATCAATCCGTTGGGCTATTCCTATAAGTGTCACAAACAACCCTAGAGTTCGTACTAGAATAACACCTTAAGACACAAATCAAGCAAAACCCTAATGTCACCTAGATACTCCAATGTCACCTCAAGTATCCGTGGGTATGATTATACGATATGCATCACACAATCTCAGATTCATCTATTCAACCAACACATAGAACCTCAAAGAGTGCCCCAAAGTTTCTACCGGAGAATCAAGACGAAAACGTGTGCCAACCCCTATGCATAAGTTCATGGGCGGAACCCGCAAGTTGATCACCAAGACATACATCAAGTGAATCACGTGATATCCCATTGTCACCACAGATACGCACGGCAAGACATACATCAAGTGTTCTCAAGTCATTAAAGACTCAATCCAATAAGATTACTTCAAAGGGAGAACTCAATCCATTACAAGAGAGTAGAGGGGGAGAAGCAACATAAGATCCAACTATAATAGCAAAGCTCGCGATACATCAAGATCATGCCAAATCAAGACACGAGAGAGAGAGAGAGAGATCAAACACATAGCTACTGGTACATACCCTCAGCCCCGAGGGTGAACTACTCCCTCCTCGTCATGGAGAGCGCCGGGATGATGAAGATGGCCACCGGTGAGGGTTCCCCCCTCCGGCAGGGTGCCGGAACAGGGTCCCGAGAGGTTTTTGGTGGCTACAGAGGCTTGCGGCAGCGGAACTCCCGATCTATTCTGTTCTCCGATCGTTTTAGGGTATATGGGTATATATAGGAGGAAGAAGTACGTCAGGGGAGCCACGAGGGGCCCACGAGGGTGGAGGGCGCGCCCTAGGGGGGTGGGCGCGCCCCCCTACCTCGTGGCTCCCTCGTTTCTTTCCTGACGTGCACTCCAAGTCTATCAGGGTGCTTTCCTTCCAAAAATAACTTCTCTAGAAGGTTTCATTCCGTTTCGACTCTGTTTGATATTCCTTTTCTTCGAAACACTGAAACAAGGGAAAAAACAGGAACTGGCACTGGCACTGGGCTCTGGGTCAATAAGTTAGTCCCAAAAGTAATATAAAAGTGTTTAATAAAGCCCATAAACATCCAAAACGATAATATAATAGCATGCAACAATCAAAAATTATAGATACGTTGGAGACGTATCACCTTCCTGGCACACACGTTTGGCAAAATGAGGTCGCGTGCGACCGGTGAGCGCTCAAATACGGAAATACGTACAGTAGAGCTAAAAAAATACAATTATACGACGAAATTGTTTCCGGTCGCAAGTACATCTCACATAGTCAGTCCCCGCTAAACGTTTCCGTTCGTATGCACATCCAGATAGTCGCTCCAAGGAAAACGTTTCCGTTCACAGGTACATCACACACAATTTTTCGCGTTAAATCGTTTGTGATAGCGTCGCCATTGCAGACGATATTAATAATTTTATCGTTTGCGTTATTGAATGCATCACACATGGTGCGTAGAAGAAACTGTGTGGCAAAGGTTGTCCATCACACACACTTTTTATGTGATAAACGTTTGCGCAAGGTGGCCTAATGCAAATAGTTTTCAAGAGAAAGTCGTGTGTGCAGTGGAGATTGATCGCACACGTAGTGGATCCTAGAAACGTTTTTGATCTCCACATATATCGCAAACGTTTCTCTTTCGCAAACCGTGTGCAGTGTAATCCCTATTTAATCCATAATTAATCCCTAATTTAAAAGTCACGTGTTTTGAATTTGAAAGTAGGCAATCACTTATTTCATATCCAACCATGTTTATTACAAATATAGGTTCAACCACGAATCCATAATTCAATGCACATGTACATATACTGAAGAACTACAGAAGCACCAAGTAAAGAATGATGAACCACAGTTGTACTAAAGACTATAAAGAGAAAGGCGAAAGACATTCTGGTTGCTGGAGAAGGTGAAGCAGAATGCCCATATTGTGCCCTCCTCCATGCGTAAGGCACGCACGACTCTAGGCCAACCCCTTGTGATGGCTGCCCGTCCATCCTTCACTGTCTTCATTAGGACTTCTCGATGCTCATTGTACTCTGGATGAAATACTTTAACCTTCATTGTGTGTCCACTAATCATGTACTTTGCGAGGTAATCTTGAGTGAACTGCTTCGAGAACCACTGGGAACGAAAAAGATTCAGACATTGTTGTCTAACAACTCATTATGGGCAGTAAAAAGAGAAGGCTGCAGAGTTTGTAGTTACCATCCTACAGCTCACTGTTGTGTTGGATAGAGCATAAACAAATAATTTGCTTGCCACCATTCGTATCTTTTTGCTAATAATCCTTATCAGTTTCCTCACTTGATGCTTGTTCATCAATATCTCATTGCGCCATACGCAAAAAGGGTCGATGCGTGGATCCTTGCCAAGGGTATATGTACCTACAAGCAACAAGTCAATATTAGAAGCTAACTAGTGTCCAGGCTTGGATCTATATGCACTACATTATGGAACGGCGGGGGGACTACAAGCTGAGGTATGAAGCTAACCTCAGCGGAAAATGGTGGCCACTCCCGTTGTTGTCTTGCATAAGTAGTGGAAAGGCATGATAAGTACAACAATCTTAACATCAAACAAATATAGCAAAGGTAAACAACATCATCTCCAAATGATAGCTTGAATGTGTTGGTTTCAGCATGCTATTAAAGTAGATATAAAATGGAAGGCAATGTTACCGACAGCAGGCTTAACAGCCATCAAATATTGCAATTCAAACTGGTATTGTTGAAAATGAATAGAACGTAGGTAATGCTTAAACATCACACTGGATAAATGTGTAAAACTGAAATAAAGGGCATGTGTTAACTACACAGGAATAACTGGAACCAAATATTGCCGTTCAAACTGGTATTGATGTAGTCGAGCGGCAAAGTTCCGACTTGCACATAATGAACCACACATTGTGAATGACTGAAATAAACAAGGCATAAATGACCAGTATAACAACCAAATATAGCCATTGAAAACTGGACAGAGTCTCACTGCAACCAACCTAACAAGAAAATACAGATAAACATGGCATATGCTTGAAATCTGGACAAATGCTCACTGCAACCAACCTAACAAGCAGATAAAGATAAACAAGGCATCTGCTTGATAACTGGAGAAATGCTAAAAAAAGCAACCTAACAACCAAATACAGATAAACAAGGCATCTGCTTGATAACTGGACAAATGCTAAAAAGAAAAGCAACCTAACAACCAAATATAGATAAACAAGGCATCTGCTTGATAACTGGACAAACTAGATGATTCCCCGCGCGTTGCTGCAGACATCCGTGTACACTTGCTGTAAGTATTTTGTTTCCAAAAATTGAATCATTGAAGTCAGCAATTTAGTTATTTCAAGGCAGATTCATGTGGCCATATAAACGAAGGTACAACGATAGGCATGAAAAATAGTTCAACTCGGCTAGTGACCTGAATGGGTAGATCGATCTTAAAGCCAATACAATTTGCATCTACTATGTTGTCAGAGTTGGGTTTCAATTGAAGTTGAAAGTCCTTTATTACATGTCTGTAAGGTTAGACCATGAAAACAGAACTAGTGCAACCCAAGGCGTTAGCAATGCTCAAATAATATAATGTGTAACATAATAGGGGAAGCATGATAATCTACACCAAACAGAAAGACCACGGGCAGAGCTGTATAAAAAGAGTATAGTTAGAAAGAAAACACCAATTAGTTCCTAATAAGAAAACTATAGTAGAGTGCAAACTTTAAAATATAAATCCATGAACAATACATAGAAAATTTTTAGGGACATGATTCCCCGTGGGCATTGATGCAAGTAAAACAGTTGTTATCCAAATATGCAAAGCTTGTATGAATATGCATAGTAGAGAAATGTGACTGGATTCGATTATAACTATTCAATACCCAAAATCTAAATAATCTAGAATATTTTGCTGTCAGTTCAAGATTTCAAGCAAAAAAAATGTCCAGAACAGGCTAATGAAAAGGCGCCTTTTACTGGACAAATCTTATTATTGTCGATTAGTAGGTAGAGTTGTCCACGCTACATGGTCATTACACGGTTTTATACTACATAAAAAAGTTACTCGTATATGTTTGCCACAATATAGTTGAAAGCACACCATATATCTCCTAGCACTTTGGTGGCTAGCTTGTAAAACGGGCATAACCATAGAGGGGCCTACCTAAATGATAGAAACTGTAGATATGGACATCCTTTAAACAAAACTTTTCATTCTAAATTGGTACGTCCCGATTAGCATTTCCCACACAAGAAGGGGATTAGTAAACAAAAAATTGAATCTGAGAGAATTCCCCTTTACCGGATTCAGCAGAGTTTCAAGACCGTCCCACTGTGAAGTCTGCATCATAAACATCAATAACTTGTATATCTTCCCTCTCATCATATCAAGAGCCTGAAGAAAACAAAGCTTATTGTAATAACTGAGAGAACACATTTAGTTTATTTTTACTGATGCTATCTAAGAATTATAGGCTTACAATGCCACTTATTTATTACAGAAGGCAAAAAATGACCAGCGAAGCCCCTCCTAACCTCGAGGCAGCAATCCAGGGAAAGATGTAAGAAAGCAACATCTAAAAAAGAGAGGGTGTAGGAAATCAACCTCCTCAAACTGACAACTATCCAAGCCTCAAAAGGTTGATGTCTTGATTAGTAAGCAAACATAGAGCCGCAGCTAGCCATGCAGTAATTCCTGGATTCTGGAGCCATAGGTGCAAAGCAAAGTATTATAGAAGCAGGACAGAATACTCCAAGCTATGGAAAAAATAACAACTATATAGTGAGATGGACAAATTATACTCCCATTACGATTACATAGTGGATGGTACTTTAGTGTTTTGTTTTTCAGGATACTGCTAATCTGCTATAAGATGTGAGAGGCAAAGGTTGTTACTTAAAACTGCCCAACGAAGATGCAAACGTGTCTCAGACAGGGAGTCTGGACGTCCTCCGCCTTCGCACTTTTCCACTGGATACGAACGGCCGAGTTGGTATTCGTCATCTCATAGGTGAATGTATAAGTGCGACGATGCTCACCTGATTAACTGATGTCCCAGCCCCAAAAATGGAGTCCGCGGAAGTCATCTTCGCTGATCAAGCCTGACTCCTCGCCACTCGTTGCCGACGACGGAGGCCGAGGAGCAGAGCGACGGCACATAGATGCATCATAGGCTAGGCCTTCATCGACGATCTGCGATACTGGATGGCCGGCCACGGAACGGTGCCCGGCCCATGTACCAACGCCCAGAGAGACGTCGGAGTGGAGACGGATATGGCATAGGAGCTTCTAACTTCAGAGCAGAGGAAGGCATGCACTGGCTTATGCGGATGTGCTCGACGATCTGATGGGCGACAACAGAATCGCGCGCAGCCTGCGTCCAAGGGCATCGGAGGTGAGGAAGACTGGTGGTCCTGCGGACTGAGGGGACTTCACGCTGAAGCTACCTTGGCTGGAACGGAGACTGTCGGTGTGGAACGACACCTATGGGATCACAAGAATCCCTACTACGGTTGCCGGGGCGCGGGGTTGCGAGAAGAGCAGGATTAGTAACCAGCACGAGGGTCGTTTACCCAGGTTCGGGCCGCGATGATGCGTAAAACCCTAGTCCTGCTTTGGTGGGTGTATTTCAGAAAGTTCTTGAGCTCTCGAACTAGCTGTGGTGAGTGTGTGGTTTGAAAGAGCCGAATCCTTCTCCAGTGTGCCATGGGCCTCCTTTTATAGTCGAAAGGGGCTGCCACAGTGGCACACAGGAGGTGGAAAGGCGCACAGTGCTATGAGCTTATCGCTCGTATTACAGGACAAGACGCATTTAATGTGTAGCTTAGGTGTCACCTTGCTTTATCGGGAACGGGGGCGAGGCCCGTCCCGTCCATCGCCGCTCCTCCTTGCTTCGACACGCGCCCTGGCTAGTGATGCATGCGGCGCCATGTAGGCAGGCAGGCAGCTGAGGTGGCGCGGTGGTGGAGCCTCCATGAAGATCTGCATGCCGCCACGCAGGCGTTTGATGAGTTGGCCTGGGAGCTACATGTTGCCACGCAGGTGCCCGCCCAGCTGGTTGGGCTAGCAGCCGCATGTGAACGGTGGTGGAGACTTGGTTGGTGCGGGCCTGGTAGTGGCCCTGCTGGCGTCCTCGGTGAGGGCCTTGCCGGGTGGCCCAGCAAGGGTCTTGCCGTGGCGCGCTGTCGTCCCCGGCAAGGACCTTGCCGGGGGTCTGGTGGCCTTCCTCGGCAAGGATCCTGCCGAGGATCGTCGTCTTCTAATCCTCATCTGATCTTGAGTGTTCCTTGTCTTCACAAAGATCTGCATGCCACCATGGAGGTGCCTCCCGAGCCCTGGCCCAACGTGATGTTGGAGACCGTGGGCTCAAGGGTGGCTCGCTCTGTTGGTGCGGGGCGAGCTGCCCCGGCAAGGGTCTTGCCAGGGGAACCTGCTTCGTCCCTCTGCTCTTTTTGGTCTTGGCCTTGGCGTTGCTCTGGTTATCTTGGGCTTCGGTCTTACCTTGGCTCACCTCCCCTGTTCTGCTTGATGTGACCGTGGGCGCGGCTCCGACTGCCCGTGCACAGGTAAAGGGGTACAAAAGTGCGCCCCTCCTTTTGTACACCGACAGGAGCCCCCGGGCCTGGGCCACACATAAGCGCGACACGTTGTTGGGCCAGGCCCAAAACGGTGCGCGGGCAGGCGGGGCGGTTTTTACCACGGTAAAACTTTTTGCGCGCTGCGCTTCACACGATCCGCGCGCGGCGCGGCGTGGAGGGGTGCGTGTGACGTGGGTGGCATGCGTGGGGCGGTTCCTGCACGCATGCGTCACATCGCAGTAAATGGGCAGCTCGCGCCTTCCCCATGAAAGGAGGGAGGCGTGGAGGCGCGCCTTATTTACTGCGCGGGGCCGGGTTGCGGTCTCCAAGGCATCCACACCCCATGATCACGGGGTGGGGAGAGGTCGCTTCACCCGTCCCCTCGATTCTGCACGTTTGCCACGCATCCTCCATGCGCTTGGGGTGGCAAGCGGTGGAGGCGGGAAACCGGGCCGTCGCTGGTTGGGGCAGCGAGTCGTCTCGATTCCTCGCGCCTCTGGTGGCTGGATTGGACGAGGGGGGCGGCCGGGCCCCGACCCCGCCCCTTTATAAGGAGGGGGAAGGGGGGAATGGCATCCCGCACTCTTCTGTCATCTATCTCCTCCTGCTTCTGCTTCTTCCTTTCACTCGCCATGGAGAAAGGGAATCCTGGTCCTTCGTCGGTGGCGGCGAGGGTCGCTACTCGACAGCGCGTCCCTCTCCCTCCTGAGCCCGCAGTGGTGGAACCGGCCGCGAGGGGAAGGGGGAGGGGGCGAGGCCGTGGGCGAGGCCGGGCCAGAGGTCGTAGTGCTTGGGGAAGAGGTGGACGGGGCGGCGCGCCGGCTTCGCCCCCGCCAATGATGCCTTTTCCGATGGAAGGTCATGTTGGAGACCAGCCCCGCGAGTTCTTCATCAGGCTGCGCCGGCCTCCACGTCGCCGTCTTCCCGCCCCGTTTGCTCGGGAGATGGAGCGTGACCCGCCCCAATCCCTCAGATTGCACATGAGGGGCTCTGGGAATGGGGGCATGCGGGTCGACGTCGACTTCCCGGCTCCTCGGGTCATGTACCTCCATTGTGGATGGAAGACGTTCGCTCGCATCCACAGCCTGACGGCGGGGCTCGTCCTCTACTTCAAATTAATGGAGGACGGCCTGCTCTCCGTCAAGGTCCTCGGAGACTTCGGGACTCGCCTGAAGTGATGCGTGGAGAGCTCCTCCGACGGAGATTCCGACGATGGAAGCTCTTCCTCGAGCGAAAGTGATGAGGAGGACAGCGGGGCAGATGACGGGGACGAGTCCGACTAGGCGTCGGATGCCCCGCGCCTGGGCGGGTGCGGCAGCAGCAGCATCTGCACCTGGCCGCTCCTCCGGCAGAGTTTTGCCGGGGGTGGGGCCAGCTCCTTGAACTTCTCGGGGCCGTCTCCTTGGGCGGCTGGCGTTGGGAGGTTGCGGAAGAGGAAGAGGGCGGGCAGCAAGGCCGTCAACTCAGAGTACGCGGGCACCGACGCCTTCATCGTGTATTGCCGGTCCTGTCGCCTCGTCTTCCAGCTCCTTTCTCGGCACCGTCATCACCGGCCCACCCGTGGGCGGCCACCGAGGTGTTCTCTTGGTGCTTTCTGCTGCTCGTAGCTCGCCTAGGCACCCCTTTTTCCCTTTTGCCTCCTTGACCCGCCTCCTGAGGAGAGGGACAAGAAAGGGATCACGGGCATCTTATCTCTTTTTTAATCTGTAAGCCTTCGGGCCTTGTTAAATTTAAAGCTTGTAATCCCCCTTGTTCATGTTTTTCATTCCGTATGGACTGTACCTGTGTGGGATGCTTTTAATGAAAAAGGGATGTTTGCCGGGTTTTTCATTCGTGGGTAGACCCCGCGACAAGGAGCGAATCCTTTTTACAATTTAAGATAAACGTTTTCACCCGGCAATAGGCCTTGCCGTCCCCCCACTTCGCTCGACCATTCTCACGCCCTTGGCGGAGGCAGGGATGAAGCGGGCTTAGGCTCCTTGTTCTACTTCCTTGCCACCGCGACCACAACCAAATCCGGGCCCAGGAGATAATCCTTGGGTATAGAAAAGGGGAGCACGGTGGCCTAGAAATAAAACGAGGTTTCACATATCCCAGTTCCGTTCCGAAATGCATGATAGAGGATGAAAGACTTATCTGGATCTGCAACCCCCGACAACCTTGTCTTGCCGCGGTTGGATCCTTGTGCTTGCAGCCCCCGGCAACTCTGGTTTGCCGGGGTCGGGACGCTGGTCCGTTCCCTTTCTACCAAGTAGCTCAACAGAAGTGCTCATGTGCCCTGCGAACCAAAGGAGGACAGAAAAGAAACAGATAGACGCGCACTCGACCTCTAGGCTAGGGGTTAGTCGCCGCTAAGCACTATCAACCCTAACCAAGGAAGAGACTCGACCTAGCATGCATGCTATAACTTAGGGTGCCAGCGCTTCATTTATTTATGCTCAGGGTCTGCGCCTGGCTTTGTACAAAGGGTTACATGCCTTGCCGGCAAAGCTTGTACAAAAGGTGGCTTGCTGGGAGGCCCGGCAAGCCGCGCCTTATGGGTAAAACTTGCGAAGATGCTCGATGTTCCAGGAGTTGCTCACTGGGACAGCATCTTCGGTCTCCAGGAGGACTGCGCCGGGCCTGGTGACTCGTATTACCCGATAAGGGCCTTCCCACTTTGGCATCAACTTGTTGGAATTCTTGGCCGACTGAACGCGCCGAAGAACAAGGTCGCCTTCCTCAAAGCTTCGGGCATGAACCTTGCGGCTATGGTAGCGGTGCAGGGCTTGCTGGTAGCGTGCTGCTCTCACAGCCGCCCGAAGACGATCTTCCTCAAGGAGCATTGCGTCATCTTGCCGCAACTGCTCTTGCTCAAGCTCATCATAAGAGAGCACTCGAGGTGACCCGTATATGAGTTCCGTGGGGAGAACTGCCTCCGCCCCATATACTAGGGCAAAGGGTGTCTGTCCGGTGGCTTGATTTGGCGTCGTCCTGATCGACCAAAGAACCGCCGACAACTCATCAATCCAGTGCCTTCCACTCTTGTGCAGCTTGTCAAAGGTCTTCGTTCTTAGGCATCGCAACACTTCAGCATTTGCCCTCTCCGCTTGGCCGTTGCTCCGCGGGTGTGCCACGGAAGCAAAACAGACCTTGCTACCGAGGTCTTGAATGTATTGCATGAAGGTGTGGCTTGTGAATTGCGTGCCGTTGTCGGTGATGACTCTGTTTGGCACACCCAAATGGCAGACCAGTCCCTTGAAGAACTTGACGGCTGATTGAGCAATCACCTTTCTCACTGCTTCCACTTCCGGCCACTTTGTGAACTTGTCGATTGCAACGTACAAGTACTCAAAGCCCCCGACAGCGCGGGGAAAGGGCCCAGTATATCGAGCCCCCAGACCGAGAATGGCCAGGAGAGAGGGATTGTTTGAAGGGCTTGAGCTGGTTGATGAAGCTTCTTTGAATGGAACTGACACGCTTCACACTTGGTTACTAGTGCTGTCGCATCCTGGAGGGCGGTGGGCCAGAAGAAACCTTGCCGGAACGCCTTGCCGGCAAGGGCCCTCGACCCTATGTGGGAGCCACATATGCCTCCATGTATCTCCGCCAACAGCTCCAGTCCTTCCTCCCGGGGGATGCACTTCAATTTCACACCGTTCGGCCTTCTCCTGTACAGGACGTCATCGACGAACTGGTACAGGGCGAACCGACGGGCTACTTTCTCCGCTTCTTCCTGCTCCTCAGGAAGCTCCCCTGTTTGGAGGAATTGGACGGTATGTTGCGCCCATGCCGGAGCCTGGGGCTCGATGGCAAGGACCAAAGGCATCTCTTCCGCCATGGGAGCAGCTGTCTCTACGGCCAGGGCTTGACGCCCTGCCGGAGCCAGTTGCTCTTGGGCAGCCTCAGTGTGCACGGCAACATCCTTGCCGGCCGTCCCAGGGGGCTTGGCGGGAAGGTACTTGCCGGGACCTGATTTCCTCCGCTTGTTCTGCTCTGTGGATGGTTCGACGGATGGCTGAGTTGAACGAAGCAAAAAGGTACCCGGTTCCACAGGTAGCTTAAATGCAGCATGCTTTGACAGGTAATCGGCGATGTCGTTCTCCGCTTGGGGGACGTGCTCCACTTGGATGCCGTCAAAGCGCTCCTCCAGCTTTCTCACCTCATCTACGTAGGCCTCCATCAATGGGCTCTGGTAATCCTTGTTGACCTGCCTAACAACAAGCTGCGAGTCACCCCTGACGATGAGCTTCTTAACCCTGAGGTCTGCCGCGTTCCTGAGACCGGCGAGCAATCCCTCATACTCAGCAGTGTTGTTGGTGGACATCTCCCTGGGGAAGTGCATCTGGATCACGTACTTGAGGTGCTCTCCGGTGGGTGCGACGAGCAGCACACCGGCACCGGCGCCTTGCAGCGAGAAAGCCCCATCAAAGTACATGATCCAGTCGCGGTCTGCTTCCTTGCTGGGGAGAGTGGTCTCCTGGATTTCTTCATCAGGCGTTGAGGTCCATTCTGCAATGAACTCCACCAAAACTCTGCTCTGGATTGTCGAGGTACTTTCAAACTTCAAACCGAAACTTGATAACTCCAAGGCCCATTCCACAATCCTTCCGGTTGCATCTGGGTTATGCAGTATCCGTTGCAACGGGAGGCCGGTGACGACAGTGATCTCGTGGGCTTGGAAGTAATGACACAGCTTCCTCGAGGCCATAAGGAGGCCGAAGAGCAATTTTTGCACACTGGAGTACCTCGATCTAGCTCCCTGCAAGAGGGAGCTGACAAAGTAAACCGGGTGCTGCATCATCTTCTTCTTCTGCACCACCTCACTCGACTGCGCGGTCACTACCTTGGTGGCATCAGACTCTGCCGGGGGCCTCGCCTTGCCGGCACCAGGCCCTGCCAGGGGAATCTTTGGCTTGCCATCCGCTAGTTCCGTCGCCATCACTGCCTCCTCGTCGACCTCCCTTTGTGCCACCAGTGCGGTGCTGACCACTTGATTCATCGCCGCCAGATACAGCAGCAACAACTCTTGTGGTTTAGGCGCAACCAGTATTGGCGTGGAGGAAAGGTATTTCTTCAGATCCTGCAATGCTGCCTCGGCTTCTGGGGTCCACTCCATTGGGCCTGCCTTCTTCAAGATTTTGAAGAAAGGAAGGGCGCGCTCGGCGGACTTGGAGATGAATCGGCTCATGGCGGCGACGCAGCCGGTGAGCCGACGCACATCCTTGATCCGCTTGGGCGCCTCAGTCTGCTCAATAGCCTTGATTTTGTCTGGGTTTGCCTCGATTCCGCGTTGCGACACAAAGAACCCGAGAAGCTTGCAGGACGGAACGCCGAAGACACACTTCTCAGGGTTCAGCTTGAGGTTGATCTTGCGCAGGTTGGCAAATGTCTCTTCCAGATCTTGCACAAGAGTTGCCCCGTCTTTGGTCTTGACCACTATGTCATCCATGTGTGCTTCCATATTTCTATGGAGCTGGCGTTCAAAACCAATTTGGACTGCTCTTGCAAACGTCGAGCCAGCACTCTTCAACCCGAAAGGCATCCGCAAAAAGCAATACGTACCACATGGGGTGATGAATGCTGTCTTCTCTTCATCTTCTCTTGTCATGAAGATTTGGTGGTAGCCCGAGTAGGCGTCGAGGAATGACAACAGATCACACCTGGCCGTGGAGTCGACAATCTGGTCGATGCGCGGCAACGGGAAGGGGTCCTTAGGACAAACCTTATTGATATCTGTGTAGTCAATACACAACCTCCACTTCCCATTTGCCTTGCGCACCACTACCGGATTGGCCAACCACGTCGGGTGGAGCACTCCTCTCACCAAACCTGCCGCTTCCAACTTCCTGATCTCCTCTGTGATGAACTCCTGCCTCTCCAGAGCCTGCTTTCTGACCTTCTGCTTGACGGGCCGCGCATGAGGACAGACAGCTAGGTGGTGCTCAATCACCTCCCTGGGAACATCGGGGATGTCGGATGCTTGCCACGCAAACACGTCGACATTCGCCCGCAGGAAGGTGACGAGCGCTCCTTCCTATTTGCTGTCGAGGGTGGAGCCTATGGTGAAGGCCCCTCCCGTGCCATCCTCCCTGACGGACACCTTCTTGGTCTGCGGCTGCTCAGCTCTGGATTTCTTGCTCTTGCCGGTAGAGCTCTCTGGCACGTCCTCGACGGTAGCACAACACTCCGAGGAGGTGTGCTTGCCAGAGTGGGTGCGAGAGGTCTTGTCGGGCTTCTTCTTCCCTCCCCGGCCTTCAGCAGCAGGAGCAGGTACCTTGACGGCAGCTGCTGCAATAGCTTCCCGGTAGAGTTGGTCGGCGCAAATCAGCGCGTCCTTCTTGTCGGAGGGGACGGAGATGATGGTCAATGGCCCGGGCATCTTTAGCATGTTGTAGGCGTAGTGTGATGCCGCCATGAACTTGGCTAGTGCCGGGCGGCCGAGGATCCCGTTGTAGGGCAAGGGGATCTCGGCCACGTCGAAGATGATCCTCTCCATCCTGTAGTTCAACTCTCCTCCAAACGTCACAGGCAGTGTGACCTTCCCCTTCGGCTGGCTCTTCCCCGGATTGACCCCTTGAAACGTGCCCGTTTCCTCGAGGTCTTCATCAGGAATTTGCAGCCTTTTGATCACGACGAGCAAGATCAAGTTCAGGCCGGCCCCGCCGTCAACCAACATCTTGTTCACCTTGAGGTCGCGTATCGTTGGTGAGACCAACAATGGCAAACATCCGACCGCGGTTGTGCGGTCAGGGTGGTCCTCGGCATCAAAGATGAGGGGCGTGCTGGACCACTTCAGCGGCTTCTGAGCGTCGAACAACGGCTCCGCTGCTGTAATCTCACGCGCCCACTGCTTGAGCTAGCGGTGAGAAGTATGCAGCGAGGCGCCACCATCGACGCACATGGCCTCCGTAGCCTTCTGGAACTCTTGCTCACCGGACTCGTCGTCCTCGTCGTGATCATCGTCTTCTTGTTTCTTGTCACGGCCCCGGGCGGGCCTCTCTTGCTGGTTGTCCTTGCCGGGGCAGCTTCCTTGGCTGCCACGCTTCTTGCCGGATCCCTCAGCACCGTCCTGACCTTTCTCCTTCTCCCGCCTTTCATACTCGGCCTTTTGCTTTTCAGCAAGCAGCTCGACTTGTCGGCAGCTCTGGAGGTCGTGGCCCTTGGTGCGGTGGATCTTGCAGTACTGCTTGCCGGAGCCCCCTGGCTTGTCGGTGGCTGCTAAGGCCCGGTAGGCGGCGCACCCGGCAATCTCCTTGCCGGGGCCGTCTGCCTTGACCTTCTTGGCAGCGCAGGTGTCGTCAGACCCCTCGATGGCAAGTACGGCCTTGCCCTTGCGTTTCCTGTTGCGACGCCGACCCTTCTTCGTCGGGGTGGCGGCGTCTTCGTCGGTGGAGTCGGTTTTCGCACCGGCGTCTTCGTCGGGGTACTTCCTTTCCTCTTTAGCCCGGGCGCATTTATCGGCCAGAACGTAGAGCTCGGCCACATCCTTAACCTTGGTCATCGCCAGCTCTTCGCGCATCTTGCGATTGTGCACGTTCTCGTGGAACACGCTGATCACAGCGGCGGGATGAACGTCAGGGATGTTGTACTGCACCCGGCTGAACCTCTAGATGTACTTACGCAGGGTTTCCCCTTCCTTCTGGGGGATGATATGCAGATCGCTGGCCTGGCCATGAGTTTGGTGGCCTCCTGTGAAGGCGCCAACGAACTCATGGCACAGATCCGACCAAGAAGAAATGGAATCCACCGGCAAGTGCATCAACCAAGACATAACATTGGGCTTCAACGCTAGCGGGAAATAATTGGCAAGCACCTTGTCGTCGCGAGCTCCGGCCGCCTGCATCGCGATGGTGTAGATGCTGAGGAACTCGGACAGATGGGTCTTGCCAGTGTACTTCTCGCCGACGTCGGGCTTGAACGTGCGGTGGGACGGCCATTGGAACTGCCGCAGCTCACGGGTAAAGGCCGGGCAGCCCACCTCGTAAGGTAGGCCGTCGGAGCCCCCCGGTGCTGGGTGGTCCATAGAGGGCCCCGCCCGCTTGTTCGACTGGTGGCGTGTATCACGCCGGCGCTCAATAGTGGTCCGAGCATCTTCGTGAGCCCGTTCTCGAAGAACTTGGCACTGGCCGCGGTGGGTCCGCGGGTCAGACGACGCTATAGAGATGTTATCACAAGCGTCATCACGACGGGCAGACGCCCGCGGCGGCTGGCGAGGAGGAGGAGAGTTCACCATGGCGGCAGCTCCCCCGGTCCTCCCAGCGCCAGCATGTGGTGGCTCGGTGGAGCGCCGCCCCGAGGGCCCCGTTGGTCGCGGATCATCTTTGTTGGCGACGGCGATGAGGCTCAGGATGGTGGCCCTCCACTCGTCGACCTTCTCTGCAGCAGGAGGGAAGTCGAGGAGCAGCTGCGCGCGCGCCAAAGCTTCCGCTGGCGTGGGTGGCGGCGCTAGCTGCGTGAACCGTGGCGTGCTTCGACTTCTAATCATGTTAGAAGGAGCTCCACCATGACCAAGCGGTTGCGCGCCATTTTCGCCAGCACTTCGGCGGGCATGCTGAACTCCTTCATCCCGCGAACGACGCACAGGGCTCTTCCCACGGCGGTGCCCAGGGTCGCCGGCATGGTGACGCTGTTCGTCGCGCACACCATGGGAAGAGCGCGCAGTGGTCGCCAGCGTGGGTTTCTTGGAGGTCGCTGCGCCGCCCGGAGGTGGCACAACGACACCCCTGGAGGGCCCCGCGCTGCCTGCGGGGGGGGGGGGAGGGGCAGCTCTGTCTTTGGATCTGGCGACGTGCGGCTGGTCGTCGGGCGTGCGAACGACGCTGCTCGCCAGGCTCTGACTGCCAGGGTGATGCTGGTGCTCGCGGACCGCGGCCCGGGCCCTGTCCGCGACCGGGCCGCTGCTCGCCCGTAGTGGTACGGGCCGTTCGGCCCCCGATGAGCCGATCGCCGTGGCCGTCTTCTTCTTGCGAGCCATGGCGATGAAGAAACGCTAGGCTAGCTACTAAACCAGATTCTCACAATTGCGCCCCCTACCTGGCGTGCCAAAGATGTCGGTGTGGAATGACACCTATGGGATCACAAGAATCCCTACTACGGTTGCCGGGGCGCGGGGTTGCGAGAAGAGCAGGATTAGTAACCAGCACGAGGATCGTTTACCCAGGTTCGGGCCGCGAGGATGCGTAAAACCCTAGTCCTGCTTTGGTGGGTGTATTTCAGAGAGTTCTTGAGCTCTCGAACTAGCTGTGGCAAGTGTGTGGATTGAAAGAGCCGAATCCTTCTCCAGTATGCCATGGGCCTCCTTTTATAGTCGAAAGCGGCTGCCACAGTGGCACACAGGAGGTGGAAAGGCGCACAGCGCTATGAGCTTATCGCTCGTATTACAGGACAAGACGCATTTAATGCGTAGCTTAGGTGTCCCCTTGCTTTATCGGGGACGGGGCGAGGCCCGTCCCGTCCGTCGCCGCTCCTCCTTGCTTCGACACTCGCCCTGGCTAGCAACGCATGCGGCGCCACGTAGGCAGGCAGGCAGCTGAGGTGGCGCGGTGGTGGAGCCTCCACGAAGATCTGCATGCCGCCACGCAGGCGTTTGATGAGTTGGCCTGGGAGCTGCATGTTGCCACGCAGGTGCCCGCCCAGCTGGTTGGGCTGGCAGCCGCATGTGAACGGTGGTGGAGACTTGGTTGGTGCGGGCCTGGTAGTGGCCCTACTGGCGTCCTCGGTGAGGGCCTTGCCGGGTGGCCTGGCAAGGGTCTTGCCGTGGCGCGCTGTCGTGCCTGGCAAGGACCTTGCCGGGGGTCTGGTGGCCTTCCTCGGCAAGGATCCTGCCGAGGATCATCGTCTTCTAATCCTCATCTGATCTTGAGTGTTCCTTGTCTTCACAAAGATCTGCATGCCACCATGGAGGTGCCTCCCGAGCCCTGGCCCAACGTGATGTTGGAGACCGTGGGCTCAAGGGTGGCTCGCTCTTTTGGTGCGGGGCGAGCTCCCCGGCAAGGGTCTTGCCGGGGCTGCTGAGGCTTCCCCGGTAAGGGTCTTGCCGGGCGAACCTGCTTCGTCCCTCTGCTCTTTGTGGTCTTGGCCTTGGCGTTGCTCTGGTTATCTTGGGCTTCGGTCTTACCTTGGCTCACCTCCCCTGTTCTGCTTGGTGTAACCATGGGCGCGGCTCCGACTGCCCGTGCACAGGTAAAGGGGTAAAAAAGTGCGCCCCTCCTTTTGTACACCGACAGAGACTGAAAAGAATCCTGGAAGCTGCGGAGAGGAGCCGAACCGTCGGTTCTGCCGGTGGAGGTGCGGTGTCGTACATACTCCCTCCGTCCAGGTGCATAGGGCATCTTAGAGAATTCAGGATTTCTAAGAGTATAAGTCGCTATTGTCAATTCGCAAGAGGTGGTAATTAATTACGTGACCAATCCTGGATAGCACATGAATCTGCACGTCCAGTGCATGCAAATAGCCTATACAGCTTCCCTGCATGCAAAGAGCACTAATTGTGTTTGCATGCAATCCACCTATTAACAAGCAAGTTGGTTGGCTATCATGTTTGGATGGCGCGCTAGCTACCCATAAAATAGATGATTTAGTTTTCACCTCACCCAATCTCTACGCGCCTAAATCACAGTGCCACTTCTTAGACGCTCTATGTGTTGGGGAACGTAGTAATTTCAAAAAATTTCCTACGCACACGCAAGATCATGGTGATGCATAGCAACGAGAGGGGAGAGTGTTGTCCACGTACCCTCGTAGACCGACAGCGGAAGCGTTATCACAACGCGGTTGATGTAGTCGAACGTCTTCACGATCCGACCGATCAAGTACCGAACGCACGGCACCTCCGAAGTTCTACACACGTTCAGCTCGATGACGTCCCTCGAACTCCGATCCAGCCGAGTGTTGAGGGAGAGTTTCGTCAGCACGACGGCGTGGTGACGATGATGATGTTCCACCGACGCAGGGCTTCGCCTAAGCTTCGCGACGGTATTATCGAGGTGTAATCTGGTGGAGGGGGGCACCGCACACGGCTAAAATATCGTATATCAAGTGTGTTCTTAGGTGCCCCCCTGCCCCCGTATATAAAGGAGCAAGGGGGAGGCCGGCTGCCTATGGGGCGCGCCAAGGAGAGGGGGGGGAGTCCTCCTCCTAGTAGGAGTAGGACTCCCCTTTCCTAGTCCTACTAGGAAAAGAAGGGGGAAGGAAAGAGAGGGAGAGGGAGAGGGAAAGGGGGCTGCGCCCCCCTCTCCTAGTCCAACTAGGACTCCTCTGGGAGGGGGCGCACCACCTCCTGGCTGCTGCCCTCTCTCTCCCCTCAAGGCCCACTAAGGCCCAATACTTCCCCGGGGGGTTCCGGTAACCCTCCGGCACTCCGGTTTAATCCGAAACTTCTCCGGAACACTTCCGGTGTCCGAATATAGTCGTCCAATATATCAATCTTTACGTCTCGACCATTTCGAGACTCCTCGTCATGTCCGTGATCACATCCGGGACTCCGAACAACCTTCGGTACATCAAATCATATAAACTCATAATAAAACTGTCATCGTAACTTTAAGCGTGCGGACCCTTTGGGTTCGAGAACTATGTAGACATGACCGAGACACCTCTCCGGTCAATAACCAATAGCGGGACCTGGATGCCCATATTGGCTCCTACATATTCTACGAAGATCTTTATCGGTCAGACCGCATAACAACATACGTTGTTCCCTTTGTCATCGGTATGTTACTTGCCCGAGATTCGATCGTCGGTATCTCGATACCTAGTTCAATCTCGTTACCGGCAAGTCTCTTTACTCGTTCCGTAATACATCATCCCGCAACTAACTCATTAGTCACAATGCTTGCAAGGCTTATAGTGATGTGCATTACCGAGTGGGCCCTGAGACACCTCTCCGACAATCGGAGTGACAAATCCTAATCTCGAAATACGCCAACCCAACAAGTACCTTTGGAGACACCTGTAGAGCACCTTTATAATCACCCAGTTACGTTGTGACGTTTGGTAGCACACAAAGTGTTCCTCCGGTAAACGGGAGTTGCATAATCTCATAGTCATAGGAACATGTATAAGTCATGAAGAAAGCAATAGCAACATACTAAACGATCGGGTGCTAAGCTAATGTAATGGGTCATGTCAATCACGTCATTCTCCTAATGAGGTGATCCCGTTAATCAAATGACAACTCATGTCTATGGCTAGGAAACATAACCATCTTTGATTAACGAACTAGTCAAGTAGAGGCATACTAGTGACACTTTGTTTGTCTATGTATTCACACATGTATTATGTTTCCGGTTAATACAATTCTAGCATGAATAATAAACATTTATCATGATATAAGGAAATATATAATACTTTATTATTGCCTCTAGGGCATATTTCCTTCACTATGCACCTGGACGGAGGGAGGAGAAGATTTCCCTTGGAAAAAGTGAGGGCTCGATGGGTTTCCGAGAGGGCTCAATCGTTTATCTGCTTTGCTCGATGGGCTGTGATTAAACGGAATAGGAACTGATCGTATGGGAGGTGGAAACGAAAGGCACAGGGCAGACGGTTGGCCTTCTTTCTTCTTTTTGCGTATTGGAAGTGTGGTGGGGAATCTAAGACGATGCGTCTCCCCTCAAAACAAATTAAATCGCATAATTAGTTGAAACAGACAAATAAAACAAATTGTTGACGTGGCAGGATTGCTAGTAGTAGTGGGAACCGAAAGGCTGATGTGGCATGCATGCTGAGGTGGAGTGTGTGCATGTTGAGAGAATGCCTTGTAGTGGGGATCAACTTCTTAAGAATGTAGGATACTCACTGCAACCAAACTAAGAACCAAATACAGATAAACAAGGCATCTGCTCGATAACTGAAAAAATGCTCACTCGAACCAACCTAACAACCAAATACAGATAAACAAGGCATCTACTCACTGTAAACAACCAAATATAGCCATTCGTGAAACTAAAGCGGACAATTCATACTTAAACATCACATAGACCTATTGAACAATACATTTTTGCATAACTGAAATAATTAAACATGACACAGTTAAAGCACCGCACGACAAATGCTACAACAACAAAGGGTATGGGTTGGCAAGCTAGAAACGGTAAGATTTGCTGATAGAATGTTGCCCCACATTTCATGGACGGGATCCTTCCAGTTGGAAGAGCACAGACCCATGGTGCATTCTCTGATGTCACAGATGGGTTGTTTCACCTTGGAAGAACCTTCATGGGTGCCCTCCTCGTGGTCGTGGTCGATGAGATCTGACTTGGCAATTGAGGATCCCAAGCCGCCGCCGTAGAACGTGTCCTTCAGAAGTGACAAAATGGGCTCGATGGCGTATAAAGCTCGCAAATCCTTGACCGCTTGGCGGAGGAGATCAGCGGTAGGGCTGTCGAAGAGATCAACGGCGGTTGAACCAGAGGGGTTGGGGATGGACCACTTAACCTATGACATGGCCCGCGTGAAGCCGTCGGTGTGGACGAGCTTGATGTCGTAGCCAGCTTTCCCGAGATACAGTAATACGCTAGCCCGCTGACATGAAGCCTTCGGCATGGGAACGTAGTCAACGTCTTCGCCGGCTTCCGCGGCGACGTGTTGCTCCGGGATCGACAGGTCGGGGCGAACGGCGGCCACCTCGCCAACATCCACCGGAGAGGCCATGATAAACCTCTTATTGGCCGAACGCTCGTCGGGCTCCCCGGGATACGTGGTTGAGCTTAGGCTGCGACATTCTGGAGCAGGGGATGTGGATCTGGCGGGGAGGGACACCGCAGGCCTCATAAAAAAACTTAGGGGAGTGGGGCGACGGTATAGGAATCGCTGGATAACCTGAACTTTATTATCTAAGCTAGGAGGAACAAGCAGACCAGCAGGGTTGGCGGCAGCGCCGGCGGCGGCCACGAGCTAGGGTTCGAAGGGGGGAGGGGGCGGGTGGGGGACTGTGGAGGGGGTTGTTTGAGGATACGCCGCGGCTACTGAAATTTTTAGTAATGGTGGGTGGAGATGGTGGTGGACGAGGGAGGGCAACGGTTCAAATGTCTCGGCTACTGCAATTTTACTATAAGGTCGGTGCTGGAGGAGTGTGGGCGACGGTTGAAGTACGGCGGCTACTAAAATTTGGGTAAAGGAATTGATGCGGGGCGGGAGTGCCCAAGATCGCGCACGGTCCAATAACAATATGCGTGTATGATAATAAGGAAAAGTGGCGCGGATCCGCCGATTTTTGCAACGCTCAAGGCGGGTAGTTTGTTTTTTATATTTCTAGCTAGCTGGTCTATCGCACACGGTTCGTCCTAATTTCCAAATAAACTTACCCGTCTTTAGCTTCCACACAGGTGGTGGTTTTACAGCACACTTGCATCGCACACGGTTAAGCCAGTACCTCCACCCTTTGCTCGCGCTTGCGCAGTCGTGGTGATTTCAGCGCACTTGCATCGCACATGGTTGAGACAGTACCTCCACCCTTTGCTCACGCTTGCACGGTCGTGGTGATTTCAGCGCACTTGCATCGCACACGGTTGAGCCAGTACCTCCACCTTAATTTGCTCGCGCTTGCGCGGTCGTGGTGATTCGCATCGCACTTGTATCACACACGGTTAAGATATTATACCCCGTGTCCGTTGAGGGTCATCAGAGTCTTTGCAGCAAAAAATAACGTTAGGGAGGGTCAAAAGACAGCCACACCAGCATGTGGCCCAAATATATATGAGTGAAAAGGGTGGTATGTGATGTTCAAAATTCCAATGCACAACTTTGACCCCGCGGGCCCATGGTTGGGCGCGTCATTGAAGATCGATGAGAGGGGCCAGAAGTCAAGAACCGCCTCGAAGTGGCCAAATATATACGAATATTGGGGATGTTTAAAACTTTAAATACACAATGCATAACTTTGGTGGCACCTGCCTCGCAAACCCGAAAGCACCCTAACAACCACCTATCTAGGATATAACATAATGTTGTACCTAGCTAGGATGCTTGGCCCACCACCTCCCACTTCGTGTCAGCGGGGCAGATGCACGTAATGATCGATACTTTGGTCATACATGCATGTCACCATGACCTACCATAAGACGGACCAATGAATCTTTCGTTTGGTCAAATGACAGTTGTTGTTGTCGATAAACTGCCAATAGATTGAACTATCATAAACATCGCACGAGAGGGACCACAAAACCAGCACCTCTTGCATGCGGCCCAAAATGATGTACGTTGGGAAGGGGTGATGTGTGTTTTCGATATAGAATAATGTACAATTTAGATGAGGTGCCTACCTCTCGATACAGACAACAACCATGAAGGCAAGGTAGTTAAGGACGAGATACATACGCAGGGTTTGATGTAGGTCGAACCCAGCAATCCGAGCATCTGGGAGGGAATCCTGACAACGCATGAGCTCGAGCTTTGGTTGACCGACATTTGACGATGATCGGCCCTAACATGAACTAGGAGGAATCCATTCATGGCCAACACATACCCCTCATTACCGGTCAAAGGGATGATATATATACACTCGGGGAGCCCACAGATATCCGAGCCGTCACAAAAAACCGCACAAGGGAGACATGGTCGATCAGAAGACCCCGTATACACTGCATGCGGCCCGAAAATATGTATGGGTACAATGGTGTATGATGTGTTTAAATCCCAAATGCACAACTTCGATGGGCCACGCCAAGTACATTACAAACCGAACACCATACACGACTCCAAGCCTGGTTCAATACCTATGATGTCAGTTTCCCAACTTCGAGGTGGCAGCGGCTGGGGAGGGGGGGTCGTCCCACGCATGCGCTCAAACTTTATTTTGTCTAGCATGGGACACATTTGTATATATATATATATATACATCTATACATCTATACACCTATATAGTGTGCGAATAACTATGAAAGTTGCTCGTTGGATGAAGCCAATCCGACGGTACAAAGATGGCAAATCCGAGCACTACTGGCCGTTGGATATCATCTACATTCCACCAGATTCTGCCACATGTACAATCTAGAAGACTCCATGGTTGAACTTAAGCATAATGCACAAACCTCAAAACACAAGCACTTCTCCTTTGTTCTCTAGAATCTTCCATATCTTAATTGCCCAAACCTTTTTTTCTAAATGAATTGTCACCTTTTGTTTTTACCTTTACAATGCACAATTCCATGAATCTTAAAATAGTTTTTTATAAAACTAATTGATTTTGGACGAGATGAACTATTAAACGAACATCTACATCATGCATATCTGGGAGAAGAGGCGGGAAACCGATGAGAAGAGTGGCGAGAAACGGTAGCCTATTTTGAAGAAAACCTAGTAGAGAAGGAAGCGTGAGCTACACGACGCATGCGCACAGTGCTTACCCATGTATTGCATGTGCTGTCGAAAGGGCTCAGGGTTGTCGTTCGATCTGGGAGCATCCAACGGTGCACACATACGATCCGTGGGATTTGGGTTCTGGCTAGTCAGAACGCAGGACTCAGATCGCGCGCGCAGCACGGGGGGGGGATATGATACGGAAACCAACATTCGGTGGAAACCAGTGAAAACCACGAGAAAAAGATGTTTTGAAGTTTCAAAAAAATGTGGGATGTTAAGAGGATGATGTTTTATTGGCACACAAAATTTCAAGTTGAAACACATTAAGAGATGTGAGCTATGAAAAAGACAAAGTCAGTGTTGAATAGTGCCGAATAGTAATGTCACTATTTAGGGAGGAATTTGTCTTTTTCATAGCTCACATCTCGTAATGTTTTTCAACTTGAAATTTTGTGTCGCAATAAAACATCACCTTCTTGACATCCCACATTTTTTTCAGATTTTTATGAAACTTTAAAATATGGTTTCCACGATGTTTTCATTGAATATCGGCTTTCGTGAGTGAACCGTGTGCTATTTGAAAACATTTCGTGAGACGAATCTCGGTTTTTAAATCCCCGTAAATCCAAAACTAAGCTGAAAATCGTGAAACCTGCCATGGTGTCACGACATCGCACTTATATGTCGAGGAATTTTTTTCATCCATTGTGGCACAAGTTTTATTACAAGCCTCTTACAAACCGGAGCTTATCTCAAAGAAGCCTCGTGGTTCCGATAGGGAAACGTGTCCCCCTTGTGGGCGAAACGTAATCACTGCCTCTTTTCACCTTGTATTTTCTTCTACGGGGGACATGGAACGACATGATATCCGTGCTGAAATTTAAACTTATTCAGGGTTCGTTTGGCCTTTTTGTACACTAATTGAGTTTCCTAGGCATTTAATGTCCATAATTCAAATCTGAACTACAAATACATGCTCCAGTTCACCAAAATGGCTAGAAAAATTATACATGTGTCCTTGGGTGCATGTTTAGGTCCCATGCCAGGAATGGGAACAAATTACAACCGTACTGGTGTCATGGCTCATACTCAAACATTTCGAATCTCGGTTTTTAAGTCCCCATAAATCCTAAACTCACCAGAAAGTCATCAAAGGTGGCATGGTGTCGCGTCATGGTACATATATGTCGTGGTAAAAACATTGTCCAATTTGGGCCAAGCTTTATTACAAACCTCTTACAAAAACTGGAGCTTCTCTCAAAGAAGCCTCGTGGTTCTGATAGGGAAACGTGTTCCCCTTGTGGGCGAAACGTAATCACTGCCTCTTTTCGCCTTGTATTTTCTTCCACAGGCAACATGGAACGACAGGATATCCGTGCTGAAATTTAAACTTATTCATGGTTCGTTTGGCCTTTTTATACACTAATTGAGTTTCCTAGGCATTTAATGTCCATAATTCAAATCTGAACTACAAATACATGCTCCAGTTCACCAAAATGGCTAGAAAAATTATATATGTGTCCTTGGGTGCACGTTTAGGTCTCATGCCAGGAATGGGAATGAATTACAATCGTACCGGTGTCCTGTCTCGTCCTCAAACATTTTGAATCTCGGTTTTTAAGTCCCCATAAATCCTAAACTCACTAGAGGCATGGTGTCACATCATGGCACATATATGTCGTGGTAAAAACATTGCCAATTTGGGCCAAGCTTTATTACAAACCTCTTACAAACTCGCCTGTTGCAAGAGCCCTCGTGGTTTCGATAGGGAAACATGTCCCCTTGTGGGCCAAACGATAATCACTCCCTCTTCTAGCCTCGTATTTTCTTCTACACGTGACACGGAACAACTGGAGATTCACGCTGAACTTTGAAATTATTCAGGGGTGCACCAAAATGGCTAGAAAAAACGCACATGTTTCCTTGGGGTGCATGTTTAGGTCCCATGGAACGAATGGGAACGAATTCAACTGTCTCGCCGTCCTGGCCTGGCCACAAACATTGCGAATCTCGGTTTTTAAATGTCTGTAAATCCAAACTCACCAGGAAATCATGAAACTTGGCA